>NW_026712988.1:0-1413650 GCF_030625045.1 Achroia grisella
GAAAATATTAATATTTAATTATTATATTTCATACTATAGAAAACAAAAATTTTTTATAAAACTAAAACTAAAACCTAAATATACACATCTGGATCTTACTATACCTGTTACGATATAATCCATCAATTACAATAAAAACCTAAAATTAATATAAAATATAAAATTAAAACATAGTCGTAAAATATAGAAGAAACACTAACAAATATTTTAAGTAATAAAATAAAACATCCCTATAGTTAATATACAAAACAAAACTAAATACTATTTCGAAAATCAAAAAATCAGACAACCGGCCTAGGCAAATCATCGAAATTAATATAAAATATCAGAGTTTGTCTACTTGTATTTGATTAATATAGACTACATAGCTCCCTATCCTATTATTCCATTCTCTCAACATCATAAAAATATTAAAATAAAAACAAAAATATACACCCTAATACTAAAATAAAAATAATCGGAAATAATATACATAATATATATAATAAGCCCACTTTATATACTATATATAAAAACAAAATAAACAAATATATTTAAAACTCATAGTAGTAATATACAAAATTATCGAATAAAAATAAGTAAACCTTTATTAAACTTACCAAGGAACCCTAAAAGTGTACGGAGTAGAGTGAGTGGAGTGAGATCGGGCGACTCCCGCCCCGCGACCCGCCGCAGTCCGTATACCCGCTACAGACATTCCTTGTGTTCAATAGACCGTAGCAAAAAACGAGTCAAGACCGAACCGTTTTCTAAGAAAATATTAATATTTAAAATAAAAATTTCATATAGAGACTAAATATTGTAAAACAAGTAAAAAATTAAAATCATAAATAATACCTATATATACACACCTAGCTCTTCATATACCAGTTAAAATAATAATCACTAACTGTAATAAAACTCTAAAAACTAGTACAAAATAAAAATTTAAAAATCGTAAAATATAGAAGAAAAACACCAACAAATATCCTAAATAACAAATAAATCATCCCTACACTAATATATAAACAAAAATAAAATACTTAATATACAGAAATAGAAAATAGACAACGGGCCTAGGCAAATCATTGAAATCAATACAAAACACAAGAAATTATCTACCCAGATTTAGTTTATATAGACGAAAAAGACCCTTATTTCATTATTTTATTACTCAAAAAATTTCAAAATATCAAAAATAAAAACAAAAATATACACCCTATACCATATATAAAACAAAAATATCTGGAAAATAAAAACAGAATAATTACTATCTACATATAAAAACAAAATTAAAAAGTACATCTAAAACTTATAGTAACATTATAAACAAAATATCAAATAAAAATAAATAAACCTTTACTAAACTTACTAAGGAACCCTAATAAACAAACGGAGAGAGTGAGTGGTGTGAGAGTGGGCGTTCCCGCCGCGCGACCCGCCTCGATCCGTATACCTGCGATAGACATTCCATTGAGCAAGAGACCGGAGCAAAAACGAGTCAAGACCGAACCGTTTCTATAAGAAAATATTAATATTTTAAAATAAAATTTTGATATAGAAATTAAATATTGGAAAACAACATAATACAAAACAAATATTAAAATCATAAGTGATATCTATATATATACATCTAGCCTTCCATATACCTATCAAAATAACAACCACCAACTAAAATAAAACCCTAAAATTAATATAAAATAAAAAATTGAAACATCGTAAAACATAGAAGAAAAACTAACAAATATACTAAATAGTAAATAAATCATCCCTATAGTTAACATATAAATAAAGAATTAAATACTTAATATACTGAAATATAAATTAGACAACAGGACTAGGCAGATCACAGAACATAGGATTATTCTACGTGGATTTCATTGATACAGATTATATAGCCCCCTTATTCCAAAATTCCATTATTCAAAGATCTTAAAAATATTAAAACAAAAATAAAAATATATATCCAAATACTATTTACAAAATATAAAATAAAAATACCCGGAAAGCAAATATAAAAATAAACCCTCGCTACATATTATAAACAAAGCTACAATAAATATAGTAGCATACAAACATCATAGGCGAATAAATAAAATCCTAAGTAAAATAAATAAACATTTATCACACTCACTAAGGAACCCTAACAAGCGAACAGAGTCGAGTGAGTAGAGTGAGACTGAGCGTCCCCCGCCCCGCGACCCACCTCGGCCCGCATTGCCGCGGCAGACATTCCTTGCGACCAACAGACCGTAACAAAACACAGTCAAGACCGAACCGTTCCTCAAATAAAATAATAATATTCAAATAAGAATTTTTATATAGGAAAACAAATATTGAAAACTGCTTATACAAATTAAAGTATAGACATCATAAATAGATAAAGTAAATATCCTCCCTTACAATTAAGTCTGAGTTAAGCTATTGGCCTAGGCGGACAGTTTAACTCAGATATAAAAACAGAAATAGAGTAAAATTCATTATAGTTTGATTAAAATAAATTAAATAGTAAATAAACTTTGTACAATATATCTTCATAATCCATTAAAAAGCACAAAAATAGCATAGTAAAAATATATACATAAAAGTAAAATAAAACCCCGGAAGTTAAAAATAAAAATAAATCTCCTTAATACACTATATATACAGATTTAAAACTTCAATATAATTAAAAATTTAATAAGTAAATACAAAAATACCCGAAGACCCAATTAATAAATTCATTGAGGAACCCTAACAAGTGAACATTGAATAGTTGAAGACCGAGTGCTTCCCCCCCGCGGCCCCACCTCACTCCTTGCACTCCCTCGCAGACAGTCCACTAGACTTGTGGCGAAACATTCCGTAGCCGGCACACAAAAACCCCTCCCGCACACCGGGCGGCATTGCCTCACCTCTCGGACTCTATAGTATAAACTTATACCGCGGACTGCGCGGCCAGTTTAAATATTACGCGAAAATATTGAAGTTAAAATTGCATAATAGGAATTTATCATAGTATATAGTAATAGACTACAAAGTTAAATTGAAATATATTAAATAAGTAAAGTATAAGTAGTATTCATTAGTGTATTCAAGTAGTAAAAACACAATATTGTCCCTTATATAAGATTAATTAAGCTGTTCACATCGTAAATATACAAATAAATAAATACATATAAAAATTAGAATAACAATCCTAAGAAATCAAAATTAATAGATCAGTGAAAAATAAATATTGTATAAACATATAAAATTATAAACTCAAATCATATACAATCAATACATATCCGAGACTTACATAGAAAATATAGAATAAAATTTTTACGCGCAGACAGACACTGCGTGTGGGTTTATTATTATATATATACGGCGACTAGACCGAGCGACCGGCCGGTGTGCCGTGACGTCACGCGCGCGCAGGTGTCTCTTTCGCGCGCACTCAAACTCAGGCGGCCGACCGACCGCGGCTACAGCCCTCCCTCCCCGCTAGCCCCGCCCCTCTGACGCCTTACAGAATAGCAGGAAACAACTCCTTATAGAGTAACGCGTGATATAAGGAAATAAATAAAAGGGCTAAGTGTATAAAAAGATTGTGGTAAAGTTGAAATTAAAATTATATACGCGGAATAGATAAAAATAAAAATCTTCTATACTAAAGCTATACTTACATATATTAAATAAAGTTACAAACCAGTATTAATAAAATTCATATACGCTATATATACATACATAACATTAAAAACTCATCAAAATCAGACATCGAAAAATCAAATTTAAATTCATAACACAATATATGTACATATAATAATAATTAAAAACCAATTACATTAAATAAACCACATAATCCGTTAGAATCGTAAAATAAAAATATAAAAAACAAAAATTATTCAATAAGTTAAATTAAAAATTATATAAAATTCATTCATCTCATTACATTAAAAATTCAAAATTTTACTAAACTTAAAAACTAAAAATTAATTCTAAACTACATTCACAAACTTATGCACTAAAATTGAAACACCTCTCGTATATCATACAAATACAATAAGTCAGTAGCATTAAAAGACCCGCTTACTGAATACTGGGATATACGTCACGCACACATATATTATTATACTAAACACTTACACATAAAACTTACACAGACGCGCACGGTGACACTCTAACTATCGGAATATAGTAAGAAGAGTAATATATTATTTAACACAATAATATATGTTCCCTAAAAATATATAATATATATATATAGAAGTCGATCCCAAAAATAAATAAAAGTAAAAATACGTGTAATTAGTTAGGACAAAACAACATAAATACATACGAGACGGAAATTATATAAGTTAGTAGTACGAACACAGATATAAACAGTAAAATCTCTTTTCTTTCTTTTAAATAAAAATTATAAAAACACACAAAGTTAAATATAAAACAGGATTATAGTATAAAAATAAAAGGCAAAAGAAACATAGAAATAAAATAATAGACTTGACATAGACTTGAACAAAATATTAAAATAACTGAGTATAGACTATATAATAGCTAAA
Organism: Achroia grisella; assembly: GCF_030625045.1. NCBI lineage: Eukaryota > Metazoa > Arthropoda > Insecta > Lepidoptera > Pyralidae > Achroia > Achroia grisella. Next base: position 4,506 of record NW_026712988.1, read on the forward strand.
ATACATATTGAAATATAAAACAGACCCCCCCCAACACCCCCCATAGTAAACCTAAACCATATCGCGATATCCCCTTGTGTAAAAATAAATATTTATTGGTTACATACACGAATTATTAATATCACAACGAGCACTATAAAACTACTCTAAAATAGATACAGAGATACGACATTAAATACGTTGTTGAGAGCCCACACCACATTAACATTATAATAGAAAGATTTTTATTCAAATATAAATATAAAAAACATATAAAAACAAAATACTGAAATATTTCCTCTCTCCTAAACCCCCAAACACCCCATACCCAATTAATTACACCCTGTCAACCATACTATATAAAATTACAAATTGAGAAGTTAAAAAAAAATCTATAAAAGGCTATAAAATAATAATAATATAGAATAATATAAAAATTAAATCTCCCATATAAAAACTATAACCATATAGTGCACTCATTATATACAATACTGAGTAGTTATTCTATACCGCGCTTGCACACCAAAGTAAAACCCCCCTCACCCGTGACATTAGGGCCCTACCCCCCTAAAGCTAACTTGGCCCCTGGAGGCCCTACAGACTTGTATGACGGCTTGTTTGATTCGTCTCAGCAAGACCAAAAAGACCACCCTGATAGATTTTAGAAAATCGCTGCCCTTTCTGGAATAAATATAGGGAATCTTTTAAAAATAAATTATACAATATATTGTATGTGAATATCGTGTAGGATAAGTATATTCATTAATATACTGTAAAATATATATAAGTAGCTGTAAGTATCTTTTCAGATTGCCTGTTAGATATAAGTTGTAAATATAACTGTGTAAAATTAGGAAACTAAAAATAGACTATATAGCACTGTACACACGTAATACTTGTCTTATTACATAGATTGCTGTATACAGAAATAAATTAGTAAATAAATATATAAATAAACACATATAAAAACTACAATACATAATATATAAGACTAAAATTGTAAAAGTAAAATAAGTAAAATAGAACTAGTAGATAAGTCCTTCTTCTTAAAACATTTAAATAGTAATATACAGTACAAATAAATAAAAAAGTGTATAAACAGGATATATTAGGAAGACTAGGAAACTGAAATATTGAAAATAAAATTGTATTTTATTTTAGATATTCCAATATAGGTAGTATAAAGTATAGGATAGATACAAACTAAAGATTATAGTAGTATAGATAAATAAAGTTGTCTTAATAAAATAAAGTAAGTTCTCTTTTTTTTTTTAAAAATAGTAAATATTGTTACTGGAAAAATCTATTGGTTAAATTAAATATTAAAATTGTAAACAAAAAGTGAAAGAGTATAAAATAGAAATAAGAAAATAATATAATATTGAAAACAAAACTGTATACCGCTATACACTGTTATACCACTGCGTTGCTTATTGTAGTGTAGTGTTATTCAAATAAATATATACAAATTGTTAGGAAAGAGACTTAGTACAGACAGACATATACCTAGCGACCCCATTTACAGGCACTAGGTATAGCAGACGAGGACATAAATAAAACTAGTAAATAATATAAATAAAATTCATTTTAAAAACACTTTTAAAAATTTATTATAAAAAATTATTTTAAAAACTATTGTACGGTGCATATATTTTAAAATTTTATATTGACAATAAAAACATATTGACTCCCAAAGCGAGGTTCACATACTCAGAACCCCCTATACAGGTCCTGAGTATACACAAACACACAGTCCGGGAGGGCACATAACGCTAAACAAGACACACTTGTCCACCCATCAAAAATGTTTGGAATTAGGACTCCGCAAAGACCGACCAGGAGGGCCAGCACAATCACTCCTCCCCAAGAACTTAGCAGTGGGAACACGAGTGTCCGCCGTAGTATAGGAGAAATCGAGGCAAAAACAGCGCCAAAGGTAACAAGACCTAGGACGAGACTGGAAGAAGCAAGGATATGCCACAACAAGGCAAAAAGTAATTTAGCCCTCTTCAAAAATTTGAAGAGGGAATTAAAGGACGATACGGCCGTGCAAGTGGAGAGGTTGTACAGCCTGATAAAGGATGCGGAAGCGGAAATTGAAAAGCTTAGAAATGATGGGAAGATAGAAGGGAAAATAGTGGAAATTAAACAGGTAGAAAGGGAGAATACGGAAAAGGGAAAAATAGACGGGGAAATTGATAGGAAATTAGAAAGCATTTTGGAAGGGATAAAGGACAACAACAAAATTTTAAGGGAGAATAGGGACAGAATGGAAGGGATACGGAAGAGTATGGAAGAAAGGGATGAAAGGGATAAGGAAGAAAGGGTAAGCCACGCCTCCTACGCCGAGGTAGCTGCAGCCACCGGGAAAGGGAAAGGAGTAGTAGAGAGAGGTACGCTGCACTCGGTGGTGATAGCATCGACAGATGAGGAGGATACGGCGGAGGAGGTGTTGGAAAAGCTCAGGAAGACGGTGGATGCGAAAGAGGGTTGGGTTCGTGTGGAGCGGGTGAGGAAAGCTAAGGATAGGAAGGTGATTGTGGGTTGTGTCAAGGAAGCAGATAGGGCAAAAATAAAGGAGAGGATCAGCAAGGCAGGGAAGGGCCTCACCGTCGAGGACATCAAAAACCGAGATCCGCTTCTGATTCTGAGGGACGTCATCAAAGTGCACTCGGATGGAGAGGTGCTGATGGCGCTCCGGAATCAGAACCGGGGGGTCTTTGATGGCCTCAACGGAGAGGAGGGCCGCGTGATGATAAAATATAGGAAGAAGGCTAGAAACCCACACACCAACCATATCGTATTGAGCGTCTCCCCCACTGTATGGAGAAGGGCACTCGGGGAGGAGAAACTACACATTGACCTCCAAAGGGTCCGCGTAGAGGATCAATCCCCCTTGGTGCAGTGCACCCGTTGTTTGGGGTACGGTCACAGTAAGCGGTACTGTAAAGATACCGCGGACCTGTGCAGCTACTGCGGGGGCCTGCACCATGCAGCGGAGTGTACCGACCGTATAGTGGGGGCGACGCCCACGTGTATAAACTGCCGTTTGGCAGAAGTAGAGGACCCGCACCACACGGCCTTCAACGATGTATGTCCGGTGAGGAAAAGATGGGACTCGTTAGCCCGGGCATCGGTAGCGTACTGCTGAGGTCACCGAGGGGAATGCCCGAAAACACCTGGTGCTCCAAGCAAACCTGCAAAGGAGTAGAACAGCCACCAGTGAACTGCTGATGGAGGCCGCCAGCCGTAGGGCCTCACTAGCATTGCTCCAGGAGCCCTATGTGGGGGGAAGGGGAGGGTAGCGGGACGCAGAGGAGCCAGAGTATTTCAGTCTCCCGGGACGGATGGCGAGGGTGGCGTGAAGGCCGCCATCATAGTGTTTGATGGAGGCCTTCAGGTCACCCAACACCCGGAACTCACCACAAACAACATCGTGGTGGTGGGCGTCCGTACTGGGAACTGGAGTATGGCGTTTGTGTCCTTCTACTTCGAACCAAACAAACCCATAGAGCCTTACCTGGAGCAGCTAGGGAGGATCAGGGATAGGCTGGGGACCGACAGGCTGATCATTGGTGGAGATTCTAACGCGAAGAGCATCTGGTGGGGCGGCCTCCTCGAGGACCGAAGGGGCGAGCTGATGCGCGGGCTTATATGCGAGTCAGGAATGAACGTGCTTAATGCAGGATCCTCCCCAACTTTCGACACATGGAGAGGAGGGAAACACTACAGTAGCTACGTCGACGTGACGGCGTGCACTGAGGAGGCACTTAACCTGGTGACTGGTTGGAGAGTAGATGACTCTCTAACCAGCTCCGACCACAACGGTATTACATTTCACGTACACTTAACAAAGCCAAAAGGAACAGAGATAACACGAACCACACGCATTTACAACACAAAGAAAGCAAATTGGAGCCAATTTCATGAGAAATTGGCCCAAATTATGCAAGACACACACATGACACCACAGGAACTCGAAACAGTTACACAACACTCACAACTCGAACACGCCATTGATCAATACACGGAAGCAATAACACAAGCATGCACACAAGCGATACCACACAAAAAACACAAAGACACACTTACCATACCGTGGTGGACGGACGATCTCACGAAGATGAAGCGTGAGGTCGTCACCAGGAGGCGCCGAATCAAAAACGCACAGCCGTCGCAGAGGGCTGCTGTAGTGGATCTCTACCTGAAACAAAATAAAAAATATCATGAGGCCATAAAAACAGCACAAGTCGAGAGTTGGAGGGGATTCTGTGAAAAGCAGGAGCGAGAGGGAATGTGGGAGGGCATATATAGGGTAATAGGTAGGACAGGGGCTAGGGAAGAGGACGTAATGTTGGTTGAGGGAGACAAAGTCTTAGACGCGCAGGGGTCAGCCGATCTACTTGCACGGAGGTTCTACCCTGGAGACAATAAAGAGGCGGACACTGAAATACATAAAGAAATAAGGCAGAAAGCAGAAAAGATAAACTGCAGGGAGGATATTGCTGCTGACCCCCCCTTCACGATGTCGGAATTAGAAGCGTCGGTTGAGTCCTTCAACCCAAAGAAAGCCCCAGGTTCGGATGGGTTCACAGCGGACATCTGTGCGAGAGCGATTGGCGGTAACCCTGCATACTTCCTAGCCCTGCTGAATAAGTGCTTGGTGCTGCAGCTTTTTCCTAAAAGATGGAAGGAGGCGACTGTCGTGATCCTCAGGAAGCCAGGCAAGACCTCGTACACAGACCCCAAGTCGTACAGACCAATAGGACTGTTACCGGTTTTGGGGAAGGTGTACGAGAAGATGCTGGTCGCCCGTCTCAGATTTCACCTGTTGCCAAGGATTAGTACTCGCCAGTACGGATTCATGCCCCAGCGCAGTGCCGAGGACGCCCTCTATAATCTAATGAGTCACATCAAAAGCAAACTCCACGAGAAAAAGATGATAGTGCTAATATCCCTGGATATAGAGGGCGCCTTCGACAGCGCTTGGTGGCCGATGATAAGGGTCCGGCTGGCTGAGGAAAAATGCCCGGTAAATCTGAGACGAGTAATCGATAGCTACCTGAGGGACAGGGCAGTCGAAGTAAGGTATGCTGGAGCACGGGCAACGCGTCAAACGGAGATAGGATGTGTGCAGGGTTCGATAGGGGGACCACTATTGTGGAATGTCCTCCTAGACCCCCTATTGAGACAGCTAGAACATCAAGGCGTCTACTGCCAAGCGTTCGCGGACGATGTCGCGCTGGTATTTGATGGGTGGACGGCCCTCGACATTGAAAGTCGTGCAAATGCCGCCCTCGAACATGTTCGGAAGTGGGGTGTCGTTAGCAGGCTGCGATTCGCACCGCACAAAACATGTGCGATGCTAATCACACGCAAGCTGAAATACGACACACCACGTCTGAGCATGGGCGGGGTCGCCATAGGCATGACCGAAAGTGTCAAACTTCTGGGACTTACCATCGACCACCGGTTGACCTTCAACGCCCATATGGCTGCTGTTTGTAAGAAGGCGATAGCCATCTACAAACAGCTGGCCAGGGCGGCAAAGGTGAACTGGGGTCTGCACCCAGAAGTTACGAGGACAATATACACAGCGGTGGTGGAGCCGATAATCATGTATGCGGCAAGCGCGTGGTCGGAATCGGTGACGAAGATAGAGTTCCGGAGGCAGCTGAGCGTGGTGCAGAGGGGCTTCGCCCAAAAAATCTGCAGGGCTTACCGCACGGTGTCTCTGAACTCCGCACTGGTACTGTCAGGAATTCTCCCTCTAGACCTCCGTATACGTGAGGCCGCCTCACTGTACGAGGCGAGGAGGGGGAAGGCCGACGGGCTAGTGGGAGACAGGGACGTCGAACGGATGACGCCAGCGGCAGACAAGCCCCATCCGGCCGAGCAGGGGAGGCTGGAGTTCCGGGACCTGGTAGACGAGGAACAATATAAAACAGCGCAACAAGAATGTGAAATAAGAATATTCACCGATGGGAGCAAGATTGAGGGCCGGGTCGGTGCGGCTCTGTCGGTATGGAACAGAGCGACCGAAACAAAGGCCCTCAAGCTTGCTCTCTCGGCACACTGTACCGTCTACCAGGCGGAACTCCTGGCTCTGAGCAAGGCGGTTGGGATAGCATCGGAACATCCTGCCACCACGATCGGCATCCTCAGCGACTCCAGAGCCGCATTGCAAACAGTTGCAAATCCGAAAGCCTCCCACCCATTAGCAGAAGAATTTAGAACACAGCACACAAAGTGTAAGCAAAAAGGAAAATCAATAAACATCTATTGGATAAAGGCACATGCGGGGTGGGAAGGAAACGAGAGGGCGGACCATCTCGCCAAGGAAGCGGCCCTGAAGTCGAAGAGGAGGTCAGACTACGACTGGTGTCCAGTCTCATTCGCCAAACGTCTGATCCGGGATCGGACGATTGCCGAATGGGATAGGCGGTACCAGTCTGGCGAGACTGCTTCCGTAACAAAACTCTTCTTCCCGAGCGCGGCCGATGCGTACAGGGTCGTCGGCAAAATCACCGCAGACAAATACATCACCCAGCTGTTCACGGGACACGGCGGATTCCGAGCGTATCTGCACCGTTTTCGGTGCCGCGAGAATCCGTCGTGCCCATGTGACCAGCACACACCCGAAACACTATTACACATTATGTCACAATGCCCTCGCTTTGGAAGGAAAAGAATGGACTTAGAAATAGAATTGGGAATAGAAATTAAATCAGAAAAATTCAAGGAAATCATAAAGAGTAAAGAACATAGAGAAAAATTTTTAAAGTATGCTACGGAAGTTATAACAAAAGTAACAAAAACAAACAGTGATAAGTAAAGCTGTATCTAGGTGTATAGTGGATATACAGTCATAGATAAGCAATAGATATAAGTAATAAAAAGAATAATAGTAATAGTAAGAATTGTAATAGATAAGTAAGAAATAAAATAGGCTAAAATTCTAGTATGTAAACAAAAGTAAAATAGATAACCCTTAGAAATGTAAATCCCTAATTAAGTTCTCCTCTAGGTTTAAGTGTAGTAAATAAGAAAGTTATGTGTCTAATAAAGAAAATGTAAAAAACCTGGAATTTCACATCCGGGCTTAAGTGTGTTTACTTGGCTGTACCCCCTAGCATAAGACCCATAGCTAGACGACGGCCCACCCTGTTGTAAACAGCGGTGGGGAGGTAGGCCAAGTAGGAAAAAAAAAAAAAAAAAAAAAAAAAAAAAAAAAAAAAAACCTAACCTAACCTAACCTAACCTTTTTTTTTTTTTTTTTTTAACGTGTGGAAAATCTTCAAAAGACCGTCACCTCGCCGGAGGGATGGCGAGGTGGTGTGTGAGACTTGACTCACTAAAAACCACACGGTGTACCTACGAGCGCCTATGCCGGAGCCAGGGGATTCGCAAGTGCATTCTACCCCAGCTCCGACGGCGACGGCCCGCCCTGTAGATGTTGTAGGGCAGGCCCCATCTCGTTTTGTGGTTAGGGCGACCTATTTCGCCCTACTCCATTGTGGAGGCGTGTGGGTACACGCGCACACCTCCGGGGCCTTTGGATTGGGGGACTGCCTCCCTCAAGGCAGTCACCCCGGCCCCAGTGGGGGATAGAGGGGGGCGGAGTTGGGTACGCCCCCACCTCTAGGCCTGGCTCTTCTGCGGCGGAGGGAAGCGGGACGATCTGACTCCCGCTCCTTTCCGCCGCCTCCTTCCGCGAGATAACTTCCTCGCAGAAGGAGCTCACCGCCAGCCACGATCTCTCGCTACTGATCATCCTCCGAACTAAATTCGGCAGCGAGAGATCGTCCCCCACTATTCGTGTGAGGACACGGCGCTCACTCTCGAACGCTGGACATTCGTCCAGCGTGTGTTGCGCCGTGTCCTCCACACCTCCGCACTCGTGGCAGCCGGTCGTCGGCTCCTTCCTCGCCACATGACACAGATACCGCCCGAAGCACCCGTGCCCGGACAGTATCTGTGTCATGCGGTACGTCAGTGGCCATCTCCTATTCATCCATCTTTTGAGGATGGGACGGACAGCCTCGACGGTCCTCAGGCCGGCCGATGGACTGGCCAGCCTTTCTCTCCACCTGATCCTGAGGATCCGCCGAAAGTCGGACCTCCGCGCTCCAATCTCATGGCCAGCGGGTGCCTCCCCATGGAACGTCGCTCCGCGCGCCAGTGATACACTGACGCGTGGAGCTCCGCTACCAAGTCCCACGGAGGAGACCCCGCCAGCAGACCCGCCGCTTCCCCGGATATGGTGCGGTAGCCTCTTATGGCCCGTATGGCCATGACCCTGTGTGGCCTGTTGAGACAGGCCACATTTTCCCTACCAAGGGCCCCCACCCAGATGGGGGCCCCGTACAGGGCCATGGACCGCACCACGCCGAGGTATAGGCGGCGGGAACCTTCTCCCGGGCCCCTCACGTTTGGCAGCAGCCAGCTAAGAGCGCCGGCGGCTGCCATAAGGCGAGGGACCAGGTTCCGAAAGTGAGCGCGGAAGCTCCAACGACTGTCCAGGTCAAGCCCCAAATACCTAATACAGGGCTTGACCCCCACCCTCTGGCCACTGACGACCAGCTGGGCATCCGGAGGTGGCGCGCGCCGAGGCCCATGAAAACATAGGACCTCGGTCTTCTCCAGCGCCACCTGGAGCCCAAGCCTCCTTATTCGGCCGACGACCAGTGCCACGCTTGCCGTGGCAAAGCGGGTAGCTTCCCGTAGGTCCCGCCCCCGGGCAGTGACCAAGGTGTCATCCGCGTAACACACGAGGTCAGTGCCCGTTAAAAGGGCGCCCCGCAGGTTCCAATCATACCCGATGTTCCACAGGATCGGGCCCAGAACCGATCCCTGTGGAACACCGCGTTGCATTTCCCTCGACACTACAACGCCGTTCCGCCCCGTGCAGAGCACAGACCTGTCTTCGAGATAGGCCCCGATCACGTCCCGAATGTAGGGAGGCGCGCGATGGTACTGCAGCGCCTCCCTAATAGTCGCAAAGGGCAGGGTGTTGAAGGCGTTCTTTATGTCCAACGAGACCGCCAACAACACCCCACCCTGGGACGTCGCCTCTTCCGAGAGGGAGCGCACACGCGAGATCGCGTCGATCGTCGAGCGCCCCTCTCGGAATCCGAACTGCTTCGGGCTGAGATCGGGACCTACCTGAGACAGGTGTTGGACGAGTCGGCCCGCCAAGATTCTCTCGAAGAGCTTGCCGATCTCGTCCAACAGCACTATGGGGCGGAACGCCGAGGGAACCACCGAACCTGCGGGGTGCTCCGCTTTGCGGAGCAGGACCACTCTACCCGCTTTCCACTGATTGGGAAACCGTCCCGACTCCAGGCACGCATTGAACAAGCGCCGGAGTCGGTCCCCTAGGGTGTTTAGGGCCAAGGCCAGGACGCGGCCGTGGATACCATCCGGACCCGGGGCGACATTCTTGCCCCGGAGTTTATCCACGGCCGCGGCGAACTCCTCCACGGTGATGGCGGGAACCGCAGCAGCGCTGACGCCGCTGGCCTCTCCATCACTGCCACGCGGCATCATCGGAGGAGGTGTGAAGGGAGGCTGTCTCGGGAACAGCTCCTCCAACACCTCCTCCAACTGCTGCGGCTGGAGACCCTCTGCCACGGGGGGCGCCCAGGGGCGTAATTTGCCCCTGACGAACCTATAAGGACGCCCCCATGGATCCCTGTCCAGGGTCTCCAGGAGTTCTTCCCTGGCTGTCTCCTTGGCCCTGCTGATGGACAGCTGCAGAGCTTTCTTCCTCTCTTTGTACTGCTCGTACAGCTGTGCTTCCTCGTCGGCGTCGCGGCCCCGCCTGAGTCGGCGGTGCCTGGTGTACCGGCGGCGGGCGGCGGAGCACTCCTCCCTCAACGCCGCTATCTCCTCCGACCACCAGTACACCTGACGCCTAGGAGGTCGAGGGCCGGCTCGGGGCATCGCCGCGTCGCAAATGTGCGACAGAGCCTCACCGAACCAGCCCACCTCTGCGTCGACCTCCACAGGCCCCTCCGGTATCGGAACCCAGGCCTGGACGATGGAAGCCTCCATCAGCACGTCTTTATTCAGACGTTTCAACACCCATCTGGGGAGTTGTGGGACATTCCTCTCCTGGCGACCGGGATGCGGAGCTACGGGTGAGGGGAGAACATCTATCCGGATATACCGATGATCGGATAGAGTCTCCACCTCATCCAACACCTGCCAGCTCCGCACCCTCTGTGCGATCGCTGGACTGCAGAGGGATACGTCGACATGCGACTCCCCCTGCTGTCTCACGCACGTGGCGGCCGACCCTCGGTTCAACACCACCAGGCCGGCCGCGGCCGCCCAGTCTTCCAGGACTCTGCCTCGAGAGTCGGTGATGGGGAGCCCCCATGCCGTGGATTTGGCATTGAAGTCCCCCATCACCATCATTGGACGGGCCGAGTATAGCTCCATAGCGGCCCCCAGCCCGTCCATGAACTGCTCGAACTCGGCGAGAGTCCTGTTCGGAGAGAAGTATGTCCCGACAACGACGGTTTCCCCCCAACTCACACCTATGTACCCCGCTCCGCCGAATAGGCGGCTGACGAGCGGGGTCGCGGGTTGCCCGCGCCGACAATGGCCACCAGGCCAGAGGGGTCGCCGAACCAATGGTCACTTCGTGGGACACGATATGGTTCGGCGACCACTGCAAGGTCAACTCCCCACTGCGCCGCGCTCTGCAGAAGCAGATCTTGGGCGCGCGCGCAGTGGTTGAGATTCCCCTGCAGGAGGCGATGGACTGCCATTATTGACCGGTGTCCATCACCTCAGCCTCTCCCCGGCGGCCATTGCCGCGGGCCGACGACAGTGCGGATCTCCTCTTTCTGTTGCGGGACTGGGGGCACTTTTTGGCCCCCACCCGGTGATCAGCTGAGCGACCCGCCGCTGCGCAGACCACGCAGTGTGGGGCCGCCGAACATCCGGCCGCTTTGTGGCCGGGAGCCCCACACCGGTAGCAAAGGCCACTCCGGTCCTCCTCGTGCGAGCACCGTGCCACCACGTGCCCGCTTTCGAGGCACTTGAAACACCGGAGTGGCTTCTGCCGCAGCAGCTCCACAGCGGCCGAGACCCAGCCGATCCGGATCCGCCCTGCCGTCGTGACTTTCTTGACCGCGGCCAATGGGGCCCGCACCCAGCAGGTGCCCAGGCCCGACGCGCCGCGCCGAATCTCCCCGACGTTGACGGCGTCCGCCGTGCACTCGCCGTGCTGTGCCACGGCGGCCGCCACCTCCTCCCGGTCGGTACCGTCATCCAGGCCCATGACCCTCATCTCCGCGGTCTTGGTGGGCCTGGCGATACGGACCGTACCGTCCGGGAACACGTCCCGGAACTTCGACGCGAGCGCGTCGGCCTGATCTCCCATCTGGGACCCTGGGATCTCCAGGATCCGGGCCCCAGTAGCCGCGGTCTTGAAGCGCAGGCTTCCTATCCCCAAGGAGGCGAGGTTGATTTTTTCCTTCGCCTCCTTGAGGACGGCGGAGTAGGTCACTCCCGCCGCTTCTGCCTCCGGGCACAGTGTAACCACCACCGCCGCCGATCGCGGGGCACGCAACTTTGATGGCGACGGCGGGGCCGGCTTTCCCTTCTTCCCCTGAGAAGGAGCCCCAGAGGTCCTCTGAGTACTCTGAGTACTCTGGGTCTGCCTCTCAGGGACGTTGCGGTTTTTGCCGCCCCGTCGTACCACTGTGCTCCAGCCCTCGGTTGCGCGCCCCGCGCCCGACGGCCCCGGCTGTTGGCTGCCAGAGGCAGGCCGGTTGGCGGGTTGAAGCGGCGGGAATTCTGCGCCTCGCGCCCCCCGCAGATGGGGAGCGTCCCTGAAGCCCGGTCCCCCTGCGCCGGGGAGCCGGGACAACACCTCGTATTGCCCGTCGCTTTGCAGCGGCGGGCGGTGATCAGGGCGGATTGATGTCGCCGGGGAGTTGAGACCCAGGGCGGCCTTTATCTCCCTGATGCCCTTCTCAATTTGGATCCCTATTCGGGCATCTATCAACTCCCCGGTGGCCCTCATTATTTCCGCCCTGAAGGCCCCGACCTCATCTAGCTCAGGGGTCGGGCCAGGTGCCCTTACCCTCGCAGGTCCCTGCGGCGCCTGGGAAGCGGCCGAAGGAGGTTGCGACCCCGAGTTCGCCGTGAGCCGCCGCATCTCGGCTTGGAGCGCCAGGAGCTGGTTTCGGAGCTCCTTGTTCTCCTTACGGAGCTCCTCCACCTGCGCCTCCAGCATTCGCCGTTTGACGGCGCTCGCGGTGAACTCGCTGTCGATGACGGTACTCCCGTCCAGTTCCTCCGCCATCAACATCACGGAGCTGATGCTCTCCTTCAGCCGCTTCTGGTCGGTCCCCTTTAGGTTCCCGCACCTGCGCACCGTGTCCAGGGCAGCCCCGAGCTTTCTCTGGGCCTCCGCCCTGAAGGCGGCCACAGGCTGCGAGTCATCCATTGGGGGGACCTTCCCCTTTCCCGCAGGGACCTCCGAGGGTCGGACGAACATCCCGTCGTCCCCTCGTTTTTCCTGCCGCCGGGACTTCGGCGACGTTGCCGGACTCTTTGTGCCACGGCCCACGGGCACCGCCAGGACAATCCCATTCCCGGACGACGGGCAGGGGATTTTGGACGGCTTGACACTCCCGCCCGTCGTCCCGGAAGGGCCCGGTCCGTCCGCGTGCGGCCGTTTCGGCACGGCCGTTTTTGCCAGTCCGTCCTCGCTGGACACCAGGCATCCGGACATCTCGTCCTCCACCATCATTGAGCGCGTCGAGCGCGTAGAGCGCGTCGACGACGCTGAGGAGGGCCGAGATGCCCGCGACCTGGCCCGAGAGACGGGCCGCGACCTCGCCGACCGCACCGTGTCGGCGTCCGCCAGCGTGACCGAGTCCGACATGGACCAGAACGCTAAGTCCCGGGGCAGGGACACACACTCCTCGTCCCCCTCGGCGGGGGACGGGAAGAAGAGGGGGCTGCTGCCACCAGCCAACTCCTCAACTTGATGGCAGCAACGATGCCGCGCCCGACCTAAGTCGGGCGGATACTACGGAGGCTATTGCCTCCACTAATTGCTCCAGGGTTTCCCCCGGAGCGGGCACACCAGACTGGAGTTACCTCCGTGCAATCCCGGTGATACACCACAAACACCTCAGCGCAGACAAAACAAAAAACAAAAACAATAATAAACTTAACCTAACTTATACTATCTTAACCTAACTAAGCTAACCTAACTATATATTTACAAACTTAACCTAACTAATTAATAAAAGGAAAAAAAGAAAAGAAAAAAGAAAAACACGAAAGAAAAACAAATCACACTAAAACACTACAAAAGTTGCCAAAAATGTGGAAAAGGTCCAAAAATGTGGTCAAGTTGTGCCTTCAACCTAACCTAACCTAACCTAACCTAACCTAACCTAACCTAACCTAACCTAACCTAACCTAACCTAACCTAACCTAAACCTAAACCTAAACCTAAACCTAAACCTAAACCTAAACCTAAACCTAAACCTAAACCTAAACCTAAACCTAAACCTAAACCTAAACCTAAACCTAAACCTAAACCTAAACCTAAACCTAAACCTAAACCTAAACCTAAACCTAAACCTAAACCTAAACCTAAACCTAAACCTAAACCTAAACCTAAACCTAAACCTAAACCTAAACCTAAACCTAAACCTAAACCTAAACCTAAACCTAAACCTAAACCTAAACCTAAACCTAAACCTAAACCTAAACCTAAACCTAAACCTAAACCTAAACCTAAACCTAAACCTAAACCTAAACCTAAACCTAAACCTAAACCTAAACCTAAACCTAAACCTAAACCTAAACCTAAACCTAAACCTAAACCTAAACCTAAACCTAAACCTAAACCTAAACCTAAACCTAAACCTAAACCTAAACCTAAACCTAAACCTAAACCTAAACCTAAACCTAAACCTAAACCTAAACCTAAACCTAAACCTAAACCTAAACCTAAACCTAAACCTAAACCTAAACCTAAACCTAAACCTAAACCTAAACCTAAACCTAAACCTAAACCTAAACCTAAACCTAAACCTAAACCTAAACCTAAACCAAAACCTAAACCTAAACCTAAACCTAAACCTAAACCTAAACCTAAACCTAAACCTAAACCTAAACCTAAACCTAAACCTAAACCTAAACCTAAACCTAAACCTAAACCTAAACCTAAACCTAAACCTAAACCTAAACCTAAACCTAAACCTAAACCTAAACCTAAACCTAAACCTAAACCTAAACCTAAACCTAAACCTAAACCTAAACCTAAACCTAAACCTAAACCTAAACCTAAACCTAAACCTAAACCTAAACCTAAACCTAAACCTAAACCTAAACCTAAACCTAAACCTAAACCTAAACCTAAACCTAAACCTAAACCTAAACCTAAACCTAAACCTAAACCTAACCTAAACCTAAACCTAAACCTAAACCTAAACCTAAACCTAAACCTAAACCTAAACCTAAACCTAAACCTAAACCTAAACCTAAACCTAAACCTAAACCTAAACCTAAACCTAAACCTAAACCTAAACCTAAACCTAAACCTAAACCTAAACCTAAACCTAAACCTAAACCTAAACCTAAACCTAAACCTAAACCTAAACCTAAACCTAAACCTAAACCTAAACCTAAACCTAAACCTAAACCTAAACCTAAACCTAAACCTAAACCTAAACCTAAACCTAAACCTAAACCTAAACCTAAACCTAAACCTAAACCTAAACCTAAACCTAAACCTAAACCTAAACCTAAACCTAAACCTAAACCTAAACCTAAACCTAAACCTAAACCTAAACCTAAACCTAAACCTAAACCTAAACCTAAACCTAAACCTAAACCTAAACCTAAACCTAAACCTAAACCTAAACCTAAACCTAAACCTAAACCTAAACCTAAACCTAAACCTAAACCTAAACCTAAACCTAAACCTAAACCTAAACCTAAACCTAAACCTAAACCTAAACCTAAACCTAAACCTAAACCTAAACCTAAACCTAAACCTAAACCTAAACCTAAACCTAAACCTAAACCTAAACCTAAACCTAAACCTAAACCTAAACCTAAACCTAAACCTAAACCTAAACCTAAACCTAAACCTAAACCTAAACCTAAACCTAAACCTAAACCTAAACCTAAACCTAAACCTAAACCTAAACCTAAACCTAAACCTAAACCTAAACCTAAACCTAAACCTAAACCTAAACCTAAACCTAAACCTAAACCTAAACCTAAACCTAAACCGGAGGTTTTTGTTGCACTTCTGTGGCATATATCCAATTCTTGGAACGAAACTTCATCGCCTTGTACATTTACCTTACCCGCCATCTAGCGTGCAATAGCGGTATTGTCAATAGTTTGCGGCCTTGTCTTGTACGTTCGCCTGACCCGTCATCGAGCGTGCAATAGCGGTATTGCCGCTAGTTTGTACTTTGAACCAGTACGAAATATGAAATAGTAGTGACGCTCGATACAATTGCTGGAATAAATAATAACAACAATGTTAATTAATTATTACTAGTAGTTCAATTAGAAGTAATTGTTTGATTAATGTAATTTAATTTAGTTTGGTTTACCGTTGCCGCTATTATGCTGTGACAAGATGTGACTTTGCTGCCGTACATGATCGCCGGAGCCTGCGCAGGTCTTATACATAGATAGATTGACCCTGCATCTACGTTGTGGTTGTACCCGCCGGCGCTAACTATTTATGCTGGCGAAGGCGCCAGTGGATAAGATTAGTGTGAGGTCACATATTTACCGTTAATTTATCACAATGGTTTCAGTCAGCTGGTTCAGTCAGCATATATTATTTTTTTTTTTTTATTTTTTTTTTAGATACAGAACCCCAACATCTCATACCCATCACCCAGGCATGGGGAGGTAGGAGCCCGCTTTGTGAGTTGCAACTAGGATTGACAACTTCATTACAAGAAATAAAGTATATTTAGGTCTGTGAAGAATATTAAACAGTATTTTAGAAAAATGAACAGTATTTTATTTATTGTTTTAAATACATTTTTTATAGAGCTTCTCGCATAATTGTTAAGTTAACTTGGCTGACGTTGGATGTACTCCCCATATGTTTTTTTTTTTTCATATATGATAATGTAATGGTGCACCCGCCTGCGCTAACGGTTTACGCTGGCGGGGCACCAGTGGAGAATGATAAGATGAGCATGAGGTCAGGTCAGTTAGCATCGTGACAAATTCACCAGGAATGTATCATGATGTGTACGAGTTAGCATCGTACATCACTTCGCAACATTAACATTTTGTTTTACACTAGCTGTTGCCCGCGGCTTCGCTCGCGTTAATTTATCCCCTTAGGGGTGGAATTAATCAAAATCCTTTCTTAGCGGATGCCTACGTCATAGTAGATTTATGCATGCAAAGTCTCAGCCGATGGGTTTAAAATTGACAAAGTTTCATACAAACTTTCGTCCCCTATTTTATTCCCTTGGGGGTAGAATTAATCAAAATCCTTTCTTAGCGGATGCCTACGTCATAACATCTATCTGCATGCCAAATTTCAGCCCGATCCGTCCAGTGGTTTGGGCTGGGCGTTGATAGATCACTATGTCAGTCACCTTTGTGTTATATATATATATATAAATTTCACATTTCATTTAAACTCAGTTCGCATGTTGCACTGATGATTTCCAGGTGATAGCGTCAACAAAGCAAAATTGATATGTTGCACTTCTTAACAAGCTGGATGACTGATAGATGGCAGTATGTTGAGTACGCACTACGCAGGATACGAGTCTGAACCATACTTTGTCAGGTCGGGGGTGAGCCAGCCGAGACAACCCTTGGGCCTCTGGAATTCATCATCACGGTCAATGATTTACTAGAGGTTATTACTGATTCAAGCTACTTACTATTCGTCGACGACCTAAAATTTTTTCGATCAATTAGAAACAGTGCCGATTATGAACTTTTTCAAAGGGACATAGATAGAGTAGTTGCATGGAGTAAAGTTAATAAACTGTACTTTATATATTTTCTAATTAACTTGGATAACATCCATACTGTGTTAGTTAACAACTTATTATACTATGTTAGTAACTTATAATATATTATAATATACAGTATATATACAGAGATATATACACTCAATTAATATATCTGTGTCACGTCCAGAAGCGCTGGGTCCACAATGCAACGATATCCAGTGCCTCTGGAGCGGACAATCAGATATATTCGCAATAGTTGTTTGGATGCTGTTTGTGCTCCCCCGAATTCTGGACATCAGTGATGCAGCTCTTTTGCGCGTTACGGCTTGAAACCCGTCTACGCGGGCCGCTGCAAACAGCTCTGATGCGCTACAGAGCTGTTTGCAGCCCCAACAACATCGAAACATATCTAAATATAATAAATCGAAGTGTATGACAATTACTTTAACGCGGAAAAATAACCCAAATAATCATGACAATGACATTGACACAAAAAAAAAAAGAGTAGTTACTGCAGACTTGAAATTCAGTGATCACATAGTTAGTGCTTGTAAGAAGGCATATAGAAATTTAGGGTTTGTACTTCGTGGATCATGTGGATTTACTAATATTGGAACGATCAGTTCATTGTCTAATGCTTTAGTTAGACGTCACCTACAAAATAATGCAGTCACTTGGCCCCACGTGAAGCCAAATATAGTCTCGTGTTGGAGCGCATTCAAAATAAATTTATTAGTTTTTTATATACAATGTGTTATGTATTTTACAAACACCTTTTTTATGTGAAATTATATACTCAATTGTGTCGCTCTGAATAGAGATTAAATTTATTGCAAACAATTGTTCTTAACAAGTATAACAGCGCATTACTAAGGGTAATTTTGAACAACTCACCTGAAAAGAGAAACAACATTGCAACCATCTAGATACTTCCTCATAAATTATATTTAAACGTCAGAATGACGTAAGTCAGGTACGTCATTCTGACGTTTAAATATAATTCAGCTACAAATGCGCGCTAAATTCAAATAATGAATGTCAGTGACCTGCATTTACATATATTAAAATATATATATATATATATGAAGTATTCCCATTGTACTCGCTAATGTGTTTGTATTGAGTATGATAGTATGATAGGGTACAAGGAATTGAACGTGCGGAGAGAGTTATGCCTAGTGTTATATTTATTTAAATTGATTAGGAGTAAAATTAACAACAGTCAGGTGTTGATTTGTTTTCCGAATAAATATGAATTAGGGCTGTGCCCCCGGCGCGGTCACAACAGCGAGTGCTATACGCATCGCTCTTGTGACTAATAGCACAGGTGACATAGTACTACATACTAATAGCATATGTTATCTGTGCTAATAGTAAACCGTACAGCGAAGGAAAAGGAGGTGGAATTAAACTTTACTTTTCTAAAATAAAAATAGTCTAATTTACTCATTATAGACCAGTTACCTACCAAAAAAAAAAAGAAAAAAGTCCCATCAAAATCAGTCGAGCCATTACAGAGATTAGCCGGAACAAACAGACAGACAAAAATTGTAAAAAAATATTATTTAGTGCATGTACCGTATTTATACTCATATTCGTGTAGTAAAAAACTGTTATTTCAATATTACAAACAGACACTCCAATTTTATTTATATGTATAGATATAGATGTATAGATAAGCTATAACTATTAAAAGAAATGGAAAGAATCAATAAATGAGGAACTCATTTTTATTGAATTAATGGATACTCTATTTCTATCATCCCGTTACTTAGCATTCTTTAAGTACTGAATAAAAAAACTCCTTCACTAAATACTGAGGTTTTGATGCTGGAAACGGTATTTTGTGTACTTTATTTTTGTTCAGCAGTAAAAAGTATAATTGAATGAAAAACAGTATATGTAGTTGGCAACCCTAGTTGCAACCCAGATGCCACTGCGCTTGTCACTACAAGGAAATACAAGCTGTCGTGTGTATCAGGCTGAGTAGCTTGCAATATCCCGTGCAATATACTTTTTATTATATTAATACATGTATATTAGGGTTCATGATTTCTCGAGCTTTTCAATTTCTCGGGTCTCGAGAATTCTCGAGGTTAATTTCTCGGGTCTTCTCGGGTTGTCGAGAAATTTACATTTACGTACGTTTGGTTTATTTTTTGTTCCAATAACGTCAAAAAACTCAGTGGTTTCATTTGAGACGAAAACCACTGCATTTTTTGTTAAATATTAATTATAAAATTTAACTATAAAATTAATTATAAAACTTTTATTGAGTAGGTATATTTAAAAACATTATACATATTATGAATAAGCCATTTTTTTTAAATACTGAAATATATTAGGTTCTTAAATATGAAATTAGCGTTTTGCCGTACTGGCCACTTTGATCTTAAATATCTCCTCTTTGGTTAGAAATTTCAATTTCAAATTTATACGGCTATTCACTCATGCATTTGTTTTTCGAAAACCGTAATACATGTGCTTGGTTTTTTCTTTGGGTCACTCAGCTTACAAAATGGAAAACTTAAAATATCGCGTCATTTACAAGTACAAGTACGAGTTCCGCCATGGCACTAATGCTGCAGAAACGGCTCGAAGGATTAATGATGTGTATGGTGGTGGTGTCGCAAAAGAAAACACAATGCATTGTTGGTTGCAACGTTTTCGTTCTGGAAATTTCGACCTGCAAAACAATCCCCGTGGGCGGCTGGAGTCCAAGGTTGGTAATTATGATAGCAGATCCATCGCAAACCACGTCAGAGTTAGTTTCAGGTTGCGGTGTTACTGACAAAACTGTATTAATCCACTTGTAGCAAATTGGGAGGGTGAAAAAGCTTAAAAGGTGGGTCCCTCATGGATTGAGTAGACAATTCGCGTTTCGATCGACAAACTCGCGTAGACTGCTGCGTTACATTAGTCAACCGGCATAATAATAAAGGGATTTTAAATCGAACCTGTGATGATGTGGATCTTGTATTATAATTGGAAACGCTCATCGCAATGGCTGAACCCTGGCAAACCAACCAAATCCTGCCCCAAGCGAAAATCGACTCTAAAAAGTTACTTGTGAGCGTTTAGTGGACTAGTTCCGGTGTTGTTCACTTCAGCTTTCTTAAATCTGGCCAGATGATTACGGCAGATGTGTGTTGTCAGCAATTGAGAAACCATAATGGAAAAGCTAGCTGCTAAACAACCGAGGCTGGTCAATCGCCGTAGGCTACTGCTGCTTCAGGACAACGCTAGACCACACACTGCACAACTGACATTTACCAAATTAGAAGAGATTCAATTGTAATGTCTAAGACTTTACAATTGCTCCCCGGATCTTGCTCCAACAGATTACCATTTTTTTCGAAATTTGGATAACTGATTGGGAAAAAATTCAAATCCGATGAGGCAGTCCAAAGTACAAAGATTTTATTGATATGTCCAAATGTTCCCGTTCAAATGTTTTTTTTTTCAGTAAAGGGATCAATGAAGTACCTATGAGATGGCAAAAGTGCATAAATAGCAATGGTACATAGTTTGATTAAATAAACATGTTATATTTTGAAAAAAAAAATACTTCAGGTTATTCCCTTACAAAACACCACTTTCATATGTTAGGACCTAATATTATTCAGACTTATATTTATAATGACAGCACCATTTTTGGCTGGTTATTTAGAAAAAATCTACCTTAAACTTGTAAACAAAAATAGTTTCTGTAAAACAAAAAAAAATACATGAAAGAAAACCTTAATATCTAGTATTATTGTGCCGCCACGCAATACAACAAACGTCAATTTAATTTCTATATAGGTACTTGATTTCTCGAGTTCTCGACTTTTCTCGAGCTTGATTTCCCGGGAACAGAACCCAAGGATTTCCCGGGAATTCTCGACCCGAGAATTCCCGGGAATGAACCCTAATGTATATAAACTACGTAATATGTACATAATACAAATCTCTCAATGAGTGTATATAAATATGTCGGAGCGCTATGATATTATCTTCCTCGAAGTACGTCACTCGACTCGAGCGGCCCTACGTCACATGTCACGCGTCCAGCGCCGCGTCACCGGCGCGGAGTATCGCGTCGCGTCGCGCCGCGTCGCGTCGATAAGAGACGCGCGACGGCGACGGCGACGGCGGCGGCGGCGAGTCGTTGGCGAATTATTTGGCGAACGAGGCCGCGGACGGCGAGCGAGGCCGCGTCCCCGCGCCGGCGAGCGAGGCCGCGCCGACCTCGGCCGAGGACGCGGCGTGACCTTAAACTTGCGACGATGAACATCGCGTGGCCTTTTTGCAATTTCCGCGTTCTGATATCAGCGAACGATACACACATACACACACACACACACACACACACACACGCGCGCGCGTATCATCCACGTCGATAATAGATAATGATCATCAATTGGTATGTATTATTGTACGTAGGTAGGTATACCTGACCATATCAACGTATATGAATGTAAACGATACCTCATAAGAACTTAGCAAAATTAATAGTAAGCAGTGTAGTTATTATTAAATGTACCGCAAATGAATTTTATGTAGGTACTAGGTACCCTGGTTTGTTCGGGTTACGTACACTGATTAGACTATTTGCTTTTGCAGCAGCATATGCTGGTGGTCACTCTATTATACCAAATTTGAATTTATTAATGAATCTGTATTATTGTAAATATATCTACAGTACAACATTTATTTGAAACTAGCTAGTCGCGTCCAGTGTAAATGTATTATACATATAAACCTTCCTTCAGAATCACTCTATCTATTTAAAAAAAACCGCTTCAAAATCCGTTGCGTAGTCTTAAAGATTTAAACTTACATAGGGACAGACAGACAGCGACCGCGACTTTGTTTTATACTATGCAATGATGATGAAGAATACGAGCTGAGTTTCTCGTCAGTTCTTCTCATCTCGAAATAACTCCGAACTGACGATAGATTTAATATATCATAAAAGTCTGTAATAGAACTACATGAATAAATTTATTTTGAATTTTTTTTTAAAAACTCAAATATAGTTATATTTGAAATAGGGAAGGATGCAGACAAATGTTTATAATAAAAGTACGCAGTACAATAATAAATATATTTATTGAGATTGAACTAGAACATAGAGAGCACTGCTGCAGTAGGTACAGAGTCACCCGACTCAGACGGCACAGTCGACACAGTGTGGTCGGCGCCAGGCCGATCTGTGGGCTGCACATTTTTTTTTGTGTATTCTTCGGCGATTACATCTAATTTGTTTAAACTTTCTCTATTCACATCAAACAGGCTTCACTATGAGACTACTTTTAAATACTATGAATGAATTTGCGATTAGAACATATCAAATAGCATTGTCCTATTTTATATGTCGTCTCTAGTTTCAATTACAGTTTATGAGTTAGTTATATGTATGCTATATATATTATCTACTATATAGTTGCTAGTTAAAAAATATATTTATATTTACAAATGGCGTAATGGCACATAATACATTATAATCGTCAACATAATTATGCAATACAATGAAATTACATTTGTTCGACCAATATCAATTAAAGTTCTCAATATTTATACTAGATGGCGCTAGGTGAAATGTACAACGCGCTATAGTTTCGTTTTCTTTGATTATGACCACTGTACGGAATTTTATAATTATCGTGTTCGATTTTACACATGAATATATATTTCTTTACTATCCAATTCGGTGTTGTTTGATTTCTTGGCCTCGAGTAAAACATTGGCCATCGACCCGGTCAGTGGCATCCTCTAGTGGTACTTTAGTGAAGTGAAGTTCGGTGGTGAGTGAGCTAGTGATTTAGTGTCGTAAGTAGCTGGGACGAACTGTAAGTACAATCAAGTTATTATTGGTTAGGAGTAGCTTAGGGACTTAGAAAAATAATTAGTGAACTGGACTTAGAATATTTCGCCAAAATTGTGTGAGACGGGGAACCTATGCCCGAAAACACAGCGAAATAAATGCAAAAAACACTTGTAAAATTTTCGGGTTCTAATAAAAAACTTAGAAAAATTTGTGATTCTAAATATTGTAACATTCAGTGATTATTGAACTAACTCTAATAACTTGAACTTTAGTAATCAGTGCGACATTGTGAATAGACATTTGTATTTTTTTATGCTCACTCACCCAGTGTATCGTTTAAGACTCAGTGCAAACGGTTATTAATTGACTTTCAACTTTCAATTGGCAATTTACTAAAACAAAAATGGAAGGTTTAATGAAAATTCAGAAAAGTATTCAAGATAAAATAAATAAAAATTATAGCAATTATAAAAAGTCAAAAAGTCGTAGTTCATATGGATATTTTGCAGAGAGATTAAATATTTTAAATAATAATTGGCGGGAGTTTGAAGAAAATCATCGGAATATTTTAAAAGAAGCCGTAGATACAGACAAAGATATAAGTTATTTTAAACTAAGTCTATTTGATGAAGTTGAAGAATTATATGTTGAATTTAAATGTGCACTCCAAGATTCTATGGCATTATTAAAAAAAGATGAACCAAAGGAAAAAGAGGAGAACAGTAAAGATCAATCTTCAAACTCGCCTTCTGGAAGTAGTATTGCTCATTTACCACGAATTTCTTTACCAATTTTCTCAGGAAAATATTTGGAATGGCAGTCTTTCCATGATTTATTTGTTTCTATGATCGACAGTAATACATCTTTAGCAGAAGTTCAAAAGTTGCACTACTTAAAGGCACACCTCAGTGGAGAAGCTGAACAGATATTACGTCATATCCCAATCACAGACGCTAATTATACACAGTGTTGGAATAAGCTAAAAAAGAGATATAATAATAGGCGCTATATTGCTAATTCAATTCTCACGAGACTGGTCGGTCAAAGGAAGTTGATGACAGAGTCTGCAAACGGAATCAAGCAGTTACTGGACACAACAAATGATTGCCTGAGTGCATTATCTAATATAGGAGTCAATACATCTTCTTGGGACATTATCATTATACATCTTGTGTCATTAAAACTAGATAATAGTACTAGAGTTCAGTGGGAGCACAGGATCAGTGACCACTCAGACATATTACCAACGTTAGAGGAATTCAATAAATTCCTAGAATGCAGGTTTTTGGCTATGGAATGTCTTCATAATAACGAGAGAAATGATGATAAAGTAGAGAGACCAAAAGTTTTTAGTGTTACCGCAATCTCCTGTTCCTTTTGTAAAGAAAGTCATCTATTATTCCAATGTGAAAAGTTTTGTAATGAGAGTTATGAAAGTCGTCATGAATTTATTCAGAAAAATAAATTATGCTTCAACTGTTTTGGAAGTAATCATCCAGTGAGCCGATGTAAGAGACGTACCACTTGTAGGCGTTGCGGACGGCGACATCACTCTTTACTGCACCCTGAGGGAAATTCGAGTTCATCGTCTAATATGGAACTAAATCAAACGAATGAATCCGAGCACAAAGAGCAAGAAAATGTGCAGAGAGAGGAGGTTCAAGAATCAAGTCGAATTTCAACACATTTTGCTAATGGCTCAATATCATCACCTGGTCAAGTAATGTTGGCTACGGCTTTAGTACACGTAGACACTAATAGAGATTGTTATACACTGCGAGCATTACTGGATCAGGGTTCTCAAGCCTCATTCGTTACGGAGCGTGTTGTTCAATTATTAGGGCTTCGTAAAATTCCTTTCAAGGGAATAGTATCTGGCTTGGGTGGAGATCAGTTTAACTTATCCATCAAACATATGGTCATTTTTAAGATACAGTCCATTTATACCTCGTTTAGTTATGAAATTCAGGCCTATGTTTTGAACGCTTTGTCATCCAGTTTACCAGCTCAAAAACTTAATATTCAAGATTGGCCAGAATTATCAGGTTTAACTCTGGCTGATCCCGGTTATGGTACACCTAGTAAGATAGACTTGTTGCTAGGGGCGGATGTTTATGGAATGATCCTAACGAATAATATTATTAGAAAGGGCAGTGTCACTGCTCAAGATACACAGCTGGGGTGGATATTATCCGGTAGAGTAGAAGTAAACCATCATTGTCACCATTCCAGCATAGTTAGCATGCATTCGCTGGATAATTCTGATGAGATATTGCGTAAGTTCTGGGAGTTGGAGTCTGGTAAAGAGCAGAATTTCATGTCAGAAGAAGATAAAGCTTGTGAAGAGTATTATGGAAAGACTACAACCAGGGATGAATCAGGTCGTTATGTTGTGCGACTTCCGTTTCGCAAGAATAATCCTGATTGCGAACAAGGAGATTTTAAAGAAATAGCTAAAAAGAGATTACTGACTATGGAAAGAAAGTTAGAAAAGGATCCAATTCTAAGAAAGGAATGTTCAAAAGTAATAGAAGAATATATAGATATGAATCACATGGAACTTATAACTGAAGAAAGAGAAAAGGTTAGAGCAGATGCCGTTTACTTACCGTTGTTAGTTGTTGTTCGGTTAGATAAATCAACCACAGCGGTTCGTCTGGTGTTTGATGCTTCGTGTAAAGGGAATAATGGTAAATCATTGAATGATGACCTACTTACCGGTCCACGATTGCAGGGAGAGTTGAGACATCTATTGATGAAGTGGCGTACTTATCCAATTTGCTTTGTGGCAGATATCATCAAGATGTACCGGCAGGTTAAGGTACATGACGAGGACACCAGATTTCAGCGAATTCTGTGGAGACACAATTCAAACGAGCCCTTCAGGGAATACCGTATCCTGAGAGTAACTTTTGGAGTTTCTTCTGCGCCTTATCTTGCAGTAAAGTCACTTCAACAAGTCGCCAAGGATGAAGGCAAGCACTTCCCTTTGGCAGCTGATAGAGTACTGCAAGATTTTTATATGGATGACCTTATGTCAGGTTGTCAGACGGAAGAGGAAGCAGTTGATATATACAATCAAATGGTCGAATTATTAGAAAGAGGTGGATTTAAATTGCAGAAATGGGCAAGTAATAGTCAGAAACTTATGCAAGAAATTCAAGAAGACAACAAAGCAGACAGAAACTTGGTGATTAAGACAGATGATTTGGTCAAAATTTTAGGAGTGTCATGGAATGTCTCATCTGATGAATTTGAGTACGTAATTAAATTACATCCACAAAAGCAGCCAATTACAAAGAGAGTCATTTTGTCCGATATATCTCGCCTTTTTGATCCACTGGGTTGGATTGCACCGGTTATTATTCAAGCGAAGATATACATTCAAAAGCTCTGGCTTGCAGGACTTGGCTGGGATGAGGAAGTGCCATCTGATCTGCTAGATAAATGGATTTCATTTCGAGAAGAATTGCCAAAACTTAATCAAGTCAAATTGCCTCGGTGGATGCACGCAACATACGATACCACTGACATAGAAATCCACGGATATTGTGATGCCTCCAACGATGCATATGGTGCAGTCGTTTATTCTCGTATTAAAGACAAGTTTGGAGAAGTTCATGTTAACTTGATAGGAGCGAGGACTAAGGTTGCTCCCATTAAGCAGATCTCCATACCTCGTTTAGAGCTTTGTGGCGCGGTACTTTTGGCAAAATTGTTATCGGAGGTGTCATCAGTCATGAATGTATCCAAGGTTCGATTACGTGCTTGGACTGATTCAACCATAGTTTTAGCCTGGTTGAAAGGCGAACCAAACCGTTGGAAGACGTTTGTCGCCAACCGAGTAACTGAAATATTAGAGGTTTTAGACAGCAGTCAATGGTCACATATTGAGTCTAATCAAAATCCTGCTGACTGCGCGTCTCGAGGATTGAGGCCAGGGGAATTGATCGAGCATGGATTATGGTGGCATGGACCGCAGATGTTACATGAATCCTATTACGAGTTTCCTCTAATTGAGAATTTGTCTACTGATTTGGAGAAAAAAGCCATTAAATCTTACCTTGCTGTCTCAGATCGAAGTAATGAAGAACTGCCTGTCTGGACTAAATATTCATCACTCAATAAGTTGATAAGAGTAATTGCTTTTTGTTTGAGGATCGTTAATAAACTGAAACATAGAAAATTGTTACCTTCCTATCTTACAGCTGCTGAATTAAATTATAGTCTGAACATTTGCCTGAAACACTGCCAAAGCTCATCCTTTCCCATTGAAATTGAACAGTTGATGAAGTGTCGATCCATCCCAAAAGGTAGTAAAATATTGTCTTTGTGTCCATTCCTAGATGATAAACATATAATGAGAGTACGTGGACGTATAGAGCATAGTCAAGAAGATTATGATGCGAAACACCCTATAATCTTGCCGCGTGATCATCATATCTCTAAGTTAATTGTAGCAGATGCTCACGAGAAAACGCTGCATGGCGGACCACAATTAATGCATAATTATATCAGTACCAGGTACTGGATTATCAACGTGAGAGGAGTATAATTAGACAATATATTAAGAAGTGTATTACATGTATTCGATATAGTACCTCGTGCCAACAACCCTTCATGGGTGATTTACCAAGCTCACGTGTTACAGCGAGCCGTCCATTTAGCCGAAGTGGAGTTGACTACTGCGGTCCTATCAACGTTAGAATATCCAAGGGTCGCGGATGTCGATGCTTCAAGGGCTATGTATGCCTTTTCGTGTGTATGGTGACACGCGCAATCCACTTGGAAGTGGTAAGTGATATGACGAGTGAAGGATTCATTGCAGCTTTCAAGAGATTTGTGGCTCGTCGAGGCCACTGTCAGGAGATTTGGAGCGACAACGGCACGAACTTTGTGGGCGCATCAAAAGAGCTACGTGTTTTATTTAAGGCTGAAAAGTCGAGTATTTTAGATGAAGTTGCTCAATGTTTAGCAAATACAGGAACCGAATGGCATTTTATACCTCCCCGCGCTCCGAATTTCGGGGGTATCTGGGAGGCAGGGGTTAAATCAACAAAGTATCACTTGAAACGTGTGCTTGATGGTACCACCTTAACCTATGAGGAGCTTTCCACATTGTTGGCCCAAGTGGAAGCCTGCTTGAATTCTAGACCTATGTATAGGTTACCCACTAGTCAGGAGGATAGTTTGCCTCTCACACCAGGCCATTTCTTGATTGGGGAACCGCTTATTACAGTTCCAGAAAATAATTACATGAACCATAATAGCAGTATGTTGCGTAGATGGCAACTCATGCAGAAACTTACTCAAAATTTTTGGCGTAAGTGGTCAAGAGAATATCTCACAACACTTTGCAACAGGTATAAATGGACAAAAGTTACTCCTGAACCTCAAATAGGCCAAGTTGTTTTAATTAAAGAGGATGATCTTCCTCCAAGTAGATGGTTGTTCGGTCGAATTGAGGAAAAGCACCCTGGTCCAGACAATATAACTAGAGTTGTCACCTTGCGTTGTAAAGAAAATTGTATTAAAAGACCTGTATCGAAACTTTGTATTTTGCCAGTTGTTCAATAAGTTGTTATATAGCTATAAGTCTGCATGTCTAAATGTGTATTTTAAAATTGATTTTTCTGTAATTGTTTAATTTGTGTAATTGTGCTTTGTTTGTTTTCTTTTAATTGTTTGGCATTTAGTAAGGATTTGTTAATGCGTTGTTTGTTTTTGTTTGTTTCATTTGTTTTAGTCACATTGTTAATAGAGTATAATTTAGTGTTTGATTCTTGCTGATGTACGAAGTATCTAGCGAAGATATTTGTTGTATTCATTACGATGTTTAGTTCTATTTCTCTAGATATGTATATTCATTTTTTCAAATAATTGGGTGCCTACTTTATTAGTTGTGTATAAATGTCATGGTGGGCGGTCATTAAGAACACTAGTTCTTGGTGGGCGGAATGTTCGACCAATAT
The DNA here is from genome assembly GCF_030625045.1 of Achroia grisella. Classification (NCBI taxonomy): domain Eukaryota; kingdom Metazoa; phylum Arthropoda; class Insecta; order Lepidoptera; family Pyralidae; genus Achroia; species Achroia grisella. The sequence goes on from NW_026712988.1 coordinate 33,263, forward strand.
CAATTAAAGTTCTCAATATTTATACTAGATGGCGCTAGGTGAAATGTACAACGCGCTATAGTTTCGTTTTCTTTGATTATGACCACTGTACGGAATTTTGTAATTATTGAGTTTGATTTACACCCGAATATATCTTTGTTTACTATCCAATTCGGTGTTGTTTGATTTCTTGGCCTCGAGTAAAACACATTAATAATAATATTACAATACAATATATACACGCTACTACAGGTAACAATAACTTAATGATTATTGCATTGTGGAAAATGGTAACTTTAATTAATTAATGACAACATGAAAGGGTAAGTAACTGTTATTAAACTATAAAATACATACTATTTATTGTTATATTTATTTGCGATACGACTTACTAATGTGAGGTGATGTATATACATATGTATGAGTATGGGCGTGGAGTGTTAGCGCCTTCCTTAATTAAACAGCAATAAATGCTACATGTGATAAATTGCCGCTACTATATTACAAGTTATTTATTAACAACTGTAATACCAGTTGTTCAGATAAAAATAATTACAACCATTTTTGACTAAGTTTAAAAGTAATGAATTAATTATTAGTATTAAAATTATTGTCTTATAAGAACATTTGCTCATGTATATGTCATCAATTGTTCATAGGTTAATTTGTTAATTTACGAGTCGTTTAATGCGCTTACATTGTCTTTGTACAGTTCTGCAATATGCTGTACAACTTAGTAATAACTTAAACACATTAATTTTTATTTATAACTAAATAACTAAAATATTAACATGTCTATCATCATATCGGGCGTGTAGTGTAATGGATTGAATAGATTTAGACCAAGCCGAGCTTCGTGTAAATGAACAACATTATACTATTATAGAATGTTCACTTGTTCACAGCTGGTGCAGTCACATATATTGTTGTACGTTGAGGACATAGACACACGGACGAAATATCCACGTGTCGTGTTATTTTATATATATAGCCAAATAAAGTGTTATATTGTACTTTTTGGGGTCTTTGTCTACAATAACTGTTTATGTATTCTATATGCTCTTTGTTCATTGTCCTAAATCCATCATTCCGCGACAATAACAATATTATGGAGGTGTGCTGGAGGTGGGTGGGTAGGTGGTTTCAGAACACCTCCTTGCGGAAGTGGAACCCGAACTGGTCGCACTTGAGTCGCAGCGCGCGCGCCAGCTGCGGCGGGCCGCAGTAGAACACCGTCACCTTGCCCTTGTGCTGCTCCTGCAGCTGCTTGAACACCTTGTCCCAGTTGGGGCGGCCCGCGTTCGTCCGCGTCTTCAGACCAGTGATCAAGTCGCGTTTCTCCTGAAAATATCAATACATACAAACATAGCGATAGTGGAACTAAACAGAAACAGAAATAAACTGTTTGCGATCGCAAATAGCCATATTTTAATACTCATAGTATTAACATCGTGCATACTGCCATGAAGTGCTCGTTATCCTACTACATTTGCGCACCGCGCAACATTCTGCATCTGTGACGCACGAGGTTTGCGCGGGAAATAAAACTACAATATGATCTCTTCTGCAGACATCCTGATAATTTGATAAACTGTTGTACTCCTGATTCCTAATTATTTTATACTCTATATTAGTTCTACCTCACTTTATATGTCTGCAATTTACTTTTATTTTAATATACTACTTTTATTTACAATAAACCGACTATAAACACAGCCCCTAGTATCATACGCTAACACCATATAATACATTTAAAAATAAAATTATGAAATTTTATTTTTTAATTTGGAACGTCACGCATGGAACATCGATGTTGTTTTGTTTTACTCTACTATACATTTTTTCAGTTGTTCTCGAACATTCCGTGGCGTCCCTATTAAATTCAGTGTACAATACATTCTAACTATTTTTTATTTCACTTAGTATTGTCGATCGTTTCAGAAGAGTTATTCTGTAAACTCGATTGCGACCGCAGCGCCACACGGTCGTGAGCGTGAAGTAGGGGAAACAGACTCTAGTGATTTTTTGGCGTGTATTGCATCTAAAGGGCAATATTGGCTTGACATTGCTAGCAATAAGATCATCAATACACATTACTAATAATTCCTTTTCTCCCCAGAAATAAATATTAGGTGAATGTGTTTCGACTCTCAGAAAAGTGAAGATCAAATAGATGTATGTTGTTGTGTGAGTACCTTCTCGTGTAGGAGGTCTAGTGCGAGCTGCAGGCCGACTGCCTTCATGTCTGAGCGCTGCAGGGCGGAGGTGATGTACATGTGCATGTCCAGGAACCGCTCGGCGCCGCCCTGCTCCGCCTGCTCCATCTCCAGCTGCGACAGTAGCGACACGAACCACTCGAACGAACGCTGCTCGCGGTTTATCCAGAAGAAGTCCACCTGCACATAACACATTTGCACTAAAAAAATACGCATTCTAAAAAAAAAAAAAAAAGTACTTTTTTTATGAATGACAATGGAATGGTGTATCGTCTGCGCTAACGGTTTACGCTGGCGGGGCACCAGTGGAGTGGAGGGTTTCCAGGGGGAACCGCGTGGAGGTCAACCTGACATGGTACATTGCTAGCAATGAGATTATCAATCCACATTACTAACAATCCCCTTTCCCCCACCAGATTTGTATTGTAACTCGGGCGGCATAATCACCATTGATTATGCCGCCTCGGTGGTCTAGCGGTTTAGAACACCGCCGCTCCAATGGTCGCGGGTTCGATTTCCCGCACGGTACAAGTTTATCTCATTTAATTTTAAAGGTCCATATGATATTTATTTAATTGAGTTTTGAAACTCACTCTGGGTAAATCGTGCAAAACAGTTCAATGATTGTACATATGGGAAGAACGTCAATAGTCAGTGCGGGTGCGGCGGGTACCTTGTTGAGGGTCATGTTGTGGTGCGGCAGGTCGGAGGCCCAGGAGTGGAGGCAGCGCGGGCAGTGGCGGCGCGCGCTCCAGTAGCGGTACATGATGGACTGCAGGATGGACGCGAACGGCGTCACGCCGATGCCCGCCGCGATCAGCGCCGCGTGCTGCGCGCGGAAGATGTGCGACGACGCCGCGCCGTACGGGCCGTCCAGGAACACCTGACACCGCCACACACAACAACCAGCCCTTAACACGTCTCTATATCTACCCGTCCTGCCCACAATACGCCACCAACGAACAGGACATCGTCGACTATATCCAGAACTAAAGCTAAACCTGAGGGTGACAAAATGTTAGAGTCCTGGGTCCTCACCAACATGCTGTCTCTCTTCGTGAAGGAGGACTACTAGCTGAAGGGAGTGGTGAACCAGCGGCTACCATGACAGATAGTCGTGTAATAAATATTAATATTTAATTATTTTCTATATAATAATATGTTAGTTCGTAAGGTGGATTGTGTATAATATGGGTGAATACGTGTATTGCCTGTTTTTTTTATGAATAGTGGCATCAGTGTCGGCCAAACAAATGAGCATCGAGGACAGTATGTGTCCATCCAACTACCACCTGCGTCACATGACCACGTAATGTCTACGATGCTAACGCGTGCGTTTGCCGTTCCTGAGATCTCAGTGCTGTTACAGTGCAATTACTGGGTACGAATACAAAACATGCAATAATTCTATGTCATGTTCATCGGATGACATCGTACAGTTTGCCTCTGTGCAATGTACACTAGGCGATAATGAATTGAATTATGATTATATACTTGTAGATAGTTGTTATTGTGTTCAAAAAAGTGTGATATATTAATCGATACGTAATCGTTTCGTTCTTAGTAAGGATCTAATCGCCGTCATGGCGTCAAGCGGAGAAAGTACGTTATCGATCGAATAGCTTACTTCCAAAGGTTTGCCAATGGGGTAGTCGGCAAATTCGCCGTCCACCGTGTCCGTCGAGGCGACCACCTCGGAGGATGGCTTCTCCGCTTCTATGTCTTTGTCGGGAGACAGACTTTTCGACAAGCGCCGTCTAGCTGCGAATGAAATTATTGGGATTAGAGAAATTATTCAAATGTCTGGTAACGAATGACGCAGTAAACGTTCAGCGGGTGGCATGCGGGCGGGTGCTGGTAGCTGGTAGCGTGTGGGTGCTCACCGATGGTGAGTATGCTGTCGTTGCTGCGGCGGCGCTCGCAGTCCTCGTAGCTGGGCGTCTTGAAGGCGACGACGGCGGGCTTGTTGCGCATGTACCGGAAGCTGTGCGCCAGCGCGCGGTTGTGCAGCGCCCCGCGGCCCGCGCCCCGCGCACCCCCCGCACCCCCCGCACCGCCCGCCGCACCGCCCGCCCCCACCCCTGCCGCCGGCGAGCACGGACCGAACCGGCTCTCAGACTCCGACCGCATGTAGTCCCGGAGACTGCGAAAGGACAACCGACACATTGATATCTTTTGTAGTTTATGTCATTAAAACGGAAGAACGATAAGCACAACGTGAACTAAAATAATAGAATAAAACTAGAAAGGTTTGACCAAAGGGAGAAAAAAATTTGGACTGTTGAAAAATTTTAAGTGTCGAGGAAGAACCAGATCTTGCTCCCTTGTTACTTCTATACAAACGGTTCGTTACTTTACATTTGAAAGAAATTGACATATGAAAGAATTACGTTATATTAAAAAACGTCAATAATCTTATATTGTACATCCCAAAACTTAAATCTCACGCCCATTATAATCTTATCATCAACAACGAAGAAATTGAAAAAGGACATACGCAATTTGCCGTTGTTTCTTGATAGTAGTGTTGAAGACGTTCGGCATGGAGTGCGTCTTGTGAAAGCGCAGCGGAGTCAGCAGCGAGGAGCCGCGGAAGGGAACTGGAACAGTGGTCGGCGCTACCAGCCGACACAATAAAATTTGAATAGAGTCGTCTGCATGAGCAGTGCTCTTACCTAAGTCTACCTAGACGTGCTTGTGACTAACCGATATTAAATACTGGTCTTCTAGAATAGCATTATACTATAGTACATTATGAAAGGTGTACCGTTTATGTCTACAATTAACGACCGTTAATTACTTTTCATTTGCTTTTTTTCAGCTGCAAGTCGTATAAAATAATATGAGAATAAGGTAAGTTACATTTAACTTCCCCATTGTCGGTCACGTCCCCATCGAAGGCGTCGTTGGTGTGTCCGACGGGGGCGAAGTCGACGGAGCGCTTCTTGCCGCTGGCGGCGGAGCGCCGGCTGCGGCTGCTGCGTCTGCTCTCGCAGGAGATGCTGCGGTCGAAGGGGCTGTGACTGCGGAACAAATTGATGTAACTTTGTGTTTGTAACAATGGAATGCATCGATTGAAAGTAAACCTTTAAACGTATATATTATTGTAGCAGCATACTTTCTACACGTGCCACCTTTAGTCCTTGCATTTTCCTAGAATTCTTATGGCACGTGTAACAAGCCATTGCTACCGGGAGCAACGCGTGTAACTTTGTATATAAGGCCGAAACGTCTCCTCAATAACCACTTCTATTCTATTTATCGACTGTTTAATTTCAAGATTCCAGGTTCTCGATAAAGTAGGTCATGGACCTAAACCTAAAGGGACGTGTACACACACCCCCTTAAATTATAATCGTTCATTTGATTTCATATCTATGAAGCAAAATAAAAGCAAAATCAATTCAGTGATGATGCGGCGTAAAATAAACGTAGACGTAGAAGTGTAGCAGTTGCTACTGATATAACACACGCTACTGAACAGTCTGTCCGTCTGAATGAAGTTGTATAAATGAATGTTGACGCTGTGGTACTTGCGGTCGTCGGGCGTGGTGGCGGCGGTGGCGGCGGTGGCGGCGGTGGCGGGCGGCGCGTGCAGGCGCGCGTGCTCGCGCTCGAAGTACGAGTACAGCCGGTTGGTCCACTCGCCCACGCCGCGGATGTGCAGCCAGATGTAGTCTACACATCAAACGTGACAGTCAGACCAGCGACTAACTCTACATACATTCATACACATCATAAATGTAAGGATTTTCAAGGTTTGGAATTGATATGTAATTGTTCGAGTATCAAAGCTGATGTATTTGGTGACCATCACCGATCTGTGAAATTAAATGCATAAATAATGAATATATGTGAAATAAAAAGGAACAAAATCTTAATATAGCTTTACATCAAATTAAATGTCCTACATGCATAAATGAGTTTTGATTTGATTTGCATAATATTTATATCGTCATAGTAGTAGAATACTGAAGGATCTGACTATTAAATTAATAGTCAGATCCGTCAGTAAACAAAAAACCTGCAAATAAATAAATAATTATTAATACGCCGACGGTAGAATGCACTAGTGTGAGTTGTGGCGCGTTACCGGGCTGGTCGGGCGCGCTGCTGATGGTGAAGGGGTGCCACTCGTAGGTGGCGATGGCCGGTATGTTGATGAACACGTAGTCGCCCGCGTGGAAGTCGAACAGCGGCGGCCGCTTCACCACCAGGTGCGTCACCCGCGACGGCAGCAGGATACCCGACGACACGTACGTGTTGCCGCGCTCCGACCTGACACCAAACAACACCAAACACTTATAAATTAAGATTTACGAAAGCAATGATTTCAAATTAGTAAAAACAATATGAAAGCAATCATATACTCTCTAAGAATATTTATTGATTTATATACATAGGGACTAACCTCAGCCAAGCGAGTCTGATAATTCTCTCTGCTATGTAGATGGTGCCGGGCACCACGAACCACTTCCAGAAGTTAGGTCCGTGGAATATCAGCAGCAGCCAGAACGGCACGTACAGCAAGTGAGTCCAGTAAAATACCTAAAACAATGCAGTAAGAGAATAATGGAGTCATTTCTATAACAGAGCGATTTAGTTGATTGCAGTAGCGGTAGTTTGTCATGTTGCTTGTAGGGACTGGTCTGCTCTAATCACTACGACTGTTTTAATCCTATTGTGTACTTAATATCAGAAGTTAATAAATTAGTGCTAGTTGGCGGTTTGTTCAAATTGGAAATGTGAAATTACAAGGATTATTTAAAAGAGCAACACGCAAGTTTCTTGCTCGTTCTTCTTGTGATGAGACAGCTTTCCGAATGAGCGGTAGATTAAAAGAATGATAACTATGACTATTCAAAAGTGCTTAAATTAAGTTTATTTGAACAAATGATTTTCTATTCTATTCTGTTATTAGAGGTTAAAATCACTAGTTATTTATTAGTAATTATTACGAACCTGCAACATTGTACTGCCAGAATAAAGATGCACTATCGATAATATAGTTGATTACAATAGCCATAATTTGCATTCTAATAATAAACTAAACTAATTGACTATTTGGTTGTATTTTTATATATATTCATTACGATCTGATTTGATTATTTCTGTTTGTGCCTTGGTGAGTTTTCATTAGTTTTGATAGTGACTTGGTGAGTACTAGCCTCGAAGCTGCCTCCGCGGCGTATGAAGGGCTGGCTGCAGACGTACATGACGAGCAGTATGAGGAGGAGGGCGAGGCCGGTGGGGTTGGCGCACCCCTCCACCAGCCCGAAGCGGCGCGGCCGCTCCGTCAGCAGCCACTCGTACAATGTGAAGTTGTTCGCGTTTATATTTGTATCGTTGACCACTACTAGACCTGTCACCAAACAATTACATACACTTACTGACTGTCAATATCACTGATGGCTTTGTTCAATGGTACCTATTATCTCCCATTGTACACTGTCCTATTTTAGAACTCTTTGACGCGTTCAAAATTCAGGTTTTTAAGTACATAGACTATTTGTCTATGTACTTAAAAAAATTTTGGACGAAAACACTCTTGAGAAGAGCTTTAATGCTCTTCTGTATAAAAAAATTACATGACGACCCAATTGCAATGATATAAATATATAGAAATATCAGACCGATACAAACAACCATACTGCTGAATACAAATATTTGTACCGTACGAGGGATCGAACTCGACCAACGAACCCAAACGTTAACGGTCTATGTATAGTACATAGACCGTTAACGGTATTATTTACAAAAAAATGTCTATGTGTTTTTATCAGTTGTAGTATCCAAAACACAAGCTCTGCTTAGCTGGGACTAGATGACACTATGGGAATTGCCCTAAGATATTATTATTAACATCGGTCAAGTGTTTAATAAAAGACCTATACCTCGGCCTAGTTTGAGATGGCATCAGTCGATGGTCGGTTGTGAGTCGTATAGTGTATACTCACTGAAGTTACAGAGGTGCATGACGGTGTGCAAGAGGCTGTACAGCACGATGAGGACGCCGGTGAGCTTGTGGAGGTAGATGTGATGGTCGAGCGGCAGCAGCGCGCCCGCGCCGCGCACCCGCAACTGCGTCATGCAGCGCCGCAGCATCAGCACCAGCACCCACGCGCAGTTGAAGTTCAAGCACTGACCTGACAGTAGCACACTATATTCCATCATATTCATTACATACATTCTCTGACTTTAGTCATACAAAATTAATCGTTAGTTCTACAGATTTAATGCGGCTTTCATATGATACTATCGAAATTTCTAGAAATCTGATAGTCTTTTTAAATCAGTTGCTGTATAATAGTCTAGATCTATTACAGACACTTGTGATAGTCACGATAGATGTGCCGTCAGTTTAGTTTAAGGTTTCAAATTCTTTGGCTGTAAACTAAAAACCAAATCGGAACAGATGCAACATTATACATCGAGGTAAGAGAAATAAAAATCGAAATACAATAATGCATGCAGCCACCTGACAAGAATGTGCTAATATCTTCCCTTCTATCTATCTGCAGGTGAAATCTGTTACGATGTAGGTAAGTCAACAATATTTCTAACCGCAAGCCCGAGCCAGCATGGTGAAGACACCAGCGTCCCAGTACTCGTACAGCCTGCTCACGAACAGGCCCACGTTGACGAGCGTGAACAGCAGCAGATAGATGAGGAACACGTAGTTGTTCTTGAAGTACGGCACCGACAGCTGGTACGGCTTCAGCTTCTGCAGGCGCTGCCACAGAGATATCCTTTCTGGCTCCGGTTTCGGTGGCACCAGCCACCGATCTATGCTGTAACACAACAGACATTATATTAGAAACCTACAAACAAAGGGTCTACTTCATAATTCAATGGCATTGATGAAGTGCCCATCATGGCATGTCGCTCTCTGTCCGGACACCGCTCACCTGATGGAGAGGTTCTCGAGGAGGCCGTCGTGCTTGGTGAGCTGGTGCCGCAGCGCCTCGTAGGTGATGGCGCCGCGGTGCTCGGTGTCCGCGTCCTCGAACATGGCGCGCGTGAGCTGCTGCAGCTGCTCGTCGCTGAACTGCATGCCGTTCTCCTCCATGCACGCCCACATCACGTGCTGCAGCTCGCGGTGCTGGATCAGACCGTCGCCTGACACGCGCCACCACAACATAATTATACACAAAAAAATTTCATGCATATCTCCTTAGTAAGTAATTAAACAAATAAATAGAAACAATTTAATATCTGACACTACTACAATATTTTATATATCTATCTTAATTCTAGGTCATTTGTAGGGAAGGCAGAAAGAACCTACCAAAAGTGTATAACCTAACACCTTTTACCATTACTGTCTCTCTGAAAACATGTCAATTGAAGGATGGAGACTCGACTTGTATCTACATCCCTTCATTTATACATATTCTCTACAGTTTCTTGCTCGTTCTTCTTGTGATGAGACAGCTTTCCGAACGAGTGGTAGATTAAAAAATGTAGGTAATGACTATTCAAAAGTGCTTCAATGTAAGTTTATTTGAATAAATGATTTTCTATTCTATTCTTTAAACATTCCCGATTTAAACTTTGCAAATGCAATTCTGAAATCTATAACCGCAGACATCACGCCTCACAGTCTCCAGTCGCTATATCCAAACCGTAAATACATAAGGAACTAGCTGTTCCCGCGACGTCGTCCGCGTAGATGACACGTACCTAAAGGTTAAGGAAAAAATACTAAAAAAAAGTCCTGTATTAATAAATACTTTTTGAATGTATAGTTGGAGGTGTAGTAACAGTAACAGTAAGTGACGGTGGTGGGTGGTGTGACGGTGGTGGGTGGTGTGAGTGCTGACCGTCCATGTCGTAGACCTCGAACAGGAACCGTATCTTGTCGTCGGGCGAGTGTCCCGCGAACCGGTGCGCGGCCGCGATGAACTCCTGCAGCGAGATCGCGCCCGAGTTGTCCTCGTCGAATATTTGAAACACGCGCTCCGTGAAGAACGACTGCAAGCACGCACCAACAACAACAACGCACATCACAAGGCGGTAGGTACCTCGCGCTATACCACGCCATATGTAACTAACTGTACACCGGGGATTCACTGGGTAACAGTCATAAAATACTCACATAACATTGACGACTTCGGTGGTTTAGCGGTTTAGCACACCGTTTTACTTCCGATGGTCGCGGGTTTGATTCCTCGCAAATATCAAACTTTTGTATTTATGAGTATTATTATTTGTATTATTTTGGGTGTAATTTTATATGTATATTATTATAGTTACTAAAAAACATATTTATATTTATATCAGTTGTCTAGTACATATAACACAAACTCTGCTTAGCTTGGAACTAGATGGCGCTGTGTCAATTGGCCAGCGTTATTATAATAATAATAATAATTTATTTGCTTAAAAAGCACAGTATAAAAGATGGTAATTAAAACTTAGTATCATGTGTTTTTATTATTAACTAAAATAAATAAATAAACAGTTAGCAGTGTCCGTGCTGTAACTTACATACGTCTGTGCACTGTATGTATACTGTACATATACTAGACAGACTTACATTTTTGGAGTCGACGATGTTTCTGAACTGTTCCTTGGTGATCTCCTTCTGGTCGCCGACGGTCTGCCGGAACAGCTGCTCCAGCCGGTCCACGCTGCTCTTGTCGAAGCCGGCCTGAGGTCTGTAGTGAATTCATATTTTATTTTATTTATTTTAAATAATTACGTATATATACTAATACTATATTTTAAAACATTGAACCCAGCACTAAGGTGAACTAGTATCGCGGAAATCCGCGGAATTGAAATATTTATTTATTTCAAATCAAATAAAAAATTATTTATTCATTAAACATTTTAGCCGTTTATGAACGTCAAGTTTTTGTATTAATATTGTTTTGGCCAGTTCGTTATATACTGTACTGTACTTATAATACCTTATTGTCCTTTGTTTATGTATGTACAATAAAGAGTTATATTATTATTATTATTTAAAATACAAAAATTCTCATCTCCCCTCTTAAGGAGAGGAGATGGCAACTTACCGCCGGCAGAAGCACAGTCGGCCGGGGTTCACCACTTTCCCAGGGAGACACACACACACACACACACACAATGTAATCTTATTATTATTATTATTGATATTTTTATAGATTGAAGTCATAACCATTCATATTAGTAATTTATTAACACTATAATATATTAAATATTGTTCTAAATATCAGGATGGTGTGGACTGTTACCTGCTGCTGGTGACCATCGAGAGGAACTCCATGATCTCGTCGGCGGTGACGCAGCCGTCGCCGTCCTTGTCCACCACTTTCAACAGCTTGTTTGTTACCTACACACACACACACACACACACACAATGTGACAGTTGAAGTAGGTAGCCTCTTCTTTTTGTAGCACAGTTGTAGTAAGATGCACTTTGTACAAAGTGAACTTGTAACAACTTGTGTCAGACATATCATACGGTCCAATAGCTCACGAGTGATACACGTAGGGCTGCTATATATATTCACGTATAGTCGGATCGTATACTTCTCCGACATTTCTAAACATATTTTTATACAATGTAGCAGCATAGCAAGCATACATAGGGACAGCGACAGCGACTTTGTTTTATACTATGTAAAGATACAGATATTGTCGTAGGTCACATTAGACTGCGCATTACGCTGCGAGCCAGATATACTCGTACTATTCGGTGTTGTTTTATACTACTATGGTGGTAATCAAGCATACGTCCCATCTGATGGTAAACGGTGGTAGCCTATGGACGTAAGAAACACAACGGGTGTCACGTGCAAATTGCCAACCCTTAAGAAACCTTATTATACCGGATGTTGTATAGTCTTTCGAGAAAATCTGGGCAGGTAGTTCATTCCACAATGTAAGTGTACGCGGGAGGAAGCTCCTCTGAAACCGCACTATCCTAGATCACTTAGGTTCTAGCGTGTGGGGATGAATTTCCTGTCGATGTGGTAAGGTGGTGGTGTGGTGGTGTGGTGGTGTGGTGGTGTGTGGTGGTACTGACCACTTTGTTCTGCAGCACTGTGCGGAAGGCGTGCGGCGTGATGTGTCCGTGGCCGCACACCACGTACGCCACGCTCTCCACCTGCTCCACCAGCTCCAGCTGCTTCTCGTCACTGTCCACCGTCCACCATCACCACAACAACACAACTATTAATTAATATTATTAACATCATAAACGAGAAAGTTTATGACTATGGATCGATACATGCATGGATGTTTGTTACTCACGCAAAAATTACTGAACAGATTTTGATGAAACTTTTCATTAATATATCTAATACGTAGACATAGACTATAAATTTCATGCGGGTGAATCCGCGGGCACAGTTCACTTTATAAAATATTATATAACTCTTGATTGTAATAAACATAAATGCTTAAAGCATTTGATAAGATGAGTAGACATTTTTGTAATTAATTACAATGTGATAATTCATTATGATTATATATTAATATAATATAATTAATATAGTAATAATAAAATTAAAACAGAAATATACTTTTTGAATCGTATAATTTGATGTTTGTCGATGGATATATATCAACATGACAGACAGACAATCTTTCATGTTGGGAGAAAGTGTTTAATATAAAATCGACTGTATTACACGTTTTGGTATAGTTTAATAATAGTAAATATAATATAATACTAATAATAGGAATGAAAGGAGAATATTCATCACGTTTCTAGCAGCACTTACAATAGTTGTATCAGTTAGCTAGTGAACTTGCTAAATTTATCTATATATTATATATGTATGTTTATTCACATATAATGTAAAGCTACGAGTGTATTGTATACATTATCTTCAGTACTAAGATTAGCATTTTTAGATAGTAGAAATAGCAACTAGAATTGAGCGTTACTCACGTGAGGCGCTGCTTGAGGAACTCGAGCCAGTCGTCCTGCACCAGGTAATCCTTCCTGTCCGCGTCGAACAGCCTGAAGATCCTCTCCAGCAGGTCCTGGACACAAACAGAGCACTGGTCAACACTAGTCCGACACACACACACACACACACACAACACAACACAACAGACAATAATATACTGAATGCGCCACAGAAGGCAAGCGGACGATATGTTATTAAAAATATTGACTACCCACTTCATTGTGAATATCTTAAACATTAGTTTGTAATGTCACATGTAGCGGTATTACTGTATGTTGACTCCTACTACACTCATTTTATTATTATGGTATAGGTACATATTTTTTGTTTATTATTACAGGTATTAACTAATATTTTAATATTAGAAGATAGATAGATAATTGATTTATTGCCAACATAACACTAATAATACAATTTACAATAAGAGGGAACGCTGCCAGTATCTTCGGAACGTTGCCTAAAGGGACCCCTTTTAATAATATATTTTAGTCATCATATTATATATATTTTTTAAGCTTTTTAATTTTAGGTTCTTTGTTGTACAATTAGGTTATGTAAATGCTAGTAATAAATTTACAATAATACACAAAATAAGAAATAAATAATAACATGGAAGTTGGCAATAGCAGTTGCCTCAGCAATAGGAGCTGCTGATATAAGCACAACCTTAGTGAGGTGTCCCTATACAGCGCTGGTTTTCAGGCAGCCCCCCTGTTATATTTATAGCTGTACCCGCGCCGCGCCTTCGTCCGCGTGGAATTTAACTGTATTTTTCTAAAATAAAAGTAGCCTAAGTTACTCTCTATTATATCAGCTACTTGCCAAAAAAGTCCAGTCAAAATCGTATGTAGTATACGCTGACCTGCGCAACCTCGTCTGCATCACACTTGCTCATCATTTTATAATATATTGCCCAATTTACATTGTCTTTATAAATTATAGCCTACATGTTATTCTTTAAATCTTTAAAACTACGCAACGGATTTTGAAGCGGTTTTTTTAATAGATAAAGTGATTCAAGAGGAAGGTTTATAGAATACATGTACACCCGAGCGAGTAGCTAGTTATATAAATAGAAATACAATTTCAGAAACAACTATTCATCTGACGATTTTTATTTGACTAAAATCTGATATTCACCGTTATGCTGCTAAAAATATATAGTTTACTCGTTTTCCACGACAATAAACATATGTGAAAAGTTCAGTAACAATAATAAATTAAGTAAGTTCTCATTAACGCAGTTTACTTTTAAAAGGACGGTAATGTTGATTTTCAACATGACAAAGAGCTCATCGTGTGTCTTATCAGATCAATTTGTTATTTCACCTCTATATAGATGTTATCGCTGGGCCTGCACACGTCGCGGCGGCTGGTGGCTCACCGTCAGGTGACCAGGCGAGCCGGCAGGTGGTACACATTGATGTATTAACGTCTATCGTATTAGAAGACCCGATACTATTCCATGCGCTTTCTAATTACAGGTATGCCGAGGTTTTCTTGCGAGAATACAGCATGGGGTTTTTAAGAACGTTGTATTATATTAAGATTTCTTAAGGATCAGCAACGCGCTTGTGACACCCCTAGTGTTTCAAAGGTCCATAGGCTACGATACGATATTAATTCAGGGGTTCGTCATAGTAGTTTTTTTAATGGATGATAATGGAAAGATTCACACTCCTGCGTTAACGATTTACGTTGGCGGGGCATCAATGGAGGATGATAAGATGAGCATGAGGTCAGGTATCAGGTCAGGACAGCATCGTGACGATTTCGCAAGGTATTTATCTGATGATTTTCAAGGCGAACCCCGTGGAGGTCAATTTATTTTGGTACATTGCTAGCATTGCGGATACTAGTCCAAATTACTAACAATACACTTCCCTCAGTCATAGTATTAGTCAGTGATAGTTTTATTAATAGATAATCAGTCTTTGAATTCAGTTACAAATTTCGATAATAGAGAACGCATATAAGAGATGCGGGTTTGAATACTATTGATTGAGCTGATTATAGATTGAGTTTAAAAAAAAACTGCATATTATTTTTAAATTTTTATTTATTAGCAACGCACGTTTTTAGTATATTTTTCTACATTATCAAGCACGTAATTGGTACTGAACTTGATTGTAATTCATCACTGTTTATGTCTAAAAACTACATTATATAGATAAGGCTAAATAAGAAAAAGTACACTAAACAGAAAGTCATATAGAATTACGTAATACATAATAATATTTATATTATTTACCGCGTGTGGGGAATATTTTTTGTATGTAAATACTACAGTAAGTTCTCTAATACTTCAATTTCATATATAACTCAATGGTTAGTCTGCCTGCACACGTGACGTGACGACATAATATTTTTAATCTGTGCTTTTTTTTTAAACGGAGGAAATACCTCTGTTCAGTTGTACAGACAGATGGACTCCTCGTGCCTCTATTTGACATATTAAATGTAAATTTTGCAATACAATACTTTCTTACTTTGTTCACTTATTTTGTATTATGCAACCGTTACCGATTCTGCATAGATAGTGATTATTACTTTTGCAATGTATATATAAATAGCTTCAGTGAGCAATATATAAATACTTTATATTTATATCATACTAACTGTACTCGCGACTTCGTCCGTATGGAATTTAACTTTATTTTTCTAAAATAAAAGTAGCCTAAGTTACTCCTTATTATATCAGCTAACTGTCAATAAAAGTCCCGTCAAAATCAATCCAGCCATTTTAGACATTATCCGGCACACACAGACAGACAGACAAAAATTGTAAAAAATGTTTTTTTGTTGTATATTATATTCGGATGCATGTAGTAAAAACCGGTTATTTCAATATTA
Organism: Achroia grisella; assembly: GCF_030625045.1. Taxonomy (NCBI): domain Eukaryota; kingdom Metazoa; phylum Arthropoda; class Insecta; order Lepidoptera; family Pyralidae; genus Achroia; species Achroia grisella. The sequence continues at coordinate 49,218 of NW_026712988.1, forward strand.
CAAACAGACACTCCAATTTTATTTATATGTATAGATGTATAGATTAGTAAGTGGGTATAGTGGGTATGCATTTTATTAATTACTCGAGTGCAACGGCGCGTGTTGTTTCACGTACATGTAAATTAATATGTTGATTGATTGACGGGTGATTGGTTAATTTGGTAATCGGTAATTATTTAGTAATTACTGCGGTCAGACGGCTCGGTTCAAAGCGGCTCGGCTCGCGGCCGGACGACGCGACGCCCTGTCTTACTTGTATCTTGTATCTCGCTTGTCTCGTTATCAATCTGACGACGCTTGGAGCTCGTCCGCCCACGTGCATTTGTAGTTATTGATTAACAATACACCGATGACAGGGTGATATCCGTCGAGTTTTACACAATCAATGAACTAACTCACCGCGGAATCCGCACTCGAATTCGTAAGTGATGCTTACAGAGTAGGCTATATGCTCTACTGGTGGGTTAGTTTGCCATTTGAATCCCATAAAAAATGCATGCAAGATAAAGACGCATAAATATTTTATGCCTCATTTTCACGTTACTAGCTGTCCCGGCAAACGTTGTTTTGCCATATAAATTAATAACGCTATTAAAAAATCGGGGTTGGTGACAGAAAGGTGAAAATTTAGGGTTGTATGTATTTTTTAATGACACATAATAAAAAAATAATTAAAAATTTTGCTCATAAAAAAAATTTTGGGGTGGACAACAGTGTTCCGGACATTGATATGAAATTTCATAAAAATCGGTCAAGTCGTTTCAGAGGAGTATGGTAACTAACATTGTGACACGAGACTTTTATATATAAGATGATACAACGTCTGAATATCCTCACGTGCAGGATGTGACGCCAGCTGTGAATCTGTGCTACATATCTATTGTGCAACAGTCCCGCGACACTGACTTACTGATAATGGTACACATCATTCGTGACACACGCATTAAGTTTTGATAGACGCAATATTATATTTATTGTTGCCACTTTTTGTGGAACTAGATTACTAGATGTGCCCGCGGTGTCGCGTCGTCTGCCAGCCTAAAAATATATTTCGAGCTACTAGCTTTAAAAATAACTATACTTCCATACAACCTGTCATCTCCCATTGGAAATACGTAGATTTGTATATCAATATAGCCCACCAATCCGGCTCGAAGGACCAAATGTCCTTCGGATATGAACCACCGACCTATAGATACAGGCCACCGATCCGTAAATTTTGGTTCTAGTACTTATAGAAGTTGTTTTTGTAAGTTGCTGTTTACTTACATCAGGGGCACGTCTATTGAGAGATGAAAAAAAACTTCACTCTCAGCGGCTAATGTTGCTGTATTGGACTGTAGCCGTTATGTTATTACATATCACGGACTGACACGTGAGTGTCAGTGTGTACTGTGTATGGACAGTAATACCACTTAATCTTGGCCATTGATATTAACTGGTAACAACTGAGAATATTACAACAGTCCACTATTCGTTCCACTATAACAGATTAATTTCATTCGCCTGACGAAACGGAATCTTATTTGTTGTCTATTCAAACGAATTTCTTATAAATGATGTGATAATTTACTAGAAAACAAAATGTTAACACAATATTGTTAACTATCGTGAGAGGCACCATTATTAAAAATGGTAAATCATAAATGATTTACCATTTTTAATAATGGTCATTTATCATGTTCCTTTATCTAAGGCAGAGTAACCTGAAACGAAACGGCAGAGGCCAGAGCCTAAATAATCTTTGTGACATTGACAATTACATTGATGAATGGATTGAACTGACGTAGCGGGAGTTTGGAGCGAAAAGGTTGGACTATTTATATTATTATAAAAACAAATAAGAGATAGGTAATTATATATAGGTAGGTAATTATATCGCCCACTGATGGTTCGGGGAAAGAACCCCAAGTATCGCCCGCGACAAGTTCTTTCCCCGAACCATCAGTGGGCGGTATCAGGGCCTAAATAATCATCATAACTAGTGATTTTAATAATATATATGCAACATAATTTAGCAATTAAAATTTAATCGATGTAAATAATCGATTATTTTAATTACTAAATATGTCAATCAATTCGAAAGGTAAGAACTGCATTACTATTATTTTATCTATACTACGGCTTTGCTGTTTCTAAAGATGTTGCTGCCGAGGTAGCTTCGTATATAATATAAAACAACCGCTATAAAAATATCCAACTAGGATAAATAGGGGAAAAACTGTGCATCCGCTATTAAAAATAAATCGAGCGAAGCGTGTCGCAGTTATTAGGCTGACGGCAAGTGGTGGCCGTATATGGCAAAATAGCCGCCGAGTACGGTGCACGGCGCGGCGCGCTGGCAAAAAGATGTAGTCGCCGCGCCGCACCGCGCCCTTCTGGCTCAGTAGTGCTTTATGTTTGTTGGACGCTTTTTTATTCACATACCACTATTATTTCACATACATTTTAATTGCAATCAGGACATATTAATGGAACAAAAATAGGAATAAAATAGAAAATTATTTATTAAAATAAACTTACATTGAAGCACTTTTGAATAGTAAATTTTTTTGTGTAAAATATTTGAAAAATATGACAAATAGATAATTATGATATGAATATTTCTTTTAATTTTAAGCAATTTTTTTTTCAACAAATTTTCCTTTTTAAACAAATTTTTATACGATCATATTTTGCTTATGGTGTATTTTTTCAGATTTTAAAATGAAACTACTTTAGATACTGTAATTATATCAGCCGTATCTCGGGCAGGTCGGCGTCGGTCGTACTCGACACGTCGTAGTTTGTCCTGTGATATGTATGTATGTATACATACATACATACATACGCGGGAGGCTGTATTTTAGTTGGGTGTCGTGTCAGGGTGTCGCATGTCGTTTACATGCCTGTATTTGGTGTAAACAGCTGGTTCTACAACATTGCGACACATTCTACGCACCAAGGCAGCCACCGCCGCGCCGCGCCGATGTAAAAAAGAATATTTCCTAGGAATTTACACGACTCCCAGCTTAGTAGTGAAACCAATACCAGGCAGAGGTGCAACGGCATCATGTATTACAATGTTACATTTATGGTAAGTATTAATTCGTCTCGTATCAGTTTTTATCATTGCGAAACTAAACGTTAAATTGCGATGAAAGAGATCTCTGGTAGTTGAGACATGTTACGGGTTTTTTTAAGAATGATGACGTAATGGTGCACTCGCCCCGCGCAAGGATGATAAGATGGGCATGAGGTCAGGTCAGTTAGCACATCGTGACATATTCACCAAGAATTTATCACGATGGTTTCCAGGGTTAACCACGATGGTTACCGCGTGGAGGTCAACTTGACATGGTACATTGCTAGCTATGAGATCATCAATCCACATTACTAACAATCCCCTTCCCGCTACGTTACGGGTTCTTTTATTCGTATGTTCATATTATTATGTCAATATCTACTTGTGAAACATTTTGAATTGATGCTACCATCAATCAATCAATATGGCTGAATACAGGTCACTTATTGAGTCTATGATCTGTTTTATAAGCTTTATATTGCAAACTAGCTACTCGTACATATAAACCTTCCTCTTGAATCACTCTATTCTAATTAAAAAAACCGCTTCAAAATCCGTTGCGTAGTTTTAAAGATTTAAGCATACATAGGGACGGGCAGACAGCGACAGCGACTTTGTTTTGTACTATGTAATGATACCAAATTCTATTCTAAATTGTCATTTCTTTCTATTGTCCCGTTCGGTTTTCCTTCCTGGACCTAGTTAGAAGTGTTTCTCTGTATAATATATTATATATACAATGTATACATCTTACAATTCCCTGGTTTCCTTCATCGCCCACAATGGCTAAATAATATTTATAAAACATTGACGTGTACAAGTGACTAAAAGTCCAAAAGACTTTGATTGATACGCTACGAATGCAGAACTTTTGAGACTAATACCAAATGCATATTGAATTTGATATCTCGCGATAAGCTGCGCCAGCCGTGGCGCAAGTTGGTACTTTTATCATATTCTGCTATAAATCAACTGAGCATTTATTAGTTGACAAGACAATGGCAACTATCAATAAGCGAGTGCCACCGACAACTAGAGAAATATAGCGTCCGATTGCATCTAGAACTTTCCAATGCAATTATAAGATTTGGAGCGCGGCGCGGCCGGGCTGCGACCGTGCGCGCCTCATTTGTCAGAGCGGGCATTCATATGGTAATAATGTACGCCGTGATTGATGGAGTGCTTCTTGCGTAACACATCCAGTTTGTCAATAGCATTATAGTGATGCAAGTTGCAAGGATGGCCGTGCAGCCAGCACATGACTCATTTGATTGCCATTACAATTAAACAAGTCACAATTTCAGATTTTGTTAAACGGAATCCAATTTTAAATGGTGGTGCTCCGCCAGCGTATACCGTTAGCGGAGTCAGCTGCACCATTCCATTATCATACATTATTAAAAAAAATAGTACACTCAGTGTTCTAAATATTGAGTAGTATCAGTGACGCAAATGCAATTCGTATGCGCACTGCGTTTACTTTTTCTCTTGCATGTCATATTGCTGATGGAGGGTGTGGTTTCAATTGGTCATTACAGCGGCCAATAAAACAGATTCCTAGAACCAATGAGAGCGCGAGCGTTACACAATCCAACTATACTATCCTTTCACAAGAGTTTTTCTGTGATTTCTAATACTTACTTTCTTAAATAACATTATTGAAATTCTTATCTTTACAACTTCGTATATTGCAGGGGTTAAGTCCTTGTGTACCTTTGCTCGTGTGTACCTATGTAGGTCTTAAGGTGAGGCTAATCATTATTAACTCTGAAAAAGATAGCAAAGCAGGGTACTTAATAAATTAGATGGATAATTTCCCATCCCGAATACTTGTGGGTGTGTCTGGGATGAGACGTTACCATGTCATGATATATCAAGCGACTGGCTACAGTGTCTCTGTACAAAATGATAACTTATTCTACCTGTATTTTTCTGTAATGATAATTGTAATTTTTTTGGTAACTACAGCGTTCATTTTGTAAGATCACTTGGATCTGTGCTGCTCTGTAATTGGTTGGGGAATGGCCGACCTCGGCTGTCAAAGTCATCTGTGAGTCAAGTGTCCACCAATCGGAGCTGCAGCCGTTTGCGGATTGTCTGAGTACAAGGTCCTAACTTCGCATTATAAATGCTTTATGCTTCAATATATCTGAGGTATGAATTAAATATTTTAAAAAGAAATCTCAATTGAACCACCAATGAGCAGCGCAAGTTGTAACGGTTACGAACAATATGTGAAAAAATTGAGTTTCATAAATTAACGAATTTGATATGAAAATTTTTACACCTTTGTTACCTGTTATCTGCCAAAGGAACAACGATCCAGGTTTCATGTTTGGGGATCGTTCTTACTTTTGTTGGGGACACACATACAAGAACTTTCACATATATTGATAAGACGTATGTCTGGCCGTCGTGGGCTCTTGGCCTAATATAATTGCCCCCCTGAGGAAAAAAAGAAGGAAAGAACATGCGGCACGTAAGGTTATTAACACAAGACGGAGTGAATGGAGAAATGGCGATCTGGAAAATATATAGAAAACCGAAACAAAGTAAAAAAAGAAAACATTTATAAGAAGTCTAACACAATGACATTAAAAAGCACACAACATCAGTTTATGGAAATTATGAACTCCATCGAAGGATTTACAAAATTACACATAACGGAGCACCGATGAGTGATCGAGAGATGATGGTCACATAACAAGTAGATGTCCGCACTATAGATTACCTACATTAGGGTTGCGATGCCGAAATTTAAAAAACAAAGATCGAAAGTCCATAAGACCAGGACTATCCAGTCTAAAAACTGAACGCAGTAATAATTAATATGTAGTAACATTCAAGTAATTAATATAATCAGGTTTTTAATAAAAAGTATTTGATACAATTATACTGTTGACAATCAGTAATTAAGAGGCGCGCGTATTTTAAAAAAACAGGACGCTGACAAATAACTATTCAGGACTTCCCAGGACAGTTCAGAGACTAGGACATGTCCTGGGAAAAAAGGACGGTTGGCTACTCTAGCCTGTATAGACGATGATTGTTACGATCTATTACAAGACAAGTGCGGTGACGACGCTTTAAATCTTATTCCAGACTAGCTGTTCCCGCGACTTCGTTCGCGTGGATTTTATTTTTATACTTTTTTTTCTAAAATGAAAAAAAATATTCTGAAATAAAAGTAGCCTAAGTTACTCCTTATTACATTAGCTGCCTGCCAAAAAGAGTTCCGTCAAAATCGGTCCAGCCATATCAGAGATTAGCGGGAACAAACACAGACAGACAGACAGACAGACAAAAATGATAAAAAATGACATTTTGGTGTATGTACCGTATATATATATATTCATATGCATGTAGTAAAAAAACGGTTAATTGAATATTACAAACAGACACTCCAATTTTATTTATATGTACATAAAAATATGGTAACTATGAAATTGATAGTTTGTGATCACACGCCGCTGTCGCCGCGCCGAGTGTAGGGAGTGGTGTGAACGAGCAGGTCTCAGTAGGTAGTTACACGTAGCAGCTCACACCTACCCGCCCGGCCGCCTGGCTGCCCGGCTGCCTGCACACTACACACTACACACTACACACTACACACCACGTGGTGTGGTAGTGTGGTGTAGCGATCACATGTCACGACGCGGCCTATCACTCGATAGTTATCACTATCACGCTCGACCTACTACCAAACAGGTGTGATTGTCTCTAGATATATTCACTAATACACACATATCACACACACATATACACACATATACAAAACCGCTTCAAAATCCGTTGCATAGTTTTAGAGATTTATCATATATAGGAACGGAAAGACAGTTACAGAGACTTTGTTTTATACTATATATATCATCACAACCGAGGCTCGGTGGTCTAACGATTTAGCACATCGCCTTACTTCTAATGGTCGAGGGTTCGATTCCTCGCACAATGTACGAGATTTTTTTTTTATAACACAGGGGACAAACGAGCATGCGGCTCACCTGATGGTAAGTGATTACCGGCGCCCATGAGCACCCGCAACACCAGGGGAATTGCCAGTACGTTGTCGGCCATTTAAAAAGGAATAAGCTCTTTTCTTGAAGGTTTCAATATCTATATTCATATATTTATATTCATGAGTTGTATTGGTCGGGGTGTTTTCTATGTATTACAAACAAAAATGTATTTGTGTATTTTTTTACACATAAAACAAGCTCAAGATATTATTATTATAAAAATATTGTGATTTTTGTTATTCTTTGTGTTGTCATTCCTGAAGACTGACTTGTTATGCTCCCGTACTACTTACCATTGCCAGCACCCCGTATCACTGCCATATCTCCTCTTTAAACTGGAACACAGCTCACAAGCCGAATTGGTTGACGACAGACTTACACGAGAAAGAGGTACCCACGCGGACAAATTTGAGTACACATTCTTTTTTTTAGGACAATTCACACAGCACCATCTAGATCCAAGTTAAGCTAGCTAAAGCTTGTGTTATGGGTACTAGATAACTGATACATATACCTAGAACATATTATACATAAAAAACACCCAGACCGATACAAACAATCATACTCATGAATACAAATGTTTGTGCCGTGCGCGTAATCGAACCCGCGACTATCGGTCGTAAAGCGGTGTGCTAGACCGCTAGACCACCGAGGTCGTCAAATATAATATGATAATATGACACCTTACAGTAAACGATTTGGGAGCGGATCCCCACGCCCATGCAGTTCTCATTGTTGGTCTCCAACAATGGGCATGGAAGCGAGCGTGTTGTCATGGTTTTTTTTATGTATGACTAGCTGTACCCGCGATTTCGCCCGCGTAGAATTTAACTTATTTTTTCTAAAATAAAAGAAGCCTAAGTTACCCCTTATTACATCAGCTACTTGCTAAAAAAAAGTCCGGTTAAAATCGGTGCAACTATTTCAGAGATTAGCCGGAACAAACAGACAGACGGACAGACAAAAATTGTAAATAATATTATTTTGGTGTATGTACCGCATTTATATTCATATGCATGTAGTAAAAAACGGTTATTACAATATTACAAACAGACACTCCAATTTTATTTATGTATATATTAGTAATTATGACTGCAACAAAATATTAAACTTCAATAATAACTAAATATAATAATAATATTGGATCTCATTATCAACATCCGAATGAGCGGTATCATTATCATTATTATCACTACATAGTATAAAACAAAGTCGCGGTCGCTGTCTGTCCGTCCCTATGTATGCTTAAATCTTTAAAACTACGCAACGGATTTTGAAGCGGTTTTTTTAATAGATAGAGTGATTCAAGTGGAAGGTTTTATCTAGACACGCGGCAGCGTGTCAAGCCGAGTTTCAAGTAAACTGGCTTGCAGCACCGTGTGTATATTTACACGAACCATTTGGAGCCACTTTTGACCCCCTCATAACTCAAAAACTCTTTCACACAAACCTGTCAAATTTGGTTCATATATTGAGACTTGCGAGATAAATATGTATTCCAAATTTCATAAACATATCTCAAACGGTTATTTAGATATTAATGTCCAAAAATCGTCATTTTTATCACTGATCAACTATAGATCAAAATTATAACCCACTTCCAGATGACCTAGGAAGTTCAAATTTGGTATGCAGATAGGTAATTAAGTGAATATAAAGGAAAAAATCTGAAACTGGTAAATTGTTATCATTTTACTACAATTTTTCACTTTAATTGATTCTATTTCAACTTATACTGGACGAATACTAAAATTCTATGAAAACGTCGATAACCACCAATTGACATTGATCCCTGGCGAAAAATCTCATCTTGTACTGGACCGAAAGTAATATTGTATGAAAACGTCGATCATTACCAATTTACGTTGACCCCTTCACATCAGTGTCGATAACTAGCAAACTTCAAATATTGCATTGAGCGGTAAACACTAGTTGCTATAATTTAGATTCTGTCTAAAATATACTCGTACTTATAACTAGGAGTATAGTCGAATTTCGTATTTATTATGTTATTAACTGAGATTTGGTATTAATTATTGTTTCAATATTTAGCGCACATCGATAGTGTAAAATCATTATTTTTATAAATAATTATTAAATAATAGGCATTTCGGTATAGGGCGCCGCGGTGGCGCCGTGTGGGAGCGGTGCGATAAAACTCAATGTTTTGTTTCTGGATATCTAACCTATAAGGTTGCGATTTATGCTACGAAATTTATAGCTTTCTTAAATTATACTTATATATTTGTGATTATATTATTGTTACATTATTTTAGTAAATACGTATGGTATAGACAATAGTTTAAACCAAAAATTAATAACAATTTTAGTATAGTTATAAGTAGGAATGTACAGTTAACTCGAGAATGAGAACTTATTGGTAACAAATTGTTTTCTTGAGAATTCAATAGATAACAGTCAATTTGTTACATAATCGTCTTTACGAACTATAACGTGTCAATACCAAGTTTCAGATATTAAATAATGTACCTGTTGATAGAGAACAATTCCGTATTTGCTTAACATATGCTATTACTATCCACAAATCACAAGGCCTTAGTTTTGGCAGTCCTCTTCTCAACATAGCCTCCTCTATATTTAATAAAGGGTCGGTTTACGTTGGACTCTTCAGAGTTAAAACCTTAGATGGAGTACGTCTTAACAATTTTGATCCAAGTCACGAGAGCTCTATTGTAGAGTACAACCATCTGTGGACGTTATACCGCCCCGATTTGCCCAAAAATTCCTGATACTGAATTGGCAATGCACTTGAACATTTAAAAGTTACAAGAAAATATAGAAAATAACACAAAAAAAGACAATTATACCCCGTAAATATACGAAAATACAGTAATTTATCAAAAATAATTTGGTATTAATTTAGTTATAAATAAGTACCTCGTATAATTTATGTACAAAAAGTAATGATATCCCATCAAAAACATAAATGTGAAATGATAGCCGAGTTTAATATTATGATATATACCTTGATTGTTGACTTCTACGACAAAAGAGATGAGATCTAAATGGGTGCCAAGTTCAATGATCTGTCCTGAAATGTATTTATAACAATATAAAATATCATTTCTTCTTATAACTTAGGATAATATACTGTAGCCTAAGGTCTAACTTGGCTAGTTTTCATATACGAAATATACTGTAGCCTTCGCAAGTTCTAAACATGTTACTTGTCGGTTCCTATTTTAATATTAATAGTAACTAGCAATCGAAAGTAATAATTGGTATATGAGAACTGGCCAAGTTAGACCTTAGGCTACAGTATATTATCCTAAGTTATAAGAAGAAATGATATTTTATATTGTTATAAATACATTTCAGGACAGATCATTGAACTTGGCACCCATTTAGATCTCATCTCTTTTGTCGTAGAAGTCAACAATCAAGGTATATATCATAATATTAAACTCGGCTATCATTTCACATTTATGTTTTTGATGGGATATATAATACATGTACAGCCAGTAGATTAGCCGGAACAAACAGACTCTGTTTGTTCCGGCTAATCTCTGAAATGGCTGGACTGATTTTGACGGGACTTTTATTGGCAGGTAGCTGATGTAGTAGGGAGTAACTTAGGCTAGTTTTATTTTAGAAAAATAAAATTTTAGAAAAGTAAAGTTAAATTCCATGCAGATGAAGTCGCGTGTACAGCTAGTGTAACAATATAATACAACATTATGTATTCAATGATTACACGAACTAGAAACACATTACATGATGTGTGTATGAGAGACGTTAACGTTACAATCAATCATTGTATTGATACATACATGTGTTGAGACTACATTGTAGTATATCGACTTTCGCATGTCGTATAGACAGACAAGTACAATGTATTGGTACATATATATACTAGCTGTGCCCGCGACTTCGTTCGCGTGGTTATCAAAAACACTATTGCGATTATCTTTTTAATTTCGACCAAATTTGATTAGCATAAAAAAGATTACAGGTCATAGGATATATCTTAAAAGATAGACATACACTGTCGCGGACATTTTTTTAGATCATTTAAAGAGGAATAATTCTTTTATACATATGTTTTGGGTAACTTGAACCGTTTACGCAGCGCACATCAAACACGTTCAAATATTACTCATTTTCCCCGTTTTTGCATTACATTTTTCACTGATGCTTCGCTCCTATAGGTCGTAGCGTAATGTTATATAACTTAAAGCCTTCCTCGACAAATGGACTACATGTGGATACAACACAAATATAATTTATCGTTTCGAACCAGTAGTTCCTGAAATTAGCGCTTTCAAACAAACAAACAAACAAACAAACATTTCAGCTCTATAATATTAGTATTTACTAGCTGTACCCGTGAGGAATGAAGCTTTATGTTTCTAAAATATAAGTAGCCTAAGTTACTCCTTATTACATCGGCTACTTGCCAAAAAAGTTCCGTCAAAATCGGTCCAGCCATTTCAGAGATTAGCTGGAAGAAACAGATAGATAGATAGAATTATAAAATAAATATATTGATGTATATACCATATCTATATTCATATGCATGTAGTAAAAAACGGTTATTTCAATATTACAAACAGACATTTCAATTTTGATTACATGTATAGATGTATAGACGTATAGATATGTACATACGCAGCACGGCCAGCAGTGTTGTGTTAACAACGTTAGCTATACGAGGTTCAGACGCCAGCTGAGGTAATCAACAATGATTTATAAGTTCACTTTATCGCCACCTGACAGAGAGCAAAACGGAATCATTACGATCATTACCAGCAAAAAATATATATGTATTGAGAATATACTAGTCTATTATAACTTTATTCAGAAACTTTTCAATTGTATAAAAATTATGACCCTAATTACCTAGCGATTTAGCACACTGTCTCACTTTCTAGAGGTCATAGATTCATTCAATACGAACATATACATATGCGAATAAGAATATCTGTCTGGTGTTTTTGTGTATATTAAGAATAACAAAAATAGAATAATTAAAAGATTGTCTGGAAGAGATTGCAGTAGCGAGAAGGCCGACAGTAGTACTTAGTTTTAATTTTTACTAGTTGTTCCCGCGATTTCGTCCGCGTTGAATTTAACTTTATTTTCTAAAATAAAAGAACTTTATTTTTTCCTATTCAAACAAGTTAATACGTTTTTTTTGTCAAAGATATTTGTCAACCCTACAGACACCACAACATGCTGACAATGTGTACACACGTCGAGTAGCACTGTTGTCATTTAAAACAGACATTGTTATGTCGGAGAGTGTCATAGTGTAACAAGTTGTTATTGTAAGAGCTGTCCCGGCCCGGCCCATCCCGCCCCATCCCGCCCACGTATAAAACATTGCACCACTCGGTCGAACTTCAGGTGCCTAAGATCGATCCGCCGCGGCGCCGTCCAATACAAACAGGGATCGAAATTACGACCCCGATGCCCGCAGACTAAAGTCGTATCCGTCAGGTAGGAGATGGCCTTCAGCCACTCCATAAGTCCTTCCTTGGTTTGGAGTACCATCCTATCGTCCGGTGAAGCTGTAAAGGCCAGTTGCGGACAACAGCGTTAGAGTAGACCGAAAAAAAGCCAAACTTCATTATCATATAATTTTTTAGATTATCTATAAACTCTGCAACTTGTTTCCTGAACCTCTTTCGAGTGGGGCGATAAGTAATTAAAAAAAGACTTGTGTACCACATCACGAAGAAAAACAGTCTTAAGATGACAGACTAACTTTTTCATTCCATGTTTAGAAATAGAAATATTTTTTATTCAAATAAACTTAATATAAACACTTTTGAATAGTAATATATTTTTATTTTAGGTGCCGTTCAAGTATTATGTAAGTTCTATAGGAGGGCGGGGGGTCTTTGCTTTGCTTATTTTGGATGACATGGGGGTGGGGGAGTCTAGGTGATGATTACGTCATCGGTAGTTATTTATTTTTTTACACGAATGGCAACCCTCACATTGTCTTTGCTAAAAAACAATACATTAATAGAAAAATGTTTACGTAATCATGAGGGCAGGGGGTAAGAGCGCTTACTTTTGCTGACAAGGGAGATAGGGTAAATAATTGTAATAAATCTGCTTACGTAATACTTGAATTTAGTAACTGTTTAAACTCTGTGACACTGTAACAGTACTACTGTTGTATTAACAGAAAACTTGGAAATGCCATCACTTGACATCCAGGGGCGGATCATGAACTTGTGGGGCCCTGGGCTAAATCTACTTAAGGGCCTACCTTATTATATTACTCAACTACAAAAATACACCGACCAAAAACAAGCGACCAAATTCCCTGATCCTTTCGATAGACGCGCACTCGCATGGGTTGATTGATCTCAGGGTTGCCAACCTTATGATAGGTTTTGATAGGTTTTTTAACATTCTAGATATTTTTTTATAATCTAAATATCGTTTCAGTGGGGACTGGGGGCCATTGTAGCCCTGGCCTGCAGCTCAAAAAGCCCTTAGGTAGATTCGCCCCAGGATACATCTACAAAAAGTATACAAGTATATTTGTGTCCATATAAGTCGTTGGTCGCAAAAAGTGAAACGTTGGAGTGGCAGCGGGCGGCGGTGATGGCACCCGGCGCCCGCGCCGCCGCCGCGCCGCGCCGCGCCGCCTACGTGAGCTCCGTATGGGCGTGCTGCTATGCATTACAAAAGCACTGCATTCCCCATCACCAGGCAGCCACTGCTCGGGGATAGACACCAACACATTAAGTATACTTTTATTTATATATACATATAAATAAAATTTAAGTGTCTGTTTGTAATATTGAAATAACCGTTCACTATACGTACATGCGCATACGAATATAAACACGACACATACACCAAAATAACATTTTTTACAATTTTTGTATGTCTGTTTGTTCCGGATAATCTCTGAAATGGCTAGACCGATTTTAACGGGATTTTTTTGGTACCTACCTGATGTAATAAGGAGTAACTTAGACTACTTTTATTTTAGAAAAATAAAGTTAAATTCCACGCGGACGAAGTCGCGGCAACAGCTAGTAATACATACATTCACGGATGTAATCTGTCTAAGTGTAATGTACGAGTACGTATCGACGTCGTGACGGGTGCAACACTTGATGTGTTCATATTTAGACGAGTGTATTTGAAATCAACATGTTAATGCGTTTGTAATTATATGAATGATGATGATAAAAAAAAAGCTAACGCTAAGTGGTAACCGTAGTATATATATCTAGAATATACCGACTTAGTTCGCGTGAAATTAATATTATTTTTAAATGACAATAGCCTAAGTTACTCTGTATATTATTGGATATCTGCGACTGAAAGTACTTTTACAAAATACGTCCAGCCGTTTCAGAACTTAGCAAGAACAAACAGCCAGATAATATTTTTTCATATAAGTACGGTATACTTTCATATGCCTGTTAATTTGAAATTACAAACAGACACTGCAATTTTATTGCTATTGTTACGCCCATGGTACCTCTCACGTTGAAAAGTAAGATGGATAACATCTTACTACTTTCATACGTATAAAGTAAAACATTTCATATATATAAAGTGTACGAAATTATAAAATAATATGTATAAATTTCATACAACGTGTACAAAGCACTGCACGATGTCTCCGGGTCTAGTGATCAAGTGTCTGGTGCGCGCAGTCATTCACAGTGCAGCTAATTTCCCTGTAGTGGTGCGTGTAGTGTGCGACTAGTGTTGCCAGGTCCGATTTATTTAAACCGGTTCATTAAGTAAAAAAATCGGGATTTAGGGTTGCAAATCGGGACAACAGTAGAACAGTAAACAAAAAACTAGGGGTTTTTAAGTCTGGGTTTATTATATTAATTACCTTAATTAAATATGTATTTAATTTAGTCTTGTTGGAGCAGTAGAAATTATAAAATACAATCGTACTTTAAGTGTAATTGACGCACTTCACTAAGTATTTATGTAAATTATTTTTATTAAAATTATATTTTTCATTGGACTATGCCGCCCGAATGGCCTAGTTTTTTTTAACATAGTTATAAAATTCATTGCAAGTCATATTACATTTAGTTTTAATTTGAATTTCTGCTTACACATGCTCGAGTGTCAAACGGACATAGCGATGTAATTAGTAAAAATTACGTAGCGTAAATATGTAATTTTTGTATGAAAAAACTTTTTCATTTTTTAATTAATCGGGAATTTTATTGTCCCGACCAACTACAAATCAGGACGCGTCCCCAGACCCCTGAAAATCGGGACATCTCGCGCAAATCAGGACACATGGCAACACTACGTGCGACCGTCCCGGGGCCAGCGTGCGTGCAATTAAATGCTATCATTACTTACCGATGCCCGTGGACGCACGTCGGAACAGTTTTTACATGCATTGTACGTACGAGGAGGTGATCGAGCAGCCTCTTTAGTACAGATAAGGTCTGCGTTATTCATATTAACTCTGTTTCCATATTATGCATCGCGATTCATTCTTTTATAGTATTATCTGACTTCACTATAAGGATATCTTTAATGGTTTGTAACGTGATCTTGAGTTTGTGAGTAGGGATGGATAGATGGATGTTTGTTGCTCTTTCACACGAAAACTACTGAACGGATTTTGATGAAACTTTAACAGTAATATAGCTTATCTATCAGAATAACACAGGCTATTTATTATGCGGTTGAATTTCGGAGCTAGTACTTTATACTTTGACTCAAAACTGGACATTGGTTTATTTAGACCAATTAACAGATAGTCAATGAAAGAAACACTTTTTTATAGTTAATTAGAAAAAGTTAGCTTAAAAATATAATATAACAAAATTCATTTACTTTACTTAAACTTATTTTCATTTACTTAAATTTCAGCACTTTTGTTCAGTCACAATCACAAAATCTCAAGAAACTTACGTGTTGCTCTTTTAAATAATTGTTTTAATTTTACATTTTTGAGTTAAAATTTGTGAATACAAACTACCAACCAGCAGTAATTCATTAGAGTCAAAATATTAAATATACAATCAAAAGATTAAATCAGTCGTAGCGACCGATTCGCGCAGACTAGTGTACTCGTTCACGAGTATGACGGATTGGGACTTCCAAATTAATTATATAGATACTCCTGTACTATGTTTGAAATAATATTTAAATATACAATGAATGTTACAAATCCTGTAAATTATTTAAGGGCCATATATGTAAATTATTTAACAGTGATATCACAATATAACAGTACATTCTGTAATATTCTTATATTTATTGTATGTATACTGTTTTGGGAGCGTGGACTGCGGATTGTGGGATAGAATACAATAGAAAATCCATAATTTTTTCCCTACCATCCAGTTCAGTATATATAATAGATCCAATTGAGAAGAACTGGCAAGAAACTCAATTGATTAATTTATTTTTTAAAAGCCAGTTTATTTACAATGTATATTTATAACCAACTAGCTTTTGCCCGCGGTTTTACCCGCGTTAATTTATCCCCATAGCTGGGTGGAATTTATCAAAGTCCTTTCTTAGGGAATGCCTACGTCATAGTAGCTTTATGCATGCAAAGTCTCAGCCCGATCGGTTTAAAATTGACAAAGTTTCATATAAACTTTCATACCCTATTTTATCCCTTTGGGGGTAGAATTAATCAAAATCATTTCTTAGCGGATGCCTACGTCATAACATTTACCTGCATGCCAGCCCAAATGTCAGTCACCTTTGAGTTATATATATATTTAGATGTATGAAAATCCAGTGCATGAACAACTATTGCCATACACGCTCGTTATTGAAGTAGTAATTATTTGTTGCTGGCAACATGGTGAAAGTGCAAATAAATGATTTATCTGTCTGTCTGTCCCTGACACAGGACGATGGCTACCTACCATTACCGTCAGGTGGCCGTCAGCTCGTTTGCCGTTTCAGTCGAAGAAAAACCTTTCCGCTTTAGGCTTGATTGCTTCACTTCTTGTTTGTTTAGAAAAAACTGTTTGCGTATTCAATCAAGTCCACATTGGCAGCTGGATTCACTTGTTTGCCAGTAATCACCTCGCATACACTGTGATGTGTGTGTGTGTGTGTGTGTGTGTGTGTATGCACTGTGCACCATTAGTTTATTAACAAGGGTTGTGCACAAACTATTCCTTGGTGTTGCATAGTTTTTAAAAACTATTGCTATATTTAATACTAGCTGCACCCGCGCTTCGTCCCCGAGGGATTTAAGTTTATTTTTACTAAAATAAAAGATTTTTCTAAAATATAAGTAGCCTAAGTCACTCCTTATTACATCAGCCACCTGCCAATAAAAGTCCCGTTAAAATCGGTCCAGCAGTTTCGGAGATTAGCTGGAACAAACAGACCGACAGACAGACAAAAATTGTAAAAAATGTTATTTTGGTGTATGTACTGTATTTATATTCATAAGCATGTAGTAAACAACTATTATTTCAATATTACAGACAGACACTCCAATTTTATTTATATGTAAAGATAGATGTACAGATATAAAAGAGCAACACGCAATGAGACATGTCCGGATGAGAAGTCAGCAGAATGTCCTGCAGTGAAGGTATACGTTCAACATTCAACAGTAAGACGATCAGGTTTACTATGCACCGGGAGATCACCGACGAGGACCTGTGGCTCGCCATCATGAAGATCACGTATGTCTTCAAGGAGCTGGACGCAAGTGTCAATAAGTAATGTACACATACTTTATAGTAACGTCATACTCGTGAACGGGCACTGGTGTGTTCAGGTTACAGCCACAGACTATTCTCCCTAATTGAATTTAAAAATTAATCTGTATTTTTGTAGACATACAGATAAATTTGCTTGTTTGAGAAGAATAAGAGTTTTTTAGCTAGCTAGGTTTGTTACCGGTGTTGTACACCGGTAGCTAACCTAGTGTAAATAATTGATAAAAGATCAAGCGTGGCAGTCTAAAGATTAATCATTCAATTTATAATACGTTGAAAATGAAAGTAGAAATAAATATTTCTATTTGTATTTTCAACGAATTGTAAATTGTGTTTTATTAAATTGAAAAAAAAAGACAAACACGCTAACGAAAGAAAATGCATTTGTAGATTTTAGGCATTATGGTCGGTGGTCTAGCGGTTTAACACACCGCCTTACTTCCGATGGTCGCGATGTGTGTGTGTGTGTGTGTGTGTGTGTGTCGATTGCACCTCGCAGGGGCACAAACATTTGTATTCATGAGTATGATTGTTTGTATCGGTGTGAGTATTTTCTATGTATAATATGTATGTATTTACGAAAGAAAAACTTATCTGTGTATTTGTATCAGTTGTCTAGTACCGATAACACAAGCTTTAGGTAGCTTAATTTGGGTCTAGATGGCACTGTGTGAATTGTCCTGAGATTATTTAAAATATTAGAAATTCTCGTAGGCGAGGAAACCAGTTGCATCAAAGCATACGCCAAAGCAAAGCCATGAACGCGTGTATTGTACATATAAGCCTTCCTCTTCACTCTATCTATGTATTGCTGAAAACTGCATTAAAATCCGTTGTGTAGTTTAAAAGATATAAGCCAACAGACAGAGGCGATGACTTTGTTTTATAGTATTCATAAAACATATAATACATAATTCATAGCGCTGACAATGTTATCTGATTGAACACAGATTAAGTGCGTAGTGGATCTATGTTGATCTATATTGATTGTCGCATGCCTAATCCATGTTAATGTAAATCTAATTAAAACAATATTTATTTAAAAGAGCAACACACAGGTTTCTTTCTCATTCTTCTTGTGATGAGTCTGCATTCCGAATGAGCGGTAGAATAAAAACCTTTCATTCAAAAGTGCTTATATTAAGATTATTTGTATTTGTAGTATGTAAAGATACGTTGATGTCAGTAGTGGGTCACCCATTCGTCACAATTACTCGTGAACACCGGATTAGCATGTGTAATGGTATAATAGTGGGTACACGGGTCACGACACAGGCTATTTATCATAAGCCCCGGACCCCTGACTAATTCAACATTAATTACTGTAAGTTGCGACGTATACCTACGAGTATATGTTAATACAGACGCTGGTAGGCTATGTGATGTACAATACAGCACTCACAATACACAAACGAATAGAATAGAAGAGAAAATCATTTATTCAGATAAAGTTAATTTCAGCACTTTTGATAAATATCATTTTTTAATTTTTGCTTGCATTCGATTTTTTGTTTTTGCATTAGCATATGCTGATAGTTACTCTATTCTTCTAAATTTGAGTTTATAATGAATCTGTATTATTGTAAACATGTATAATATTTATTTGAAATGAAACTGAGTTTCTTGTCAGCTCTTCTCATCTTGAAATCATACCGAACTGACGGTACATTTGACATATCATAAGAGTCTGTAATAGACCTATAATAATGAATAAACATATTTTGAATTGAATAGAATAATAAATCATATATTCAGATAAACTTAATTTAAGCACTTTTGAATATTTATAGTTATCTTTCTTTTAATCTACCGCTCATTCGGAAAGCTGTCACATAACAATTAAAACAAGCAAGAAACTTGCGTGTTGCGTGTTGCGTGTTGCTCTTTTAAACAATCGTTGCCACTTTACAATTCCAATTCGAAACGTGTGAATACAAACCACTAACTAGCACTAATTTATTTACAAACATACATGTAGCAATTATATTGTTAATTAAGTACAGTCTCAATTTGGACAGTTACAATTTTATTTATATTTCAGGACACTTCACAGAGCGTGAACCAGTCCTTAGTGAAGCTAAGCAGAGCTTGGTTTCTGGGTGACATAATATACGTAGAAAACATGAAGACGGATGCAATAAATTATACTCTGAATACAATTGTAAAGTGCGAGAAATCGAACCTGTGACCAGCGCAAGTAAGGCAGTATGCTAAACCGTTAGACAGCGTTAGAGGGTGTCAAATTATTATGTCATATGTTTTTTTTTCTCTTTTATGATTGACAATGAAATGGTGCACCCACCTGCGCTAACGGTTTACGGCGGAGCACCAGTAGAGGATGATAAGATGAGCATGAGGTCAGATCAGTTAGCACATCGTGACAAATTCACCAGAAATTTATCACGATGGTTTCCAGGGGGAACCGCGTGGTCAACTTGACATGGTACATTGCTAGTTATAATATCATCATTCCACATTACTAACAATGCCCTTTCCCCTCTTATGGCACATGTTTCCATAATATAAGAACAAACACTAAACTACTTTGTCATTACTGATCTCACTCACGCCATATATTCAAACATATAAAGAGAGCAAAACAATATACTATTTAATGAAAAAAAATATTTAGAAACGAAACAAAATTCGTTTCTGCTAAAATATATGTATAAGAAAGTGAAAACGAACTAACTTTATGTATGCATGTATGTGTGTATGTATATGGGAATTGTATTTAATTATAGTCAGGTTTATTGCCAAATTGTAGTCACCGGCGGTCGTAATTAATTAAGTACGATTAGCGAAAGTGAGTCAGTAAACACGTAACTCACTCACTCACTCACTCACTCACTACATAAAAGTAATAAAAATACAAGATTAGATATTATTACTTTCTAAAATTATGTTTTGTAATTTATTTGGTTCGGTCATTTTAAGAGGAAAAAATGACAAAAACCTTTCATTGCTCGAGAGTAACACTCGCTTACGAACTATAACTTAAAAAAAAATATTCTTCGTATGACGTAGCCGTTTAATGTATTTTCGTGTACTTTAGTACATAGAAACAAAATTAGCTTTTATACATTAGAAAATAAAGTATATGAAAGTAAATTAGTTTTTATATGTTAGAAAAAAAAGTCCATTTAAACATTAGGATAACCAACAGGATTTTTCGCTGCCCTCTTGTATTCTCCTTCTATAATATTTGGACAAACAGTTCAACAATCTGCCACCATTGAAGTGATCGCATGGCTTCAGTACTGTTTTTCCATCTGTACCAGGTCAACGCTGCGTTGATTCCATGTTCACCACATGTCAGTGCATTTTTCTATTTATAAACACCTTTGCCTTTTCTAAGTTATGTTGTCAGACAGAAATAACAAACAGAATTTTCTGGGACTAGATGACGCTGTGTAAATTATCCAATAATTTTTTTTAGAACACTTTATACAACTGATATAGAAAAATACATGTACAAAATTAAAACATATTATGTTAGTGTTATGATAATAGGGGCTGTATATACCTATATGCAGGTTTTGTTAAAAGTAGTATATTCAAGTAGAAGTATGTTGCAGACATATATAATTATGTAGAAGAGTATAAATATAAAATAATTAGCAATAGAAGTACAACAGTTTATTACAATGTTTATAGAAGAAACCCTTTTGTAGTTATTTAGTTTTCCCGCGCAAACGTAATGCGCCACAGATGCACAAATGTCACACGGTGCGCAGATGCAGTAGGACGAGGAGCGCGTCATGGCTGTGTGCGCGATATTAATACTGTGAGCATTAACACATTTGAATAGTAAAAAATGAATTCGCTTCCACTGTCTGTTCATTTAGGACTTGTAAACTACGCAACGAATTTTAATGTAGAAGTTAGCAATAGATACAGCGACTCAAGAGGAAGGTTTATATATAATTGTATAATTAATTATTATAACAGTATATTGTATAATACATATACACCTGTACGAAGCCGGGACTGCTAGCTAGTTAAAAATAAAAGTAAATACAAAAGGCGATCTTATCGCTGATGCAATCTCTTCCACTTAGGAAAGTGAATATTCACAACTAAATAAAGTAGGTGGCGGTTAAGCGAGAATAAATTGAGAAATTAAAATTATTTTAATTTTACATACACACACTTATGTAGATCAAACAGATATAGATTATTCTTATAGTAAGTAGTTACACTACAACTAGTGGTAGACTTAAATTTAAATAAGTAACTAGTGAGGGCGAAAGGGGATTGTTAGTAATGTGGACTCATGACCCCATTTCTAGCAATGTACCATATCAGTTTGACCTCCACGCGGTTCCCCATGACAACCATCATGATAAATTCCTGTTGAATTTATCAGGATAGGATAACTGACCTGACCTCATGCTCATCTTATCATCCTCCACTGGTGCCCCGCCAGCGTAAACCGTTAGCGCAGGCGTGTACATCATTCCATTATCATCCATAAAAAAATAAAAAATACCGTATAATTTGTAGTAGAAATGTGCCAACCCTTGACTGTAGTCAGAGGCTTACGTCGCGGTTGTCGCGCGTGCGACGCGACGCGACGCGACGCGATGCGACATGTGCGAGCGCGACACGCGGCCGCTACCCGGATGTCGTAATTAGTGCCATTTCAGTGGCGAAGCAAAAACGCGCATTGTATATGGAGCCGTAATTGGCATCCATGTTTGTGAGACGAGCGAGATTATAGTACCCACTAGATATGCATTAGCTCTTGTACTATTAACTTGCAATGTGGCTACTATTAATGTCTCCAGTTTGACTACGTTTAAGTATTTACCAGCTCCGTTTTAATTTCATCAAGAGAAGATAAAAATTGAAATCTTTTTTTTTATTCTTTCAAACATAAATAAAGAATAAAGAAAACTGTATAAATAAAGGTATAATAATAATAATAATAATTGTAACTGGCATCCATCAAAAAGGTAAACAAAAGAAACAAACGGATATGTAAGCTTGACCAGGCTGCATTTTTATCTAGTACAAAATAATTTTAAATTATGCACCATCCCTTAAATCCTTCTATATTATTTTACCAACAAAATTATTAAAAATATTTTATACCTATACTAGCTACCCACCCGGACTTCGCACGGGTGTACATGTATTATACATATAAACCTTCCTCTTGAATCACTCTATCTATTACAACAAAACAACAAAACCGCTTCAAAATCCGTTGCGTAATTTTAAAGATTTAAGCATACATAGGGACGGACAGACAGCGACAGCGACTTTGTTTTATACTATGTAGTGATGATACACGTAATGTAGGTACTTTTATTTTTAATTCTTACATTTATTTAAAGACTTTTATTATAATATGATAATGGCAGTTCTATCGTACCTTATTACTAATATTATCTTAAACATGTAGGTACTTGATCATCATTTATATTTTGAGTTAATCCTTTTTCATAAATCTTTCTGTAGCAAAAAAAATATTTTTTGCCGATCTGTCGACTACAAAATGTGATTAGAAAATATACGTTTTTATTTTGGATTCCATTAATATTGTTGTAATGTGATGATGATGATGATGATCATGTAATCCCGGCCGAGTTCGTCCACGGCGACTGTCTTCAACTCCGGTTTTGCCGTTGATGTGCTCACATGTGCCTTATGTAGCCAATTTTGTTTGTGAAAATCCTCGCGGGCATGAGAGCACCCCGCTCACATAATTATAGCTGATAGCCGCAGGTGGTCGGGCTTTCAGCTCGCCGCGTCTGGCATCCAGCTCAATGTTGTATTTTTTTTTATAACACAGGGGACAAACGAGCATGCGGCTCACCTGATGCTAAGTGATTACCGCCGCCCATGAGCACCCGCAACACCAGGGGAATTGCCAGTGCATTGTCGGCGTTTTAACATACATACATTAACATACATGTAAAAAAGTAGCACTAACCCTAATAATTACAGGACAATAGAGCGTGTGATGAAACACGGATGTTCTAACGTCTCAATGATGAGTTACATCGTGTACACACTGTTGTAATTAACTGCAGCTATATATCATATAATTATTACAGGTCATGGTCAAGCACTCAGAAATGATTTGTGTTCAGCAACTGACGTGTGTTTGTGGCTCTGTTTCAAACAATTCTGAATGGAATAAATGTGAAACAATGTTATCTGATTGAACAGAGATTAAGTGCGTAGCGGTTTCTATGTTGATTGTCGCATGCCTAATCCTTGTTGTTAATTAAATATAAGTAAATCAATATTTATTTAAAAGAGCAACACACAAGTTTCTTGCTTATTCTTCTTGTGATGAATCTGCATTCCAAATAAGCGGTAGAATAAAAAAACTTGACTATTCAAAAGTGCTTATATTTCTAAAATAGACTCATATTTGAATAAAGATATTTCTATTTCTATTTCTCTGAGACTGATAAATTTTGTATGAAAGATCGTTTGAGTTTAATTCAGGGCTGAAATATACAAATATTCATTTATTAAATAATTGACAGCCTCGGTGGTCTAATGGTTTAGCACACCGCTTTACTATCCGATGGTCGTGGATTTGTATATCACTATTTAGAAACTCGCGTACAAACATTTGTATTCATGAGTATGATTGTTTGTATCGATCTGGGTGTTTTCTATGTATAATATGTATTTATTTACAAAAAAAATGTATTATTATTAATGTAGTATGTATTCCACCCCTAAGGGGATAAATTAAAGCGAGCGAAGCCGCGAAAGCAAAAGCTAGTTGTTAATACAACAATATAAATTTGCTTGCATTAAAAAAATAAAATACATGTACTGACAAATAGGTGATGCACCTTGGTATAGATATACCAATACATAGTTGAAATCTTACTGTATGTACGCGAGTTTGTAAATAGTGATAAACAAACATACGAGTACATACGAGTACACTAAGATTTCGACTACCTGTGGTCTTTTAAGTAACTTCAAGAAGAATATTTAATAATAATAATATCTCAGGACAATTCACACAGCGCCATCTAGTCCCAAGCTAAGCAGAGCTTGTGTTATGGGTACTAGACAACTGATATAAATACAAATGTATTTTTTTTTGTAAATATATACTTAATATATATAGAAAATACTCAGAAAAGATACAATCAATCATAGTTATGAATACAAATGTTGGTACTATGCGAGGAATCGAAACCGCGACCATCGGACGCAAAACGTTGTGCTAAACCGCTAGTCTACTGAGGTCGAAGGATATACCTTAAGGATTAACATATATAGAAAATAATAAAAACGTAATATATAGACAAATGTGGCACTCTCAAAGACTGAAAACCTTGAACTTTAAATCATCAGAAATGACTCGTGTCTCCCAACTGGTTGTATGCTCCAATTGAAATATTTCCACCTGCGTATCAGTCGTGGTGGTCTGTTTGTGTGGTCACGACCACGACCGTCCGCCGACCACCGCCGCGTGTAGTGGCTACCAGTTTTCAGTGAAATGCTTTTAATTTTGATGGATGAGGCGAGCGGATGGATAATAAACACCGTACACACTGCCAGTTTGAACTATTTGTATTTTAATTTTTATATTCAGTTGTATATGCTTATATTGCTTCATAAGGAAATAGCATTGGTTTTATTTTGGTATTAGAAAGGGGAAATGTCAGATCAAATAACATCTGCGGGAGGGTGCGGCGGCGGGGCGGCGGGGCGGCGGTGCGGCGGGGTGGTGCGGGGTGCGGGGTGCGGCGCGAGCCGACAGTAATTATATGTATCATAATATATCACAAGCCGTCAAACACTAAGAGATTAATTACGGAGTGGTAATGAAAGCCTCCACGCGAATGATCCATTAGTCAGCGCTGCGGCCGCGGCCGGCGCGTTGCCCGCCGATCTATCGATTTTAATATCGATAACCGGTCCCGATTTATCGATCCACTTTCGATTAATCGCGAAACGGAGACAAGAGGTCTCAGTCGACAAATTGTTTGTAATTAAAATTATTTCAGTAATAAATGTTCCGTTCTACTTATTTTATTAAAATTTACGAAATATCATTTAAAATATGAATTGCCTCCATTGAAGCCTTCTCTCACTGCACCAATTAATATTTATTTATTAACTGGCCACCGACCTCGGCTTCGCACGGGTGTACATGTATCTAAATATATATAACTCAAACGTGACTGACACAGTGATCTATCAACGCACAGCCCAAACCACTGGACGGATCGGGCTGAAATTTGGCATACAGGCAGATATTATGACGTAGGCATCCGCTAAGACAGAATTTTGATTAAATCTAACCCCAAAGGGATAAAATAGGGGATGAAAGTTTATATGAAACTTTGTCATTTTTAAACCGATCGGGCTGAGACCTTGCATGCATAAAGCTATAATGACGTAAGCATCCCCTAAGAAAGGATTTTGATAAATTCCACCCCTAAGGGGATAAATTAACGCTAGTTATATATATAAACCTTCCTCTTGAATCACTCTATCTATTTAAGAAAACGACTTCAAAATCCGTTGGGTAGGTTTAAAGATTTTAGCATACATAGGGACGGACAGCGAGAATGACTTTATGTTATACTATGTAATGATGATAATGATAAAACTAATTACACATGTAGACCTGTATTTGTTACGATTTTATACTTTTGACGAATATGTTGATAGAGAAGTCTCGCTCTCTTTTTTCTTCAATTTTCTTCAGTACTTAATGAAAAATTTTAAAGAATAAAATGTATCTTAAACTATGTTAATGCTACTACAGGAATAAATAAACAAAATTCTAAATTCAAAATATCTTTATTCATGTAGGTCTATTACAGACTCTTATGGTATGTCAAATCTACCGTCAGTTCGGAATGATATCGAGATGAGAAGAAATGACAAGAAACTCAGCTCGTATTCTTTTCAAATAAATATGGTACATGTTTACTATAATACAGATTCACTTTTAAATTCAAATTAGGGAGAAGTATTAATTGTAATTCTAAAAAAAATCCTACTATATTCTTCTCAATTGTATCTCTACACTGATCTGGACGGTGGGAAAAAATTAATTAAAATTAAAATATATGATTTTTGAATTCGAATTTATATATCCGTTGTATACAACAACAAAATATACATACAGAAATTCATAATAGATGATTGTAATCTCATGTTTATATAGATGGCTATATTATTCAGATAAAACCTGTCTAGATTATTTCTAGAATAAAATTATGTACATATGCTATAACTACATATGTTTAGGATTTTAATAAACTAATTTACATGTATATATACTATGTAGGTAGATATATTAATTGTTGCGTGTTAGATCAAATTATGTTTAACATTAACTTTACGACGCCACGCCTTGAATAATTTGCTTGCAAACTGCCTGTTATATGTAGTTACTGAGTTTTATGTTAACATACAGAATTATGTAACGAATCAATAAAATACTACAGTTTTTGTATAAGAATGTGGAGGCAGTGGCCTGCCCACACTTAGATCGTAGTGATAATTGACTTACATTAGAATTTCTAACTTTTGCTGATATATATCTGTACTTCAATGTTCTCTCATTAATTTGTGGATAGAAACGCTGGTTATAGTTAGACTAAAGAACACACTGTCTAGTATCATATATACATACTATCTGACCCGGCAAATGTTTCTATTACGTATATAATGTTTTACAATTATTATAATTTTCCTTTTTATACTTTTTCTCTTAGATATTATTATTTTTTTAATTGTATAATATCTGTTTTATAAAGTTTATGTATACGTATTTTAAATTGTAATATTTTTAAATGTAATATGCGTCCGTACTGTCGGCTCAACTGAAAATCAGTGCTGGAAACTGTTTCCAGCGTCATGCTGAATTGTGGTCCACATTGACTTATAAATTATTCTTGTACTTCTTATGTTATTACTGTATAAAACGAGTTAATAAATTCTATTCTATTCTACTAAAAATAGCGGTTAATGTCAGAGGGGTAAAAATTTAAAGTAGGTACCTAATCTATTTGTTAATGAAGAATCATAAAAAAATTAAACAACTATTATCCAACAAATAAAAAATACATTTTTGGGGTAGACCACCCTTATCGCTAAGGGGTATAAAAATGTGATAACAATAAAATTTCATCAAAATCGTATGGCAACTAACACACGAGACGAGAATTTATATATTTTTTTATACTACTATAGTATTAAACAAGCATACGACCCGTCTGTTGCCTATGGATGCCTAAAACATCAGAGGTATTAAATGCAATATATTAGCAGATAGATATACATATATAGGTTAACTGCCGCGGCGAGACTAGTTCTGATTTATTGGTCTCGTTAGCGTCTGCCTCTAAATTACACGACTCAGTTTCATCGCAAATAGAGAGGAAATAAATCAAAATCGTATGTAGTCCACGCTGCGAACAGCTTCATATTACCAACGTGTGGTAATTTGAGTGAGAAATATCACTTGGTGGCGAGATGTGACTACGATACGATGACGTACGACATTTTAATGTTAATACGATGGATCAATATTTGTTCCTCTTTCACGCAAAGACTACTGAACGGATTGTTTTTGAAGTTTACACTCACATATCGTCGGTTAAATAGAAAAATGTCTGTATTCAAAATGTACATTTTTTTCAGACCGATACAAACAATCATACTCATGAATACAAATGTTTGTACCGTGCGAGGAATCGAACCCGCGACCATCGGCTAGTAAAGCGGTGTGCTGAACCACTAGACCGCCGAGGCTATTTATTTATGTATACTATATTACAAACGTGTAGTAATTTGAGTGAGAAATATCAGTTGCATGTAACGATTAAGTGGCGAGATCTGACGCTACGATGATGTATGTACGACGCGACGCATCGCCCCACAGACCGACAACCGAACCGAATCAACGTTCAATGAAATTTATTACGCTCCACGTGTACACCGAGTGATAAATTGTCTGTTTGTAATCTGAAAATTATTAAGATTTTATCTGCGCGGCCAGCTCTTTATTGTGTGTCGTTTTTTGCTCGATAAATGGTCTGTCTGGTACGCGCCGATATAGCTTCGTAAAGCTTTTTGATCACAGTCCAGTCAAAACAAAACGCCGAGCGCCGCGCGCCGCGCCGGATGTTGTTGAAATAGATTTTTGCTTCTGTTTTTAGCTTTTTGTTTTTGCTGTATTAAAATATTTATAAACACGATAGATATTATGTTATATATATAAAATTCGTGTATTATATATACATATAAACCTTCCTCTTGAATCACTTTAACTATTAAAAAACCGCTTCAAAATCCGTTGCGTAGTTTTAAAGATTTAAGCATACATAGGGACAGACAGACAGCGACCGCGACTTTGTTTTATACTATGTAATGATATCAAGTTCTTAGTAATTATTAATAGTGACACAATTACTCGTAGTTTCAATATAAGGTTTACTCCCGTCGCTGTCTGTCTGTGTGTGTGTTTGTTCTACTGGAGCTGTCCTCGTATATCACGTAGTTAATTGTACATCGTATGTAATTTATGTTCGTATTCTCTACATTTGTATAGTGATATATCGTTGATCGGTCGGTCGGTTCCTCACGCCTTATGATCTCATAGTGAATACGAGGTGAGACCCTTCTACATCTAATACTGGTATATCTAACACTACCTGCGCTTTGAATTACTGCTAATTGGTGGTTTGTATTCACACACTTGAAGTGTTTGTTAAAAATGTAAAGTAACAATAAAATTATTTAAAAGAGCAACACGCAAGTTTCTTGCACGTTCTTCTTGTGATGAGACAGCTTTCCGAATGAGCGGTAGATTAAAAAAAATGTGGTGAATATTCAAAAGTGCTTCAATGTAAGTTTATTTGAATAAATGATTTTATATTCTATTCTTTACGGTTTCACTCGCAGTCTAATTTAAAAGATTCTTCTTACTCTATTCCAGACTCAATGCATACTATCAAACCGCCCCCCGCGTATATTACGCTTAGTATTTATATACATATATATGAATGGTTGCTTGATATTAAATAGCCTGTATATATAAACGCGCTTTAGAACAAAACTATTGACAAAACTTTATATTCATATAGCTTATACATCAGAATAACACATGCTTACTAATATTATAAATGCGAAAGCAACTCTGTCTGTCTGTCTGTTTGTCTCGCTTTTACCTAAACGAAACCACTGAACCGATTTAAATGAAATTTGGTACACAGATAATCTAGACCGTGACAAAGGACATAGGCTACTTATTTATGCGAAAAAGGGTTGCAAGGGGAGATGTAAGGCTATATGGAAGTATCGTCATTGTACGCGGATAGAGTCGCGGGCGCACTTAATCACCGTTAATCTTTCTAAAATAATAAGTCGCCTTGTCACCAGTTTATATCTTACTTATTGTGCGCAAACTAACATGTACCATAAATTCAAATTCAAATTCAAAATATCTTTATTCATGTAGGTCTATTACAGACTCTTATGATATGTCAAATCTACCGTCAGTTCGGAATGATATCGAGATGAGAATTTATTTTTTTCAAATAAATGTTTACAATACTACAGATTCATTTAAATTCAAATTTGTGAGAATAGAGTGACCACCAGCATATGCTATTGCAAAAACAAATAGTCTAATCAGTGTAATTCGAACAGACCAGTCCCCGCAAGCAGCACCGATTCACGACTATGACAGATGAGCCAGCCGTCTTAAGCTAATAGTCCCTATAAAATATATGATTCCAAGATAATAATAAAAAACTAAAAGATCACCTAACATCGCTATGGTTTCAGCGTTTCAAGAGTGACGGCCCCTCTTGTAATAGTGTTCATACATTAGATCTCAACGCGTTCCATACCAACAACGAATGTTTACAACGACCGCGGCGCGGCGCGGCGCCATATTTATATTTCTTCTTCAGAATATACTGACGGTTAAAACATATGCATGAAAAGGTTTATAGTATTGTAGTTATAAGTTGGAATGATGATTAGATAAGATGGTTATCAATTTTGTGATGTTTATATATAGTAGTTTCTTGTTAGTTCTTCGCATCTTAATAGACCTACATGAATAAAGATATTTTTTGTTTGAATGGAAATATAATAATATTAATCTTGGACAATTCACACAGCGTCATCTACTCTCTAGGTAAGCTTGTGTTATGGGTACTAGACAACTGATACTGCAAAAATACTTTATTTTCAACCTTCACTGTGATGCGTGAAACAAAATACTGATTGTGGGTACTTTTACGACGATTTATAATCACTGAACGAAATGTTAGATGTCAATTGTGAGTTGTGACATTTGTCACACTGTCTAGTGTTAAATGAAAAAAAAACGTGTTTAATGCAAAAGTAAAATTGAAAATACTTTTTGTTTCCTAACAGTTTATACGTTTTTTTTAGTCAAAAACAGTTGGCAACCCTAGCTATATAGTATAGAAAGTAAAGCTTTATTTAAGAAGGTAGTAGGTACATATCACAATTATTGTGTGAAGGTTGCTCACTTATATTTTATATACGTTGAGTATAATTACATAGTACAACAAAGTCGCTGTCGCTGTCTGTCCGTCCCTCTGTATGCTTAAATCTTTAAAACTACGCAACGAATTTTGAAGCGTCCTTTTTAATAGATAGAGTAATTCAAGAGGAAGGTTTATATGTATAATACATGTACCATCTGTGCGATGCCGGGGCGAGTAGCTGGTCTAAATATATATAACTCAAAGGTGACTGACATAGTGATCTATCAACGCACAGCCCAAACCACTGGACGGATCGGGCTGAAATTTGGCATGCAAGTAGATGTTATGACGTAGGCATCCGCTAAGAAAAGATTTTGATTAATTCTACCCCCAAGCGTATAAAATAGGGGATGAAAGTTTGTATGAAACTTCGTCAATTTTATACCGATCGGGCTGAGACTTTGCATGCATAAAGCTACTATGACGTAGGCATCCCCTAAGAAAGAATTTTGATAAATTCCACCCCAAAGGGGATAAATTAACGCGAGCGAAGCCGCGGGCAAAAGCCAGTAGCATATAAAACCTAACAACTAGGTGTTTTGTAATCCAACTTATCTCTTAATAACCCGTAAACATTACCCTTCTATTTAATGTGCACACACACACACATACACACACACACACACACACACACACACACAGAAAGAACATTTGCAATAAAAACTGCAGTGACACCTAAGGTCGCACTGCTATGATTGGTTGCTCTACTTCGCCCATCGACCAATAACCGTGCAATACTGTCGCTGCCAAGTTGACACACTTTCAGTACATATGCGTAATGAATAATGAGCGTGTGTGACAGGTGTCTGAGGTAAGGTTACACGGACCTTTGGGGCTCCACCCTGCAAACAAAGTTCTCTGAAAATAGAATAATGTGTTGTGTTGACCTCAACGCATACTGCGCGGCCTTATGTACGAGTACATAGCCGCTAATAGGCAATCTATACTTATATATAAAATTGGAGTGTCTGTTTGTACTATTGAAATAACCGTGTTTTACTACATGCCTATGAATATAAATACGGTACATACACCAATATAATATATTTTACAATTTTTGTGAGTCAGTCTGTTTGTCCCGTCTCCGAAATGGCTGGACCGATTGTGACGGGACTTTTTTGGCAGGTAGCTGATATAATAAGGAGTAACTTAGGCTACTTATATTGTAGAAAAATAAAGTTAAATTCCACGCGGACGAAGTCGCGGGAACAGCTAGTCAAACATAATAATAGTGATAGCCCATAAATAATTACGAATATACAAAGTAAGTTTTATTTAAGATCAAGTAAACTAGTTGTTATAAGCAACTTGGTCACCATTTCGTACCCTATTTCATCCCTTCCCCCCCTTTTTTTTAAGGCAAAACATAGTCAATGTCCTTATTGTATTCAAATCCCTTTCCGCACACAAAAGTAACACTTTTTTACTTTTTTATTACTCTAATGCTGTTGGCCGCCTGATAGATATAACGGATACGACTTTAGTCTGAGGGCTCCGCTAGGGGTTCGTTAGCTCAAGCCGTCGTAATTTCGATTCCCGTTTGAATTGAACGGGGAACCGACAGACAGACAGCATTTATAATATGCATTAGTAGTGATTATCATAGTTGTATCTATGGATTACTTCTACGTTCAGGAAAATTATCTATACGTAGTACATACGTATGTTTAAAATGAAATCACATATAGTGGTCTAAGAAGACGGCTGTAGTCACAGTTATAAAATAAATGTGATTATCTATATTATATTAAATATTATAGTAATTTCAAAGTTATTTTTGAAGTTTATTTGAATGCAGGATTTTCTATTATATTCTGGAACATTAATAAACTGAAAGATTTGTAAGCATTATATAAGCACATTTTCAATGACATCATATATGTAATGTGCCCAAAATATTTTAAAAACAAAATTATTATTATCATAAACTTTGTACAAAGTCAACTACTGGCTATTTGGAAGTAGAGGCTACTAAATGTGTAATGAATCGGTGGACTGTATGGGTGTCTAAATGATGAAAACACGTAGTTTGCAATAATATAATATATCAATATGTGCAGTTGCGAACTATACGAAAGACAATAATAGAATAATACAATAAATTGAAGTATATCAAATAACATGACACATAAAAAAAACTCTTCAAAAATATAAATTTAAAAATAATAAACATATCAAAAGAGTTCGGCAGTCGGTCGCCAACAGAATGACTTTCATTATCATCATTACATAGTATAAAACAAAGTCGCTGTCGCTGTCTGTCTGTCCAGTCCCTATATATGCTTAAATCTTTAAAACTACGCAACGGATTTTGAAGCGGCTTTTTTTAATAGATAGAGTGATTCAAAAGTAAGGTTTATATATATAATACATGTACACCCGTGCGAAGCCGGGGCGAGTAGCTAGTATTATAAAAAGGAATGCTTTTAACTCGCGCCATTGTATTTATTAAATCGATTTGTGTTTAGATCGGCCGTATCGTAGATCACAATCAGATAGTAGATCATTAGAGGCATGATGGACGCGGCGGCATGTGGCCATACATTATTCATGGCATGGTGGTATCTACCATCGGCCTGTAATGATGCCACGTGTGCGACAGACAGCCGCGAGTGTGCAGATTGATTCGTAACGTTGACGAATCATTAACTTTACTGACTCGCGATCACTGTATTGTTGTGTGACTTGTTGCCACTCACTTAAGTTTTACTAATTATAAATTTGATGGCTTGTCAGATGATTGCTATTTTATTTGCCCACTCAATGTTCGGTGTAGTTCTGAAACAGTTCAAATATGTACTAAGATATTAGGGTTGTTACGTTTACTACCCTCCACATTACTCCTATTTCTCGATTCGATTCGATGATCCCAATTCTTGAAAACTCCAACAAAAATAGCTATTTGAATAGAATAGAATAGAATAGAAAATCATTTATTCAAATAAACTTACATTGAAGCGCTTTTGAATAGTCATAACATTTTTTTTAATCTACCGCTCATTCGGAATGCTGTGTCATCACAAGAAGAACAATCAAGAAACTTGTGTGTTGCTCTTTTAAATAATTTTATTATTACTTTACATTTTTAAGTTTAAGTGTGTGAATACAAACCGCCAATTAGCACTAATTCTATTAAATACTCAAATAGAAAAAATATTGAATATATAACCAACTGGTTAAAAAATTAATAAGAGGAAATCAGTCATAGTGATTAGAGCAGACCAGTCCACACAAGCAGCACCCGTTCACGAGTATGACGGATGAGCCAGCCACCACTGTGCTCGACCATATTTTAGGGAGCCCAATGACCCGGCCCACCACGCCGCCACAAGTCTGGACATTTTAGTGAGCATGACTACTCAAAACACCAGACCACGTCAAAGCTACTCACAATTGCCATCTGATAGTTATAGTATTCACATTTCACATAAGAATGCATGCGGCAATCAATACAAAAACCGCTACGCTTTTAAGAAGGCAATGAGATAAATCTAAAATAATTAGAACCTCCTCAATTGTTTACTTCATAATGTTTAAATATAGAACGCTGTGTTCTAATTGTTACGATTGACATTTGTTTTATATTCTTCAATATTTTTTGTTACACCGCCAATTATATCGACATTTTAATAAATATATATAATTACGATTTAATTTACAATTTGGTGTTTTATAATTATTTACAACGAATACATCCACGCACCTCGTTGAGATTCACACACCAATCTCTCTGGCGGTATCGAGCCACTTAGCTTGAGGCGAGACTTCGCCTCGCTTTGTGTGTTCTACCGATTATACAACGGACAATTCCTCAGAAATTGTTCGACATGATGCCGACAGCCACCTTTTACCACCGCACCGCTCGCTATCGACAGGAAATTCATCCCCACACGCTGGAACCAAAGTGGTCCCGAACAGTGCGGTTTCAGAGGAGTTTCCTCCCGCGTACACTTAGATTGTGGAATGAACTTCCTGCCGAGGTTTTCTCACGAGACTACAGCATGGGATTTTTCAAGAAGAGTATATCAAGGTTTCTTAAGGGTCAGCAACCCGCACGTGACACCCCTGGTGTTTAAGGCGTTCATAGGCTACGGTAACCATTTACAATCAGATGGGCCGTATGCTTGATTGCCACCATTCTTAGTATAAAAAAAATTCTGCATACCTACCTACACACTGTAAATGTGCAAAATAGAAACTAATGTATAACTCTTATCGTTTGAACTCCTCACTACAGCGGGTAGTTTGAAATACTTTGAATAATAATAATAATCTCAGGACAATTCACACAGCGCCATCTAGACCCAAGTTAAGTTAGCTAAAGTTTGTGTGTGGTACTAGAGAACTAATAAATACATAGATTTTTTTTTCGTAAATACATATTATATATAGAAAACACCCAGACTGACACAAACAATCATACTAATGAATACAAATGTTTGCACCGTGCGAGGGATTGAACTCGCAACCGCGAAATAAAGCAATGTGCTAAACCGCTAGACCATCGAAGACGTAAAAAATCGCAATACATAGATATATCACTGGCAATAGCAATCTAATATTTCACTTGTTGGATATTGTTATTGTGACTCCCAGGGGGTAGGGGATTGTTATAATGTGGACTCATGACCCCATTGCTAGCAACGTACCATGTCAGGTCGACCTCCACGCGGTTCTCCCTGGAAACCATCGTGATAAATTTCTGGTGAATTTGTTACGATGTGCTAACTGACCTGACCTCATGCTCTTATCATCCTCCACTGGTGCCCTGCCGTAAACCGTGAGCGTAGGCAGGTGCACCATTTCATTATCATATAAAAAAAATAGTGAATCGCATATAACAAGTATTGCGTAACATCTAGCTCTTACATATATAAGAGGCATATGTCTAGTATAGAAGCTTTGCATAGAAAGTGGGACACATGCAAGAACGAGAGGCATTGCTATTGTGCAGCAACCTTGATACGGTGGCTGCGGGCGACGCCTCACCTGCACCATTGTCATACATCAGCCGCTATCTATACATATAAATAAAATTGGAGTGTCTGTTTGTAATATTGATATAACCGCTTTTTACTACATGCATATGATTATAAATACGGTACATAAAATAACATTTTTACAATTTTTGTCTGTCTGTCTGTCTATTCAGGCTAATCTCTGAAATGGCTGGGCCGATTTTGAAGTGACTTTTATTGGCAGGTAGCTAATGCAATGAGTAACTTAGGCTACTTTTATTCTAGAAAATAAAGTTAAATTTCACGCGGACAAAGTCGCGGGTAGAGCTAGTCCTTCATAACTGTGGGTCCAGTCCACCGTATACGTCAGCAGGACCTAAGTAACAATAAAAACTATAAGGCACCTGTTTCGTCATCATTTTTATTAATTTATATATCCGTTTCACACACACAGTCTAAGTGAATTGAAATAACCAATCACTGGCCAGTTTCTTGACTGGTCGTACTATATATAGCCAATCGTAACACCAATCGGCTGATCACGTGACAATTTTCGTGATCAGAAGTCTTGTCTCTCGATGCCAACGGCGGTTGCAACTTAGCTAAGAGTTATAAAATCCAAATGTAAGCCAAAGAACCCTGTGAACCATCATCATTCCTCAAGTTGTGAAACCTGAAGTGGACAGCAGATCCGAAGTGGAAACCAGAAGAGCAAAACGCAACAAGAGAGAATCGATCCCCGGCTCTTCCAGGGGAATATACGACGATCCGGCTACATGTAAGTAGTGCTTGGTCTATGTCATTCCACAAAGACTGGCGTGTGTGATCGTCTTACATAAGCTGGGTCTCACAAAGTGTCATCGGTTCTACCGAATTGATACAGCACCACTATATGGCTTGTTTAAACAATAGTGCTTGCGACACTTGAGTGCAACACAAGTGACACACTCGTAGATCCAATACAAGTTTCAGTTCCACTCATAGGATATAATGTGTGTCACTGACTGTGCAGTTAATCTGCAGCACACCTGCACTGAACTGGACCAGTCGGTATCAGTAAGCTATTAAAATTAAGAGCATTATAGATAATAGTGTGTATGCACTCATACGTGGGGCCTTGTAATATGTAGTTATGTTAATAGGCCAATTTAAACCTCACTTCGAGACATAAAGGAGCAGCACAGCCTCGGTGGTCTAGTGGATTACTGTCCAATGGTCGCGTGTTCGATTCCTCGCACGGCCCAAACATTTGTATTAATGAGTATGATAGTTTGTATCGGTCTGGGTGTTTTCTATGTATAATATGTATGTATTTAAAAAAAAATAATGCATCTATGTATTTATATCAGTTGTCTAGTACCCATAACACAAGCTCTGCTTAGCTTGGGACTAGATGGCGTTGTGTGAATTGTTTTGAGATATTATTATTATTGTCGATTATATACGATATTGAGGGGGACGCAGCTGGAGTCGAGTCACAACGCGAGTTTCAACACGTTCGTGGCCCGGGTCCCAATCAACATGCTGCCCACCTGCATGAAGGAGGACTAGTGGCCGAAAGGTGTGGTATATCGGCGCTACCGTGGCAGATTGCCGTCGTCAATGTCGTGACCACACAGACAATATCAATATATTAGTTTTTATATATTAAACTATATGTATGTTAGTCTATAAGGTTTTTATAATATGGCTCTAGTTGCTTGAAATAAATAAATAAAACACAATAAAGGATCTTTATAAATTTTCCCAATTAAAAAGATAAAATGAAACCCTCAATACCATCCGTGGGGAAGGGGCTTGTTCGTAATGTGGCCTGTTGACCCCATTGCATGTACCATGTCAAGTTCATATCCACGTGCTACCCCTGGAAACCATCATGATAAATTCCTGGTGAATTTGTCATGATTAACTTAATTTTTTACTGCATCAGATCACATAAAGATGAAAATTGCTTGAAATATGCAACATTTTGATAAATTGCCATAAACACAAAATTAAAAAAGTACTTTTTGACTAGAAATTTTGAACCTACCTGCAGTAGTGTTAGGCAGAATATTCTATTAAATTCATCAATACTTGTTAACTTTTTTTTCGACTACTCTAATTCTGTTGTCCGCAGCTGGCCTTTACAGCTTCACCAACGATAGGGAGCGAGTGCAGATGGCACTCCAAACCAAGGAAGGACTTATGGAGCGGCTGAAGGTCAACTCCCGCCTGACGGATACGACTGTAGTCTGAGGGCCACTAGGGGTTCGAACCTCGGCTCTGGCCGTCGTAATTTCGATCCCCGTTTGAATTGGACGGGGGATCGATCGGAGCACAAATGTTCTCGCTTCCCACAATACATTTGTAGTTAACCTTTCTATTTACAAAGTTCAACTTAAAAACACTGATGCTGTTTTAAAATACCACTGAGTAAAATAAAATTTTATTACCCATTTTGTTTTTATATTCAATATAATTATTTCACAATAATACATTGAACATTTACACAAGATTCCGTGAGACGGAACTTATAAAGGTACAAGTAGATATAAATAGGATATGTTTGTCTGCTAACTAGCATTGTATTGCTCTTATATTATAAAAAAATATATCCTTATGTATTCATTATGTAGTATGTATTAGACTAAATATGAAATGAAATTTGTACACTGTTAAGAGACGTTAAATATCAGATATGCCATGATATTTAAAACAGTTATCATCTGCTTCTTCCTTATCCCATTTATTTGTGGTCGTCGTAATATGTGTTTCTCTTCCATTCATCCCTGTTCGCAGTCATCGCGTTATTTACTTCCTTTCTTACCATATCATTTCACACAGTCCATCCATCTCTTTTTCGGCCTTATTGATGATAATAAAACAGTATGAGTAAGAAATAAGCCTCGTATATGTCAAGTAGTATAGAATTTATTTAGTTAACAAGTAATTTAATATACAGATATACACACGGGGAAGTGGATTGTTTAATATTGTTGTTGCTGGTAAATGATACGATGTTGTTGGTAGAGATGATGTATATTACAGATGATGATAGACTGACAATATGTACATAGAAATATTGATCTTATATACTAAATGACAATAGGAAAATGTAAGGTGGGGTGACACAGTTTAGAGACGGCAGTGCTTAGTACACAATATTGAATTTGTCTTACTAGGCATTATTAAATGATTAATATTTTGATATATCTAGGTGACTGTGTCCCATACTTATTGTGGTAATTTTTATTCAAAAAAACTTAATATAAGCACTTTTGAATAGTCAAGTTTATGATTCTACAGCTTATTCGGAATGCAGACTCATCACAAGAAGAATAAGCAAGAAATTTGTGTGTTGCTCTTTTAAATAAATATTGATTTACTTATATTTAATTAACAACAAGGATTAGGCATGCGATAATCAACATAGAAACCTCTACGCACTTAATCTCTGTTCAATCAGATAACATTGGCAGCGCTATGAATTTTAAGTTAGACATTTTCAACAAAAACATTATTATCATTTATAAATTCTTCAATTTTATAATAAGCTTTTTTACAAAGAAAGTATTTTATAACACATTTGTTTTTTTTTTCTGTCATATTGAGTACAGACCTGGGAGTTTGTTGTAAAAAAATTACGCAATTTCCATAAAACGAATTCAACTTTCGTCAAACCACTTGTAAAACTAGTTTGTTGACGTTACGTAAGCTTTTATTAGTGCAATTACCTTCTTTTCTAAAACTGTTAATGTTTTTCCTGACATACATAATATTTTCGTAGATGTATTGAGAAGTAACGGTGAGGATATTTGATTCTTTAAAACATTCACGCAAAGACTCCCTGGAACCCATACCGGATAATGGAGCGGATGGCCCTCTTTTGCAAAATAAATACTGTATTTATATCAGTAAAGTGTTTTATTTCTCCTGACTTTGAAGTGTACTATTGAAGCACCGGCGAGTGTTAGTAATGTGGACTGTTGACGCCATCGCTAGCAATGAATCATGTCAGCTGACTTCCACGTAGTTTCCCCTTGAAACCGTTGTATTAAATTCCTGGTCAATTTTCCATGATGGGCTATCT
The DNA here is from genome assembly GCF_030625045.1 of Achroia grisella. NCBI lineage: Eukaryota > Metazoa > Arthropoda > Insecta > Lepidoptera > Pyralidae > Achroia > Achroia grisella. Next base: position 89,533 of record NW_026712988.1, read on the forward strand.
GACCTGACCTCATGCTCATCCTGTATCAACCGCCAGTGGTGCCGTGCTAGCGTAAACAGGTTGCAGGCGATGCTGCATTACTCCATTATACCATTACTTATAGAGTTTGTTAGTTGTTACACTAACAAACTCTATACGTAATATTAAATATTTTTATACAAATCTACATGATCATTGTCATAGCAACAGTATCACACTATAATGTATATGTAGATTATAAAAATAAATAATAAATATATATGTCATATATAATATGTCAAGTGCACCACATTAATTCAAAGTCCCGTTAGACTGGTCCGAATGATCTTTTGTGTGTAATATAAAACATATATCAACTTACTCGTATGTTAATTTGTGCCAATATTATATATGTGAAATAGTAACTTGTTTATTTGTTTACTTATTACACTATAAAGCAGTGTTTCCCAATTCACGTGGGGCCCACGCACCCCAGGGGGTCAATCTCAGGGGGACAATACGAAAATTTGATTTCGGAATGACTGTGGTGGGGCATGGTAATAAAAAGGTTTTGAAACACTGGTCTAGAGTGTTCTCAATGACTGTTAGGATATAAATAATATTGAAAGTATGTATGTAGATGTTTGGATATTTCTTCTGGTGGTCGCGAATTCGATTCCTCGAACGGCACAAACATTTGTATTCATGAGTATGATATGTTTGTGTCGGTCTGGATATTTTCTATATATAATATTTATGTATTTACGAAAACAAAACGTATCTATGTATTTGTATCAGTTGTCTAGTACCCATAACACAAGGTTTAGCTAGCTTAACTTGGGTCTAGGTGGCGCTGTGTGAATTGTCCTGAGATTATTACTATTATTTTTACTTACACTGTCACCACTACCACAGGAAAATACTCGATAGTCGTGACAAAACACACTCACTGCCGACCTTTTAAATTAGAATCAAAGAAAATATGTTAATTTGATAACGCATATAAGAAACAATATAGTGATACAATTTGGAGCACTAATGTAACGCAACAAACAGCATTGTCTCAGCTCAGCATAGGTCGTGACGAGGTGCCACGAATATGGTATTTTGCGGATACCTTTGACCATAAATATAAATCTACATATATGTTAATGTTTTCTTTTGCTATTTTATGAACACTGACAGCTTTTGAACTAACAGTTACATATATTTATAAAATAGTTATATAATCATAACGTTTTATGTTCTTACTAGCTACTCGCCCCGGCTTCGCCCGGGTGTACATGTATTATACATATAAACCTTCCCCTAGAATCACTCTATCTATTAAAAGAAATCACTTCAAAATCCGTTGCGTAGTTTTAAAGATTTAAGCATACATAGGGACAGACAGCGACAGCGTGCTGTGTTGATGTTATCTGTACGTATGCTGTCTCGTAACTGGTGGCCCCACTGAAAATCAGCGCTGTCACAACTTATTCTATCTTATACTCATTATACATGTAGAGTGGGAGTCACATACAGCGTTAGTATGTTTTAACGTTAAGTTGAAGTTATATAGTAAACATTATTGTCATCTCTACATATAAATAAAATTGGAGTGTCTGTTTGTAATATTGAAAAAACCGTTTTTTATTACATGCATATCAATATAAATAATTTTTATATATAATATATTTCTTTTACAATTATTGTCTGTCTGTCTGTTTGTTCCGGCTAATCTCTGAAATGGCTGTACCGATTTTGAAGGGACTTTTTTCGGCAGGTAGCTGACATAATAAGGAGAAACTTAGGCTACTTTTATTTTAGAAAAATAAAGTTAAATTCCACGCGGACGAAGTCACGAAACAGCTAGTATATCATATATTTGTCATATTAATATACGAATATTAAAATTTACTATGCAGCCCCCAGTTGCTATAGAATATGTTGTACACTGATTCACACGGAAGCGAGCCAGTAGCGTGTTCATACTGTTCATAAACAAACGAGTGGGAGGTGTGTGCTGTAGCCGAGTACATACATCGTTCGTATAACATTATCTAGAAATGAATCTAATGAGCTCATGTTAAATATAATTGCAACCTAGATAGATTGAGATCAATTTAGATGTACTGCAGATACAACGACTTGATAGCAGATGACGCATTGTGAGCTCCGGCGGAGAATGTACCGCAATGAGAAGGTGGTTAAAAATTGTAAGTTAATTCATAATTCAAATATATCTTTATTCATGTAGGAATAGAATAGAATAGAAAATCATTTATTCAAATAAACTTAATTTAAGCTCTTTTGAATAGACAAAATTTTTTTTTTAAATCTACTGCTCATTCTGAAAGCTGTCTCATCACAAGAAGAATAAGCAAGAAACTTGTGTGTTGCTCTTTTAAACAATCCTTGTAAGTTCACATTTTACAAGTACAAACTACCACCAGCACTAATTTATTAAAGCTCAAATATAAAAACACAATATGATTAAATAAATCGTAGTGATAAGAGTAGACCAGTCCCTAGTCTAGGTCTATTACAGACTCTTATGATATGTCAAATCTACTGTCAGTTCGGAATGATTTCAGATTCAGTATTCTTTTCAAATGTTTACAATAATACAGAGTCATTTAAATTCATATTTGGGAGAATAGAGTGACCACCAGCATATGCTATTGCAAAAACAAAAAAATCTAATCAGTGTTCGTAACCTGAACAAACAACACCCGTTCACGAGTATGACGTATGAGCCAGCCATCAGTGCACTCAACCATATTAGAGGGAGCACATCGACCCGGCCCACCACGCCGCCACAAGTTTGAACTTTATAGCGAGCATGACTGTTTCTAGTTACTCCACTACGTCAATTATATTACTTACAGCATACTCTGTACCAATCACAGTTCTCACCCATTACAATATTTAAATTAGAGATAATTTTAAGTGTAGTATAAGTTATTTCGAGATATTAAGGTATATTATGGGATATATTATGGTTTCTTAAGATTACATGACACGCCTGGTGTTTCAGGCGTCCATAGGCTACGGTAACCGTTTACCATCAGATGGGCCGTATGCTTGTTTGCCACCTACATGGTATAAAAAAAAATTGTTAATAATATTACATCTTTAATGTATCTGTATTGCTATGATGAAAATTTTGGGTGAGGAAATAGTTTCTTAAAACTCTTTAAAATTTCTTCATTATTGTCTTTTATATTGACACTAGTTTCTTCTTGCAAAATATCAAATTTTCTAGAATATTTCCATATATAGATTATGTACTTTATTTGCAACACACAATAAAGAAAAGACAAATAATATATTAAAGAATAAATGTATAATTACAATAAGCCGGCCTTATTGCTAAAAGCAATCTTTTCTAGGCAACGTTAGTGAAACTGATTTAAATAGTACACAGGTAAGTAATATTAATTACTTATATTGGTAAGTTGTTTTTAAGAATTAAATAAAATTTGAAATAAATCGTTTAGTTTTTTTTTACTTAGACTGATGAAACGCCATGCGTTTTTAAGAAGAAAAATATAAAAGTATCTGTCTATTAAATAATCATCAAAATAAAACTATGTGTAATAAATTTACTAGCTTTTACCCGCGGCTTCGCTCGCGTTAATTTATCTCCTTAGGGGTAGAATTTATGAAAATCCTTTCTTAGGGGATGCCTACGTCATAGTAGCTTTATGCATGCAAAGTCTCAGTCCGTTTGATTTAAAATTGACAAAGTTTCTTACAAACTTTCATCCCCTATTTTATCCCCTTAGGGATAGAATTAATCAAAATCCTTTCTTAGCGGATGCCTACGTCATAACATCTACCTGCATGCCAAATTTCAGTCCGATCCGTCCAGTGGTTTGGGCTGTGCGTTGATAGATCACTATGTCAGTCAGTAACCTGTCATTGGCCATATGAAATTGTTATATTGACATAACAATTTCATATGGTCAATGAAAATCGCTGTTTTCGCGGCCACACAACAGTCGCGTGAGCTTTCAAGTGGTGAGGTCAGCCGACGTCACGTCACGTCACGTCACGACACGATACGACACGACGAGCGAACTTTAGCGTTCTCTCAGCAATTGAATTACATGCGACGAAGGTTGAAGTCGTTACAGATTGTTACGACCCTAAATTGTTGGTGTGAGCCACTGTAGCTTGTAATTGTTGAAGTTCCTCTTGTAATTAGATAAGCTTCAATTCAAATTCAAATTGTTTTATTGTTTCACAGATATTGTTGTATTTTTTGTTGTATTGTTATACAGATGTTAGGTAGATATAATAAATTTATAACACAATCCTTGCAAAGGAGCTACAATATTGTTTATTGACATAAACGAAATACGTACCTAATGGTACTAGCTGACCCGCTTAGCGTTAGCTTCACACATACTTGACATCTATACATATAAATAAAATTGGAATGTCTGTTTGTAATATTGAACTAACCGTTTTTTTATACATGCATATAAATGTAAATATGGGCCATACACTAAAATAACATTTTTTACAATTTTTGTCTGTATGACTGTCAGTTTATTCCGGCTAGTCTTAGTAACTTAGGTTACTTTTATTTAAAAAAACTAAAGGTAAATTTCACGCGGACTGAGTCGCGGGTACAGCTAGTATATAATATATATATATATATATATATATATATATATATATATATATATATATATGTATGTCAGTCAATATTCTCTCGCTATAGAATTTCACAGCTACAAGTACGATCCAGTAGGTCATTTACATAACATCAGAGTCAACAAATTAAACTTGTCATCAGTAATTGCTGTAATAAACCATTGGTTAAATGGCTTTGGACAGAAATATCTTGAGTATGAATTGGAATTTAACGTATTTACACACAGACGACACTGCGACATAATTATCTGTATATCTATAGTTTTTGTGTGATCCCCGCGTCTCTACGGTGCCGACACACGGTATGCACTCTCCCACTTATTTAAAACTAGCTACCCACCCTGACTTCGCACGGGTGTACACTTATCATTACATAGTATACAACAAAGTCGCAGTCACTGTCTGTCCCTATGTAGGTTTAAATCTTTAAAACTACGCAACGGATTTTGAAGCGGTTTTTTAATAGATAGAGTGATTCAACAGGAAGGTTTATATGTATAACTAGCTACTCGCCCTCGCGGTTAGCTAGTTATACATATACATCTGGTATTATAGTGACAAAAAACGATTCAAAATCCGTTTAGTTTTATACTTTGTTTTTTTATACTCTGCCACAACGGTACCACAAAACTTTCTGTTTATACCCTAATGGGTAAGCGTTGTGGGGTACTATGTGGCTGGGAGAGAATTCCATACTGCATTAAGCTCGTCTGTTGTACAAAAGTTTTTGTTCAATAAAAAAAATATAATCATGCTGTTCAGCTTTCGCCTCATCTTATTCATTAATCAAATCACTATTGACAATCAGATTCGAACCTGCGGTCCCGAGGAGTGATTGATGCTGATAATCACAACATCCGACAGTCGTAATGCGTGCAGTGCGCGCAAATTATAACAGCGGATGCTGTTGACACGCTCTCGATGTATTTAGATTAAGGACGTTCTCACACATGTCAATAGCGGTTATAAATGACTTCACGACTGTTATCTTGGATGGGATTGTCAGAGACATCGTTGACTGTCGAATGAAGAACATTTGATATCAGGGTTGCCAACTTTAATACACTCAAATTTAAAGCCTCGTATGAATAAATAGAATATCTTATACAATTTTAAATACTAAAAATGTCACAAATTTCGAACAAAATGTTCGTAGATCATATCAATATCGAACAAACTTATACGAGAATGTAATATTTGTATTTTCGTCCGCTGGCGTCCCTGTTTGACATACCCTTGGTAGATTTTATATAATACATGCAGTAGTTATATATACATATATATTGAATAGATAAATAAATATGTTACTTATATTATATTACACAAAAGTCTTTCAATCAACACTTTTTTATCCTTATATATTTTTCTTCTATTTATCACACATACTTATAATTCATCCATTTAACTGATTCTTCATTTTATATATTTAAATTCATCACGAATGCTATTTATTTTTTTCAAGTGGCTCCACTGAAAATCAGCGCTGCAGTGACACGCTGCGGCACCAGCTGAGTGGAGGCCCTTTCAGCTCATAGCGAAATATTAGTTTTTATGTTTTCTTTTTTACTCTGTACTATGATGCTGAATAAATGATTATTATTAATTTTTTTTTTTTCCTCTCGACTTTCTCCGGTAATCTTGGTATGTACGGACCTAAGCCAAGTACACAACAATGTTCTATTTTTAGGTGAATATACTATACATGTAATATTATGTTATCTGTGCTATAATATAAATGTTGGCCTAATCTGTTTGTAGAAATTTTCTAACAATGCGGCATGTGTTTAGAACTACAGCCTTCTGTAGTTGAGAGGACGATTGGGACTAAAGTTACTTTTTGTAATTTATAAATATAAAGATAATAATAACCGTGGCTACCCAGTTAAGTGTAGTCAGTTATTGCTACTAAACAACTGATATAAATATAAATACTTAGAGATACATATTTTTTTTGTCAATATATATATAAAACACACACAGCACATATAACGCAAACCGATTCAAACAATCATATTTATGAATGTTTGCACCGTAAGAGGAATCGAACCCACGACCATCAGAAGCTAAAGCGGTTCGTCAATTTTTAATCCAATGTAACAGAGAGCGGATCTACCGACGTATATCGGATTATATGTCGATGTGTTTGGATTAAAAACGTTCTCTCACAAGTCGATACTGTATAATTATGTTTATTACGAGGACGACCTCCACGCGCTCTCTAAATTTATGTGAACGCGTCCTCACGACGTGCAGTGTTATTAAGGTAATGCTCGCTAACTACATGGTCACAGGTTCATCGAGGTACACCTTGTCTCAGTAACAAGACTACGATGAGAGACGAGTTGTGACTTGGACCTTAGAGCGCACGCACACAGAGAGCGGCCAGAGTTCTGCGTTCTAGTGACCGTTGACCACCCAAGAGATCCAACGCGTTTCTAATTTAATTGAATTTTCTTTGACTTTTAAAAAAAATCCATCACCGACCATCAGAACGTACCTAATTTACGTACGGGAATTGTGTTCTTTATCATCATCAAAATCGTTGGTACTTCTACTTCTATCTTATTTATTTCTGCCGACAAACAGTATGGTCTGCTAGCTGAATTTCAGTTAGAAGGATGAAAAACGGCATGGCAGTGTAATTAAAGGGCAGATCACGGCGTGCTTGTACTATCTCGTGGAAGTTATTTTACGTTACCTTAGTCCCGAGGTATGGCTACAAATGCACACTGCACAAGGATATTAACATCTATAAATACCGGTTACTGTTTTGAATGGGTGGGCTAGTTTGTTTGTTAATTACAGAAAATTTAAAATAAAACATTAAAAGTACGTACCTCATCTTGAAACGTGCGATGCAGCGTCTCCTTGGTGTACCTCTCGTCGCTCTGCTTCAGTATAGCAGAGCACTGCTTGAGGAGCGACAGCCTCGTCTTCTCCTTAGCGCACTCCTCCTCCATGAAGGACTTCCTCGGCTCTCCTCTCGCCACCACCAGCAGATCCTTTGACGACTCCACTTTGATCCCGTTCTCATTTTGTTTACTTAAACTCTCGTTACCACCGTTCAGTGTATCTTTGCCGCTATCCATATCTGTCACTACGACATTATCTGAATGCTTCTCATCTGTACATTCGTTGATTTGGTCCAGTTTCGTTTTATTGTCTCCATTCAGTATGGGCACGTTATCACCTTGTGTCGCCATTTTGTTTTCACTTTTAACGTGTTCCCATCACCATGTTTGTTTGTATCACTCACCGAGTACTATTTTGACGTTACTCATTACAAATGATCATAATATTATATTATAAAATTGATGAAATTGACTGCAGTGTATCTAAAAACAGATTTAGTTGCTACACAGATATTTAATGTCGAGGTGGTCGATCAATCTTCTTAAATTGTTTATAATGAGATGGCGGGCTTGATTTCTATTTAATAAATGTAATCTGAGCGTTGAAAATGTGATGCTGGTGCCTTCTATGTACGTATGTACTACACTACAGTTTCGTTTAATATTTTAGTAATTGCTTTTATTATTAATACTAGCTGTTCCCCGACTTCGTCCGCATGGAATTTAACTTTAATTTACTAAAATAAAAGTGTAGTCCTTACTACATTAGCTACCTGCCAAAAAAATCCCGTCAAAATCGGACCAGCCATTTCAGAGATTAACTGGAACAAACAGACCGACAGACAAACAGACTAAAATTGTAAAAAATGTTATTTTGGTGTATGTATCGTATTTATATTCATATGCATATAGTTATAAATAGTTATTTCAATATTACAAACAGACACTCCAATTTTATTTACATGTATAGATAATAAGATCTTAGAACAATTCACAGAGCGTTATTTAGTCCCACGCAAAGCAAAATGTTATGGGTATTAGACAACTGATATCAATAATAGTAATAATAATCTCAGGACATTTCACACAGCGCCATCTAGACCCAAGTTAAGCTAGCTGAAGGTTGTGTTGTGGGTACTAGATAAATGATATTATACAAATACATATTATACATAGAAAACACCCAGACAGATACAAACATTCATACTCATGAATACAAATGTTTGTGCCGTGCGAGGAATCGAACCCGCGACCATTGGACGTAAAGCGGTGACCACTAGACCACCTAGGTCATCACACAAATATAAATATATAGATATATTTAATAAAGTTAAGTAAAAATACAAGTATAATATACATTTTAATCACTAAACGATTATTTGAATGACGAGTGTGCATAACCTACATAATAACAATGTCGATCATGTAAAAATACGGATGTTTTTCCGATCGATCCCGTCCAGTTTTTTTCAAACGGGGATCAATACAACAGACCGCCTGATCCTAAAAGGTTATGAATCTAGTGGTGTATCCATTATTATTATTTGACCTTATAAAAGTCGTATCCGTTGGCTGGGAGTTGGCCTTCAGCCGCTCCATAAAACAAAGTCTGTCCTTTGGTTTGGATGTGCCATCTAAAACTCTCCTATCGTCCGGTGAATCTGAGGAAGATTTATATGTATAATACAGCTGCGGCCAACAGCATTAGAGTAGTCCGAAAAAAAGGAATATTTGACATATTATCATAGTGTGTAATAGACCTACATGAATAAAGATATTTTGAATTTGAATCATTCAACACATAGTGTTAGACTAAACTACAAAACTAAGACGACCGAAATGTTTTTGCGAGCGCGAATCGTGTCTAGTTTTTTTTATTGAGGAAAACAACAGACCGCCAATCCTAAAAGTTTTATGTATCTAGTATGTATCTCATTATTATTATTTGACCTTATAATTATTATTTTTTGTGTATAACTTGTTTTTGCCTGCCAGTTACTACTTACTTGTTAGGTTTCCTAGCATCGCGCATCATTACATAGTATAAAACAAAGTCTGTCGCTGTCTGTCCGTCCCTATGTATGCTGAAATCTTTAAAACTACGCAACGGATTTTGAAGCGGTTTTTTTTAGTTTAGTATAGTAGATAGAGTGATTCTAGAGGAAGGTTTATATATAAAATACATGTACAACCGGGTGAAGCCGGGGCGAGTAGCTGGTATATAATCATTGCGTGTTCTTTCTATAATATTCATTTATCATGTATAAAATTATGATTTTGTATCCCTTAATTATGTTAATATAAAAATAAATGTTACCGTATGTATGTGTGTATGTAACAATTCGTGTATTTGTGTGAAAACACGTTATAATTATAACAAGTTTACGAATAACTAATAGCTAACCAAATTCCCAAATGGTTGATAATGAATTATGTAAAATCGAGTTACCTATATATGGTGAGAGTGAGGTATTAATCACGAACTCGTTACGGGCCCATACAACTGGTATTTACCACTATAACATAATTTCACTCGACGGAAAACGTTTCACAGTGTCGTGGCAATTAATTCTATACATCTATGTCCCCCCCCCCCTTCCCCCCTCTGATCGGTCCCCCGTCCGATTCGAACGCGGGTCGAAATTACGACGGCCTGAGCCGAGGTTCGAACCCCTCGCGGTGCCCTCAGTTTAAAGTCGTATTCGTCAGGCGGGAGTTGTCCTTCAGCCGCTCCATAAGTCCTTCCTTTGGTTTGGAGTGCCATCTGCACTCTCCTATCGTCCGGTGAAGCTGTAAAGGCCAGCTACGGCCAACAGCATTAGAGTAGTCCGAAAAAAAAACATCTATGTGTCATATAATTGAGAAATCTGCAATAGAGTCAATAAATTGGCGAAATGTTGTTTAACTAGAAATTAACAAGGTTATTAGTAATAACAAAACGTCGCGTTGTGTAACGAAAATACATACAAATTGATGGTTTGGATGTCTAGCGGTTCAGCATGCCATACTTCCGTTGGTCGCGGGTTCGATTCCTCGCACGATAGAAACATTTGTATTCATGATTATGATTGTTTGTATCGGTCTGGATGTTTCCTATGTATAATATGTATGTATTTACGAAAAAATAAATTATCTATGTACTTGTATCAGTTATCTAGTACCCGTAACACAAGCTTTAGATAGCTTAGCGTGAATTGTCCTGAGATTATTATTTTTTTTTTTTTCCAAATATTCTCATCTCCCCTCTTAAAGGAGAGGAGATGGCAACATATCCCCGGCAGAAGCACAGTCGGCCGGGGTTCAGGGCCCCAGGGACAGAAACCGGCGTACAATCGTCTGAGATGTTGTTCCAGACTGGTTGGGATAAGACCGTTCACCGACATAACGAATGGAATGATTTCGGGGGATATCACCCCCACATTTCGGTCACCTCGTGAGCCATGTCGAGATATTTTCTCTTTTCTCAGTTTGTTCCACGAGGTTCTCGTTGTGGTATGGTGATGACCGTTCACCGATCCATCACCACGATATTAGGTTTGTTCGCAAGAACATCACCTGTCCGTGATGATGGATCGGTCCCAGTAGAGCTTGACGCTGTCGCTTATTATTATTATTATTCTTTATTTTTTCTCAGCTTTCTGGTTTTTTCACGGGCCGTTCTCGTGCAGAGTGTGTGTATGTGTGTGCGCGCGTGTATGTATGCGAATGAGTGTGTGTGTACTTATTGTGTGCCTGGTGTGACTGGTGTTATATCATTTTCATCGATTTCGAGAAATTTATTATTTATTATTATTATTGTTATATCTTATATTTATATTAGATCTAAACTACTCCAAAGACAAACATTATTGATTTTAACATTTATCCACAAATTTACAAATCAATATAAAATGTTTTGATTCAAATTCCCATAAAATACTTAAATTAAGTTTCTTTGAATGTATTTCCTTCAGCAAGACTTGTCTTCCAGTCACATTATTGTCACATTCCGTAAAAAAAAGTCAATTAGGTATTAGTATTAATACTTTCATTAAACAGCAATTTTATCGAATTAAGTATTAAATGGTAAATGAGTAGTTTAGTATTTAGAGACTATTAAATACCTGTTAGTGTTGGTATTGCCGACGTCGCGGCGTCGAGCGGAATGATAACGTTGACATGCGCATACGCATCAATCAATCCACATTTATTGTATTGAGAAAACCCCGAGTGTTATACGGATTTTCCTTGGATTTTTATGTAGAGGCTAGCTGTATCCGCGACTTCAACTTTGAATTTAACTTTATTTTAATAATATATTTTTTATAAAATAAAAGTAGCCTAAGATACTTTTTATTATATCAGTTAGCTACCAATGAAAAATCGTCAAAATCAATAAAAATAGCCTAATTTACTCCTTATAAACCAGTTACCTGCCAAAAATGCAAATTCATATGCATGTAGTAAAAAACGGTTATTTTAATATTACAAACAGATACTCCAATTTTATTTATATATATAAAATAGGGTTTTATATCAGTTGTCCAGTACCCCTATGGGTACTGGACAACTGATATGTTATCACAAGCTCTGCTTAGCTTGGGACTAGATGGCGCTGTTAATGTCCTAATAAGTTCTAATAAATGAAGACAAATCATAATCATCACTAGTATTACTCTCTCTGGTAAATTGCCAAGTTTATGTGTGTGTGTGAGACAGACAGACAAAAATTGTGAAAATGTTATTTTGGTGTATGTACCGTATTCATATTCATATGAATGTAGTAAAAAACGGTTATTTTAATATTACAAACAGACACTCCAATTTTATTTATATGTATAGATAGAGACATAAAAATAAAAACCGAATATGTTTTGTAACGTACTAATAATTTTAATTTAAAATTATGACTTTGATAATTTAGCTATTTAGCACCGTTTGATATTTCCGATGATCCAGCGGTTCATTTCCGTACAATAGAAACAGAATCATGATTATTTGTGTTTGTATTGGTCTGGATTGGATGATATTAACAAACAAATAACATTTACTATATCTACCTAGTACTCCAACTATAGTACCAACTCAGATTGGCCTTGATAGCACTGTGTCGGTTGGCGATGATTTAAATTTTAAGCAATTTCTTACAGATTATATTTAGAAAATAAAGAAAAAAAGATATTTATGTATTTAACTAATTGACGACCTCGGTGTTCTAGCGGTCTAGCACACCGCTTTACGATCGATGGTCGCGGGTTCGATTCCTCGCACGGCACAAACATTTGTATTCATGAGTATGATTGTTTGTATCGGTCTGGGTGTATTTACAAAAAAAATATCTATGTATTTGTATCAGTTGTCTAGTACCCATAACACAAGCTTTAGCTAGCTTAACTTGGGTCTACATGGCGCTGTGTGAATTTTCCTGAGATTATATATATATATATATATAAGTGTGTGTAAAGATATCACTACAGTATAGAGAATAAGTCGGCGCACCCGTGTTCATGTTCGCCGCAACGATGTCACAAACAACAATGTACTTTATATGCAAATTAATAAAAATTAATATCGCTATCCGACAGATGAATATACAGATTTATTTGTTCTTCATTACATAGTATAAAACAAAGTCGCTGTCGCTGTCTGTCCGTCCCTATGTATGCTTAAATCTTTAAAACTACGCAACTGATGTTGAAGCTTTATATTTTTTAATAGATAGAGTGATTCAAAAGGAAGGTTTATATATATATATATAACTAGCTTTTGCCCGCGGCTTCGCTCGTGTTAATTTATCCCCTTAGGGGTGGAATTTATCAAAATCCTTTCATAGGGGATGCCTACGTCATAGTAGCTTTATGCATGCAAAGTCTCAGCCCGATCGGTTTAAAATTGACAAAGTTTTATACAAACTTTCATCCCCTATTTTATCCCCTTGGGGTTAGAATTAATCAAAATCCTTTCTTAGCGGATGCCTACGTCATAACATCTACCTGCATGCCAAATTTCAGCCCGATCCGTCCAGTGGTTTGGGCTGTGCGTTGATAGATCACTATGTCAGTCACCTTTGAGTTATATATATTTAGATATATGTACACCCATGCGAAGCCGGGCGAGTAGATAGTCTATTATAAATATATTTCCCGTACTAATCTGGTCTGTAAATTATGGACATTTATAAAGAGCAGCTCGTTACGTCTTACAAGTTTATTGTTTTCCTTACCATAACCCGTTTTCTACAACAATTTTGAATAAACAAATTTATTCATGAATATCATTAACGTAAAAGCGACTCTGTCGTAGTCACCTACCATGTTCCATCTATTTATATGTTCCTCTTTATAGTATAGGTAGCGACCGATCCGATTTGAAACATAAACTTGGAAATATATTTTATTACATTTTTGGTATGTTTCAACCGTATTTAAATGGAAAAATATTCTTAGTATCCTCACACTATAAGAATCGATACTATAAGAGTTCCTTATAAACCCTCTTGGTTTGTATAAAATACCAGGCGATTGGTCGGTAGAATAAAAAATGTGACTATACAAAAGTGCTTGTATTAAGTTTCTTTGTATTTTGAATAAAAATTATTTCTATTTCTATTTCTAAAATACAAATGAATTTAGTAGATGTTATATTTTACTAAAAAACGATTATAAAATGTAAGCTTTTAAACTACACTTTAGAAAAAAATCATATCATTTTAATTGTCTTTTATTATATACAAATACTTCGCCTGGGTGTACATGTATTATAGATATAAACCTTAAACTACACTTTAGAAGAAAATCATATCTTTTTAATTATCTTTTACTTTAATCACTCGCGCTATATATTAAAACCTTGCTTCAAAATCCGTTGCGTAGTTTTAAAGATTTAAGCATACATAGGGACGGATAGACAGCGACAGTGACTTTGTTTTATACTATGATAAGCAATAATTTCCGAATTAGAAATGATACTATGATATGAATTCTGTTAACATATTCAGACATATTGTTATCCTAAACACAAAAAAGTATTTATAAAACAAAAAAATAAGTATTTATATCAGTTGTCTAGTACCCACAACACAAGCTCTGCTTACAGTGAGACTAGATGGCGCTGTGTAAATTGTCCAGGGTTATTTATTTATTAGTATAAAATAAGTTCGAAACTTAAGGTTAGTCATTGGTTGGTGGAGCGGCCGCGTTCTATCAGCAGACTGACATCATGATAGGTTAAAAAAAGACATGTTATCAATATAACGGTTAAGTCGAGTTTATAAATAAATTACTTTAACGATTATTGCTCTGGCTAAATGTTATTTGCGTCCACTCACTCCATGGGAATAAACCTTTGTAATTTTTTTTATACTACTATGGTGGCAAACAGGCATACGGCCCATCTGATGGTAAATGATTACCGTAGCCTATGGACGCCCGAAACACCAGGGGTGTCACGTGCGCGTTGCGGACCATTAAGAAACCTTAATATACCCTTCTTGAAAAATCCCATGCTGTAGTGTCGTGAGAAAACCTCGGCAGGTAGTTCATTCCACAATCTAAGTGTACGCGGGAGGATGCTCCTCTGAAACACTAATATGGTTGAGTGCAATAATAGCTGGCTCATCCGTCATACTCGTGAACGGGCACTGCTTGTGGGGACTGGTCTGTTACGACTGGTGGTGGTCACTCTATTCTCCCAAATTTGAATTTAAATGAATCTGTATTATTGTAAACATGTACAACATTTATTTGAAAAGAACACGAGCTGAGTTTCTTATCAGTTCCTCTCATCTCGAAATTTGACATATCATAAGAGTCCGTAATAGACCTACATGAATAAAGATATTTTGGTTTGAAATGTGATTATACTGTCTAATAATTAATGATTAATAAAATAATACAAAATTGAACCGGTAGCATTTTTTATAGATTTAATATATCAAATCAGAGTCGTTCTTGTAATGATGATACAAATTTCTGAAAGAGCGGTAGATTAAAAACATGATAATAATACAAACATTTTTATTGTAATAGATACATATACCTCATAGCTCTAATTTCTCATCTAAATCTTTCACTATTTCTGTCATTAACCTTTGGAATGCACTTCCTGTTGACCTCAGAAGATGTCAAACCAAATTCACCTTGAAGAGATCCTTCCGTGAACATTATTCCAAATTTCTTCAATAGTATTCAGCCAAACTTCTATCGAGATATAACTCCATGTGATTATGTGAATATTTATTATATGTAGCTTAATTTTATATTTTATTTATATGTATTTCATTTACTTATTGATTTGCATATGTATATATATATTATTGTTCTGTATCTATTTGTCATAATTTTTGTTTATTTTTCTTTTAATTAATTATTAAAGTGCACCGCCTCATTATCTCTGATCACCGCGACTGTTGACTGGTAGAGAATGCCATCAGGCATCAAGTCTGCCATGTATACAATTTTATATGCAAAAGAATAAATAAATAAATAAATACCTACACAGTAAGTTATATATGTTTCTATTGCCGAAGAAAAGTATAAAATATGTAAATAGTAGAGTAAGTATATCTAAATATATATAACTCAAAGGTGACTGACATAGTGATCTATCAACGCACAGCCCAAAACCATCGGGCTGAAATTGCAGCATGCAGGTAGATGTTATGACGTAGGCATCCGCTAAGAAAGGATTTTGATTAATTCTACCCCCAAAGGGATAAAATAGGGAATGAAAGTTTGTATGAAATGTCAATTTTAGAGCGATCGGGCTGAGACTTTGCATGCACAAAGCTACTATGACGTAGGCATCCCCTAAGAAAGGATTTTGATAAATTCCACTATTATTAATTATACTATTATACTACATGAATAGAGTTATTTTGATTTTTTTTTAATTTTGAATCAAAAAGGACCAGGAAAAATTGGCGATATGCGATAAATTGTCGTGGATTGCACACCTACCGTTGCACGAAGTGTTTATCTCTGATTGTTTCACAAAAAAACACACACAGCGGCAATTTATCATCGCGTGATTGTACACTATTAGGTTTTTTTATATCATTAAATTGAGCTATTATTAATATTTTTCGTGTAATTTGCAATGTAACACTTATTGCAAAAGTATTAAATCTATACACATATAAATAAAATTGGAGTGTCTGTTTGTAATATTGAAATAACCATTTTTTACTACATGCATATGCATATAAATACGATACATACAACATAATGTCATTTTTTACAATTTTTGTCTGTCTGTCTGTCTGTTTGTTCCGGCTAATCTCTGAAATGGCTGGACCGATTTTGACGGGATTTTCTTAAGCAGGTAGCTGATGTAATAAGGAGTGACTTAGGTTACTTTTATTTTAGAAATATAAAGTTAAATTCCACGCGGACGAAGTCTCGGGTACAACTAGTTTAATAGGACATTGGTCACGACCGTGAACGAAGGACTGTTTTTGTATTAGGATGGTAAATATAATTATGAGAAGACGATTTTTTCATGAAGGAATAGTAAATTTACGATTAAAAAGTAAATCAGATAACAGAAGAATAATAATAATATCAATAGAACATTTTTTTTATGTCAAATATAAATCATTACATATGTAGTATAAAAATAAGTCGCTGTCGCTGTCTGTCCGCATGGATGCTTAAATCTTTAAAACTACGCAACAGATTTTGAAGCGGTTTTTTTTAATAGGTAGGGTGATTAAAGAGGAAGGTTTATATATACATGTACACCCGGGCGAAGCCGGGGCGAGTAGCTAGTAGTAATATATAAAAAGTTGTGCACACGAATTAAATCCTAGCCTTTTATTGAATAAAAAAAAAGTGTACATTCTATCGAGCATATTTGAATACAAGATGCATACGAAGAGAAAATAACATTTTCTTATTAAAATCGAGATTTTATTTAATTGTCTTTAAATATTGACAAGTACATATATTAAAATTTCATTGCATTTTTATATTATAGGTAATTAATATATGACGTAATCCTATTACCACTATAACTAATCCAAAGAACCCCAAAAAAATGCGTACACTTAGAAAATTAATATTTAAAACATATGTAAATATATTCATATGTATTAAACATATGTTTATTTATTTATTTATACACATGTTAAATATATGTTGAGCTTAAGAGGCGGTTCAAATATTAACTCCAGTAAAATAATTAACAGATTTGAGAAAAAAGGTTTTTAATTGCACTAATTGTTCTACATGCAAGGTAACGGTATCTTTATGAACAGAATATTTTTATTAAATTTTTTTCTAACAATGACAAAATTTCACGCCAATTTTTTTGAGAAGAAATACCTTCTTGTAATTAGTGGTACATTTTTAAAAAATTCTTTATTAATTATAAATTAAAAGATTCTGCCACTGTTAAAGCCGATTCTTTTTGAGAATCAATACAATTTTGAAAAAATTGTCGATTTTTTTCAAATTTCTTTAGTAAGTATAAAAAAAAATCAGCCACTGTTAACGTCGAAGTTTTTGAGAAGCAATACCTTTTTGTAAAAAAGTGGTATGTTTAGATTTCTTTTTAATTTCTTTAGTAAGTATAAACTCGAGAAATTATTGGTTTGTTTTAAAAAAAAATACCTACAGTAAGTCGCATTGTCAGCGAGTAACATAGGTCATAATCATTTCTACAACTCTGTGACACCCCATCTCGGGAACTACAATCGTCCGGATGAAAATTTATAAGATTACAACATGGCATCACTTCATTTAATTTATCATGTAGTACTAGATAACAGAGGAAAAAAGCATAAATATATCTACGCCATAAAATATAAAGTGTATAATAAAATTCTTCTGAGACGCTTTGAAAAAGAAATTGTATGTAAAAAAAAATTGTACTAAATCGACTTGATGTTGGTATGTACCATGGTATAGTATCTGATCCTGTATCATCGCCAGCAAAATTTTTATTTTCATTGTACAGTAGAAGATAATATTAGTAATAAGATACGATGGGACTGACATTCTCATATTATGTAAGAATTTAAAAAAATCTAATCTTGTAATGAAAAGACGGCCTCGGTGGTCTAGTGGTTTAGCACACCTTACGTCCGATGGTCGCGGGTTCGATTTTCTTTGATTATGAGTTGTTAGACTATTTTCTAGGTATGTATTTACAAAATATCTATCTATGTACGTATATAAATATCTATGTACTTGTATCAGTTATCTAGTACTCATAACACAAGCTTTAGCTAGCTGAACTTGGGTCTAGATGGCGCTGCGTGATTTATCCTGAGAAAAAAAAATACAGAGTTTCCTCCTAAAAAAGGAGACTTGTGTCCACCAGTGGGACAATAACTGCTTCTCATTGTTATGACAACGAACACTTTACCTACAAAGATACCATTTTAAAAAAGTGACTTTACAAAAATTATAATCACTCCGAATATTGATCAACCATTTCTTCATAAACTATGTGTAAACATTGATAAAAATTATAAATCCTTTCGTAATATTTATGTAATCGATAGGGTTTTACTTCACAATCACAGTCACTGATAGCGTCCCGATAAGGTTTGAGAGGCTGCGTGAGGCGCGCGCGCACTGTTCACCGCCACGCGAGTTTTGTCGCAGCGAAGCGCGGAGCGGCCGGCGACGACACTAGTTCAGTCCACACTAGTTCGCGTTTGCCGATTTCCGAAGGCTACACTAATGCCCTAAGTTGTTAACATGATATTTTGTTAAAAACTAATACTCTATCAATAAAACTAGTGTCGTATCCAACATCACCATTGCAATTACGGAAAGAATCATCAAATTCTTCTCAGTTTATTTTGTTAAACGGGTTTTAACAAGAATGCGGTAAATAAGGTATTTTACCTCTCGACGTTTCGACTAGGTTGCAAATTTCAAATTCAAATTCAAAACAACTTTATTCATATAGGTCTATTACAGACTTTTATGATATGTCAAATCTACCGTCAGTTCGGAATGATTTCGAGATGAGAAGAACTGACAAGAAACTCAGCTCGTATTCTTTTCAAATAAATGATGTACATGTTTACAGTAATACAGATTCATTTTTAAATTCAAATTTGGGAGAATAGAGTGACCAGCATATGCTATTGCAAACAGCAAATAATTCGTAACAAGAACAGACCAGTCCCCACAAGCAACACACTATCCGGGACAACGAGTTGACTCGTGGATGTTTCAGTTTTGGTACAAAATCTCACGGAAGTACATGCAAAATATACCACTGAACTAAAGTGCTAAAAAAACCTTTTACTAAAACAATTAAAAAGTTATTTTTATTTACAGGTAATAATAATATGTTGTTGGTTTTTTTTCTGATGATAATGTAATGGTGCACCCGACTGCGCTAACGGTTTACGCTGGCGGGGCACCAGTGGAGGATGATAAGATGATCATGAGGTCAGGTCAGTTAGCACATCGTGACAAATTCACCAAGAATTTATCACGATGGTTTCCAGGGGGAACCGCGTGGAGGTCATCTTGACATGGTACATTGCTAGCAATGAGATCATCAATCCACATTACTAACAATCCCCTTTTCCCCCAAATGTTGTCGGTGATGTGAATGAGGTGATGATAGACTGACAATATATACATATAAATATTGATCTTATATACTAAATGACAATAGGAAAAGGTAAGGTGGGGTGACACAATTACTGCCTCAGCTCCAATTTAATAAAAGTGGTAGGTGTCACAGTATATGATATTACCAGGTAACAAATATAATATATTCTCGTTCCGATCAGTTGCACGTTACATATCAACTGTTACTTAGCAATATGATTACTTATTTTAAATGTAATGGATTAGAGTTTTTCTTCTAAAATCAATGTG
This sequence comes from Achroia grisella, assembly GCF_030625045.1. Classification (NCBI taxonomy): domain Eukaryota; kingdom Metazoa; phylum Arthropoda; class Insecta; order Lepidoptera; family Pyralidae; genus Achroia; species Achroia grisella. Next base: position 109,817 of record NW_026712988.1, read on the forward strand.
TCTAATACGGTCACTTAATCCATTACATTTGAGACACTCTACATCTCTACATTTAAATAATATACAGAAGAGTAAACAATAGAACAATAATAGCAAAAAACATATCCAAAATTAAATCTCTTAAAATACTAATCACTAATTATAGTTGGACCTATACCTGGGCCCACAACCTGATGGAGATATTGAGTGGATTATATCAGCAAATGTAATTTATTCTCGATCTGATTCAGTTGCACGTTACATATCAACGATTAGACTTTTTCTTCTTAAATCAATGTACCTAATATAAAGTCACCTGTTTGGCCATGTATCTCACCTATTTCTGTAACCAAGAGCTTGCTTTGTAAACTGATACGAAGGAATTCAGATATTACTTTAAAATTATAGACTTCAGAATCATAGCAATGAAATGTTTAGAAATGGTAACGCATAATGAAAAGGTACTTATTATGCGTATATTAATTTTATATTCCACGATTTTGATATAACCACAGATAATATAATATTACATTAATAACATCAACATATGTATGTGAGATGCTCACTAAGTGAAAGTAAGTTTTATTACTAAGTATAAAACAACTCGAACTAGAGGTTGCTCACTGGTCAAATTCGACCATAATAAACTTAAATATATTGAAACTAGCTTTTGCCTGCGGCTTCACTCGCATAGTAGTAAGTATTATTATTAAGTAGGTTTAGTTTGTCGGCTTTACTTTTGTTTAGCGTGTGTAAAAAATTAGCGCCTACAAAATCTAAGAAGATTTATACAAACTTTCATCCCCTATTTTATCCCCTTAGGGATGGAATGTATAAAAATCCTTTCTTAGGAGATGCCTACGTCATAGTAGCTTTATGCATGCAAAGTCTCAGCCCGATGGGTTTAAAATTGACAAATTTTCATACAAACTTTCATCCCCTATTTTATCCCCTTAGGGGTAGAATTAATCAAAATCCTTTCTTAGCGGATACCTACGTCATAACATCTACCTGCATGCCAAATTTCAGCCTGATCCGTCCAGTGGTTTGTGCTGTGCGTTGATAGATGACAATGTCAGTCAGTCACCTTTGAGTTATATATATTTAGATTAGTGAATTTATTATGGTTTTGACATACAGTAAGACTTTACACAGACTTTAACAATAAACAAATGAAAAAATATATATAATGTGTTTTTTATGTGTCTTAGTCTTTAGTAATATTATAAACGAAAAGTTTGTGAGTATACATGGATTTTGAGTTTGTTACTCTTTCATGCAAAAACTACTGAATGGATTTTGATGAAACTTAACAGTAATATAGCTTATACATCAGAATAACATATAGAGTATAAATTACACGCGGGTTAAACCGCGGGCACAGCTAGTAGTTTATAAAAATATTAACACTGCCTCTCTATATAAACTATAAGTGTACGAAATATTATACTCCGCCGGTCGCGCTAAGTTCTTAAAAAGGGATACACAGTTTTTGCTTCAAGTATCAATATATATTAGCGAATCAAGGTCATATTTACTTTAAACTCAATTTGCCAAAAAAAAAAAAATCAATTGTGTTATAAAATATTTTCTTTGCAAAAAAGCTTATTATAAAATTGAAGAATTTATAAATGATAATAATGTTTTCGAAGAAAATATTAAAATTGATAACACTCACAATGTTATCTGATTGAACAGAGATTAAGTGCGTAGCGGTCTCTATGTTGATTGTCGCATGCCCAATCATTGTTAATGTAAATCTAATTAAATCAAAATTTATTTAAAAGAGCAACCCACAAGTTTCTTGCTTTATTCTTCTTGTGATGAGTCTGCATTCCGAATGAGCGGTAGAATCAAAAAACTTGACTATTCAAAAGTGCTTATATTAAGTTTATTTGAATAAAGATTATTCTATTTCTATAAACATAGTGTTAATGTAAACTTAGCACATAGTATGTATAATTTTATGACGACTTAAGGCTATATACATACTGACGGCCACACCTATTATTATATTAGTTGATTCAAATGTTGATTAGATTAACAACTTCATCCTCGAAGTCGTTTATAACAGAAAAAATGAAAAGTTGTAATTATGTAAAGCACTCAACTTTTTAAGTGGCCACATCACTATTACAAAATGTATGTGTAAATCACGACTCTATGGCCATTGTAATAAGGTCAGCGGTGGCGGTGTGTGCTGTGCTTGGCAATAACACTTGTGCCAGTTCAATAGCTTGACCAGTGTCTATGGATTTAGTCATCGCTTCCGAGGTTTGAGAATATTTACAATTATATATACTTTCGCTGTTCACTCGGGATTGAAAGTTTTGTACTCTATACTATATTTGATTGATTTGATTGATTGTTAATAATATAGACTGACGATCTTATTGCTAGCAATGTACTATGTCGGGTTGACCTCCACGCGGTTCCCCCTGGAAACTGGCCCGCCAGCGTAAACCGTTAGTGCAGGGTGGGTACATCATTCCATTATCATCCATTAAAAAAAACTATATGGAGGAGGGATTTAAAGCCATACCATACCATACACTATACCATTTGGAGGAGGAAGGGGGAGGGACAAACGGATGACGATGGAATGGTGCCACGGCCTGCGCTAACGGTATACGCTGGTGGGGCACCAGTGGGGGATGATAAGATGAGAATGAAGTCAGGTGTATAATTCTATATAAAAAGTAAATGTAACTGGCAGCCTACAAACATATGCGTCGCCATGTCCGCAAAACATAATAAAAAAGAAATTGAAAAAAGAATAGAATTCAAATGAACAGAGAGTATCGCAACGTTGCAGGTAATAATTATAACAATCTCAGGACAATTCACACAGCGCCATCTAGACTCAAGTTAAGCTAGCTAAATCTTGTGTTATGGGTTAATAGTACCCCTATTATAGATAACTGATACAAATACATAGATATTTTTTTACATTAATACTTACATATTATACAAAGAAAACAGACTGACAAACAATCTTACTCATAAATGTTTTTGCCGTGCAAGGAATCGAACCCGCGACGTAAACAAGTAAGGCGGTGTTAAAAAAATCGCTAAACCACCGAGTCCGTCAAAGGTAAGTTAATCCATCGTGACTAATTGACCAGAAATTCATCACGACGGTTTCCAGGAGGAAACGCGTGGAGGTAAACCTTAGAACCTAATCACTATGACTGATTTCCTCTTATCAATTGTTTAACCAGTTGGTTATATATTCAATATTTTTTCTATTTGAGTATTTAATTGAATTAGTGCTAATTGGTGGTTTGTATTCACACACTTAAACTTAGAAATGTAAAGTAATAATAAAATCAGTTAAAAGAGCAACACGCAAGTTTCTTGCTCGTTCTTCTTGTGATGAGACAGCCTTCCGAATGAGCAGTAGATTAAAAAAATGTAATGACTATTCAAAAGTGCTTCAATGTAAGTTTATTTGAATAAATGATTTTCTATTCTATTCTATAGGATAGATTAGAAACAATTTCCTTCCTTCTACATTCATGTAGGTGACGTTTACCACGATGATGGAGACAAATTGGTAGCATCTCTTGGATTGAAGGAGGAAGATTTAAGGGAAAGAGTTTGGGCAGAATTGGGGCATTTTGTTAATAAAATTAAAAGGTCACAGATTATATTAATGTTCTTATAAAAAAAACATCTATTCAAAAGAGCAACACACGAGTTTCTTGCTCATTCTTCTTGTGATGAATCTGCATTCCGAATGAGTGCTAGAAATATATGTAACTATTCAAAAGTGCTTGTAATGAGTTTATTTGAATAAAGATTATTTCTATTTCCATATATTCTTAAAATCCTCATATATTGTTAAAAAATAAAAATTTTGGTTGCTTTCTTCCCTCTAAGTTGTGGAGCAACAAGATCTGGCAGCACTACGATTTCTTTGCTGTTGATGCGTTAATTTGTTGATATATTGTGGGGTACACAATTAAAAGGTCTTCGATTTTCAAAATATGTGGACTGTATTTCAATTTGTTTCTTATTCTATGGGTCGGCCGGCCGGAGTGGGGTTTTCTTGGTCGTTGCGCCGGCGGTGGTTCTTCGTCGGTGGCGTATGCGTAAGAGAGCGCGATCGAGAACCAACCCGCCTTTTACGGGCGCCCGAGCGCGTCCTTCCCCACCCCCGCCGAGCTGTGCGCGTCGGCCGTCCCACCCTCCCGACAATTCCTGCACATGTCGGTGACCGACGGGCCGGAACAGCGAATACGCACACATTTAAAATTAAATACAATAGTAACAATACAAAAAACTACAAAAAACCACGTGCGACTAAATGCCACATGTTCAGGCTACGCTAAAGCTGTGATCCCTAAGAATTTACACAATGGGCGGACATAGAATTCACAGTATCTATGCCGCTACAAAGGGTATATGGTACAAACAATAGTCTAACCTAAACAATAGTCAAAACACTGGAAAAATACAAATTTATACACAAAATTTATTTACATATTTTCGATGCCGACTCGTGGTCCGCAACAGCCTCCCCCCGGCGCAGATCTTCGCAGCCCTTATCCCTAGGGAGGACCACCAGCCTTCGGGTCGGCCTTCGAAAAATTCCCTCGCGTCTGTCCGTCCGTACGCGTTCACCGCAACGCCACTTGACCCATTTCCCCGCTTCGGCAGGGCGCTCCCGGCCCAGCTTCCATGCCCGTCGCCTGCATTCGTCTGCGAGCAGCAGCACCTGTGCCGGGGTCCTCCTCACTCGGTCATATGAGGAGAACCGCGTTCTGTCCATTACGGGCTTTGCCTTCGCCCGGGCACGGGCTACCGTCTCTGCAGGGACGGGCTTGCTTTCCTTGGGTCGTTCTTTCTCTGGAGCGTATACAAGCGCCGGCCCGACGGATCTGTCGGCGGCGGTCCGTATTGTATATCTCGCGCGGGTCGCGTCGTTAGTTACGTCGTGGGCGGTCGGTACCCAGCGCCACTGTGTTGGTTCTGTATGTTCGGCGCTTTCTGCCATCCGGCGGGCCGCGTGTGGATTGTATCGAGCGGTGTCGTTCCTAGTCCAATGTAGCGTCTTCTTCGAGACCGTCCATAGGAAGACTTCGGCCGCGCGACGACGTCCTTTCAGTACGTCAGCGGCCAGTCGGGGTCCTACCAGGCTCGCCTGAAGCTCCATCCGGGGTATACTCTGCGCTTTCATGGGCGCTACCCTCGCTTTGGCTGCTACTAGGACTGCGTCAACGCTACGATCCCCGCGTTCCGTCCTCCAATACGCGGCTGTGGCATATGCCTGTTCGCTTGCGTCCGTGAATACGTGCAGTTGCGACCGTTGGCTGTCGTTCGTGTCATACCATCGCGGCAATCCCAGTTCCTCTATATAGGCTAAATCATCTCTCCATTCCTGGAACATCCGCACTTCCGCGGCGGGCAGAGAGTCATCCCATTCGACCTTCTGCACCCACAGCGCCTGCAAGATGATTTTTGCCGTGATGGTGTAAGGGCTCAGCAGCCCGAGCGGGTCGAACAATGACATCACCGCTCCTAAGGCTTCCCTTTTCGTCGGTATCCGCGTGCCGTGCTTCACTTCTCGTGGGACGCGTGGCATGCCGGTGTTGAACGCCAGCTGGTCTTCGGCTGACATCCACAATAACCCCAATGTCTTTCCGTATGGATGTGCGTTGGCTTCCAGTTCCTTCGGCGTCCTCGCTCGCTGGTCCTCACTCACATTCTCTAGCAGGCTCGGTCGGTTTGTATTCCAACCCGCCAGCGTGAATCCTATCCCGCCATGAACCTCTACTACCTCTCGTATGGCGCGGGCTGCTTCCTCTTCGGAGTCAAAGCTATCGACCCAGTCGTCCATGTAGTGGTTCCTTGTTATGGCGGTGTACGCTGACGGGTGCGACTCTCGGTGCTCTGCCGCGTTCCTGTCTCGAACGCTGTGTGCGATGAACGGTGAGCTCCTCGCCCCGAAAATCATTGAGGTCATTACGTATTTCTGCGGCGGGTTAATCCTGTCATCTCCTCGCCACAGAAACTGTTGTGCTGCTCTATCTTCTTCCCGTATCTTAATCTGCAGGAACATCTCTCGTATGTCCGCCGTGATAGCTACGGGCTTCTCGCGGAAACGGTATAACACACCGTTAAGCGACCGTAGCATATCTGGCCCATCCAGCAGTACGTCGTTCAAGCACATTCCCTTCGAACGGGCCGCGGCGTCGAATACGAGTCGCAGCTTTCCGGGTTTATTCGGATTCGTCACTCCGAAATGGGGAAGGTACCACGCGCGGTCGTTGTTGAACCGGTCGTCGGTTACTTTCTCGGCGTAACCCTTGTCCAACAACTTGTTTATCTCCGCGGTATACGCCAGCCGGAATTCCGTAGAGCGATCCATCCGCCGCTCTATTCCCCTCAGTCGGCTCGCTGCCATGTCGTAGCTGGGAGGTAGAGCGACGTTATCTCTCTCCCACGGCAATCCTACGACGTATCGCCCATCCACTCTCGTCGCTGTGCGGTTGAATGTGGCGACGGCGCGCTCCTCCTTGGCAATGGGTAATCTCTTCGACGATATACCCAACGCGTCGATGTCGTAATGCGCTTTTATTATGCCCTCTATATGCCGCATGTCTGGCTCGGCGTTGCGCTGTGTCAACCGCACGTGGAGGACATGTTCCTCGTCTTCCACGACACTTCTGGGTACCGTTCCGTGGATGACCCATCCCAGTCGTGTCAGCGACGCTGCGGGTTGATTGTGCCTTCCTGTGAGCAGCTTCCGCGTAACAATCAGATGCCAGTTGTCTGACCCGATCAAGACCTTGGGTCTGGCATCTTCGTAGCACACTTGCTCGCAAGTGAGTTGTCGCAGGTGTCCGTACGCGAGTATTTCCGGGTTCACTCGCTGCGTTCCTAGGGTGAGATCCCGGATCGTACGCGCCCTCACCGAGTGTTCTTCGTCCGTATGGTGTCGCCCTCTGATGATGACATCAGCCACTCGGCTTGAGGCTTCGTGCCAGCTCGAGGCCGCTCCCTGAATTCTCAGAGATCGCGTCGGACCTTCGGCTCCGATCTGTTCTGCGATCTCCGCATCGATGAGTGTAACCGTCGAGCCTTCATCTAGCATCGCGTACGTCTCTACTTCGCGTCCCGTCTTGCCTTTCACGATGATAGGACACACCTTTAACAACACTTGGCTGTTCTCTGGCAAGCGTGCTGCGGCTGTAATCGCGGTGTCCTCTTGCCGCTTCGGCGGTTCTTCTGGGGGTGCAGCAGGGCGTGGTGTGGCTTACGACACTCTCTCACACCACATTTGCGTGCCTTACACTTGAACCTTCTGTGCGTGCTGTTCATGCATTGGAAGCACATCTTATTTGTTTTCGCCCACTCCCATCTGTCCGATAACGACATGTCGTTCAGCTTCTTACACTTCGGCGTTACGTGTGCGGCGCCGCACCAGAGACATTCGGTACTCTGTTCGCTTTTTTCTACGGCGGCGTATACGGCCGCGCCACGATCCGTCATCTGTCGCCGAGGTGCCGACATCGTTGCTTTCGGTATGGGTTGCCTAGTGGGTTGCTTCGGGGGCTGCTTCGTGGGTAGCGCGCTCGTTCGTCTCGTTGGTGATGCTATTCGCAGATGTCGGGTCATGAGATCGGCTTCGCTCATTAAAAACTCTGCCATCTTGATGATCGTAGGTCTAGTGTCCTCCTTGTTTTTTTCAGCGTAGTGACACCAGTGGACCTGTAAGTGAGGGGTCAGCTTCTCTGACACTTCACTCTCAAGCGCGGGATTATGTAGGAATCTCGCCCCCCTGTCGATATCCGCGACGATGGTGGTGATGTTCTGTAGTTTAATGGCGAAGTCAATCACCTCTGTTGTCGACGTTCCTATTACCGGCATCCTTCTCAGATCTTTGAGGGCGCGGTCGATGATGGCCTCTGTCCGGCCGTACCGCTGCTCCAACGTCCTCATGATCTGCGACGGTTCTGTAGCGGATACGAGTAACGCTGCGACTGTCTCTCTCGCTTTTCCACGTAAGCAGGCCCTCAGCCTGGCCAGGTTCTCCGCTGGTGTGATCCTGTACGTCTTTGTAGACTGGTCTACGGCCGCCTTAAACGCTAGCCATTCACTTGCTTCGCCGCTGAAGGTCGGGAGATCTTGGGCTTGCCTCGGCGCTACCCTATCCGCTCGTTCGTCCACAGCTCTTTCAATAGCTTTGGCCAGCCGGGTGAATCCTTCTTGCATCCCGGCTTCAGGAGCGGGGGACCTCCGTCTTTGCTTCGGCGTCCTCGGCGGTGAAGCTTGCCTTTCTGTTGGCTCTTTCTGCGTAGGCGGTGGGGAATTAATTCTCTGCTCCCCCCGTACTTCGGTACGTTGAAACCAATCCGTTATACGTTGCAGGCCGGCACCTTCCTCGGAGCACACGCTATCTCTATCGGTCTCTTCATGTACCGCGGCGACATCGGCTGCCAACTTCTTTCTAATTAAATCAGCCTGTAATTTCGCCATCTGTAGCGCTGCCTCGTACTCCAGCCTCTTTAATTTAGCTATACCGCTAGCGGTAGAGCGGCGCGATCGCACCGACGCGGCCCGGGCCGGACGTACATCTGTCGTCGGCGGCTGCGACGGTGGCGCCGGTGCGGAGTCCGAGGTAAACGCGGCGCGGGCGGCTTGTGCCTGTGGCGCGCTCGACGGCGCGGCGGACGCGGACATCTGCGTGGTTTCTGAAGGGGACGCTTCTGTCTGTTCATTTTCCCGCGTGGTCTTTTTCTCTGCTCCCGGGGCTTGGCTTCTCGTAGTCGGCATCGTGTTCTGGCACTTGCAAGCCCCTAACCTACCGGTCCCTACCTACCTAACCGTCCCTAACAATCCCTCAGGATAACACCCGAGGGGATGGACTATGGGGATAGGAGGGTAGGAATTACCCCGCAGTGGTGCGTATGTACAGACGGGGCGCTCAGGGCCGGTTCGGACTTTCCGACCCCTTTGGCAGTGCCTACAGTCCGGCCCCCGCTATACGATACACACGTACAGGCGTAATAGTGCTATTCGGTTGCGCCACGGTAGCAAGCAACAACCGGCAGTGACACACCACCCACTGCACCGCTCAATGGCGTTAACCCACACTCCGACCGTTTGACACCGTTAGGTGGTAAGAGATGTGAGCCGCGGACACACCGCTTAGACGTTATCTATCCTATATGGCGTAGACGTTATTTATCCTATCCTCGCTGCACCCTCAAGTTTTCACCATACGACGGCAGCTAAATTCGGTAAGCTGCTAGCGTCGCACCGTTGGGTGATCTTCCTCGGCGAGGTACGTCGCACCGTTGGGTGATCTTCCGCGGCGATTCGTCGCACCGTTGGGTGATCTTCCACGGCGATTCGTCGCACCGTTGGGTGATCTTCCACGGCGATTCGTCGCACCGTTGGGTGATCTTCGGTCTTGATATCCGGCTCGAAGGACCACAAAATTGTGGGGTACACAATTAAAAGGTCTTCGATTTTCAAAATATGTGGACTGTATTTCAATTTGTTTCTTATTCTATGGGTCGGCCGGCCGGAGTGGGGTTTTCTTGGTCGTTGCGCCGGCGGTGGTTCTTCGTCGGTGGCGTATGCGTAAGAGAGCGCGATCGAGAACCAACAAGCCTTTTACGGGCGCCCGAGCGCGTCCTTCCCCACCCCCGCCGAGCTGTGCGCGTCGGCCGTCCCACCCTCCCGACAATTCCTGCACATGTCGGTGACCGACGGGCCGGAACAGCGAATACGCACACATTTAAAATTAAATACAATAGTAACAATACAAAAAACTACAAAAAACCACGTGCGACTAAATGCCACATGTTCAGGCTACGCTAAAGCTGTGATCCCTAAGAATTTACACAATGGGCGGACATAGAATTCACAGTATCTATGCCGCTACAAAGGGTATATGGTACAAACAATAGTCTAACCTAAACAATAGTCAAAACACTGGAAAAATACAAATTTATACACAAAATTTATTTACATATTTTCGATGCCGACTCGTGGTCCGCAACATATCTAAATTTCCAATCAATGATCAAAGACCTATTGTGTGAGAAATTATGTCGTCTATGGACTCCATTAGTTTCAGAACACTCCTAAGGTTTCCATCAAACAGTACACCAATCAATCAATCATGATAGATATTATAACATCTAATAATTAACAAGAGCCAATTAGATAAGTTAAAATCACAGCGGGACGTTGAAAGGCTGTGATTTTTGTAAACTCTTTTGTAATGTTGGCTAAAGTAAAAGGTCAAGTGGGCGGTCGTTGATTGCCTGCAGCCGGACCACAGCGGACTATATGCTCGCCGCCCGGAGCTACTCACTAATGGCATATTAGTGATGAAATGACTGAGAACTCGTCTCGACAGCCTCTGCGGGGACAAGCCGTGATCATAGTAATTCGTGTCATGAAGACAGACTTGTGACAGACTTCTCATCGAAGAAAGGCATTTCCTAAGTAAATAAAATTGTACAATACATTTTAAAACCAGACTTTTTTAAAAATATAAGGATATTTTAAGCTTACGAGTACATCCTTGGACACAATAGTTTGATTTTGCAAATAGCATTTTAAAAATAAAATTATCAATTTGAAAATAGAACGTCATGCATAGAACAAAAAATAGCCTTTTATTATATTTTAAAAATAAGAGTAATTTTATTTTTTAAATATAATACAAGACTATTTTTTGTTCTATGCATGACGTTCTATTTTCAAATTGATAATTTTATTTTTTGAAAATAGAACATCATGCATAGAATAAATAGCCTTTTAATGTATTTTAAAAATATAATTAATCAATTTGAAAATAGAATATCACGAATATAAAAAATTGCCTTTTAATGTATTTCCTTTTAATAACTGAAAATAGAACGTCACACATTGTTTTGTTTCTTTTTATGAATTTATACACACTTCTTCTCGAACCTTCCATAGCATCACCGATAAATACATTTAGTATACAAAACGATTAGCGAGAGGGAGGTTTGATTGTATAATTATATTGGTCATTCTGTTTGTTTTAAATAATAAAACAACATGCGACAATGTAGCGTTACTTTCAATGTAATAACCTATAGAGTTGAGAATGTACTTTTTTAAAGTATTATACAAGAAGCCAGTTAGTGGCTGCGTATATTAAAGTTATCTGTATTATAATACGATTCAATAAAATTTGCCACAGCGCGATAACGTGAGAATGCGCAATTGTTATATTATGTTAATTGAAAGTGCTTTTACCTGCGGATGTACAGCGCGTGTGGAAGTGACTTCCTCGTTGAGATACAGGGTTTAATAAAACAATCGCATCTTTATCCTCTTTTCTTTGCGTGTAATATAATCGTCAGAGTGAAACAAAAACTGTTATCTGTTTTTGTTAAAGTTACACGTAAATATATATATATTCAATATTCACCACTGTACAATGTTCACTTACAGTCAAGAACCGTACCAGATAATAATAATAAATAACCCTGGACAATTAACACAGCGCCATCTAGTCCCACGGTAAGCAGAGCTTGTGTTATGGGTACTAGACAACTGATATAAATACTTAGATATTTCTTTTTGTAATATATATACAAACGTAATATACACAGAAAACATATAGACCGTTACAAACAATAATCATGAATAAAAATGTTTGTGCGAGGAATCGAATCCGCGACCATCGGAAGTAAAACGCTGTGCTAAATCGCTAGACCACCGAGGTAAAAAGGGAGTTATATAATAATAATAATATTTAGGGTCCGTTCCAAAGGGTCCGATATCTGCAACCATCGTAACATCGTTCGGCAATAGTATTCAGATTTTTCGAGAACTGCTCGCTCCTTTTTTATGATAATTTTAATAATCTTATAAATATTTATGTATACTTTACATAATAATCATATTTTCAATAAAAACGTATTTAAGAAAATAATAAAAGTATACCAGTACGTGTTATTTTAAAACACACCAGTAATATGTTTCTCACGAGACTACAGCATGGGGTTTTTCAATAAGGGTATATTAAGGTTTATATGTTAGAGGCGTTCATAGGCTACGGTGACCATTTACCATCAGATGGGCCGTACCCTTGTTTGACACCATAGTAGTATAAATATATATATATGTATATAGAAACTAATAGAGAAATTTTATATGTTTTTGATACAGTATATGTATGTGTAGTTTTTGAAATGTCTAGGTAACTTATAATATATATATGTTTTTTAACAATTTAGCAAATATACAGTTATAATTATGTAATATTATATTATCTGTGGTTATAATAGATATAGTAGTGAACGCACTAATGTGTCTACACTCTATACTACAGTGATTGTCTCTGTGGACAAACTTGTATATAATAATAATCTCAGGACAATTCACACAGGGCCATCTAGACCCAAGTTAAGCTAGCTAAACCTTGTGTTATGAGTAGGTACTAGACAACTGATACAAATACATAGATATTTTTTTTTGCAAATACATACATATTATACATAGAAAACACCCAGACCGATGCAAACAATCATAAATACAAATGTTTGTGCCGTGCGAGGAATCGAACCTACGACCATCGGACGTAAAGCGGTGTGCTAGACCGCTAGATCACCGAGGCCGTCATATATCGAGAATGTCCACAGACAACTTATCACTACGACTGATTTAATCTTATTGTGTATTTATATTTAACCTCAATAAATTAGTACTGGTTGGTAGTTTGTATTCACACGTTTCGACTTGTAAATGTGAACTTACAAGGATTATTTAAAAGAGTTTCTTGCTTATTCTTCTTGTGATGAGACAGCTTTCCAAATGAACGGTAGACTGAAATAAAGCATAGTTATGACTGTTCAAAAGTGCTTAAGTTTATTTGAATAAATGATTTTCTATTCTATTCTATTCTATCATAGTATCTATATATTAAAGTTGCACGCCAGTATTTTAAGAAGTGATCTGGGCCAAGTGAAGCGGCATTCCAAATTATTGCTCTTTAATCTAATCACGCGTACATGTAAGCATGTAAATAAGTTCATTTCAATATGAAAGGACGCGCCGCACCGCACCGCCTCGCTCCGCATACACTGTTGCAACCAGATAGAAGCGAGCGAAGGTTGGAGACAAATACCTATGCTTTTTTTTATACTACGATGGTTTTTTATAGCAGGTTTGTAGCACAAACGAGCTTGCGGCTCACCTGATGGTAAGTAACTACCGTTGCGCATGAGCACCCGCAATGCCAGGGGAATTGCAATTGTTTGAAGTTTCCGATCTTTTCAGAAGGAATAAGCTCTTTTTTTGAAGGTTTCAATATCGTATCGGTTCGGAAATACCATTGCTGAAAGGTATTTGTGCGTGACAAAAAGTTTCTTGATAACCGCAAAGTGGAGAACCGCTAAAGCTGGCAAACGAACATACGGCCCATCTGATGGTAAATGGTTACCGTAGCCTATGGACGCCTGAAACACCAAGGGTATAACGTACGCGTTGTGGACCCTTAACAAACATTAAAAACCCTTCTTGGAAAACCCCATGCTGTAGTCTCTCGAGAAAACCTCGGCAGGTAGTTCATTCCACAATGTAAGTGTACGCGGGAGGAAGCTCTTCTGAAACCGCACTGTCCGAGACCACTTTGGTTCCAGCGTTTTTTCTTCGACTGGCAACACCAACGACAGTTGTCTTTATCAGCTGGCCGTAATAAATAAATAATTTTTAATAGTTTATCACACGAATATTATACTTCCGATATCATTATTAGTGATTTAATAGTGCAATAAGTGTCAATTATTGTTTGTGTACAAATTAGAGGTGTATTATTTGCAAAAATCGACACACTTCAAACTTCTTTCGTTGGTAAACGACTAAATATTTAAAACTATTCTATAACTATTTGTTGGACTTATTCAAAGAATTTCATAATATATACAAGTTTTATACAAAATATTCATATCAAGTTAAATTAATATTAATAATTGTGAAGTTCAGTTGTTGCGTACGTCGAAGGAAAAAAAAATACCCACAAAATATATTGTAAGTAATTTTATGTTTTGTATTAATATAATTTGAAGCAAAGGAGCACAATCTAATTCCATTTACTTAATCTTATAAAATATAGGTTGTATATAATATATCTAACAGAAATAATTAAAAATTTTAAGACTTAAAATAAGTAAGGTTCAGTTGCTGTTCTCGTTGTGATACTTTGTTTCTTTTAGAAATAACTCTCTTCACTCTCCTAGTAACTATTCATATATTCAATAATGTCACTATCTACCCGTTCCACAACTGCACGGCAGACAGAGATGAAGCTTAAAGTAGCCCTACAAGAACTTCAGGCATCCAAAGATCTTAGTGACAAGTTGATCAGGGAGAGAGAAGAGAGTGAAGATGAAATTTTAAAAATTATAAATAAAAATACACTATTAAAATCTGAACTGTCAGAACTTCATAATAGTCATCAGGAAGTTATTGAGCAGCGGGATCAGCTTCAAGAACTAATAAGTAGCTTTCATCAGTGTAGTGACACCCATGAGCAAGCCTTGAGGCGTATCACTGAATTGGAGCTTGAGTTAAAGCAGGCCTATTCTAAAATTAATGATCTAGACACAAGATTGGAATCTCAGCGAAGTAATGAGATTAGTAATTTATATGAGGAACTTATTAGTGTTGACTGTGTGCCTCCTTCGACTACAGTTCCATACACTCATCCTGTTGTGATTGACCATACTAGTGATACATCTCCTAAATTAGGCAACTATAACAATAACATTTGTATGTTGAGTCATAATAAATTAAAAAAATATTTAAAACTAAAAAAGTTTATTATTAGGACTCGGAATATATTAAATAAGCGTTGTAAAAAGGGTCAGTTATTGAAAAGAAATACTTTAAATAATTTAAAATTGCATGATTATATTAATAAGTGTAATAATAAGTTAGTGGAAAGCCAAAAGTTATATGACATTGATATAGACTACCTAACTTCAAAAATCAATAGTTTAGAATCTTCACTTCATGATTTAAATACAAAGTATATTATCTCTCAGAAACAAATCCAGGAGCATATTTTAGCAATGGATGATCTGATTGATGTCAGTAAATACAATGCTGACCGTTTTGAGTCGTTGACTAAGCTTTGTACAGGTAATCACACAAATATATCAAATAATAATTCAGTTATAACTGTGCTGGAAAATGAAGTTCAGGGTGTTTGTGCCAGTGACTGTAACCCTAAGAGTAGCACAATGGTGTTCTCTGACAGAATAGGCTGTAACTTTGGATCTATTTTGAAGTATCATCTTAAGGGTGATTTATTAAACTACTGTATGCCAGAAGCATCATTTACACAAATAATAAATAAAATTAAATCTATAAAAATGAACAATATGACCACAATTGTGTTATTTTTTGGTAATAGTATTCAATTAAATAGGCAGGATGTAATTAAAGGAATTGAATATTTATTACAATTAAATGTGTATAAGATTGTATTGTGCGCTTTTCCTTACACAAATAGACATCTTCATAAAAAAAATAACAGTAAGGTACATTACCTGAATAACTTATTACATATGTTGACATGTCGTCATAGTGACATTTTTACATTTTTTGATATATATATATAGTGATTTTTATTTGACAAAAGATACAATGTATCTCTCTAAATCATCTAAAAATAAAATAGCCACTTTAGTGGCTTATAATATTGACTACATGAACAGTTTACATGGTAAACTTAAACATAAAAATACTGACATAACAAATAATTCTATTAATATTTGTGACATAAATACTATGACTGCAGATTTAAACTGCTCACAAAGACAAAGGGAAAGCAATCAGAATTAATAATTGTTCATCAGAACATACAAAGTTTTCCCGGCAGCGAGTTAATTATACAATTATTTTTGAAAAGTATAATATTGATATTGTCTGTTTCACAGAACATTGGCTTAAAGAGAGCAATATGATGTTCAATTTAAATAATTATAACGTTGTCAGCTGCTTCAATAGAAAGTCAGTTAACAGAGGCGGGTCTATGATAATTGCAAGAAATAATATTAAAGTAAAGGAACGTGCTGACATTGTTAGACTTTCTATTGAGTGTTGTATAGAATTATCTTGTATAGAACTAGAAAATTATATCCTTATATGTGTGTACAGGCCTCCTAATAGTGATTACAATGTTTTTGAAGGGGTGATGGAGGATATTTTAAAAAAATATTTAATAGTATTAAAAAAATTATTGTATGTGGAGATTTTAACGTTGATATTCTTTGTAACACACCCACATGTACAAAAATTATTAGTTTATTTCAGTCATTTGATTTAAGTCATGTCTTTCATGAACCCACTCGTGTAACTGCCACGTCTGCTACTTGTCTTGACAATGTTTTGTAACTGTGAGTATACAGAAAAATTCATAATAAATAAACTTCCTTCAGATCACTGTGGTCAAGTTGTTAAGTATAACAGTCAGATCAATAAAGTCAACAATAATAAAAAATCAAAAAGACAAATAAATGTTTACAATATTAACAAATACAAAAGCGCGATTAAAAATAAATTGGATTTGCTGTTACAATATAGTAATAATCCTGATTATCTTTACACCAAGCTAATTACTATTCTATCAGGAAGAATATGAACAATTTTTCAAGAAAAAAGAAGTTTATGTTAAATCTAAATTCACGGAATGGGCAACAGTAGGTATACTTAAAAGTAGAAATATTTTGTTTGATTTATACGATCAAAAAAAATATCGATTTGATGACAAATTCACCACTTATGTGAAAAATTATTCAAAAATTTTTAAAAAAGTTTGTATTACGGCTAAATCTAATTATATTAATAAACAAATTAACCAGTCTTCTGACAAAATTAAAACCATCTGGGGCATTATAAATAAAGAAACCGGAAGATCTAAATTAGCCTATAATCAATTTGCATTAAATTATGATAATAAATTAATAACAGCAACAAAAGATGTAGTTAATGTTTTTGAAGATTTTTTTGCTAATATTCCGATTAATATTACATCTTCTCTTGACTCATCTCCATCTCGAGCAAAAATATTACTAGAGTCTAATATCGGTTGTTGTGCTTTAAGATTTAAATTTTCACATGTTAGCCCCGTTCATATCATAAAAATATTCAAACATCTAAATTTAAAAAATACAGAAGACCTTTGGGGCATGTCTGTAAAAGTAGTTAGTTCTTTCATAGATATTGTTGCTCCATATCTAGCTACTATTTTTAATAAATGTATTGATAATGGGACTTTTCCACAATTAATGAAATTTAGCAAATTAATCCCACTATTTAAATCAGGAGATAAATTTGAGCCAGGGAACTATAGACCTATATCTATTTTGCCAGTTCTAAGTAAGGTGTTTGAAAAGATAATGTTAAATCAAATGTTACAACACTTCAGGGATAACCGACTGCTTCACAGTCAACAATATGGTTTCACCGCCGGCAAGTCTACCACTGACGCAGGTGTAGCGCTGATAACACATATTTTCCAATCATGGGAGAAGTCACAGGATGCACTCGGAGTTTTTTGTGACCTATCAAAGGCATTTGATTGCGTGGATCATAAAACACTTTTGTACAAGCTCGAACATTATGGTATAAAAGATAATGATCTAAAATTAATGAGAACTTATTTAGAGGATAGGGTCCAAACTGTAGATATTGACGGTATAAAATCTAAGGGAGCTAATATTGGAATGGGCGTTCCACAAGGGTCAATCTTAGGCCCCTTTCTCTTTTTAATTTACATAAATGACCTTCCCTTTATGGTAGAGAAAATTGCAGATATAGTGCTGTTTGCGGATGATACTTCGTTAGTGTTTAAAATTGGACGTCAAACTAATCAATTAGACGATGTAAATTGTGCTATGTCTGCTATATTAAATTGGTTTACATGTAATAACCTATTATTAAATTCCAGCAAAACAAAGTGTATAAAATTTACACTTCCTAATGTAAGACCAATAAATACACAGTTATTGCTTAATAACGAAATAGTAAATTTTGTTAATGATACAGTTTTTTTAGGTATAACAGTGGACTCGAAATTACAATGGGGGCCCCATATTTCAAAATTGGCCAATAGACTCAGTTCAGCTGCATATGCAATTAGAAGAATTAGGCAATTAACAGACGTGGCGACGGCTAAACTTGTATACTTTAGTTATTTCCATAGCATTATGTCATATGGTATACTACTGTGGGGTAAAGCAGCCGATATAAATACTATATTTATTTTACAAAAGAGAGCCATACGTTCTATTTATGGTATGGGTTCAAGAGAGTCATTACGTCAGTGTTTTAAAGATTCAAATATCCTCACCGTTACTTCACAATACATTTATGAGAATATCATGTATACACGGAAGAATTTAGACAGTTTTAGAAAACTTAAAGACTGTACAAATAGAAACTTACGCAATAAAAATAAGCTAATTTTACCTAAATGCCGCCTGCACAAAGTCAGTAATTCATTCTATGGTAATTGCGTAAGATTTTATAATAAACTGCCAGAATCTGCACTAAATCTGACAGAGAGGCAATTCAAATCTTATATTAAACAATTTTTATGTAAGAAAGCCTATTACAGGATAGACGAATTCATAGAAGACAACATATCAAGTAAATAATTAGTTTATTAGCATACAACGTTATAATTTGTTTATCTCATTGCTTTCTTGATTCAATTATTTTAGAAATATGAAAGCGTGTAGCGGGTTTTGTATTAATTGCCGCATGCATTCTTATGTGAAATGTGAATACTATAAACATCAGATGGCAATTGTGAGTAGCTATGACGTGGTCTGGTGTTTTGAGTAGTCATGCTCACTAAAATGTCCAGACTTGTGGCGGCGTGGTGGGCCGGGTCATTGGGCTCCCTAAAATATGGTCGAGCGCAGTGATGGCTGGCTCATCCGTCATACTCGTGAACGGGTGCTGCTTGTAGGGACTGGTCTGCTCTAATCACTATGACTGATTTTTTATTAATTGTTTAACCAGTTGGTTATGTATTCAATGTTTTTTTCTTTTTGAGTATTTAATTGAATTAGTGCTAATCGGTGGTTTGTATTCACACACTTAAACTTAAATTGTAAGTAAGAATAAATTATTTAAAAGAGCAACACACAAGTTTCTTGCTTGTTCTTCTTGTGATGAGACAGCATTCCGAATGAGCGGTAGATTAAAAAAAAAATGTTATGACTATTCAAAAGTGCTTCAATGTAAGTTTATTTGAATAAATGATTTTCTATTCTATTCTATTCTAGCGTGTGGGGATGAATTCCCTGTCGATGGCGAGCGGTGAGATGATAAAAGGTAGCCGAGGTCTTGTCGAACAATTCCTCAGAACACAGTCCGTTGTATATTCGGTAAAACACACAAAGCAAAGCGATGTCTTACCTTGAGCTAAGTGATTCGATATAGTTTGAGAGAATCATGGACAATTCTCATAGCACGATTCACTTAGGATCCAGGGTGTGAGGATGAATTCCCTAACATTGCCCACGTTACCGCTAGATAACTGTTGTCCACAACTGTTATCTGTGGACAAAACTTTGACAGGGGGGGGGGGGAAAGGGGATTGTTAGTAATGTGGACTGAAGATCTCATTGCTAGCAACGTACCATGTCAGGTTGACCTCCACGCGGTTCCCCCTGGAAACCATTGTGATAGATTCTTGTTGAATTTCTCACGATGGGCTAACTGACTTGACCTCATGCTCATCTTATCATCTTCCACTGGTGCCCCGCCAGCGTAAACCGTTAGCGTAGGCGGGTGCACCATTCCATTATCATTCATAAAAAAAACTTTGGCAGAGAAATGTGTGAGAAACATACATGACGGTCTCGGTGGTGTAGCGGTATATCACCGTGTTACTTCAATGGACGTGGGATATTTTTTTTTAAATACATACATAAATCAATTCTACGCACGGTACATTTGTATTCATGAGTATGATAAAAATAATAATATCTCAGAACAATTGACACAGCGCCATGTAATCTATGTCAGTCACCTTTGAGTTATATATATATATATAGATTGGGCAATAAAGTATGACAAACAAACATAGTTCTCTTATTTAAATATAATACATAACCTACAAATTAATATTATTTGAATTAATTAATTAAACTGTCGACAAATATATGTCAGTTGATAGACATTTTGACGTTTATTTTGTGACACGCACATAACTAATACGCATAATGTAATATAAATAAAAACTACTCTCTTAGTGACATTTTTTTTTAATTAAATCTACTATGTCAACAAACAGTCTCATAAAATATTAATTCAAATTCAAAATATCTTTATTCATGTAGGTCTATTACAGACTTATGATATGTCAAAATTAGGGGTAACTATTATCTTATATATAAAATTCTCGTGTCACAATATTAGTTACCATACTCCTCCGAAACAGCGTGACCGATTTTTATGAAATTTTATACGCATATTCAGTAGGTCTGAGAATCGGCTACTATCTATTTTTCATACCCCTATGTGATAAGGGTTGTAACCCCTAATATTTTCTTTTTTTAGTACGTGGCATTAAAAACACACAACCCTAAATTTCCACCCTTCTTGATCAAGCTTATTTAATAGCGATTTTAATTTATATGACAATCTAACGTTTGCCGGGACAGCTAGTATTTTTATATAACACTAGTAGAGATGTGCTAACTCTTAATAAACATAACTCGAGTTGACTCGAGTTAGAATAAACAGTTTTTTTTTTATTTTTCGAACAAATCTATTGTTTTTGGCCGCTGACTAGACTAGCTGTTTTGTAAGCTTCTCCGAACCACAGGGGGCGAGTAGAAATGGCACTTCAAAGCCGCGGAAGGACTTATAGAACTCAATCATTTTAATGATAACATAACTGGACGTATAGCGTAAAAATTAATGATAACGATCTCAAAGCAATATTGAAAGATTTGTGACGAGTGAAATTTATATGATATGAAATGATCGTAATTCATTAATTTCATGTCATTGTTGGCTCGACGACAGACTCCCGCTCTTTCACTTGATGCGTTCATTTACCAGTTGAATACTTCCAACTCGAGTTGGCAGAATTCAACTCGAGTTAACTCGAATTAGTAACTCGAGTTGACACATCTCTAAACACTAGCGACCCGAAAATCTTGAATGATAAATTTATCGATACAGCCAATTAAAAACACTACACTACTAAGTACTACTACTAAACACAATAGTATGGATGTTGACGCTATGGTACCTATAGGCACAGCGCGGGGAGGCGCGGGCGCCGGTGCAGCGGATAACAACTTTGATCCCGATAAGGCTTAGTATAGGTACGATGGGAGTGTCATCGTCACATCTAAATATATATAACTCAAAGGTGACTGACGTAGTGATCTATCAACGTACAGCCCAAACCACTGGATGAATCGGGCTGAAATTTGGCATGCAATAAATGTTATGACGTAGGCATCCGCTAAGAAAGGATTTTGATTAATTCTACCCCCAAAGCGATAAAATAGGGGATGAAAGTTTATATGAAACTTTGTCAATTTTAAACCAATCGGGCTGAGACTTTGCATGCATAAAGCTACTATGACGTAGGCATGCCCTAAGAAAGGATTTTGATGAATTCCACCCCTAAGGGGATAAATTAACGCGAGCGAAGCCGCGGGCAAAAGCTAGTTTTGTGTACAAAAGTCCCAAAAAAAGTAAAGATAAAAAAAGATCCGAATAAGGCGGCGCGGTGAGAGTTCTCGATTTAATCTAATTAACTGCAGATATTATCTATTAAATGACATGCGACTAATTCCAACGTCAACGCGCACCTCCACCGCTCTCAATATTTTAATGTATTTTTTTTAAACTTGTTCTGTTATAACGTGTTTTTGTTTGTTTCAAATCAGAGGCTGTCAGTTTCGAAAGTGACAGCTTGCGGACGTCTTTTTAATTTCATGTTAACGTCACATAACATGTACTTAGATACCACAAAAGTCTATTTTAAAATCAATCTATAAACTGCCTTTACACGTGTTTGGGTTCACATCAATATTGTAGGAAAATCCGATATTTTAAATAGATATTAAAAGAAGGTAGTTTATGTTTAGTACTAATGAAATACCCAGTAAAGTTTATTACAGATATTGTAAATAGCGCCATCTAGTATTTATTGACCGAACTAAGTTATTTATAACATAACCGTTTCCCCTTTGGTTTGGAGTGCCATCTGCACTCTCCTATCGTCCGGTGAAGCTATAAAGGCCAGCTGCGGCCAATAGTATTAAGTAGACCGAAAAAAAAAAAAACTGAATAATTCTCTTTCCTTGAACGTCTGTGCATGGCGGCCGGTACGTCCGCAACGACGCGATCGCCCCCGACCTCAGGGTCCCAACGGTGGAGCAGTTCGTCGCCCGTCAATCGGACAGCGGGCGCGAATGCGCGACCTCACCCCTCTACACGTGCGCCCACCGGACGCAACTCGTGCCCCCACCGGACGCAACTCGTGCCCCCACCGGACGCAACTCGCGCGTTCCCGCAACCATCTCTCCACCTGGCGATGACGTCACTTGCGTGACGTGGCGAAGCCGGCTCGGCGAGTGACTTCTAGAGTCCTCACTCACGATTCCCTCAGCCGGCTGCTGGGAGCAGCCGGCTTCCAGTCGGCCTGTAACCGAACGCTGGGTGGCACACCTCAGCAGTACGCGCGGGTAAAGAGCACAGCTCGAGGCCCGTACCCGGCAGTCCGTAAGGACCAGCCACGACATTCAGTCAACGAGCACAGAACAAGTCGGTTGTATTTCGTAAAGTGATTTGTAATAGAGACGGGTTTATATAAAAATATTTATGTTATTATATTTTACGCGCGAATCGACTTTTGTGCGGGAAATAATCTATACTGATTATGAACTATAAAGCAAAGATATAATCATAGAGTTATTGATAATTATAAAACATAAATGTGTCTTTGAATATTAAATCTGTGGAATAATCAATAAAATAAACAAAAAATGTATTAACATGAAACATACGCGCTACCACGCGTGATAGAGTGAACACAAAAAATAATAAAATCACTTATATATATAATACTAGATGTTCCTTCGACATCGTCCGCGTGGAATGTAACTTTACATTTCTAAAATAAAAGTAGCCTAAGATACTCCTTATTACATCAGCTGCCTGCCAAAGAAAGTGCCGTCAAAATCGGTCCAGCCATTTCAGAGATTAGTCGGAAGAAAAGGATAGACAGATAGGCAAAAATAGTAAAAAATGGTATTCTGGTGTATGTGCCGTATTTATATTCATATGCATGTAGTAAAAAACAGTTATTTCAATATTACAAACAGACACTCTAATTTTATTTATATTTATATAGATGTATATAGATTACATGTAAAACGTAATCTCACACGATTGCGCGCGCTGGTTTTCCCGCACCTAATCAGATACGTGAAAGAACGTGTCGTGTAAAGACACTTTTTTTCGGACTACTCTAATGCTGTTGGCCGCAGCTGGCCTTTACAGCTTCACCGGACGATAGGAGAGTGCAGATGGCACTCCAAACCAAAGGAAGGTCTTATGGAGCGGCTGAAGGCCAACTCCCGCCTGACGGATACGACTTTAGTCTGAGGGCACCGCTAGGGGTTCGAACCTCGGCTCAGGCAAGGTAATTTCGATCCCCGTTTGAATTGGACGGGGGATCGATAGGAGGGGACAATAATTGACGTGTCTATATTTACATAGTTTAAAATGAGTCACTTTCGCTGTCTGTTCGCTTAGATCCTTTAAACTACGCAACAAATACAGTTACTGAAATGAAGGTTTAAATATATACTTACATGTTTAGAAAAGTCGGGGCGGGTAGCCAGTTTATTAATAAAATATATATTACTAGCTACACGCCCCGGCTTCCCACGGGTGTACATACATTATATAAATAAACCTTCCTCTTGAATCACTCTATCTATTAAAAAAAACCGCTTCAATATCCGTTGCGTAGTTTTAAAGATTTAAGCATACATAGACGGACACACAGCGACAGTGACTTTTATACTATGTAATGATACAATATCAATTATATTACTTTTGTGAATTTTGTCGTTGGACAATCTAGAGACGGTATTTAAAAAAAAACTACTGCCGACCATGAGGTTTAGAAGTATGGATAGTGTCACTAGATCACTACGCTCATATTTCAATAAATAAATCTATATATATAAATAAAATTGGAGTGTCTGTATTTGTAATATTGAAATAACCGTTATTTAAGTTTGCATGTAATATGAATATAAATACGGTACATACACAAAAATAACATTTTTTACCAGTTTTGTCTGTCTGTTTGTTCCGGTTAATCTCTGAAATGGCTGGACCGATTCTGACGGGACTTTTTTTGGCAGGTAGCTGATGTAACAAGGAGTAACAGAGGCTACTTTTATTTTGGAAAAATTCTTTTACTTTTGGAAAAATAAAGTTAAATTCACGAATACAGCTAATAAAATAATATAATCAGACATGTTAATACCAGGTTCCCTATCAGTTCACCTGTACAGTTGAATATATAACTCGCCGTTTCTATAAATAACCAAAGGTGTATTAAGTTGTGCGGGTGCAGCCTAGTTCCCCGGGCCGCGGTACAAGATTTATGTCTCCATTCATCACGAGAGGCGTTGTTAAATTCTCCCAAATAGGCATAGACTAGAACTCGCCGCCGTACAAACTGCCACTCAAAGCTGGTAGAATACATACATACATACATTACAAAATGCAACAAGACCATGCTTACAACGTCATGTGACTGAAATTGGAATCGAACTGACAACCCAAAGAGACAATCGTTGACTATACCTATAGGTATAGTCGGTGATAATTTAATTTTTGATTATATACATTAACTATTATTATTATTATTATATACATTTTAACATTTGTTATGAGGTATATAATTTTCCCATTGACATGGATAATGTAATAACATTAAAGAAACTTATTATAAATTTTGTAATGACATATTACAAGTAAATTAAATAATGTAAATTTAATATTGTAATGGGTGAAAACTGTGATCGGTACAGCCTATGATGTAAATAATATAATCGACGTAGTGGAGTAACTTGAAACAGTCATGCTCGCTATAAAGTTCAAACTTGTGGCGGCGTGGTGGGCCGGGTCGATGTGCTCTATTTACTTCTATTTCTATTTATAATGTGTTGTTGCCTTTATATCTATGGTCCGTCCATTAATCACGTGATCTTTTTTAAGCATTTTTAACCCCCCCCCTCCCCCTTGTTTATAACTACCCCCCTCCCCCCCCCCCTCCCACGCAACATCACATGTATTTTAGAACCTACAAATAATCTTAAAATTTTTAGAATATTATCTTTAAGTACAGGTATAAAGTATAATCTTATTTTATTCTGAAATTAAGAACCACGATAAAAATATCTAGACAGAAAGGTTGCAGATATAGTTTTGATTGGCATACAATAAATACACGTGATGTCTTACTAGACTCCACCTCAACCCCATCTTTCATCGACAGGGAAGTCATCCCCACACGCTGTAACCTAAGTGGCCTCGGACAGTGCGGTTTCAGAGGAACTTCCTCCCGCGTACACTTACATTGTGGAATGAACTACCTGCCGAGGTTTTCTCAAGAGACTACAGCATGGGGTTTTTCAAAAAGGGTATATTAAGGTTTCTTAAGGGTCGGCAACGCGCACGTGACACCCCTGGTGTTTCAGGCGTGCATAGGCTACGGTAACCGTTTACCATCAGATGGGCCGTATGCTTGTTTGCCACCTAAGTGGTATAAAAAAAAAAGCTTCTCGTGATTCATGGATGGCCTCTATAGTGATGTCGAATTTAACACATTTAAACTGTTGTTATTTGTGAATGCCTGTCAGTGGATTTTATATTGATTCAACATGTGTATAGTTAGCATTGGTTTTCCTTTAATAAATATATACAATTTCATACGCATTCTATTACAAGGTTTTTCAAACGGACGCTACATATTTAGTGCAATAACAAAACGGATCAATCTATCCACACAAGGACTGTACCGCTGGACCTGCCCAGCGAGCATTACTTGGATGACCAACTACCATCCACCTCGATGACATTGTCATCTCCAACACGGCCCCATATGGCTATCATTAAAAATAATTGCGAGCCAGCCGTCATAGGCCAAGAGCCCACGACGGCCAGACATACGTGTTATTAGTAAACTAGCTGTTCCCGCGACTTCGTCCGCGTGAAATTTAACTTTATTTTTCTAAAATAAAAGTAGCCTAAGTTACTTCTTATTACATTAGCTACTGCTACTACTAATAAAAGTCCCGTCAAAATCAGTCCAGCCATTTCAGAGATAAGCCGGAATAAACAGACAGACAAAATTGTAAAAACTGTTATTTTGCTGTATGTACCGTATTCATTTGTAATATTGAAATAACCGTTTTTTACTACATGCAGTAAAAACGGTTATTTCAATATTACAAACAGACACTCCAATTTTATTTATATGTATACATGTGAAAGTTCTTGTATGTGTGTCCCCAACACAGGTAAGAACGATCCCCAAACATGAAACCTGGATCGTGGTTCCTTTGGCAAGTAACAGGTAACAAAGAAAAATAAAATTAATGTAAAAATTTTCATATCAAATTCGTTTGAGTTTCATAAATCAATGAATTTGATACGAAATTGAAATGTAATGAAATGTTATTCTATCCTATTCTACAAATTGTATACACCGTTGTTACCCAATATACGCCTTCAATGCGTCTGCCAGGATAATAGAACCAACAAAACTGTCTGGCAATTAAAGAAACACAGTTTAACAGTTCTCTGAATAATATATATAAACTTCAGCTTTCATAAAATAACGTAAGTATATTTATAAAATAATAGTTTAGGGGTGTCTGGTAGGGGTTGGAACCATACTAAGTGTCTGGCAATGAGCAGCGCAAGTTATAATACTGCTACGAACAATATGTGAGAAAATTGAGTTTCCTAAAATAACGAATTTGATATGAAAATTTGTACACCTTTGTTACCTGTTACCTGCCAAAGGAACCACGATCCAGGTTTCATGGTTGGGGATCGTTCTTACCTGTGTTGGGGACACACGTACAAGAACTTTCACATATACTAATAAGACGTATGTCTGGCCGTCGTAGGCTCTTGGGCTATCAGAGCAGCTACGCGGATTTAACTCAAATATAATCGCATTACATTCCTGCGGTCGTCATAAATCCTCTCGATGTTGCCATTAATTAATGTTGGTAATTAATAGAGAGGAACTGATCGCGTAATGAGCATGGCAAGATACTGCTCTGTGGACAGTTTTTACGATATGATAGCACCGTTAGGTAAATGCGAGGGTCTGGAGACAACTGATTACTTACTCATATATCTAGTTTATACAGTAGAGAAGCGACGCACATCGACTAAAGCAGAGGTTCTCAAACTTTTTTGTGTCGTAGACCCTTGGCAAATTTTTAGATTTTGGGTAGACCCCCCATTCTTAGCTGGTATTGATTTGTTGTAAATTTCTAACTGACGGTCCTGTCCTTATAACGGGTACAAAGTTTTAGCTTCATGTACTAATTTAAACATATTAGTATAGTATGATTGTAAAGGATCGGTGGTTCATATCCGGCTCGAAGGACCAAAATGTGAAGGATAGAGACCAAGACGACGAGCAAAGAAAACTCCTTATGGCTACTGACGGGAATTTTATTGACAGGTAGCGGATACATCCGCTACCTGTTAATAAAAACCGGTTCAAGTATTTCAGAGATTAGCCGGAACAAACAGACAGACAGACAGACAAAAATTGTAAAAAATGTTATTTTTACCATATATATATAACGGTTATTTCAATATTACAAACAGATACTCCAATTTTATTTATATGTATAGATAGAAAAATAGAAAGTTTACAAGTTACTAAGTATTTAACTAGTTTTTAGTCACAGAGCATACACGACGTTAGAGAAATGCACAGAGTAATTTGATAGTGTTGCCAATCGTATTGTATTTTATTTGGGCAGACAGATAATAAAATTATTAATTATAAATAAAATATTTTTCTTTTATTCAAATTGCAGGTGGCCTGCAGTTAGATTGATTGTGAAGGTAGTCTAGGTATTGTTATCATATTAATAAATTAACATCTTACTTCATCCACTTGACCTGATATAACCTGACGAGCTTAGCTAGGGTTGCCAATTCTCGAAAGGACCAACCCAGGAAATTTTATGTTTAAGAATTTGTCAAATAAAATAAAATCAAATTTATTTGCCATAAACATAAGTTTACATTGGTTGTTATTGTAAATAATGTCCCATTATGTTTTGCCACATTAGACATTAGGCAAAATGCTTTATTTTGTCTTATTTTCTTTTTAAATTCTTTAACATAAAATTTTTATAAAAGGAATAAATTAAATAATTTATAAATTTATATTTCTTTGTTATCGATCAACTTCTAATATTTGTCAGTTATCATCACAAGATCGTAAAAGATTATATGAAAATTCAAATTGTGCACTCTGCTCTTATTATAGAAATACACAAGCTCTTCCTTTCTTTGCTCCATATTTTCTTTATCAGGTTGAATATTGGCTCCATTAAACATTACAGACGGGAATAAAAAATAACGTGAACATATTTTTCAATGCAAGACAGAGATTCATGCTTTTTTTAGAAACAAAAATAGAGAAATTATTGCAATCCGGGACGTCGGGAGGTTAACTATTATTACCGGAGTCTCCCCGGCAATCCTTGAGTGTTGCGAACCCTTTTTTTTACGTGGAGAAATTCCCTCATGGAGACGAAGAGTCATAGCCGCCCGTCTCACGCGACGCTTGGACGGACGGGCCCCATCTGTGCCCATTGTCTCAGCCTACAGGATTTACAACAAAAACGGCCCTACAAAAAGATAAATTTTCCTAGTAATAAACCATTCGCCGCCTTATACAAAGTGCCAGTTTATCTCTGGATCGATTCGTCTATGGCAATCAGACTTGCGACCCCTGCGGCTAGTTTGCAGTGGTCTAAATGCAAAAATACAAACTCCATTTTAAAAACTATTGTTAGTTGTAGTTTTTGGAAAAATATTTTAACTAAATTAAAAATATATTAACTAAAAATATTTAAAGCAAATTTTCGACAATAAAAATATATAAAAGAGATGTTATTTTTTCACATTTGACTTTGAAATAGTCACCATTGAACGATCCAATAAAAATATCTCGCCCCATCTCGGCTCCTTGTAATTTGTGGACGGCTAATAGTACATTAATAAATATTATATATTAATGAAATAGTTATAATGCCGCCTAGATAAATAGAAATAAATTTATTTTTAGTTTATACATTTTTCTTTGAACTAATATTATTTTTGATCTTTTCAGTTTTCTGGTAAAATGGAACGTAATTGTACGGTGACAGACATGAGTGACTGATTTCTGTATGGAACCATAATGAACGATTTAACTGTTACTACGGCCTGTTAGGGACGTAATAATGTTAGGTTTATTCCCCCAACTGGGCCCATTTCTCACGACCATTTGACCCGTTTCCCGAGTTTTAACAATAAGCGCCAGAGTCTGTAGTCAATTTGCCAGAAAAAAATTCAAATGTGTCATAAAATATTTTCTTTATAAAAAAGCTTATTATAGAATTGAAGAATTTATAAATGATAATAATGTTTTTGTAGAAAATATCTAATTTAAAATTCATAGCGCTGACAATGTTATCTGATTGAACAGAGATTAAGTGCGTAGCGGTTTCTATGTTGATTTTCGCATGCCTAATCCTTGTTGTTAATTAAATATAAGTAAATCAATATTCATTTAAAAGAGCAACACACAAGTTTCTTGTTTATTCTTCTTGTGATGAGTCTGCATTTCGAATAAGCGGTAGAATAAAAAACTTGACTATTCAAAAGTGCTTATATTA
The DNA here is from genome assembly GCF_030625045.1 of Achroia grisella. NCBI lineage: Eukaryota > Metazoa > Arthropoda > Insecta > Lepidoptera > Pyralidae > Achroia > Achroia grisella. The sequence continues at coordinate 139,783 of NW_026712988.1, forward strand.
AGTTTATTTGAATAAAGATTATTTCTATTTCTATTTCACCGGACTATCGGCCGATATAGTAGCTATATCCCGAAGGAACTACTACTATCCCGCTCAGGGCATACTAGAACCAAACCATTGCTCATCCACCGTTCCCCGCGGACGTTTCCATAAGGAAATAGAAATAGAAATAGAAATAATCTTTATTCAAATAAACTCATTACAAGCACTTTTGAATAGTCATATTTTGATTCTACCACTCATTCGGAATGCACATTCATCACAAGAAGAATGAGCAAGAAACTTGTGTGTTGCTCTTTTTAATAGATGTTTTTTTTATATAAGGATGGGAGAACCTCCCAATGGCTGGAACATACGAGGCAGTTGTCCGACCTCACGCCCGTGGGTTGCCAACCCTAGGCTGAGCCTGCGGCGGAGTTGCTTAAAGTCGAGTTATTCCCAAAATAATTAAAGATTGAGGTCACAGTGACACGAATAGAGCAATTATAAATAATAAAATAACGTTGAAGTAGCCGATTGTAAGCATAAATTGAAACTAACAGCGACAGGACGCCGTTTGCGGTACGTTTATGAGTTGCAGATTACAATTTAGTGTTATTGGATGGGATTCAAAAGGAACATGAGAAATCGATTTAGCCGAATGTTGCGGGCGACCTCAAGGGACTGATCTCGTCCTCAGATCGAGTACCTTTTGGAGGTTTTGACCACAGATGTACAGAATTACACAATACTCTACCCTGACAGACTGGCTCTCTCGCTGATTAATACAAAATTATATTTATTTATGTCATACACAAGACACTTATGATGCGTAATTTTTTCATTTTCATTCTGTTTAGAGATATTTTGCGTTTTTCACGAAATTGTGTAATAAATTGGTCATACAGTCGTTATTAACACTGAAGGCAAATATATTTTTCTTCTATGAAATGAAATCAAATTAATTTATTTGCAGAAAACATTTAGATGACGGTGAATGGGCATACATTTTACTTAATTTTAATTGTAAAGAGGATTGCCAACCATATCTACTTTTTAATAACGTATCCTACTTTATTTTTGGTAATTATACTTTATACGGTTACATACAAATAAAGTATGCAAAAATACTTTATTTTCAACCTTCACTGTGATGCGTGAAACAAAATACTCATTATGGGCACTTAACGATTTATAATTTCTGAACGTAATGTTAGATGTCAATTGTGAGTTGTGACATTTGTCACACAGATGTCACTCACTATCGACGAAATTGTACAAAAATGATCCGCTGGTTTTATTTATAATTAAAGATTAAAAACGAATTGTTTATTTATTGAAATTTAAATATTGATTGGCAATCAAGCTTTGCAACGTTTAAAGTTAATAAAAAAATGTTAGCATGTGCTAAAGCACACAAAAATACGTTTTTAATGCAATAAAGACATAACATTTTAAAAGTACTTTTTTTTCTAATACTTTATTTTTTCCTACCCAACTTACGTATAAACTTACGTTTTATTTTGTTATCAAAAGAAGGTTGGCAACCCGAAATGTAATTGATATGGCAAATAATGTAGTAGCCCACCGGATGGTAACTGGTAACCGTCGCCTATGTACCTACATAGGCGACGGTATATATGGACATCAAGTTATAATTTGTCGCCCGTGATACCACTCGTGCGTTGTCATAGTAATGCAATTAAAGTAATAATATTCCACTTCCGTCTCATAGAAGCGCCATCTAGTATCATACTTTGGAAAAAATACTCTCAAGCGGAACTCCAGACTAGCAATCATGAAACTGCCTGCTTTAACATGTACTGTGCTTTAAAGTATGCAGAATCCAACAGATGGCGCTGTAAATATAAAGGGTCAAATAATAAAGTAATGGACAAATTAACAAAATATTGAACGAGATGAAAAATAACGAACACTTATTTTCATCTCGAAAGAGTTTTGACATAAAAATATAATAAATTAGCGCTGGTGTGTTTGACTTGAACTCACTCCAAACTCGCAGAAGGACTTATGGAGCGGCTGAAGGCCAACTCCCGCCTGACGGAAACGACTTTAGACTGAGGGCACCGCTAGGGGTTCGAACCTCGGCTCGTAACATCAATCACGTTGAATTGGACGAGGGATCGATCGGAGGAGATAAATACGGTACATATACCAAAATAACATTTTATCTGTCTGTCTGTCTATTTGTTCCGGCTAATCTCTGAAATGGCTGGATCGATTTTGATGGGACTTTTATTGGCAGGTAGCCGATTAATAAGGAGTAATTTAGGCTACTTTTATTTTAGAAAATAAAGTTAAATTCCTGTGCAGCTAGTTTATAATATAAATAGAAACAAAAATAATTATTACAAATAATTTATTACAGACTTAACACTATTTTTACATTTACTCTCTCTAACTACTAATTGACTTAATTAAATATATTATTATATATATTAATAGTTGAAATAAATGTACTAATACAATACCAATGTATCTACAATCTATATCTAAATATAAATAAAATTGGACTGTCTGTTTGTAATATTGAAATAAACGTATTTTATTACATGCATATGAATATAAATATGGTACATACACCAAAATATCATTTTATCTGTCTGTCTGTCTATTTGTTCAGACTAATTTCTGAAATGGCTGGACCGATTTTGTCGGGACTTTTTTTGGCAGATAGCTGGGTAACTTAGGCTACTTTTTTATTTAGAAAAATGAAGTTAAATTCCACGCGGACGAAGTTGCGGTAACAGCATACAATATAAACTCATAATAAAAATAATCATGTTTTTATCAGGGATTGTAATTTTAATCAAATATTGTAATTAAACGTTGCGTTTGCCAAATCGCCAATTAAACAAAAATGACATTTTTCAAAATTAGAAGCTATAATTGCCTCCTTTTATATAAGTTAAATTAACCACGCCGTCTTAATCATTATCTAAATACTTTTACAATTATATATATTACTTTGGTGTATATTTTTGTTAAAACTTTAAAGGAAAAAATAATAATTTAAATAACTTTAAATGCTGGTCTTGTAAAAAATGTACATTTTGAATACAGACATTGTTCTATTTAACCGACGAAATGTTATGCGCTTATTCCAAAAGTCATAACTATTTCATGGATACTTTATTACAGAAACAATATATATTGTTGCTTCTACACATTGGGTAATGTATCCAACTACCATTAAATACATTTTAATATAATAATTGTTAATACTCAGATTAGTATTAACATAGGTATACATACAGCTATGAGTGATATGATACATGCATGCAATAGTGCATTAAAATCCGTTACTTTTCTTTTGTGGTGGCTTCTTGATTCGTGATCTTCAAGTAGTCTTCCGGGTGAGGTTGTGTTCCACCAGTGTAGTGGCTCGTATGGGATGAAGTGAAACCACTAATTTAGTCATATTCGTGGATGGATTTCTTTGATCTTTTTTTTCCGACTACTCTAATGCTGTTGGCCACAGCTGGCCTTTACAGCTTCACCGGACGATACGAGAGTGCAGATGGCACTCCAAACCAAAGGAAGGTCTTATGGAGCGGCTGAAGGCCAACTCCCGCCTGAGGGATACGACTTTAGTCTGAGGGCACCGCTAGGGGTTATATTACATGCATATAACTCATAGCTGTATGGCTATGTTACTACTGGTATGAGTAATGCAATATTGTGCGTCTGTGGCGCGTTACGTTTGCGCGGGAAAATAAGACGACAAAATGGCGTCTTCAGCAGACATACTAATTTCTTGCGCACCTAATTCTTGATTGTTTTATACTATTGTTTATACATTTATATGAAATTTACATTTATAATAATATACTTTATATATATACAACAAATCGTGTATAAATACTGCCCCTACTAACGTAGGTACCTAACACTAATTATTTTGATATTTTTATTTATTGACAAATAAGGCTATATACTGTAACGAGAAATATTAATTGACTAAAATAATGGGACACAATCCCGAATATTGCACAGAATCTTCTAGAAGATCCTGTTGAAGAATCTAGAATTTATGATCTTGAGCATTACATGTCTATGAGTACTGGTATATATGTTTGTATGCAATTAACTCCTGGTGAGATAATCGTTGGCGATGGTCTTCCAGTCGGTGGGGTCCTGGTCAGTTGGTATGGTCTTCCTGATCTTCCGCAGGACCTCCCATCCGTTGGCCTTCTCCGTGGACGTGACGTACGCGTTGTTTGGATCCTGGGCGCTGGTGTACGCACCCAGGACCAGACTTTGGACTAGTCGTGAAGAGATGAGGGTCTGGAAAATGTTTATGATAATAATAACTCGAGAATAATAATTACAAAATGTATTTTGATAGAGCGATATAGACAGACAGATTAATACATCACAACAGACCGGACATCGCTGTACCCAATTGTCTTAACTTACGTAAAACCTTTACAAAAAAAAAAATACACAGAGCTGAAGGGAGAAGTGATCAGAATTTGGAATTTGCACAGTGCATGCATAGTCCCTCTGGTGATCTCCAGTGTAGGCGTAATACCAACGACCCTAAGACACAGCCTGCGTGTTTTGAATCTATATCACAATGCAGAAAGAAGCAATATTAAACACCTGTCGTATCACACGTAAATGTATGCAGGAAGACGAAACAACTATAAATTAAATATACTAGAATGACTTGGTCAGTATGACCCGTAACTCTAAACTATAACACCAAAAAAATTGGAGAATACAAAGAGTATGAATAAAAAAAAATTGGTATATGCTGCACAGCGTAAAAACCCAGCAAAAGCTGTGAAAATAAAACATAACGATAATAATAATAATCTCAGGACAAATCACACAGCGCCATCTAGACATAAGTTAAGCTAGCTAAAGCTTGTATTATGGGTATGATATTACTGTTAATAGAGCATTTAGAGATTTTACTTTCAATTTTAATATGTAATTTAAATGGCTAACGAGCTGTTCCCATTACAACCATCCCCTCACCCCGTGGGAGGGGATTGTTAGTAATGGGGTCCAATAACCCCAATTTCTCAGTTTGTTCCATATACCATAACAAGAATGTGCTACATTATTACTTACTACACCTTCCTGTTGAATAATTCCATCTATTGCTGAAAACTACATTCAAATCTGTTGCGTAATTTAAAAGATATAAGCAAACAAACAGTGGCGACTTATTTTATACTATGTAAATATAAAATGAACATTTAAAGAGCATGATGGAAGACCTTGGAAAGTGTCAAGAGCTCCACCGACAAGAGCGTGGCGTCTAAATTATGAATGAAAGAAAAATTGATCATGGAAAGCGACAAGGATTCCACCGACATGAGCGTGGCTCTTAAATTATAAATGAATGAAAGATAAAATTCCACTGACCTTGAGTAGTCTGTACTCGTCGTCAGGCAGGCGCCTGTTGACGGTGTACCCAGCGAGCACCAGGCCACCAGACGCGGGGTTGCCCGTCAGCAGTATCACATACGTCATCGCGATGGCCAGCTCGAACACGTAGTACGAGTACTGGATGTCTCCGAAGTCAATGATGCCGGAGATGCGGTAGTCTGATTGACTGAAAAGTATAAAACTTTTATAATAACTTGGAATAAGAAGTGGCAAAAGACATTTCTGAATTTACACGACACGTTCATTCACGTGCGATTTAGCGCAGGAAAGTGAGCGATTGCATTTTCAGGGGCAGATCTACCTAAGGGTTTTTGCCATTAGGTAGTAGGTTAGGCAAAGTATTGCCATTTTTAATGCTAGAAGCTTGAACATTATTTTTTAAGCTATAGAATGAATAGAACTTAATAAAGAAACCGTGTTGTAAGGGGTTGAAAGGGAAAAATTGATATGGAAAAAAAAACATCTTATATCTAAACTTTAAACAAAACTTATTCGAGTTCCATTTTCTATTTAATCTATGGAAAATTAACATCCCACATGATTGCGAGCGCTGGCTTCCCCCTGCTAAATCGCGCGCGATACTGACCGTGCGTAAAAAGGCGTAATGTCAGAATGTATGACACATTAAAGTAAAGTAATTAACAAGTAATTATGTTAACACAATAAACTCAGACGGTCGCCAAGTCTGAGTGTGAGGCATGCGAGGTGAGCCAAGGTACAAGCTACCAACATTATCTTGGCTTACCTCATCAGAATCCCACTCAGAATATCCGCGCAAACTCTCGACACACACGTACTCAGTTGCCTAATTTACTGATAAATTATCTTTAGTATAATCTAGGTCTAAAAGGCTAAATTAGCCTCCAAAAATTTAGGTGTGCTCATTAGAGTGAGACGGTATTTCACGACTGCAAACGCTTGCAATACAAAGCACAGATCCGGCGGCATATGGAATACTGTTCTCATCTCTCTGTTCTCATCTCATCTCATCTTTGGGCGGGAGCACCACAATACCAGTTACTTCCATTTGACCGCATTGAGAACCGAGCAGCCAGAATCATTGGTAATCAACGTCTTTGTGACAGATTCGACCTATTAACGTTGCATCTCTGTGCATTTTCTCAAGTGACTGTTCTAAGGAACTATTCGGATTAATACCAGCTGCAATTTCACCATTGCACTACCTGCAAGAAACTAAAATACTATTCTGATCATCTGGATGAATGGCAATTCTCCACCGTGCGTTTATCCATTGTAGAATCATCTTCCCGCAATGGTATTTCCGAACTGATACTTCCTTTCTTCGAGAAATACGTTTATTCCTTCTTAAAAGGTCGGCAATGTATTTGCAATTCTCCTGGTGTTGCGGGTGCTCATGGGCGGCGGTAATCACTTACCATCATGTGAGCCGCTAGTTCGTTTATCTCCTATGCTATAATATATATATACGAATCACGGTACAACTAAAAAGAGCAGAGCTGCCGGGAAAAATGCAAAAAGCAAGGAAAATATGACGCTTTCAGTTGCGCAGATCAGGTAATCTATAAAATTATATAAAACATGAAATACCTTCCACCAGGTTTGGTCGCGACGAGGATGTTCATCTCATTAACGTCTCCGTGTATGACACCACGCTCCAGCTCCTCCAAACGAGGCACCACAGCGTACTTGAACTCCTCAATTACCTGCACAGAATAACAATACTAAATGGACAATCCATACAGCGCCATCTAGATCCAAGATAAGCAGAACTTGTGATTTGGAAACTAGATAACTGATATAGATACCTAGATATATTTTATTCGTAACTACGTACATACGATAAACTAAAAGCATTGCAAACAATCATACTCATGAATACAAATGTATGTACCGTGCGAGGAATCGAACCGCGACCATTGGAAGTAAAGCGGTGTGCTAAACCCTTTGACTTATCGTTAACTGTACCATTCTGTCTCCTATAACAAGTACCTCCTCGGCTAGGTCCAGTTTATCGGAATCCTTGATGACAAATTTGAACTTCTCCAGTTCCGGCACCTTGGTCAGCATCCAGATGTGTTCCCGGGACACCAGACCCGAGTGATTGAAGTTCTGGAAGCAAAATAACACTTATTAGAGTACAGAGCATGGGTATGACGTGAATAGAATAGAATAGAAAATTCTTTATTAAATATACTTAAATTTAAACAAAACATTTATTTTTAAACAGCCATCTTTTTTATCTGCCGATCATTCGGAAAATTGTGTCACGAAGAACGAGCAAGAAACTTGAGAACAGATCCACTATTATATTTGTCATGACTTCACATTTTTAAGTTAAAATAAGTTATTACGATCCTCCAACTAGCAATATTTTTTTAACTTATTGAGTAATTAAGTTAGTGTGATTAAAGCAGACCAGTCCCTACAAGCAGCACTCGTTCACGAGTATGACAGATAAGTTAGCTACCATCATGATAAATTCTTGGTCAATTTGCCACGATGGGCTAACTGACCTGACCTCATTTTCATACTATTTTCCTCCACCGGTGCCCCGCCAGCGTATACCGTTAGCGCAGGCGGGTGCATCATTCCATCGCCACCCATCAAAAAAACTGTTTTTTATTCAGTCTTTAATAAAATTCATCCAGTCATCCATAAAAATGAAAATACTGTTTGTCATGTGGATAAAAATTCTGGAAAAATGACTAAAACGGTCACCACAGATACACTCGTACATAACAATGTCAGTCACCTTGAACGTCACACACGTTATGCGCCGGCGCATGCCACCATACTATAATCTTGTACAATATTTCATGTCCACTGTCACTCCACTCAAGGTTGAAAATCATAGCATTAGTAGAGCTCAGAAGTAAAAACGTTAGGAAAATAAAGAATTTCTATAATAGCTGAACCCGCGAACTTCATTCCGCCTTACACTTAAATAATATTTGACATATTATTTAATACTAGCTTTTGCCCGCGGCTTCGCTCGCGTTAATTTATCCCCTTAGGGGTGCAATTTATAAAAATACTTTCTTAAGAAAGAATGCCTACGTCGTAGTAGATTTATGCATGCAAAGTCTCAGCCCGATCGGATTAAAATTGACAAAGTTTTATTTTATCCCTATTTTATCCCCTTGGGGGTAGAATTAATCAAAATCAAAGCCCAAATCGGTACAGCTGTTCTTGAGTTTTAGCGAGACTAGCAAACGTCATTTCGATTTTATATATAAGAAGAATAGATTTATAGCGATGTGGATTGTCTGACATAGTGATCGCACAGCCCAAACCACTGGATGGATCGGGCTGAAATTTGGCATGCAGGTAGATGTTATGACGTAGGCATCCGCTAAGAAAGGATTTTGATTAATTCTACTCCCAAGGGGATGAAAGTTTCTATGAAACTTTGTCAATTTTAAACCGATCGGGCTGAGACTTTGCATGCATAAATTTACTATGAACTAGCGACCATCGGAAGTAAAGTGGTGTGCTAAACCCAGACAGTCATGAATTTTATATTTATGGTAGTGTTTTGTTTAATTGTTATTGCAGCTTCTAAGATAATTTTGTATTATGGGTGAATTTTGATCACTGGTTGACCGTTAGTATATTTAATATCAATAAACAGACGCATTACTTATCTTAGTATTAATTACTATTGCTTACGACTTTTCAATTACGAGTACTGGTGTTGCTTGTGACAAGTTTTCAAGTGATTTGAAAGTATCACAAATAAAATCATGAAACACGCTCAACTCCTGGCAATAGTTTAAAAAGACATATACCTGCAGTTTATTGTCCAGGTTGGCGACGAACTCCCCCAGCTGGTACAGCAGCGGCTCCGTGAGCGGCACGTTCTTCAGGATCTCTCCGGGGATGTACTCCAGCAGTCGCACAGCGTGCTTCTTGCCTCCGAGCGTCTCTACTGAGTGCAGGTGGCCGTACACGTTGCGAACTGGTCTTGGACATGTCACTGAACGGGCATCTGTAAGAGGCAAACGAAGAATAAGAGACTATACTTACTGATGTTATCTTGCAAGACGCACGATTATTGTTCATTCTTTGTCCATTCTATTATCATCCATTAAAAAATATATAATGCTGCTTGTAGGTATTGGTCTGTTCTGATAACTATGATTGATTTATTTTATTACTTAAGTAATTATTAATTTATGTCAACTTTGCTATTTGGCTGTATAATTTTGTATTCACGCAAAATTAGCAGGTAGGCAACTGATGTAATAAGGAGTAACTTGGCTACTTTTATTTTAGAAAAATAATATAATAATTTAACGACATTTACATTTGTAATTTGTTTCCATTATTTTTATTATACTGTAATAATAATATATATATATTTACATGCTCATATTTTTGCAAATAAAGTTTTGAATAGAAAACACCCAGACCGATACAAACAATCATACTCATGAATGCAAATATTCGCATTGTGCGAGGAATTGAGCCTGCGACCAACGGAAGTAAAGCTACTTGCTAAACCGATAGACCACCGAGGTTGTGAACGCTGTAAGTGTTTAAAGCTCTTACTCAAGAAGTTCATGATCTCATTCTGTGCCTCCACTATGCTGACATCCTGTGAGTCCATCGAGTTGAGGATCTTCAGCACATAACCGTCCGGATTGTGCGTGGTGATTAAAGGGTTCTTCACATTGGGATCTTCGGTGATTTTGTAGTTTTTGTCATCGTAGCCATTCAGCTCGACCAGCTCCAGCACGGAGATGCCATACAGCCTCTCTGCGAGGAGTTTGACGCCCTCGTGGTCGATGACCGGCCGGATGTCGGCGCCCGGCTGCAGACTCGAGGGAACCGTGTCCGTCATATTGGTTCAACTCTTAAAGTTTTTTGATATCTGCAAAATTTAAATAATAAATGTTAAGTTTCATTATTTCATATTGATGATTTCTGGTGTCTCGGATTTTTTTATTACTAGTTTTTGCCCACGGCTTCGCTCGTGTTAATTTATCCCCATAGGGGTGGAATTGATTAAAATTCTTTCTTAGGGGATGCCTACGATCGGCTTTTTAAAGTCTCACGAACGGTTTAAAATTTATCATACAAACTTTCATCCCCTGTTTTATCAAAATCCTTTCTTAGCGGATGCCTACGTCATAACTCATAACATTTACCTGCATGCCAAATTTCAGCCCGATCCGTCCAGTGGTTTGGGCTATGCGTTGATAGATCACTATGTCAGTCAGTCACCTTTGAGTTATATATATTTAGATTAAATTCAAATTTTATAGATACAAGGAAACTGTTATACATTTGAATTATATTATTGAGATACTGGCCTAATATTCTATCATATCTTTATACCGTATGATTTTTTCGTTGGCCAAATAAATTACAAGTACTATATAACATTATACTTCACTGTTATACTTAATTGACAGCCTCGGTGGTCTAGTGGTAAACTATGCTATGCTAAAGCATACCGCTTTACTATCCGATGGTCGTGGGTTCGATTCCTCGCACGGTACAAACATTTGTATTCATGAGTATATATGTTGGTATCGGTCTGGGTGTTTTCTATGTATAATATGTATTTATATAAAAAAAAAAGTATCCATGTATTTATATCAGTTGTCTAGTACCCATAACACAAGCTCTGCTTAGCTTGGGACTAGATGGCGCTGTGTGAATCGTCCTGAGATATTATTATTATTATTACTTCAAAACGTCTATTAAACCTAAATAGGCATAACCTTAAAATATAGGGACAATAACAGGCCACTGTCCCTTAAACAAACACCTGTACACAATATATGCTACAGACAGTCCTCTTTGTCGGGGCTGCTTTGAAGCCGAAGAAACGGCCGTTCACGTAATCCTGGAGTGCTTGCAGTGGCCACACAACGAACACAAATCCTCGGAACGGTGAGGTCGCTCCGTGAACCCTGTGAACACACGAGGAGTCTTCTGCGCTTCTGGGAGCAGCTTGGCTGGCTACGTTAGTAGTCTCGGCTCTACACGCACAATCGCCCAAATGAGACGCTAATTGCGGAAATTATATTTATGACTTTTCTATTCTATTTCTATAATATGATAATTGTATTTATAATTTTCCACGTACTGTTGTTTTCTTTAACTTATTTAACACCAGCAAATTGCATTATCGTGTTTGGTAGCGTCGCGTCGCGTCACACACTAACTGAGGAGGCGTGTATGATCGATTTGTATTAATTTGTATGGTCTACCACACGTCGGCAAACACAATTGACCGCTCATGTTATTGACCGGCACAATAGACTCCCGTGAGATAACTGTCCGCTGCCCTCCAACCTTGTAGTGTGCGCAAACTATATATAAATCAAATCATATCAAATCAGATTAATTTGCCATTAACATAGGTTTACATTGGTTGTTATTGTAATATAATGTCCCATTATTTTTAAACTGAAACTATAAAAAGATGTTTAAAGTGAAATTTCTGTACTCTGAGACTTCTATCTTCTTTTGCCTATTCACCTTTGCGGCACATATAGTCACCATTTCTTTTATTTGTTAATGTATATTTCTGTATGTATATAATTGGTGGATTTAAGACAATTTTCCAAATCTCTGAAATGTTACATACATTTCATAGATTTGGGAAATCCTTTGTCATAAAAGAAACTGGGGTTATATTAAAAACATCCAGAAGATGTAATACAATAATAATGAAATTAAATTAAATGAATGTTTATTCACAAAATACCTACTGGTAATTGCATAGAGCAGATCTTACACAACAATTAATACACCTTATTAATTGTTGTGTAAGATCAGCAAAATTTTCCCTTCAAAGTGTGTAAATTATTTAAACCATAAAATTGTTCAAACCACTACCAATATAAATAAATTTTTAAATTATAATTTAATTAGTGTACAGTTAGATATAAAATCTTCTACAGAATTTAAAACAATTATTAATTAAATATTTAAAATATGTTAATATTTTTCTATATAAAAAACATGCAAACATTAAGAACTTGAATTACGAAATTCGTATTGAAAATTTATTTTGGCGTTGGTCAACCTTCTTCATCTTCTAATAGGAGCAGGGTATCAATCTTTCTAAATATATATATATAACTCAAAGGTGACTGACTGACATAGTGATCTATCAAAGCACAGCCCAAACCACTAGTCGGATCAGGCTAAAATGTGGCATGCAAGTAGATGTTATAACGTAGGAATCCGCTAAAAAAGGATTTTGATTAATTCTACCCCCAAGGGGATAAAATAGGGGATGAAAGTTTGTATGAAACTTTGTCAATTTTAAACCGATCGGGCTGAGACTTTCCATGCATAAATTCCATTCCTAAGAAAGGATTTTGATAAAATAAGGGGATAAAATAAGATTTGTATAAATCTTCTTAGATTTTTTACTGATTGAACTGAAATTAAAGATTGGAACTACTAGGATGAAGACGTTCGCTTAAATAGGATTTTGATAAATTCAACCCCCATGGGATAAAATAAGGGATGATGCAGGATGTAAATATATTAGTTTGAACCTATCAGTACCTAATGGAACGAATAAATTAAGAAAAATAAAGTTAAATTCCACGCGGACGAAGTCCGTACGAAGATTTGTCACAGCTCTGTGTTAAAAGCACACAAAAATACGTTTTTAAAGCAATAAAAACATGAAATTTGAAAAATACTATTTTTCCTAATACTTATTTTTTTTCTATCCAAACCAGTTTACTCGTTTTTTTGGTCAAAAAATGTTGGCAAGATCAGTTAGAGCTGAGTGCAACGGTATCGCCGCCTAGCGGAATTTTAACATAACAATCATCACATGATGCCGCGCCCGGCAATACACCGACTTAATTATAACTTACAATAAGTTTTAATCATATCATATTATATAAATATATAATATATTATATAATACTAACATTACGAAGTTTGTAAGAAATGTTTTTGGTTATTCTACCACAAAATTTGTATGTAATGTTTTACAGTTTTATAATAATTTGATATATTTTCTCTATACTTTTGAATATTGTTAAAAATAATATTTATAAAATAAACTCCTATGTTAAGTATTATATGTTAGGTCTGTTTGCATGTTTTATAAATTTTCTCATACATCAAACTTTATTTATTTAAATTTTATTTGCTTTTAATAATATTTACATTATTATAATTCTATTCTATTTATTAATTACACGAAATCCTTCAACATTCTGTATACAGTCACCACAAATACAAATTATAAAAAACAAATAAATTAACTAATATATAATTACCGTAATTATATGTAAACACAGGTCAAATATATATGAAATAACAAACAATTTGTGTATTAACTACAGATAAAACAAATTAAATAAATCAACAATTATTAGGTGGACTATACAATGGTAATTAGGGAGTTTGCACTCACCGCGATGTACTGCAGTCACCACCACTACCGACTGCTATAGACTTATGTTTAACACTGAATAAGATTGTACAAACACGTTGCGTAAACGTCAACACGGCTGATAAACGAGATGAGGAGGCTGCGAACAGATACACACAGATAGTGCACGCCGTATAAAATTCCGCCGAACACAATCGCAGTTTACTTTCACATTGTATGTTAGGAATTGGAGTTATTTTTGAGACTTTTCTTAATATATATTATTAAGTTGTGCCCATAACTCTGTCCGCGTAAAATAGTGACCTTGACAAATGGAAAAGTATTAATAATCTAATCCAATAAAAGCCAAAGAAAAAAGTTATATCGAATTTCGAGAATTAAATAATGTCGATTTTTCATACAAACTTTTATCAACTTTTTTGTTATGCCTTAACTGACAAAATTACCGAGTAAAAATTAAAATTTTTACAAATTTTAAAATGTCACAGATACTTATATTTAATCAACAGCCTATAAAATAAGTTTCAAGATTCTAGCTTTAAAAATTACGATACTTCCATACAACCTTTCGTCTCTCCTTTCAACCCTTTAAAACCCTTTTTTCGCATTAAAAAGTAGCCTGCATCCTTTCTCAGGGTCTAGTCGAGTAGCAAATTTCATTTAAATCGTTTCAGTAGTTTTAGCGTGAAAGCGAGACAGACAGACAGACAGTTACTTTCGTATTATACGCTTATATTAAATTTATTTGAATGAAAGTTATTTTTATTTAACTTGCTTGATGCAATCAAGCAAGTTAAAGAAAAAGCTGGAGTCGTGTCGTATCAACAGCTAAAAGGACTGATAGAAGATCGTAGAAGGTGGCGGGAGCTCCACCGACAAGAGCACAGCTCTTAAATTATGAATGTATGAAGTTTATTTCTATTTCTGTCTGTCTGCGTGTGTTACATCTTTGTGTAGAAAGATATTTACTTCGTGCAACTCTTGTACAGTTCGTTTATCGGTTATTTGTGACAGTGATGCCTAAAATCTACTGTCCCTTTGTTTTTCTTAGATTAATTTTACTTGTTATCAGTATTAACGTTTTTTTTTTTATTTTTTCATTATTGGTTATTCTATATACTGTTTTAAATTTGACACCGTCATTATTTATACGTGTAATTATTAAAAAGAATAATACGGTTAAGATCAGTTTACCCGTGATCATGGTGGTTGAAACACTACCGAAATATCGGGAACTCAGCAAATAAATATAAAACGTGGTAAGATCGCGTGATTGTTATATTACTAATTATTGGTTATTTTGTTTATTTGAGAGAAGTTCAATTCTTATTCTGTTTCATCGACAGGATATGATACAGGTCGAAAATGTCATTCTATTCATGTAAGACTGTCACAAGTATCGTTTAGAAAAAGTCAGGTTTTTTATGGGAATAGGTATATACTATTTACAATAAGATATCAAGAGATATACTGGAATTGCCCTTAAATAAATTTTAAATCATATTTCCTGAACAAAGCCAATTACTCACTAAACGATTACTTGAATGACGAACGTGCATGGCAATAGTTGTTCCTGCACGGGATTTTCATTTAATGTTAGACACAGACACCTATATAAATATACATTGAAATAAACTGGCTTTTAGAAAAATAGTAATTCAATTGAGTTTCTTGCCCGTTCTTCTCAATTGGATCTATATACTGAACTGAAGGGTAGAGAAAAAATTATAATATAAAAAATGATTAAAAATGTCCTACATGATGAATTTGAATCTGCTTTCGTACGCTAAGCTGGTAATCGGATGGTTATCGACTTTACGTTTTCCGACGGTAGCAGATTTCCCCTCCTATCAATTCTCCGTCCAATTCAAAAGGAAGAGAAAATAGGACGGCCTGAGCCGAGGTTCGAACCCCTAGCAGTGTCCTCAGACTAAAGTCGTATCCGTCAGGCGGGAGTTGTTCCTTCAGCCGCTCCATAAGTCCTTCCTAAGGGAAGTAAGGTTTGCAGATGGCACTCCAAACTAAGGTTTGGAGTGCCATATGCACTCGCCCCCAATATTCCAGTGAAGCTGTAAAGGCCAGCTGCGGCCAACAGCATTAGAGTAGTCCGAAAAAATGTAGCAATTTGAATTAAATTTTTCGAGGTAGGTATTTCAATTTGGTACAATATGTAAACCTTTTTAAATAAGTAGGTACGTAGGTTAAATTATAAACAAGTGATATTTTTGTTTTTGTAAGCAGAGATGAAGTTTTCTTAGTGGTCGTTGAGATAACGTAATCATACACATCTACAATCATCAACAGAGGTCGTTAACACCTTCGGCAGCCGGTGATAAACTGATAACATTAATCTAACATACCAAGAGATATCTACATCTTAAAATAGATGATAGAAGATAAATGACGATTGGTTTGCAACATTTAAATAAAGACTCATGTTTTCTATCGTCGAGTGGAATGAGTAGTCATGCTCACTAAAATGTCCAGACATGTGGCGGCGGCGTGGTGGGCCGGGTCATTGGGCTCCCTAAAATATGGTCGAGCGCAGTGGTGGCTGACTCATCTGTCATACTCGTGAACGAGTGCTGCTTGTAGGGACTGGTCTGCTCTTATCACTACGACTGATTTCATCTTATTGTATATTTATATTAGATCCAAAAAAATGAGTGCTGGTTAGTAATTTGTATACACACGTTTCGACTTGTAAAATGTGAACTTACAAGGACTATTTAAAAGAGCAACACACAAGTTTCTTGCTCGTTCTTCTTGTGATGAGACAGCTTTCCGAACGAGCGGTAGATAAAAAATAATGTTATGACTATTTAAAAGTGCTTAAATTAAGTTTATTTGAATAAATGACTTTGTATTCTATTTCTATTCTTTGGATGATCAGTCTAGAGCAGTGATTCCTGAGTGATATATACACTCAGGAATCACTGCTCTACCAGACCCCCAGGGGTCTCTGACAAACTGCAAGGGGTCTACGACAACGGTCACCTTATTGTTTTTACTTTATATTTTTGACACTAAACTTTACTACAGTTAGAAATTTACAAAAAAGCAATACCAGGTAAGAATGTTGGGTGTACCCAAAACCGAAAAATATGGCAAGGAGTCTACCACACAAAAAAGGGAACCTTAGGTCTAGAGAGTCCTCTAATGTTGATGAATAGAATAGAATAGACTCGAATAGAAAATCCTTTACATGATTTCCATATACAGCTACTCTGTGTTGATCTAGTCGACGATGTTTGTTTTTTTTTATTCTACCGCTCATTCGGAAATAAGACTCATTACAAGAAGAACGAGCAATAATCTTGCGTGTTGCTCTTTTAAATAAAGTTCATCATTACATATTATTGTATAATAATAATTTACTTTTCATATTTACATTTTACACTGATTCCCGGTACCTGAACGAAGTGGAACTTATGTTTTACCTAGCAGTTTCCTTCCCTCCCCTTCCTTCCTTCCCTCTTACAATTATTGTAATTACAATTGTTTTCTACATAACAAAAATAGAATCAAAGTAGATATAAACTTAAGTTTAACGTATAAATATTTGTTGTATTATTAGATATTATAAGGAATGGTAGATAGGTACTCAACCATCACAATTTTGTAATTATAGCTACCTACCTAATTTATGAAAATAAGCAAACATTCTACGGAAATTTTATAACTCATCAGTCAAGATTCTGTCGCGGCCGTCGACCACTATTTACAATCGTTGTTGTCAGCCATAAGCACTGTAACAACAATTTTCGACTATTACGGACTCTACTACGTCGTGATAAGAGTAATCTCGTGACGTATTCACGAATTATGTTTTTGTGTCTCTTTTGTCTCTTCTCTAATTTGATCCCGGTTTTGTATAACAAATCATATCCTGACAATGAATGACAATGATATATCGTCCTTACTGTTTACAAGTCGATGCACCGTTTTAAAAAAATATTGTTGTTACGGGCGCCATCTATACGATATTACTTGAATGAATATAAAACATGCTTCTATCTGTTATTTCTACTCGTCAATAGATGACGCTTATTCAATTCAATGTTGATGGATTCTCATTTATAGATGGCACTACTAGTTTTACAACACCTGTTAAAGCTATGTAATATATATATTAAAGTGCCTTATACTATAATAATAATAATAACAACAGTTTATTTATCATACATTGCAAAAAATATACCAATATTAGATATTTAGGTTTCAGAAAAAAATGTTTTGTGCAAGTAAATTCGTCTGCTTTGTACTATATTGGTGCTATTAAGTCATTTTACAAATTTGTATATATTTTTTAAACAACACCAATTTGTTTTTCTCTATTCGAGTTTCTACAAACTACCGGCATATCTTTTCATAGTATAAAACAAAGTTGCCGCGACTGTCTGTTCGCTTATATATATTAAATTACTCAACGGATTTTAATGCATCTTTCAGCAATAAATATAGTTATACAATGGGAAGGTTTATATGTATAACACGTCGGTGTTGTTCTATGCATACGTAGTATAGAACAAACTGGGAAAAAGATTTGTGATGCGCCCCTGCGAAACTGTACCGGGTTTCTAGTAATGAATAATAATAATATAATAATATAATAATCTCAGGACAATTCACACAGCGCCATCTAGACCCAAGTTAAGCTAGCTAGAGCTTGTGTTATGGGTACTAGATAACTGATACATATACAATAATATACATAGATATTTTTTTTTGTAAATACATATATATTATACATAGAAAACACCCAGACCGATACAAACAATCATACTCATGTACATATACAAATGTTTGTGCCGTGCGAGGAATCGAACCCGCGACCATCGGTCGTAAAGCGGTGTACTTGACCGCTAAACCACCGTCAGGTCGTCAATGAATGAATAATAATATGAAAGAATGAATATATCAATAAATATAGTTTTCAATTGTAATAATAATGAAAACATGACATGTTATGTCACACACTGTGAAAAAAATGAATATTTTACAAAATAATTAAGGTCTTAAATAAAATCTTTATGTTAAGTTAAATTATTTTGCTTGTTACTTTTTACTTTTTTGTAGGTATTGAACCACCCTAAAAGTTTGTATATATAAGATATTATGATATACTAGCATTTATAAACAATATTACTGTAAAGTTTCATCAAAATCCGTTCAGTACTTTTTGTTTGAAAGAGTAACAAACATCCATCCATACTCACAAACTTTCCGTTTATATTTTTACTAGCTGCTCGCTCCGGCGTCACACGGGTGTACATGTATTATATATATAAGTCTTCCTTTTGAATCACTCTATCTATTAAATAAAACCGCTTCAAAATCCGTTGCGTAGTTTTCAAGATTTAAGCATACATAGGGACGGAGAGACAGCGACAGCGACTTTGTTTTATACTACGAGTATGTAATGATTTAAAAATAAACCGCGGGCACATGTAGTATAATATAAAGCAACTCGGCGTGAACCGAACCGATTATATTGACAACTGTAAATAAATCGGCAGCCAACTTTTAATTCAATCCTTTCACCAGTCAAATGCAAAGATCGTCAAATGTAAGAACAAATTAAAAACCCGAATGGTTTCAAATTAGATTCACATTGTGGCCCCGCCGCGGCACGTGGCCAGGATTATCGGCTGGTTAATTAAATGCCGCGGGAGAAAGTCGCGCGTCGCGTGACGCGTGTCGCGTGTCGCGCGGTGCGGCGGCAAACTATTTGGAGTACTAATTAAGTGTTTATATGCCTTTATGATCGTTTAATTGGTAACTGAGATTAAATACACTTAAATACCCTTTAAAAATATCGTTCATATATTTATTTAATTATTTAATTCAGGCTGCTTATGGCCCATGTTATACTTACAGACTAACATACATATGAAAAATATTAAATCTTATATATATAAAAATGAATTGCTGTTCGTTAGTCTCGCTAAAAGTCGAGAACGGGGGAACCTATTTGTCAAATTTTAGTCTTGAAATATTCGTGGAAGTCCAGGGAAGATTTAAATGGTGATAAAATATGAAGAAAATGCTTAGAAAAGAATAAAAACAAGAATTTTTTTTACCAAAAAAAATTTACCAGAGTTCGTTCAAAAATTTATTGCGTAACTAAACATAAAAAAATCCATGACATATTGACAGCCTCGACGCTCTAGTGGTTTAGCATACCGCTTTACTATGCGATGGTCGCGGGTTCGATTCCTCGCATGGTACAATTATTTATATAAATGAGTATAATTATTTGCATCGGTCTGGGTGTTTTCTATGTATAATATGTATTTATTTACAAAAAAAATGCATTCATGTATTTATGATGATGATGATCATGTAATCCCGGCCGATTTCGTCCACGGCGACTGTCTTCAACTCCGGTTTTGCCGTTGATGTGCTCGCATGTGACTTATGTAGCCAATTTTGTTTGTGAAAATCCTTGCACATTAGGTATATCAGTTGTCTAGTAACCATATCACAAGCTTTGCTTAGCTCGGGACTAGATGGCGCTGTGTTAATTATCTTGCGATATTATTATTATAATTATATCAGTTAGTTTAATATAAAAATAAATATAAATTTTCTATGTGGTCATGGCACTGATGATGACAATCTGCCACGGTACCGCCGATATACCACACCCTTCGGCCAGTAGTCCTCCGTCATGAAGGTGGGCAGCATGTCGGGCCAAAACGTGTTAAAACTCGCATCGTGGCTTAACTCCAGCTGCGTCACCCTCAATGTCAGGTTGCTTTTGATCCGGATATTGTCGACAATGCCCTGCTCCTTGGTGGCGTAGCGTAGCCTGGACAGGTACATTGCCGTGATCGGTGTTATGTCGGTTTATGACTGGGCCCATAACGTTTAAAATTATTGAAAGGAAATATGACAATTGTAATTTGTAATCGTGACATACTTTTATATATATAATGATGATAGCCATTATTATATATATAATTTATTCATGATCCTTGGTGTCGTTTGCCTCTGATTCAATTAAAACAATATTTATTTAAAACAGCAACACACAAGTTTCTTGCTCATTCTTCTTGTGATGAGTCTGCGTTCCGAATGAGTGGTAGAATAAAAGAAGTGTGACTATTATAAAGTGCTTGTATTAAGTTTATTTTAATGAAGATTATTTCTATTTCTATTTCAAAAGTAAAGCGAAACCAGAAGGTCGTTAGTTCGATATAATATTACATCTTTTATAATCACCGCGATGTCGCCGGCACAATTACTCAAGATTTAACTTCAGTTTTGTATATTGCACATTTAGCTAACGTTATCATTAGCTACATTACTTAGACCTTATACTTCTAAATAACTAATACACAGTAGAGTTCAAGTTACACTGGTGCAAAATAATACTTTGACAAAACCTTGTTTTACGCTCGACATACGTTCACAAAGTCTCTTACACATTACAAATATAATTGTACTGTTTAAACAACAACATTTCAAGCGATAATGTACTTTATGGCTATATTAATAAGACAATACGGTTTCCATTGTGACAGTAAAGTGATGTTTGTAAGGACATCCTCAGGCAAAACACTCGCCCGATAGAAATCTTATTAAAGGAAACGTCTTTTTCAGCTTCCATTGTCTACAATTACTTGGCTTTTGTGGTCCGATGCGGTGTTTCGTCTCACTCTAACACATTAACATCTATATAAGTGCGTCTCGCCGCCACTTGCAATCCAATTTGAGATTTCCGTACGGACTGTTTCGACGGCTCGGTTGTAATGTGGTTTACTTTGTAAATTCACGCGCTGGGCTCGGTTCCTGAATGCTTAGTACTTTTTATTTTTAGACATCAAAGACAAGACTTTTGTTCATATTTGCAAAATATATATTTATCTATATAACTAGCTGTTCACGCGACTTCGTCCGCGTGCAATTTAACATTAATTTTCTAAAATAAAAGTAGCCTAAAGAACTAAAAATTATTTTGTTCGTCTTAATTTATTCGTTCCATTAGGTACTGATAGGTTCAAACTAATACATTTACATCCTGCATCATCCCTTATTTTGTCCCCATGGGGGTTGAATTTATCAAAATCCAAAGTGAACGTCTTCATCATAGTAGCTCCAATCTTTAATTTCAGTTCAATCAGTCGAAAATCTAAGAAGATTTATACAAATTTTCATCCCCTATTTTCTCCTCTTAGGGGTGGAATTTATTAAAATCCTTCCTTAGGGGATGCCTACGTCATAGTAGCTTTATGCAAGCAAAGCTCTCAGCCTGATCGGTTTAAAATTGATAAAGTTTCATACAATGTTCATCCCCTATTTTATCCCCTTGGGGGTAGAATTAATCAAAATCCTTTGTTAGCGGATGCCTACGTCTAACGTAATAACGTATAACATCTACCTGCATGCCAAATTTCAGCCCGATCCGTCCAGTGGTTTGGTTTGTGCGTTGATAGATCACTATGTCAGTCAGTCACCTTTGAGTTATATATATTATTATTTAGATGACGGATTTTTTAAATCAAATGACTTAATAACATCTTGCAACATGAAATATATTACGATGATCTCACAAATGTATTAAGATAAACAAAATGAATCGTCAACGTTAACATAATGTAATACAAAATGAGTATAATTCAAATAATTCAATGTCAAATACATTCGCGTATGACCAAACAAGTATATATTACAAATAGATGTATCTATACATATAAATAAAATTGGAGTGTCTGTTTGTAATATTGAAATAACCGTTTTTTATTACATGCATATGAATATAAATACGGCACATATACAAAATTACATTTTTTACAATTTTTGTCTGTCTGTCTGTTAATTCCGGTTAATCTCTGAAATGGCTGAACCGATTTTGATGGGACTTTTATTGGCAGGTAGCTGATGTAATAAGGAGTAACATAGGCTACTTTTATTTCAGATAAATAAAGTTAAATTCCACGCGGATGAAGTCGCGGGAACAGCTAATATGAATATAAATACGGTACATACACCAAAATAACATTTTTTGCAATTGTTATCTGTCTGTCTGTTTGTTCCGGCTAATCTCTGAAATGGCTGGACTGATTTTTACGAGAGTTTTATTGGCAGGTAGCTGATGTAATAAGGAGTAACGTAGGCTACTTTTATTTTAGAAAAATGAAGTTAAATTCCACGCGGACGAAGTCACGTGTACAGCTAGTATGAAATAAAGTATTAATTGTTTACTTTGTATTATACATTGTATAGTTTGTGTATCTGTCTGTCTGTTTGTTCCTTAATCTCTGAAATGAAGTATCCACTGATTTTTACAATATTTATATATATGCTGATGTAATATCATTAGAGAACAACAGTTTTTTTTATTAGATAAATAATAATTAAATTCCACGCGGATGGCGGGAACAGCTAATATGAATATAAATTACATACACCAAAATAACATTTACACTGTAGCCTCAATATATTACTGCTTCACCCTGTCTTTTGTTCCAAAAAGCTGTAATTCTAAACACCTGTAGAATAGTCCGGAAATTTTTGTCACATAATAATTTTTTTTATAATTGAATAAGTCCGAATAAAAATACTTTATTTAACAATATAATTTCTGTGTACGAAGTCACCATATTTTATTCATGAATTAACATATTTTTGTTTTATAATTATATGGCACGGAATAACCATATAATAAACAATCGTTTTGTCATTGTTTGGTGATACATTATGATAAGTATCCACCCACAGATTGGAGATATATATATATATCTTATATATAATATCATCTAGTGATCACAGTTTTTTCCCATTAAATAATAATAATTGACAATAGATTCTAAAAATTTTGTGAGCGTAGGTAGAAACAGTGAAAACTCTCCAACATCTATTTTTCATCCCCCTAAATGTTTATTTTTTTATTTTTAGACAAAATTTTTAGTATCTATTTATTATGTTTTAGTTTCTATATTATATACAACTACAAAAAGCATAATTCTAAATTTTCACCATTCTATCATCAATCCCTATTTTTATATCATTTTTAATTAATTGAATAAGTCCGAATAATATATATATTTAACAATATAATTTCTACATGTATTTCCCACCATATTTTATTCAAGAATAAACATATTTTCTTTTATAATTATATACAACGGAATAACCATATACAATTTAAATAATAATTGTCATTGTTTGGTGATATATATCCACAAATGATAAGTTTAATACCCCATCAAAATAGATATATAATAAATCATTTATATATAAAATTTCGTGTCACACTTTTGAATTCATAACATTTTTTTTTTGACCGATTCTCATTGAAATTTTGTCGTATTGAGTAGGTCTGAGAACTTGTGTGGCCAACATCTTTTTTTCATACAATTTAAATGTTAGTGTGTGAATACAAACTACCGATTAGCACTAATTTTATTTTTTATTTTTTAGAAAAAATTTTTAATATACAACATTTTTTTATGAACAACATAAGAGAAAAAAATACATACAATCCTCCACACAATTTTCACCCTTCTATCATCAATCCCTATTTTTATAGCGTTATTAATTAATATGGCAAAACAACGTTTGCCGGGACAGCTAGTATATATATACAAAAAAAAACCAAAAATAAAAATTGCAATTGCCATCTGATGGTTATAGTTTCATCTTATTAACTAATAAAATGCATGACATACAGCACCCTTAGAGGTATGCAAATATACAAATTAAATCATATTCAATTTAATATAAAATTATGTCATTACATTAATAAACTAATTAAATACATTTAAATATCTATATTAATTAATTTATGTTAATATTTATAGTTATTAATAAAAAGTTATTTAACGTCAGCCATTTTTCATGTAAAATAATCTTTAATTCTTTAATAAAACATATATTAAATAGAATAGAATAGAAAATCATTTATTCA
The DNA here is from genome assembly GCF_030625045.1 of Achroia grisella. NCBI lineage: Eukaryota > Metazoa > Arthropoda > Insecta > Lepidoptera > Pyralidae > Achroia > Achroia grisella. The sequence goes on from NW_026712988.1 coordinate 164,463, forward strand.
AATAAACTTAATTTAAGCACTTTTGAAAGTCAGAAGATTTTTTTTAATCTACCGCTCGTTCGGAGAGCTGTCTCATCACAAGAAGAACGAGCAAAACACTTGTGTGTTGCTCTTTTAAACAATCCTTGTAAGTTTACATTTACAAATCGAAACGTGTGAATACAAACTACCAACCAGCATTTAGGCTCTTAAATATAAATACAATAAGATTAAATCAGTCGTAGTGATAAGACCAGTTCCTACACGCAGCACTAGTTCACGAGTATGACGGATGAGCCAGCCATCACTGCGCTCGACAATATTTTTTTTATAATACGTATAGCCATCGACAATACCCAGTGGCTAAGTTGCTGTGGCTTTATGAAGATTTTCATGATGTAAAAAAAGGTGGACCATCTGTTTGTTTACTATTCTAAATACTTATATTATAATCTTTATTCAAATAAACTCATTACAAGCACTTTTGAATAGTCATATTTTGATTCTACCACTCATTCGGAATGCAGATTCATCACAAGAAGAATGAGCAAGAAACTTGTGTGTTGCTCTTTGTAATAGATGTTTTTTTATATAATAATTACAGTATAACAAGTAAGAGGCATGCGATAATCAACATAGAAATCGCTACGCACTCATTATTAGTGTAATCAGATAATATTGTCAGTGCTATGGATTTTAAGTTTTTCTATAAAAACATTATTGTCCTTAACGAATTCAATTTTATAGTAAGCTTTTTTGCAAAGGAAGTATTTTATATGACATTGAAATCTTTTTTCAGGCAGATTTATAACAGACTCTGGTATTTATTGTAAAACCTTACGCAATTGCCATAAAACGAATTACTAAATTTAAAATAAATTACTAACATAAAAATAACTATTGACCGTTAACACTAGATCTCGTGCTCCGGTATCTCCTGCTCAAGTGAATGCAGCGGAGCCTCACAAGGATATAATTGCATATCTGCGAAGTCGGGGGGCGCCACTGTACGTGACGGATGACCCCCAACGGATTAGGGCTGCCACAAACTAAAAATATCTTTATTTCTCTAGGTCTATAATAGACTCTTATGATATGTCAAATCTACCGTCAGTTCGGAATGATTTCGAGATGAGAAGAACTGACAAGAAACTCAGCTCGTATTCTTTTCAAATAAATGTTGTACATGTTTACAATAATACAGATTCATTTTTAAATTAAATTTGTGAGAATAGAGTGACCACCAGCATATGCTATTGCAAAAGCAAATAGTCTAATCTATGTTCGTAACTCGAACAGACCAGTCTGCTCAACTTTGGTATAGTTATACCGTTCTAATATTCGATACCATCAGATGGGCCGTATGCTTATATAAATAATAATAAATACATAAATAACCCTGGACAATTAACATACATCTGATTAAGCAGAGCTTGTGTTTATACTGATACAAATATGTGTTGAGTTACATATGACTCTATATAATTTGATTATTAGTTTAACATTTTGTTGGACATATTTTTTAAATCCTTACTAACATTACAAATGCTAAAGTAACTCTGTCTGTCTGTCCCACTTTAAGCCCAAAACTACTGAACCGATATAAATGAATTTAGGTACACATATAGTCTGAGATCCTGAGAAAGGACATTGTTGTATGGGTTTGAAAGAGGAGAGGAAAGGTTTGTATGGAAGTATCATTATTTTTAAAGTTCGAAGTTTGAAACAGTTTTTCAGACTGTTGATGAAACTTTGAATATCACATTTATTCAAAGCTTGTACAAATATTACACTTAAGGAGGTAAAATCAGCAGATTTTAAAATTGCATGTTTTGTTTCTTTCATACAAACGAAGTCGAGGGCACAGCTAATAATTCATAAATATATTGAAATTGTATAAATTAAAGATATTTTATTTTAAATTTTAACTGATTATTATAGTGTAACTAGAATTAAAATTAAATTCAATATATAAATTGCAATAAAAAATATAGGCTAAGTGTTACTCTGATGCATAAGCTATATCACTGCAAAGCTTCTTCAAAATCCGTTCAGCAGATTTTGCGTGAAAGAGTAACAAACAACTATACTCGCAAACTTTCGTATTTATAATATTATTAAAGTTTTACATAGTTATAATAATGTAATATAAATAAGAAATATTACTTTTTTTTTATCTCAATTAATTAAATGTAAATGTTCGCGATATATGTCAACCCTGAACTCATATCAATAACTGACCTCCCCCGAGCTGTTAAAAAGATATAAAAAAGTAATAAAACGCAAGGCGCAATAAAAACCACAATAAAGGAAGGGTTCCTCTGCGGCCGCGTGCCCAAGGAACCCTAATTTGTCGGAGCAACTCTCCACGTCACTTTAAGAACATTTCTCCAAAGAGAATTGCTACTATTTGCATTTTTATACAATTTCGAGAGGTTTTCACTTTTTTTTTATGAAATAAAAGAAAGCATTGCAACTGAGGGGTGCATCACTTGTGACATTATAGATTTTTTTTAAGGAAAATTAATATTTGTTTTTTTTATAACACAGGGGACAAACGAGCATGCGGCTCACCTGATGGTAAGTGAATACCGCCGCCCATGAGCACCTGGAACACCTGGGGAATTGCAAGTACGTTGTTGGCCTTTTAAAAAGGAACAAGCTCTTTTCTTGAAGGTTTCAATATCGTATCGGTTCGGAAATACCATTGCTGGAAGGTGATTCCACAATGTGGTTGTGCGAGGCGAAAAGTTTCTAGAAAACCGCACTGTGGAGGACCGCCATTCATCCAGATGATCAGGATGGTATTTCAGTTTCTGGCGGGTGGTACGGTGGTGAAACTCAGCAGCTGGTATTGAACTGAACATTTCCTCAGAACACTCCCCGTGATATATGCGATAGAAAATGTTTATTTAAAACATGTTCTGTTACTTATTTATTTTATTTAAATATCACTTCATTTGTTAGTAATACATTTTTTATAGCAAAGTTGCTGCGTGGGAGTGTGTATAGGACGCTGGGGTTGGTGCAGCCAACGATGGTGGTAATTGAAGGCGCAATATGTAAGGGTAACAGTATATTACAAAAATATATGTCGTAACAAAACTATGTACGTATGTATGTATGTATGTAAGAGGCAAGAGCAATAAAATAATATTAAGAAAACCATAGCAACCAATGTAAAATATAAATATTTAAAAATAGGGAATTATCCTGCCAGCCAGTGGCCCGAATGTAAGGAGTCCTGTACAGTTGCTGAAAGAAAAATGTTGTTTTTTGTTTTAGCAACGTTATCATGTGTTTTTTTCAACATTTCTTCCTTATCCCATTTAATAAAAACTGTGTACTCGCCCCGGCTTCGCACAGGTGTACATGTATTATATATATAAACCTTTTTCTTGAATCACTCTATCTATTAAAAAAAATATCAAAATGCGTTCCGTAGTTTTAAACATTTAATCATACATAGAAACGAACAGACACCAACAGCGACTTTGTTTTATACTATGTAATGAATCATTAACTCCTGTAATAAATAAATTATTTAAAACAAAAAATTCTAAAAGAAATAATTAAAAAACAATATCATACCGGACTATTGAACCATCACTGCACAACTCCATCAGATATGGTGCAGCAATGGTTCAGATATAAACAGTCCAATCTGCTAGCGATATTGTCCAGGATACTATATTGTATGACAACTGGGGTGAGAGGGGTCCAAAATGTCGTGTCACATTTTAAAAACTAACTACTTCATTACTTTTTTTTTAATCTACCACTCTCGGAAATTTGTCTCATCACAAGAAGAACGAGAGTAAAAGTCCCGTGTTGCTCTTTTAAATAATTTAGTTGTAATTTTACATTTGTGAGTTAAAATGTGTGAATACAAACTACCAACTAGCACTAATTCATTACAGTCAAAATATTAAATACACAATCAATTGTTTGATTAATAAATAAGAGTAAATCAGTCGTAATGATCAGAGCAGACCGGTCTGTACAAGCAGCACCCGTTCACGAGCATGACGGATGACTCAGTCATTACTGCACTTAACCATTAGGTTCTTAAAAGCATTATAAGGCGTAGGTACTAGGCTCCCTCCCTTACTGCGCTTAACTTAGGCTTTTAGGTTTATTGAGGAGAATAGAGTTTTTTTTAGAATAGAATAGAATGTATCTTTATTGCTTACTGTGTGGGTACATTTTTTTGTAAGTTGTACAACAATATATATAGTATATGTATCAACAGTTACACCCTATCGGGCATGCAACTATTTACAGCAGATTTGATTTAAGATTATATTATAAACTAGCTGTACCCGCGACTTCGTCCGCGTGGAATTTAACTTTACATCAGCTACCTGTCAAAAAAAGTCCCGTTAAAATCGGTTCAGCCGTTTCAGAGATTAGCCGGAACAAACAGAACGACAGACAGACAGACAAAAATTTTGAAAAGTGTTTTTTTGGAGTATGTTCCTTATTTATATTCATATGCATGCAGTAAAAAACGGTTATTTCAATATTACAAACAGACACTCCAATTTTATTTATATGTATAGATGTATAGATTATGTTAATTAATTATGTCATGGTACTATTATATATAAGTATATTGTCAAGAATGTCTATGAACTATATATTATTACATGTTTTAAAATTATTACGTTATTGTACTAAAATATTAATTTATATCATAAAATACGTTGTCAAACAGCCAAGCCCTTTCGTCGAGCTTTAAACATTCGTTAAGTTATCTGTCTCTCCACAGACATAAAGTCCGTGCTCTTATTATATTAACCGTTTACATTTCTGTTTGTCTTAATTAAATCAGTAAATCTATTTTGGTCAGAATAGAGTTCATATTTGGGAGCATAATGATCCAGATGAATTGATGGTCCATCTGTGGAGGTATACAGTGACGATGGTGGTGATGGTAGCCGTGGCATGGCGTGTGATGGTGAGGGCGCCGTCGGGACACAGACGCCGCCGAGTGTTGCACTTGAACGGGCAACATGGACCGAGTGGGTGGACACAGGGGCGGACTCTACCTACACACTACTTACACTAGTTTAAATATTAATATTTATACTAGCTGTCCCGGCAAACGTTGTTTTGCCATATAAATTAATAACGCTATAAAAAAATAGGGGTCGATGATAGAAGGGAAAATTTGGGATTGTATATATTTTTGTATGTATCATAAAAAAAAGAAACCAAAAATTTTGTCTAAAAAATAAAAATAAAAATTTAGGGGTGGACTACTTACTACTTACTAGTAGCTTTATGCATGCAAAGTCTCAGCCCGATCGGTTTAAAATTGACAAAGTTTCATACAAACTTTCATCCCCTATTTTATCGCCTTGGGGGTAGAATTAATCAAAATCCTTTCTTAGCGGATGCCTACGTCATAACATCCACCTGCATGATAAATTTTAGCCCGATCCGTCCAGTGGTTTGGGCTGTGCGTTGATAGATCACTATATCAGTCAGTCACCTTTGGGTTATATATATTTAGATTATCACGACTACAGATCCTAATCTTAACTTCACTAAAATGTGATACGTCTCGTACAGTATATGTTTGTATATGGCATAACGTCCCCTCCGATCGATCCCCCGTCCAATTCAAACGGGGATCGAAATTACGACGGCCCGAGCCGAGGTTCGAACCCCTAGTGGTGCCCTCAGACTAAAGTCGTATCCGTCAGGCAGGAGTTGGCCTTCAGCCGCTCCATAAGTCCTTCCGCGGGCTTGTAGTGCCATCTGCACTCGCCCCATAACGTCCGGTAAAGCTGTAAAGGCCAGCTACGGCCAACAGCATTAGAGTAGTCCGAAAAAAATATGACATAACGTGAAATTCTGAATCCGACCCTGCATTGCCACCATGGTAGATATTTTGTTAGTCGGCAGCTTTGTCGTCAACTCGCGCGCCGTCATCGCTCTTTCGTCCCTCTCATACTCTACCGTTCAGAACGAGACGACAGAGGAGTCTCCGTCACGGGACACTGGTCGTATGAACTGCGACAATATTTGGTCAGTAATTGGCTACAATGGGCACAGCCAGGCGGACCTGTTAGTGTGTTTGTCGACGTTTTTGATATTTTTTGGTTATTGGTTCTCTTGACTGTTTATTTTCTCTGGTAAAGTTTAATGTGAACTTAACTAACTCGCTCGTTGTTTTGGTAGTAAAGTAACAGCCAGTGTTGTGGCTTACCCGTTCTTTGTTCAGAGTTACTTCTATTTGTATGAAGCCAAGATGGATCGGTACTTTAACATTTATAATAATACTAGCTGTGCCCGCGGTTTCACACGCGTTAAATATCAATATAAAAATATAGCCTGTGTTATTCTGATGCATAGGCTACGTTACTGTAAAGTTTCATAAAAATCTGTTCAGTTTTTGCGGCTTTACACCTCACCTATTTTATACCCTTAGTGGTGGAATTTATCAAAATCCTTTCTTAGGGGATGCCTACTTCAGAACATCTGTTATGTTATTATATATATATATAATATGTTACTGTAAAGTTTCATAAAAATCCTTTCTGTAGTTTTTGCGTGAAAGACTAACAAATATCCACACTTACAAACTTTCACGTTTATAATATTATTAATACTAGCTGTTAACCGCGTCTTCGTCTGCACAAATTTGCCCATGGAAACCATCGCAAAACATTTCTGGTGAATTTCTCACGATGCGGTAACTGATCTGAACTCATGTTCATCTCATCTTCCTCCACTGGTGACTGTATGCGCCTTATAAAGTTGTGAGGGTGGATCGTTTCGCATACGGATGATCGCCCTGATGATAACCGTTCTTGCGAAGAAACCTGATATCGTGGTGATGGATCGGGCACTCTCGAGGGTGTTTTTGGTGGACGTCACCATACCGCATGACGAGAACCTCGTGAAAGTCGACACCTAGAAAAAGAGAAAATATCTCAACCTGGCTCACGAGGTGACCGAAATGTGGGGGTGATATCCACTGAAATCATTCCAATCGTTATGTCGGTGAACGGTCTTATCCCAACCAGTCTGGAACAACATCTCAGACGGTTGGGATTCCGCGGCGGCTCACTCCCGGGAAAGATGCAGAAAGCAGAGCTGTTAGATTCTGCCCGCATTGTACGCCGGTTTCTCTCCCTGGGGCCCTGAACCCCGGCCGACTGTGCTTCTGCCGGGGGTATGTTGCCATCTCCTCTCCTTAAGAGGGGAGATGAGAATTTTTGGATAAAAATAATAATAATAATCTCAGGACAATTCACACAGCGCCATCTAGTCCCAAGTTAAGCTAGCTAAAGCTTGTGTTATGGGTACTAGATAACTGATACAAATACATAGATATTTTTTTTTTTTGGAACACATAGGAAACACCCTGACCGATACAAACAATCATACTTGTGCCGTGCGAGGAATCGAACCCGCGACCATCGGACGTAAAGCGGCGTCCTAGACCGCTAGACCACCGAGGTCGTCATTATATTCCCTATAGTACTTAAAGAATTATCAGTGACCTGTCAGGGTAAACCGTTAGCGCAGGTATCATTCCATTATCATATATTGGAAAAATATCTGTCGCTTTGTAAATCTCTAACAATGAGGCAACTCAAGATCTTCAAGTTTTAATTAGTTTTTTATGTATTGTAGTACAAGAAGGTGCGCCGGGATTGTCCCTACCGACTCTATGATGGTGCAACTCAAACAATATTAGATGAAATATGAAATCGGCGTGTTCAGTTTCCAAATGTAATCAACTCGAAGGTCGATCGATTAAAGTCACGCCCGTGTGCGAGGTGAGGCAACTGTTTACAGTGGAACTATTCTGTAAGCGTCACTTACGAACTCGAAGGCGGAATCCGCGTGAGATTGCATATTGGTAGTCTGTAAAACTCGACAGCGACAGCAGCGCTGCACGCTCGAGAGCGGGATGGAGATAAAACAGGCTGTAGTGATTTTTTTGTAATAATAATAATTATTATTATTATTTATTTATTTATTATCTAGTTTACTTGCCCATTTTGCTAGTATTACAGATTTTTTATAATTAACATTAGTAGGTGTGTGTGGTGTATACAAAATACACACACACAAAAATAAAATACATATTTTACCACTAATTAATATTAAATTATATTAAAATTATAAAAAAATTTAGAAATTAAAATGTTCAAATTCACAATATCTTTATTCATGTAGGTCTATTACAGACTCTTTGAATGATTTCGAGATGAGAAGAACTGACAAGAAACTCAGCTATAATATATTAAGCTAATATAAGCAAACTAGGGGAAGGAAATTGTTAGTAATGTGGACTGATGACCCCAGTCAGGTTGACCTCCACGCGGTTCCCCCTAGAAACCATCTTGATAAATTCCTGGTGAATTTATCACGTTGGACTAACTGACCTGACCTCATTCTCATTTTATCATCCTGCACTGGTGCCCTACCAGCGTAAACCGTTAGGGCAGGCAGGTGCACCATACCATTATCAACCATTAAAAAAATATAAGCAAAACTCAGTAGAAACTTTATATTTGCAAATGGATACGAGTGCTCCACGGTGTGGTTTTCTAGACACTTTTTGCCACGCACAACCACATTGTGGAATCACCTTCCAGCAATTATCAACCTATACGATATTGAAACCTTCAAAAAAATATAAGCAAAACTTTATTTTCTACCGCATATATAGAAACTTTATGAGTTTTACCACCCGCCAGAAATGGATCATCTGGACGAATGGCGGTCCTCCACGGTGCGGTTTTCTAGAAACTTTTTGCCTCGCACAACCACATTGTGGAATCACCTTCCAGCAATGATATTTCCGAACCTATACGATATTGAAACCTTCAAGAAAAGAGCTTATTCCTTTTTAAAAGGCCGACAACGTACTTGCAATTCCCCTGGTGTTGCGGGTGCTCATGGGCGGCGGTAATCACTTATCAGGTGAGTCGCAAGCTCGATTGTCACCTGTGTTATAAAAATGTACCTTGAGTGAAGCGATGAGTGAAGTGAATTGATAAAACGCTTACAGAATACCAATGCAGTAATGTACCGTACGGACGGACAGACGACGCGCAAAAATAAATATGTACATGTTTAATTTCTATCCCACAATGTGAACAATTAATATTAGCTAATTAATATAAAGCTAAATTTTAAAATAATAAATATGAGCGGCGACCTCGGCGGTCTAGCGTTTTAGCACAACGCCTTGCTGATGGTCTTGGGTTCGAATTCTGAGTCTCTTGAATACAAGTCTCTGCATCGTGCCATCGTGTTTGTGTTGATCTGGTTTTTTCTACATCTATCTATAGATACGTGTATAAATAAAATTGAAATGTCTGTTTGTAATATTAAAATAACCGTTTTTTCCTACATGCATATATGTAAATATAACTACAGTACATACACCAAAATAACATTTTTTACAATTTTTCTCTGTCTGTCTGATTGTTTCGGATAAACTCAGAAATGGCTGGACCGATTTTGACGGGACTTTAATTGGCAGGTAGCTGATGTAATAAGGAGTAACTTAAGCTACTTTTATTTTAGAAAAATAAAGTAAATTCCACGGGGATGAAGTATTATTACAGTGCTTTGTGTGTGTGTGTGTGCCTTTAAATTTAATAAAAAAATTATCTATCTATCTAAATACTTTTTTATATATTATATAATAGACAAACTCCATAACTACTTGTGTAGTCAACGACATCATCAATTGCCAATGGTTTCCTTTAATTACTCAATATGGAATCGTGCATTCAGCTGAACTAACGGTATATGCTGACGGGGCACCATTAGAGGATGGTAGGACGAACATGAAGTTAGATCTGAGTGATATTCATGGTATGCATGAGGTCAAATCAGTCATTTGGTCTACTATCACAATGTTTGTAGTGCACTCATGGATGAATGAAATATCTCCTTTGGCAAGTAATCTGAGGAGATCATTTAAGAAAAGTCTGAGGTAACGCTACTACACACAATGTTTGTAGCGCACTCATGGATGAATAAAATATCTCCTTTGGCAAGTACACGCTCTATCCTGAGGAGATAAAAACCATCGCTCCTAAGAAAAGAATATCCTTGAGGTAACGCCACTACACATCCTATGTGGTTATAGCCCACTCATGCATAAACGAAATATCTCCTTTGGAAAGTTTACACTCTTACCCGAGAAGATAAAATCCATCGCTCCTAAGAATATCCTTCAATTCTTGTCCCTGACGGGTCTAGGTAGCGAACTTTGAAAAGCGAGCACAATAGATCCATGTAGGAATTGGTACCAAAGTATGTCATGTTAATCTTTCGGAAACCATCCATCACGTCATCACGTGATGAGACTCTCCATGTTGCCTTTCCATCTGGTAGGCCACTTGTTTATCACTACAGTTCCATGAAACAGAATAAAACAAACAGCGAGATGACGTGATCGTTTTAGTCATAGATAGGTTTTACCCTAGACATAAACAACATGACCACACGACGGACGGCCGAGTCTTAAGTTTAATACATAATTAACAATATACATATATACACAATTAATGTAAAGTTACACACAAAGATTTCCCAATACAAAATGCGTACTGCAAATACAATTACTCAGACCAAATAGGCATCGCCAGAAATAAGTTTTGAAGTGAATTACTTAAACAAATTATAGATACAAAACAAAAAAAACTGTTAAGTAAGAATCTGACATGCGGTTCTAAGGTTCCTTATTGAAAATTATGATAATCTTTACATATCGACACATTTCGACTTATAAATGTAAACTTACAAGGATTATTTAAAAGAGCAACACACTTCTTGCTCGTTCTTCTTGTGATGTGAGCTTTCCGAACGAGCGGTAGATAAAAAAAAATGCGTAAATCATTTTCTATTCTATTCTATTCATATCATTGTCATTATTATTACATAGTATAAAACAAAGTCGCTGTCTCTGTCTGTCCCTATGTATGCTTAAATCTTTAAATTCAAGTGTTTCAGAATGATTCAAGACGAAGGTTTATATGTATAATACATGTACACCCGTCCGGAGCCGGGGCGAGTAGCTAGTGTAATATAAAATTAAGTAGCTTTCGCTGTCTGTTCGCTTAGATCTTTAAAACTACGCAACGAATTTTAATGTAGTTTTTAGCGATAGATAGAGTGATTCAAGAGGAAGTTTTATATGTATAATATATGTGCGAAGCCGGGGCGGTTAGCTAGTTAATACATGATACATCAAATCACTCAGATTAAGAGAACCCCAAAAAATATCTGTCACAAAATTTCATGAGAATCGGTCAAGCCGTTTCGGAGGAGTATGGGAACGAAAACTGTGACACGAGAATTTTATATATAAGATTTATATACAAGCTCATTTAAAATGATTAGGATCTGAGTTGCTTATCACTTCTTCCTGGTTCGAAATCATTCCGAACTGACGGTAGTATATGAATGTTTTGATTTGATTTGATTGACCTTACAAACTAAAGTCGTCTCCGTCAGGCGGGAGTTGGGCTTCAGCCGTCCATAAGCCCTTTGGTTTGGAGTGCCATCTGCACTCGCCCTCTATCCGGTGAAGCTGTAATGTCCAGCAGCGGCCAACAGCATTAGAAGAAAGTGTACGGATCCATAAAAACTGGAATCAACTTTACATTAGTGGCCGGCCAACCGACATGCAGGCTACGACGCTACGCTGCGCTGCGCGCGATGCCCTACAGCGCTGGAGGTAGCGGTCCGCCGGGGGGTGAAGGGGACGGCTCGTAGCAAGGGGGAGGAGGGGACGAAGCGGTCGTGCCTATACTGACGCAACTATAATCTCAAGTTTACTTAATTCCACTGTTTGTTCACAATTAACCCGTTTCAAAGACACCAATTCGGTACAGTCGACGCCGAAAGTGTTGTAATTGAAAATTTATACGCAGCGCACTCGCAGCAATTAAAATAACTTAGAATTATTTTTGATTTGTCATTATTAATATATAATAATAAATAATCTATACATATATATAAAATAGGAATGCCTGTTTCTAATATTGAAATAACCGTTTTTTTACTTTATGCATATGAATATAAATACGGTACGGTAAGGTACCTAAATAACATTTTTTACAATTTTTGTCTGTCTGTTTGTTCCGGCTAATCTCTGAAATGGCTGGACCGATATTGATGGGACTTTTTTTGGCAGGTAACTGATATAATAAGGAGTAAATTAGACTACTTTTATTTTAGAAAATATCTTTTATTTTTTTACACTGATTACTTGTTGCTTTTGCAATGGCAGATGCTGCTGGTCATTCTATTCTCTCAAATTTGAATTTAAATGAATCTGTATTATTGTAAACATGTACAACATTTATTTGAAAATAATACGAGCTGAGTTTCTTATCAGTTCTTCTCACCTCGAAATCATTCCGAACTGACGTAGATTTGACATATCATAAGAGTCTGTAATAGACCTACACGAATAAAGATATTTTGAGTTTGAAAAAAAAATTCAATTGTCTTATTTTAATATAGAGTTTTGTAGGTGTGTGTACACGGATAGTAACATGATCGGCTCTCCGCATGATCACCTAAATAGCCGACAGAATCCATTTGTTTGCCTCCCGTGTTTGACTTCCACCGCTGTATGCACACACGCGTCCACCTCACAGCACACATACACACCAACAATATTTGGACACTTTAGAAACTTGAATTTCCATTTGTCTGACCACGTATCAGCCTAACTGTTGACCAACTTTATTTTTCTATTCCCAAACTCATTGCCATCCAATTATAGATTATATAACGTTTGTAATAAAGGTTGGTTTAATATTACAGCAGTTTTATTGGGTATATTATAATATTGTCGAGGTTCTATTAAAAACAAAGATGCAATAACAGAAATTAGTCCCTACGCCGCCGTGATAAGAATCATTTATTGTTTTATTGTTCGTTCGATTGTTCATTAGTGGATATAGTTATTGGGTTTCTCAAGTATAATTAAATATTATTATTATTTCTCTTACTGGTACTTATTTAATTTTTAATACAACCCGAATTGTGTGGTGATGAAATATTTGTTATGTGTCATGAAAATTCAATTATTTGGCAATCGGAGAGGACTGACCGCACGGTTTTATTATTTTCACATAGATAATACATTATCTATGGGGATTGTGCAATTTATAACTATAATTTCGGTTATAACGACGACCTCAGTGGTCTAGCGGTCTAGCACACCGCTTTACGTCCGATGGTCGCGGGTTCGATTTCTCGCACGCCACAAATATTTGTATTCATGAGTATGATTGTTTGTATCGGTCTGGGTATTTTCTATGTATATTAAGTATATATTTACAAATAAATACATCTGTATTTATATCAGTTATCTAGTACCCCTAAAAAAAATTTAGGGAGGACTACCCCTATCATTTAGGGGGATGAAAAATAGATGTTGGCCGATTCTCAGACCTATTCAATACGTTCACAAAATTTCATGAGAATCGGTCAAGCCGTTTCGGAGGAGTATGAGAACGAAAACAGTGACACGAGAATTTTATATATAAGATTTACGAAAAACTAATTATCTATGTATATGTATCAGTTATCTAGTACCCGTAAAGCTTTAGATAGCTTAACTTGAGACTAGATGGCGCTGCGTGAATTGTCCTGAGATGATTATTATTATTATATTAATTTAAACAAAAAAATGTAATACAATTGAGTTTCTTGTCAGTTCTTCTCAATTGGATCTATATACTGAACTGGACGGTAGGGAAAAAAATAAAATTATAATGTAAAAAATTTTATGTTCATAAGCGGCTAAAATGTCCTACATGAATAAATGATTTTTGAATTTGAATTTGACATAACGATAAACACTTTAAGTAGAGCTTGTTTGTTGACTTCTCTGCATCGAAGTGACTTAAATAATCGGTGTATCCAGTTATAACTGGTACCCATGACTTATTATGCTTTTAAGTCAAGTTGATCAAAGTCAACTTACTTATATGATTGACATAAGACTGATGATTGTTGACTGACTCATGATTTATATTCATGCTTAGTCGTATTATTTTTACATCATACTCGTGAATGAGTGCTGCATGTGATTTGTCTGGTCAGGTTACAGAAACTTAATATTGATTTCCTGTTGACAGAAGTGCAATAGCATATGCTAGTGATCATTATTATTATCCCTAATTTAATTTAAACATGAATCTGTATTTTTTTTTATTTTAGGGACTTTTGTACCATATAAGTACATGTCAGTCCCATTGTACCCTAAAACCAATCACTCTATTACCTCACCAGTGAACAAATTGCCTTAGTGCGGCTAAGTCTGAAGGATCAGCTAAAACAGTTTGTATGTCACCAACATCTAATGTATTTATTTCATGGTCTGACGTTATTATATGTCGTAGACTCTCATTCCTGACAACTTCATCCTCTATTGTACCACATACTATCTGTAATTTTGTTATTATATATATTAGATAAGAATACGAGCAGAGTTTGTTGTTAGTTGTTCTTATCTCAAAAGCTCTCTGAACTGACGGTAGATTTGACATATCATAATAATCTGTAATAGAACTACCACAGACTATTATGATTTGAATATACATGAATAAAGATATTTGTAGAGAAAAAAATAAAATTATAATGTAAAAAATTTGACGTTCATATGCGGCTTCATAGTTCTTCATAGTTCATAGGCATCCGCTAAGAAAGGATTTTGATTAATTCTACCCCCAAAGGGATAAAATAGGGGATGAAAGTTTGTATGAAACTTTGTCAATTTTATACTGATCGTATGAGACTTTGCATGCATAAAGCTACTATGACGTAGGCATCCCTTAAAAAAGGATTTTGATAAATTCCACCCCTAAGGGGATAAATTAACGCGAGCGAAGCCATAGGAAAAAGCTAGTAATTAAGATAATCAGGTTTTTAATAAAAAGTAGTTGATACAATTATACTATTGATAATCAGTAATTAAGAGGCGCGCGTATTTTAAAAAAACAGGACGCTGACAAATAACTATACAAAACTTCCCAGGACACTACAAAGACTAGGACATGTCCTGGGAAAACGGGACGGTTAGCAACCCTAACTTAGATGTCATCATGTATTTTTTTTTTTACGGATGATAATGGGATGGTGCACCCGCCTGCGCAAACGGTTTACGCTGGCGGGGCACCAGTGAAGGATAAGATGAACATGAGGTCAGGTCAGTTAGCACATCGTGACAATTCAACACGAATTTAACACGATGGTTTCCAGGGGGAACCGCGTGGAGGTCAACCTGACATAGTACATTGTTAGTAATGAGGTCAAGATCCCCTTTCCCCCGATCCTGTAATTTCACGTCTAATCGGCACCGTACAATCAAAACAGCTTACGAAGGAAGCGGTTTTTTGGCAGCTGGCTTTGAAATAGATGAGCACAGTAAAGTCTACCTCGGGATAACGGTAACAATCAGACATACATGCTGGCCTCTGTGGTCTAGCGATTCAATACACCGCCTTACCTCCTATGGTCCTGGGTTCTACTCCTCGCAGCACAAACATTTGCATTCATTGTAAGATTGTTTGTATCGGTCTGGGTGTTTTCTATATATAATATTGTTTTTTTTTTCATTATATTTCTTCTATGTGCACAATAAAGAGTTTATTATTATTAATATTATTATTATTATGTATGTATTTACGAAAACAATCTATATATTTGTATCAGTCATCTAGTATAACATAACACAAGCTTTAGCTAGCTTAATTTGGGTGTAGATGGCGCTGTGTGAATTGTCCTGAGATTATTATTTTACATACTTTTATAATATCAGTGTCGATATAGCACTGAGCACAATTTTTATTATTGATTATTGATTTTTATTTATTACTAGTTACACGTTCCAGCTTCGCACGTGTGTACATGTATTATACATATAAACCTTCCTCTTGAATCACTCTATCTATTAAAAAAAGCCGCATCAAAATCCGTTGCGTAATTTTAAAGATTTAAGCATATATAGGGACGGACAGACAGCGACAGCGACTTTGTTTTATACTATGATAATGATTGTATTTAAATGTACTTTCCAAGGGGTAAAATAAAGATAAACAGACCAACTAAACAGAATCAAAGCTATTACATAATAAAGATCGTCTGTACGTCTATTCACAAATTAAAACTATAACAGAAAAAAAATACAAAGCCCATACATCCAATACAAAGCACACAATCGAATTGTATCCGCTCCACTCACTGGAAACTCGATATTTTTTAATACGAGCGAACGTAAAACGATATTATTTCATTCCTTTCAAGTTCCCACTTGGTAGGACTTTAATTTTTTGTTATATTGTGCTTATAATAATATTTTGCAAATAAAAGGCAACAGTGCGTGAATATTTAGTGGTTGATAATACAATCTAATCGTTAAACGAGCCCCTTACAAATTTATAAACGTAAAGCTGGGAATTGAATGAAGAATGACGCTCGCGATTTTATTTATAACTAATATAATGTATGTATTTGTACTTCTATTATGTGGATATATAGATATATATGATATACTAGATGTACCCGCGACTTCGTGCGCGTGCAATTTAACTTTATTTTTCTAAAATAAAAGTAGCCTAAGTTACTCCCTATTACATCAGCTACCTGCCAAAAAGTTCCGTTAAAATCGGTTCAGCCATTTCAGAGATTAGCCGGAACAAACAGAACGACAGACAGACAGACAAAAATTTTTAAATGTGGTTTTTTGGAGTATGTTCCTTATTTATGTAGTATTATTATATGTATGTAGTAAAAAACGGTTATTTCAATATTACATACAGACACTCGAATTGTATTTATATATATAGATGTATAGATTATATTGTATACGTTATTACTAAAATATTTCTATTGAGTTCTATTACTTTACTAAAAATGGACTATGAAAAATATGTTCGCTATAAATAGGTAGGAGGACCAAATGAAGCAGAGTTATTTCATGTACCTTGAGAGGTATTAAGGGTTTTATTCAGAAAAATACGAAGTTAGAAAAATGATTTACATATTACAAACAAACACTCCAATTTTATTTATATACTAGCTGTACCCGCGACTTCGTCCGCGTGGAATTTAACTTTAATTTTCTAAAATAAAAGTAGCCTAAGTTAATCCTTATTACATCAGCTATCTGCCAAAGAAAATCCCATCAAAAGCGGTCCACCCATGTCACAGATTGAAAATTGAAACAGACCGAGAGACAGACAGACAAAAATTGTAAAAAAAATAATTTGGTGTATGTACCGTATTGCTATTCATATGCATGTAGTAAAAAACGGCTCCAATTTTATTTATATGTATATATGTTATATGTATAATTATATATATATATATAATGAAACTACTATAATTTCTAAATAACCACATCAGTATTTATTAAACTTTGTAAAAGATACACTTGCCTAATATTTTTCCATTGAATCATTGGCTTCAGTAAACAGAGTCGGGTTGTAGTTTGAAGTAACAGATCACGTGGCCAGCGTAGCGTGCGCACCGCAAGTGAGAAGCCAGCCAGCAAGCCTGCGGTACAGTGTGCGATCAGCCGGATAATCAGTAATTGTGCGGAATGCCTACTGTTACAAATTCTTGACTACTATCTTCCCGCGACTTCCATCTTGTGACTATATACTAATCGAAGAGCTGTCTTCGTGATAGCTACGTGTTAAATTTGAAGCGTTAAACGACGACCTCGGTGGTCTAGCGGTTTCCGCTTTGCGACCGATGGTCGCGGGTTCGATTCCTCGCACGGCACAAACATTTGTAATTATGAGTATGATTGTTTGTATCAGTCTGGGTGTTTTCTATGTATAATTTGTATTTACAATATATATATATATGTATCAGTTGTCTAGTACCCATAACACAAGCTTTAGCTAGCTTAACTTGGGTCTAGATGGCGCTGCGTGAATTGTCAAAAAAAAAACAGTTAGGACGTCGAAGCGTAACTAACAAATTAATGTATTGTTACTAATAGTTAAAATTAAAGATATATAGATAATAGTTTTTATAGATAATTGATGATAGATAATTATAACATCACATGACAAGTATAATATAACAATTCAATAATGTTAAACCTGCATGTGTGTGCTACAGCAATACAAAACTGGTACATAGCTCAGTGTGGAGAATCACTCAAGGAGCAAAACACAGATTTTCAGCTACGTCCTCGAGGGTGAATAATATACTTTTTTAAGATAATCATATTGTATCTGTAATATGTATGAAGATATGTCCGACGATCTGGTCAAGATCGCTGGGAGGCATTGGATGCGAGCAGCGCAGGACAGTCCAGCAGTGGACGTCTTCCGGGCTGAGATGATGATGATGATGATGATGATGTACGAAGATAACGAAATGACAACCAGTTTGTCTGTCCCTATTTTTCAGGAAATACTTACAGATACGGAAATACTTTTTAATTTTTTTTACCAATTTATATTTTTTTAAGGCAATATTAATTTATAAAAGTTATCTTTATAAATGTTTTTTTATCAATTTATAAATTTTATGTTTAAAAAATTTTTTTATCAATTTATAATCTTTTTTAAATTTATCAAATTTTTTTTAAATAATTTATTTTATCACATAAAAGAATTTGTCAAAATCAAATTTAAATTTATATTAATGATTAATGATAACGTTTTCTTTTGAATTACATATAATTTTGTATCTGGCGAGTTACAGGCAACCTGATTTTACATTTGCCAGGTATCATGTAAGTATAATTAATCTAAATATCTTGTCAAACTTTTTTTAAGTGGAGATTCATCCCATTAAGTCTCACACATTTTAAAGTGTAGCTCACTAAATACACATAAACTGTCTTATACAACTAATATACATAATATTAAAATCAACAACCCTTTACCTTTTCTATCGATTATAATAAGAAATTGTCAATCACGCGTCAATCGTGACTGAGGACCGACGATTACAATACCAATTTTACAATACCAGACATTACAATAACAAAAGTAAACATAACAACAGAAATCCTTTCTACACCATACCATCTCCCACGCATTTCAAACTAATATACTGTGATTTCAATTAATTTTCAACTCTATTTCTAAATAAATATAGTTTATAACCGCGTATAACTGGATGTTTGTTTAACAAAATATTTGATGGAGTACAAAGGTTATAAAAACTATTTTTTTCGCTCGATTCTGCAATTATTTCCGAACAATAAGTAATTGATATGCTCCCAATGGCTCTGAATAACCACCACCCAAATTGAGTTGAGACACCCCACCCCCCATTTCTGTAGAGAAGCCTATAAAAGAATAGGATGTTATATGACTTTGTGGGGCTCCGTTTAAGTTGGACGTAACGTTAAGACCTACCTGCTATTATGTTGAAATTTTTATTGAGTGGTTTTAGTTGTTTTTTTTTTATATTTTTTTGTACAATTAAATTTATATTGCGGTTTAAATGGCCACAGCTGGTGCTCACAAGTATTGGATGACAGTATTTTTGATTGTTAACAATTACAAGAAAAAAAACAGTTTTATTAAATCGTGAGTTCATTATGCAATGACATCAAGGAAGGAACTGTGCTCGGGTTGAAAGTAAAAATACAGGAAAGGGTGAAACTTACTGGTTACTTGATAACATCTCGGATGCAGTTATCAAGAACACAGACTATGTAATTATACCGTCAAATGTTCTCAATTTATATTGTACTGAAATAAAATATTGCTTTCTTATGCTCTAACTAGCTACTCGCCCCGACTTCACACGGGCGTCCAAAAGTGTACATGTCGTCGATTAAATAGAAAAATGACATTTTACAAAATTAGAGCTATAATTGCCTCGTTTTATATAAGTCAATTAAATTAACCACGCCGCCTTAATCATTATATTAAATACTTTTAAAATTATATATAATACATCTCTGTAAATTTAAAACATTAAAGGGAAAAATAATTTAAATAAATTTAAAACTTGTCTACAGGACAAGACAAAAATGTACATTTTGAAAATTGCTATTTTTCTATTTAACCGACGATTATAAAACGATATATTAAACCTTCCTCTTGCATCACTGTATCTGTACTGTACTGTATAAAATCCGTAGATTTCATCATAGACAGCGACAGCGACTTTAGGAATAGACAGCGACTCTATTTTATACTATGTAATGATATAAATATTTACATTCGTACTGTTAATAGCATTAAAAAGGAATGAAAGTTTTTTAATTCCAATATTTTTATACAATGAAAATTAAAATAAATATGGAAGGTTATTATAAGAATTATTATAAAGTGGTTTAGTGTAATTGTGTATGAGTGAAATACCAAATTGAAACCTTAAGTAATATAATTATAGAGCTCATAAATAAACGAACAAACCAAACCAACTAACAATGCAGTGAAATCGTCTAAAAACAAATAGAGTGTGTAGTTATGTACTGTACAGTATCACCTTACTGCCTAATATTTATTGAACTCCAATTTCGAAGAGAAATTAGCGAGACATGGTTTTGTTTGTTACTTGCAAATAGGTACAATATAGTGGTACTAAAAGATTGGGATTATTTGTAATGGAAAATAAAGTTAATAATATAATAATAATCTCAGGACAATTCACACAGCACCATCTAGACCCAAGTTAAGCTAGCTAGAGTTTGTGTTATGGGTACTAGATAACTGATACATATACATAGATTTTTTGTAAATACAATACATATTATACATAGAAAACACCCAGGCCGATACAAACAATTACACTCATGAATCCAAATGTTTGTGCCTTGCGAGGAATTGAACCCGCGACCATCGGTCGCAAAGCGGTGTGCTAGACCGCTAAACCACCGAGGTCGTCAATGGTGATTATTGATATTTAATTAATTAAATAAGTATCAGAAATGTTATTAATGTTAATTAAAAGAAAAAAAATTACTTCCAATGGTAGTTATAATAAAAAAAAATATTTTATTAATAACAAGCGAACCGTTTCGTCTTCGCACGGTTGCATTACGAATCTTTGAAATTCTCGGCTTGTTCTATATATATAACACATATGTATTATATATATAAACCTTCCTCTTGAATCACTCTATCTATTGCTGAAAACTGTATTAAAATCCGTTGCGTAGTTTAAAAAATATTAGCGGACAAACAGAGGCCGCGATTTTATTTCATATTAGGTAAAGATTTGAACAATTGACCTCATTGTTAACAACGTAGACTGTTAGATTGACTTCCACGCGGTCCCCTCTGGAAACCATCGTGGTAAATTTCCATTTGCCAAGATGGACTATCTGACCTGACTTTATGCTCATTTGATTATCCTCTGCAGGTGTCCAAACGTTGCGTAAACCGTTAGCAAAGAACTGTGCATCTTTCCAATATGTTTTCATTTAGCCTCATTAAAACATATGATGCCCTGGCTAAAATTATTATTTATAAGTTAAAACAGATTATATAATCTACATACAAGCGAAAACTTTTTATGATTAAATTTTATATTTAAGTATTAAATCTATTTTATATTTTAATATAATATTTTATGTATAATATATGTAGTATCAAATCGCAGCGGGAGCCTAAGATTTAAAATAAATCAAAAAATGTACATTAAAAAAAAAAAAGGTGAAACAAATAAAAAAAAAAAAATAATTATGACTGATTTATTTTATTACTTAAGTATTTATTTATTTATATCAATTTTGCAATTTTGGCAGTTTTTATTGATAAATAATTTCTTTAAATGTTATTTTGGACAACAATTATTTAAAAGAGCAACACGCAAGTTTCTTGCTCATTCTTCTTGTGATGAGTCTGTGTTCCGAATGAGCGGTAGAATAAAAATATGACTATTCAAAAGTATTATTAAGTTTATCTGAAGATATATATTTTTATTTCTTTAAAAATTCTGTGTGTATATAAGTTTTTTTTTAAAGTGTATTCATTAGAACAAATACAGTTAAGTAATAACACATGTTTAACATAACATACATATATACGAAAGAAATTAATTACACTGAATAAATTCAAACTCAAATCTTTATGCAACGATCATGTGTCTTTTATTATATTCATGTTGCAAATAAAGTATATTCTATCTATCTATCTATCTTTATTCAGGTCTATTACAGACTCTTATGATATGTCAAATCTGCCGTCGTGAGTTCGGAATGATTTCGAGGTCAGAAGAACTGACAAGAAACTCAGCTCGTATTCTTTTCAAATAACTGTTGTACATGTTTATAATAATACAGATATATTTAAATTCAAATTTGTGAGAATAGAGTGACCAGGATATGGTATTGCAAAAGCAAAAACTCTAATCAGTGTTCGTAACCTGAACAGACCAGTCCCCACAAGCAGCACCCGTTCACTAGTATGACGGATAATAACCGACTTCGTCCGCTTCCGTGAGCAATAACTCAATAAACAATTGTCTCAAACATTACACCATTGTTAGAATACTACAACACTAAACAATACATAGGAATCGAACCCGCTACCCAACAATGGCGCCGCACGACGCCAATTGACTCAGTGTACCATAAGTGCATTTACGTGAACAGCACTCGTATTATTGTTTTATTATATGCTTTTTATATTGTAATAGACCCTTAAGTAATTGTTATTGAATAATAACGTAACATAATTAATTTTGCAGTTAAATTCTGTAACTGTCACCTTTATTGTTTTAAGAATAAGGGTTGTAATATATTTTTATGTTTGCAGTTGGGGTTTGAACAATAAAAGTTGTTTAAAACGTAATTTGGTTTAATTGTAATGGAGGCGTGGTCGTTACAAAAACGGCTTTGAGTTTGTATTGTTATTTTTTCTTTTCAGCCGACATTAATTACGTGGGTTATAATTATATAATTGTAATTAATAAGTTAATTAATACAATATCATAATTACGGACACATATAGTATATCGCCGCATGGTGTTAAGTCACGCCATATGTACACATTGTTTTTGTGCATTACAGTTTGTGCACGACGCACCTCTTTGTTTATTATTTATGTATTTTGTCTATTATTTTATATAGAAAACTATATATTACATTGTCATTCTTGTTCTGCTAATTATTATACTTTTTTTTTTAAATACAATTTTCCACAGACATTCGTCCGTGCCTTTTTTAATTTACTTTAATATTATTATATTTATTTAATTTCCACTTTTGTACAACTCCAGCCGAGATGTTACAATTTGCCTAACAGTGACACCGAGGCAGACCTTATCCGTCTGGCCCAGAACCACCGCTGGCCGGCCGGGTGAGTTGACAACATGCAGTGTCATCCATCTTTATTAGGAGTATTAGATTTACCAATATGCATATACAATTATATAAATCAATTATACACTACTACATAATATAACAATACACATTATGAAATTTCTAATTTCACAGTTTTCATTACATTGTGCAATGTAAGAATTCATAATGTAACAATACACATTATGAATTCTTACACTGCATATACAATTATATGAAATCTTATTTTAACATTATTTTCAAAGTTCACTATTTGTTTTAATTAATTATTATACTTTTGTACATAACATTATTGCTTCCTAGAACCCGTGTTTGCATAATTATGTCTACCAGCCCCATATATATACAGTCCTTCGTTCACAAAGTTAAGTAAATAAAAAAAAATATATCCAATAATATATATATATATATACATGTATAATTTTTTTTTGACCTATTGTTTTTATTGATTATATTTGCACCGCCTACAGTTTTTCTCTGCACAGCCTATAGTTGACTGGTAGAAAATGTCTTAAGGCGTTAAGTCCGCCATATGTACTTTTACCTTGGTATTTTGTGAATTGAAGTTATATAAATAAATAAATAAATAAATATCCATTAAACACTGGAACGAGTTACTCCTTGAGATTAAATGTATCTCTTCAAAATACATATTCAAATCTAAATTACGAAAACGCCTTTCCCAGAACTAGTGTAAGCTCGTGTTATGTAGTATCATTCCTCTACACGACTTCCTCTATGCATCTGAATTTCACTGTTGATTTCTATAAATTTATAATTGTATGTGTATTTGTATGTATGTACGTGTATGTAGTTATATTTATATATGTATAATTATTTAGTAATATTATGTATTATAGTTTATTAAAAGAGCAACACACAAGTTTCTTGCTCGTTCTTCTTGTGATGAGACAGCTTTCAAAAGTGCTTAAAAAAAGTTTATTTGAACGTATATTCTCATATGTATTTATATTTAATCATATTGGTAGATAAAAAACAAATTGTTATGACTATTCAAAAGTGCTTAACTTAAGTTTATTTGAATAAATTATTTTCTATTCTATTCTATTCTATTCTTTTTTTTAATCTACCGCTCATTCGGAATGCTGTCTCATCACAAGAAGAACGAGCAAGAAACTTGTGTGTTGCTCTTTTAAATAATTTATTCTTAATTACAATTTAAGTTTAAGTGTGTGAATAAAAACACCGATTAGCACTAATTCAATTAAATAATTAAAATCTGATTCTGATTGAATAATGAAAAGTCTGTCCGTCCCTATGTATGCTTAAATCTTTAAAACTACGCAACATATTTCGAAGCAGTTTTTTTTAAATAGATAGAGTGATTCAAGAGGAAGGTCATGTACACTCGTGCGAAGCCGGGGTGGGTAGCTAGTATTAAATAAAAATACAAAGACATTGTCAGAGAATTGTTCGAGACAATAATACAATTGTGGATCTCTATTGTAAGTCCCAATCGTGCTGTCGGTGTTGTTGTACGTAGGACTGTATCGACCGGATCACCTGTTTGTTTGTCTATCCTTCACCGATCCACGTGGGAGAGTTACCACTATTGTATTGGAAGGGAATTTAAAAAACCACAAATATGTTTAGCGACAATACTTTAAAAGCCTTTTACAACTTTATACTTGCAATACTCTTGCAATTATACAAGGCGCAGATCCGGCCGCATATGGCTGGGCGGGGAGCACCACAATATCAGCTACTTCCATTTGACCGCATTCATAACCGAGCAGCCAGAATCATTGGTAATCAACGTCTATGTGACAGACTCTACCTATTGGCTTTGCGGCGAGATATTGCGTCTCTGTGCATTTTCTACCCCATATATCACGGGGAGTGTTCTGAGGAATTGTTCGGATTAATACCAGCTGCTGAGTTTCACCACCGTACCACCCGCCAGAAACTGAAATACCATCCTGATCATCTGGATGAATGGCGGTCTTCCACAGTACGGTTTTCTAGAAACTTTTTGCCACGCACAACCACATTGTGGAATCACCTTCCAGCAATGGTATTTCCGAACCGATACGATATTGAAACTTTTAAGAAAAGAGCTTATTTCTTTTTAAAAGGCCGACAACGTACTTGCAATTCCCCTGGTGTTGCGGGTGCTCATGGGCGGCGGTAATCACTTACCATCAGGTGAGCCGCATGCTCGTTTGTCCCCTGTGTTATAAAAAAAAACAACTGCTTGGAGATCTCTAAGTATTTTATATGTGCTCCCTCTAACATGAGTGTAAGATTTATATAATTGTATATGCATATTGGTAAATGTAACTGGCTCCTAATAAAGATAGGTGACACTACATGTTGTCAACTCACCCGGCCGGCCAGCGGTGGTTCTGGGCCAGACGGATAAGGTCTGCCTCGGTGCCACTGTTAGGCAAATTGTAACATCTCGGCTGGAGTTGTACAAAAGTGGAAATTAAATAAATGGAGTGGAGAATTGTATTTAAAAATAAAAAAAAAAACATGAGTGCAATGATGGCTGGCTCATCCGTCATGCTCGTGGACGGGTGCTGCTTGTGGGGACTGGTCTGTTTAGGTTGCGAACACTGATTAGATTTTTTATTCTTTGCAATAGCATATGCTGGGTCACTCTATTCTCCCAATTCTGAATTTAAATGAATCTGTATTATTGTAAACATGTACAACATTTATTTGAAATGAATACGAGCTGAGTTTCTTGTCAGTTCTCATCTCGAAATTGTTGTAATTAGCTAATCAGATATGTTTTATATTCTAAATTTGTATTTAAATTTATAGTTCTTTTATATTACATTCTTGTTTTGTTACTTCAATTCCTTCTTTCTATTCCTAATTGTCAGTAGTCTATATTAATATATTTTCTCCGTTTACCTAGTCTTTTTTCTTATTACTACAACAGAAATCATTCCGAACAACAATCTACCATCAGATTTAACACATCATAAGAATCTGTAATAGACCTACATGATAAAAGGTGTTTTGATTTTTTTTTTTTTATTTGAATATTTTGGCTATACGGAATTAGTGCTAGTTAGTTTATAGTATTTTGTATTACAAAAATACTAAATACTAACTAGCATATAATACGTATAAACTACTATAATTATATGGTGGTTTATATTTGAAACACAATTGAAGTTAAAAAGTTAAAGTTTCATCAATTATTTAAAAGAGCAACACACAGGTTTCTTGCTCGTTCTTCTTGCGTTTCGAATGAGTTGTATAATAAAAAATATATGACTATTAAAATGTAATAATAATTATAATAATCTCAGGACAATTCACACAGCGCCATCTAGACCCAAGTTAAGCTAGCCAAAACTTGTGTTATGGGTACTAGTCAACTGATACATGTATTATACATAGAAAACACCCAGACCGATACAAGCAATCATACTCATGAATACAAACTAAACAACTGCTATTAACACTGAAATACATTTCTTTTGTAAATACATACATAATAGAACACCTAGACTAACACAGATAGTTATATCATCAGGAATCGAAGCCGCTACCATCGGAAGTAAGGCGGTGTGCTAAACCGCTGGACCACCGCGGCCTTCAATAAAGATTATTTCTATTTCTGTTTAACTTACTACAGTTAATATATTTCTATCAATAAGGGTGTATTTGTACTATAATAACCTACCCGTTCACTTTGAACAACCCCAAGGGTTCTATAAACCGACAAACAAACAGACAAGTGCGGCTGACTGTATCTTTGTTATCTCACGATCAGATACCACCCCCTCGTCTCTAACAACGATGTGCTATTGTTAACAACAGTAGCTTTTGATCGGCACAAGATATCAGCGATATGGCCAATCTTTAACCATACTTTAAACTTTCACACGATATCGGATTACCCTACTAGTGTAGCGATAACGCACTACCTCGCCTACTCTAGGTTGTAGGTTCATAATATACAATTAAGAACAATGTAATTAAATATTGTAATGGCTGAAAACTGTGATTGTTACAGAATATGCTGTAAATAATATAAATGACGTAGTGGAGTAACTTGAAACAGTCATGCTCGCTATAAAGTTCAAACTTGTGGCGGCGTGGTGGGCCGGGTCGATGTGCTCCCTCTAATATGGTTGAGTGCAATGATGGCTGGCTCCTCCAGATTACGAACACTGATTAGACTATTTGCTTTTTGTAATAGCACATGCTAGTGGTCACTCTAGAATCGTTATGTTTTTAACCTAATTAGAGAGGTTAAAAACATAACGATCCCAAAGGAGGAAAGAGGATTGTTAGTAATGTGGACTGATGATCTTATTACTAGCAATGTACCATGTCAGGTTGACCTCCACACGGTTCCCTCTGGAAACCATCGTGATTAATTCTTGGTGAAGTTGTCACGATGGGCTAACTGACCTCATGCTCATCTTATCATCCTCCACTAGTGCCCCGCCAGCGTAGACCGTTAGCGCAGGCGGGTGCACCATTCCATTATCATCCACATAAGACCTTAAATTCATTCTGTCATCAGCCACTGGTGCCCCGCTAGAATAGAATATATCTTTATTGCTTACTGTGTGGGTACATTTTTTTTGTAGATGGTACAACAATATATATAGTATATGTATCAACAGTTACACCCTATCGGGCATGCAACAATTTACAACAGATTTGATTTAAGATTATATTATAAACTAGCTTTTTCCCGCGGCAGCGCTCGCGTTAATTTATCCCCTTAGGTGTGGAATTTATCAAAATCCTTTCTTAGGGGATGCTTACGTTATAGTAGCTTTATGAATGCGAAGTCTCAGCCCGATCGGTTTAAAATTGACAAAGTTTCATACGAACTTTCATCCCCATGTACAAGTTCAATTGAAAAGAATACGAGCAGAGTTTCTTCTCAGTTCTTCTCTGTCGGGACCGCATGGAGGTCAACACATTACTAACAATCCCCTCGGGGAAGAGTTGTGTTTCGATTATTTAGCAATACTTGTGTCACGCTCGGCCGGTATGGTTTGTATTCACGACCCAGAGGCCACCAGCCATCTGTCCAGTTAGCTTATATGGAAATAGATTCTATTCGGACGGTAGGCAAAAAAATAAAAAATATAATGTAAATAAATTAACGTTTATAAACGGATAATATGTCCTACATGATTAAATAATTTATGAATTTTGAATTCTTGTATCTTATCTAAATATATATAACTCAAAAGTGACTGACTGACATAGTGATCTATCAACGCACAGCCCAAACCACTGCACGAATCGGGCTGAGACTTTGCATGCATAAAGCTACTATGGCGTAGGCATCTCCTAAGAAAGGATTTTGATAAATTCCACCCCTAAAGGGATAAATTATTACCCCTAATGGGAAGCCGCGGGCAAAAGGTAGTTAACATTATAAACGCGAAAGTTTGTGAGTATGGATGGATGTTTGTTACTCTTTCACGCATAAACTACTGAACGGATTTTGATGAAACTTTACAATAATATAGCTTATACCTCAGAATAACATATAGGCTATAAATTTTATGCAGGAGAAACCGCGGGAATCCATCTATACTCACAAACTTTTACGTTTTTAATATTAATAAATTGTTTCTTTATTTGATCGAGGCCAACTATTCCACGCCGGCAAAGTCGAGAGCACAGCTAGTTTCTAATAAAACTGCGAACCTCTTCATTTAAATAGTCGGTTAATAAAGGAGCGGTCTCCACACTGAGTTGCCGCGTTCGCTGTCACCGACACTCACTCGGTAATTATTTTTATTATTGAGATACCTCCCCCCTCTGACCGTTCACCCCCACCCCCCGCCTCCCAGCGAGCCCTGTAACCGCCCTTTATCGTTTGCTAAAACTAAATTAATTTCTCGTTTTATTTTCTCTTTGTTAACTTCTAAACAATAACTGACACTTGGCGTTATTTGTCTCAAAGATAAAACAATCTCTGTACTAAAAGATCCGATGGCCAAGTGCAAGCTGTCCTGAAGAAAATATTAATGTTTGTATTGGTCTGGGTGTTTCCTATGTATATTATGTGTATATTATACGAACTCGGTGGTATAGTGGTTTAGCACAGCTTTACTTCCGATGGTCGCGGGTTCGATTCCTCGCACTCGCATGTGTGAGACATGCTAATTGTAGCGGAATTAAACAAAATAGTATAAATCCATTAAGTAAGTAGATTTGCTATAATAATAATAATAATCTCAGGACAATTCACACAGCGCCATCTAGACCCAAGTTAAGCTAGCTAAAGCTTGTGTTATGGGTACTAGATAACTGATATGTATATGTAATACATAGATATTTTTTTTTGTAAATACATACATATTATACATAGAAAACACCCAGACCGATACAAACAATCATACTCATGAATACAAATGTTTGTGCCGTGCGAGGAATCGAACCCGCGACCATCGGTCGTAAGCAGTGCGCTAGACCGCTGGACCACCGAGGTCGTCAATGCTATGATCTACTACACCTAATTACATCTTTACATAGTATAAAATGAAATCATTTCCGCTATCTGTTTGCTTAGATCTTTTAAACTACACAACCGACTTTATTGCAGTTTTTTGCAATAAATAGAATGATTCAAGGGGAAGATTTATATGTATAATACATGCCTGTTATGGTATAGAATAAGCCGAGAAAAGCCGGGGCGGGTAGCTGAAAAAGTTAAAAATATACTAACTTCTAAGTAGATTTACTTCACTTGCAACACCTAGTAATGTATATACGAGTAGACGGTTTTGTAGGCGTGACGCTCAAATAAATCAATTCCAATACTTAGAACTGAATCGAGCACGGCGAGAAATTTACAATTTTCCATCAGCTTTCCAACGATCAAAGTTAACACAAAGGATCCTCTGTCTCTTTCCAACTTGTTGGATTGCTAATCTAGCCATCTCTGTTTATGGAACTTATTGTAATAGTGGTAGCTAAGTCAGAAGAAAGTATTGAATTACAGCCGCTCGTGGACGGGTTTATGCACAATAAAGCAATTCAGAAGCAATTTGAGACTCTTCTAAAAGAAAAAAAAAAGAAGAAAATAGTGTATTTGGTACATAACAATAATAAAAATAATTTTAAAATTTTAAATGACATACTGGTCTATATCAGTTAGATAGTTCCAAATAGGTCTCCACTCAGCATATGTCGTCACGGGTTTTTTTTTTATATGATAATGAAATGGTGTTCCCGCCTGCGCTAACGGTTTACGCTGGCGGGGCACCAGTGGAGGATGATAAGATGAGCATGAGGTCAGATCAGTTAGCACATCGTGACAAATTCACCAAGAATTTATCACGATGGTTTCCAGGGGGAACCGCGTGGAGGTCAACCTGACATGGTGCATTGCTAGTAATGGGGTCATTAGTCCACATTACTAACAAATCCCCTGTCGTGACGGGGTGCCACGACGCTGGTATTCTGCAGATACCTTCATACATATAAATATAATAATAATATATATACATACATAGATCTAGGCGGATAACAGAGTAAACATTTACGACATACTAACATATATAAATAAATATCAATCATAACTATACACTGAAACATAAAATAAACTTAATGTTGTGGTAACACTAGCAGACAGACACATTGCATTACCCTGTATATAGAATACAGACACAGTTTTCTGAGTTGTAGTCTTTGAAATTTATTTTTAAAAATCTGCACAGTTCTCTATCATTAATAGACTAGAAAACTACTATAATATTGTGGCGAAGAGATCCGGAAAACACGTTAATGTTTTCCATTTTCTCGAAATTCCAATCAGCCGATCAAGAACATATTCATTCATTCATAATTTAAGAGCTGTGCTCTTGTCGGTGGAGCTCCCGCCACCTTCCACGATCTTCTATCAGTCCCTTTAGCTGTTGATACGACACGACTCCAACTTTTTCTTTAACTTGCTTGATACAGCTGTGTCTTGGTCAAACCCGTTAAAATTAAAATTTAATATTTATACACATATTTATAAATAAAAAAATTAAATAAAAAGACAATAATAATAATAATATTTACTTATCAATTATGGATTCTACAGCCGGAGGTTGTAAAAAAAATCCAACCTTTTTCTTAACTTAAATTTATTAATATAAAATAATAATTACAATGCTTATAGTTCGATGTTAGAACAGAATATGATTGATTTATATAATTCTATAAAAATGAAATGTAACTATAGGCATGACGCGATATGGCGTGATGCTCATTGCTGATCAAGCATTTGGTGCCTTGGTCCTTGGTCCTTCTATACTAGGCTTGCGTAACATATCTCTCTACACAAACACTGTACACATTGGGAACAGATACATGTAGTATTTTAGATAATACAAACAATCTACGCAAGAATTACCATTACAATCAATTGTTGTGAGAAGCTGGTGTCTGAAACAAGTTACAACCCGTAATACAGATCACCAGGCCCTCCAACCGAAAAACAAGTGATATACTTTAAATAAATTACAATGCCTATACTAAATCAATTAAATTAAAATCATAATGTTTAGAATTAAACAAAAAATAATAGATAATGAATAGGTTTGTAAGTAGGCCTACATTATAGACGAAGGAGAATGGCCTACATTATAGAATGTGAGTGAGAGTGGTGAGCCTATCTGTGGGTTTGTGTAAATGTGTGTGTTTATATAATAAATATATATAATAAACTTCTGTAAACATTTACGCATGTCGTGACAACCAGTAATTTTTTTTATGGATTTTTTTTATACTACTATAGTGGCAAGCAAGCATACGACCCATCTGATGGTAAATGGTTACCGTAGCCTATGAACGCCTGAAGCACCAGGGGTGTCACAGAGCGTTGAGACCCTTAAGAAAAGTTTTATATATATAACCCCATGCTGTAGTTATATAGAAAACCTCGGAAGGAAGTTCATTCCACAATCTAAGTGTACGCGGGAGGAAACTCCTCTGAAACCGCACTGTATGGATGTAATGGATGACAATGGAATGATGCACCCGCCTGCGCTAACGGTCTACGCTGGCGGGGCACCAGTGGTGGATGATAAGATGAACATGAGGTCAGATCAGTTAGCCCATCGTGATAAATTCACCAGGAATTTATCACGTTTTTTTCCAGGGGGAACCGCGTGGAGGTCAACCTGACATGGTACATTGCTAGTATGGTCATGAGTCCACATTACTAACAATCCTTTCTCCCTCCGTCAAACAAAGTCGCTGTCGCTATTTGTCTGTCCCTATGTATGCTTAAATCTTTAAAACTACGTAACGGATTTTGAATCGTTTTTTTTTAATAGATACAGTGATTCAAGAGGAAGGTTTATATATATAATACATGTACACCCGTGCGAAGCCGGGGCGAGGAGTTTGTATAGTATAAAACAAAGTCGCTATCGCTATTTGTCTGTCCCTATGTATGCTTAAATCTTTCAAACTACGCAACGGATTTTGAATCGTTTTTTTTTTAATAGATACAGTGATTCAAGAGGAAGGTTTATATATATAATACATGTACACCCGTGCGAAGCCGGGGTGAGTAGCTAGAAAATAAATAAATAAGAATTCTGTTGTATTATTCTACAGTTCTACACTATTTGTAGTTGGAAATAAGCTGAGATTGATAGCAGGTGAATTAGTTACAGTACACTCCTTTATATCTGTTTTATAATTTTGATATATTCTAATTATAATTACTTTAACATTTTTACGGAAACTTCTCTGTTCATCAATTTTATCTACATAGGAACGGACAGACAGCGACAGCGACTTTGTTTTATACTACATAATGAAATATACTCAACGGGTTTTAATGCAGTTTTCAGCAATAGATAGAGCGAGAAGAAGAAGTTTTATATATATAATACGTGTGTTATATAAATAATATAGTTAATTCATTCATAATTTAAGAGCTACGCTCTTGTCGGTGGAGCTCTTGCCACTTTCCTCGATCTTCCATAATATAGTATTACGTTTAAATTGTTTAGTACATCTTTACATAGTATAAACAAAGTTGACGAAGCTGTCTGTTCGCTTATCTTGTATAGTATTAAAATTAGCACAAATAATACAGACAAACCCGAGGTATTCAGGTATCGAGGGTAGTGGGTACTCCGCGCCGCGCCCGGTGTCACAGTACAGTGAATTATACACAAAGTTGTACAATTACTTGCACTCGTCCATTGTCCGACCTCATTCCACCATCCACCATCCACCACTCCACCCAAAACAGTCGCCACCGCGGACCACCCCCGCCGGTAATGACTACCCCGATTTATTGGCTTCAGTTCACATTTTCCGTAACTTTTCACGACTAAACACATTAAGGGACGAAACGACACCCCGTTTGGTTCCTTTATTGTTCCTTTTTAATAGATTTTATCATGGAGAAATAGAAAAAATAATGTTTAATATATTTTGTCAAAGAGAAATAGAAAAAATAATGTTTACTTTTGAATCATTATTTTTTAATATATTTTGTCAAAGAGAAATAGAAAAAATAATGTTTACTTTTGAATCGTTATTTTTTAATATATTTTGTCAAAGAGAAATAGAAAAAATAATGTTTACTTTTGAATTGATCTGCTTTTAATATATTTTATCATAGAGAAATGAAAAAAATAATGTTTACTTTTAAATCGTTCTTCAATGGAACTGATTTTTGTTTTTATGTAATTATGAAATAATTTGTTGCATTGCCATTTTAGGGGACTAAGAAGGTCTGTGTCTTACCCTGTAATTTCACTGCTTTACTCACCCTACCAGTTGTAGTTGTAACTGTTTCACACAAAAACTGCTCAATGAATTTTAATGAAATTTTTCAGTAATGTAGGTTATACATCTGAATAACGTAGGCTAAAAAGTTCATGCGAGTGAAATCCCGGGCACAGATAGTGAAAAACTAATATAGCGCCATCTAGTCCAAATTCAGCAGAGCTTGTGTTATGAGTACTAGACAACTGATATAAATACTTAGATTTTTTTTAATACATACATAATATACATAGAAAACACCCAGACTAATTGAATCGTCATACTCATTAATACAAATGTTTGCGTTGTGCTCGGAATCGAACCTGCGACCATCGGAAGTAAAGCGATATGTTAAACCATTAGACCAGCATCTCTATTAAATACTAATTCAGTTTTCCGCAACATTATGTTTAATTTAAATATAACCATTCCCACGCAATTCAATCGCATTTCATTATGAATTTATAAAACATTTAAGCTCACCCCTAATTCGTTGCAGTTTAAAAACCAACAAACAATAAAGTAAAACCCGTTTAAATTGAAATAACCGACCGCCATGACGGTCACGTGACCACTGCGGAAACTAAAATACTACACCCCAATTTTGCACATTTCAATATACATTGACTGTTTAGTTAGTGTAGTGAAATAGTTGATACGAAGAAAAAGTGCGATGTATAACTAAAAATACACCCCAATTTAGAAATGCATTTCAATGTACATACATTGAGCGTTTTGTTGGTGCAGTGAAATAGTTGATGCAAACAATAAATGCGATGTATAACTAATTGGGTAGGGGTTGTTTATAAGCCGGTTTTATCTGATGAACACTGTAAACTGTCGTATGCTAATCTGCGTTGATTTGTCGTGACATTTGCTTTTCACTCGACGTAATCCGTTCCGAATGAATACATAGAAAATAAAAAAAAAAATGTACAGGGAATTTACGATTATATTCCTAAATTTGCTGTTCCCGCGACTTCGTCCGAGTGGAATTACATTATTTTTCTAAAATTAAAGTAGCCTCAGTTACCACTTATTACATCAGCTTCCTGCCAAAATATGCCCTGTCAAAATCGGTCCTGGTCCAAATAACATTTTTTACAATTTTTTGATCTCGGAAATGAGATCAAAGAATTGTAAAAAGTGTTCTTTGGTGTACGTACCATATTTATATTCATATGCATGTAGTAAAAAACGGTTATTTCAATATTACAAACAAACACTGCAATTTTATTTATATATATAGACTACCTGTCCCAACAAACGTTGTTTTGCCTTAAAATAAAAATAAAAATTTAGGTGTGGACTACCCTTAACATTTAAGGGGATGAAAAATAGATGTTGGCCGATTCTCAGACCTACTCAATACGCTCACAAAATTTCATGAGAATCGGTCAAGCCGTTTCGGAGGAGTATGGGAACGAAAACTGTGACACGAGAATTTTATATGTATAGATAATAAATTGATCTACCTTCTAATTTTAGTATATAAATACAATCCTTCTGAGTGTTAGCACACAGTATATCAGCTATTCCGGTCTGCCGACTGCTTCACACTCCAGTGGGTCATCATTGCCGCATACGATGATTGTCCTCTCGTCATGCACCACTGTGATGCTCCACAAAGGAGACTGTCTTGTGCTTACGTCATATACCACACGTTCCCACGTAGGGTTGCCACTAGAACGACGCTTTAACATCAGTTAGTTTTTTTTATTCGGGAAGCTCAGATATATCTTTTCGTCCAGATTACCAGTGTCTCAAGACGAAGGTTTACGACCAATGTGTGTTGCCAGTGATGACATACGGTACAGAGACGTGGTCGCTAACTATGGGCCTCATGAACAAACTCAGAGTCACTGAGAGGGCGATGGAGAGGGCTATGCTCGGAGTTTCTCTGCGTGGTCGAATCAGGAATGAGGAGATCCGCAGAAGAACCAGAGTGATCGACATAGCCCGAAGAATTGCAAAACTGAAGTAGCAATAGTGGTCCATAGACCAGAATAGAAAATCCTTTATTCAAATAAACTTAATTTAAGCACTTTCGAATAATCAAAGTTGCGACCGGAATAGCTGATATACTGTATGCAATAGCATTCAGACGGACTGCATTTATATACTAAAATTAAAAGGTAGATCAATCTAAATATATATAACTCAAAGGTGACTGACATAGTGATCTATCAACGCACAGCCCAAAACACTGGACGGATCAGACTGAAATATGGCATGCAGGTAGATGTTATGACGTAGGCATCCGCTTAGAAAGGATTTTGATTAATTCTACCCCCAAGGGGATGAAAGTTTGTCAATTTTAAACCGATCGGGCTGAGACTTTGCATACATAAAGCTACTATAACGTAGGAATCCCCTAAGAATTTTGATAAATTCCACCCCTAAGGGGATAAATTAACGCGAACGAAGCCGAGGGCAAAAGCTCTACCTGTTCCCGCAACTACGTCCGCGTGGAATTTAACTTTATTTTTCTAAAATAAAAATAGCTTAAGTTACTCCCTATGACATCAGCTACCTGCCAAAGTCCCGTCAAAATCGGTCCAGCCATTTCAGAGATTAGCTGGAACAAACAGGCAGACAAAAATTGTAAAAAATGTTATTGTGGTGTATGTACCGTATTTATATTCATATGCGTGTAGTAAATAGCGGTTATATCAATATTACAAACAGACACTCTAAATTTATTTATATGTATAGATATCTCCCTTTGATGAAACTAGTCTATCAGACTTGTTATTGTGGGTAAAAATCACCAAACAATAACAATATAAAGAAATTATAAAGATGGAGATGTTTTAAACGGAAATAAAAAAATTGCAGACATTTCTACAAGTGTTCAGTATTACAGCTTTTTGGAGAAGTATGAAAGTAAGTGGGTGAAGTAATATCTTGAGGCTAGTGTGTAGGGATGTTGGGATACATCTGTGGACGAGATAATAATTGAAAAAATACGAAACAAAATATATAAATAATAAAATCACCTAAGATTCCAAACCTGACGACCCTGGTGCGGTAGGCAGCCCTGATAGGGTATAGGCGTTATCGCCAAATCAACACCCTGTATCTTGGTTCTTGTGCATTGATTGTAAAGATATGTTCAGACAAGTACATATATACAGAAAATAGTACGAAATAGTATTGTTAAGATTATCTAAATATATATAACTCAAAGGTGACTGACTGACATAGTAATCTATCAACGCACAGCCCAAACCACTGGGCGGATCAGGCTGAAATTTGACATGCAGGTAGATGTTATACCGTAGGCATCCGCTAAGAAAGGATTTTGATTAATTCTACCTCCAAGGGGATAAAATAGGGGATGAAAGTTTGTCAATTTTAAACCGATCGGGCTGAGACTTTGCATGCATAAAGCTACTATGACGTAGGCATCCCCTAAGAAAGGATTTTGATAAATTCCACCACTAAGGGGATAAATTAACAAGAGCGAAGCCGCGAGCAAAAGCTAGTGTTGTAGATAAACTTGAATAAAATTTCTTGATTGAACCTCGATGTGTTTAAATATAGTATTTAATTTCAGTATATTGTACAGGGCAAGAGACACTTGCCGAAAATTGCCGAGTTAGAAGAGATGGTTTTTTTATTGTGTCAGCCGTAACAAAGTTTTACATTTTTGTAGTCAAATAAGGGAAAAACTGGCTTTTAAAGAAAAATAAATCCAAGTATTATCAATTAATCTGTATACGGAATTAAATGGTATTTAGTAACGGTAGTAATAATATATTAATGATAATCAAACAATACAAGTAGTATTATATGATCATCATCATAGTTTGTTGAGATGGATATATACTATTTTGTTTAATTCCGCTACAATTAGCATGCGTGAGATCACAAATATTGAGTGTGGAAACTTGAGTACCGTTACGACCTTCTCTAATAGCGAACCCGAGACCATCGGAAAAAAAGCGATGTCCGAAATCCGAGTCCACCGAGAGCATCATTGAAATAAATAATGAATGTAATGAAATATTATGTTGAAACATTATGTTGATTGTAGCAACTGCTACCAATTCAAATTCAATTCAAAATCTCTTTATTCATGTAGGTCTATTACGGACTCTTATGATATGTCAAATCTACCGTCAGTTCGGAATGATTCCGAGATGAGAAGAACTGAAACTTTTGAAATAAATTTTGTACACGTTTACAATAATACAGATTCATTTTTAAATTCAATTTTGGGAGAATAAAGTGGTTGATTTGAATCCACAGAAGAAATTTTCTCTGTTCTGTTCTAAAATCAGGTAACAAACGAATTCAGTGCATCCAGTGAGAATACTGCCTATCACTTATTCTGTGGCACTGTACAACATATATCTCTTCAATAGACATGCAATTACAAAGACAAAGGACAATTGACGTCGCGTCAAAGACTCTCGTTGTCCCACTGTCCGCCTGTCCGGTGTCTGCTCGCGTCCGACGTCCGGACACGTCGCTTTGTGGTATGACGTAGCTGCGACGTGGAGATGACGAGCCAGTTAGATTGCTTGCCACGTCGCACTGTGTAAGTACTATTGGACGATTGTTTAAACGATTTCAAGAAGCGGTGTATGCACTTTGAAATTGGCTGGATTTACACGACACGTTCAAATTCAAATTCTAAAATCATTTCTTCATGTAGGACATTTTAGCCGCTTATGAACGTCAAGTTTTTATATTATAACTTTTTTTTCACTACCGTCCAGTTTGGTATATAGATCCAATTGAGAAAAACTGCCAAGAAACTCTTGAATTTTTTTTAAATGTCAGTTTATTTGCAATGTATAGGTATTTATATAGGTATCTATGTCTAACATTAAATGAAAATCCAGTGCATGAACAACTATTGCCATGCACGCTCGTTATTCAAGTAATCGTTTAGTGAGTAATAGTTCTTTCACGCGTTATCAGGAGCGAGTACGATTTGGAACGGAAATGCCAATGTGAAGTACTATTGGACGATTGTTTAAACGATTTCAAGAAGCGGTGTATGCACTTTGAAATTGGCTGGATTTACACGACACGTTCAAATTCAAATTCTAAAATCATTTATTCATGTAGGACATTTTAGCAGCTTATGGACGTCAAGTTTTTATATTATAACTTTTTTTTCACTACCGTCCAGTTTGGTATATAGATCCAATTGAGAAGAACTGCCAAGAAAATCTTGAATTTTTTTTTAAATGTCAGTTTATTTGCTAAGTATAGGTATTTATATAGGTATCTATGTCAAACATTAAATGAAAATCCAGTGCATGAATAACTACTGCCATGCACGCTCGTCATTCAAGTAATCGTTTAGTGAGTAATAGTTCCTTCACGCGTGATCAGAGCGAGTACAATTTGGAACGGAAAAGCCAATGTGAAGTACTAGTGGACTATTGTTTAATCGATTTCCAGAAGGGGTGTATGCACTTTGAAATTAGCTGGATTTACACGACACGTTCTTTCACGCGTGATCAGGACCGAGTGCAATTTGGACTGTGTAGTATTATTGGACTATTGTTTAACCGATTTCCAGAAGGGGTGTATGCACTTTGAAAATAGCTGGATTTACACGACACGTTCTTTCACGCGTGATCAGGACCGAGTACAATTTGGACTGTGTAGTATTATTGGACTATTGTTTAACCGATTTCCAGAAGGGGTGTATACACTTTGAAATTAGCTGGATTTACACGACACGTTCTTTCACGCGTGATCAGAACCGAGTACAATTTGGAACTGAAAAGCCAATGTGAAGTGCTAATGGACTATTGTGTAACCGATTTCCAGAAGGGGTGTATGCACTTTGAAATTAGCTGGATTTACACGACACGTTCTTTCACGCGTGATCAGGACCGAGTACAATTTGGACTGTGTAGTATTATTGGACTATTGTTTAACCGATTTCCAGAAGGGGTGTATGCACTTTGAAATTAGCTGGATTTACACGACACGTTCTTTCACGCGTGATCAGGACGATTGTACGTTGTTGTTGTTGGTGTTGTTGAGTACGATTTGGAACGGAAAAGTCAATGTGCGTAGTCGTGAGAGATTGCATTTAACTGTTTTTATTGTTCACTCTTTCGCGCATGATAACGTGTATGCTTCATGTAATTTCACTTACTTTTAAAATTTTGTTATTTATTCTACTTCTTCTGTTCTACTTCTACTTCTCTACTTTATTAATTTGCCTACTATTTTTTTTCGTTTTTTTTCTTTATATCTCTAAACATTGTATAATTATAATTTATTTAGTGTAGTATAAGCATCATAATTTGTTTAACTTATATCAATTTTCGGTTGGGGGCCTGGTGATCTGTATTACAGGTTATGCCTATCTCAGATACCAGCTCCTCACAGCAAATCGATTAAAATAATAAATTTAAGTATTTTACTATAAAAATACTACATGTATTGTTGCCATCATGTTTGTGAGGAGAAATAAATAAATCATATTATTATTATTATTACTTTTTTTTATTTCCAAAGACACAGTAAGAGTTATAAATGAGTAATAACTCTATAGTCGATGTCCGCCATTTTGCTATGACAATAATTACAAAAAGGCGCTAAAGCCCGGACAATTGTTGTATTTCTTATTAGAAATAGAAATAATCTTTATTCAAATAAACTCATTACAATCACTTTTGAATAGTCATATTTTGATTCTACCACTCATTAGGAACGCAGATTCATCACAAGAAGAATGAGCAAGAGCAAGTGGGTTGCTCTTTTGAATAAATGTTTTTCTGTGGAGTGCAGGAGTGTGCTCACTGTCGACGGGCGGTCTTTCTCGTTCTCTGACTACATTTATATACTCATTCTTTCCTGCGTGAAAGAATCATCAAACGAGAAACGCGTAAAGGTAGCTATTGACTGTTGCCTATAATATTTATTGCACAGAATTTGGACGAAACTGTACTGTGAAGGACTATTTTACCAAATAGAGGTAAGGAATGAGTTTAATCTAATACAATATTGACATCAACATGAATCTCTGTTTGCCCAATGGTTGACTGGGAGAAAATGCCTCAAGGTGTTAAGTCCACTATGTGCACTTTTATTTACGTATTTGTGCAAGTTTTAATGAATAAATAAATAAATGCATGCATGATGAAATCCTATCTAAATAATAGAATGCAAGTTGTTGAAATAAATGGTGTAAAGTCTGAGGGAACTAGTATTAAAATGGGTGTTCCTCAGGGCTCTATTCTGGGTCCTTTCTTATTTTTAGTTTACATAAACGATCTTCCTTATATGGTAGAAAAAATAGCTGATATAGTTCTGTTTGCTGATGATACTTCATTAGTATTCAAAGTCAATCGACATATTGATGATATGGACGAAGTAAACGGTTCTCTCTCTTATGTTTTAAAATGGTTTACGGCAAATAATATGCTACTAAATGCAAATAAAACTAAATGTATCAAATTTACTCTCCCCAATGTAAGGCCGGTAGATTCAAAAATCGTATTGGACAATAAATCTATTAATTTTGTTGACGATACTGTATTTCTAGGTATCACATTAGATTCCAAGTTGCAATGGGGTGCTCATATTACTAAATTGGCGAGTCGACTTAGTTCTGCCGCTTATGCGGTAAGAAGAATTAGACAATTAACAGACGTGGCAACGGCTAAACTTGTCTATTTTAGCTATTTCCATAGCATTATGTCGTATGGTATTTTGTTATGAGGCAAAGCAGCTGATATAAATACAATATTTACTTTACAAAAGAGGGCCATTCGCTCCATTTATGGTATGGGTTCCAGGGAGTCATTGCGAGAGTGTTTTAAGGAATCAAATATCCTCACCGTTGCTTCTCAATACATTTATGAAAATATCATCTATGCCAGAAGGAATATAGACAGTTTCAAAAGAGTTAGTGATTGCACTAATAAAAGCTTACGTAACAATAACAAACTGATTTTACCTAAATATCGTTTGGCTAAAGTTAGTAATTCGTTTTATGGCAATTGCGTAAGGTTTTACAATAAAATACCAGAGTCTGTTATAAATTTGCCAGAAAAAAGATTTAAATGTCAAATAAAACAGTTCCTTTGCAAAAAAGCTTACTATAAAATTGAAGAATTCGTTAACGATAATAATGTTTTTATAGAAAAACTTTAAATCTATAGCACTGGCAATATTATCTGATTACATTAATAATGAGTGCGTAGCGACCTCTATGTTGATTATCGCATGCCTCTTACTTGTTATACTGTAATTATTTATATAAAAAAAAACATCTATTAAAAAGAGCAACACACAAGTTTCTTGCTCATTCTTCTTGTGATGAATCTGCATTCCGAATGAGTGGTAGAATCAAAATATGACTATTCAAAAGTGCTTGTAATGAGTTTATTTGAATAAAGATTATTTCTATTTCTATTTCTATTTCTATTTCTAAATATTTTTATTAATTGAACAAACAAATTTTTCGTCTTCACAATTACAGCAAACATTATCTGTACAAGTGGCGAAATTTCTTGCGACCCTAGAGAGTTCTAGAAAAAGATTGTGCAAATCACATAAATTCAGGTAAGTAGATGCAATATTTGCTTGAATCCACTTACTTACATTAATTCCTAAAATTCTAAAAAAAATTCCCATTTTTTTTTTATTCCATGAAATATTGGTAGAGACAGCTACCGATGCAGCCAAGAGATTTTTCTAAAAGATATCACATTAGTTTAAATTTCTTAAGTTAATTGATTGTTTATTTACCTAGTTGATTGATAGTGGATTATCATCGTCACATTTTGTGTACAAAAATCCCAAAAAAAAATGTATATGTATGTAGAGTCAGGACTGTTATCGCATAGACTTTATCAGCAGTTTAAGTTCTGAAGACGTAAGGAAGAATGGATGGATGGACAGAAAATTAAAAAAAAATGTTGACTGATGATTCATTTTATTGAGCACGTACATTATTGTTCATTACATAATATTTTACATTAATTATAATCTCATTATTATCGGTTAAGCATCAACTACACAATATTTACAATTACCGTAACTATTTGAACACTAGACACTTCAGATTATTTTGAAACTAGACTATCTACAAAAACATAATTAATTCTTACATAAAAATAATTTAGAATTTTGATTCTAAATGTTGAAAGACTCCTAAAACAATATCCTAAAAAATGGGATATTAAACCTATAGAAAGGTAATATAAAATTACGTATGTCAAGGTATCGGTTTGTCACTTAAATTACAATATATATACAATTGGTATAGCGTTAGACGCACTACACACTTCTACCTATTTTCTAAGTGTCGTATGACCCCTCCGATCGATCCCCGTCCAATCCAAACGGGGATCGAAATTACGACGGTCTGAGCCGAGGTTCTAACCCTAGCAGTGCCTACTAAACTCGTATCCGTCAGGCGGGAGTTGGCCTTCAGCCGCTCCATAAGTCCTTCCTTTGGTTTGGAGTGCCATCTGCACTCGCCCCCTATCGTCCGATACAGCTGTAATGGCCAACCACTACAGTCGTATCCGTCAGGCGGGAGTTGGCCTTCAGCCGCTCCATAAGTCCTTCCTTTGGTTTGGAGTGCCCTCTGCACTCGCCCCCTATCGTCCGATGAAGCTATAAAGGCCAGCTGCGGCCAACAGCATTAGAGTAGTCCGAAAGAAAAATTGTAAGAACCAACGTTATTCCATCTTAATATGTTACCACTAAAATTAACTACATTATGTATAATTCCGTATACTGATCAACTATTATGTATTAAAATGGATAATTCTAAATATGTACACGATACAAAACTATACTTACTAACTAAACTATTATTATTGACACTAAAATATTTATTTGGTTTTTTATAACTACTTACATTACTACAAATTGAAAGAAATTGGGTAAATTTCCAGAATAATACAGTCGTATTTCACTCGTAACTCTAGGAAATCTACAATTATCACTTTGTTGATTATCAAATATGATTCTAGCGAGCATCAGTTGCTAAAATATATAATACTAACCGTGACCGCGGTTTTGTCCGCATAAAATTTATAGTTCATATGTTATTCTGATGACTTGATAGATACTTATATTTTAGGCTGTTGATTAACTGTAAATAAATAAGACATTCAAAGTTTGTAAAAATTTTCGACGTTCGATGGAACTTGTATTTTGGCGTTTTTGATTTAAATTATTAAATATTACCTGTACTGTGGCTTCACCCGCGTAAAATGTATAGCCTATATGTTATTCTGATGTATAAACTATATTACTGTAAAGTTTTATCAAAATCCGTTAAGTAGTTTTTGTGTGAAAGAGTAACAGACATCCATCCATACTCACATACTTTCGCGTTTATAATATTAGTTATTGTTTATATATACCAACCATTCATTTACTTGACAAATTTCTATGGGAATATGAAAAATCATTACATAGTATAAAAAGAAAGTCGCTGTCGGTCCGTTCCTATGTATGCTTAAATCTTTAAAACTACGTAACGAATTTTGAAGCGGTTTTTTTA
Source organism: Achroia grisella (assembly GCF_030625045.1). NCBI lineage: Eukaryota > Metazoa > Arthropoda > Insecta > Lepidoptera > Pyralidae > Achroia > Achroia grisella. Next base: position 208,973 of record NW_026712988.1, read on the forward strand.
ATAGATAGAGTGATTCTAGATGAAGGTTTATATATATAATACATGTATACCCGTGCGAAGCCGGGGTGAGTAGCTAGTAGATTCATAAACAGGAGTTCAGTTCTAACTAAGGTCACAATTAAGAGCCTAAACACAATTCGATAGTCATCGCTCATAAAATTTTAACATTAGTTTTAAAATTACAATTAAATAAAGACATTTTTAAAAATTATATTTGTTAAATAGATTATGAAATTCGTTGCAAACATGCTATAAAATGAATTTTTATGAAATACTGTCTAACAGATGATTTTTTTTTATTTATCCTCATAAGAACGACAAAGAGTTTTAATATTCAAATTCATAAATCATTTATTCGTGTAGGACATTTTAAACGCTTATATACGTCAAGTTGTATACATTTTAATTTTAATTTTTTTCCCTACCGTCCATTTCTGTATATAGATACAATTGAGAAGAACTAGCAAGAAGCGATTTTTTTAGAGTATTATGATTTTTATTTAAATACATTCTGTCTATCGTTCTTAATAGGAAACAAGTCTTTCGTAATGAGACTACTGCAACAAGTAAGAAATGACAGTAACTTTGTCTCGTAGTCACTGCAAATTAAAGCAAGCTTGTAATTTAGACAAAATATTTTTTTAAACAAATATCCATAAAAAATTAACGTAAAACTCAACATACCACGTTTAATCCAATTTTACAAATTGCTATGTGGAAATGAGGTTGTTGTAACGAAACGGATTTTCATTTTTAATAGAAATATCTTGATCCATAATGTTAGATCTTATACATAGTATAAAACGAAGTCGTTGTCGCTGTCTGTCCGTCAATATGTATGCTTAAATGTTTAATACTACGCGGATTTTGAAGCGGTTTTATTAATAGATAGAGTGATTCAGGAGGAAGATTTATATGTATAATATATGTACAACCGTGCGAAACCGGAGGGTAGATAGATATATAGTTTTTTTGATCATCACCAATCACACAATTATACTTGTATAAATATCAACAAAACATAGCTCTATTTAAGAGTAATTTGGGATATTTATGTCGTTAAATGTGATTCGGGATAACACAAAAATATCAGAAACTCAGTATAGCAGATTGCTCAGAGAACAAAACACTGATTTTCAACCTCAATCCATTTGAGGTTATGTGAAAATAATTTAAAAAAAAAGCAACAAAAATGGCGGTGTGTTACGTGAGAATTGTTTCATGATTAGTATAATTGATTTATTTAATATAAAACTGAGTATAATTTCGAATTTTATACTTATTAGAATTTTTAAAAAGAATTATATATAATAATCTCAGGACAATTCACACAGCGCCATCTAGACTTAAGTTAAGCTAGCTGAAGCTCGTGTTATGGGTACTAGATAAGTGATACAAATACATAAATATTTGTTTTTGTAAATACATACATATTATATATAGAAAACACCCAGACCGATACAAACAATCGTACTCATACATAGAAATATTTGTGCTTTGCGAGGAATCGAACCCGCAACCATCGGAAGTGAGGCGGTGTGCTAAACCACTAGACAACCGGACCGTATACCGGACTTATACATTTAACGGATTGTTACTAGAGGTTCAAGTAGACCAGAAAATATCTATAAATTTAATATCAATACAATTATATACTACGCAAACAATTTCTTATTCGCTGTTAATTCTTAACTGCTTTAAATATTTTGACCAGTTTCAAGTGATTTTTACAGCGTACCATTCCATATTAAAATGTAAGTATTAATGTCCTGACAATATAAATATTTATTTACAAAACTATATCTAACACACTGCAGCTCTACTCCAACAATCAAAACGTCCAACTATTACAAAACGGTCCAATATTTCAGGTACCCCTAATCAGAGAAGCCCTCATTATTCGTGTTATCAGACGTAGGTGAAGTGCCAGGCGAGGGTACCTGGAGTTGTCTCCCGTACATCAACTCAGCTGGCGGCATGAAAGACGACAAATAGTCCGGCGGAGGTCGTATCACCGTCGGTAGATACCCAGTGCCACTATAAGGAGGCGTCAGGAATCTTCTAGAAGGAGAAAACTTGAAGCTTTGGTTCGACAACGGTGAGAAAGCAGATTTTGACTGATAATTTTGCAAATACGGCGGCGATTCTTGAGTTACATTGTAGGATGTATTGTCTGTCCCGTTTAGCATCATGTCCATAGCAGCTACGACATCTCCCTTGCATCTAGCGAGGATCGTCTCTATCTCCGCTCGACTCCGCCTCGGAAACACTTTGATCAATACATCTACTGGAGACTTCTGGTAAGGATGTGAGTCTTCTTGTACAGGTTCAGCCGCAGATTCAGGCTTTCTGTCACGTCTGAACATTTTGTATTTAAAATCTGGATTCTCCCATTTCTCGTCGTCTTCCTTCTTGACGGGCGTGTCTTCAGTTCTGGCCTCTTTCATAGAGAGGTTTTCGGGCGTTAGTGACGTCTCTGATTGGTCTTCTAGTTCTTCTTCTACGTTTAGCTCGTGGTCGGAGGGAGAGCGTGGTGGAGGCGTCGCGAGGGGCGGCGTGGGGACTGGGGTCTTTGATTCCTGTGGTTGCTGCTCTGTAGGTGGTGAGGGACTTGAGCATACCTCGGTGATTCGAGCGCGTTTTTGAACTGTTGACAAAAGAAAATAAATTTAATAATACAGTCAGATAAACAGACATATTCTGTATTGACTAATTGCAAATACATAACATATGTATGTGAGGTGTGAGTTTTGCGTGAAAGAGTAACATACACTACTTTCTCATTTATAATATTACTAGCCACTCGCCCCGGCTTCGCACGAGTGTACATGTATTATATATATAAACCTTCCTCTTGAATCACTAAAAAAAACGCTTTAAAATCCGTTGCGTAGTTTTAAAAATTTAAGCTTATATAGGGACGGACAGACAGAAACAGAAAAATATGTACAAATAAAAGAAAGTGCCGCAAAAATGAATACGCAACCCACTCAGGATACTTAACTAATACTTAATACCAAAAATATATCTATACATATAAGTAAAATTGGAGTGTCTGTTTGTAATATTGAAATAACCGTTTTTACCACATGCATATGAATATAAATACGGTATATACACCAAAATAACATTTATTACAATTTTTGTCTGTCTGTCTGTCTGTTTGTTCCGGCTAATCTCTGAAATAGCTGAACCAATTTTGATGGGACTTTTTTTGGCAGGTAGCTGATGTAATAAGGAGTAACTTAGGCTACTTTTATTTTAGAAAAATAAAGTTAGATTCCACGCGGGCGAAGTCGCGAGTACAGCTAGTACTAAATAAACCTATACTAATAAAACGAACTGAGCACATACTGTAGACGTATGTAGAAATCTAAAAGTTGTATCTGGGACTGACGAGGTAAGAAAAGAGAAATCAAACTAGATGGCGCTGTGTGAATTGTCCTGCGATATTAATTACTATTTTACCCGTACAAAGTCAGAGCGGGTCGCTAGTCTATACAAATAACTACATTCCCATCACCAAGAGAGCGTCATAATTGCGTGTGTATATCATTTGCAACGCAGCGCGGCGTGACATCGTCGTTGGTCAGTACAATGCTGCTTTTGTTCCCGCCACCGGCCAGTGTTATAAACAGACGCGTAAATCATCACCGAACATCGGCACGCTCACGGCGCGACGTATTCATTGTAGAGGTAATGATATGGTGTTCCATTACTCTTATATGTTTATTACATACTAACTATTACCCGACACTTCGCTCGTATAGAATTGAAATTGCATTTTTTTCTTATAATACATAAAATTTCTAAAATAAAAGTAGGATAAGATTACTCCTTATAATATTAGCTATCTGCGAGTGAAGGTCCCGTCAAAATCGGTCCACTCGTTTCAGAGATTATAGCAAGAACAAACAGACATACAGATGATGACAACAGATGTGTGTATCAGTACATAATAATTTGATTATTTCACATGTACGACGTAACGCCAGGTGTTTTAGCTATACTCCGTAGCATCGTAGCTGCGTAGCCGTATTGCTACGCGGTAGCAATTTGCCTACGCGTACTATACTGTAACTGTAACTGTTTTAGACATTTTATTTATCTTCATAATAAAAAAAGATTCCATGCGAAGAAAATCGCAGGAAATAGCTAGTATCTATCATTACATAGTATGCATATGAATATAAATACGGTACATACACCGAAATAACATTTTTTACAATTTGTGTCTTTCAGTCTGTTTGTTCCGGCTAATCTGTGAAATGGCTGGACCGATTTTGACGAGCCTATTTTTGGCGGGTAGCTAATGTAATAAGGAGTAACTTAGGTTACTTTTAGTTTTAGAAAAATAAAGTTAAAATCCACGCGGACGCAGTCGCAGGAACAGCTAATAATTTATAAATCTATAAGTGAATACACAAAACAAATTTAAAAGTACCAATAAGTTTGCATTTAAATACCCTTTACAAACACAATAATTATTCTCTGAATACCAAATGTAAACAAAATAACCGCATTACACACAGACGGACAAAAAACCGTCTGCCTATATCGTTTTCAAGCAGATGTCTTTATTAATTCAAATTCAATTTCAATAGCAGCATGCATCCCTTTCTTTACAAACAAAAACATGTTTGCGTCTCGCTCCCTCCCGCAAAATTTCAAAATGGCCAGTATTGTATGTTTCATTGTGGATTCTATAAATGAATGTGTTTGAATAAACAAAATGGCGGACATTTTAATGAAATTCTTATACCCTTATTATTTTAAAGTGAGGGCGTACACACAAAGTACAACGGACCAACTATTATATTCAAAATGGTACATTTTTTTCTTTTCTTGTGTATTTTTGAAATAGAAATAGAAATAATCTTTATTCAAATAAACTCATTACAAGCACTTTTGAATAGTTATATTTTGATTCTACCACTCATTCGGAATGCAGATTCATCACAAGAAGAATGAGCAAGAAACTTGTGTGTTGCTCTTTTGAATAGATGTTTTTTTATATAATAATTACAGTATAACAAGTAAGAGGCATGCGATAATCAACATAGAAATCGCTACGCACTCATTATTAGTGTAATCAGATAATATTGTCAGTGCTATGGATTTTAAGTTTTTCTATAAAAACATTATTGTCGTTAACGAATTCTTAAATTTTATAATAAACTTTTTTGCAAAGGAAGTATTTTATATGACATTTAAATCTCTTTTCAGGCAGATTTATAACAGACTCTGGTATTTTATTGTAAAACCTTACGCAATTGCCATAAAACGAATTACTAACTTTAGTTAAACCACATTTAGGTAAAATCAGTTTGTTATTGTTACGTAAGCTTTTATTAGTGTAATCACTAACTCTTTTGAAACTGTCTATATTCTTCCTGGCATAGATGATATTTTCATAAATGTATTGAGAAGCAACGGTGAGGATATTTGATTCCTTAAAGCACTCTCGTAAAGACTCCCTGGAACCCATACTATAAATAGATTTTCTTATAAAACTCTTTACATTGATCTTTGTGATCGTTATATCAAGTCCCTCTTGTATTTATGAAAAGTAGTTTAGTTTCACAAATTATCAAGAGTAACAAAAAATAAAACTTCTTTGTTAGTATCCATAGGTGTAATGTATTTCGATTGTGATTTTTATATATATAATTTTATTGTTGGAAATAAATATAAATCTATACATATAAATAAGATTGCAGTGTCTGTTTGTAATAGTGAAATAACCGCTTTTCACTACATGCATATGAATATAAATACGGTACATACACCAAAATAACATATTTTACAATTTTTGTCTGTCTGTCTGTTTGTTCCGGCTAATCTCTGAAATGGCTGGACCGTTTTTAACGGGACTTTTATTGGCAGGTAGCTTATGTAATGAGTAACTTAGGCTACTTTTACTTTAGAAAAATAAAGTTAAATTCCAAGCGGACGAAGTCGCGTATACAGCTAGTTTAATATAAATGTCATAAATGATTAATTAATGATACTTCTCTCTCGGATATCCGCGTATACGGATACGGATACGGACATCAGGCACATCCCTAGTTATAACATCACTATAACAACTGCCATATACATCTAATTCATTACATGCAAACTCGATTGAACTCTGATCGAATTCATTTTGCCGAGTATGGTACAACAACCCCTCCCCCACCCCCTGCCCCTCACGTCCACCCCCACCGGCGGGGGTTTAAAAAACAATAACAACGCCATTAAATTCGCACACGTGACTGAAAACGAGTCGGCTTGTAATTGCAGGAACACAATGACTGGTCCGCGCCACTGAGCCTGCACGACTTCATGAAATTGTTCTATTCCAAAAAACAACGTGTAATATGACTATTATCTATACATATAAATAAAATTGGAGTGTCTGTTTGTAATATTGAAATAACCGTTTTTACTACATGCATATATATACATATACCAAAATAACAATTTCTATAATTTTTGTCTGTCTGTCTGTCGGTCTGTTTGTTCCGGCTAATCTCTGAAATGGCTGGACCGATTTTGACAGAACTTTTTTTGGCAGGTAGCTGATGTAATAAGGAGTAACTTAGGCTACTTTTATTTTAGAAAAATAAAGCTAAAGCTGTTCCACGCGGACGAAGTCGCGGGAACAGCTAGTATACAATAACTAGCGACCCGCCCGGCTTCACACGAGTGCAATGCTATTATTAAATATACCTACCTACTACAGAATGTCCTTATAAACAACATTTATAGCTTTTTGTCATAAGACAGACAATGACTCGGCCCACCACGCCGCCACAAGTCTGGACATTGTAGTGACCATGACTACTCAAAACACCAGACCACGTCATAGCTGCTCACAATTGCCATCTGATAGTTATAGTATTCACATTTCACATAAGAATGCATGCGGCAATCAATACAAAAACCGCTACGCTTTCATATTTCTAAAATAATTAAATCAAGAAAGCAATGAGATAAACAAATTATAACGTTGTATGCTAATAAACTAATTACTTACTTGATACGTTGTCGTCTATGAATTCGTATATCATGTAATAGGCTTTCTTACACAAAAATTGTTTAATATAAGATTTGATATAAAGTACAACGTACAATGTCATAAGTATAAATCTTCTTAATATTATAAACGCGAAAGATTGTGAGTATGGATGGATGTTTGTTACTCTTTCATGCAAAAGTTACTGAACGGATTTTGATGGAACTTTATAGTAATATAGCTTATACAGCACTATAATATAGAATAGAATAGTAAAATAATTTATTCAAATAAACTTAATTTAAGCACTCTTGAATAGTCAACATTTTTTTAAATCTACCGCTTATTCGTAAAGCTGTCTCATCACAAGAAGAATAAGCAAGAAACTTGTGTGTTGCTCTTTTAAATAATCCTTGTAAGTTTACATTTACAAGTCGAAACGTGTGAATACAAACTACCAACCAGCACTAATTTATTTAGTGTCAAATATAAAAACACAATAAGATTAAATCAGTCGTAGTGATAAGAGCAGACCAGTCCCTACAAGCAGCACTATATATATACTAGAGTTGCCACGAATACTCACTATTATTTGGTATTCGACATTACTCGACATTTTTTTTTGTTATTCATCGAATACCGAATAATAGCCAGTATTATTCAAAATTCGGAGAAGAATCGTCTAAAATAAAGTTTGAATGAACAAAAAAGACAAAACGAGATATTCCCCGTAAAATAGGTATAAGAAAAGGGTTGCCAGCATTTAATGAAAAATTACTACCAATATTATGATATGAAACTGATTTCTTTAACTTTATTGTTTTCTTTTCTGATAACCTAAAAAAAACATGGTTACAGTAACAAATAAATGTGCGGTAAGTATAAGAGTACTATGTACAAGCGTGATTTTATTATTTAATAACAATAAAAAATATTTTTAATATTCCTTTATTATGTCGAATAATAATGGCGAGTTATTCGACTATTCGCCAAAGTGAATGGCGATTAATCGGTATTCGACTATTCGCTATAACAACTATTCGCGGCATCTCTAATATATACCTAGTATATACCTATATACCTACATTATAAAAATTAAAACACAAATTACACGAAAATTATCTTAAAGTCTCAAAAATATAGGCATGTACAAATTATAAGTATTTCATATGTACTAAACAGTTGAAACATAATAAATATTAAGGAACAGTGAGAGTACTGGCGTGGTGCCACTGCACTCGTACCAGTAACTAGTACAAGTACTTGCGACAGTGCTGCACATTACGACATAGTGCGCGCTCTACCATTGTGCGCTGATTTACAGCCGCCTGCCGTTGACAATGTACCAGCTACCACATTATCATTCATGTGTGTATGACTCCATTTACAATTGCTCTTGCTAACAGGAAGGGTTACTCGTAAACGGTTTGCGAAAGTGAGGAATGTACATGAAACTAAATCATTTCCACCGAGAATTTAAAATGACAAATATTCTCACCGTTGCTTCTCAATTTATATACTCAAATATTCTATATGTTCACAAAAATCTATCCAAAAAAACAGCAATATTCATTATATTAATACTAGATTTAATGACAAACTTGCTGTCCCCAATCGTTTAAAAAAGGCCAATAGGTTTTTTATGAGAGTAGGTATAAAAATTTACAATAATAAATAAATTCAAAACATCTTTGAAATCATATTTATCGAGCAAAGCCTATTACTCACTAAACGATTACTTGAATGACGAGCGTGCATGGCAATAGTTGTTCATGCACGGGATTTTCATTTAATGTTACACATAGACACCTATATAAATATACAATTTAAATAAACTGGCGTTTAAAAAAAAAGTAATTTAGTTAAGTGTCTTGCCAGTTCTGCTGAATCTATATACAGAACTAGTAGGTAATGGAAAAATTATAAGACAAAAAAAATTACGTTCGCATATGATCGTCAAATTCGAACATTTACATATCATAGGAGGCTAAAATGTTGTATCTATATGAATAAATAATTATTTATTTCATTTGATTTAAGAAATAGAGCAAAGTAACACAATTCGATTTTTTTAAACAAGCATACGGCCCATCTACCGTAAATGCTTACCGTAGCCTATGTACGCCTGAAACTCTAGGGGTATCACGTGCACATTTCCGACCCTTAAGAAACCTATATATATTAAAACCCTTCTCGAAAGAAAAATATAAAAATCCACACCCCTGCAACCCTAAAAGTGACCGACCGTTGGCAACTACCGCAGCGAAAAAAAATGTGAAAGAAAAAGTTAAAAATCTTTCTCTAATTACTTTGAAATATGAACGGCGCTGGATCCATATAATAACGTAATTACAGTTTTATTTGCTTCTTGTTTTGCTCTACCCACTTTATGGCGAATGACTTTTGCTTTTGTTTTTCTTTCTTGCCCGACGACTGAATATACATCTACTATACTTATATTTTAACTAGCAGTACCTGCGACTGCGTCTGCTTAAATAATGAAAAAATATTCAATGATCTAACACAATAAAAGCTAAATAAAAAAGTTTCATCGTTTTAGCTTCCATGTAATTCATTCAACAGCCTTAAAAACAAGTTTCAAGCTTCTAGCTTCAAAAATGACGATTCATTCATATAATCTTTCATCTCCCGTTTCAACCCCTTGCAACCCTTTCTTCGCATGAAAAAGTACCCTATATCCTTTCTAAGGGTCTAGACTATCTGTGTATCAAATTTCATTTAAATCGGTTTAGTAGTTTTTACGTGACACCGAGACAGACAGACAGAGTTACTTTCGCATTTATAATATTAGTAAATATAGGGATATACTTTTAATAGATTTAATATATATAGATTTTTATTTCTATACTAGCTGCATACAAAACATCACCTTTGTTAACATTTATCCTTTTCTTGTAACGATTCTCATTGCAGCTATTGATTGTTCCGTGATTATATATACATACATATTATATATACAAAACACCCAGACCATAAAAACAATCGTAGTCCTTAATATAATAGTAATAATCTCAGGACAATTCCCACAGCGCCATCTAGACCCAAGTTAAGCTAGCGAATTAGCGACACAAGGTTAGCTTTCGCTTATGGGTACTGTGGGGGTTTAAGTCCACAGTTCCGTGATAATGATATTAGTTGATATATTGATTGATTGATTGATTGATGAGGGGTTTTTGCTAAATAAAACCGTCTTGGTTGATGCTACTCCAACACTGATTTTAATGCTAAAATAAATATAATGAGATGAAATGAATTCAGGTGCAATTGTATATATCGGCAATTGTGTATTCCACAGTAAGTAGGCATGGGCGGTTACCCGTACAGGTACTAGATAACTAATACAAATACATAGATATTTTTCGTAAAAACAACACCCAGACCGATACAAAGAATCATTTAAATATATATAACTCAAATGTGACTGACATAGTGATCTATCAACGCACAGCCCAAACCACTGGACGGATGAAATTTGGCATGCAGGTAGATGTTATGACGTAGGCATCCGCTAAGAAAGGATTTTGATTAATTCTACCCCCAAGGGGATAAAATAGGGGGGTGAAAGTTTGTATGAAACTTTGTCAATTTCAAACCGATCAAATCCTGAGATTTTGCAAGTATAAAACAACTATGACGTAGGCATCACCTAAGAAAGGATTTTGATAAATTCCACCCCTAGGGGGATAAATTAACGCGAGCGAAGCTGCGGGTAAAATCTAGTATTATATACACTGTGTATAAAGCATACAGTTTAAACCACTTTTTTTTAACGGGCTAACAAACTTATAGTTCTGTAACCACACGGCAAAGTTAATCCTTTGCCACGAAACGGCCAGTTACGCACCACTCGACAGTTCATTTTTTATTTTATTATTTATGAAGTGCTCCTTGAACAACATACGTCCCTTTAGGTTCACCTTTTCATCTTACACTTATATATATATATATATATATATTGGTCCCTTTGGTTCTGCGGCGAGACATTGCATCTCTGTGCATTTTCTATCGCATATATCACGGGGAGTTTATTGAGGAATTGTTCTGATTAATACGAGCTGCTGAATTTATAACAATATGTATTTATTTACAACAAAAAAAGCCTTCCATGTATTTATATCAGTTGTCTAGTACCCATAACACAAGCTCTGCTTAGCTTGGGACTAGATGGCGCTGTGTGAATTGTCCTGAGATATTATTATTCTATTATATGGATTTATAAAAACTTTTTCATTCGTTAGTACACATTACTACGCTTCTCTGGATTTGTATTAAATTTGTTATAGACGTATCCAAGATTAGTTATACATATAAATATAATTGGTGTGTCTGTTTGTAATATTGAAATAACCGTTTTTTACTACATGCATATGAATATAAATACGGTACATATACCAAATTTTTTTAGCATTTTTGCCTATCTGTGTGTTCCGACTAATCTCTGAAATGGCTGGATCGATTTTGACGGGACTTTTCTTGGCAGGTAGCTGATGTAATAAGAAGTAACTTAGGCTACTTTTATGTTTGAAAAATAAAGTTAAATTCCACGCGGACGAAGTCGCGGCTACAGCTAGTTTTCAATAGAATCCGTACCGGTATACTACTGTATACTACCACAGATCATAATTAGTAAGGAAGTAATGTCATAGATTAAAAGTCACAGACTCAACAGATGTATTCACAGATTATAAAATACACTGGAATTATAATAGCTGGCCTCTATAAATCAAATTAATATCTATAAATGGGTGCGTTTAAAAATTAATAAAACATCCCAACTACAAAACCAGCCACCCTCCGGCGATATCCGTCCATTCTGAAGTGATTATCGCTAGCGAATGTTCCCTAACCCTGCACACGATTGTTTACGACACTTATTATTTAGTACTGCACCCGTACAAACTGTAATCAACTCTAAAATCAAGCAATAAGATTGAATTTACAAGAAAATAACGGTGGTTTCGTATACCGTGTAGGTAACTTTGAATCGGCGGGTGGTAACAATAAAACCAATTGTTGGGTACCTCTATTATTAACTAAATTTCAACAAATTTGAACTTTATGATGAAGGAGTCAGAGGTGGTTTTATAATGGATGTTGGGGTGGGATATTGAAGGCAGGGTTATACATTCGATTGAGGAATTAGTAAGCTATTGCAATGCAATCATACGGTCGCCTATTGCTAGGGTTGTCACATAATTAATAAATATAATAATTATTTTTTATTCTTTTGTTATTTTAATTACCTATTAAAAAATATTTAAACTGGCCATTGTAATATCAAAATTAAACTTCTATTAACTTTATATTGACATAACATAACAAAAATAAATCAACAAGATAATGTTGTATTAGCTCGTACAAGTTGTGCCTGAAGTTTGACCCTCGTGAAATGTATAGTCTATATGTTATCCTGATGACCTATATACTGTAAAGTTTCATCAAATTTTATTTATTTTTCTAAAATAAAAATAGCCTAAGTTACTCTTTATTATATCAGCTACCTGCCAAAAAAGTCCCGTCAAAATCTGTCCAGCCATTTTAAAGATTAGCCGGAACAAACAGACAGACAAAAATAGTAAAAAATGTTATTTTAGTGTATGTACCGTATTTATATTCAAATGCATATATGTTATTTCAATATTACAAACAGACACTCCAATTATATTTATATGTACAGATGATATTAAATTACATTTTAATTAATATAACAGGTAAAAAAAATATCAAATTTTTAATTTTTATAAGTAGGGTTATTTGTTTGTGTTGGTACTTTTCTATGTGTATATATAAAACATCTAAGTATTTATATCAGTTGTCTAGTACCCATAACACAAGGTCTGCTAATCGTGGGATTAGATGGCGCTAATTTTTTTATCCAGACATTTTATTATTTTCTAGCTACTCACCCCGGCTTCGCACGGGTGTACATGTATTATACATATAAACCTTCCTCTTGAATTACTCTATCTATTAAAAAAAACCGCTTCAAAATCCGTTGCGTAGTTTTAAAGATTTAAGCATACATAGGGACAGACAGCGAATGTTTTATACTATGTAATGATGATAATTATTTTTATAAACTGGAAATGTGGCAACCCTGACATCAGGGATCACAAACCTTCTAAATTAAATTACGCGACTGTATTTAATATGGCGCGGCGCCGGGCGCGTCGCATTGTATTCCAAACAGATAATAAAACATCTACAGATTAATAAATATTGACTACTAGCTGTGAGCCGCGGCTTTCTCCGCCTGTATTAGAGTACCTACAGTATATTAGTTCAAAGAATGTTCACATCGTAGTTTGCATAAAGTTTATTTAAATTGTTGTCAAATTATATGTTTTTATTATTCAAGATATGTTTTAGGATTAATTAACTTTCTAATAGTGAAAAAATATCAATAAAAACGGTTCAGTATTTTGAGTTACAATACATATTGGTATGTATTGTAACTCAAAATACTGAACCGTTTACAAATATTCCCTTTTCTAAAACAAATCAAATCATTTATTCATGTAGACTATTTTAGCCGCTTATTAACGTCATAATTTTTTATATATTAATATGTTTTCCCTACCGTCCAAATCATTATACAGATTGAATTAAGAAGAACTGGCAAAAAACTCACCTGATTTTTTTCAATAGCCCGTATAAGCCTAAATATAAATAAAACATTACATTTATTTTTGTTACCGTAGGAAACATCATGAATCACCGCAAAAAAACAAATATAAAATAGAAATAGAAATAATCTTTATTCAAATACACTTAATACAAGCACTTGAATAGTCATATTTTTGATTCTACCACTCATTCGGAACGCAGACTCATCACAAGAAGAATGAGCAAGAAACTTATGTGTTTCTCTCTTAATCTTTATAATATTACTATTTTTTTTTATAACACAGGTTACAAACGAGCATGCGGCTCACCTGATGGTAAGTGATTACCGCCGCCCATGAGCACCCGCAACACCAGGGGAATTGCAAGTACGTTGTCGGCCTTTTAAAAAGGAATAAGCTCTTTTCTTGAAGGTTTCAATATCGTATCGGTTCAGAAATACCATTGCTGGAAGGTGATTCCATAATGTGGTTGTCCGAGGCAAAAAGTTTCTAGAAAACCGCACGGTGGAAGACCGCCATTCATCTAGATGATCAGGATGGTAATTTAGTTTCTGGCGGGTGGTACGGTGTTGAAACTCAGCAGCTGGTATTAATCCGAACAATTCCTCAGAACACTCCCCGTGATATATGCGGTAGAAAATAGAGTATAATTCGTATGGCCCGTTTTTGCAATACATATATATATGTATAGTGTTTATTGTGGCTCAATTTGGAAATGATTATTGGTATTACTATTACTGATTTTATTGTTATTGGTATAATTTTGACATTGTTCTTTTAGATTTAGATTTAATTTTGTACTTTGAAATTCGACACAATAATTATTGTTCTGAATAAATAAATACCTTATAGATAAGATCATAGATCTCCGCCAAAAAAAAACATAAAGTCTATGCCGGTCTGTAGGTAATAGAGTAATTAGTACAAGTGGCGAGTGTAGCCGCCGCTCCGATGGAGTGGTAGAGTGGTAGAGTGATGCACTCGACGTCATCATCTCATCAAATTAACTCTTCACGTCATGATCTAACATCGTTATGATCAATTTTTTTATGCAATTGGAATATCAAAAGTTACCTGGTATGTGCTGAAGTTCGTTAGATTAATATTGAAAAGAGAAAACATTTGTAAGTTTGTAACAAATAAACTCATAAACTACAGTACAAATTTAAAAAAATTCGCCTTTAGTATACTTACAAACAACATTTATTTAAAAGAGCAACACACAAGTTTCTTGCTCATTCTTCTTGTGATGAGTCTGCGTTCCGAATGAGCGGTAGAATAGAAAAATGTGACTATTCAAAAGTGCTTATATTAAGTTTATTTGAATAAAGATTGTTTCTATTTCTATTTCTACAATATCCCTTAATAATATAGGTTTTCCTAATGCTTACTAATATTATAAATGCAAAAGCAACTCTCTTTGTCTGTCTGTCTAGCTTTCACGCCAAAACTACAAACTACTGAAACTACTGAACCGATATAATTAAAATTTGGTACACAGATAGTCTAGATCCTGAAAAAGCAGATAGGAAGAACTTCTTGAAGCGAAAAAAGGGTCATAAGGGGTCGAAAGATTGTATCGTCATTTTTAGAAACTTGAAAACGATTTTTTGAAGCCTGGATTAAATATAAGTTTAGGTACTTAATACGTACTAAATACGACATTCAAAGTTTATAAAAATTTTACCCTTAAGGGGGTTAAATAATATAGGGGATGATAATTCGTCATTTTTGTAGCTAGAACGATGAAAATTTTTTCTGTAGCCTTTTTGGGTTAAATTATGAAATATTTTAGCGTCAAGGTCACTATTTTCCGCAGATGAAGTCGCGAGCACAGCTAGTATTACATAATATACTATAATAACATCTGGACGTGAACTCCTGACCTCCACTGATGGCCCGCCAGCATATACCGTTAGCGAAGCGTGTGTACTATTCCATTATCATTACATAGTATAAAACAAAGTCGATGTCGCTGTCTGTCCGTCCCTATGTATGCATAAATATTTAAAACTACGAAACGGATTTTGAAGCGATATAGTAATTACATATATGTACAATACATGTATACCCGTGTGAAGCCGGGGCAAGTAGCTATACATAAAAAAAACTGTCACGCCACATATCTAACCGTAATAAAAACAGGTAATACGCAGCAGAAACCAAAATTTTAATATATGTCGATACAAACAAACTCTGAGTGAACCTAATAAATACAATAGCTCTAATAAACCCGTAGCACCGGCAGTAACCCGACACTGCAATGTTTTAATCAAATACCAGTAGGTAGTACGTAAAAAAATTGCGTCGTTTGGCTTTAATAAAACGCGAGAAGCCCTGCCGTGTAACGTTACGCGAGTACTCGCACACTTACAAGAATAAAAAAAATCAATCGTATTCCGTGTATCAGTTTCACGAGCGGCGAAAGGGAGAGTTTATATACACCCTCTGGAAGAGACAGTCAAGGCAGAAAAAAATATTTATAAGAAATTTGACGTTCATAAGCGGCTATAATGTTCTACATGAATAAATTATGTTTGAAATCGAATTTGAATGCAACCTCCAAAATTCCAAGTGAACACTTTTGATGGGAGTTTATTGTCCTGGTCGAATATTATCCCATCCCGTAGATTGGAAGGTTATACATATGATTTATCAACATTATTAAAGATGAAGGCAATATTTCAGTTTACGAACAGTAATTAGACTATTTACTTTTGCAATAGCATATGCTGTCACTCTATTCTCCCAAATTTGTATTTATAATGAATCTGTATTATTGTAAACATGTACAACATTTATTTGAAAAGAATACGAGCTGAGTTTCTATCAGTTCTCATCTCGAAATCATTCCGAACTGACGATAGATTTGACATATCATAAGAGTTTGTAATAGACCTACATGAATAAATATTTTAAATTTTGATATACAACTTTTTAATATAATAATTTCATGCCATCTTGTTTTAATTAATCTATTAATCAAATCAAATAAAAAGGTCTTTATTAATGTCTATTACAAATACTAATGATAACTCGAGTGTACTGTCAGTTTAGAAATTAGAGCTAAAAAGTAATAAAATCCAATTATGAAATTACTACCTTTTGCCCGCGGCTTCGCTCGCGTTAATTTATCGCCTTAGGTGTGGAAATTATGAAAATCCTTTCTCAAGGAATGCCTACGTTATAGTAGCTTTATGCATATACTATACTCTTAGATAACTTATATATATGTGGATTGTATGCTTTAGTATTGAAGTGTATGTAACGAGAAACAGTTATAATTACTAACAAAACAAAGTTACGTAAATACTTTACTACGTGCTTTTTTTAAATTAATATAGCATTATATATACATAACTTAATTATACAACAAAGAACCTAAAATTAAAAACTTTAATAAATGAAATATAATAACTAAAATATATTATTAAAAAGAGTTCCTTTAGGCAAGGTACCGAAGTTTTTGTTCATGCACTGAATTTTCATTTAATGTTAGACATAGACACCTATATAAAAATACATTGTAAATAAACTGGCTTTAAAAAAAAAGTAATTCAATTGAGTTTCTTGCCAGTTCTTCTCAATTGGATCTATATACCGAACTGGACGGTAGGGAAAAAATAAAATTATAATGTAAAAATTTGACGTTCATAAGCGGCTAAAATGTCCTACATGAATAAATGATTGATGTCCGAAGTAGCTGCCAGCTCAATTAAATTTGAAATAGCCAATAGTTAACACTTCCAGTAGATTCAACTCTATCTCTGCTAAACATATCAAACACACAACTCGGCCCCTCGGCGTCTGTCGATTACTGAACCATTAACCTTACCCTAAAATTGGAGAGCCAGCAGAGGGCACTCAACGAAAATAGACAAACATACTAATGCAATTAAAAACCAAACCTACTCTCAAAAGCTTACCGTCCAAAATCGAGAATCAGATCTGATTTTAAACACGTAAAGTTATAAAAAGAAAGTATATCGTATTACAATGTGAAAAAGTATAAATTGATATGAACGTTTATTTGAAGATGTTTGCAAGGATTTGTAAAGTCTCTCAGCAGTTTAACAGTGATTCCAATTCAGTTTTTTTTCGTAGAAACCTCGAATAAAACGAGCCGGTCAGCGAGGGCGGGAGTCTTTTGTGTGGTAACACACTTTTTACATCCAATGACGATTATTATGGATACCTCAATAGAATTATTATTTGTTAAATGTTCAACTCCTGAGGGTTTCTATTGAGTTGCCCAAATGCGGTGGTTTGAAGAGTTCTTCCTGTTGATCCTTTTAGACCACTCAGAATAACAAACTTATTTTTTTTATACAACTGCGAGGTCATAACGCTGATGACCCACCTGATGGAAAGAGGAAATCAATAATATCAATGTTGCTATTGTAATAAATGCTATTTAAAATGGACAACAATGTTTACAAACTAATATGGGTAATGATGGTGTTTTAAAAAACACTAGGGTTGTCACGTGCCTCATTACCTGATGTCCATAGGTAACCGCTTACTATCAGGTGAGCCGTATGCTTAATTGCTATCATCGTAGTATAAAAATAATATCGAATCGAATTGGTATAGAAATTCATTTCATTGTGAATTTAAAATTAATCTTAAAAAAATGTACGTAATTGTCTGCAAACTAATTTGATTCCAATTTCATTATATTTGGAGTTAAAATTCAATGAATATTTAACAATTTTCAGTAGCTTTTATAATTTTATCTCTCTCTCCCTCTCTCTCTTACTTTTACTTGAAATAACGAATACCTACATAAAAATTCGCAACAGACCTGATTTGTACTAGATTTAACGGGCAGTTAAAACGAAGAGGTTAGCGATCAAAAGCTGAAGCCAACCCTTCACTCAACCCGTTTCCACTGAAAGCCTCATTATGCTATTGTATACAATGAAAACTCAGGTTGCATCCAGCCATCCCTGAAGTGGACACGAGATGAAAGATACGTTTTGCGTATCAGAGCGAGCAAGATACCAATATTATTATGAGTGCCCACTTGAAATATAAATGGTATCGAATTCGTGCGAGAGGGATGGAGCAGATGAATGCTTTAAGTGGGAAAGGGATGGATGAGAGGTTTAGTTGAGTTTGAATGCGCTCGAGTATGGATAGTGACCCAGGGGTACGGCTGTGGTTGGACCTCAACGAGTAATTCAACTGTGGGCCAGCATAATGAAAATTATATACGCATAATCACAATATTATAAATTCGATAGTGGATTTGTTTGTTACGCTTTCTTAATATTCACATATATTTAAGGGTGAAATTTAGAACAGATATACATATTTATATTACACTAGCTTTTGCCCGCGGCTTCGCTCGCGGTAATTTATCCCCTTGGGGGTGGAATTTATCAAATTCCTTTCTCAGGAAATGCCTACGTCATAGTAGCTTTATGCATGAAATGTCTCAGCCCGATCGGTTTAAAATTGACAAAGTTTCATACAAACTTTCATTCACTATTTTATCCCCTTGGGGGTAGAATTAATCAAAATCCTTTCTTAGCAGATGCCTACGTCATAACATCTACCTGCATGCCAAGTTTCAGCCCGATCCGTCCAGTGTTTTGGGCTGTACGTTGATAGATCACTATGTCAGTCACCTTTGAGTTATATCGTACTCAGTTGATTAAAAATTACATTTTTATTATTAAAACTTTCCGCACACCTACAGTTTATATAGAGGAGTGCACAATGCTAATACTTTTTTTTAAATTTAGCATATAAACTACTTTAAACCAATAAAAATCGTGTAATGATGATGTACATCTATGTACTTGACACTTGCATATAATTTTTATTTTTCATCTAATATTTCCTATTTTCATTGTTAAGTAGAAACCAGTATCTTATGTACCAGTCCTCGCCTCTTTCAATTTACAATTAATTGGAACTACAATAAATCTAAAATATAACAAAAAGAGAGTAAATGAAGGTATTAACTTAAACACTTTTTTAAATCTTGATTTTACAGAAGAGTTCTTTTGTTTAATTGTTATTTCTGATGCAAATCTTTTTGTATTTGTTATTAATTACAATAAAGTAAATGAAAACATAAATAAAATAACTTGTAAAAATAAAACAAATAATTGTATAAATCTTTCGTTTGTATAAATAAAATATTGATATTATAAAAACGCTGTTATGTCCGCTAATCGCTGTGTATTGAACCGCAGGTTTACTCTACACGTACCATATCTACTAATATCCTAACTTGAACCTGTGCACCACAAGTGGACTGTACTGATGGTAAACATCATTACATATTATAAAACAAAATCGCCGTCGCTGTCTGTCCGTACCTATGTATGCTTGAATCTTTAAAACTATGCGACGGATTTTGAAGCGGTTTTCTTTAATAGATAAAATGATTCTAGAGGAAGGTTTATATGTATAATACATGTACATCCGTGCGAAGCTGGGGCGAGTAGCTAGTATAGCTACGGTAGGGAAAAAATAAAATTATAATGTAAAAATTTAACGTTCATAAGCGGCTAAAATGTCCTACATGAATAAATAATTTTTGAATTTGAATTTGATAGGACTTAAGAATCTGTATTTCTGTAAAAGCTCATTTGAAAAGAATACGAGCTGAGTTTCTTGTCAGTTCTTCTCATCTCGAAATCATTCCGAACTGTCGGTAGATTTATTTTATTTATTTCTTTCAGGTAATCAACAGCTTATACAATTTATAGACAACTAGCTTTTGCCCGCGGCTTTGCTCGTGTTAATTTATCCCCTTAGGGGTGGAATTTATCAAAATCCTTTCTTAGCGGATGCCTAAGTCATAATATCTACCTGCATGCCAAATTTCAGCCCGATCCGTCAAGTGGTTTGGACTGTGCATTGATAGATCACTATGTCAGTCACCTTTGAGTTATATATATTTAGATAGATGTGCGGTACTTAAGGTAGTTAAAATTACGTTTAACAAACAGTTATTGTCCGACACTCGGAGTGTTTCATTCGGAGTGGTTCGATTCCTCGCACGGTACATACATTTGTATTCATGAGTATGATTGTTTGTATCGGTCTGGGTGTTTTCTATGTATAATATATTCTATATTCTATGTATTTATATCAGTTGTCTAATACCCATAATACAAGCTCTGCTTACCTTGGGATTAGATGGCGCTGTGTGAATTGTCCTGAGATATTATTATTAATAATAATATTATTATACCAATATATGTACATGTTACATACTTCAAAGGTTAGATTCCTAGATTGATTTCAGAATATTGCATACAGACTATAAATATCACTAATTCATTGGAATATAAATGCTAATTCAAGAGAAAGAAAACGAAAAATGAAATGATATATTAAACTCTCTTATGGGGTAACATCCGTGCTCTTAAATGAAACATTCATGGGGTTGTTATGTTATCCAGTCCACAGGGACTTCAGTCATTTCTAGCTAGACAAGCAGAAATAATCTCTGTTAAAAAAAAACCGTTTTTATATCTCATATTGTCATTACAATGATATCTATGGTCCAGAACATGTGGGGTGTAACCTGATATTTGTCACATTTGGAACTATTAAGATATCTTATTACTACGTTACCACAAATTAAATAAATGTGGTATTTTTACAATATTCTGAATGGACAACGAGCTGGCTGGTAAGTTGTTACATTTGGAACTATTACGATATCTCATTGCTACATGACCACAAATTAAATAAATATGGTATGTTTACAATATTCCGAATGGACAACAAGCTAGCGATGGTAAGTTGTCACATTTGTAACTATTACGATATCTCATTACTACATTACCACAAATTAAATTGAAGTATTAACTAATTATATTATTTACATAACTTATTTATACAACTACAACCTAAAATTAAAAATCTTAAAAAATATAATACAATAACTAAAATATATTATTTATTACCCTTTATGTGGTATTTTTTTTTAATATTCTGACTGGACAACGAGCTGGCGGTGGTAAATGTGGTCCCTAAAACATTGTTAATTGTAATAGTAACGTTAGGACAAAAATATATATTGATACAAAAAATTTATGGTCATTAAGGGGTTAAATGTCCTACTACTATAAAAGAGTTTTCGATTTGATTTGATTTGAATTGATTTAACAGTAGTTCTATATTGTAGGTCTTTTAGTCTATAAATGACTAGCTACTCGCCCCGGCTTCGCACGGTTGTACATGTATTATACATATAAAAACCTCTTGTACCGCTCTATCTATTAAAAAACCGCTTCAAAATCCATTGCGTAGTTTTAATGATTTAAGCATACATAGGGACAGACAGCGACAGCGACTCTATTTTATACTACACTAACTTTTGTATTTGTTATTTTTAGCTATTGCTACTCGCCCCGGCTTCGCACAGGTGTACATGTATCATACATATAAACCTTCCTATTGAATCACTCTATCGATTAAAAAAAACCGCTTCAAAATCGTTGCGTAGTTTTAAAGATTTAAGCATACATAGGGACAGACGACGATCGTAACTTTGTTTTATACTATTACATAGTATAATGATAAAATTTCTGTAAACAAAATTATAATTGTCATAATAACGTAAAACATCAAACGAAATATAACAAATAACAATACAGCATTGTTAAAATAAAAAAAGTAATAATAAATTTCTTTTAAACACCATCATAATTGTTAGACGAGTATTTCGACGAGTATTTCCTTACAATAGCTGATTTTAAATAAAAAATGAACACGCAGAATGGTTCATCCGCTCAATTAGACGCCACGTTCCAACAATGGAAGTCGTGTTGATCGCATTATATCCGATATGTAATAATAACAATTGTTATTGATAGATTTTGTACGTTTATATTATTACTACCTACTCGCCCGGCTTCGCATGTACATGTATCTATACATATAAATAAAATTGGAGTGTCTGTTTGTAATATTGAAATAACAGTTGTTTACTACATGCATACGAATATAAATACGGTACATACACCAAAATAACATTTTTTACAATTTTTGTCTGTTTATCTGTTTGTTCCCGCTAATCTCTGAGATGGCTGGACCGATTTTGACGGGTTTTTTTTGGTAGGTAGCTGATGTAATAGGGAATAACTCAGGCTATTTTTATTTTAGAAAATAAAGTTAAATAACCACGCTGACGAAGTCGCGGGATCAGCTAGTTATATATATAAACCTTCCTCTTGAATTACTCTATCTATTAAAAAAACCGCTTCAGAATCCGTTGCGTAGTTTTAAAGATTTAAGCTTAAATTATGTTCACTTCAGTAACTTAGTAACACATTTTTATTTAAGTAAGTTAATACTACACAATAATAACTTACATGAATATCATTACATAGTATAAAACAAAGTCGCTGTCGCTGTCTGTCCGTCCCTATGTATGCTTTAAGGGAAGATAAAACGTTCTATGGAAATATCGTCATTTTTAAAGCTATAAGCTTAAAAGTTTATTTCAGCTTTTGACTATCAATATAACATTCAAAGTTTGTACGAATTTTACCCTTAAGGGGGTAAAGTGAAATAGGGGATGAAATAGAAATTCCTCATTGGTCCTCTATATCTTGCGAACGAAGTCGCGTGCACAGCTAGTACATAATATATAATTCTGATATTGTCGTGAGATAATAAAATAAGAGACCATATGAAAGTGTAGAAACGAGGGTGACGGATAATAAAAGCGGAATATCCGCGCCGCAATACACTGTAGCCGCATTCCGACACGCTCCAACCGCACCAATATAGCTCGCTACACGACCCGCCCAACTCACGCTGAAGCGTTAGCGATTTACTAAAAGCCTCCGATCGATCCCCCGTCCAATTCAAACGGGGATCGAAATTACGACCGCCTGAGCCGAGGTTCGAACCCCTTAGCGGCGTCACACTAAATTCGTATACAGTTTTAACGCGAAAGTTTATAAGTATAAATGGATGTTTGTTACTCTTTCACGCAAAAAGTACTCAACGAATTTTGATGAAACTTTACAGTAATAGTATAATATAATATAATCTCAGGACAATTCACACAGCGCCATCTAGACCCAAGTTAAGCTAGCTAAAGCTTGTGTTATGGGTATTAGATAACTGATACACATTCATAGATATTTTTTTTTGTAAATACATACATATTATACATAGAAAACACCCAGACCGATACAAACAATCATACTTGTGAATACAAATGTTTGTGCCGTGCGAGGAATCGAACCCGCGACCATCGGTCGTAAAGCGGAGTACTAGACCGCTAGACCACCGAGGTCGTCAAATATAGCTTATACATCAGAAAAATACGTAGGCTATAATTTAAACGGATATTATATAAATTGGGCGAAATATAATGATAAATGTCGTGTAAATGTGATGCAGATGAAGTTGCGCAGGTCAGCTAGTATGCTACAGGGATGTTATGGATATGAAATTTCGGATACGGATAGGTTTCGGATATAGGAATGATTATTATACCGGATACGGATATGAAATTATTTCGGATTATTCGTTAGTTTCGAATAATTTCGGTTAGGGATATTAATTTTTTAACGAATTTCAAAAGTATAGCTAATTCAAAAAATTCAAATTCAAAAATATAGCTAATAAAATGGTTACATAACGTGTCTTTATTAGGATCTACCGAATCCGATATAATCCGACATTTTTGTTTCGGTTCGGTTACGGTTACGAATATTTTTTTGTATCGGATATCCGATAGTTTCGGATACGGTTACGGAGATCCCTGTATGTAGTACTTTCCCCGAGATCACCCTCATAAAATTTCATATTTACCATAAGTATCTAAATATGCACTTGAGTTTTGCTGACCAAACTAAATAATAATTGATTACATGTCAATTCCGCCCGCGCTTATGACATAGACCGCGCGGGCCGCCTGTCCGTCGGTATGCAACTAAGAAATGTTATGTGGCATCTAATGTGGTCACATTATTATAGAATGAGCGACACCCCCGCACCTCCCGCTCACCACCACACCCCCCTAGCCACCCCTTAATGTAAGTAAGTTTAACAGAATATCAGTTTATATGCCACTTACTACAAGAGACTTTTATACCTGGACTGTTAAATAATAATTATTATTATTTATTTATTTGTTAGAATATGGTGTGTACAACTGAGTGTTAAAAGCATACAAAAATTTAATCTTTTAATCATTATACCTACTTGAAAAAGTAATAATTTTTTACTTCAATAACATTATTTTTAACAAATAACAGACTGTCAATATTACTATTCTAAACAATAACTTTGATTTCTGTTTTTTTGATTAATTTGTCAATAAAAAATTATATAATTGAATAATATGATTATTCAAGGATTTATTCATCCATGAAAAGTTACAACAGTTAGTCAATTTATGAAGCTATCAATGAATTTTGAAATTTTTAACTTACAAATATAAAAAATTACAAAAATTATTTAAAAGAGCAACACGCAAGTTTCTTGCTCGCACTTCTTGTGATGAGACAGTTTTCCAAATGATTTTTAATTTGAGAGAAAGTGAGACTTTACTAGTTTTTTAAAAACGGAATGGGATGGGGCAGATCTGATAGACAGTGGCAGGGAATTTCAAAGACGAATAGCCTGGACAGTGAAGGATTGGGAAAAGAAGTTAATAGAATGGGGAGGGGTTACATACTGACCTACTACAATTTATAACTACATTAAATAAGTCTTTTGAAAGAATTTTTAATTAAAATTAATTTAAACATGGTACTTAATTTGCACTGTGTTTATGAAACGTATAACTTTATAATGTTAAAATATGAAATTAAAAACTTACACAAGAAATTATAAGAAATTCAATAGCAACATTCAAATGCGACTAACTCGCTGTTAAACGAGCACACCCACCGCCCCTCAAAGGGGACGCAATTCACAACATTTTTATATTTTAGTAGCATTCAAAGTGTTTTGCCTTTCAAATTAATGACGCAAAGTAAATTATAAACATTTGAGAAACAAGTAGTAGCAATTAACTAATGTGAGAGTAGTCTCTCCCCCCGGCCGCACTCGCGATAACATAAAAAAAACTCCTTTTAAGAACAGGAATCTTGAAACATACATCTAAATATATATAACTCAAAGGTGACTGACATAGTGATCTATCAACGCACAGCCCAAACCACTAGACAGATCAGGCTCAAATTTAGCATGCAGGTAGATGTTATGACGTAGGCATCCGCTAAGAAAGGATTTTGATTAATTCTACCTCCAAAGGGATAAAATAGGGGATGAAAGTTTGTATGAAAACCGATCGGGCTGAGACTTTGCATGCATAAAGGTACTATGACGTAACCATGCCCTAAGAAAGGATTTTGATAAATTCCACCCCTAATGGGATAAATTAACGCGAGCGAAACCGCGGGCAAAAGCTAGTATTGTATAAAATTATTCATCTATCCTACATTCTATACAATATTAATATTTCAAGACTGTTTTTAAAAGGAATTATTTTTCTTAATGGAATAGTACACTCGTCTGCGCTAACGGTTTACGCTGACGGGGTACCAGTGGAGATAAGATGAGCACCAGGTCAGGTCAGTTAGTCCATCGTGTTAAATTCACCATGAGTCCATAGGCTACGGTAGCCATTTACTATCAGATGGGTCGTATGCTTGACTGCCACCACCGCATTATAAAAAAAATAGTTTTGCGCTTTGCCTTCACACAGACGCGTACAACGAAACTAGTGTGTCATTGTGTACATAAAGATTTACCAAATCACAAATCCCAAACCAGTTCGGTACACTGTTGATATTAGATATTAGCTATATACGCGACTATGTCTGATTAAATCATAAATACATTTCTATAATGTTACTTATGTGAAACTTGAGAACATCTATACATAATATCGCGTGACGTTAAGTGACGATGAGTGATATTACGTAATGCAGTTATATTTTTTTATTTGAAAAAGATTATAATAAATCTTTGTATACAAATTATTATATCTATAGTAACTGTATTTGCGTTTGAGATAATATCCAATCATTTTTGATATCCAATCTGTGCGGCGATGACCAAATCCTTAAGCAAAGTTCAGTTGTATCAACAGTCGATAAGTGTATGGATACCGTGAGTGCTGTGTGCCGCGAACTTTCGTTGAACAATCTAGTGACGGTAGATGAAAAAACTGCTGTCACCTATCTACATTGACATCGCTGTTACTCCAGTCAGCTCGTGACCACGGCTAGTGCAACCTAGTCGAAACGTCGAGAGAGGTAATTACCTTTATTTGCCATAAAATTATTCGTATTAAGACCCGGTTAATAATTTAAATAATGTATATTAAACATGATAGTTTAAAAATAACTATCAATTCCCTAGTTAATAACTTAAGAATCCGAGCCACATTATGAAATGAACCAACCAACCAACCATAACTATAAACTATTTAATATTTTGACCCTAACAAATTAGTGCTAGTTGGTAGTTCGCATTCACACATTTCAACTTAAAAATGTAAACTTACAATAATTATTTAAAAGAGCAACACGCAAGTTTCAACTAGTATTTCTTGTAATGAGATAGCTTTCCGAAAGAACGGTAGATAAAAGAAATAACTATGACTATTCAAAAGTGCTTAAATTAAGTTTATTTAAATAAACGATTTTGTATATTATTCTATTTTAAATAAATGCTTTTATTTTACTTATAAAATAAATATGTAACTATATCTGTTTGGGTGGAATCTTGCAACTCAATTTGGAAGCAGATATCTCCAATGATGTTTTTTTTATTTACATTTATTTAAATGCGTTAAAAAGTATAAAATTAAGTTTTCCTTTAAAATGTTTACTGTAATTTATAACGTCATTAAACAATTTATAAGATGTAAAAGATTGATTCATGTTTTTTTTAATATAACAGTGTGTTAACGAGAGTTTAACTGTAAAATAATAAAGTGATTTTTTTAATTTATTTTTTATATTTTTTAATTTCTTTTTATAAATGTCTCTTTATCACTGTAGCCTAAAGTTGAAAGTTGGAAAGAAAATTGACAAATTTCGTGATAAAAACACAACTTTGTAAATTGGCGTATATCAGGATCCAGCCAGAATGCAAAAATTCATTTCAGAGAGGTTAATTGCAAGTCGGTACTCGCCAGTCAGCTAACAGCAAACAAAACGACACGACGTTTCTTTTTTCCAGCGGCTGTTTCCCCTGGCGACATTGCGACACCGCGATACTCGGTGTCGCGACACCGAGTGGCGACACTTGACACTTTTGTCGCCAGTTAATTGGCACGCCCCGCTAAATGTTCTTTTATAGAACACCGTACTTTTATACTTTTTATTTTGAAGTGAAACGTTTTGAAATTCAGTCTGTTAGCGGGGAAATAATGTGGTGTTTGATGCTCAGATGTTAACAGGAGAAAAATTATTTAAAAAACTTTCTGTTATAATAATAATAATAATGCTCTTAGATTCTGCCCGCATTGTACGCCGGTTTCTCTCCCTGGGGCCCTGAACCCCGGCCGACTGTGCTTCTGCCGGGGGTATGTTGCCATCTCCTCTCCTTAAGAGGGGAGATGAGAATTTTTGGATAAAAATAATAATAATAATAATAATAATAATCTCGGGACAATTCACACAGAGCCATCTGGACCCAAGTTAAGCTAGCTAGAGCTTGTGTTATGGGTACTAGATAACTGATACATATACATAGATATTTATTTTTTGTAAATACATACATATTATACATAGAAAACACCCAGACTGATACAAACAATCATACTCATGAATACAAATATTTGCACCGTACGAGGAATCGAACCCGCGACCATCGGTCGTAAAGCGGTGTGCTTGACCGCTAGACCACCGAGGCCGTCGCTGTTATGTAACTTAATAATACGTAGTTCGTTGAATTGAAATTCAAAATAAAAAATCATTTAGGACATTTTAGTCGCTTATGAACGTATTTTTTTTACATTATATTTATTTTCCCTACCCTGGACGGTAGGGAAAATAAATATATTCAGTATAAAGATCCGATTGAGAAGAACTGGCAAGAAACTCAATTGAATTACTTTTTTTTTTAAAGCCAGTTTATTTACAATTTATATAGGTGTCTATGTCTAACATTAAATGAAAATCCCGTGCATGAACAACCATTGCCATGCGCGCTCGTCATAATTGTTCAGTGAATGAAGTGAATCTAAAATTGTATATTGAACTGTACGATTTTGTTCTTGATAGAGATGACTTGAGAGAAATAAAATGTGGTGCTGGAGAAGGATAGAAAGATACAGCTGGAAAGATAAAGTAAGAAAAGAAATACTACACAGAGTGAAAGAAAAAAAGGCAGATATTGAATACTGTAGAAAATAGACGAGGAAAAATTTTAAAGCATTTTATTTAAGTTTTCCGAAATAAACGTAAAACCAATTGTAATCCTATTATCCCTTGATACTCAGTATTATTACTAATTTTTATTATTAATTTCATACCCGATTTAGGAAAAAGTCTCTTTGTTACTAGCTACTCGCCCTGGCTTCGCACGGTTGTACATGTATTATATATATATATATATACATGTAAGAACCACTAATTATAATGACGACTTAGGCTTTGAAGCCGGCTACCAGATTTTTCTACAATATTGATGTGAACCCTAACATACAAATATATATATATATATATATATATATATATAACAAAGTCTCTGTTGCTGTCTCTCCGTCCCTATATATGCTTAAATATTTAAAACTACGCAACGGATTTTGAAGCGGGTTTTTTTAACAGATAGAGTGATTCAAGAAGTTAGAATAATATATATATATATATATAAGATATATATAATACATGTACATCCGTACAAGCCGGGCCGAGTAGATAATATGCTATATTACTGTAAAGTTTCTTCAAAATCCGTTCAATAGTTTTTGCGTGAAAGAGTAACAAACATCCATACTCACAAACCTTCGCGAATATAATATTAGTATTAATATATCATTTATCTAGAGAGATTGAATAAGCAAATCATCAATGGCAGCCTCCAGCCCAGCAGCTTGAACTTACAAATGTCTTGAACGGAAGTGGCCTCGTTTGCGAGCGGAAGTTGCGGAAATCAAGCGAGATTGAATTATCACTTTGGAATACTTACATCTACTGTTGAGCCTACAAAGATAGGCGAATAAATAATTGACTATATCTATAGTTTATATTATACGAGCTACACGTCCCGGCTTCGCACGAATGTACATGTATTATATGTACCTTCCTCTCGAATCACTCTATCTATTAAAGAAACCGGTTCAAAATCCGTTGCGTAGTTTTAAAGATTTAAGCATACATAGAGACAGACAGCGACAAAGACTTTGTTTTATATTATGTAATACTATCTGAGCGGTAGAATAAAAAAAATGTAACTATTCAACTGTTATATTAAGTTTATTTGAATAAAGATTATTAATATTATAAACATTTATTTGAAAAGAATACGAGCTGAGTTTCTTGTCAGTTCTTCTCATCTCGAAATCATTCCGAACTGACGGTAGATTTGAGATATCATAAGAGTATGTAATAGACCTACATATTTATTATTTTGAATTGAATTTGACATAAATTTCTTTTTCGAAAGAATTTCTTTCATTACGCTTGTGCTGAGGTAGAGATTGCAAAAAGTTGTCTCTTTCTAATAAGAAAAACTATGTTTGTCTTGGGACTAGCCCTAACATTTAGGGTGATGAAAAATACATGTTGGCCGATTCTCAGACCTACTCAATACGCTCACAAAATTTCATGAGAATCGGTCAAGCCGTTTCGGAGGAGTATGGGAACGAAAACTGTGACACGAGAATTTTATATATAAGATTTAATTCATTATTTTGAATACTTAAAATTGTAATTGTGACATAATTATCTTAAAAATGTAATTACTATTGACGTGCCATTGTGTAACGAGATTTGTTACATTTGTGAATAAAACAATATGAAATATGAAATATATGATAAATTTGACTAATCATTTAAATTAAATATGGTCAAATTTCGACCATTGGACGACCAATTCTTATTATATTTATTCATATGATTTATAATTTGTTTCCCTATAACGACTATCTTATCACTACGACTGATTTAATCTTATTGTATATTTATATTTGACCCTAATAAATTAGTGCTGGTTGGTAGTTTGTATTAGGGGGAAGGGCATTGTTAGTAATGTGGACTGATGATCCCATTGCTAGCAATGTACCATGTCAGGTCGACCTCCACGCGGACCTGGCAACCATCGTGATAAATTCCTGCTGAATTTGTCACGGTAGGCTAACTGACCTGACCTCATGCTCATGTTATCATCCTCCACTGGTACTCCGCCAGCGTAAACCATTAGCGCAGGCGGACGCTCCATTCCATTATCATCCATAAAAAAAAAGGTAGTTTGTATTCACACGTTTCGACTTGTCATTGTAAAATTACAAGGATTATTTATAAGAGCAACACACAAGTTTCTTGCTCGTTCTTCTTGTAATGAGACAGCTTTCCGAACGAGTGGTAGATAAAAAACAAATTGTTATGACTATTCAAAAGTGCTTAAATTAGGTTTATTTGAATAAATGATTTTCTATTCTATTCTACTACAACATTTTTACTTAACTGACCGTATTGTCAGATAATCGTCTTTGTGAAATCATTAATACAGTACGGAAGTACATACCTACTATACCAATTGAATGGTGAATTGGTGTAGTAGATAAAAAATATTATTAAAATAAACGAACACGAAAAACAAACTAGTATTTGACAACAACTCACCAGGTGACTCCTCAGGCATATCTGTGTAGTGGTGCGGCGCGGATGCCTGTCCGGCGTATAGTAGGTTCAGTTCCCGTGCCTCGTTTTCTTCTTGTGCTTGTTGTCGCCGGAGTGCCACCTATAAATGTGTGGTTGCATCAATTTTGATGTTTGAAATTTTTTATGGTTAGATCTTGATAATGTAACTTCACTGGACTGTTCAGATAGAGTAATGAGTAATTGTTTTTTCAATGATTTTGAAAAGCAGATTTAAATGTAATTTTTATGTCTGTGTAAGCATTTTGTATAAGCCCATCTGAAAATCAGCGCTGGAAACTATTTCCAGCATCATGCTGAGTTGTGGTCCACATTGACTCCGTTTTTTAATGTGTAATTATTCTTGTATTTCTTATGTTATTACTGTAAAAACGAGTTAATAAAAATTCTATTCTATTCTATTCTTTTTTTATTTCTCTAGTCCATTCCTGCGCCATCTACCACTTTCTGTCTTCTCTCCTCTACCCAAAACTTGTCTAGAAGAGATTGCTTAAGCGATAAGACCTCCTTTTGTACCTTATTACTTATTATCTGTTGGTTCTTTGTATAATTATTTATCTGTCTGGTGCAATATGGAGTTAATAAATCAATATCTAAATAAAAATTACTTTCGCATTTTTTATAATAGCTGTTACTGCGGCTTATGGTAAAAGATGGTCTATGAATGTTTTTTTTTATATTTTATAATTGTCACTATTAATATATAATTATAATAGTGTATAAGACATTAATTTTAAATTATAATATTATAGATTATTTAATTTTGATTCACTGAAATATTGCATGCCCGTAAATTGGGGCAATTAAACAGTTGCCAATAATATTACTAGCTGTATATTACAGAATATTTAACTATATAATATGTAAATAAATTACATTTCATTTCATTTCCCAATACAAGCTATCTTCAGGTTAAAATCCATTAGTAACAGGAAAATAAAAAAATAAAAAATAAAAAAAAAGCAACTAGTTTCAACACAATTCCATATTTAAATAGTAAAAAAAACAGAATCTTTATTCAAATTCATTTAATATAAGAACTTTTGAATTTTGAAAAGCGGTATTTTCTTTAATTTACCACTCATTCGAAACGCAGACTTATCACAAGAAGAATAAGTAATAAACTGGCATGCCTTTTTCTTTCGGACTACTCTAATGCTGTTGGCCGCAGCTGGCCTTTACAGCTTCACCGGACGATAGGGGGCGAGTGCAGATGACACTCCAAACCAGAGGAAGGACTTATGGAGCGGCTGAAGGCCAACTCCTGCCTGACGGTTACGACTTTAGTTTGAGGGCACCGCTAGGGGTTCGAACCTCGGCTCAGGCCGTCGTAATTTCGATCCCCGTTTGAATTGGATGGGGGATCGATCGGAGGGATCTGGCATGGCGTGTTGCTCTTTTAACATTCTAATTAAATAAACATTAACAAGGATTAGGCATACGACAATCAACATAGAAACCGCTACTCAATTATTGTGCAATCAGATATGATTATCAGCGTTAAGGGACATACAAACAGACAGTGTTTCTCATTAATAGTATTAGTATGTGATGTATTGTATACCTTATAACATACCTGTGCTGCCATGACCCGTTGCCGCTCAGCTATGAGGGTGCATTTGGCACAAACGCAGTCTCTCCACCGGCAGTAGCGTTTGTGGCCCTTAAGAGCGGATACCACCCCGTGGTTGCGGCAGCGGGCGCACTTGGGTGTCCTCTGGTGAGGGACAAAGGTGGACTGGTTAATGTTGTAGTACCATTACTAGATCTATGAAGTCTATGGTAATATTAGCTATATTCTGTACTAGCTGTACCCGCGACTTCGTCCGCGAGAATAGCCTTGACCAAATAATGAAAAAAATATTTAATGACCTAACCCAATAAAAGCCAAATGAAAAAGTTTCATCGTTTCATCTTAAAAAATGACGTCACTTCCATACATAACTCTTTCAACCCCTTATAACCCTTCTATTGCATTCAAACTATTTTATTTTACCCTCTTAAGGGTAACATTTTTATAAACTATGATGACCTATTTATTTATATTTAATCAACAGCCTCAGAAATAAGTTTCAAGCTTCTAACTTCAAAAATGACGATTCTTCCAATCTTTCATCCCCAATTTCAACCCCTTACAACCCTTTTTTTGCATTAAAAATAGTAGTAGCCTATGTCCTTTCTCAGGGTCTAGACTATCTGTGTACCAAATTTCATTTAAATCGGTTCAGCAATTTCGGCTTGAAAGCGAGACAGACAGACAGACAGAGTTACTTTCGCATTTATAATATTAGTAAGAATTAAATTTGACGCGCCATAATTAGTGAAAATCACGGGATATTACCACATTTATATTTGTGTCTTTTTTTTTAATATACATTAGAAAATAGTTATCTATTACAAAAACTCAAGCACTATCGTTGCCTGCTAACTACCACCTCTATCACAGCGCTAGGTTGGCTGGAAGAGATCTCTTGTACAGAGCCCGCCCTTGCTCACATTTTTGTATAACTGTCTTTGTTTATTAATGTAATAAGTGCAATAAAGTATATATATACTAGCTGACCCGGCAAACGTTGTTTTGCCTTAAAATAAAAATAAAAAATATAGGGGTGGACTACCCCTAACATTTAGGGGGCCTCCACGCGGTTCCCTCTGTAACCCATCGCAATAAATTCCTACTGAATGTCGATGAGCTAACAGACCTGACCTCATGTTCATCTTATCATCCTCCACTGGTGCCCAGCGTAAACCGTTAGCGCAAGCGAGTGTACCATTCCATTATCATCCATAAAAAAAATGATTACGTCCCCTTATAATTTAATAAACATGAACCGTATAATTATAAACAAAGAGATCACATTACAGTAACAACAGCGGTCGATGTAACAACATCATTACAGTATCACGTTACTTAACGTAGGGGCTGCAATTGTAACACTGTTCAATAGGGACTGTAATGTAATCTGTAACATTACAATAGCTAACACGGAAGTGTTAATATTCGTAATTACCTACCACCAACAGTTGTCGTTTCTTTTTAACATACTAGCTACGCGCTCCGGCTTCGCCCGGATGTGTGAAATATATTATGGACTTCGAATAATATAACTAAACGGCCGAAGTATAAAATAGAAATAGAATTAATCTCTATTCAAATAAAGTTAATGTAAGTACTTTTGAATAGTCACATTTTTTTATTTTACCACTCATTCCGAATGCAGACTCATCACA
This sequence comes from Achroia grisella, assembly GCF_030625045.1. Taxonomy (NCBI): domain Eukaryota; kingdom Metazoa; phylum Arthropoda; class Insecta; order Lepidoptera; family Pyralidae; genus Achroia; species Achroia grisella. The sequence continues at coordinate 243,682 of NW_026712988.1, forward strand.
AGAAGAATGGGGAAAAAACTTGTGTGTTGCTCTTTTAAATAAATATTGTTTTAATTAGATTTACATTATAAGGATCAGGCATGCGACAATCAACATAGAAACCGCTACGCACTTAATGTCTGTTCAATCAGATAACATTGTCAGCGCTATGAATTTTAAATTAGATATTTTCTACAAAAACATATTATCATTTATAAATTCTTCAATTTTATAATAAGCTTTTTTCTAAATATTTTATACTAGCTACGCGCCCCGGCTTCGCGCGGGTGTACATGTATTATGCAATAAAACTTCCTCTTGAATCACTCTATCTATTAAAAATATCGCTTCAAAATCCGTTGCGTTGTTTTAAAGATTTAAGCATACATATGGACGGACAGACAGCGACAGCGACTTTGTTTTATACTATGTACTGACTAGCTGCGCCCGCGAGTTCGTCCGCGTTATAGTGATCTTCAATAAATAAAGAAAAATATTCAATAATATAACTCAAAAAATGGCAAGAAAGTTTATCGTTCTAGCTTCAAAAATGACGATCTCCCATACAAATTTTCAACCCCTATTTTATATTATCCTTTATTGCACTTGTTACATTAATAAATAAAGATAATTTACAAGAATGTCAGCATGTTTATTTTAACATTTTTAGTAAAACCCCATAAGGGTTGTTTTACTAAATATGAATGTCATATTTTCAATAATGTAACTTAAAAAATGAATGCTTTGAAACTTTGAATGCGTCTATATAATTTAGCTCTTAGGCATACATAGTGTTGGATTACAATCCAGTTTTGTACCGAACTACACGCTCCTAACTATATTATTATTGATTGTAATCTGTTTTGTATGCTAATAAATAAATAAATAAATAAAGAAAATGTTCATCGTTTTAGCTTCAAAAATTACGATTTTCCTTACAATTTTTCATCGCCAATTTATTTTACCACGTTAAGGGTTTTTTTTTATAAATTTCAATGTCATATGTATTCAATATCTAATCAACAGCCTTAGAAAATAATCAAGCTTCTAGCTTTGAAAATGACGAGTTCTTAGCTGGAATGCACTCCGAACTGAAGGCACTCTTTGACATATCATAAGAATCTGTAATAGATCTACATGAATAAAGATATTTTGATTTGATTTAGTATATATTATTATATATTAGTATCTTATCAGTTCTTCACAATTGGATCTATATACTGAACTGGAAGGTAGGGAAAAAATTAAAAATATAATGTAAAAATTTGACGTTCATAAGCGGTTAAAATGTCCTACATGAATAAATCACTTTTGATTTTGTATTTGAATATATAGGAGTACTTCTAATATATAGGATTTTTGAATTACCGATTTTTCCGAATTTGATTTTTTTTTAAATATAGGTATAAACACATAACCTTCCATTTTTTCTATAAACACTTATGGTTTTTTTTTCATTTCACAGTTTCTGTGTAATTTCAGCGACATGTCTTCAGGTACCACTACTGTTCCTTGTCAGCCGAGCCGTCGGCATTTTCCATGATCTTTGTATAAATATATAATTTTACCCCAAATATTCATAATATATATTATGAATAAATATAAATAGATATTATGACTAAAATAATAATATATAAGTAAATAATATTTTCATGTAGATAAATAAATTATTTATTAAAACGTATAATAATAATGAAATACCTATAATACAATTGAAATAGAAATAGAAATAATCTTTATTCAATTAAACTTAATATAAGCACTTTTGAATAGTCAAGTTTTTTACAAAAAGAATAAGCAAGAAACTTGTGTGTTGCTCTACTTGAAGAAACTTACGTATATTTAAAATTTGAATTTCTTTTCATGTTGTTAATAATATATTATTTCGAATTGATAAAAATTTATTGCAATAAAAATGTACAATAAATTACATTTTATTATAAAAAATGTAATAAACAATTATAATGAAATTATTATCCAATTAAAACAAATAAAGCCTATTACATAATATACTTAATACAAAATCAAATCAAAAAATACTTGGAATTAGTTGATAAATAATATAAAAACGTCCGCCTCTCTTCCACGTTGCAATGCCTAAAAATCTCATATTATGTGTGTGAATTAAATAATATAGTATAATTATGTAACGCAACATAAATAAATATATTATTAACATAATAATAAGATATCAAAATCATTACATAGTATAAAAAAAGCCGCTGTGGCTGTCTGTCCGTCCCTATGCTTAAATCTTTAAAACTACGCAACGAATTTTTTAATAGATAGAGTGATTCAAGAGGAAGGTTTATATGTATAATACATGTACACCCGTGCGAAGTCGCTACGAGTAGCTAGTTTTAAATGAACATAGGTAAAAATTTCCCATCAACATGTTTTTAAAACTTTTTTGTATTCACACACTTATGTAAACTTAAAAATGTAAAGTAATAATAAAATTATTTAAAAGAGCAACACGCAAGTTTCTTTCTCGTTCTTCTTGTGATGAGACAGCTTTCCGAATGAGCGGTAGATTAAAAAAATGTGATGACTATTCAAAAGTGCTTCAATGTAAGTTTATTTGAATAAATGATTTTCTATTCTATTCTATTCTTTTAACAAATTGTTTTCTTTACCGAGCTTTACGATCGCGTAATAACTGTATCCTACTACCATTTTCAAAAGGTTAAATATTACACGATATTAAATATATATACAGTGGATATATATATATGTCATTTACTTGCATCGACGACCTCGGTGGTCTAGCGGTCTAGCACACCGCTTTACGTCCGATGGTCGCAGGTTCGATTCCTCGCACGGCACAAACATTTGTATTCATGAGTATGATTGTTTGTATCGGTCTTTTCTATGTATAATATGTGTGTAATTACAAAAAAAATATTATCTATGTATTTGTATCAGTTGTCTAGTACCCATAACACAAGCTTTAGCTAGCTTAACTTGGGTCTAGATGGCGCTGTGTGAATTGTACTGAGATTATTATTATTATAGCTACCAATGAATGTGCTATCTAAACATGTTTTTTAATAATTTTTATATTTTAAACAATACCGCGAAATTATTTTTATCCAGCTCTACAATCAGAATGCAGAAGATTGAGATAACAGAAACAAACTTTTAGTACATTTTTCTGTCCTATTAAATAAATAAAATTACTGCTATTTGTAGGAATCCTTTGACTGTTTGTTTGTTTAATATTTTAGCTGTAATTCAAAATAACTGAATTTAAACAGAAAAACTGAGATTAGCTGGAACAAACAGACAGACAGACAGACAAAATATATAAAAAATGATTTTTTGGTGTATGTACCGTATTTACATTCATATGCATATAGTAAAAAACGGTTATTTCAATATTACAAACAGACACTCCAATTTTATTTATATGTATAGATTTAATGAAATCAAGCAAACATCAGATCAAATATTAAAACCTATCGATTAAAAAAAACGCTTCAAAATCCGTTGCGTAGTTTTAAAGATTTAATCATATATAGGGACAGACAGCGACAGCGACTTTGTTTTATAATATGTAATGATTAGGATTTTGTATATCTCTATCTACCTGATTGGAACTTTCTTAACAATACCATCTATGTACAGAATAGAAAAACGAAATCACTAAATATATCTATATAAGTATATTTACCTGATATCTCTCAGAGGCTCTGAGGAAGAAAGGCGGCAACGCGGCCAGCACGGGATGCTGCACAAGTTGGGACACATCTACACCGTTCGGCAGCGACATTTCCATAATACAACAGTAACTCAAACAAAACAGTACCTATACAGCTTTAATATACACTCAAAAACTATTGGACATCTTAAAAAAACTGGCAACACTGCAACTGTCAAACGTGAATTCACGTTATTAATTTAGAACGCGCTACAGTTAAGGCAGCGCTCCACGACGAGTTGTTACCAACACTGTTGCTTCATTTTCGGCACGCGGACAAACTGACAGTTGCCGGGGACGGGCCGGGGGACAGACAGACAGAGAGGGAACGAGTGCGAAACGACACACTGTATACATGCGATAGCTGCGTCCCACTCCCTCTGTAGTGTTAACTGTATATGTTGTATCAGTCGGTTATATAAAATGTAGACAGATGAGAGCCCCCCGAGGACCAATGGGAGAGCGGCTCGTCCCGCCTCCCGGCAAGCGATTGGTGTGCTCGACTGCTGAAACTTAATTTAAAAAGGTGACTTTTTTGAGAACCGGTTTTTGTAACCGGACAAAGCCTATTGAATGAAGCACAAAAACACAATTATTATTTGTTATACGCGTCGGGGATTCCAATCTATTTTAATATTTATTGTTAAGGTTTTGTTCTATTGTTGAAGCAGTGGCACTGCGGTTCAGCGCTGCGTGCTCTCAGGTCAATATGGTGCATGTTTCCTTCATTGTTCTGTAATGAGATCGAAATATCCGATTCTGAACACATTATGTTTGTATGATGCAGTCTCTCTAATTTATTCTGACATCAATTGATACTCGTATTTCTTAGATCGTTAACAGATATATCTCCATATAGTATGTTATTGTAAAATGAATTAGATATATGATAAATAAAACTGTCATACTCGTGAACGGGTGCTTGTGGGAACTGGTATGTTCGGGTTACGAACACTGACTAGACTATTTGCTTTTGCATACGGTCAGTATTTTCCCCAATTTGAATTTAAATGAATCTGTATTATTGTAAACATGTACAACATTTATTTGAAAAGAATACGAGCTGAGTTTCTTGTTAGTTCCTCTCACCTCGAAATCATTCCGAACTGACGGTAGATTTGACATATCATAAGAGTCTGTAATAGATCTACATGAATAAAGATATTACGAATTTTGTATTTTTAGTTTCTATTGTAGGTATATCTTATATATAAAACTCTCGTGTCACAGTTTTCGTTCCCATACTCCTCCGAAACGCTTGACCGATTCTCATGAAATTTTGTGAGCATATTGAGTAGGTCTGAGAATCGGCCAACATCTGTTTTTCATCCCCCTAAATTTTAGGGGTAGCCCACCCCTAATTTTTTTTTTATTTTAAGGCAAAACAACGTTGCCGGGACAGCTAGTAATATATATAATTACTGAAAATGGGACAGAATTATATTTAATAATATTTATTTATTTTTAACGTCACCGGTGGTCGAGCAGATTAGCACACCGCCTTACCGGTGGTCGCGGGTTCGATTCCTTGCACTATAGGAATATTTTTATTTATGAGTATGATTCTATCGGTCTGGGTGTTTTCTATGTTACTATGTATGTATGTATATATAAAAAATATGTGTTTATGTCAGTTGTCTAGTCTCCATAACACAAGCTCAGCTTATCTTGGTACTAGATAGCGCTGTGTGAATTATTCTGAGATATTATATTATTTCATTAAATTTCAATTAATTGAAAACTTGATTTGGAATAATAATAATAACTTATCAGGACAATTAACACAGCGCCATCTAGTCCCAAGCTAAGCAGAGCTTGTGTTATGTATAGGTAGGTACTAGACAAGTGATATAAATACATTGATATATTTCTTTTGTAAATTAATTATAATTAGAGTTGACAGAAGTGTCTGTAGTGGACCTACATGAATAAATATATTTTGAACTAGCTGTACCCGCGACTTCGGCCGCGTGGAATTTAACTTTCCTTTTCTGAATTTTTTTTTCTAAAGTAAATGTAGCCTAAGTTACTCCTTATTACATCAGCTACCTGCCAAAATAGTCTCGTCAAAATCGGTCCAGCCATTTCAGAGATTAATCGGAACAAACAGACAGACAGACAGACAAAAATTGTAAAAAATGTTATTTTGGTGTATGTACCGTGTTTATATTTATATGCATGTAGTAAAAACCGGTTATTTCAATATTACAAACAGACACACCAATTTTATTTATATATATATATAGATTTGAATTATTAACAGTATGCATGCCTCCATTACGCAGGTTATATAATTATATTATATTTATATATTTATAGGTTTGGATTTAATATATAGTAAATATATTAAATCCAAACCTCAGTCTCCCATATAAATTTAGATTTGTTATCCACATTCCCATCACTGGACGGTCAATCCAAAAATTGACATTACAAACTTTCTAATTCAGATTCGAACCCCCGACCTGCTAACACTGAGTCGGGCCAGTCAACCACTGAACCACAGCGGCCTCCCTTAATTTCTAATTCGCATGTCGAACTCTGTGCGGAAGGTGCGTCCAAATTGAAATATTTCAATTTACTTGTCGAACTGGAATTCGATTTAAATTACAATGAGCGGAGTGGGCCGGGGGCGGCGGGGGACGGGGGACGGGCCGCGAGGGGCCGCGAGGGGGTGCGCGGGGGTGCGCGGCGGGGTGAGGCGGCTGTAATTATTATTTGTCAATGTATATTTGCATGTCTGCGCGTATTGCTATCGAGGCGATAGGCCGCGTCTACAGGGTGCTCGAAGTTCGCCCTAAAGCGGGCCACACACGACACCAAAATTAAGGGATGTATATGTGCTAACTGTTTACGCTGGCGGGGTAGCAGTGGAGGATGATACGATGAGGATGAGGTCAGGTCAGTTAGCACATTGTGAAAATTCACTAGAAATTTATCGTGATAGTTTCCAGGGGGAACCCCGTGGAGGTCAACCTGACATGATATTGATAGCAATGAGGTGTGTCTGTATATATGACCTCGGTAGTCTAGCGGTTTAGTACACTACCTTACTTCCGATGGTTGCTGGTTCGATTCTCGCACGGAGCAAATATTTATATTCGTGAGTACGCTTGTTTTTAATATGAGACTGGGTGTTTTCTATGTACATTATAGATGCATATCTCGACCACTAATTATAATTAAATACATAAAAAAACAACATTCAGGTAGAGACATCCGTACACCCCCTGTATATAGGTATTACCTATTACAGCAAAGCAGATACAGGTGAGATGGGAGGCCGTGTGACCCGGAGAGGGGGGGAGAGACAGAGGGGCGGAGGGGGGAGGCTGGAGGCGCAAATGAGAATTCCGCAGCACAACGATCAATTCGCGAAATGTTCACATTTCGCAAACGTCTCAACTTGTTGTAGACATGGGAACGGTGCGTGGGAGTATCGATATCGAAATCGATAATAATAATTGTACAGAACTCCTTACATTTGGGCCGCTGGCTGGTACGACTATTCCTTATTTTTAAATATTTGTATATTAGATCGGTTGCTATGGTTTTGTTATTCTTTTTTTATTCCTTGTATTGCTCTTGCTTTCATCTAGTTTGTTACGAAATATATTTTTATAATATACCTACTATTCTTTTACATATAGCATCTTTAATTACCACCATCGTTGGCTGCACCGACCCCAGCGCCCTATACACACTCCCACATAATAATAGTAATAATATTCCTGGACACTTCATAATAACGCCATCTAGTCTCAAACTGAGTGTGACTGGAGCGGGAACACAACTACTATTTTAATTAAAAATCATAATAACAGTAAAAATGTGTATTATTCCACAAAAGGGCTCACAGCGAATAATGAAAGTAACAAGAAGTCAAAAGTGACATAAAAAATAGATATCACAAAATACAAAGTTTATAAAAAGAATGGTAGACAAGCTGCCAGTAACACTGAGTATAGTTTGTGTTATGGTACCCATAACATTTGAATGAATAATATTCTATTCTGTTCTCGAATGATCCTTACTTTGAAAGAAATGTTAATTAGTTAACGAAAGAGTTTTTACTTTACAAAGTATAATAAATTACGACATATTACCTAGGTAGGTACTCGTTAATAATAGGTGTAGCTTTCTATTGGCGGCAGAGTTCTTAAAATCCGTTTTTTTAACTAACTATCATTACAATTATAATAAAAAATCAGTGCCATTTACTTATAATACTTCTGACAACGGTACAGAAATAAAATTTTATCATCGCAGTTTCCCTATTTATCGATAATAATTATTATAATATTTTATCGACATAGTTTCCCTATCGATCATCGACAAAGGTCACCTCTCTACCGGGAGCGTGGGAGCGGAGCGAATATCTTCGCAAGCGTTAAAATGAAATGTTCGCAATTTGAATATCGTTCCCGGATCCCCCCTCGCCGCCCTCACCCCGGCACCGCACGACCCCCCTCCCGCCCCGCGGCTCACCCCGCTCGCCCCCGGGTTACGTCTTGGAAGACGTAGTACGTAAAGTTTTTCGTTCGTTAAACTTACTTTAATTACCTTATTAAAGTTAACTAAAAAGTAATAGTCGGATCTTGATTAAACTTGTATGGGACAACACGAGAACTAACTGTGTTTAAATAAAAAAAAATTAAATTAGTTAACACATACGCCCTTCCGTCCGGACTTCCGTAGTGTACAGACGTGCGTGCATATACCTAAATTACTTATATCGTTTAATCTAAAACAAAGTAATAAAGTGCAAAAACAAATCTACTACAACCAGAGACGAACAAAAGGAGCGCGTGAGTTAAAACATCAATCATTATATATATTTCTCACTGCATAAAGACATTATAAAAAATAAAAAACAAATAATTCATTTCGGAGCAAAAGAAACCTACATACAATGATAACTACTTAAACACACACATATGAAAGCTTTCACATATAGAATGCACTCGCACACTAATTAAAAACGTGATATTCAGAAAGAGAGTGATGGTGACATTAGCATAATAATAAGAAGGAAAGAGATGACTAGATTTCTACTCAGTCGAACGACCTATTGAACCTAATAATTGTGTGATGTGTACCTGCATTTTTGTAGAACATTATCTCTGTAGTGACCTGTCAGTGAATCGGCTTAACTTAATAACGTACAACTAGTTCCAGTGATTGTGTTTTATACACAAAATAACTATAATCAACGATTAATCTTGATCAACATGCCGTTAAAGCGGACACCTCCACCGTCAAACACCAATAAGGGAAGTCCATTACATTCTTATGGATCGGAGCCCAATATTTCTAACTCGCCACGCGAGAATGATGACAGTCCACCTACGAAGATAACAACGCGTAACGTAAAAAGAAAGCGGGAGGATACAAGGGATAAGGAGCTAAGCAACTTCAAAAGTGATATTGATTCCAAGTTTGCATTAATGTTAACTTCCATAAATGAAATTAAAGAACAGAATTTGGAAATTAGGAATACAATGGATTTCATGTGTAATAAATATGAAGAGTTATTGATAGAAATTAATCAATTAAGAGAAGAGCGACTGGTGAATCAAAATTATGTACGTTCATTGGAATATAAACTGGAAACTATGGAGCGGAATTCCCGGTCGTGCTGTGTGGAGATTAAAAATATTCCCGTGCAGAAACCAGAAACTAAACAAGACTTAGCCAATTTAACTACTAGAATTGGTACTGCTCTTAATATTCCCATTCAAATTACAGATATAAGGGATGTGTATCGTGTAAACTCCAAAAGTAACGACTCCAAACCCATAGTAGTAGAATTCACGAGTGTCCTGACGCGAAACAACGTGATCAAAAATGCTAAAAAATATAATAAAGAACACAGAGAGGCCATGTTTATTACGAGCAATCTACAGCTAAGCGGACCGAGTAAACCTATATATATATCAGAAAGCCTAACATATAAAGACAAAAGACTATACTTCTTGGCTAGAGATTTTGTAAAAACAAACAATTATGCATTTTGCTGGATTAACCATGGCCGTATTTTTGTGAAACAAGCCGAAGGTACACAATCAAAACAAATTAAGTGCGAAGATGATTTTAATAAGTTAATTAATAAGTGTTAAGCTTTCATAACATCATTACATTAATTTTTAAATATTATTATAATGTTATTTTATAAAAGTCTGTTTTCAATTATACCTACTTGCCTATTTTTTATCTATTTTTGTTATGTAATTAATCTCTGTTATAATAAAAATATACATAGTTGTCCAAAACAACACACAAAAAACACACAAACCTTACTTCTAATAAAATTAACAAATAGTCCCACTTGTTATAAATATACACGAAAACACAACATACACATTTCATACTTACTGAATATATATATATACATACAAAAATTCCTATATTTGTCAGAAATCCAATCATACAAAAATAGCACAATAAAAGAAATTAGTCTGTTCATGTGTACCAGCTTGATATTTCATTTGATAATACCCACTTTAAGTTTAATATTTTTTCTGCCCTCAATACTATACAATTTAAACATAGTCATTACTATGCTTAGTATTACCATGACTATGAAAATAGAAGTGATTTTGTTGGTTTACAAAAAATGGCAAATGAACTCGTATGAATACCAATACATTCACTTTTAATTCCGCAACCACATCCGTACTATCGGACATCGATAGTACGTATGAAATATCATGCACTAATCTCCACGACCCAACAAAGTGCTCCACTGTGCTAGTACCCAGCTCAAATACTAAGAAGTCACTATCTATTTTAAGCTGTAATATACGCAGCATTAATCGTAACTTAGACTCATTTCTAGTATTCGCCGCAAGCATTGATATTTCTATAGATGTAATGGTACTCACTGAATGCTGGACAAACGAAAATTTTGTACCACAGGGTGTCACAAATTATAATATGTTCTACACTAAAAATAGTCTAAATCAAAACGACGGAGTGGTTATATATGTGCATGATAGTTTGAATATTTTGTCTGTCGTGGAACCAAATATATGCGATGGGAATTGTCTCCTACTTAATTTAAAAGATTATGTTTTAATTTGTTCATATCGGCCACCGTGTATTTATAACCCAACAAATTATATCAACTCATTAAATAATGTTCTCAAAAATATCAACTCAAAAAATAATATAATATTTACAGGAGATATTAATATTGATATTATGCCAGAAAACGTAAACATTTTTACAAACGATTATATTAACCTTATGGCTTCATATGGTCTGTTTCAGGGTATAAACCGACCCACTAGAATAAAAACATGTATCGATCATTTTTTTATAAAAACTAGAAATAAATGGCAAACAGTAGTGTTTGATGAACTAACTGATCATTCTCCGATTCTATTAAACATAGCCGAACCAAACATAATGTTGAATAGGAAAACTGAATATTATAAAAATATAATTGATTATAGTACTATTGATAAAATATTAAAACAGGAAACATGGCATACATTTTATGAAATGACTGATGTTAATATTGCTGCTGAATATCTAGTAAATAAAATTCAATCATTAATAACAGATAATTCGAGTACTAAAATTATTTCTAAGAAAAAACGCCCTTTAAAACCATGGATTACAGTAGGAATCGTCATTTCTATACGCAAACGTGATAAATTATATAAACAAACAAAAAAACATATTAATAACACAGAACTACACCAAAGATATATACAATATAGAAATACATGCAATAAAATTATTAAAATGGCTAAGAAGTTGTACTATGAAACTGAACTAAAAAAATATAGTGGAAATGGTAGGGAAACATGGAGAATAGTCAAGGAAGTATGTAATTTAAAGATAGCAAATGAATCTTGTACAGATCTCTTAAAGATCAAAACTAATCCGGTGGAGTCTCTGGATAGGGTAAATGAATACTTTACAAATATAGGCAAGACTTTAGCAGATAAGACTCTGAGGAAACTTAGAGTTACAGATAATGAATTAGCCAACATAGCAAAAATAGACAATCCCCCTTTAGATTCGTTAGCTTTATTTTATACAGATCCTATAGAAATAAAAGGCATCATTAACAGTCTTAAGTCTAAAAGTGCCCCTGGATGGGATACTATATCGTCATCTTTTCTTAAAAAATTTGCTACTGTCTTAGCTGAACCGATTTCATTCATATGTAATCTCAGTTTTGGTAGTGGAATATTTCCAGACATATTCAAGAAAGCAATTGTTTGTCCCATTTTTAAGGCTGGTGATGGTATGAATCCCTCTAACTATCGCCCAATTTCACTGCTGACTGCCATGTCGAAAGTAATTGAGAAAGCGGTTAATAAAAGGCTGATGAATTACCTCGAGAAAAAACACATTATTTCAGATAATCAGTTTGGATTTCGAGAGGGCAAGTCAACAGATGATGCTGTACTTAAACTTACTACATTAATTTCTACATACTTAGATAGTGGACAGAAGTGTATTGGTGTATTTCTGGACCTCCAGAAGGCATTCGATACCGTCTCAATTCCAATATTGTTAGTCAGACTTGAGAATTGTGGTATTCGTGGTGCAGCACTGTCTTGGTTTAAAAATTATCTTAATAATAGACAGCAAATTATCAAAGTTGATAAATACGAAAGCCACAGTACAGTCTGCAACTACGGAATCCCTCAGGGTAGTATTTTAGCTCCTAGTCTATTCTTGGTCTACATTAACGAGCTCAGTAAACTCATGATACAAAATGCGGATATTCTAGCCTTTGCAGATGATACTGTTGTACTCTTTCATGCAAACACATGGGACGTAGCTAGAGACATCGCAGAACGCGGACTCACAAAAGTGACCAGATGGCTAGAAGATAGTCTTTTAACATTGAATATAACAAAAACTAAATTTATATGTTTCAATATTACAGCTACAAACGCCCCTAGACATAACTTTAACTTAATCATTCATACATTTCCTTGCAATCGTGATACTCAAAAATGTCAAAATTGTACTCGAATGCAAAGAGTCGACAATATAAAATACCTTGGTGTTATGGTAGATGAGCGACTGAAATGGGACCCACATGTAATGTTAATTACTAAAAGAATTAGAAAACTAATATACGTATTTAAAAATCTTAGAGAGGTTGCACATAAAACTCTTATAATCCAGGTTTATAAAGCACTCTGTGAGTCTATAATTAACTACTGTATTTGCTCATGGGGTGGTGCTAGTAAAACATATCTCATTATAGCAGAACGTGCACAACGAATAGTATTGAAAGTTATGCTTCGTCAATCATTCCAATTTTCTACCTACAAACTGTACCAGGATGCCAAAGTTCTAAGCGTTAGAAAGTTGTATATCGTTAATTGTATAATGAAGTACCACAGAAAAACTATACCAAACTTAACTATAGTAGAAAACAAAAGAATTGATAGCTGCCCAGTACCTTTTGCCAAAACAAGCTTTGCCCAGAGACACTATAATTTCCATGCGCCTTACTTATATAATAAAGTAAACAAATTATATAGCATAAAAAAGATGAAAAAAACTGTGCTAAAAAACATACTAAAAACCTGGTTAGAAAGTCTAGACTATGACCAAACAGAAAATGTATTAAAAATTTAACTCAGTTAATTGCATACATATATAGTTAAAGAATGACTATATAAACTATATAAATAACACACACATACATATATACACACACACACACATACATATACACACACACACACTTACCCACATACCCATACTCCTAATGAAACACATGGACACCATAATTTTTATTCTTTTTTTGTTTTCCTCATTTTTCTTGTATAAGTACTTATTGCTTTGATTTTTTTTTTTTTTTCTCAGTACACTATATTAAATAAAAGTCCAGTACAATCTAGTATGTCAAAAAGAATAGCGTTCTCTTTATACATTTTTTTTTTTTTGTATTCCTTTATGTACACAACTGCAGATGTACCAAAAAATGTTTACAGAATGTTGGAGGGAACTGGCTTTCGTGACACAGGTTTCACCTAAATCGAAAGCCAGGGCTAACTATATTTAATTGTACCGTGCATTTATGAATAAAGTTTATTATTATTATTATTATTACATAACCGCCTAGAAAAAATATCTAGGTATGTATTTGTATCAGTTGTCTAGTACCCATAACACAAGCTTTAGCTAGCTTAACTTGGGTCTAGATGGCGCTGTGTGAATTGTACTGAGATTAAAAAAAAAGAAAAATTTGTCACCTCGAAGTAGACTGTAAAAAGAGATAGTGTACGGTTTATCGTCCGGTGAAGCTGTAAACGCCAGCTGTGGCCAACAGCATTAGTGTAGTCCGAAAAAAAATGTATAATGACCGCCTAGAAAAAAATTACACCCCGAGGGAAACTGTTTAAAGTGGTAGTGTATAGTACGTCGCAGCACAGCCATCAGCATTTTACCCAGCTCCAAACATGCTAATTTCCCTTCTAAATTAGAATAAAAATCATCTTTATTCAAATAAACTTAATATAAACACTTTTGAATTGTCACATTTTTTTTTATTCTACCACTTATTTGCGATGAGGCCGCCCATTGGTACCTCTTTGTCTTGTTTATTGTATTTTTTATTATAATTTTATACATAATTGTATTTTCTGTGAGAAGAACAATAAAGAGTTTCATTCATTCATTCATTCATTCATTTGGAATACAGACTCATCACAAGAAAAATGAGCAAGAAACTTGTGTGTTGCTCTCTCCAGTCCACACAAGTAAGCATTCAGTCTACACAAGCCAGACGATCTCGGTGGTCTAAATTCATCACCTACAGTGATCACCTTCCAGCAATGGTATTTCCAAACCGATACGATATTGAAACCTTCAAGAAAAGAGCTTATTCCTTTTTAAAAGACCGACAACGTACTGGTAAAACCCCTGGTGTTGCGGGTGCTCATGGGCGGCGGTAATCACTTACCATCATCACCATATAAAAAAAATATTTCATATATCTATTTCTGAATACAGACTAATAGAAATGTTGGAAATATTAAAAAAAGAGAATATCAGCGAATAATAGGTTTTAATTAATATAAATAAATAAATAATAGGTTTTAATTATTGTTTTACTGTATTGGAGTGGCGGTGTGAATGTGAAAATTCAAGTCTAAATATATATAACTCAAAGGTGACTGACGTAGTGATCTATCAACGCACAGCCCAAACCACTGGACGGATCCGACTGAAATATGGCATGCAGGTAGATGTTATGACGAAGGCATCCGCTAAGAAAGGATTTTGATTAATTCTACCCCCAAGATGATAAAATAGGGGATGAAAGATTGTATGATACTTTGACAATTTTAAACCGATCGGGCTGAGACTTTCCATGCATAAAGCTACTATGACGTAGGCATCCCCTAAGAAAGGATTTTGATAAATTCCACCCCTAAGGGGATAAATAAACCCATAAGGGCAAAAGCTAGTAGTAGTAGTAGTATATGTGTTCATTTATGTATACATACTGCAAAATTAATGTAATGTAGGTATGCTAATGTTAACTTTTTTGCTAAGTAAGTTTATATTATTATTATTATCACTATGAGTCACTATTATAATTTTGTTTTAGATATCAATTTTACTAAATAACGTGAAACACGAAACAGATTACATACTAGGTCTCTCGCCGGATATTGTGTTGTTGAAGTAATTTCAGAGACATTGCGGGACAACTCGGCTTTATTACATTCGTCGTGTATCTCTATCTATCTATCTATCTATATCTATATATATTTCTGTATAACTTTCAGTATGTATATGTTGACATACATATGTTTTGTAAATGGAGTACGTATGGTCTTTTTGTTAGTAGGTATTCCATTTTGTATTAAATTCTTATTTTTTTTTCGGACTACTCTAATGCTGTTGGCCGCAGCTGGCCTTTACAGCTTCACCGGACGATAGGAGAGTGCAGATAACACTCCAAACCAAAGAGCGGCTGAAGGCCAACTCCCGCCTGACGGATACGACTTTAGTCTGAGGGCACCGCTAGGGGTTCGAACCTCGGCTCAGGCCGTCGTAATATCGATCCCCGTTTGAATTGGACGGGGGATCGATCGGAGGGGACATTGAAGTCATACACAACAGGATGTATGATTTTGTTCTTACAAATTTTAGAATAGGTACTCATGTTGTATGGGCCCATATTTATGAATTTTAAAGAGATCAGCAACGAGAGAGCTAAATATATGACCCCTGGACAATTAACACAACGCCATCTAGTCCCAAGCTAAGCAGAGCTTGAGTTATGGGTCCTAGACAACTGATAGGTAAGATAAGTCTTGAGTGGGCCGGGTCATTGGGCTCCCTAAAATATGGCGAGCACAGTGATGGCTGGCTCATCCGTCATAATCGTGAACGGGTGCTGCTTGTAGGGACTGGTCTGCTCTAATCACTACGACTGATTCCTCTTATTAATTGTTTAACCAGTTGGTTGTATACTTAATATTTTCTCTATTTGAGTATTTAATTAGTATTCACACATTTAAACTTAAAAATGTAAAGTATGAATCATTTTATTTAAAAGAGCAATACGCAAGTTTCTTACTCGTTCTTCTTGAAATGAGAAAGCTTTCCGAATGAGCGGTAGATTGAAAAAAATGTGATGACTATTCAAAAGTGCTTCAAGGTAAGTTTATTTGAAATAGAAATAGAAATAATCTTTATTCAAATAAACTCATTACAAGCACTTTTGAATAGTCATATTTTGATTCTACCACTCATTCGGAATGCAGATTCATCACAAGAAGAATGAGCAAGAAACTTGTGTGTTGCTCTTTTTAATAGATGTTTTTTTTTATATAAATAATTACATTTGAATAAATGATTTTCTATTCTATTCTATTCTATTCTAATACTTCCTCTGGTAAGTAGGTACTTATTATACAATTAGTTTTGTAGTAGTAACATTCATATTTAATTTCAGATCTCGGACGATATACCTACTTATTCCCTTTAAGATGCATTATGAATTCCATAAAAAAATTACGCACTCCTTCATCTTTCCCCCAAGCTTCACAATTAGGGGATTCAATAATCTTTTAATTACTAGCATTGTATCATAACATAGAGTAACTTATTTATTAGAAAAAGCAGACGAAGTCGTGAATACCAACTAGTATGGTACCTACTAATATATTTTAATAGCATCTAAATAATTAATCAACCATATTTTTTTATAAATACCTAACTGCGACATCATTTCAGCACTCTTCAGTTAGACAATAAGTGTATCTAAAAACAAATGAAAACAAAATGTTCATCCCTTTCGTGCACTTCATTACGGCGCGGCACTGGCGCCCCCGGGCTCCGCCCCGCTAACTGTTACAGTTGCCATTGGCCGCGACGATACAGTTGCGAGGGACCCCATTGGCGCACGCAGGGCTCGCCTCACGTATATTTCAGTTACGGGCTCGAGAAACCTTCCCTTATATACCAAGTACCTATTACACTTCATTAAAAACAATATCATCACAACACACTCGACAAAATCCATTGAATAGTATCTATTCGAAAATTCCATCAGTTTCCATTGGGTGGGTCACTTTGTCATTTCAAGGTTGAAAACACCGTATTAATGATGTGATAGATTTTTTTAAGCAGGCGAGATTTGAACCTGCACCTTTAACGCTAAATCCGAAACAGTGTTCCATATTTAATACCACAGGATTGTGGTATATAATATTATCTTATCTGTGTTTATGGTAAGTACTCACCGTTACTTTTCAACATAGATATATGACGACCTCGGGAGTCTAGCGGTCTAGCACACCGCTTTACGACCGATAGTCGCGGGTTCGATTCCTTGCACGGCACAAACATTTGTATTCATGAGTATGATTGTTTATATCGGTCTGGGTGTTTTCTATGTATAATATGTATGTATTTACAAAAAACTATATCTATGTATTTGTATCAGTTATCTAGTATCCATAACACAAGCTTTAGCTAGCTTAACTTGGGTCTAGTTGGCGCTGTGTGAATTGTCCTGAGATTATTATTATTATTAGAATAGAATAGAATAGAAATATTCACTTATTTCCAAGAAACAGCCAAATTCATAATATTAATACTAGATTTAAAGACAAACTTGCTGTCCCCAAGTATCGTTTAGAAAAAGTCAATTGGTCTTTTATTGGAACGGGTATCAAAATTTACAAAAATATACCAAAGGATATACTGGAATTACCCTTAAATACATTCAAAAATGATTTAACACATATATTTATTACACAATAAACGATTACTTGAATGACGAGTGTGCATGGCAATAGTTGTTCATGCACGGGATTTTCATTTAATGTTAGACATAGACGCCTATATAAATATACATTGTAAATAAACTGGCTTTAAAAAAATAGAAATTCAGTTGAGTTTCCAGTTTCCAGTTCTTCTCAATTGAATCTATATACTGAACTGGACAGTAGGGAAAAATATTAATACAAAAAAACATTTGACCTTCATAAGCGGCTAAAATGTCCTACATGAATAAATGATTTTTGAATTGATTCGATTTGATTGATTTAGGATAAGGTAGACGGACTTTTACCGGCTAAAACCCCAAGGTTTTACTCTAGAGGTACAGGACGGGGTAAGGCCATGTGACTACTAGTCCAGTGGTGCGTAACCCGTGGTCGCAACCCCCAGAGAAAATATTTCCGGGTTGCCAAATTAAATTTTTTTTATATAACAATAAAAAATACAATAAAACAATTGTTTCAAAAAATTTTGTGTTGTATAAATACCTCTAATAAAAGGAAATTTCTAAAATAGATTTTGCAAACTCTTTGCACCTATTTATATGTTTATTTTTCTATCAATTTTAAATGTATTTCCTTTTAGAATTGTCATATATTTTTATTGTCTCTTTTTGTCTTACAACCGTTTATACACGTACGTATCTTCATTACAAGTATTTGCCATTTTCTATCCATTGTTTGATTTACATCACTCATTCTATCGCCCACATTTTGGTCCTAGATCGGTAGAAATCTAACATTTTCACGCTGAATTTCTCTCAACTGAGTTGCCATGATTAGAGTCGGGTTGCAACCTGTCATATTTATTTTGAAAATGAGAGAAATTTTCAAAAGTTCAGTTCGAGTATTTCTGGTAAGCCCCCTAAGTTTGAGGGACCCGGGGCACTGCCCCGCCTAGCCCCTAGGTAGTTATGCCACTGGCTGTGGCTCATATAATCTGGATGCTATACCTATAATCCTATATGTTGTATAAATGATTAGTCCCGGTCTAACTTTATTTATAGTATTTATTTATTTATTCAATACCTACCAATTTATTTTAAATAAATAAATAGGTATTGAGTACGCAGTAATAAATAAATAACACAGCTTGAAGAACACTGACGTCCTCGGTGGTCTAGTGGTTTAATACACTGCCTTACTTCCGTTAGTCGCGGGTTCGATTCCTCGCACGGTACAAACATGAATATGAACACAAAATACAAAATTTATTAGTATGATTGTTTGTGTCGGTCTGGGTGTTTTCTATGTATAATATGTATGTATTGATGAAAAAAATATGTCTATATATTTGGATCAGTTAAGCTCCCTGAGCTGGAGGGCCTCGGGGCACTGCCCCGCCTAGCCCCTAGGTAGCTACGCCACTATAAGGGTCACCTGCTGGCTGCTACTCTCTCTTTGTTATGGTTCATGTGCGCGTCAACGGAGCGTTGTTTGTTTAACCTTAATCATATTCTTATTTGCCGTCACAAGTGTACCTATTAGATGGATAGTTATATTGGTAAATTCTATATTTGCATACAAAAAAAATCTACGGTACACTAGAATATTTCAAAACTAGTTCTTTGATAAATCACCTCTGTGTCAATTGAGATGAAAATATATACCAAATTCTAAATATCTTTATTCATGTAGGTCTATTACAGATTTATGATATGTCAAATCTACCGTCAGTTCGGAATGATATCGAGATGAGAAGAACTGACAAGAAACTCAGTACATTTTTTAAAAAGAAACAAACGTTATGAACGCACGATACAAGAAAGAAAGAAAGTATTTATTGCCAACCATTATTACACATTTATTCATATAAACAATGAAGTATTTAATATTTTTGGAATATATCCACATTAGAAATTGAAATAGAAATAATCTTCATTCAAATAAACTCAATACAAGCACTTTTGTATAATCATATTTTTTATTCTACCACTGAATAGGAACGCAGACTGATCACAAGAAGAATGAGCGAGAAACTTGTGTGTTGCTCTTTTGAATAGATGTTATTTTAAATAAATAATTACATAACATCAGATAAGAGGCATGCGATAATCAAGATAGAAACCGCTACGCACACATTCCTAGTGCAATCAGATAATATTGTCAGCGCTATGAATTTTAAGTTTTTCTACAAAAACGTTACATACATGTATTCACATACAGACGTATATATACACAATAATAATACATACTTTCAGGGAATCATTACATATCCGTAACACAATTTTTAATGGAACGGGAGTTTCCTTACTTTGATACTGTAAAAAAAATGTACATACCGTCAACTATTTGTATAAGAAATACTATCTACTCATACATAACAAACTTGCATGGCAATAGTTGTTCATGCACGGGATTTTCACTTAATGTTAGACATAGATACCTATATAAATAAATGTACATTGTAAATAAACTGGCTTTTAAAAAAAAAACAGTTGAGTTTTTTGCCAGTTCTTCTCAATTGAATCTCTACACTGAACTGGACGGTAGGGAAAAATGTTAATACAAAAAAACATTTGACCTTCATAAGCGGCTAACATGTCCTACATGAATAAATGATTTTTGATTTGATTTGACATGTAATATATATTGAATAAAAGAAAATATAACAGCAATTACATTTCAATCTAAATATATAAAATTCTTCGTGCCACAATGTTACTTACCATACTCCTCCGAAACGGTTTGACCGATTTTTATGAAATTTTATATGCATATTTAGAAGGTCTGAGAATCGACTACTATCTATTTTTCATACCCCTAAGTGATAAGGTTTTCTACACCTAACATTTATTTTTATTTTTGTATAATTTAGCATAAATAATACATAAAACTAAATCTTCACCCTTCCACCATCAACCCCTACTTTTTAATAGCGGTTTTAATTTATATAGCAAAACAACATTTAGCCGGGTCAGCTAGTACATATATAAACTAGTTCTCAAACTCGACCTTCCATAACCAGAAGTATGCATTTAATTTTTAATTTTACTCAATTTATTTGTTTATTTACTCTACTAGCTACTCGCCCCGACTTCGCACGGGTGTATATGTATTATATATATAAACCTTTCTCTTGAATTACTCTATCTATTAAAAAAGCCGCATCAAAATCCGTTGCGTAGTTTTAAAGATTTAAGCATACATAGGGACAGACAGCGACAGCGACTTTGTTTTATACTATGTAACTATCTACTCGCCCCGGCTTGGCACGGGTGTACCTACATGTATTATACATATAAACCTTCCTCTTGAATCACTCTATCTATTAAAAAAGCCGCATCAAAATCCGTTGCGTAGTTTTAAAGATTTAAGCATACATAGGGACAGACAGCGACAGCGACTTTGTTTAATACTATATAATGATGATAAAGAAGCATTTAATGGCTATTTCCTTCAACAAACACTCTACTTATAATATTCTACGCGTCTACCATACGCGGCGGCTAAACTCCAACCATCAATAACATCAAGTACAAGCTCTCGATTTCTTTGTCAAATTGGTATACTTTACAGAAGTGCCAGCCGGCGAGGTGGTGGCGGTGGCGGACGGTGGACGGCGGACGGCGGACGGCGGCACTATGTCAAAGCTCGCTGACGACGCAACTTGCATGCTCATACGATACGCTAGTATAGTGTGGGTATACCAACAAATATTTATATGCAGAAGCCACGCCTACAATTCTCCCAATATGAGAGCATTGCAATTATTAAATTTATTTTTAGGTCCAAGATGCTGACGTAACATAGAAGCCTTGCCTTCCATAATAAATAAAATAAGAATATTTTTATCATTGTATAGTTTAAGTAGTAAAAATAGTTTTAAAATATAATCGTGTTGGCAATTAGCTGTAAACTTATATTGTTTTAATTAAATAAATATATGTATATTTATTGTTTCGCTTATAAAGACAAAAGTATTAAAATTCTTAGATAACAGCACGAAAAGAAGAAAAAAACTATAATCAGTTATAGTCTTTTATTTCTCATAAATAACAAAATTTATAAAAAAAACGACTACAATTGTGTTTTTGTAATCGTATTTTTTTTATAAATTTTTGAAAGAAAAAAGACTCTTTCAAATAAATTTACTTAATATTCTCATTGTTAACATTATTCTCTAATTAAGTAAGAAAATCGTCCGCGTGAATCCTTATTCCATCAGCTACCTGGTAAAGAAAATCCCGTCAAAATCGGTCCAGCCATTTCAGAGATTAGCACTTATAAACAGACGGACAAAAATGAAAAAAAAAATAGTTTGGTGTATGTACCGTATTTATATTCATATGCATGTAGTAAAAAACGGTTATTACAAACAGACATTCCAATTTTATTTATATGTATAGATTTCAATTCGAATAGAAACTACGATCGCAGATGGTAAATGATATTTTTCAAAATTGACAAATAATCGAACGATATAAAAATGGATTTTATATATATAAAAATATATATATAAAATATATATATAAAAAATACTGTAAGTCTAAGAAGGTGCGTCGTGCACAGTATCGTCATGTCCACAAGGTGCTGTCGGCTGCGGTCTGGCTGACCAACAAAAACAGAAAACACAACCCGTCCGCTGACGGAGTTTTTTTACTGCGGCAACTCGGCTGCAAGTGAGTTTGATGGAGGGGCGCGCGTCAGCGTTTCATCTAATGTTTTTTAACCCTTCCCCCAGTTTGCGGCCGTGAGGGTTAATTTTTTTTCGGTGCGTCGCGTGGTACATTCGTTTTCTTTTTTGACCTCCTGTTAATTTTAGTTCTTCAGATTTAATTAGCTTATAATAGGTGCTGCTGAATCCATATTTCTTTTATATTTAGATTGAATAATTATAGGGTACAGGTACCTATTATAAAATACTAGGTATATTATTAGTACAGTAACACATTAGTATTTTATTATTAAATCATTATTTTAGATAATTTTAATAAGAAATTTATCTGTTTATACTGATTGTGTCACAGAGGAATTGCTTACCTACTATTATTGACTTTCGACAGGAGTCCGTTTTAATTTCTAACTATGCAACTGACAGTACCAAGCATACAAAATGATGTGACACGACGCAATGTTACAAAAGTAAAAGGATCAGTATAAATCTGTAATCAAAGAAAACACAGAATGTTATCGTCATTGGCCATCTATTATACAGTAGCGAAATAATTTCACACAGAGAATAGCATCCCTGCTAAAGCAAAGTAACACTTGTGTTTAGAAGTATAGCTATTTGATAATAGATGGCGTTAAATATAAATTATTTTTTTATTTCTACCTTAAGTATAAAGCGAGTTATTTATTCCTAAATATTTTTTTGTAATGTACTAGAGTGGAGTTAAATATTGAGCAATACTGTAGGTATGAGCAAATAAATTTGTGACTGATCTGATCGGAAACGTACAATATTTTTTTTTTAATTCTGAATATAACGCTAAAGCTCTACTGGTATACACTTACGGGGCACCAGCGGAGGTTGATGGAATATATATTATGATGAATAAATTCACAACCAACTTTGAAAGATTTCAGTTATGAAATTAGCCATACTTTATGCTATCAACTGTTATGGTACACGTAATATTAACACGTGACTAAACCACAATATTAGCTCAAACACCGGACGAGTGGAATCAACAAAAGTGTGTTTACTAACAAACCGACCGACCGACTTCATACTTCGTTCACAATAGCCATAGCTACCAAGAGTCCACACTGAGCAGCATGTCCTATTGGTAAGTCATTCTTTTAGAATACACGTTGCTGATATTGCGACTATAAATTGAGATATAAGCTATCCCATCTTTAAAGTCGAATCAAATTGAACACAATGTGCAAATCAAATTTGCAATCGGTTCAGTAGTTTAGGAGTCCATCACGGTCAAACAACGTGACACGTAATTTTTATATACAATGCCTAGCGTACCGGCTTCGCACGGATGCAATACAAGTCTCTGAATTTCTCAGTTTGTTTTATATTATAACTCGCATGTATTCTACATATAAACATTCATCTTGAATCACTCTATCTATTGCTGAAAACTGCTTTAAATTCCGATGCGTAATTTAAAAGATATAAGTGAACGAACTGCGGCGGCGACTTTGTTTTATACTGTGTGAAGAAGTCATTTGCTTGGGTTCCAACTTTAATCTCACCTATATTGGCCGCTTATCATTGTGTTAT
This sequence comes from Achroia grisella, assembly GCF_030625045.1. Lineage (NCBI taxonomy): Eukaryota > Metazoa > Arthropoda > Insecta > Lepidoptera > Pyralidae > Achroia > Achroia grisella. The sequence goes on from NW_026712988.1 coordinate 267,827, forward strand.
TATTAAACACACAATAATTTATTAAATTTAAACAACTTGTTACTTACGTTTCAGTTAAAACTCGTCGGCGTCAAACAAAATGGCGCTACGCTATTTAATATTATCAGTAACATTATTATACATAACACAGAGCGGGCACGCGATGATAATGAGAAACAACGAGCTGATGAATAAAATGATGTCACACTTCAACTCCCAAAAAGATAATCAACCCAAACCTCAGCACGACGCGCAGAGTCCAGAAAAGGTTTTGTCTCTGATGCAAAACGTATTGTGCCGAAACTTCCCAACGATACCGTGCAAAATGATCGTGGACGACGAGGCTTTGAAGAAACTAATCGAGAAATCAATACAGCAGATAAAGTATAAGAAGATGTCATTAGAGAAGACAACACCGCGCCCTGACTACCACTTAACCTTATTTCCGGCATTCAACAGCGAAGATCTCTCAAATTTCTTGCAAGTCCGCGAGTCTGAGTACTATAGAACAGATAAGAAAGACGTAAAAAAACTTAAGAAGAAACAAAAGAAAACTTTAACGCCCGTAGCGTTCTGGTCTCATGAGAACCCTGGGAAAGCAACGAAGAAAAGTAAGAAGGAAACAAAGGAGAAGAGAGCGTACACGGGACGCAAGAAGATACGTAAGTTTTATCCGCACAAGATAAAGTATAAAGATAAAACGGAGACGAATGCGAGGAACGTCGGGGATTACTCCGATGACAAATTGTCGATGTCTGTGGAGCTACCCGACATGACGAAACATCAGCACCTGAATTACAAGGTGGACGCGGCAGACCCGCCTGTGTGGAGGATCGACTACATGAAACACGGAGAGCCGAGCCTCAACATGCTGGGATACGAATCAGATGCACTGAAAGAGAAAATGATAAAGACAGGGCCCAACGTTATCTTCGATGATAACGTGATGGAACAAGCTGTAAGGAAAGATGTCATGCATCCCGATGTTTATATAAAGAATAATTTTGTTAGAAAAAATCTTGATAATATAGCATCAGATGGTATTGATTAAATTATTTAAAATCTTTACTTGTTATTATTTTGGACTGTAGGTAAAATTACTCTATCAGGTTCCCTAACTTTAAATAGTTTCGAAGAGATTACAATGTGAGTTATTTCTCTTGCAAGATAACCTTATCACCCATTGTTATTACAGTTAATTAGGGTGGCCACACATAAACTGCCTATAAAATATATTCCAATTACAATATATTTAGGAGTATACATAAATAGATTTCCATATAACAGTACACAGTTGAGTTATTTTACATTTTAGGGTACAAAAATTTTATTTCACCTATTTTGATTTCGTTGTTTAAGCAGGCAATATACCTAGGATTTTTTTAATTGGTGATACTGGATTGATTTACACGTCTGCGCTAACGGTTAACGCTGGCGGGGCACCAGTGGAGGATGATAAGATGAACATGAGGTCAGGTCAGTTAGCCCATCGTGTCAAATTAACCAGAAATTTATCATGACGGTTTACTAGGAGAAACCGCGTGGAGGTCAATCCGACGGGGTTATTAGTCGACATTTTTAACAATCCCCTTATTCTCAATAACCTTGGATTGTAAGTATATTACATAAACATGCTCTGTACATTGTTTTTAATAGGTATATCTAATAACAGAGCAAAAGCTTCTGACAATATTTGTAACACTTTTACAGTTATGTTTACCGTTAAAAACTGTGTACTAAAAACATCAAAAATTATATACATACTAACAAACAACATTAAATAATTTATCTGTTCTCTCCGTACATTATATCAGTCCAAATTCAACTGTACACACAAAACAACTTCAGGAAATAGATCCATTCGGCAAGTTCTCCACTAAAAACAGGCAGTGTAACAAACCCGATTGATTACCCGAATTAATTTCTTGAGCCAAAACATGTCAGGACCTGTGTTAACATCTCACATACTAGATACATCTACAGGCAGACCAGCGTCTAAATTATATGTGGATTTGTTTAAGAAAAAGGACAATATATGGACGGCATGGCACAGCACCGTCACAAATACTGATGGTAGAATATTATTCCCGTTTACGAAAGATTCAATGCCTGAAGGAACGTACAAGTTACATTTTAAAGTTGGTGATTATTATAAAACAGCTGGGAAGGAAACACTATATCCGTATGTGGAGGTAAATATATAACACATTGCAGGAAACCGGTAAACTCTTCAAATCTTTTTTATTTTTTTCCCGGCAAATCGCGATATAGCGTCGCGCCAGTTTTTTTTACAAATTTCTTGCGACTTTCCATTTCGTGTAACAGAACGCGTAAACTTAAAAACATCATCGTAAAATATTATCAATATTTTATGTTTTCTAATTTTGGCATGACCATCTAAAAAAAAACAGTGCTGCGCCGTAAATTGGCGGGAAAATGGCCGACTACATAGTGTTAATATTATAGTGGAAACTTCTGATTTATTCTTTAATGCACAAATTAAAGAAAAAAGTTCATTATAAACTTGACAGTTTGCAATATTGATCACTTCACTTTTCACTTCGTTCGGAATTACACTTCATCTGGAATTACAATTATGACGTTACATTTATTATTTTTACTTTCCAATTCAAATCGCAGTCAATACTTCGGTAATAATGACTTTCCCAAATGTGATTGTAGCCGTAAAGATATAAATTTTGCATGAACGGTAAATAAGTGTTGCTCCGCCATCTATTAATACTTCTTAAAACTAAAATGCACGTTTATCCCTTTCTCCTTTCCATAGTTAAAGAATCCGTCACTAGATAGCGCTACTTGTCATACAAAAATAAAATAATTTAAATTATTCGCAAAAACTTAGATGAAGTTTCAAGACTTACTGAACAGACATAAAAGAATAGAAATAGATATAATCTATACATATAAAAAAATAACGGTGTCCGTTTGTAATATTGAAATAACCGTTTTTTATTACGTGCATATGAATATAAATACGGAGAGAAGCAGTCACTAGGTGGCGCTACTTGTCGTACAAAAATATATATTTTAAATTATTCGCTATATCTTCGTATTTGTTAAAATTACAGGTACCATTTGAGACAAAAAATAATCAACACTACCACATCGCTCTTCTGCTCAGCCCCTTCGGATACACCACGTACAGGGGCAGCTGATAAGCCGATAAACCAATTAACGAGCTGTTATCTCACAAGATTATTTTAATACAATTTGGTACATGGCAGATATGTCGCTATTTTGTACTTTCCCTATATTATTTAACTACTTTAATAAAATATAATTCAATTATTTGTGTTTATAATAAATGCGTAACGTACACTTAGATTGTGGAATCTGCCGAAACTTTCTCGAGAGACTACAGCATGGGGTTCTCCAAGAAGTGTATATTAAGGTTTCTTAAAAGTAGGCAACGCGCTCGGGACACCTCTGGTATTTCAGGCGTCCATAGACTACATTAACCGATTACCATCAGATGTTCTCTATGCTTGTTTGCAACCATCGTAGTATAAAAAAACTAACAATTGTTATTTGGTGCCCCAAATAACAATTGTTAGTTTTTTTATACTACACGATATTAGATATGTATATTATATATATTCTATAGGATTGTTAATAATGTGCACTAATGAATCTATTGCAAGCAATAAAAAAATTATATTAAATATCATCAATCATTAATATTATAAACGCGAAAGTTTGTGAGTATGGATGGATGTTTGTTACTCTTTCACGCCAACTACTAAATAGATTTTAATGAAACTTTGCAATAATATAGCTTATACATCAGAATAACATATATAAATTTCACGCGAGTGAAACCGCGTGCAGATCTAGTACAGAATAAATATATTTTTATAAGTCCTTTTCATTATATACCTCCTTTAAAATCAGATTTTCTCTAATTCTCTCTAATAAAAGTTGGTAACCCTAGTGGGGAATGATAAACAGAAAGAAATTGTACTAAAAAATGTATGTATTAATCAGTTATAAATGAAACATAATTCTACAAACAACTATTTACAATATATACTAAATACTAATAAATAATTTATTCTCTCTGACGTACACCTATATTAATATTACTTAACAACAGTTCCATCAAAATGGCGCCAATTTATACTAAAACCACAGACAATATAAATGTAAAACTATAGACACGCCATATTTTAATCTGCATCTGAGTATTATACTAACTATAAACTCATTATAAGTAAATTCATTATATATACAGCTTACAACACAAAATATATACAATTAAAAAAAACAGTCCTTCGCATATTGTATACAAATTTAGTCATAAAATGCATACATAAAAAATGACCTATTTCTTCAAAGGGGCCGTTCAAGTATTACGAAAGCAGATATATTACAATTATTTACCCCCCATCCCCTTGTCATCAAAAGTAAGCAAAGTTCTTACCTCCCCCATGCTTATGTAAAGATTTTTCAATTAAGGTATTGTTATTTTAGCAAAGACAATATGAGGGTTGCCATTCGTATAGTAAAAAAGTAAATAATTACCCATGACGTAGTCATCTAGACTCCCCCACCCCCATGTCATCCAAAATAAGCAAAGCAAACACCCCCCGCCCCTCATAGTGCTTACGTAATACTTGAACAGCCCCAAATATTTTCAGTTAATAAGTTATTTTTGTATGTATAATTACAATACTAAAACCAGCTAACGCCTGATCACACGTGGAGGGGATTGCACTATTAAATCGACCTCCACGCGGTCCCCCTTAGAAATCATAGTGGTTAAGTTCAATAACGTTATTATAGTATTATGGATTGGTATACAATTCACAAGTAACTTTGTATAGAGCAAATACATATATATACAATTAAAGAATTCTAGTTCCTAATATTAAATACAATTGGAAAATAATCTAAATCAGTTGCCTTATATAATTAAGTTTAAATTTACTTGAGCGATGTGTCGGTTGGCCCATACTTTAATATTGATCTAGGACATAAGCTGCCATTGTAATTTCTATTCTATATCCGTCATACTCGTGAACGGATGCTGCTTGTGGTGACTGTTCAGGTTGCAAACACCGATTAGATTTTTTGTTTTTGCAATAATATATGCTGGTGGTCACTCTATTCTCCCAAATTTGAATTTTAATGACTGTGTATTATTGTAAACATGTACAACATTTATTTGAAAAGAATACGAGCTGAGTTTCTTGTCAGTTCTCATCTCGAAATCATTCCGAACTGACGGTAGATTTGACATATCATAAGAGTCTGTAATAGACCTACATGAATAAAGATATTTTGAATTTTGAATACCATTAAACGAAATTAAAACAGCATGTTTCAATTAATTCCTAAACCAGCATGAAAATTGTGTTGTATTAAAGTTGGAATTTTTATAAATGTATGTTAGTCTTCATATAAATGACTTAAAAGACAGAATATTTCATTCACAAGAGGGCACCACTGTTTTTTTAAAAGAGCAAGGCAAAACTCTATCCTCATTATTCTTAGGGGCCGTTCAAGTATTACGTAAGCAGATTTATTACAATTATTTACCCCCCTATCCCCCTTGTCGGCTAAAGTATGCGCTCTTACCCCCTACCCCCATGCTTACGTAAACATTTTTCAATTAATATATTTTTAGCAAAGACAATGTGAGGGTTGCCATTCGCGTAAAAAAGTAAATAACTACCGATGACGTAATCATCACCTAGACTCCCCCACCCCCCATGTTGTCCAAAATTAGCAAAGCAAAGACCCCCATTGTGCTTACATAATACTTGAACGACCCCTTATCTGTATCAGCATCCCAAAGAGTGTTTAAATTATAAAATTACTATTTAAAAATATTTATGTTAAAAATTATTTCTATTTTACGAATAAGTTGCTTGTTGCAAAGAAATCTCATATGAGTGTTGCCATCTAGTATTTAAAATATGTACTAAAATTTCTATTAAGCCAACATTAACTCAGATGGAATGATTTTTCTGGTCTCAAATATATTATAAGATCTATGTGTATATACAATGTACTTATTTCAAATTGACAAACTTATTCAGGCACAATAAGTAGGCTCCATCTATTAAAAGAAAGCTTACAGCAACATCGTTGTTATATCTATTTATAAATGCAAAAACAAGTTACTTATATAAATGTATCTAAAGATATATAAATGTCTTTAATATAAACAGGATCAGTATAAAAGGGTACACCAAATCAAAACTCAGAAAAAAATTAAAATGAACTATCAGAAAGTAGCAAAGTGGATAATTGAGAATGAAAATTCCTAAACTAGCTACTCGCCCCGGCAACGCACGGGTGTACATGTATTATACATATAAACCTTCCTCTTGAATCTCTATCTATTACTGAAAACTGCATTAAAATGCGTACCGTAATCTATACATATAAATGAATTTGGAGTGTCTGTTTGTAATATTAAAATAACCGTTTTTTATTACATGCATATGAATATAAATAAGGTACATACACCAAAATCACATTTTTTTACAATTTTTGTCTGTCTGTCTGTTTATTCCGGTTAATCTCTGAAATGGCTGGACCGATTTTGACGGGACTTTCAACGGCAGGTAGCTGACGTAATAAAGAGTAACTTAGGCTACTTTTATTTTAGAAAAATATGGTTAAATTCCACGCGGACGTAGTCGCGGGTAGAGCTAGTTTTAAACGGAGTAGATTTTGTTTTTATACTATGTAAAGATTTACTTTTAACTTGACTTGTATGTTTTATATCTGATCCTGTATACATTATACTAAATTAGGAGCAATAATCAGTTAGCATATACACATTCAAGTGAAACTTATCGTTCAAACACAGATACTATAAAATATTTTTTAGAAATTTCCAATATCTGAAAAATATTTTGTTTTTTTTATTTGTATAGTGTATTATTAACTATAATAAACATATTACTGTTTAATAGCATACATAAAATAATTTTAAATAATTATAACAATTTTTTTTTAATTCTGACAAGAAATCAACATTGCAATTTTGGACAATGGAATTAAAATCAAACATCTATCTATCTATTTGAGACTATAACACATAATTTATAAGGTAATTTGAGTTATTCATTTTAAACTGATACATATATACAGGGGCGGATCTACCTAAATGCTTTTTGAGCTGTAGCCCAGGGCCCCGAGTTTACAATGGGTCTCCAGTCCCCACTGAAACGATATTTTGAATTTAAAAAAATATCTAGAATGTTAAAAACAATCATAAGGTTGGCAACCCTGAGATCAATCAACCCATGCAAGTCAATCGAAAGGAACGGAGAATTTCTGGTCGCTTGTTTTTGGTTGATGAATTTTTTTAGTGGAGTAATATAATTAGGTACGGCAGGTAGGCCCCTAAGTCGATTCACATTACACCCCTGCATATATATTTGAAAAACATTTTGGACATTTGTGAACATTTCTAAACCGATATATGTATGTATATATATTCCATAAATATTCTATTTCAAGTGCAAACAAAATTATTCTCAATATATTAAATATCTATAAACATGATAGGATAACATTTTTATTACAACAAACTGCATTTGTTGTAGTTCAAATTTTTTTTTTTTAAATAGAATATTTTCCATGTCTACATTCTATCATTGACTTCCATTAGTCGTATCGTAAACATAAATTATTTGTAAAATACAGTAATAATAATATTAATATGTAATTATTATTATTTATTGATTTTTTCATCCAATATATGAACATTTTACATTGCTCCCTGGTACCTAAACTAAGTAAAAGTTTCAGTGATTTATTGTATTAGTTTACTTATAAAAGCTATAACAGAATAGCAGAGTGGGTGGATTCATTGCCTCCTCTGAGTTACAGACCGTTTTGTCTAGTTTATTAATAATAATAATAATCTCAGGACAATTCCACCACCTCTAGACCCAAGTTAAACTAGCTAAAGCTTTTGTTATGGGTACTAGACTACTGATACAAATACATAGATTTTTTTTCGTAATTACATATTATACATAGAAAACACCCAGACGGATACAAACAATCATACTCATGAATACAAATGTTTGTGCCGTGCGGGGAATCGAACCCCCGACCATCGGAAGTAAGGCGGTGTGCTAAACATCTGGACCACAGAGGCCGTTTATTATTTCAAATATTTTAATAAGTTTTTATTTGTGACAAATAAGATGATTATTATTATTAATTAATTATTATTTAGACAGTTAAGATAACATGCAATACATTATGTCTTCATGTGCAGATGTATTTATAAATAATCAATTATGAACTCTACCACTAGATGGCGTTGTTTAGTTTTATACATTGTTCTACATCTCGCTATTAAGTTTTCTTTTTAAGTAGGTATAAGTATTTTGATAATTATTAACCTAATCAAAATACACCCTTGGTGATCCGTGGATAAACTTATTCAGCATGTACTAAACTTACATTAAACTTATATATAAGCTAAAGATGCAACTTTACAATGATTGGCACTGGTCCGGATGCTGGCGGGACTCTGTAATGTAAATGGTCACATTTATCAGTAAAACATCACATCATCACATTATCACCGTTTCTTCATCACAATCACTAAGTTTATCACAGTTTTATCACAGCTTGATATGTGTCCGATTAATGTCTATATCCATTCGGTCTGCTGGAACTTCAGCCTGTTGGGGATTGTATCTTGGGCCTATGTAGTTAAGGTCTGATATTCAGTGGCAGACTACCATGAGGTTACCAATCAAGATTCTCTACTTCTCTATGAAACGAGGTTGAAAATGAAAGTTAAGTCGTTTTAGAAACATTATAAAACGCGATAGAAGAGTTTACAGCTAATTTTGAACATGTTCTTACTATCAATATATACATATTACTTTTAAAACGAATCAGTTGAGTTCCTTACCAGTTCTTCTCAATTGAATCAGTATACTGAGTTCATAAGCGGCTAAAATTCCTAAATTATTTTTGATTTAATTTAGTTAATTGTTATATACTATAATCATAAGACTAGTTATTATTTTGAGAATACGAATTAAAACATCCGGCCGGACGTAAGCCAAATGGTTAACGGATATTATTGTTACCTACATTAATAGAACAATGGTCTGAAAACTATTGACTCCAAAATCTGAGAATTCAAAGACGTGTACCCAGTTCTCACTATAACAAATACAGTACACGTTTTTTTTTTCAGAATTACTGTACAATTTTCGCAATGTTTAAGTAATAAATAATAATAATAATAATCTCAGGACAATTCACACAGCGCCATCTATACCCAAGTTAAACTATCTAAAGGTTGTGTTATGGGTACTAGATAACTGATACAAGTACAAAGATAATTTTTTGTTTTGTAAATACATACATATTATACATAGAAAATACCCAGACCGATACAAACAATCATACTCATGAATACAAATGCTTGTGCCGTGCGAGGAATCGAACCCGCGACCATCGGACGTAAAGCGGTGTGCTAGATCTAGACCGCTAGACCACCGAGGTCGTCAATAATAAAATATTAACCTTACTCTTTTATAATATTGTAAACGCGGAAGTTTGAGTGTGGATGGATATTTGTTACTCTTTCACGCAAAAACTACTGAACGGATTTTAATGAAACTTTACAATAATACAGCTTATGCATCAGAATAACTGGCTATAAATGTAAAGCGAGTGAAACCGCAGACACAGCTAGTACTTGTTAAGTTTAAAAATATCATTACCTTGTAATTTTGTTTTTAATATATATATTTCCAGTCCTAGTTTCTAGATTTATAATTTTTGATTATTCAAATATTTCTAAAACTAAATTGTAGGTCATATAAATCTAAACTAATATGATGAGAAAATATCCTTTTTTATATGGGATAAATTGAAAACATGCCTAACGGATCTGAAACTCTTCATATAGAAAGTTACTATATAAGTCAGTAATCTGGTTATATACTATTTAAAATTAAAATTCCGACAATAGTAACACCCGAGAGAGGTCGGGACGGGTATCTAGTGTATAATATTCCCTGTAGTCTGCCATTGGATAATAAATACAAAAGGAAAGCTGTAAAGATACAAAAAAATGCACAAAAATATTGGACATCAAACTTTTTTGGCAACAAAGATATATATGTAGACTCACCTGTGGAGAAGAATAATTAGAGAACAATTTATTATTATTATTTAATACTTACCATGTATGAGCTGGTATAATGGTATGCTGACCCCTAGGTAGGCTCCGCGTATCTATTGTAGTAAAATCAGAATCAGACTGTTAGACAAGTTATGGCAGATATAATAACCATGGTCACCTTGCTAAATTGTACAGTTACCTTCCTATAGTGTAACAAATAAATAAATAAATAAAATAAAATACCACATATGTATTAACATAGTAGATTCCAGAGACAATTATGTGTAACAAAACACATAATATACTAGAAATATCTGAATAGGACAGCTAATTCTTGTATATATTTAATTAATACCTATAAACACATTTATATCACAGTTTAAGAGTATTGGCATAAAGCAACAAAAATATTTATAAAAAAAAAGATTATGATATATTAATAATCATTCCTATTATCACATTTAATTAATTAAATAACAAAAGAATGATTCAATTATATTTTTAGGTAATAAATCATTGTTGATAATTCCCCTTGAATTTATTTATTTACATCCTCAAAAATCTAAATAAACAATAATTCTTGTACCATCCAAAATATTATACATGTCATATAAAGACTTATAATTTCAGATAATACATATCCATATAGATATATATCCATATATAGATACATTTATAATCCAGGGAGCACTGGATTATAAATGTATAGAATTGTCATATTTTTTTTAGTTTTGGATGTTTTTTACGAACATATACAGAGTTATGGGGGTGTTTGGAGAAACTTGAAGCATCTGGGAATTGGACCAGCTCCTCGAGGCACTGGCTTACTGCATAGGAAGGGATTACCCTGATATATAGTATAATAGACAACAGAGATTAAGTGCGTAACGGTTTCTATGTTGATTATCACATGCCTAATCCTTGTTGTTAATTAAATATAAGTAAATCAATATTTAAAAGAGCAACACACAAGTTTCTTGCTCATTCTTCTTGTGATGAGTCTGCATTCCGAATGAGCGGTAGAATAAAAAACTTGACTATTCAAAAGTGCTTATATTAAGTTTATTTGAATAAAGATTATTTCTATTTCTATTTCTAATATAGACCCTGATTATTAGATTCTTTACATCTGAGTGTTATCATTATTTATATAGTTATTAACAATTTACTAACCTTGAAATCCCAACCTGTGAATAAAAGGATTAGCATCAAATAAAGAATGTAGCTCACCTATTTCCCTTCCTCTTGGCCAACAACTTCTTTGTAGCGAGCAATCATAAGTTTCTTCACAGTGTCTCTGTATGTTTCCCCAGGTGTGGGAGTGTATATCCCTCTCTTCTGGCCGAGGCCGGCCAAGCTTGGTCTCTGTTCAGCTTCAATAGGTGCTATTCTGCCTTGTTCCTCTTTTCCTAAGCCTCTGCCTTCAGACCAACCCATTTTCTGCAACATCTTTCCTCCAATGGTATCCACAACTGATGGAGGAGGATGAGGAGGCAAAGCAGCATGCACTACCATATCTGGAGGGTCATACCGTCTCCTAACTGGAGTCTCATCCTCACCAAACTTCATCCTCCTTTCCGCAGCCCTATCTCTATAACCATTTGTCTGTGGTAACAAATCATTCTTCTTCTGATATTCTGCTAAGTTCTGCTTGTGTAGGTCTGATAGAGTTTTGTGCTTCGTTAACACTTCAACGGAAGGGAAACGGCGCTTACATAGTAGACAAGTTAGTTTGGACCAATCAATAATACCATCATCATTGTCAAATGTAGATTCGGAAACTTTTTTAAGTAAAAAGTCATCTGTGGAGACTGGTGGAGGGGAGAGTTCCCTAACGTGGGTAGTTATCGTTGGTCCAGCTCCTAATACTGAAAAGCCTATATCAGCTGAACCCTTACTAGCACCAGTGTCCAGTGGTTGTTCCATAACAATATTGCTGCGAGCATTCTCTTTTTTCTGGTTCAAAGTTCGCGCCCATCTCTCCATATCTTTTGCTATCTTTTTAGCAACTTTCACTTTGTCCTCCTTATCTTTCTTTTTCTTTTCCTCAGGCTGTTCTTTAGTTATTGTGTTTTCTGATGTAGCTTGAGGCGGATTAGGCAATTTTGGCTGATCTGTATTCTGTTGGGACTGGGTCGCAGCAATATAGGTGGATGTTGTAGCATCCCAATACATGTACTGAGACAGCTGGCTGTTGAAGAAGTACTGTGTATTACCGTCGTAGTACAACCCGGTGGCTGGATCATAATAGTACCCAGAGCTTTCATCATACAAGAAGGTCCTCACATCAGGTGGAGTGTACACAGTTTTTCCATCACCTGTTGGTACTTTTACAGAAGGAACTGTTTGTACAGAGGATCCCACAAATGTGGGTACGGACACCGGTGTCCAGGACATTTGCCGAGCTTGAGCAGCCGATATAGCAGACTGTGCCACAGCAGCGGCAGCATTCACTCTGTCAGCTTCGGATAAAGCATGTGATGTGGAACCATAGTTTGTCATTTGTGCATAATATGTTGAGTAATCAGAATTCTGGGACTTCTGCCACTTCTTGGGCTCATTGTAGAATGTAATCAATACCTCCCGCCCATCGATTTCTAATGGAGGATGCAAAGCTAACAACTCACTATGTGCCGCAGTGGAATCAGCGATGGAATTGAAATTAATATATGCAAGACATTTAGAAGCACCCGTCAATGTTTCCCTACCGATAGTTATGCCAGCTATGGAATCTAGGACAGACTTGGAGCACCTTTCTTTGATTTCGTCCAAAATCTTTTCCTCAGTAGTTAAGGCATCTAACCTTCGGAACAACAGCCGTTTCGTAATCCCCGCACCATCCAGTGCGTCATTCCTCTCTGTCTCACCATTGAACACTATCCCGTCCGACCTCTTCCCTTGACAGTTTCGTCTGTAGCAGATCTGTCTCCGCTTGAAGTTGTACAACCCACACTTGCAGAACCAGTCGCCCGGGGAAGCGTTCACAGAGTTCTGATCGTCCTTCTCTTTCGACTCGCGGTCGTCGTGGACCGGCCGCTCCCTACTACGCGATCGGCTGCCGGAACGCGATCTGTCGTCCTTCTCCCCGCTTATGTTGGGCGGCGTGGGCGGCTGAGGCACGTCCTTGTCTTTGTCGTCGAAGTGGCGGCGCGGCGACCGACGCCGCTCCCGGTCGCGCCGGTCGTACCGCTCGCGACCGCGGTACCGGTCGGAGTCGCGGTCGTGCCGGTCGGAGTCGCGGTCGTACCGGTCGGAGTCGCGGTCGTACCGGTCGTGTCGGTCGCGGTCGTGTCGGTCGCGGTCGTGGCGGTCGCGGCGGTCGCGGGGCGACCTGCGCCCGGGGGAGGCGCTGCGGCGCGGCTCCCACACGACGGAGCGGCTGCGGCCGTCGGACCAGCGCGTGTCGTGCTCGTTCCACCGCGAGGTGCGGTCGTCGCGGCCTCGCCACGACATACCTGCCTGTGAACATCGACACCATGAAATCGTTACTCACGGACGCCGCGCTGTCGCCCCGCCTTCGATGTCGGCCTATATTGACGATCGATGACCTCTCTCCACCTTTTTGTTTACCTGATCGCTTTACTGGCTCGAAATGCGACTAAATCTTCGAAATGTAAACTTTGATAACACTTTTTTACACTTTTGAATATTTAAAACTACAAAACGATACTAAATATGTCTAAATACTGCGTTTAATTTAATAAGAAAAAGACGCCATTCTACCATTTATGATTTTTACTTTTTAATATGACTCCTGAGTAGCCACTTCATAAAAAATATTTACCCCTAAAGATATGAAGTTCTCCTAATTAAAAATATATTACAGTATAATTTCTAATAAAATGAAAAATTGATGCAACTACTAACTAAAAAATAAAATGAAAGCATAAAATATTTGCATTAGTTATTAGTAATTTGCCCAGTGTTGTATCGTGTCGTGTAAATACAATTATATCAATTCTGACATTGGCGCTTAATTATTAAAATTAAATTGATAGTAGACCTGATATGTTATGCTTTGGGTATTTATTACTACTATATATTGTGTTATATTGAGTAAATTTTTCATTAATATTCCGCGTAAAATTACCCCATACCATAGCAGTGTAATTGTTCATTCCCTTTGTTTAAGGGTAATATGGTATGTGACATAGAACACTAATACTACGTCATAAAGTTTGATTGATTGGCGGGCTTTTCGAAGAAATAGGCGCGAATTGAATAGTTCTCAAAAAATATTTATATTTATTGCTAGTTTCACTGCAAATAGTTTATTTTTCCTTATATAGATAATAATTACGTCGTATATAGTTGTTAAATACCTATCTTAGAATCATGCCTGAGGGGGACGGTGACGTCCCGCCTCCGGGCCGAAAAACTGCAAGGAGACAAGATACCTCCTCAGATGATTACTATAAACCTTACATAAAACCTGGTTATAAGAGAATCTTTCCAGAAAACACAATGGTGAGTGGCGAATACACCGTATTTATCACAAGCTCCATTGGAGAAAAAATTGGAAACCAAAATCCACTGGTGATGGCCAATCTATTTAAGAATGATGTCAAGGGCGTGCTTAATATTAAGCGCATTAATGCAACTAAAGTCGGTGTAACATTTAAACAAGTAAATAATGCGAATAATTTTTTGAACAATGAGGACTTTCTCAATAAGCACAACTATCATGCACACATTCCAGCAGCAGCTGTGGAAACAATTGGAGTGCTCAGGTTTGTACCCACAAGTATAAGCAATGAAGAGCTGTTTAAAAAGCTTACCTGTCCGTATGAGATCATAAGTGTAAATAGGTTTACAAAAAAAGTAGACGGAGAAGTTAAACCGTTTGGTTCAGTTAGATTGACTTTTTTGTCTGGAAGTCTTCCAGACTATGTGTATTTAGATATCTTTAGATATAGAGTATATGAATATATGGCTCCTCTTTTACAATGCTATAAATGTTTCAAATTTAACCATGGCGCAAAGTTTTGTAAATCTGCTCAAAAGTGTTCAATATGTGCAGGTGATCATCACTATTCTGAATGTAAAGCAGAAACGATTAAACAATGTATTAACTGTGGAGGTCAGCACCTTGCTATCTCTCGAGATTGTCCTGTTAAAAAGTATAAAATGGAGGAAAAAAACAATAAAATTAAATATGCTCAAGCTGTGAATTTTAAAAATGTTGACCCAAACAATATTACAAAAAACTATGACACTAACTTCCCCACATTACGTTCTAGTTCTAGAAACAATAATAATACTCAAGTCAAAATAAATAATAAATCATCTACGGAAAAATCCCCATTACCAAGTACACAAGATGAAAATAAAGAACTAATTGAAAAAATTCTTAAAAGTGATCATGTACTAAACGGTCTTATTGGAGCATTAGTCTCCTTAGGAAATGATAGCAGGGCACTGACATCCTCAGTTATTAAGGACATATTAATAAAAAGTCTTAAAAGTGATTAAGTCATTTATTAGAATATCTCAATTCAATATACAAAGTATGTATAATAAAAAACCTTTACTTATTAATTATATTCATGAGAATTATATAGATATTTGCTTACTAAATGAAACATGGTTGAGAGAGAATTGCCACTTTAACATGCCTGGTTATAACTATGTAAGTCAAAATGGTATAGGTGGATATGGAGGTGTAGGTATATTAATAAAAAACGATTTTAAATATACAATTGTTCCCACACCTTTTTATGACTTTATGCAATCTGTAGCTATAATATTAAAAACACAATTAGGTAACCTATCTATATTATGTACATATTGTCCCCCACCAAAAAGTGGTAGAGGCCGTTTTATAGTTAATAAACTTAAACAAATACTACAAAGGCTTCCTAAACCAGTAATGCTGGCAGGTGATCTAAATGCTCATCATGTAGCCTTTGGCTGTAACAATACTAACAGTAGAGGCACTGAAATTTATAATATGTGTGATGAATTTGATCTATGCATATTAAACACAGGTTCTCCAACTACAGTTGGTACTTCTACTCATCAACCGTCTGCAATAGATATTTCTGTTATTAGTGCATCTGTAGCACCATTATGCGAATGGAGAGTCCATGACGATCCAATGGGCAGTTACCATTATCCTACTATTATTGATATCCAAACATCTATAGAAAAATATGATATAGGACTTCCCACAGAACAGTATATTTATTCTAAAGCAGATTGGTCCAAGTTTCATTCTGAATCTGAAAAGGCATTTAATAGTATTATATTAGATCAAGATAATCCATTAGCCAGTTACAACCTATTTATTGACACTATAGAAAAAATTAAATACAACTGTATTCCGAAAATAAAGAAAACATCTCATTATATATATAAAAAACCAGTACCATGGTGGGATGATGAGTGTAAAGACATGGTCAAAAATAGTAAACAAGCATTAAATTATTATAGAACTAACCCCACAATAGAAAATTACATTAATTATAAAAAAGTAGATGCTTTAAAGAAAAAAATGTTAAGTATAAAAAAGAAAGAAAGTTGGAAAAAACTGTGTGAGTCTTTTAATAGATATACGCCTGTTAGTATTATTTGGAATTATATTAAAAAATTTAAATACATACCTGTACATAAATCCCCAAAAAATGATGAATGGATACCATCATTTATTGAAAAATATGCTCCATTGTCCCCTCCTGAAAAGCAGATTGACAATATATCACTTAACAGTATATTTAAAAAAATTGGAAATGTAAACTGTCAGTTTCTTTCTCAACCATTTTCATTCCTTGAATTTGAAACAGCACTACAGTCCCGAAAGGACACTGCACCTGGATTGGATGATTTACCATATAAAGTGGTTAGATATTTACATATAAATGCAAAAAAATTACTCCTTGATATTTTCAATTTGCTATGGCATTGTCAACATATACCACAAACATGGAAAACACAATGTGTAATACCAATACTAAAACAGGACAAGCCACCAGACGATTACAATTCCTATAGACCTATTTCCTTATCATCATGTATTGGCAAACTATTCGAGCACATGCTCAAAACAAGATTAGATTTTTATGTAGAAAAGAATAACATTTTACCTTCTCAACAATTTGGTTTCCGGAAAGGCAGGAGCGCTGCTGAAAGTTTTACTGCCTTAATTGCAGATATAAAAAATTCTTTCCATAGCCATTCCTTTACAGTATGTGCTTTCTTAGATATCCAGGGTGCATTTGATAATGTTGACCCTTCAATCATGATTCACATTCTTGATGATATTGGCATACCAGGCAAAGTCTGTAAATGGATATTTAATTTTCTTTATGAGAGAACTATGTATGTAAAATACAACAACATAATTCATGGACCTAGATATGTTTATAAGGGCACTATGCAAGGTGCTACTATTTCTCCTTTGTTGTATAACTTGTACACTTGTCAAATCAATAATTATTTGACACAAAATAATAATAATATAAATTTTTTACAGTTTGCTGATGATTTGCTTGTATATAGTGTTAATAATAATGTAACTATTGCTGTAAATAATTTAAATATTGCATTAAAACAAATTTGTGATTACTATCATAATAAATTAAAATTAATTATAAGTCCCAGTAAAAGTGGAGCATTAATATTTTCAAAAAAGAGTCACAATTGTTCACAACCTATTTTATATAATAACATTTTGCTGCCATGGATTCAGGAAAAAAAGTTTCTTGGAATACATTTAGATCAAAAATTATCTTTCAACAATCACATAAATAATATTATAAAATCTGCATGTAAAGGTCTTAATATACTGAAAGCCCTGGCTGGAGTTCACTGGGGTTCTGATCCTCGCACATTGTCTATGTTATATAAGAGTATAGTTAGAAGCCATTTTGACTACAGCTCCCTAGCATATATGAATACAAACCCAACTTTACTACGAAAACTTGACATTATACAAAATAAAGCATTAAGAATAATTACAGGAGCGATGTGTTCAACACCCATACATATTATGGAGTGTGAAGCGAATACCCCCCCTTTAATATTAAGACGCTTACAAATAGCAGAGAAATTTTGTTTAAAGCTTATTTCTTCTAATAATAATAATGTCTTGGATAGAATCATACCTCCCAAAGTTGTTGAATCAGTTACACCAGGCCCTTATGTAGACTTTAACCGACTTTTATCTGGTTATTTACCTGAAATATTAAGAATTGTTTTGCATATTCATTCTCAAACTGTAAATATATATAAAAGTAAAATTTGGCCTTTGTATCATATAAATTATGATGCACTTATAAATAATAACATATCAATATATATAGATAATAATATCTGTAATGCTGATATATATAAGATAAATGAAAATATGGCTTCTTATAGAATATACACAGATGGTTCAAAAACTTCTGATAATGTTAAATCAGCATATTATGACCCACAACTTAAATTAACAAAATGTTTTAAAATAGATAACAATTGTAGTATATTTACTGCTGAATGTTATGCTATATATGCAGCATTACAGCATATAAATAATATAAATGATGTAAATTTTATGATAATAACGGATTCGCAAAGTGCTTTAAAAGCTCTACAAAATATATCTCTTAGATATAATTTAAACTATTTATTGTATAATATCAGACAAAATATTTATGATCTGAAAAACAACGGTAAGCAGGTAACATTCTTGTGGGTACCTGGTCATAAAGGAATTGCTGGAAATGAAATAGCGGATCAAGCTGCTCGGAATGTTCATAATGAAGACCACTCGAATATGTTTAAAGTTTCATTCACCGACTATTATAGCTCACTTAAAAATGCTCTAAAATTATTATGGAATAACTATTACATAAATATTGCTAACGATAAGGGAAAATGGTATGCCAAGATCCAAGGAACCCTGCCCGCCAAACCTTGGTACCACAACAATAAAGACGTCGACAGCAGACAATTTATCACGACTATTAATCGTATGAGATTTGGTCATAATCAAACTCGCACTCACCTATACAGAATGAAAATGGTTCACAACCCAAAATGTCCTCACTGCAATGAAGACGAAGATTTGAATCATATTATATTCAAATGTAGAAAATACGGACTCGACAGATTATTACTCATTCACGAGATTCAAGAGCATATTAATGAAGTACCGAAGTCTCTAGAAGAGATCTTATCAAGGCCTGCACTATACAAGATTTTATATAAATTTATTTCTAACACTGGGAAGAAATTATAATTTTTTTTTAGGTTTTGTATCTTATGTTGGGCTAAAAAGGACTTGTATCCAGAGCCGTAAAATATTAAATAAAAAAAAAAAAAAAAGTCATAAAGTTTTGACAGTTTGTTTTAGTGCTGTGGACATCAATTATAATTTATATCGATTTTGATTGCTTTTCCAAGTGAAGAGTAACAATGTAAATGTTTTAAGGATTCGACTTATGGAAAATTTTCAACTGTAAATATTGCTAGAAGCCAACTTAAATTTGTAGTTCAAAATTTATAATGATTTATCCACGCCCAAATGTGCGTATTTGTGTGTTTAAAATTTTGTAGACAGCAAATCGCATTTGAAACTGTATTTATATTTAATATTAATAATATTTTTAAGTGCTGAATGACTTAAATATTATATATTTTACAAGATAAGGAATAGAATAATAAAAGTTAGTTGATATTAATTCAATGTTGTTTTTATTGTATTAACTTAGGCTGTTGATCCAACACCATTCCTCACCTCAAAGTCACAGTTAATAAGATAATATTATCAAATAAATCCCAGTAGAACCGTATTCCCGACACGTAATTCGCAGCACTGAGCAAATAATCACTACGTTTATAACCTATGTAGGTTATTACATGTAGTTTGTCTCCTCTTCTAGTCTAACCACAAGCTATATAGAGATGCTAGTCTAACCTAATAGGAATAAACAAATGTAACATCAATACAATTCCAGGTTCTTGCCGCTATGAATCAAGTCGGTCAGTTTTTGCTTGGCCTCAATTAAAAAAAAGAAATGAAACTAGGAAATAAAACATTTTTTTTATTTCTTTTGAATATATTTTTTAAACAAATATCTTTTCAGGAGTGCTTATGCAAAGAATATATTCTAATAATAATAATTATGACTTTGTCATAATTTTTCTACTAATTTAAAACATATAAATGATGATACTATGCAAAATTAACTACCTAATTAAAAATATAATTTCAAGAATAAACATATTCAAGTAAAACATTTGCTCTAGTACTTGTAAATATTATGAATTTCTGAATAGAACTTTACAACATAACATCATTATCACTAATTTAGAATTATTTGTACATACATTTTATAACGATTGAGCCTTTTATGTGTCTAATGTTCTAGCAATTCTAAGCATCTTAAAATTCCCATTACAGATAGCAACCTGAACATAGTAAAACAACAATAAATTTAATCAGTAAAGACGTTTTTATAAACATATATTAAAATAATACTTCGAATGTATTTCAGCTACATAAAACGTATCACGAAACGTACAAACTTGATTAAATATATTGAGTCATTTTTTTCACGATGTACCTAATGCAATTATTGGTATACCTACTCCTTGACTACAACAAAGTAACGTAACATCACTAGTAATACTAATAATAATGAATCAATATAAAGATGGCTACCTAAATGAGATTATACATAGATTAAAAGTAAAAATCAGGCAGACGTACTATCAAATTAAAATTTATAAAATCCTAATGTGTCAATGTCAAATCCTTTTGCTTTATACTTTACAAGTTACCCGCCCCGGCTTCGCACGGATGTACATGTATTATACATATAAACCTTCCTCTTGAATCACTCTTATCTATTGCTAAGAAATGCATTAAAATCCGTTGCGTAGTTTAAGGCGAACAGACTGCGGTAGATATTTCATTTTATAATTTATAAAGCAACCTGCTATTAACAAGCACAAACAATAATTTAACATCACATTAATTCATCAAATTCTACTTACATTAAAAATAAGACGAATTTTAAAAATTATAGTCAGATATTATTACAAAATAGACAATAATTTTATTATTTCATAAAGTCGAACATCGATCCATCCATCAGTAGCTATAATCCTTGACTCCACAATCAGTGGAGTAACTACACCGTTAGAGGCTCTTAGTAAATTCATCGGACGCCTAATATAAGCCGAATATAAAGAAGCTGTAACACAGGGAAGGCCTAGCACAGATTTATTAGAGACAAAAAACTTTTTATTTATAAAAAGGCATTGAACATTTAATACATTTCTTTGATTCGTGTATGCAACTAAGTAGGTAACCTAAATAAATTAAAGACAAAACATTTTTTTTTATTAAGTGAGTACGGACTGGGTTTCCTTTACGGCTGGGGGTCCGTAGCATTTTGCCGACTTGCCACCCTGTAGTTACGCCACTGGCCACAAATATAAGCGTTGAAATATAGATATGATGACAGCATTGTTATGGTATCCTTATTTCGTGTACAAATATCGTAAACAGTCTTGAATTAAGCAGCTCTATTACTAACAGTTTTATTTGAAATAAATTAAATTTTTACTATTACTATATACTTTATATTTTTATTATTTTTTTGTGTTTACATGAAACGTGGGATACACGTTTCATGTAAACACAAAACTAATAACAAAAATAATATGTATTTAATTATTTAAGTATATGTATAGTATTTCCTGCTATTTATTATTTTATATTTATATATTTTAAATTAGGGGATGAAAATTTGGAAATTAGTCATTTTTTAAGCTATAACGTCGAAATTTTTTCTTCAAGCTTATTGGAGTATTTATACGTGTCTTATTAATAAAATAATTAGCTTAAATAATTAAAAATACTATGCAATGTCACGACTAGTAGTCCATAAAAATATTACAAAGCAAGCTGCTTGGCGGCAGAAATAGGTGATATATAGCCACGCAGACAGAAAGTCTGACTGGATAGTTAAAATGTTAATAATTAAATGCAAACAATGCTACCAACATCTACATATCAACGTAATTTACCCACGGATTTCACTGTATTCACACCCACATACGTAATATGGTACTTATATTTATTTATATACATCAACATGTTTACAATAGTTTCCTTCATGGTCGATTAATATATCCCGGATGAATAAAACAAATAATAAATAACCCTGGACAATTAACACAGCGCCATCTAGTCCCAAGTTAATCCGAGCTTGTGATATAGATAATAGACGACTGATATAAATACATAAATACTTTTTTTATATACATGATATACATAGAGAACACCCAGACAGATGTAAACAATCATAGTCACGAATATAAAAGTTTGCACCGTGCGAGGAATCGAACCCGCGACCATTGGAAGCAAACTGCTACACTACTGAAACCGTCATATGCCTACATACTGTAAATTTATGATATTTAAGTCCACGGAATGTAATCTACAATACATACATATATTGAAGCGAAGCTCTCAACAATATGAACATATTCGTGTTATGTACAATTAGAAAAAAAACACGGGATCTTACCACGTACCAGAGTGATATGCTGGTGGCATATGCTATTACAATTAATAATCTGTTCCGTCATACTCGTGAACGGGTGCGGCTTATGGGGACTGGTCTGTTCGGGTTATGAACGCTGATTAGACGATTTGCTTTTGCAATAGCATATGCTGGTGGTCACTCTATTCTCCCAAATTTGAATTTTAATGACTGTGTATTATTGTAAACATGTACAACATTTATTTGAAAAGAATACGAGCTGAGTTTCTTGTCAGCTCTTCTGATCTCGAAATAATTCCGTACTGTCGGTAGATTTGCCATATCATAAGAGTCTGTAATAGACCTACATGAATTTATTTTCGACCTAGTTTCCACTCCAGACTCACAAAGAAATAACTTGTAAGTTTAAATATAATTTTTTCATATTGTAAGTTTCCTTGTGAGCAGAGAGATAAAGATTATTATTAATTATTTTTATTGAGTACCTGATATTTAGGCAGTGTTTCAACTGCCATAATCACGGGTAAACTGAAGAATCTTTTATGGACATTTTTATATTCAATAGTAGCAACTAACGAAGACATGTGAAGGTAGACGAATATGTCTGCTCTTCAGTTAATCCTTGACCATGGCGGTTGAAACTGCCGAAATATCGGGAAGACACTAAAAATAAACGTGGTAAGATCCCGTGATTTTTCCTAATTGTACGTTTACATGTTTGTATTAATTTAACCCAAGTTTAACCCACGTTTTGTTTTAATCCTTTCTACCAGTTAGCAGATGTTCTCGCAGTGTAGTTATTTCTCGTTCTATATTTTCCCTCGCGGCCGCTTCAAAGCACTCAAATTCAGGTGTGTGGAAGAGTTTCGGGATTTGTGAAAATTGATTAAGTATCTGCAACAGTAAAAAGGAATAGTTAGTAATATAACTTCACGACTGTTATCTTAGATGGCACATACAGAGGTATTCATATAATTATGTATTTATAAATAGAAAATTGACCGACGATCTGGTCAAGATCGCTGGAAGGCATTGGATGACAGCAGCGCAGGACCGATCGTCGTGGAGATCTTTGGGGGAGGCCTATATCCAGCAGTGGACGTCTTCCGGGCTGCGATGAGGATGAAATCGAAAGTTATTTACAGATATCAAATTCTTGAGCATTTTCACCCTGCGGAGGCGTGACTCTGTATGCTATAATATTTCCGAACCGATACAATATTGAAACCTTCAAGAAATGAGCTTATTCCTTTTTAAAAGGCCGACAACGTACTTGCAATACCCCTGGTGTTGCGGGTGCTCCTGGGCGGCGGTAATCACTTACCATCACAACATTGTTTGTCTTCATCCTATAAAAAAAGCTTTCAAAGCTAATTTGCGTGTAATTTTGCAGTTGTTTTGTAGTAGACAGTCGACACAAAAAAAAAACAAAGATACAGGGTGCTATAGGTTGTAACTATTTTGTATTAAAAAAATCTGGGGTATAGTTTGCAAGTTGCTTAATACTTTAGACTGCTGCCCCTCCCTGACCCCATAACTGGCTACGGCCATTCATCCTCACTTGAATGGGTACGGTCTACGGTCATTCATCTATCCATACATACTCACAAACTTTCAGGTTTATAATATTGGTATGGTTATCTCAAAGTACCTTGATTCGTAGTTCAACATAATTGTCATGTGTTAGTGTGGAGTACTCAGCCCGTACTAGTTTGGCGTGAGCATCGTATTCTTCCCTTGAGGCGGCCAGCACCGCCAGCTCGCAATCTCCAAACAGCTGCAGGTCTCGGAGCGGCGCGGGACCTATCGGAGCTGACGGTGATGTCTCACGACCGCAGTTTCCACACCACTGAGCCTCGTCATCCGTCAGTAAAGCCAGCACGTATGATGTCAGGTCTTGCTATCAATGGTAGATAACAGTAAAATATAAATAAACTATCTTATAAAAAAAATCAAATTCAAAATATCTTTTTATTTTTATATATAGCTATTTCCCGCGAATTCGTCTCTTTGTTTAGTCGATATATAGTCTATGTAATAATATATTTTCACGCCAAATTGATATTGCTTCATCATTATGGAAAAAAGGGTTGTGAAAAAAGCGGTTGAAAGTGGCACCGGTGTCAGAGAGGTTGAAGAGTAATCGTCTATCATGGTATGGACATGTAATGCGTAGGAATGAGGATAATATTTTAAGGTGTTACATATGAATCTGGATGGTTATAAGGGCAGAGGAACGCCGAAAAAGAGATGGATGGACTGTGTGAAAGATGATATGGTAAGAAAGGAAGTAAATAACGCGATGACTGCGAACAGGGATGAATGGAAGCGAAAAACATATTACGCCGACCACAAATAATTGGGATAAGGAAGAAGCAGATGATGAAGCGGTTGAAAGGGGAAATGAAAGGTAGTAAGGAAGTATCGTCATTTTTAAAGCTAGAAGCTAGAAACTTACTGCTTAGGCTGTTGATTAAACATAAATATGACATTTGTTGCGGGTGAATGATACGATGTTGTTGGTCGAGACGATGTATATTACAGATGATAATAAACTGACAATATGTACATAGAAATAATGATCTTATATACTAAATGACAATAGGAAAATGTAAGGTGGGGTGACACAGTTTAGACACAGCAGTGCCTAGTAGACAATATTGAATTTGTCTTACTAGACATTATTAAATGCAATTATTATTTTGATGTATCTAGGTGACTGTGTGACTGTAGTGACTGACAAATTTTGTAAGGACATACAACACTTTTGAAGCTACAATGATGAAAATTTTTTCTTTGACTTTTTAGGTTACATTATTAAATATGTTTTCTTTATTTGGTCAACGTCACTATTCCACGCGGACGATGTAGATACAGCTACTTAATCATATAGCAATAAAACTGCTATTATTCGAGATCGTCTTGTATTTCTCATAAACATCTTAATCTTAATATAATATATATTATAAATGCGAAAGTTTGTAAGTACAGGTGTTTGTTACTCTTTCACGCAAAAACTACTAAACGGATTTTGATGAAACCTTACAGTAATATAGCTTATGCATCAGAATAATACATAGGATATATTTTATATTGAAATTTAACGTGGATGAAATCACGGGCACAGCTGGTATGCATATCTATATCAGTACTAACAGATTGTGGATGCAGGCGTAGCAAGTCGGCTAACAACCTGACGACCAGCTCTGAGGGTGTGTGCCTCAAAACAATAGCCAGTTTGAAAGCCGCCGGTTGGATCACGTCGTCTATCCCTTTCGCTAACAAGTTCTGCCACACTCCTGCCTGTAACACGTCAATGTACAACAAACATTACAATTATATCGTTGTTTAATATTTTAGAATTTGCTCAGGGTGAGAGGAAACTTGTTTACTGAACGTGTGTGAGCTGAGAAATGTTTGGGTAATATAGATATTGTTGTATTTATACTAGGGTTGCCAACCTTAAAAAAAAATTATAAATCAGAACATACATCTTTTTAATTAACATAATTTGGAATGTTCTCAACCGTATACATTGCATACACCGACAGCTTTGGTGGTCTAGCGGTTTAGATAGATAGATAGATCATTCATTTACGAAACATGAGCTTCACTAAAAAACAGTAAGTGCAAAAAATGCAACTGAGAAACGCAAATAATTTAATATTAAGGCCACAGAGAACTACGACAGAAAAACTATTGTATGTGAAGGCGCACAGATTTATAATATACTCCCCAAAGACATTAAACAATCGCAATCAATAATTATATTAAAAAATTATTGAAACACTATATAATGAACCACTATTAGTAATCTCAGAAAATATGTCACTATAGATACATAGAGTGTTTTTCTTATAATTGTTTTATTTTTATTTGTAAATATCTAAAACCTAAGAAAAAAAACATTTATTGCCAACATAACACTACTAATTACAAATACTACACAAAATAAGAAATAGAAAATAACATACAAAGTTGGCAATAGGAGCTGCCTCAGCTATTATTGATATACGTACAATCTCAATCATCATCATCATTTTATAGTTTAGTATACTGATGGTCGTGGGTTCGACTCCTCGCACGGCGCACAAACATTTGTATTCATGAGTATGATTGTTTGTATCGATCTGGGTGTTTTCTATGTACATTATGTATTTCCAAAAAAAATATCTAAGTATTTATATCAGTAAGCAGGGGCGGATAGTGAGTTTGTGGAGTCCTGGGCGAAATCTACTTAAGGGCCTACCTAATTATATTACTCGACTAAAAAAATACACCGACCAAAAACAAGCGACCAGAAATTCCTTCCATACTTTCCTGAAAAACGGATTCCTTCCAGAAATTCGTTCCTTACGATAGACACGCACTTGCTTGGATTGATTAATCTCACGGTTGCCAAGTTGATAGTTTTTTTAATATTCAAGATATTTTTTTTATGTTCTAAATATGTTTTCAGCGGGGACTGGGGGCCTTTTGTATCCTCAGGGCCCTGGGCTGCAGCCCAAAAAACCCTTAGGTAGATCCGACCCTGTCAGTGAGTATAATAACACAAGCTCTGCTTACCTTGGGACTAGTTGACGTTTAATGTATTATCCAGGATTTTGACTCGTAAGTAGTATTTATGGATGATCATAAGACCAGAACCTGTAGCTCGGTGGTTATCACCTCACCACTGTTATATATGATGTGATGAGGTGTCGCTACATAATATATTGTTTGTTATAGTATGTAGGTATTGAGTATACAGGTGTAATCATTGTACTATTTATTTTACATTAGTAAGTTTATTAAATAGTAACATGGTTTATTAGTAACACGTGCATTCGACGCCGAGTCAGAACGTGAACTGACTTTACACTGAACTTAAATCTATGATATCTAGAGAGGTACTAATGGAAGAAACTACAATGTCGACAGAAATATTACAAGTATAGGCACAGAGCTATAGGATTCTCATGCGGCATCCTTGATTTATACAATGTCAAAAAGTGTGTATGTATGTGTGTGAGCAATTTGAACGAAGTATATTGTTATAAGTGCTTACTATAGAGGTTAAGTTATACATATATAATGTAGTAACCGCTTTGTTACTTAAAATACCCACTGCAGTTGTGAAATCCGATATTATTGTTCCGTAGGATTTGAGAAACATTGTTGGACGTCAGTGTAAATTATTAAAATCTATAGACTTCATGTGCATAAACTATGATAAAAAACATCGATCTGTAACGTAACTGTATTAGAAGATATACAAAAAAAAAAGAAGAAGATGGAAGATATCCATCTGTCAATGTATACATTGATTTGTATCTTCTAGTGAAAGGGACGGCAACAAAATAGACTCGAAACGTAAAAATACGTCTACACAGACAGTTTTTAAATCAGTTCATATTTAGATATGCACGAAGACGGCGTCAGGGGTCTAGTGGTTTAGCACACTGCTTTACTTCCGATGGTCGTGGTTGCGGGTTCGATTCCTCGCTTGGTACCAATATTTGCATTCACATGATTGATTGCATCGGTCTAGGTGTTTTTTATGTATATTATGTACGTATTTACAAAAAATGTGTATCTAGTTGTCTAGTACCTAACTAAATCACAAGTTCCGCTTAGCTTGGGACTAGATGGCGTTATGTGAATTGTCCAGGTATATTATTATTATTTCTAAAATTACTTATAATATTATAAAAAGAAATATTTTAAGAACAGGTACCTAGAGTACAGACATTTGCAGTGTAAGATCTTTAGAATATTTATTACAGTAAACAATATTAACCTGATATGCAACGCAGTTCCTTAACGAGTGCCAGATGCCGTCGGGGGGCGAGGTCTCCACGATGCGCTGCCAGGCCTCGTCGGCCTCGGGAGCCACCAGGGTCCCGCAGGCCCCGCGCCACATCCGCGCTGCGGCGCACCCTTGGAATTCCCCGGCCGGCACTGCCACAGTGCAATATCTTACTTTATGGGGAGCGGAATGTCACCTATGTACCCTGTCAGACCTTCCTGGACTCCATTCAATTGGAGACGACATGCTGGTCCTCCACGATAGTTAGTTCTTGGCTACGATGAGCAAATTATACTTATTTTATTATTTAATTCTTTGCTGTCCTCCAGGGTACACAATAAAGGTGACCAAAATTACCCAACTAGCAGTTATAAATACTTGCTAAGAATACATTTTTACAGACATTTATATATATATTTTCTTTTATGGATGATAATGGAATAGTGCACCCGACTGCGCTAAAGGTTTACGCTGGCGGGGCACCAGTGGAGGATGATAAGATACACTCTTATTCATTCCATTATAATGCATTAAAAATATTATAAGTATCTACGCAACTTACGCAAGTAGTAGCATCTCTCACTAATTCATTCATGCCAGTACTAGTGTGACAGAGATAGCAACAGACAACGATAAATACCAATGTTACAACTACATCTACAGAATATGTTTATATATAGTTACGTCAAATATTCACAGCTGATTCAATCGCACATATATGCAAACTAATTTACGTAACGCGCCCAAATATTGACTGTTGTCGTAGGGCATGTTAATCGATAACGTACAACACTAGTTACAATGTCAATTGTCAACCACAGTCAACAGTCGAGCCTAATCAATTTTATCCTACTTTATAAAATCAAGGACAAACAAGGTAGGTAAATAATTGTGTGAAATCACCTCCCATATCCGGCTCCTTCCACCAGTTTATCGCCAGCTTATACAGTTTGAGGCCTTTTTGTGAACCTTGAGCTGTAATAAAACAGTTAACTTTTAATAGGTAAAGAAAAAAATCACATTAAAAAAAATTGTTTCGCATCTGCGAATATTTTGCTCATATTCTTTATCTAAAAACATTTATTCATGAATTGTAGACAAAAAATACGTATGCAGTAATTGTGTCTATGATTCTACAGATAAAAAAATATTCACAACAAAATGAATATCGATTTATAATTTAAAACTTACGTGAAATAAACCAGAGTGTCCTCTGGTCGATTGT
The DNA here is from genome assembly GCF_030625045.1 of Achroia grisella. NCBI lineage: Eukaryota > Metazoa > Arthropoda > Insecta > Lepidoptera > Pyralidae > Achroia > Achroia grisella. The sequence continues at coordinate 297,457 of NW_026712988.1, forward strand.
AGTTTTAATTTATAAAGAAAAACTGTTCTATTTTTGAACGTGACAGTCGCGTAGGGCGCTCTCGAGTCTCGAGTGTCATGGCGCGCGCGCGCGATTCATTCCGTGAGCTCGAGGGGAGGAGAACGCGCAGTGATGTGTACATAAAAACAGTATCGATTGTCGATGTAGAGAAATGCATTACCGTTATCGTTAGCGGAGCGTTTTCAAGCTAACATACTTATTTGTGACTCATTTCATTGTGTATTGTACTGAACATAATAAAATTAATTCAATATTTGCCTGCTTTGCGTCGTACCGCATCGGTTATTATGAATTATACGTAACTAGATATTACCCGCGAATTCGTCTGCTTTTTTAAATGCATTATTTAATCTATCGTCATATCAACTATTATTAAGATCCGTTTATCCCGTTAGCTGTGAAACATTTATAGATTTATAATGTTAATAATGAGAAATTGATTAAAAACTACCTATAAAAAGTAACATTATTTGAATTGTCGGCATTTTCATCTCATCTGTTGTAAAGTAATTTAGGATTCTTTGACGAATTACATTATATTATATTTTCTATTACTATATTTATCAATTTATCTGCTTTTAATGTTGGTGCAATAAAATATTATAAAATAAATAAACATTGATAGTTATTTTTTTATAGTCTTTTGTATGCCTTAATTTGCTATTTTTTTATGACATACTTTTTTATCTACATTTCTTTTAATTATTTCCAACAGTTCACATCACTATTCGTACGGGGAGGGAAAAAGTCTTTAAACGCATGCGCGAGGGTGGTAAACGAAAAGACATTTTAATGAACTTTACAACTACAGCAATCCAACGACCAAATGCAATCTTATTCATAACCTAATAGAGTCGAAATTGTGTTAGATGTTTACAATTAAGGAAGGGTTATATGAATGATTTTCAGATTTCCTGCATAGAGTTAAGAATTAGTTTCGCTTGGCTATGGTTGCAATAAAATTTCAATGAGTCAGACCTTGCAAGTTCAGACATTTCACTCACACCAAGTCGTGTTGACACGTGACATTATTTCAAGGACAGAATAAGTACAGAGTAGACAATAATTTCTGCAATATAAATCACTTTCTCAGGCATATCACATTACATAGGGAAGTTGGTACCTAACTTGTAGGCACTAAACGTTACGACTGATTTAATCTTTCAATCAGTCGATTGTATATTTAATATATTGACTTTGATATTAGTGCTAGTTCCTAGTTTGTATTAACACATTTGAACTTAAAAATGTAAAGATACTACAATTATTAAAAAGAGTTTTTCTTGTGATGAGACATATTTCCGAATGGATTATAGATTAAAAAAATAAATATTAAATGTAATATATGCTTCTTCACTAACATTATCATTATGTGAGGTTAGATCAGTAAAATACCTGTTTGTGCTCCAAAGATTTCTATCTCTTCAGCACATATCAAGGTCCCAAGGAATATAATAATATGTAACACAATTTTACTGTCTTCATTTAATTTAAATACTGAATATTAATTGTAATCTTTCAACTGTCAACTGTTGTGGTAGAGGGGTAGTTCTTCATTTGTTTTTTTATGTACGAGGGTACATAAAAAGCAAATTAAGAACTACCTACATTATTAAACAATTAATATAACATCTGTTCATGGTACCTACTCAATCCACCTTGATACTCCTGACAGTTTTCTCTTAGCAATAATATATCAATCTACATGTATAGATTGTAATATTCGTACAGGCGTGAATTATGTAAACATTAAATTCGCTGCTTTGTCTATTCAAATAAAGATAAACTAACTAAATGTTAAATAGGACGTTGTCTGTCTGTCTACTGTATATTTAAATACGTTTAGATACTTAAATAAGATTGAAATGGCATAAACATACAGTTGACAGCGGGGTAGCTGTTTAATGATTGGTCAACCTGACATGGTATGTTGCTAGCAATGGGAAAATCAATCCATATTACTAATAACCCCTTCGTCTCAAATACAAGTCTCTGCTTAGTTTAGGATTATTATTATTATTGTACATAAAAGACAAATAATTTAAATAAATTTTATTTTCTTAATTTTTTATGCAAAATAAAAAAATAGACACCAATATTTTCAAAGAGTCGTTTGATATCTAATAAATTAATAAAGTATCACCATATATAACGTAAAGTTACATGTTATCACTAAGTATCACAGTTCCTAATACTGTATAGGGTACAGTTCCTCCCATATTTTGAATCTGTCTTCGAAGAGATTCTCCCTAACTTCAAACTGGCTACCGATGCGTAGGTACTTGCGTTGAGTAGGCGTCATGGGGGGCCAGTGTAAAGAAGACAGTTCCGGGAACTCGTTTCCTCGAGGATTTGGATCACTGTGGATTATAAAAATCGGTTTATAAATTGCGGAGTTATGAAGAAACAAATATGAAAAAAATACAGGAACTTTCGTTTTTAGAGTCAGTTAGAATTCCAAGTAATGGCGGTAGGCTCAATGAGTTTATATGTCCCACTTTAGTGTGAACCCTCACACTAAAGTGGGACTCTACTACTCATTGAACATACTGACTATAAGCGAGTTCGGTTGCGATCAGGCCCCTCTTCCCCACTGGGCACACTGGGCACGTCCACAGGGCCCCGCGATGGATTGGGGCCCCTAGACTACTCTAGTCCCTACTCTATTATCAAACGATAACCGATAGCTATTTTACTCTCGCCTGAAAATCTTAACAGATGCTTACCGCTTAATTGGTCGTTTTTGTTAATGTTTTTATGAAAGTCTAGCAAGAACTGAACGCCTATCACATAACGACTATTTAAAATTATTTTTGCCTGGTTTGTTTTGAAGGTAGGGCATCCCCATATACATCTCTAAAGAGTCATGTTCAAAAATGACTTTGTCTTCTCTAATTAGTGCTTCAAAATAGGGCTTTATTACTATGACCATAGGGCCCCCATTATCTTAATGTGCCCAGGGCCTCTAATACGTGAAAGACGGCCCTGGGTGCGATTGGGCAGAGTGGAAGTAGCTGTATTGTGGTATCTTACCCATGAATAGCAAAGTTGTAGTAGATGGCTGTCATCCTGTCCACCATCTGCGAGTCGAGGGTGTCGCCGGCGCGGATGTCGGGGAACGAGGCGGTCAGAGAGAACAGGTAGATCAGGTCGTCGTGGTGAGCAGCCGCTGGAAAAGTAATTTAAATTAAAAATATCTTTATTCATGTAGGTATATTACAGAATAGAATAGAATAGAAAATCATTTATTCAAATAAACTTAATTTAAGCACTTTTGAATAGTCATAACAATTTGTTTTTTATCTATCTGACAAGAAACTCAGCTCGTATTCTTTTCAAATACATGTTGCACATGTTTACAATAATACAGATTCATTTTTAAATTTAAATTTGGGAGTATAAAGTGACTATTAATAATAATATCCCTGGACAATGTTTGCAGCGCCATCTAGCCCCAATTTCAGCTAGCTAAAGTTTCTGGAAATGTATAATAATAATGAATATTCCTGGATTATTCACACAGATCCGTCTAGTCGCAAGCTAGGCAGAGCTTGTGTTATGGGTACTACACAACTGATACACGTACTTAGATTTTTTTTGTAAATACATAGATTATACAGTTAGTTCTTTCAAACATAAATTATTCACTCACCTCTTTAAAGAACAAAAATCATTGTAGCAGGGAACACATATAATATAATAAGCATCTAAAACATGTACCAACTACACCATTTATGTATGTTATATATTTAAATATTATTAATAAATATTATTATAATAAATTATCTTATTACATAACATTATACCTACTTAAATAATATACAAAATTTACTACATAGGTACATTAATTAAAATTGCATTTATCTTTACATACATTTTCATACCTATTTATGAAATGGTCTTAATTTTAACGTTTTATTTTCTTTAGTAATATTTACGTACGCTCTCTCGTGTGTGGTGGTCCCACTGAAAATCAGCGCTGTGGTATATGTATACTGCAGTATAAATGCTGAGTGGGAGTCACATTCAGCGTTACTAGTTTTAGCTTTTAAGTTGTATAGTATATACGATAAATAGCATCTAAGAATACTGTAATGCTGAATAAATGTCTTTATAATAAATTATTATTATTATTATACTTAGAAAACACCCAGACCGTTACAAACAATCATACCCATACTAATGAGTGCACCGTGCGAGGAATCGAAATGAAGTGAAATAATATATTTCCGAAATATTGGTACATTAAATATGAAGTTACATAAAATATTATTGATCATCAGTATTTAATAAATACTTTATTTGTACAACCACAAGCTTACAAAATTAAAAAGGAGGGTACATAATAGTTGAAGGTCATTAGCTAGGTAATCCATGGCAGAAAGTTGTGCAATGCAAGAGGACCTATTTACTATATAGGCATTCAAATTGTGAAAGTGTTCGTTTTACTCAAATATTCTCGGACACTGTAAAAATTATCAAGTGACAGACAATTCTTTAGTTTGTGTTTGAACAATGTATGAGATCTCAGAATCCGCGACCATCTATACATATAAATAAAATTGGAGTGTCTGTTTGTAATATTGAAATAACCGTTTTTTACTACACGCATATGAATAGGTGATGTAAAATATGTGTATTCAGCTCGCTAGCAAAAAGAAAAGACCAGTAATATGGTATTAGAAAACAATCGATATATAAAAACAGAACGTCAAAATGTACAATTCAAAAATATATAAAAAAATATATAAAAACTATCAAAAAGGTTGCCTTCGGTAACAAGTGACTATATCATAGACGTACCTATAGGTTTTCCAGTGGTAGGATCTTGGTAGTGGCTTCGGTTACCAGTGTACGCAAACTCGTAATAGTACACTTTATGGGGCGAGTGGCGACACATCAGGTTAGCCATTCTGTTGAAAAAGAAAAAAAAGATACAGAAAAAAAGGGTAGGTATATAAAGTTGAACGCCAGGTAGAGTATTCATGAACATACCTACCGATTTAGGCCTATCTTCTGCCGAATATACAACGGACTATGTTCTGAGGAATTGTTCGACATGATGCCTACGGCTACCTTTTCGATCACAATAATACAATAATAGTAATAAAAGAAAACGTTAATACAATACATTTAATAAAAAAAATATGATATTACTAGCTTTCCCCCCCTCCGATCGATCCCCCGTCCAATTCGAAGGGATCGATGTTACGACGGCCTGAGCCGAGGTTCGAACCCCTAGTGGTGCCTATATTGTAAATAGCGAGATCTAGTATTTATAGACCGAACTAACTTGTTTGTCATAAGATAACCATTACCCCCGCTTCTGTCCCTACTACACTGACTTCGGTCTATAAATACGGAGGTCGGTAGTTCAATAATTCCCCTTCCGATCGATCACCCGTCCAATTCAACGGGGATCGAAATTACGACGGCCTGAGCCGAGGTTCGAACCCCTAGTAGTGCCTATATTGTAAATAGCGCCATCTAGTATTTATAGACCGAACTAAGTTGCTTGTCATTAGATAACCATTACCCCCGCTTCTCTCCCTACTACACTGACTTCGGTCTATAAATACGGAGGTCGGTAGTTCAATAATTCCCCTTCCGATCGATCACCCGTCCAATTCAACGGGGATCGATGTTACGACGGCCCGAGCCGAGGTTCGAACCCCTAGCGGTGCCCTCAGACTAAAGTCGTATCCGTCAGGCAGGAGTTGGCCTTCAGCCTATATAAGTCCTTCAGCAGGTTTGGAGTGCCATCTACACTCGCTCCTATCGTGCGGTGAAGCTGTAAAGGCCAGCTGCGACCAACAGCATTAGAGTAGTCCGAAAAAAAACTAGCTTTCCGCCCGCGGCTTCGCCCACGTGGACATTGGTTATAGCGCGATTAAAAATACATGCTCAGTAGCGGGATGAATCTTTGAATGCAATATATATTTATATGTCACTCCTATAAATATAAGGTTTAAACTTCTAGCTTAAAAATGATACTTCCATAAAACCTCGCATCTCGCCTTTCATCCCCTTACAACCCTTTTCACATAAAAAGGCAGCCTATGTCCTTCCTCAGGGTGTAGACTGTCTTTGTACCAAATTTTATTTTAATCGGTTCAGTAGTTTTGGCGTGAAAGCAAGACAGACAGACAGACAGAGTTACTTTCGCATTTATAATATTAGTAAGAATAAATATAATAAAATACTCATATATAAGTACCTAAACATGCATACATATACAAGCAACTTACCTTTGATACCAAAATTACCTTTGAAACCACGTTATGTATAGAATAATAACACGTCCTCTCGTCCATTATTATGTAGTATATGTATGTATATTGTATGTGTTGGTGTGTAAGTTTATTTATTTATGTTTATAAAATGTATGTTTATCTATAATTGTATAATAAATAGAGTGTTTAGTGCGCCTCCTACCTTCTCTCTTTATGTAAATACTCTCTGTTAGCACCGGGTTGTCTGTAAGAGATTGCTGATAGCGATAAGACCGCCTTTTGTAAAACATTTATTTTCATTGTTTTATATCTGTCCTATGTTTATGTATGCGCAATAAAGAGTTATTATTATTATTATTCTTTATTTTTTCTCAGCTATTGCTGGTTTTCTCCACACTTACGGGCCGAAACCAAGTAAGTGCATTATTATTATTATTATTATTATTATTAGTATTATGTATCGATTGAAAGGTAATGAGATTTTATTCTTTTTTTAAATGTGGTGATGGAAGGACTTTCCTGACCTGTGTACACCGAAGCCTATGAGTGAGTCAGCATACAGCTTCCCCAGCCCGTCAGCCGTGAACGAGTCGTTCACCAGCCGTCTACCGCCCAGGTACCCCTGCCGGAGCCGGTTGGCTGAGGGCACAGCGGTCTGGTCCTTGGGCAGCACGAAAGCAATGGGCGCTATTCTGTCCCATTCGGAATTCATTGAGTCAAGAATTGCCTGGTTTCTGAGTACGGCTGAAAACAATGAAACAGCATATTTAGGCTTATGAAAACTAGCTGTACGGTCTAGTCAGCACACTAGACCCGTGATTTAAAAAAATACTTTTGCCATTATTATCTATTATATTAATTAACTCGCCCTACTACTAGCTACTCGCCCCGGCTTCGCACGGGAGTACATACATGTACATATTATACATATAAACCTTCCTCTTGAATCACTCTATCTATTAAATAACTGTTTCAAAATCCGTTGCGTAGTTTTAAACATTTAAGCATACATGGTGACAGACAGCGACAGAGACTTTGTTTTATATATGGCTAGTTTTTACCTGCGACTTCGTGGAATTAAACTTTTTATTTATTAAATTAAATCTGATATAAAATTCTCGTGTCATAGTTTTCGTTCCCATACTTCTCCGAAACGGCTTGATCGATTCTCATGAAATTTTGTGAGCGTATTGAGTAGGTCTAAAAATCGGCCAACATCTATTTTTCATCCCCCTAAATGTTAGGGGTAGTCCACCCTAATTTTTTTATTTTATTTTAAGGCAAAACAACGTTTGCCGGGTCAGCTAGTTAAATTTATAAATTTAAGTTTCCTAACTTACTCCTTATAATTAGCTATCTATTAATCTCGTCAAAACACCCAGATCGATAAAAACAATCATACTCATGAATACAAATGTTCGTGCCGAGCGAGGAATCGACCCCGCGATGCACAACCTTGTTATATAAAATGCTTACTGAATGCTTTCCAGAAGAACTCCGCTTGTGTCTGACTGATGATGAATGGCACAGCATGCATCTTGTTCTGCCGGACCGCGTCCAACGGCTTCATTGTGAGGAACCGCTCCTGTCCAAAGTCCAGCTCCACAACTGGTGTCCACACCAGAACTGGATCGTATCCAGGAAGCTGAAACGTTAGGGGACTTTTAAATAATATGATATTTCCGATCAATTCACACAGCTCCATCTAGTCTCCTAGTTAAGCTAGCTAAAGCTTGTATTATGGGCACTAGATAACTGATACAATTACATAGATATTTTTTTTTCGTAAATATATACATATCATACATAGAAAATATCCACACCAATGTACGATGTCAGTTTGACCTCCACGTGGTTCCCCTTCGAAACGTGATAGGTTCCTGCGGAATTTGTCACGATATGCTAACTGACCTGACCTCATGCTTATCTTATCATCCTCCACTGGTGCCCCGCCAGCGTAAACCGTTAGCGCAGACGGGAGCACCATTCCATTATCAAAAATAAAAAAAACATGCAAACAAGCATACGGCCCAATATAGTTTATGGACGGCAAAGTTACCAGAGGTGTCACGTGCGCGTTTTCGACCATTATTGAAAAACCCCATGCTGTATCCGAGAAAACCTCGGCAGGTAGTTCATTTCACAATCTAAGTGTACGTGGGAGGAAGCTCCTCTGAAACAGCACTGTCCGAGACCACTTAGGTTCTACCGTGTGGAGATGAATTCCCTGTCGATGGCAAGCGGTGGAATGGTAAAAGGTAGCCGTTGCCATCATGTCGAATAATTCTTCAGAACAGACTGTTGTATATTTGTTAACACAATAAGCGATGCGAAGTCTCGCCTCAAGCTAGCCACTTCAATTCCATCAGAGAAATCGGGATCATAGAATTCAGGCTTGTAATAATAAAATAATCATCTTTATTTGTCTCAAACGAAAACTAATACAATTGTTGCCCATACAATAATATAATTTAAAACTAATGAAGGAGACAAAACGGACTATAACTCAGTGAGGGCAGTGAGTCCACCCTTTCTGCTATTCTGTTATAGCCTTTATCAGTAAAATAATTCAAATTCAAAAATCATTTATTCATATAGGACATTTTAGCCGCTTATGAACGTCAAGTTTTTACATTATAATTTTTTTCCCTACCGTCCAGTTCGGTATATAGATCCAATTGAGAAGAACTGGCAATAAACTCAATTGAATTACTTTTATTTTTTAAATCCAGTTTATTTACAATGCAATAATTTATATAGGTGTCTATGTCTAACATTAAATGAAAATCCTGAACATGAAAACTATTGCCATGCACGCTCGTCATTCAAGTAATCGTTTAGTGAGTAATAGGGCTTGCTCAGTAAATATGATTTAACAGATGTTTTGAATTTATTTAAGGGTAATTCCAATATATCCTTTGGAATCTTATTGTAAATTTTTATACCTATTCCCATAAAAGACCTATTGACTTTTTCTAAACGATACTTGGGGACAGCAAGTTTGTCTTTAAATCTAGTATTAATATTATGAATATTGCTGTTTTTTGGAAATAAGATTTTTATGAACATATAGGATATTTGAATATATAAATTGAGAAGCAACGGTGAGAATATTTGCATAATACAATAAGAGATCAACGACGACGATAGCACATTAAGTTAAGTTCTAAACTACAACTATGTAATATGATATTATCTGTGCTACAACTAACAAAGTAAACATAAAAATTGTCAATAACTTAACAAGATTACAAATTAATAAAATAGGATAATAACAAACTTAAAAAACATATATATACACATCTAATTACTTACAAAGAAACCTTCCAATGAGTTGCCAATTTCTCTGAAGGTCTTCGTCTTCAGGCAATCCACAATGGCTCGAGAGCTGTTGGTAGGGCACCCTAACAGTTCCGCTTGTTTCACGGCCAGATCTTTCAAGTCATGAGTGTCTGCTACTTGTGAGATGGGTGACCCACTGATTGATATAGCGCGGTGGAATAACCCTGAAAGAAGTAGATCTATTTATTAAAATCTTCATCAGTGTGCAGTTTGATGTAGTCCTGACTCCCAAACTAGCGTGAGTTGTGTATCAGGAGTCAGTTCCTTTCCAAAACAAGGATAACAGTTATAAATTACATGTAGACTTAAACTTAATTAATCTATAGATATAAATAAAATTGGAATGTCTGTTTGTAATATTGAAGTAACCGTTTTTTAATACATGCATATGAATAGAAATACGGTACATACACAAAAATAACATTTTTTACAATTATTGTTTGTCTGTCTGTCTGTCTGTTTGTTCCGGCTAATCTCTGAACCTATTTTAACAGGACTTTTTATGGCAGGTAGCTGATGTAATAAGGAGTAACTTAGGCTACTTTTATTGTAGAAAATAAACTTATATTACACGCGGACGAAGTCGCGTGTACAGCTAGTATGTAATATAATTTAAAGTAAGTAATTAAGATACGAAGACATTACTTTCGATAACGTAGAAGGTAAATATGAGTTACCCAATGGTAAGTGATTACCACTTATGAACACTTGCAGCATAGAAGTTGTAGCTGCGTTACAAATTTTTGGTTCATGTATTAATATAAGGATTACGAGAAATACCTTTAGACATAGGTGAGATCATATGAAGCATGACGCTGAAGGAGCCGGCGCTGCAGCCAGAGATGGTGACCAGGTTGGGGTCTCCACCGAAGGCGCGGATGTTTCTCTGCACCCAGCGTAGCGCCACCACCTGATCTTTGAAGCCATTATTTCCTGGAGCAACCTCATCACCGGTACTGAGGAATCCTAAAGAAAGTTTTATTTTTATGATCAACTTTTCTCCTGTAATATTAGTATGGAGTAGCTGATGCTCGCGATTCTGTCTGCGTAGTTAAGAAGTGCTTCTCCTATGTTTTAAAAATCGTTTTATGTTCCGTTATGTACTCTATTACGATGATAACTTTATAAGACTTAATGTGGTTATCTAATCTATTGCTTGCAGGGGGAAGGGGAATGTTAGTAATGTGGACTATCGACCCCATTGCTAGCAATTTACCATGTCAGATTGACCTCCACACGGTTCTCCCTGGAAACCATCGTAATAAATTCCAGGTGAATTTATTACGATGGGCTAACTGACCTGACCCCATGCTCATATTATCATCCTATCACACTAGTGCCCCGCCAGCGTAAACCGTTAGTGCAGTCGAGTGCATCATTCCATTATCATCTACTAAAAAATCCATTTACCAAGACTTGTTGGCTTGGAAACTATCGTAATAAGTTCCTGGTGAAAACTGACCTGACCTCATATTCATTATCATCCTCCCCTGATGCCCTGACAGCATAAATCAATAGTGCAGGTGGGTGCACCATTCCATTATCATCAATTTTTTATACTGCGATGGTGGCAAACAAGTATACGGCCCATCTGGCCCATCGGTAAACGGTTATCGTAGTCTATGGACGCAAGAGTCTCCAAGAGTGTCACTGTACTGCCATAACCCGTTGTCGCTCAGCTAAAAGGATGCATTTGGAACTAACGCTCCTTTGGCACCCTTAATTTGTGGTTCGGGGTTGCCGACCCAAGTTAAAAAATCTTGAGTCTTCCTGGTATAATAAGACAAAGGCGTACCTAATGAAGCCAGTCTATAGTTGATGGTGACCAGCACCACGTCGCGGTCCAGGAAGTATTGGGGCCCGGCGACGTCGCTCCGCCCCGATATGGAGTAGAAACCTCCAGAGTGCATGTAGAATATTACCGGCAGAGGCTTCTTGCTGAAAAGAAGAGATAGAGAAAAAGACTTAGTATAGAGAATAGAAATAGAAATAATCTTTATTCATATAAACTTAATAAAGACACTTTTGAATCACCATATTTTCTTATTTTACCGCTCATTCGGAACGCAGACTCATCACATGAAGATTGAGCAAGAAACTAGCGCGTTGATCTTTTAAATAAATGTTGTGCAGTATTACATTTTTAAGCATTTTGTGGCTACAAACAGCCAAATAGCAAAGTTGATATATATGTTATTTCTGTTACATTTAAAAAGATAATTTGGAGATAATTCGGACTTACATCTAAGATTGCAAGTTCTAATTTGACCAACATAAAATGTCTATCAGTTATTTCTGAGAGTCTTATAAAGCAAATTAATCAAACCTCGACCGTTATAGGATCTACATCCATATTGCGACAAGTATTTCGCCTCTAAACGAGGCATTATCAGGCATTGAATAGAGTCTGGATATAGTTGGAAGCAGAGGTGTAGGTACCGCCGTATCTCCCATATCAATTATACGGGCGCCCCGGGCCACGGTTGTAAGCAAAAATTAACTTCGCAATTTTTTTTTTATTTCATAAATGACAAAAACAAAAAAGTTATATATTTTTTCCCGCAGCAGCTATATAAATTAAAAAATCTGTTGCCGAAGAGAAGAAAAGGCAAGAAGAGTGTATATTTAATTCGAATTGTCTGTAAAATTTTTGGAAAAGGTGTCAGATAGAGACATTATGATGAAAAAAATGTCGTTCGCATCACCCACTTTTAGGAAGGACAAAGCGCCTCGCAAAGACCTGCTGCCTGGGGCCTCGCAGTTGCTAAAATCTTTACCCTTCGTAAGGGCCCGCAAACAAATTTTTATACGGGGCCCCGCCAAAGCACGCTACGCTTCTGTTTGGAAGCCTAGCGTTGGAATTCGAAAGGAATACTGAGATATACCTTTTATTATTCGGAGTGTAAACGTTGATTCTCAAGCAGTCCTCATCGATGTAGTAGTCTCCTTCAACTGGTTGAGGACAGGCCGGGCCTTCCTCCCTAGCGTCCACTTCTCCCTTGTAATGGAGGATCGGTTTTGGTGGCTGCAAAAGAGCATAAATTTCTATTGAGTCTCCAGAATTTATACCACAATAAAATTGAGTATCTGTTTGTAATTCTTAATTAACAGCTTTACATTAAATGCATGCAAAAATATATACGCTTCAAATAATAATTTAAAACATGTTTTTTATCTGTTTTATTATTACTAATGTCTGAAATGGCGGTGCTGATTTTAACAGACTTTCACTTTCAGATAGCTAATTTTATAAGGAGTAACTCAGAATACTTTTAATTTAGATTTTTTTCATTTATTGAAAAAAACGTTAAATTACGTAACGTACAACCACATTGTGGAATCACCTTCCAGCAATGGTATTTCCGAACCGATACGATATTGAAACCTTCAAGAAAAGAGCTTATTCCTTTTTAAAAGGCCGACAACGTACTTGCAAATCCCCTGGTGTTGCGGGTGCTCATGGGCGGCGGTAATCACTTACCATCAGGTGAGCCACATGCTCGTTTGTCCCCTGTGTTATAAAAAAAAAAAACGTATGTACAATAGGTTTTATAGATTGATAACGTGTACTGTGATTAAAACCTCTAATGTTACCTACATTAGAGGTTTTTTCTAACTTGGGTATTATGGTATATCTTTTCTTCTTCTCTCTGCTCCTGAAGCACAGAAGCTTTCAAATTCAGTTATATACCTGAAAGCGGAGTTCTCCAACTGGTGGTTCAGCATATCTGATGCCTCGGTACGCCTCGAAGCGTCGTCCACGCCGCGTCTCCATCCAAGAACCACGAATGGTTCCTGAAGGGGTCACCGTTACAGGAGTCTGTCCATTTGGACGCGGAGCTGAGTATTTAATTGTTATGTTTACATATCTGTTCATTTACCTTTCTTTCTTTCTTTCTTTATTTAAATTATTAACCGGGTCTTAACACGAATAATTTTATGGCAAATAAAGGTATTTACCTCTCTCGATTTGCCATAAAATTATTCGTGTTAAGACCCGGTTAATAATTTAAATAATGTATATTAAACACTAAAGTTTAAAATTAACTATTCTTTCTTTCTGTTCATTATTATGTAAAGAGAATTAGAGGATACTAAGATGAGAAAATCTGAATATATAATGTATAAAATTCTCGTGTTACAGGAAAAAAAGTGTGTTTATACTCCTCTGAAACGGCTTGACCGATTTTGATGAAAGTTTATATGTATATGTAGTAGGTAAGTGTTAAGGGTGGCTCACGGCAAAATATTTCTTTTAATTTTTATATTTTCTTTCGTTATAGCCAGCCAGCCAGAAATATTTTGTCTATTCTTTTTTAACTTATAATATGGTAGGTACAAATGGCGATCTTAATGGTATATGGCATATCTACCAGCATTTTACGCTTTACTGTCGATGGTCGCCGATTCGAGTCCTCGCACGACACAAATATTTATATTCATTAATAAGACCGTTTGTATCGGTCTGGGTATTTTCTATGTATAAAAACTAAATATTTATATCAGTCGTCTAGTGCCCATAACACAAGCTCTGATTACTATGACACTTTTTTTTTAATTTATTTAAAGTGATATCTGTCGCTTTCACTGTGACGAGATCCTTTTGGCCTATGTCTACCGTGGCACTAGATGGCGCTGTGTTAATAGTGCAGGGTTATTTCTTTATTATTTATATTTTTTTTATATAAACGCTATTATTTTTCGCATTATATTAAATTCTGACTGACAGATCTGATATCAGGTATCAATATGTAGATATAGGTACTCACAAAAACACGAGCATTGATCAATCTCTATGTGATTGATAAGAACTACGGGTAACAATGTTTCAATTCAATGCCACGATCTAAATTCTGAACAATCCTTAAAATATTATAAATGCGAAAGTAACTCTGTATATCTAAAACTACTGAACCGATTTTAATGAAATTTGGTACACACATAGTCCAGACCCTGAGAAAGGATACTTATGTATATATTTTATGTATGTACTAGCTTTTGCCAGCGGCTTCGCTCGCGTTAATTTATCCTCTTAAGGGTGGAATTCATGAAAATCCTTTCTTAGGGGATGCCTACGTCATAGTAGCATTATGCATGCAAAGTCTCAGCCCGATCGGTTTGAAATTGACAAAGTTTCGTACAAACTTTCATCCAATATTTTATCCCCTTGGGGGTAGAATTAATCAAAACCCTTTCTTAGCGGATGCCTACGTCATAACATCTACCTGCATATAATTTCAGTCCGATCCGTCCAGTGGTTTGGGCTGTGCGTTGATAGATCACTATGTCAGTCAGTCATTGAGTTATATATATTTAGATAGAAAACACTCATACTAATTTAGATAAAAAATGTTTACATTCATAAGCGACTAAAATATACTGAGCAAATGATTTTGAATTTAATTTTTAAATTAATTTGCTAAATACATAAAATAAAACGAAAATTTACAGACGTGATATCATAATAGTGTTAATATTACATAATTACCATAACAATGCTATGTACACTGACCTGAGTCCTTATCCCCATAAACAACACCATTGTTTATTAAAACCGTAGTAAAGCACAGTAGAAAAAACTTGCACGACATTTTCCTGTTGTGTTTCGTATAACACTGTCTGTAGATTTATGTCGACTCAGTTTATAAACGCTGTATATAAGAATTCTGATTAACTAATAACTATAATAAGATCGGAAAAACGAAGTCGTATGTTTGTATACAATATCTTCTTCCTTACATAGTATAAAACAAAGTCGCTGTCGCTGTCTGTCCGCACCGGATTTTGCAGCGGTTTTAATAGATAGAGTGATTCAAGAGAAAGGTTTTTAGAATAGAATAGAATAGAATAGAAAATCATTTATTCAAATAAACTTACATTGAAGCACTTTTGAATAGTCATTACATTTTTTAATCTACCGCTCGTTCGGAAAGCTGTCTCATCACAAGAAGAACGAGCAAGAAACTTGCGTGTTGCTCTTTTAAATAATTTTATTATTACTTTACATTTTTAAGTTTAAGTGTGTGAATACAAACCACCAATTAGCACTAATTCAATTAAATACTCAAATAGAAAAAATATTGAATATATAACCAACTGGTTAAACAATTAATAAGAGGAAATCAGTCATAGTGATTAGAGCAGACCAGTCCCTACAAGCAGCACCCGTTCACGAGTATGACGGATGAGCCAGCCATCACTGCGCTCGACCATATTTTAGGGAGCTCAATGACCCGGCCCACCACGCCGCCACAAGTCTGGACATTTTAGTGAGACATTTTACTCAAAACACTAGACTACGTCAAAGCTACTTACAATTGTACAGTTTATATGTATAATACATGTACACGGGTGTACATGTATTATGTACACCCGGGCGAAATAGGGCGAGTAGCTAGTCTTATATATAAAAATGAATTGCTGTTCGTTAGTCTCGCTAAAACTCAAGAACGGCTGAACCGATTTGGCTGATTTTAGTATTGAAATATTCGTGGAAGTCCAGGATTTAAACGGTGATAAAAAATGAAGACATTGCACGTAAAATAGTAAAAACAACAATTTTATTTTCCCATACAAACTGCTGATACCTGTCAGACAGGGTGCGTTCAGAAATTAATTACGTAAGTAAACTTCAAAACCTTTGACATATTTAATTTTGAGGCGGAATGGAGTTCGTAGGGTCAGCTAGATTTTTTTATAAATGTTAATGGAATGGTGCACCCGCCTGCGCTAACGGTCTACGCTGGCGGGGCACCAGTGGGGGATGATAAGATGAGCATGAGGTCAGGTCAGTTAGCACATAGTGACAAATTCACCAAGGATATATCGCAATGGTTTTCAGGGGAAAAAATTTCGATAACTCAATTTTTCAGGTAAATTAATTCTATACGGTTGTTGAAATCTCCTTTTAAGCAAAAAATGGCTGTGCCATGTTAAATATCATCTATACATATATATAAAATTGGAGTGTCCGTTTGTAATATTGAAATAACTGTTTTTTACTACATGCATATGAATGTAAATATGGTACGTACACCAAAATAACATTTTTTACAATTTTTGTCTGTACGTCGGTCTGATTGTTCCGGCTAATCACTGAAATGGCTGGGCCGATTTTGACGGAACTTTTTTGGTAAGTAGCTGATGTAATAAGGAGTAACTTAGGCTACTATTATTTTAGAAAAATTTAAAATTCCAGGATTAATACGAAGTCGCGGGAACAGCTAGTAAAATATGTAATATAGGATTCATTGATTATGTTTAAAAATGTAAACAAAAGATTTGCGAGTATATTAAAGTTTTTGATTTGTTTTATTATTGACAAATGTATATGTGCATATAGAAATAACTAAGTGAGTAAATACAGGAAATAATATAATGGAGTAAATTGCGAAGATCTCTGGGAAATTCTACCTACATTCATTAAAACAATTTATAAGGAAAATGTAACACATTCTAAACATAGCGAATAGACGTAAATGATTCTTAGATGCTATGACTACACTTGTAAATGTAACATATCATTACATAGTATAAAACAAAGTCGCTGTCGCTGTCTGTCCGTCCCTATGTATGCTTAACGCATTTTGAAGCGGTTTTATTAAATAGATAGAATGATTCTAATGCTAATTGGTGCTAATTGGTGGTTTGTACTCACACACTTAAATTTAAAAATGTAAAGTAATAATAAAATTATTTAAGTGAGCAACACGCAAGTTTGCAATATTCGAACTCATGACCTTCTTTGTTATACAGGGTAGTAGCTGCTCGGCCATGACCCTATCATAACTAAGTAGTTTCTTGAATATACTATATACATGGACAATAATGGACGTACAGACTAACGGACACATCTCTGATTTGAAACCAGATGTTTTGATAATATAATACTATACAAGTCGTAGGAACGAGATTCGAACCCGGGAACTTTTTTATCTTAATGTAAACCAACGCAGGTCTAGGTCTGTGGGTAGATGTGTCATTGACTGATAAGAACTCTGTACTCGTATGTATCTGATAGGGTTTATCACAAACACAAATGTTATCTGTAACTTCGATGATATGATTTGACGGCCTCGGTGGTCTACCGGTAAAGCACATCTATTTATTCCTACAGTCGCGGGTTCGATTCCTCGCACGGCTCACACATTTGTATTCATGAGTACAATTGTTTGTATCGGTCTGGGTGTTTTCTATGTATTATGTATTTAAAAATATATATTTAAGTATTTATATCAGTTACGTGTAACACAAGCTCAGCTTACCATGGGACTAGATGGCGTTGTGTGAATTGTTCAAGATATAATAATTATTACTATGATGACGTCATTTCATGATGATTTGACGAGCAATGCAGAAAAAAAATGAGACAGATAAAATTAAATCTTGTTGAAAATAAAGATTATTATTAGACTGAACTTTGACAAACAAACACACGGCTCACCTTATGAAATGATATTATTATCTGTAATATTAATTTTACATACTCATGAAAATAAAAATTTTGCTCTATGCGAGGAGTCGAACCCGCGACCATCAGATGTAAAGCTGTGTGCTAAACGACTAGACCATCGAGGCCGTCAATAATAAATAATGAATAATGGAAAAAAGTAATGGAAAGTGATACCCTCTTTTTTTATAAACTACTCTAATGCTGTTAGCCGCAGCTGGCCTTTACAGCTTCATCGGACGATAGGGGGCGAATGCAGATGGCACTCCAAACCGAAGGAAGGACTTATGGAGCGGCTGAAGGCCAACTCCCGCCTGACGGATACGAGTTTAATCTGAGGGCACTTACCGCCATCTTAAACTAGGCTGGGGCCCTTGGGCACACAATAATTCGGGGCCCTTTTGGAAAGCAAAAAAAACTTATTATGTATAAAAACATAGGAATAGGCGAAGTAATCGGTATAATGGCGTAGTATATGCCTTGTAAATACCTTCTGATAACATTACTGATTTGTGAAAGTGTAGTGTGCCCGACAAAAATCTTTTGAGATTAAATGTGTGAGAAAAATTGTCAGTCCTTCGGGGGCCCTCTGAGATTGGGGGCCGTGGACACGGGTTCCGTGTGCCCTTATGGTAAAGACAGTATTGAGGGTTATGTACTAGGGGTTCGAACCTCGGCTCAGGTCCCCGGCCGCAGTAATTTCGATCCCCGTTTGAAATGGACGGGGTATCGATCGGAGGGGCATGTCTTATCTGTACGAGGTTTCTTGCAATGTGACTTGAATGAGGAAAATAAACAATAATTAATTACAAATGGGAACCCCGTACAGAATTACTCATCCTTATCAATATTTCCGTACAACACATGCTGTTTACAAATGTATTAAAATGTATGTGATGATTAAAACTAAAATGGCGCTTATGACAAAACGGTCGTGAGATCTGACCGTTATAGATTGTGAGCGATTGTGTATTAAATGACTGACCACCGCACCGGTCTAGAGGTTTAGCACACCGCTTTACTTCCGAAGGTCTCAGGTTCGATTCCTCGCACGGCATAAACATTTACATGAGTATGATTGTTTGCATCGGTCTGGGTGTTTCTATGTATATTATGTATAACAATAATAATATAATAATAATCTCAGGACAATTCACACAGCGCCATCTAGACCCAAGTTAAGCTAGCTAAAGCTTGTGTTATGGGTACTAGATAACTGATACATAGGTATACATAGATATATATTTTTTTGTATATACATACATATTATACATAGAAAACACCCAGACCGATACAAACAATCATACTCATGAATATAAATTTTTGTGCTGTGCGAGGAATTGAACCCGCGACCATCGGTCGTAAAGCGGTGTGCTAGACCGCTAGACCACCGAGATCGTCAAATTTGGAAAAAAAAGTATTTGTTGTCTAGTACCCATAACTCAAGCTCTATTTAGCTTGGGAATAGATGGCGCTGTGTGAATTGTCCTGAGATTATTATTTGTGGATGACAGTTATTTTCTAATCTATCTTTCATTATAGGTACTTAATTTTTTTCTATTTCGTTCACTCACTGCATTTCGCTCCGTGGGAATCTCCGATGATGGTATAGCTCTTCAAAGGTGACAATAAAAAAATAATTAAAGACATCATCACATAATGCGATGAATGAACTCCACGTTTATGGCAACTTATTGCCATTAACAAGTAATTTGCGGCGGGTTCACGTGGGAAAGCTTTGCGAACAATCAATACGCTTTTATAGTATACTACGTCCGCGTGAAATTTAACTTTATTTTTCTAAAATAAAAGTAGCCTAAGTTACTACTTATTACATCAGCTACCTGCCAAAAAAAGTCCCGTCAAAATCGGTCCAGTCATTTCAGAGATTAGCCGAAACAAACAGACAAACATAAAAAATTGTAAAATATATTAATTTGATGTATGTACGGTACATTTATATCCATATTCATGTAGGTAAAAACGATTACTTCAATATTACAAACAGATACTCCAATTTTATTTATACGTATAGATTATGATCGCATTTCACCATTTACCATTAGTAATTATAATAAAGTAATTTTACTACATTTTAATTATTATAACAATAATGTATATGTAAATAATAATGAAAGTCCAATCAATAGCTGCTATAAATATGATGCAACAATTTGTATCGTTGTAAAATTTTGCTCTTTTAATAATTGTGGCGTTTTATACTAACTATTATAAATTAAACATGACATTTTGGCTCAATATATAAAAATAAGTACGCAAATACGTCAATAATAATATTCAGAAAGAAATTTTAATTTAACTTGACGGTAAAGGGATGAAAAGTTTAAAAAAAGGGTTGAAAGCTTCTTTTTTAAAATAACTCCATAATGGTAAGAGATATTTAAAACAAATAAAAGTAAACCATTTTTGTATTATATTTATCGTCAAGAACTTATCTTTTGTTTTCCTGGTATATCTGAATGTCATAACCGTCGTGGAGGTATCATTACATAGTATAAAACAAAGTCGCTGTCCGTCCTTATGTATGCTTAAATCTTTAAAACTACGCAACGAATTTCGAAGCGGTTTTTTTAATAGATAGAGTGATTCAAGAGAAATGTTTATATATATAATACATGTACACCTGTGCGAAGCCGGGGCGAGTAGCTAGTTTTTATATAATTTAAATATGACTATCCAAGTTCAGTTAGAGTGTAAACAGTCACAAAAGTAACGGTGTTAAAAGTAACGTACCGGCGGAACAACTTTCGTAGAAAAAGAATACGTAAATTCGTTTATAGTTTTTGCGTAAATTGGAGCGACGCAAGTGAGTACCGGTGTGGCTGTAGTACCTACTTATGATCAGTGTTGCCAGATAGGATGTTCCCTCCTCAATTTAGGGGATTTCACATGGGAGATTGGGGGGTTATTAGTAATGTGGACTAATAACCTCATTGCTGGCAATGTACCATGTCAGGTTGAGTTCCACGTGGTTCTCCCTGGAAACTCAGTTAGCCCATCGTGGTAAATTCACAATGATTTTATCACGATGGGCTAACCGACCTGACCTCATGCTCATCTTGTCAACCTCCACTGGTGTTCCGCCAGCGTAAACCGCTAGCCCAGACGGGTTATTTTACACCATTCCATTATCTTCATAAAAAAAAAACCATGGGAGATTGTGGGTTTTCCTGAAAATAAGTGAGGCACTATTTTCAGAGATAAAAAATTTAAGTTTACGTGTAAATTTTATCGAATTAGGTGTTATTTGGCGGAAGTCAATTTAGTTACTTAATGGATTTATGTTATTTTATTTAATTTCAATACTATTAGCATATTGTGATCTCTCAAATTCTCAGTGCGGAAACCTGACCATCGCTACTAGGAGCGTTATGACGCTATCTATTTGTGATCAAATTCCGATCATTATCGGATCTACCTGTACCTTTATTGGGACACGTGTTTCGCATCTAAACAAGATATAGTTCGGTAGTATTGGCGGATCAAGAACTGCAGAACAAAAAAGTATATTAACCGACGTAGAGTATACCAGTGGAAATACAACAAAAGCAATAACTGTTGTAGAAGAAGCCTAAAAAGATCATCAATTTCACGTGCTTAATCATTATTACATAGTACAAAACAAAGTCTCTATGTATGCTTATATCTTTAAAACAACGCAACGGATTTTTAATAGAGTGATTCAAGAGGATGGTTTATATATAACACATGTACACCCGTGCGAAGCCCGGGCGAGTAGCTAGTTAAGAATAGAAAAAAACAAAAATTGTAGAACAAGCGCCCAAAACAAATCGTCTACTGGATTGCGAAAGGTGTGTTACTAAAGCAAACTTCTTTATTCGCGATCTTTTTCTTTAAAACATGACTTGATGGGGATTTTAAAGAAAATTCAGGGGTAAGTCAGTTGGTTATATGGCAACACTGAGTACAACGATTAGTGTGGAGTTGTATGCAGCTATTCGCTCTACTTGGAACATTACAGAGCAGTTGACTGGCCCAATTATTTAAATGACTACTAGAAATAAATATTCTCTGTTCAAATCAAATATAAGCATTTTTTGTTTTTTTTTTACTGTAATATATGTACATAGGGGCCGTTCAAGTATTACCTAAGCACTATAGGGCGGGGGGGCGTCGGGGTGTTGGGGGGGGGGGGGAGGGTGTTAGATGTATAATGCTGGCCATCGTAGAATTAATTGTTTGTACATTTTTATAAAATACTAGCTGTCCAGGCAAACGTTGTTTTGCCTTAAAATAAAAAAAAAATTAGGGGTGGACTACCCCTAATATTTAAGGGGATGAAAAATAGCTGTTGGCCGATTCTCAGACCTACTCAATACGCTCACAAAATTTCATGAGAATCGGTCAAGCCGTTTCGGAGGAGTATGGGAACGAAAACTGTGACTGTGACACGAGAATATTATATATAAGATGTCACTTTTAAATGTAATATTATATTATCTGTGCTTTTAATATCTCAGGAAAGTTTTCTAATGTCAACATGTAAACTTTATCATTTTAATATATCTTAATATTTAATCTACTGCTGCTTTCTCTTATTTCCAAAAGAGGGTCTTTGCTTTGCTTATTTTGGATGACATGGGGGGTGGGGGAGTCTAGATGATGATTACGTCATCGGTAATTATTTACTTTTTTACACGAATGGCAACCCTCACATTGTCTTTGCTAAAAAACAATACATTAATTGAATAATGTTTACGTAAGCATCGGAGTAAGAGAGTAAGGAGTAAGTAAGAGCTTTGCTTACTTTTGATGACAAGGGGGATGGGGGGTGGGGGGAGGGAATAAATCTACTTAGTGTGTCAGTATTTATATCTACGAAATTTTCAAAATTTCCTCATAAACCGAAGGTACACAAAATCTCGGAAGAATCTAGAGAATCTTTGCACGTTTGGCATCCTTTGTGCCCACTATCTTTCATATCTATACATATAAATAAAATTGAAGTGTCTGTTTGTGATATTAAAATAATCGTTATTTACTACATGCATATGAATATAAATAGTACAGTACAGTACATATACCAAAATATCATTTTTTACAATTTAGATCTGTTTGCCTGTTTGTTCCGGCTAATCTCTGAAGTGGCTGGATCGATTTTGACGGGCCCTTTTAGGCAAGTAGCTGATGTAATAAGGAGTTACTTATGCTACTTTTATTTTTAAAAATTCTTTTATTACAGCACAGCTAGTTTAATATATAAAATAACTTTTATCCCGCTAGTGACCTCCAAAATTTATATCTCGAAAATAAGGATTGGATAAAATAACGTTTCTCGATTCAACTAGTATTCAAATAAATTTTCATCGCATCAACAGCGCTCTACCCTAGAAATCATAACAACTCTATGTGTCCTTTCTCCAAATCGTATAATTTCCCGTTCTCTCACCGCTGTGCCGCTACATACAGTCGACTCGAGATCTTCCGACTGGAAAGCATACTGCCAGTGCGTCTGCGCCTCGACAAAAAGTAAACAAAAAAAAAATAAAAAAGCCCGCCATCACTGCGATTGGAAAGTGCGGCGTTGAAAAATCTTTTTTATTTAATATTTAAATGCTTTAATGTTTTTATAAATGATTAGGTGAATTGTGAACATTTAGTTTTGACTGTGTGTGATCATTATTGGCGGGAAAAATGACGCGACCGGCTTTCATTTGTTTGGTAAGTTATTAATACAATTTATTAGTTAAAGCAAAATTAAAAAGTATATTCACATTGTATTAAATTAAAGTTTCTATTTATAACTAGCTGTTCTCGCGACTTCGTCCGCGTGGAATTTAACGTTATTTTTTTATAATAAAAGTAGCCTAAGTTACTCCTTATTACATCAGCTACCTGCCAAAAAAAGTCCTGTCAAAATCGGTTTAGCCATTTCAGAGATTAGCCGACAGACAGACAGGCAAAAATTATAAAAAATGTTATTTTGATATATGTACCAAATATATATTCATATGCATGTAGTAAAAAACGGTTATTTCAATATTACAAACAGACACTCCAATTTTATTTACATGTATAGATAAAAATAATAGTAATAATAATATCTCAGGACAATTCACACAGCGCCATCTAATCCCAAGGTAAGCAGAGCTTGTGTTATAGGTACTAGACAACTGATATTTGGGGAAAAGGGTTTGTAATTAATAGGGTCTAGTGTCCCCATTACTAGCAATGTACCACGTTTTTTTATAACACAGGGGACAAACGAGCATGCAACATCAACTGATATAAATGCTTAGATTTTTTTTTGTAAATACATACATAATATACATAGAAAACACCCAGGCCGATACAAAACCATACTCATGAATGACAGGTTTGCACTGTGTGAGGAATCGAACCCGTGACTATCGGATATAAAGCGGTGTGCTTAACCGCTAGACTACTGAGGCTTTCTGTAGTTCTGTTAAAGTATATGTAGATAACGGTAGCCACATTCCATCATGTGGGGAATCAGCTCGTACCTATTTCTAGGTACATAAAAGTAAGTCAATCGTTTTGCCTTTTATAATCGAGGTAACCACTATAATCTCTCTCTCTAGACTTAACTAGAAAACGTATTTGTATTTACATTATGGAAACTATCGTAATAAATTCTCGGTGAATTCCACACGATGGGCTGACTGACCTGACCTCATGTTCATCTTATCATCCTCCACTGGTGCCCCGCCAGCGTATACCATTAGCGCAAAACGGATGCACCATTCCATTATCATCCATAAAAACAAACCTTCCTCTTGAATCTATCTATTGTTAAAAACTGCATTAAAATCCGTTGTGTAGTTTAATAAATCTAAGCGAAGGGTCGGCAACGCGCACGTGACACCCCTAGTGTTTCAGGCGTCTATACGCTACGGTAAGTTTACCATCAGATGGGCCGTATGATTGCCAACGTAGTATAAAAAGGAACAGACAGCGGTAGCGACTTTATTCAAATTCAAATTATCTTTATTCATGTGGGTCTATTACAGACTCTTATGATATGTCAAATCTTCGGTTCGGAATGATTTCGAGATGAGAAGAACTGACAAGAAACTCAGCTCGTATTCTTCATACCAGTGATTTACAAAGCGGTCTATATCGACCCCCAGGGGTCTATGACAAAATAGAATAGAATAGAAAATCATTTATTCAACATTTATCAAACATTTATTAGTCATAACAATTTTTTTATCTACCGCTCATTCGGAAAGCTGTCTCATCACAAGAAGAACGAGCAAGAAACTTGTGTGTTGCTCTTTTAAATAATCCAACACGGACAAATTGCAAGAGGTCTACGATAGAGGTCATCTTGTTGTTTTTAATACTAAACTTTACTACAGTTATCATCATCTGCTTCTTCCTTATCCCAATTATTTGGGGTCGGCGTAATATGTTTTTCGCTTCCATTCATCCCTGTTCGCAGTCATCGCGTTATTTACTTCCTTTCTTACCATATCATCTTTCACACAGTCCATCCATCTCTTTTTCGGCCTTCCTCTGCCCTTATAACCATCCACATTCATATGTAACACCTTTCTTAAAATATTATCCTCGTTCCTACGCATTACATATCCATACCATGACAGACGATTACTCTTCAACCTCTCTGACACCGGTGTCACTTTCATACTTCCTCTAATGTATTCATTCTTTATCTTATCCATTCTTGTCACACCACACATCCACCTCAACATTCTCATTTCAGTTGCATGCAGTCGTCTTTCATCCGTCGCCTTTACGGGCCAGCACTCTGATCCATACAAGACAGCAGGCCGGATCATGGTCTTGTAAATTTTCCCCTTAAACTTTACTACAGTTAGAAATTTACAAAAAATCAATACCAGGTAAGAATGGGGGTCTACCGAAACCGAAAAATATGGTAAGGGGTCTACGACACAAAAAAATTTAGGAACCTCTGCTTTATACTGTCTTGGTTTATTATATTATCTTATAGTATGTAAAGATTACAAAAGTAATCACGTATCGTACGAGATAGAATGACTCACGAATAGCTTAGAAAGCGGCTGATGTTTTTTTTTATCATTACAAAATATAGGCAATGATCTAGTTTCGGACAAGTGGATCATGTCGTTGCTATTCGTAGATCTAACAATTAAGGTTTTGTTTTACTATTGCTGCAGTTTTCCTTATGACATTCTTACTAACATTATATGTTATCTCGGCCTCAGTGGTGTAGCACATCGCTTTGCGTCCGATGGTCGCGGGTTCAATTCCTTGCACGTGCAATTTTATTCATGAGTATGATTGTTTGTATCGGTCTGATGATATGAAATTCGTTGAAAGCAGAATTGAAATCGACAGGCGGAATGTGCAAATGAGTTACTTCCCTATCTACGAGAAGTGTGTAAAAGTAATAAATAACAGTTAAAGATTATGCTTGGGTCTCGCAGGCTGAATTTTGAACTATCTGGAGTTATGTTTTGTATGTTAATTATGAATGTATTTACAAAAAAATGTAGTTGTGTAGTACCCATAATAATGGCTCTGCTTGGCTTAGAACTAGGTGGTTCTGTATGAAATGTCCTGAGATTATTATTATGATTATCTATGTTATATTATTATATACTACTGGTCACACAGTGATCGGAATTAGACCATAAATAATTTAACATTCAGTAAAGCTACTCAGTAAGTTAATTTACCTAAAGCTTGTGTTATGGGTACTAGATAACTGATAGGTATATACATACATAGATTTAATACAGTTTTTGGCAAAATATAGAGTGATTATAAAGGAAGGTTCACATGGTAATATAAATCTATACATATAAATAAAATTGGAGTGTCTGATTGTAATATTGACATAACAGTTTTTTACTACATGCCTATGAATATAAATACGGTACATACACCAAAATAACATTTTTTTAAATTTTTGTCTGCCTGCCTGTCTGTCTGACTAATCTCTAATGTCCGGCTAATCCCTGAAATGGCTGGACAGATTTTGATAGGATTTTTATTGGCAGGTAGCTGATGTGACAAGGAGTAACTTAGGCTATTTTTATTTTAGAAAAATAAAGTTAAATTCCACGCGGACGAAGTCGCGGGTACATAGCAGATATATATGTGGTGTGTGAGGAATGTGGGAGGAATGGCATCATTTGCTAACTCCGGTATCCGATACCGTTCCGAGCCGGTGCCGTTACCAATGAATATTGCATGAGACGCGAATGAAGTCAGATAATCGATTGTACACATCTTATCCAATACAAACCGGAGAATTCACTTTAAAAATAAACTACTACTTTTGACGGCCTTCCTATGGTCGCGGGTTCGATTCCTCGCACGGCACTTTTGTAATCATGGGTATGATTGTTTGTATCGGACTGAGCGTTTTCTATGTATAATATGTATGTATTGTACTTTATTTATACAGAAATAAAAAGGACAATAAACGTAAATTTAAAAACCTTAAAAAATATGATATAATAACTAAAATATATTATTAAAACGAGTCCCTTATGCATTTACGAAAAAAAAATCTATGTATTTGTATCAGTTTTCTAGTTATGGGTATAACACAAGCTTTGGCTAGCATAACTTGTTTAGAAGGTGCTGTGTGAATTGTCCTGAGATTATTATTATTATTACTATTAGATACAGTTTTTTAAATGCAATTAGAGAGGTTGATAACATAACGATCCCAAATTAGAATTTAAAAATGAATCTGTATTATTGTAATAAGAGCTTTCAGATAGTTTCTTGTTATTTCTTCTCAGGTCGAAAGCACTCTGAACTGAAGGTAGATTTGGCGTCTCATAAGAGTCTGTAATAGACCTACATGAATAAGGATATTTTGATTTTGTTATTATGTTAATATATATAAAATTTACAAATTTATAAGCACAAAGAGGAAAGCTAGGCGGGCCGTTACTAATAGGATTAAGGCTAGGCACAGACGAATAGTTTTATATGGGAAAAGTAAATTTTAAATCTCGTAAACAACATGAGTCATCGTCAAGAGTGACCTTAATTGACAGTGTTGACGTAGGATCAGGAACAAAACCTCCGACCGTAAATACCATGCGAGAAAACATAACGGTGAGCAATGTTTTGGACATATTATGGAATTGTAAACAGATGTTGTCACAGATTTCTTTAAACCTATAGTCTGTTTTTTAGAGAGACAGGAGACTAAATTGATATTAGGTATGTTGACAGCTTTTTGGAATTTTTAAATAGTGTTGTAACAGTGTGTGCTATATATATTAATAAACATTTGTATCAATATTGATTTATTTTATAAACATATACCGTCGATTAAATAGAAAAAGGACGCTTTTCAAAATTAGAAGCTAGAAATGCCTCCTTTTATATAAGTCAATTAAATTAACCACGCCGTCTTAATCATTATCTAAATACTTTTAAAATGATATATAATACTTCTGTGTTAATTTATAAATTTTAAAGCGAACAATAATTTAAATGAATTAAAAACAAAACTTTAAATGCTTGTCTTGTAAAAAAAAATACATTTTTAATACTGCCATTTTTCTATTTAACCGACGATATATCAATACAAAAAAAGAATGAACTTTAGCCTTTTTTAAAAAACAAATGACCTATACGATGTTCATTTGTTTGATTGTCATATTTCAAATATACATCTATTAAAAAAAATTACCTGTTTGAAAGTAAAAAAAAAATGTTGGTTTGTAGCTTAATACCGTAAAAATTTATTTATTTATTTATTTATTCTTTATTGAACAAAAAAAAATTTTGTACAACAGGCGAGCTTAATGCCGTATGGCATTCTCTCCCAGCTAACCTTAGGGTATAAACAGAAAGCGTAATGGGGTATTAGCGAGAGCTGTTTTAAATTTGCTAATACATATAAATAACTATGCAAGATATATATATACATATATATATTATATAAATATACAGTAAACAAAATTATTATATACATGTATGAATAAGTAAGATATATATTGAATTAGTAAAATAATAAATACATACATACACGTTAAATATAGATAAATATACTAAAACTAATGCAATGCACAATAGTTAAAGCTGATTCTGCTGATTCTGAGTACTCAATAAGTATTTAAATAATTTATCTTTATAAAGTGGCTTAGATCGTGTTTTACGTAGGTCTACAGGTAATTGGTTCCAAAGGCTAATCGCAGTAACTGTAAATGAGTTGGACATAAAGCCTGAAAGATGTGAGGGAGTTGAGAGAAGGAGGTTATGGGATGAGCGAAGATCACGGGAATGGGAATCTCTGATAAACTGAAATCTATTTTTCAAATAAGTGGGAGAGAGAGGGTCATTAATGATAGAGAAGAGTGCGCATAGGATACGGAAGTCTCTGCGGTTACGGATGGTCAACCATTTAAGTTGTATGCGAAAATTGGAAACGTGGTCATACTTCCGTAGTCCGAAGATGAACCGAATGCAGTTGTTAAGCAGACGCTCCAACTTATTCAGTTGATCTTGCGAAAGGTTAGTAAGACACACGTCAGCATAGTCGAAATGCGGAAGAATTAAGGATTGGACTAGAAGTAATTTAGTCGAAGGTGGGAGAAAGAATTTAAAGCGATATAACACACGCAATATACCTGTAACCCTACGACACACCTCGGTCACCTGCATATGCCACCTAAGTGTTGGATCAATGATCAAGCCGAGATTCTTAACCTGGGGACAGAATGAAATAATATTGTTCTCAAAACGCAGACACAGATTTTCCGTGTTTAATTTGGATAGCAGTTTAGAGCTACCGACAATTATAGCCTGGCATTTTTGAGGGTTAACTGATAAACCGAAGCGATAAGACCATCGGGATATATTGTTAAGGTCAGCATTTAGTAGATCTACAGCTGCAGAAATACCATTGGGATCGGCTTGAGAATAAAGCTGTAAATCATCTGCATAGAGATGGTAAGAGCATCTGAGGTGAGGTACGATGAGATTAATGAATAGTGAAAATAAAAATGGAGAGAGAATACCGCCTTGTGGAACGCCAGCAATCAATTCACACCAGTCAGACAGATTTTGTCCAGAACGAACGGCCTGCTGGCGACCACGAAGATAAGAGGAGAACCATTCCAGTACTGACGGGGAGAAGTTAAGATATGAAAGTAGCTCCAAAAGTAAATCATGGTCGACACAGTTAAAGGCATTAGAAAAGTCTATTAGTGCTAATATAGTAAGACGGGTGTTTTCCATGCCATCACGAATGTCTTCAGTTACATTAAGTAACGCAGTGGTAGTACTGTGTCCAGGACGAAAACCAGACTGAAAGGGACTAAGAAAGTTAGTGTTAGCTATAAATGACGAAACTTGTCTATGAGTAATAATTTCAAGAACTTTTGAGAGATATGGTAATATTGAAATAGGTCTATAATGACTTGGAAGAGTGGGATTAGTGATTTTGGGAAGTGGAATAACGCATGCTTTTAGCCATAAATTCGGAAAGCAGCCAGTAAATAGGGAGAAATTGACAATGTGAGTAAGAATTGGGAGAATTGTGTCTAGTAAAAGAAGGATCATAGTTCTACTCACATTGTCTTGACCTTTCGCATTAGATTTAATAGAAGAAATAGCTTTGCGTATATCATCGTCAGTAACTGGAGAAAATGTGAATGAGGTAGAAGTAAGTGCAGGCATGGATTTGATTTCCTGTAAAGTTGATTCTTTCGTGGTACTATTGAGAGGTGTCACAGACGAGAAGTGCTTATTGAGAATATTTGGTGGAACATTTGAATTGGAGACGGCTGGAGCTTTCCCAAAACCAAGAGAGTTCAAAAATTTCCATACATCTGCTGAAGGAGTATTTAAAATATTATTGTGGATATGTCGGCGTTTTGCTACTCTTACCATCTGATTGCAGCGATTCCTAGCTCGTTTAAAAAGTTGAAAGCTGACAGGACTTCTTTCTTTCTTATAGGATCGAAAGGCCTTATCCCTTCTCGCCATTGCCTTACGAACATCTTCTGTAATCCACGGTGCAGGTGGGCGACGCAATTTTACAGCACGGACGGGAGCGTGTTTGTCAAACAACTGTAAAATGTGTGTATTAAACAGTGAAATTTTGTCATTAATATCGGTAGAATTCAACAGTGGCTTCCAGTCGATTAATGTAGCATCGCGGTTCAATAAGGTGGTATCAATTTTATTAAAATTACGTACGTTAGCAATGATCGGCTTTAGTTTAAGAGGTTTGATCCTATAAGAAAGAAGCAGAAGGTCATGACGTGAAAAGGCCGGTGCCGAGTATTGATTATAGTCAATGACATAATCTTTGGAGGATGTGCAAATAATATCCAGCCAGGAATCGTCTGTGTCAGGGTTCTGATGAGTCGGTCGTAATGGTAAGATAGAGAGATCCGCTGTGTCGAGTATTGACCTGAGTTTGCGTGATTGTGTTGTATCCCTCAACAGATTAGTGTTAAAGTCTCCCATGACGATAATATGATTATAAGACGCGTTTAAAAAATCAATTGCATCATCAAGGTCGACGAAATAATCTGTTGAGGGCGGACAGTACACAACTCCGACTGCAACTTTCGTCCCATTGAAGTCAACTTCTACTATTAACATTTCAGCTGTGCCCCTGTATTCAGAAGGTGAAGACAATATTACTTTGTATTTAATATTACTACGCAAGTAAATCGCGACGCCTCCACCACCCTTACCCGTGCGATCATTCCTGATTAAAACATAACCTGGTAGAGGGTAAGTAGTAGAGGGTAAAGCAGGTTTTAACCATGTTTCTGAAATGAGCAAGGCGTGCAGGTTAGGCTCAGAAAACGTGTCTAATAAGTCCGTGTAATGCGCCGGTACACTCTGCGCATTTATGTGGCATACATTAAAAAAATTCAAAAATTCCAACTTACTACATAACAAAGTTTTTATACTATAGCTATCGTTAAAAGATGAATCAGCAGAAAGAAATGACGAATCACTATCACATGAAAGAAATGAGTCTTCGTCTGTTAGCATTGCGTTTTTAAATCAGTTAATATTAAAAAATAATATATAATATATATTTATACCTAATTCTTAAAATAAATACTATTAAAATACTTAAAAAAACAAAATTACTGATATATATGAGTACCAAAAAACGCCTTGCAATTTATTTACCTGCCGGCACGCTGTAACAAATTTATAAATACACGACATTAAACATACACATAAAATCTGATGAAACGGAACGCAATTAATATAACAAAAAGTACAATGATAGACTATCAACGACATAATATTAATCAACCTATGGTTACGTCAATCAACGTCAATACGAGAAACGTCAGTATGACAGTTGAAATAGTAGTAACTAAAAAGTAAAAAGTGCAGTTAATAAAACAATAACAATATTAGACGGTATTATATAAAAACATAATTGTAGTGACTATTTAGACAGTACAATGAGAAATAAGAAGAGAATTGGTATCGTGAATTTACTTCTAAACTTTCGTATTAGAGTAACCAATATAATTCACTATCCGCTTCAACAAGAATCATGTGTCATAATGGAAACAAAATGCACTTAAACGTAAAACACTAATTCATTTCTTGGCCACCCTTGTGGACCGCTGCTGCTTAGGAGCAGCGGTAGTGGATCTACCACCGGAACTCGTAGCTTCAGGAACTGTAGTCACAGGGGATTCTACTGGCTTCCTTGCAGCAATCAGCTTTTCTAATTCCACCAACGTGAAAATCTTAACTCGACTATCGTCGGGAAGTTTCACGCTTATGACTCCATCCAATGTCCAGACTTTACGGATTCCGAAATGTTTCCGAGCTTCAACAAACAGCGACTGCCGCATGCGTGTCAGATATTCAGACAATACATATGAACTGCCCTTAAAAAGAGACTTCTTTGTCCATATTGTCTGACGAAGAGATGGGTCATTGAATTTAATGAGGATGGGACGACAGCGACCGACCATTGGAGTACCGAGACGGTGACAGACTGCCAGTTTGTCCGTAGTTAAATCCTGGATCCCAAGTTGTTTTGTAAGGACTGACACTGTTGCTTCACGGACTGCCTCTTCAGACCTCTCGGGTATTCCTCCCAGGAGTAAGAATTTCTTACGATGACGATTCTCAATGGCATCCAATCCAGCTATGAGAATCCCAATCTGTTGCCGCAATAATGTAACTGAAGAGTAGATCTGATCTCGAAAACACTGGAACTCATCACTTAATTGCCGCAGACTGATTTCTCCAGTTGGTGCTGCCTTTAACTGTGCTTCGAAACTGTTGAGGCGCTCGTCAAGTGTCTTCTCTAGGACGGCCTGTGTTTTTAGTACATCAAAGATGCTTGCCATTGTATAAGTGTGATACACAGTGATATTGTGAGAAATGTTTTAGCGGCCACTGGCAGGTATTTCAATTGCAGCTATTATGTCATAAGCCTATTTATACTCAATTCAAATGATATTTACACACAATTATAAGGTTTTATTATTTTAAATAAATTAATTTACAGAGTCTATAAATTTTACTTGTTGCTTTTTAACTGCCTACCCACCAAAAAAAAAATGTATTATTGTGTTATTTAATACAAAGACAGCAATGAAAACACTTATGTACGTAAGTAAACTTTCAAACATCTTGTGGAAACTACTGCGAAGCTTTAAAATTAAACGTTTTTAAATTAAAAATTACGTAAATTTTGATGTGTTGTTGAAATAATTTATCCCGCTGCAGCTGGTAACAGTAATTGTAAATTTGACATTAACACCTGTAACTTTAGTATCTGATTAAAAAACAGATTAAAAACCATATCATCTAAATTTGAATCAATCTTCAAACAATCTATACGTATTCCCATTGCTATCAAGGTACCATGCCAGGTTAACCTCTAGGGGGAACCTGGAAACCATAGCGATAAATACCTGATGATTTTCCCACGATGGGCTGACTGTCCTCACCTCATGCTTATTTTTTTTATACCTCATGTTTTTTATCATCTATACATATAAATAAAATTGGAATATCTCTTTGTAATATTGAACCGTTTTTTACTACATGCATATGATTATAAATGAGGTACATATATCAAAATAATATTTTAAAAATTTTTGTAAATCAGTTTGTTTGTTCCGGCTAATCTTTGAAATGGACCGATTTCGATGGGATTTTTTTGGGTTAACTGACTTTATGCTCATCTTATAATCTTCCACTGGTGCACCGCCAGCGTAAACCATTACCGCATCACCGTAGAATGGTGCGCCATTCCTTTATCAATAAAAATACAGCCCATACGGAATGTCGGAGTCATTGACCGGTGCAGGCCACTGGGCCACACGGCCCGCTGTGCCGGGCTGGGCTCTACATCTAGGTGAAGGTCAATCGCACGTAACGGAACGCCCGTGACGTCACCAACATGGCGCCGACAACCGGATATAGGCTGTAGAAAGTTTATTTATAGGATGCTCTAAAGCAGGTTACCTCGATAATCCGAATACTTGGGTAAAGCAGTGAACAATAAATAGATAAAGTACTGCTTGTGGTAAATGATTTGCTCTTTCTGGTTACGGCCACTGTTTACTATTCCCTTTTGATAAAATTGCAATATCATATGCTGGTGGTCACTCTCTAACTTTGAATTTATAAATGACTAGCTACGCCCGCGACTTCGTCCGCGTAAAATGGCGATATTCCATATAACCTTTCAACCCCTTGCAACCCTTGTTTTGCATTAAAAAGTAGCCTATGTCCTTTGCCTGACAAAGGATTAGACTATCTGTGTACCAAATTTCATTTAAATCGGTTCAGTGATTTCGGCGTGAAAGTGAGACAGACAGACAGACAGGTAGAGTTACTCTCGCATTTATAATATTAGTAATTTCTGGTTACGGCCACTGATTAGGCTATTTCCATTTGATAAAATTGCAATAGCATATGCTGGTGGTCACTCTATTCTCCCTAAATTTGAATTTATAAATGATTTCTGGTTACGGCTACTGACAAAATTGCAATAGCATATGCTGGTGGTCACTCTATTCTCCCTAAATTTGAATTTATAAATGATTTCTGATTACGGCTACTGACAAAATTGCAATAGCATATGCTGGTGGTCACTCTATTCTCCCTAAATTTGAATTTATAAATGATTTCTGGTTACGGCTACTGACAAAATTGCAATAGCATATGCTGGTGGTCACTCTATTCTCCCTAAATTTGAATTTATAAATGATTTCTGGTTACGGCTACTGACAAAGTTGCAATAGCATATGATGGTTGTCACTCTATTCTCCCTAAATTTGAATTTATAAATGATTTCTGATTACGGCTACTGACAAAATTGCAATAGCATATGCTGGTGGTCACTCTATTCTCCCTAAATTTGAATTTATAAATGATTTCTGGTTACGGCTACTGACAAAATTGCAATAGCATATGATGGTTGTCACTCTATTCTCCCTAAATTTGAATTTATAAATGATTTCTGATTACGGCTACTGACAAAATTGCAATAGCATATGCTGGTGGTCACTCTATTCTCCCTAAATTTGAATTTATAAATGATTTCTGATTACGGCTACTGATAAAATTGCTATATCATATGCTGGTGGTCACTCTATTCTCCCTAAATTTGAATTTATAAATGATTTCTGGTTACGGCTACTGACAAAATTGCAATAGCATATGATGGTTGTCACTCTATTCTCCCTAAATTTGAATTTATAAATGGAATCTTCATTTTTATGATCATATACAAGTACATTTGGAAATAAGAGCGGAGTTTCTCGACAGTTCTTATCTCGAATGCACTCCAAACTAACGGTAGATTTGACATATCATAAGAGTCTGTAATAGACCTACATGAATAAAGACATTTTGAATTTGATTTGATTTATGTATTTATTATAATTATGCTTTATGCATCCTATATTCTAGTATTCAATGGCCTAGGTTTATCACACCGCTATATTTACGATGGTTGTAGGTTCGATCCGCGCACGGTACAAAAATTGTATTCATGAATATGGTTGTTTGTATTGATCTGGGTCAATACATATATATTATGTATGTAAATACATACATGAACAGAAAATGTAGCTAAGTATTTATTTTAGTTATCTAGTACCTATGAATCAAGCTCTGCTTACCCTAGGAATGAGTAGTCATGCTCAAAATGTCCAGACATGTCATTGGGCTCCCTACAAATTTGGTCGAGCGCAGTGATGGCTGGCTGTAGGGACAAACATTGAACAAAACTTCACTGAACAAAAAGTAGCGAATAAAAAGGTGCAAAAATTCTCTATCTGATCTCTTTTTCTTTATTCTAATGCTGGCCTTACTGCTTCACTGAACAAAAAGAGACGAGTACAAATGGGATTCCAAATCCAGCGGAAGGATTTACATCATTGAATTATGACAGTACCGACCTACTCTGTAGCTGAAAACTCGTACACTTTTGTATTACACTGAAAACATTCTCGTACCGTAACTGTACGAGCCCGTATGATTGCCATCCTTGTGTACAACAATAACTTCTTTTTTTTTTATTTCCGAACTCACGTTTTAGGCACAGTTATTAGACGGATATGGTCTAAGCTGGAAACATGATTATGGTATCTAGAATGTCGTTTAGTCAACTATATTTGTCTATGTTCTTTGTTAGAAACGGGTTAGTAGTACATTAGGTTTAAAAAAACTAAACCAACGGTTAACATTATACGATTTAACTGTTCATAAATAGATATAATTGGTTTTTTGTTTGTTGATAAAGTAAACGTTAACTAACTTCGTGTTCTAGCAGTTTAACACATCGTCTTACTTCCGATGAACGCAGGTTCGATTCCTCGCACGTGACAAATATTTGTATGATTGTTTGTATCGGTATGGGTGTTTTCTATGTGTATTAAATACGTATTTACAACAAAATGTATTTATATCAGTTCTTATGGGTACTATAACACAAGCTTTGCTCACCGTGGGACTAGATGGCGCTGTGTAAATCGTCCTTTATTAGTTGTATATATTTTTTTATGGATGATAATGCAATGGTGCACCCGACTGCGCTAACAGTATACGCTGGCGGGGCACCAGTGGAGGATGATAAGATGAGCATGAGGTCAGGTCAGTTAGTCCGTCGTGACATATTCACCAAGAATTTATCATGATGGTTTCCAGAGAGAACCGCGTGGAGGTCAACCTGATATGGTACATTGCTAGCAATGGGGTCAACAGTCCACATTACTAAGTACTTCAGGTATCAGATGACAATGTATTGTTCATATATATATATGCGTATGGATCTAAAATTTAACAATAAGATACCAAAGGATATAGGAATAGAATAGAAAATAATTTATTCAAATAAACTTAATTTAAGCACTTTTGAATAGTCAACATTTTTTTTTAAATCTACCGTTTATTAGGAAAGCTGTCTCATCAAGAAGAATAAGCAAGAAACTTGTGTGTTGCTCTTTTAAACAATTCTTGTAAGTTCACATTTTACAAGTCGAAACGTGTGAATACAAACTACCAACCAGCACTAATTTAAGGGTCAAATATAAATATACAATAAGATTAAATCAATCGGAGTGATAAGAGCAGACCAGTCCGTACAAGCAGCACTCGTTCACGAGTATGACGGATTAGCCAGCCATCACTGCGCTCGACCATATTTTAGGGAGCCCAATGACCCGGCCCACCACGTTTTGGAATTACCTTTAACTAAATTTAAAATATCTGTTAAATCATATTTATTAAGCAAAGTGTGTAATATTATTTTACCTGTACTATTCACTAAACTATTACTTAAATGACAAACGGCAATAGTTGTATCATTAATATTAGTGTACCGCCAACAATGTTTCTCTGCACCACTCATGGTTGCCTGGTAGATAACGCCGCATGGTGTTAAGTCCGTCATATGATCCCCTTATTTTTAGATATATTATAAATTAAATAAAAGTAAAGAAACTTATTATAAATTTTGTAATGACATATTGTAAATTAAATAATGTAAATTTAATATTGTAATGGGTGAAAACTGTGATCGGTACAGCCTATGATGTAAATAATATAATCGACGTAGTGGAGTAACCTGAAACAGTCATGCTCGCTATAAAGTTCAAACTTGTGGCGGCGTGGTGGGCCGGGTCAAATATGGTTGA
The DNA here is from genome assembly GCF_030625045.1 of Achroia grisella. NCBI lineage: Eukaryota > Metazoa > Arthropoda > Insecta > Lepidoptera > Pyralidae > Achroia > Achroia grisella. The sequence goes on from NW_026712988.1 coordinate 335,637, forward strand.
GTGCAATGATGGCTGGCTCATACGTCATACTCGTGAACGGGCGCTGCTTGTGGGGACTGGTCTGTTCAGGTTGTGAACACTGTTTAAATTTTTTTGTTCTTTGCGATAGCATATGCTGGAGATCACTCTATTCTCCCAATTTTGAATTTTAATGACATATATTCCAATATTATTTGACAAAAATACGAGCTGAGTTTCTTGTCAGTTCTTCTCATCTCGATATCATTCCGAACTGACGGTAGATTTGACATATCATAAGAGTCTGTAATAGACCTACATGAATAAAGATATTTTGCATTTGAATATGGGCACTGGCAGAAAAGTTTACACTCTGTATTTGTTGTTGTGTGTGTAAACGAACGCACCAGTTAAGTACCTGTGACGGTAGACGTCTATGGTGCGATGTCTCGCTCTGTTTAGCACATCGCCTCGCAATCATAACGGTCGCTGATGAGATGGCCCGGCGCTCGGGTAGGGATGTCACATTCTGTATAACATATCGATTGTTAATTAATCTTAATCAGATTAATTAATAGTCGAATTATTTAATAAAAAAGAATACTAAGAAAAAAATGTAGCAGTTAAACAGAACCGGAGGGTAAGGGATGTATAAAAAGTTGACATGCATAATATTAATATATAAATATGAATAATATAAAAATATAAAAAGTTGACATGCGTACTCGCCCGGAAGTATCCTTTAAAAATAAATGATTTTGAGTTTAAGATAACGAATATAAAGAATTTACTTTATATTCGGCTCCATCCCTTTACATTTATGAGGTGTCTATTTTTATTAAGACGAACCTTGAACTTTTTAATAACATCAAAGGAATACGTAATAATGATAAATTGTGTAATTTTCCGGCTAAAACTGCTATGTCGTGTAATAGTATTTTAGGAATGGGACCTAGAATATATAATAATCTTCCAAGGGCATTAAAATCTATTGGTAGTATCCATCAATTTAAAACTGCTCTTAGAAATATACTGATTGGTAAAACTTACTACACGGTTGGTGATTTCCTGACTGATACATTGACGTAAAGACAATTGATTAATGACTATCGGTATGATGACGTAGTACCGTAATTTTATTTCATTAAACATTAATTGTACCTACAATTTGAAATTTTGCACACCTCTTACGAGGTTAATGTACGGATCTCAATAACATATTTTTAACACCTTATTGTTTACCTACATTTGGCAAATAAAGTATTATTATTATTATTATTATTATAAAATATAAATAAAACCACATTATTTTTATGCGTACAATATTTTTTCCGTTCTATTATTTTCACATGTCATATACATAATTATAATTCCACAGTCCAAATTTCAGGACTCTTGTTTATTTACATCTATTTTAAACTTGTCTTCTATGAAGAAAAAATTGCAAAAAAAGATCAACAATTATGTAATTATTGGATCTTTCAGTATATTGGAATCGATCAGAAAAGTAGATTTTTGTTAAATAACCTAAGTATATATAACTCAAAGGTGACTGACTGACATAGTGGTCTATCAACGCACAGCCCAAACCACTGGATCGGGCTGAAATTTGGCATGCAGGTAGATGTTATGACGTAGGCATCCGCTAAGATTAGAAGAAGAGAAGAAGATAAGGATTTTGATTAATTCTACCCCCAAGGGGATAAAATAGGGGACGAAAATTTATATGAAACTTCGTCAATTTTAAACCGATCGGACTGGGATTTTTCTTGCCATCCAAAGGATTTTGATAAATTCCACCCCTTAAGGAATAAATTAACGCGAGCGAAGCCGCGAGCAAAAGCTAGTATTATGATAATATACTTTTTCAAAACTAAGCAACTAAGACCCGAGTCTACATTATGTAACTTAATTGAAAATAGATTACAACAATATTACCACAGTCTGTTCTAAATGTGCCTGAAAAAAAAGCAAATAAAGAATAAAACGCTTCCTTTTTAAAAAAAAACTTTACAAAATTGAAGATATTTACCTCTCTCGACGTTTCGACTAGGTTGCACTAGCCGTGGTCACGAGCTGACTGACTGACATAGTGATCATGTAACAAAATTGAAGAGTTTGTAAACGATAATGTTTTTTTTAGAAAAAGCCTAAAATTTATATTCAATTATATATGATTGCAATAAGAATGAGGGCGTATCGGTTTCTATGTTGATTATCGACGCCATATACCTGCGATAGAAATATTTTTTATCGATATGTAAAGGTGCGTTTACGTTGCAATGCTAGTTGACAGCGTCAAATGGCGTCAATATGATCGCATTATTGACATATGACGTCATTTTCACTACGTTACATACGAAAATCGTTGCGATCAAAGTTAGATGAACATGTTCCACTATTATTTGAAAAAAATTACGAGCTGAGTTTCTTGTCAGTTCTTCTCATCTCGATATCATTCCGAACTGACGGTAGATTTGACATATCATAAGAGTCTGTAATAGACCTACATGAATAAAGATATTTTGAATTTGAATTTGAATTTGAATTTGAGATAATTAGCCCACGGTTATTGTGTAATTATTTAAATTAAAAAACATCTATTCAAAACAGCAACACAAGTTTCTTGCTCATTCTTTTTGTGATGAGTCTGCATTCCGAATGAGTGGTTTGAATAAAGATTATTTATATTTCTATAGCCTATGGACGCCTGATACACCAGGTGTATCACGTGAGCATTGGCGACCATTAAGAAGCCTTAATATACCCTTATGATAAACTCATGCCGTAGTCTCCCGAGAAAACCTTTGCGTAATAACATCGTTATATATATATATACTAGCTGTCCCAGCAAACGTTGTTTTGCCTTAAAATAAAAAAAAAAATTAGGAGTGAACTACCCCTAACATTTAGAGGGATGAAAAATAGATGTATAGCTCACAAAATTTCATGAGAATCGGTCAAGCCGTTTCGGAGGAGTATGGGAACGAAAACTGTGACAAGAGGAATTTTATATATAAGATATATTTTATGTAAAGTCAGATACAGCTGACGGTTACTACTTTCCGTCATTTGTCTGTACGTCATTACGGTTATACACAAAAACAACCCGACTTTTCCGCAGCTTGATTATGATTCCAGTCGACTGGTTTTGAATAAGCCATTTTGTGAGGCCAATAAGATGTATCAAAAGACACATACAAACGTAATTTGTCGCTACAGACCACGACGACAAGATTGGATACGTAATAAAATTACAGCAATAAAAGCGTAATGAGTGTGGTTGATTCACATGTGAGTACCGCAAGAGACCTGTATGTCTGCTCAACTGGTAGAAAAGAAAGATATTTTTATTGTGGAACACCAAAATTGCCTCTGGTAAGGGTTACGAATTTTAACCACGACCAAATTACGTTTTGCAAAAAGTTTAAGAACACTCGCTTTCACATCTTGTAATTATACTCTATCCTCTCCTAAATCTGGCAGATTATTCAAATGTATTATTAAACACTTTCTTTATAAAAAAGCTAATAATATTGACGAGTTTATAAATGATTAACTGATCCCGCAAACTCCGTTCCGACTCAAAATTAAATATGTTAAAGGTTTTTTGAAGTCTAGTTACGTAATTAATTTCTGAACGCACCCTGTCTTACAGGTATCAGCAGTTTGTATGGGAAAATAAAATTGTTGTTTTTACAATTTCACATGGATTTTCTTCATATTTTATCACCGTTTAAACCTTCCCTGGTCTTCCACGAATATTTCAAGACTAAAATTAACCAAATCGGTTCAGTCGTTGTCGAGTTTTAGCGAGACTAACAAACAGCAATTCATTTTTATATATAAGACTAGCTACTCGCCCTGTTTCGCCCGGGTGTACATGTATTATACATATAAACGTTCCTCTTGAATCACTCTATATTAAAAAAAGAAATGCTTCAAAATCCGTTGCGTAATTTTAAAGATTTAAGCATACACAGGGACAGATAGACAGCGACAGCGACTTTTTTTATACTATGTAATGAGAAGATATTGTATACAAATATACGACTTCGCTTTTCCGATCTTATTATAGTTATTTAATTTGTTAATGATAATGTCTTTTTAGAAAAAAACTATTATCTAACTAATTGCAAAAAGATGTAGTGTGTAGCGGTTTCTATGTTGATCATCGCATGCCTAATCATTGTTAATGTGTATTTACTTACAACAATATTTATTTAAAAGAGCAACACGCAAGTTTCTTTTTCATTCTTCTTGTGATCAGTCTGCGTTCCGAATGAGTGGTAGAATACAAAAATATGACTATTCAAAAGTGCTTATATTTAGTTGATTTGAATAAAAAATATTTCTATTTCTATTTCCGTTATGAAATAGCAACCCGTAGGGTATACCTATGGACACCACGTAATAATATGATGCTCGTGACCCTGTTCAAGTACTGTTTATGTAACAGTAACAAGTTTCCATCTGGTGATCCGGTAAATTGTTTACCGTCCCGATTAGCAAATAAAAAAAGCAATAAGATCTCAATATTTAATGTTACATATAGACACCTACATAAATATACATTGTTAATAAACTGGCTTTTTAAAAATTCAATTGAGTTTCTTGCTAGTTCTTCTCAATTGAGTCTGTATACTGAACTGGATGGTACGGGAAAATATTGTATAAATAATTTGACGTTCATAAGCGGCTAAAATGTCCTACATGAATAAATGATTTTTGAATTGGTAATTTTAAACAGTAGTTTAGCAGATGTGACTTTGTTTATAATTACAATAATAATCCTGGACAATTAACACAGCGCCATAAAGTCTCACGGTAAGCAGACCTTGTGTTATGAGTACTAGATAACTGATATAATACTTAGATTATTTTTGTTTGTAAATACATACATAATATACATAGAAAACACCCAGACCGATACAAACAATCATGAATACAAATATTTGCACCGTACGAGGAATCTTACCCGCGACCATCTGAAGTGAAGCGGTGTTCTTAACCACTAGATCATCAAGGCCGTCATAACATCAGATAACTGATATTTCAATTTTTGTTTCTGGTTTTTTTAAATACAATAAATATGTATTTACCACTGACTACCTCATTCGGGATTGGAGTCGTGAATATATTTGTTAACATATAACCGCATCGAGGTATCCGTAACTGTAGTTGGTTATTAGGAACACAACAGGTTCTGCTCGTGTCGCCACCGATTCTTGTTAATACGCGGTACAAATAAACAAACGTGTTACCACGATATGTAGATATTTACTGTTCAATTTTCCGACCTTACGGTCTTCTCATACAAGGTAATGTAATGTAATGTAAGACTCCATTTACCGCAATTGGCCTCTCATCTGGGCCGTTGTGCTTGTAGAGCCATACTAAAGTAGCCAGGCAAGCTCCTCCCAGAAGCGCAGAAGTCTCCTGGTGTCTTTGCAGGCTTCACGGAGGGACCTCACCGTTCCGAGGATTTGATTACGATGTGTGGCCACTGCAAGCACTCCAGGATTACGTGAGCAGCCGTTTCCTCCGGCACAGGGGACTGTCAGTAGCACCAAGGCAAATTAATAATAATAATCCAGGAAATTTCACACAGCGCCATCTAATCCCAAACTAAGCAGAGCTCGTGTTATGTACTAGATAACTGATATAAATACTTAAATACATATTTTGTAAGTACATACATGACGTATATATAGAGGGGGGAAGGGGATTATTAGGAATGTGGACTGATGTGCAATGTTCTACGGCAGGTTGACTTCCACGTGGTTCCCCCTGAAAACCATCGTGATAAATTCCTGGTAAATTTGTTACGATGGGGTAACTGACCTGACCTCATGCTCATTTTATCATCCCCCACTGGTGCCCCGCCAGCGTTAACCGTTAGCGCAGGCGGGGGCTCCATTCCATTATCATCCATAAAAAAAAAAAAGGTGTATATAGAAAACTGCTAATCAATACAAACAACCATACTCACAAATACAAATGTTTGTATACAGTGCGAGGAATGGATAAACAACGATGTGTATGATATAATGTGATGAGACAGCTTTCCGAATGAGCAGTAGATTAAAAGAATGATAACTATGACTATTCAAAAGTGCTTAAAATAAGTTATTTGTTTATAAGTTTATTTGAATAAATGATTTTCTATTCTATCCTATTCAAATAATAGAAATAATCACAGAACAATAGAAGTAGGTCCTACTTCCGTGTTATTTGAAAATAATAAAATGGTATTTTTTTTTGGAAATACATAAATCTTAGAAAAAATATGAACCAGTACAAATATAGATAAATATAAAAGGAATTGAACCCGCGACCATCGGAAGAAAAGCGGAGTGCTTAACCGCTAGACTAGCGAGGTTGTCAATTATCCCTACTAATTTCTAAAAGCGTCAAATACTTGATTTGTAAGTTGTTTTAATTGAAGGATGATATGTTACAGTGAAATTATAGGGTATATCGTACTCGGGAATGACAATGCAGTGGTATCACGAATGTTATATTATAACGTGATGTCCGTAGTGCTGTTCATGTATATAGGCGACGGTTACCACTTACCACCAGGTGGGCCGTCAACTTGTTTGTAATTCCAATAGCAAAGCCTCTAAAAAAAAACCTTCCGAATTATACAATTCCCCTTCAATCGAATCCCCCGTCCAATTCAAACGGGGATCGTAATTACGATGGCCTGAGCCTAGGCTCGAACCTCTAGCGGTGCCCTCAGACTCGTAATTACGACGGCCTAGGCTCGAACTTCTAGCGGTGCCCTCAGACTAAAGTCGTATCCGTCAGGCAGGAGTTGGCCTTGAGCCGCTCCATAAGTCCTTCCGAGGTTTGGAGTGCCATCTGCACTAGCCCCCTAACGTCCGGTGAAGCAGTAAAGGCCAGCTCTAGCGGTGCCCTCAGACTAAACTCGTATCCGTCAGGCAGGAGTTGGCCTTCAGCCGCTCCATAAGTACTTCCTTGGTTTGGAGTGCCATCTGCACTCGCCCCCTATCGACCGGTGAAGCTGTAAAGGCCAGCTGCGGCCAACAGCATTAGAGTAGTCAGAAAAAAAGAGAAAATTACCCAATTACAATCATTAGAGTCAATTGTCGTGGCGAAAATAGACAAAATGGCGTTAGTAATTTGGGAAACTGGAATTTACTAATGATATACTGCAATATAATAGCAATGAGTATAAATATTGTTTGTAGCGTTGATAACTATCTCGACGACCTCGGCGGTCTAGCGGTCTAGCACACCGTTTTACGTGCGATGGTCGCTGGTTCGATCGCACGGTACAAACATTTGTATTCATGAGTATGTTTGTTTGTATCGATCTGGGTGTTTTCTATGTATAATATGTATGTATTTACGATGTAAAAAATCTATGTATTTGTATCAGTTGTCTAGTACTCATAACACAAGCTTTAGCTAGCTTAACTTGGGTCTAGATGGCGCTGTGTGAATTGTTCTGAGATTATTATTATTATTTTCACATTTCACAATATACATATATCGGAACTATAGGAGGTGAGTAGAAGTGGCACTTTAAAGCCGCGGAAGATTATATACTTGATTTAATCAACAAGATAAAAAATAAGTTTCAAGCTTCTAGCTTCAAAAAATGTCGATATTTCAATAGAAACTTTCATCTCCCCTTTCAGCCCCTTACAACCCTTATTTTGCATCAAAAAGAAGCCTATGTCCTTTCTCAGTGTCTCGACTATCTGTGTACCAAATTTCATTTAAATCGGTTCAGTAATTTTTGCGTGAAAGCGCGACAGACATAGTTACTTTCGCATTTATAATATCAGTAAGGATTCTCGTTCCGATCACAGTTGCACGTTACATATAAACTGTTACTTAGCAATATGTTACTTATTTTAAATGTGATAGATTAGACTTTTTCTTCTAAAATCAATGTGCCTAATAAGAATACACTCAGACTAAAACAAACGATCATACTCATGAATAAGCTACGCTATCATAATTCTTGATATATGATAGCGTAGCGGCTTTTGTATTGATTGTGCATCCTTATGTAAAGTGCGAATACTGTAACTACCATATAGTAATTTTTGTAGCTGTGACGTGGTCGTGTGGAATGAGTAGTCATGCTCACTAAAATGTCCAGACATGTTGCGGCGTGGTGGGCCAATAAAATATGGTCGAGCGCAGTGATGGCTGGCTCATCCGTCATACTCGTGAACGAGTGCTTGTAGGGACTGGTCTGCTCTTATCACTACGACTGATTTAATCTTATTGCATGATTATATTTGACCCAAAAAATTTGTGCTTGTTGGTAGTTTGTATTCACACGTTTCGACTTGTAAATGTAAACTTACAAGGATTATTTAAAAGAGCAACACACAAGTTTCTTGCTCGTTCTTCTTGTGATGAGACAGCTTTCCGAACGAGTGGTAGATAAAAAACAAATTGTTATGACTATTCAAAAGTGCTTAAATTAAGTTTATTTGAATAAATGATTTTCTATTCTATTCTATTCTAATAAAAATGTTTGTACCGTGCGAGGAATCGAACCCACGACCAACGGTAGTAAAGCTGTGATCTACCGTCGATTACCGTCTTTAGATTCGTTTGCCACTTGTCTAGTCATTCACAACAGAAAGCGCATCAATATACAATAGTACAATTCAAATAGACCAATACAAAGCAATGAAAGTCAAGCAAGCAATCCATTGAACTTAAACAATAGCCGTCCTGATTCTATGATTGTATCTATTTAGTATAAATGAATGCAATTTATTCTATTCGGAACAGGATTTCATACAACGGCGGATCCAGGGGGGTCATGGGGGTCATGACTTAGGATTGCCAGGACTTAGGTGGACCACTAATTGAACATAATGATTTTATTTATATATTTTTTCACCATATAAATTTTATGTAACTACATACCTTCAATATTTCATTAATTATATTTCAATAGTGCTTCTCTGGATGTTTTCAAGAGAAGAATATGTACGTGTATATGTGTTAAGTTTTTCAAGTGTACAATAAAGAATAAATATTTTAAGTACAGTACTTACGTACATTAATAAAATACCTACATTTATATGTTCTTGACTTGACCACGACTATGTGACCCCCTCCTGGCGCCAAAGCTGGATTCGCCCTTGATATATACTATATATATATGTATATATATACAAAAATATACATTTAAGGAAGATAATAGAAAGAATAAAAATCATTTATTCAAATAAACCTAATGTACTTTACAATAGTCATCAATTTTCAAAATAATAATAATTTCAGGACAGTTCACACAGCGCCATCTAGACCCAAGTTAAGCTAGCTAAAGCTTGTGTAAAGATACAATACATAGATATTTTTTTTCCTAAATACATTCATATTATACATAGAAAACACTCAGACCGATACCAACAAATATAGTTATGAATAGAAATATTTGTGCCGTGCGAGGACTCGAACTCGCGACCATCGGAAGTAAGCCGGTCAACTATTAGGTGAGCCGCAAGCTCGTTGTCGTCCTCGTCGTCCCCTATGCTATAAAAAGGAACAGAGCAGTCAATGTCCACTTACCCTGAAGTAAGAATATAATTTTGTTTCTCACTTTCTCCGAGCGTATTTTTGTTTTGAACACTGTCGTTCAGTGAGGTAAGCAAGCATTCCAAGCCAGGAATGCAGGTCGCCGGTAACGGTGCGGTCTCGCGGCGAGACGTCGCCGTCACGCGTCACGTCTCCATAGGGCAGGGTTGCTAACACCAAATTTAAAAAAATAGGATTTGAAGTTGGAAAAACCAAGACAAGTTTAAAACCAGGACTCAGTGATATACTTGTTATAATTATATTATTATATAAAATGTCAATAGGCTAAATTAATAAAATTCAAGTAATGGTCATAATCAGTGTTTAATACTTAAAAGTATTAAAAAAAACTCTACAATTCGAACAGGCATTGTAAAAATGGCGCGCGAATTTTGAAAATATATAATCTTGTCAGGGCGTTTTAAAAACACAGGACGCTGCTATAAAACAAGCCAGGACACTACAAAAACTAGGACATGTCCTGGGAAAACAGGTTGGCAACTCTACCGTAGGGTTACCAAATGTACTCTAAAACAGAGTATTGTACTCTATATATTGATATAAAGTTCAAACTTGTAGCGGCGAGCCTGCACTGAACCTGCCGAGGTTTTCCTGAGAGACTACAGCATGGGGTTTTTCAAGAAGGGTATATTAAGGTTTCTTAAGAGTCGTCAACCCTGGTGTTTCAGGCGTCCATAGGCTACTATAACCATTTACCATCAGATTGGCCGTATGCTTGTTTGCCACCTATCACTACATAGTATAAAACAAAGTCGCTGTCGCTGCCTGTCCGTGCCTATGTATGCTTAAATCTTTAAAACTACGGATTTTGATGCGGTTGTTTTAATAGATAGAGTGATTCAAGAGGAATGTTTATAGATATAACACATGTACACCTGTGCGAAGCCGGGGCGAGTAGCTGGTTTGGTATAAAAAAGAAGTTATTGAGTGTAATGACGACTGGTTCTTCATTCTCGTGAAACAGTGCTGCTTTTGGGGACTGGTATGTGTGTTACGGCAATTGATTAGACAATTTCCTTTTGGAAAAATTACAATAGCAAATACTGGTCACTCTATTCTCCCTAATTTGAATTTCAAAATGAATCTGCATTTTTGTATGTATAAGCAAATTTGAAAAGAATAAGAGCTGGCTTTCTTGTCAGTTCATCTTAACTCGAATGCACACCGAACTGATGGTATTTGTTGACATAACATAAGAGTCTTTATTACCTATATGAATAAAGATATTTTAATTTGATTTGGTTTGTGATTTGTAGGCGTACGTACATATATAACATTAATAGAGCTTAGCTACAACAACTGTATAGTATTTTGTAGATATAGTGTTACCTAAATAAAAATATTTGAATTTGAATAGAGTATATTAAAATAATATTTTTTTTACACTAGGCAGCCAGTCATATATAGGATGTTTTGCAAACCCTTTGTCAGAACCAAAAAAGTCGGCTATTTACTGTTAATATGTGGGTATCCCAAATTCCACAAATATATATAACTCAAAGGTGACTGACGTAGTGATCTATCAACGCACAGCCCAAACCACTGGACGGATCGGACTGAAATTTGGCATACAGGTAGATGTTATGACGTAGGCATCCGCTAAGAAAGGATTTTGATTAATTCTACCCCCAAAGGGGTAAAATAGGGGATGAAAGTTTATATGAAACTTTGTCAATTTTAAACCGATCGGGCTGAGACTTTGCATGCATAAAGCTACTATGACGTAGGCATCCCCTAAGAAAGGATTTTGATAAATGCCACCCCTATGGGGATAAATTAACGCGAGCGAAGCCGCGGGCAAAAGCATATAGTATAAAATAAAGGTAAATCCGTACTCTTTATTTACCTACTTTTAAATAAGATATACTCTATTTCTTCTAATATTTGTTGACAACCCTACGTGGTCACGTCGACGCCACGGTACAAAACACCGGCGCCTTGGCCGTGAATGAATGGAGTAGTTGCACTACTTTAAATTACCATACATTATATAGATTAACTATCCATTTGATAGACGACCTCGGTGGTCTAGCGGTTTAGGTAATCGCCTGAATTCCGATGGTCACGAGTTCGCACGCTACAAACAAAACAAAATAGGAACATTGAAATGAAATGAAGTGATATTTATTTAGTAGAAGAAAAAACTAAAAGACACATTAAACAAACAAAAAAAAAAAACAGTGCGACAATTACAAAAAAAAAACAGTACGCAAATTACGTGTGTGCGCGTGCGTGCATGTGTATGTCTGTGGAAGCATCTACTGAATAGGTCCGTGCAAAAAACCTTAATATACCATTGAAGGGTACATTAAGGTTTTTTAAGGCTGTGGTAACCGTTTACCATCAGATGCAATTTATTTATTTAAAGTCTTTGCACCAGATAGGGAAACCAATTAAATATATGTATTTACTATATCTATATATAATACATTAACTGATACAGAAGGTGATTTGATCGCTAAGCAATTTCTTCCAGTCTACCTATGGGCAGAGCAAGTGAAGATAAGAAAAAGGTAGATGGCGAGCGTAGTTTTCAAAATATATTTACCACCCAGATTCCTTGTAGGCGTACTTCAAAATGTAGTCAGACGGCCTAGGTGATCTAGCGGTTTAGCACACGGTTTTACGTCCGATGGTCGCGGGTTCGATTTCTCGCACGGCACAAATTGTATGTACTCATGAGTATGATTGTTTGTATCTGCCTGGATGTTTTCAATGTATATTATGAATGTATTTACGAAAAAAATCAATGTATTTGTATCAGTTATCTAGTGCCCATAACACAAGCTTTAGCTAGCTCAACTTGGGTCTAGATGGCGCTGTGGAAATGTCCTGAAAAAAAATCTTTTGATATTAAAGAAGGTAATACTCACCTCATGTTGCTCTTTTAAATAAATATAGTTTTAATTAGATTTACATTAATAAGGATTTGACATGCGACAATCAACATAAAAACCGCTACGCACTTAATCTATGTTCAATCAGATAACATTGTCAGCGCTATGATTATTTTTAATTATTACTATTATTATTATTATATATTATATAAAAAATAACTCGTCCTCCTCTCTTCTCTTCCGCTTACTGCCCAACAGGGTCCATAATTAACCTACTTTGAAATATATCTATCTATCTACTGTAATATTGTGGAATGCAAAGCTATAATAAATAAATAAATATGAATTTTAAGTTAGATATTTTCTACAAAAACATTATTATCATTTATAAATTCTTCAATTTTATAATAAGCCTTTTTAAAAAGAAAATATTTTATAAGACATTTGAATCTTTTTTCTGACAAATTGAGTTAATAATGCGGCAGGCATTTAGTATTGTGGCTTTTTGTAAATGTTGTCAGGTATGTAGTGGGTACGTAGAGATGTTTGCATGCTGCATACAGATAGATTGCACCGGTTCCTAGCCGCAGGTACCAGGGAATGTCCCACTTTCACCGGTATACATTGGTTTTAGCGAAACAAACATATTAATCGGCCTTGATGGTGTAGCGGTTTGGCATGCTCTTTACTTCCGATAGTCGCGGGTTCGATTCCTCGCACGGTACATTTGTTTCTATTAGTATGATTATTTGTATTGTCTGGGTGTTTTCTATGTATATTATGTATTTATTTACAAAATATATATATATATATATGTGTTTGTATTGGTAGTCTAGTACCCACAACACTCTGCTTACCGTGGGACTAGATGGCGCTGTGTTAATTGTCCAGAGTTATTTTATTATTATTATATTAATCACTAGCTGTCCCGCGCAACTTCGTCTGCGTTATATTATTATATTTTTTAATCTACGTAGGTGCCATCCTGATCATCTGGATAATATAATTACCTAATAATAATCTCAGGACAATTCACACAGCGCCATCTAGACACAAGTTAAGCTAGCTAAAACTTGTGTTATGGGTCTAGTACCTATAACTGATACAAATACATTAAATATATATTTTTTTCGAAAATAGAGGCATTGTCAAGCACTTGACCTGTAGCACTGAGACCTACAAGAACTATTGTGTTCGCGCTTTTCCAAAGTACGCTACCCAGACCCATCAAGGATAGAAATTTAAGGATATTCTTAGGAGCGATGGTTTTTATCTCCTCAGGATAGAGTGTATACTTACCGAAGGGGAAATTACGTTTATGCGTGAGTGGGCTATCATAGAGGACGTGTAGTGGATTTTCCTCTTCTGCTTGGCAAAATCTGCAGATTTTTTTTAAGCATAATAATGGAATAGTGCAACCGCCTGCGCTAACGGTTTACGCTGGCGGGGCACCAGTGGAGGATGATAAAATGAGCATTAGGTCAGGTCAGTTAGCCCATCGTAACAAATTCACCAGGAAGTTATCACGATGGTTTTCAGGGGGAACCGTGTGGAGGTAAACCATGGTACATTGCTAGCAATGGGGTCAATCTCCTCCCCCAAATCTGTAGATTGATGTTAAGGTACTTGCTACGCCTCCTACTTACCACTCTATTAATCAAGAACTACAAAAATTTAAGGTCCTCCTTAAATTTTTGTAGTCCTTGATTAGTAGGATAGGATCGATGGCAAACTGTAAAAAAAACGCTAGTAACCAATTCTTTTATTTCCAGAGTATCCTGTCATTCCTGGTATCGAGGACATTACCCCAACAGACCTCATCAGTAGATCCTCTATCGACGGCCGCGCCTGCTGCGCCGGTGGAGCCCAGAGCTGATGACACTCCCGCTGATGTAGACTCAGATGAACCACCAGAGGGGTACTACGCGTTTGTTGAATCTCCCAATGCAACCCCACCGAGGTAATCACGATTATAATTAAATATAATAATATATATACCAAAGGATATATTGGAATTACCCTTAAATAAATTCAAAACATCTGTATGTATATAGAACCTAAGTGGTCTCGGGCAGTGCGATTCCAGAGGAGCTACGTCCTGCGTACATTTAGATTGTGGAATGAACTACCTGCCGAGGTTTTCTCTAGAGACTACAGCATGGGGTTTTTCAAGAAGGGTATATTAAGGTTTCTTAAGGGTCGGCAACGCGCACGTAACACCTCTAGTCTATAGGCTACGGTAACCATTTCCCATCAGATGGGCCGTATGCCTATTTGCCACCACGTAGTATAAAAAATATATTCTTCCCAGGGTCCGTCCGCCACCGTACCGGCAGGTTTCGAGCGAGTGTCGCGAGGCGGCCGGCGTGCGCCCCCAGGTGAGCGCACATAACTTGTGTGGAGACCTCAACCGAGGGATCATACCCAAGAACCCCATGGGACAGAGCCCGAACGGAGAACCCTATCCGTTGTGAGTATACATGACATATTTACATTTATTTGTTTATTTATTTAATTCAGGCTACATGGCCCATATTATAAATACCTTATAGACTAACATACATAAGAAATAATAATAAAATATGTAAAATAAAATTGTCTCTATGGTCACGGCACTGACGACGGCAATCTGCCACGGTAGCGCCGATAGACCACCCCCTTCGGCCAGTAGTCCTCCTTCATGAAGGTGGGCAGCATATTGGTGGGGACCAGGGCCACGAACGCTTTGAAGCTCGCGTTGTGGCTCGATTCCAACTGCGTCACCCTCAATGTCAGGTTGCTTTTAGTCCGGATGTAGTCAACAATGTCCTGTTCCTTGGTAGCGTAGTGTAGGCGGGATAGGTACATGCATGTCACTTTTTAAGCTATTGCATAGCTTTGATTGCGGGCTTTAACCCGGTGACCGAATCAAGAAATTCCGTAACGAAAATAAATATAACATCTCCCACTCCGACCGGCACAATGGTGCGGCGTTGAAGCTGTGCATCGTCTAACGTCGTTTCAGTTCGACAGACTTTGTACATGTTGATATCACAGGGTTTCTTCCGTGAGCCCATTTGGGCCGCCGGGTACGGGCCTCGAGCATATGCTCATCACTCGGGCATACTGCTGGGGTGGACCTCAGCGTCGTTCGTATACGCCGTTAGTTGACGAGGCCGGCTACTATTATAAGAATAAAATTTTATAAAAAAGTGCCACTTAATTGTTTTTTATCGTGTGGATTATTCAAATTTGTAACTTTTCTGTTATTTCCCTATAGTCTTCTCTATATAATTTTAATTTTTGATTAGTTACTCTAAATTTTCCTTGTTTTTTCTTAGTTTCAATTTGAGGATAAATTTATAATTTGATTATCAGATTATTAAGTATTTATTTATATATTATACTAGCAGGCCTAGCTACGCGTTGTTGTGGCTAAGGCAATAAAATAATATTGCAACTATAAATTTAGATGTAAGCTATCCTATCTTTGAAGGATAGCTTACATCTCAATGTATAGTTTTCCATCAAATTGCACACAATGTGCAAATCAAATTTGCCATCGGTTCAGAAGTTTAGGAGTCCATCGCGGACAAACAACGTGACACGTGATTTTTATACATTATGTAGTAGAGGCTGAAGGCCAACTCCCGCCTGATGGACACGAGTTTAGGGTACCTAGTGGTGCCTCTGAACTCGTATCGTCAGGTACCGGCTGAGGGTCGTATTAGGACTGGGGATCGATGTGTGTGTGTGTGTACAGCGAGTTGATCCGCGACCGCGCACTGATGTTCCTGGCGCGGACGGTGCCGGTGCTCCGCGCGGACGACACGCTGCCGCGCGTCACGCACCTCGCGGGGACCGACCACGCTCACCACGCTCACCACACTCACCACACTCACCACACTCAGTACACGCGCGACCAGCCCGACGTGCACAACCAGTCAGTATATACCATATACCTTCATTTTTATAGAAAAAAACTACCCAACTCAGCAATATATATTTATATATAAAATAGCTACTCGCCCCGACTTCGCACGGGTGTACACGTATTATATATATAAACGTTCCTCTTGAATCGGTCTATTAAAAAAAATTGCTTCAAAATCCGTTGCGCAGTTTTAAAGATTTAAGCGTATATTGGGACGGACAGATAACGAAAGGAACTTTGTTTTATACTAAGTAATGATACCAAGCAGAGCCTGCAGTTTCGCTCGCGTTAAATATCAATATATAAATTTGAATAAAAAATATAGCTTATATGTTATACTGATGCATAAGCTACATTACTGTAAAGTTTCAACAAAATCAGTAGTTTTTGCGTGAAAAAGTAACAAACATCAATGCGAAGAAACTTTTGCGTTAAGAGCTTTTATTCGCGACTTCGCTCGCATAACTTCTTTTTAGCAAAATGTTAATGTTTAATTTTTTTATTTTTTTATATATTTGTTTTTTTTTAATAAAAAGTATCCTATGTTCATTCTAATACCTCCAAGAACATGTGTACAAAATTTTATGATGATCAGTTCAGTAGTTTTTGCGTAAAAGCGTAACAAACATCCCTACTTTCACATTTGTAATATTAGTACGGATTGAGATATTATGTTATCATTACATAGTATAAAACAAAGTCGCTGTCGCTGTCTGTCCCTATGTATGCTTAAATCTTTAAAACTACGCAACGGATTTTGAAGCGGCATTTTTTAAGATAGATTGTTGAAAAAGGTTTGTATATATAATACATGTACACCCGTACGAAGCCGGGGCGAGTAGGTAGTATATTAAACTTAAGTTTATTTGAATTTTCTATTCAATTATAAGTATAATATAATAAATCAATCTAAGTCAAACAAAAATGTAAAATTTAACTTAATAAGAGCACGGACTTTGTGTCTGTGGTTAATAATAAAAAAAAAAGTATAATGTAAATGGTGTTTGTATATGCAGACTAGAAGAACGTAGCAAAAGGTCTGCAGATTCCGCGGGAGAAGTTCCGTCACACGAGCTTGCGGCGGAACATCGGTCCGCGCCCCGGGAGAGCCGCAAGTTCTGCGACGGCGGCGGAGTGTGAGTCTATCAATATATTATTTGTTTGCTGGAGGATTGATTGATTGAGGATGAGGATTGAGGATTTGAATGTGATTTTTTTTTTTATTGTGTAGATGCACATGCATTGCATGCATGTCACGTGTCCAATAATATCCGTATGGATATTATTATTATTTATGTAGTATTTGTTAAATTTTTATTTCATTATGTTGTAAATTATAAAATGTTAAATCTGGATGCGACGAACCTTGCATTTCGTTCGTTGCCTGAATCGTACATAAAAAACAACCATCATACTTATTGTAAACTTCAGTTTAGTCAACGACTGCCAAGACTTGCATCTCTTTTAATATATCCGGCAATAGCTGAGT
The DNA here is from genome assembly GCF_030625045.1 of Achroia grisella. Lineage (NCBI taxonomy): Eukaryota > Metazoa > Arthropoda > Insecta > Lepidoptera > Pyralidae > Achroia > Achroia grisella. The sequence goes on from NW_026712988.1 coordinate 353,434, forward strand.
TTGTTCGCTACGCTGCCACGAAATGTTGGAAAATATGCCTCCAATTAAAAATTCAAAATCTGTATCTGCATTTAAACAAAAACTTAAGAAATTTCTATTAGAAAATCAAATTTAAATGTATGATTTTATTATTTTTTATTATTATTATCATTCCATACATTATGATATGACTTACACCTTATTACAGCGCACGTTTAAATAAAAAATTTTATATTTAGATTATTTTGTACAAGGTTCCACTGAAAATTTTAATAGTGACGCCACGGAATGTTCGCAGCTGTATTTTTAAAATAATTGTTATATAAAATATCATGATTGTTTTGTGCCAAATAAATATATTTTTCTTTCTTTCGTTCTAATTTGTTAAATTTTTATTTCATTATTTGTTATCTAACGTGTTTTATTTTTAAATGAAAAAGTGGACGCCCATCAGTCCGGCAATAGCTGAGTTTGTACCTATTGCCAATCATGTTAAATATGTATAAATGTGTAGCTTGTAACTGTGCTGATGTTGGCAATAAATGGATTTATTATTATTATTATTATATTGCAGTAGTTGATATGTTTTAAATTTAAATAAAAAGAATATTTAGATTGTATTGTACGTTGATTTTAATAGTGACGCCACGGAATGTTCGAGGAGTGCAAAATTGTATATAAAATATCATCGATGTTCTGTGCCTGACGTTCGAAATTTGAAATTTGAAATTTTATTTTTAAATAAAGTAAAGGGCTATTTGCGATCGCAAACATTATTATACATAGTAAATATTGCAGTAGTTGATATGTTTTAAATTTAAATAAAAAGAATATTTAGATTGTATTGTACGTTGATTTTAATAGTGACGCCACGGAATGTTCGAGAAGGAGTGCTAAATTGTATATAAAATATCATCGATGTTCTGTGCCTGACGTTCGAAATTTGAAATTTGAAATTTTATTTTTAAATAAAGTAAAGGGCTATTTGCGATCGCAAACATTATTATACATAGTAAATATATATAACTCAAAGGTGACTGACATAGTGATCTATCAACGCACAGCCCAAACCACTGGACGGATCGGGCTGAAATTTGGAGCATGCAGGTAGATGTTCTGACGTTATGTTTGCGCCTTTTAGTGAGGTCTTGATGGTGTAATGAAAATCGGAGATTCCTGGCTACTTTTTAATTTACTTGATAATAGGTTTACAGTGGTTGTTGAGTTTTTAAATATTGAACTGTACCCGTCGTAATTTTGTCTCTGGCCCGCTGAAACCCGACGAAGCAGTGTTGCTATATAAAAATTCTATTTTAGGCCACATAGTGGAACCGCGCCTGAACATATATTAAACACGAAAGTTTAAAAATAACGTTTCACTTCGCACATGAAAATATTTAATAATCAATGTAAATGTAAGACGTTCAATTTTATAAATGCAAAAACTGCTTCATTACAAATTACTCATTCTTTTTGTTTTAATGTAAATGCTCACGCATTGATACAAATACTGCATTTGTATGAATAGAATAGAATAGAAAATAATTTATTCCAATAAACTTACATCGAAGCACATTTTTTATAATTATGTACAGTAATTTAATGAAATTGCTATGTTTTTAGCCCAACAATTATTTCGACACCATGCTTAAATGTTATTCATAATGAATGTACCGCGTTCGGTTCTCACGTAGGGTTGCCAAGTTATGGTATTTATACTTTATACATTTACATACAAATAAAGTATGCAAAAATACTTTACTTTCAGCCTTTACTGTGATGCGTAAAACAGAATACTCATTATGGGCACTTAACGATTTATAATTACTGAACGAAGTTGTGACATTTGCCACAGCTCTAGTGTTGAAAGCACACAAAAATACGTTTAAAAAAAAATTGGCAACCCTGGTCTCAAATCACACATGAAAATATTTAATAATGAATGTTACGGAAGGAAGGATGGACTGTATTAAGGCTGGTTAAAAATGAGACACGTTCCTAGGTGAGGTAAAATATACACCTATTTTACCTCACCTAGGAACGTGTCTCAGCTCGCCAGCAAAAATATAAAGACAATATGGCATAAGAAAATAAACGGTATATAAAAACAGAACGTCAAAATATAAAATTCAAATATATATAAAAAACATAAAACCTATCAAAAAGGTTGCCATCGGCAACAATGAATGTAAATAGACGTTCAATTTTATAAATGCAAAAACTGCTTCATTACAAATTACTCATTCTTTTTGTTTTAATGTAAATGCTCACGCATTGATACAAATACTGCATTTGTATGAATAGAATAGAATAGAAAATCATTTATTCAAATAAACTTACATTGAAGCACTTTTGAATAGTCATCACATTTTTTTTCAATCTACCGCTCATTCAGAAAGGTGTCTCATCACAAGAACGAGCAAGAAACTTGCGTGTTGCTCTTTTAAATAATAGTCAGTCTCAGTCAGGAATCATAGGGGTCGCTGTCGCTGTCTGTACGTCCCTATGTATGCTTAAATCTTTAAAACTACGCGACGGATTTTGTATTTTTTTTTTTTTAATTCTAGAGGAAGGTTTATTTGTGTAATACATGTACACCAGGGCGAAGCCGGGGAGGGTAGCGAGTTTGAAATAAATAATACACAAATGTAATAGAGTTAAAATTTATTTAACACTGCACACCATTCACAGCGCGGGCAAACTTCATACGTTACAAATAAAAAAATGCCAATAAATACAAAAATATGTTCTTACACAATACCAGCTATCATTCACACCCTGTTGTAGAACAATTCAATTTAACTTGGATATTTGTAATGTTACACTTACATATTTGTAATTTTACACTTATATTACATAGTTGTATGTGTGTGTATGTATATAAGTGCATTATGATGGTTTATAACAGACAGAGTTTTTTTAACTTTGGCGGCAATCAAGCATACGGCCCATCTGAAGGTGAATGATTCCCGTAGGCTACGCCTGAAACACTAGGGCTGACACTGTCATTATTGTATATATAAAATTGGAGTGTCTGTTTGTAATATAAAAAAACCCGTTTTCTACTACATGCATATGAATATAAATACGGTACATACACCAAAATAACATTTTTTACAATTTTTGTGTTTATTCTGGCTAATCTCTGAAATGACTGGACCGATATTGACGGGACTTTTTTTTGTCAGGTAGCTGATGTAATAAGGAGTAACAAGGAGTAAAGTAATAAGGAGTAAAAGTTAAATTCCACGCGGACGAAGTCGCGGGTACAGCTAGTATATAATATATTTATACATAATATTGTATATAAATGTTTTTGCTCTCTGTGACAACAATATAGTTTTTATTTCATTCATAACATGATTAATACTAATACTAAATCATTTCGGAATGACAACGCACGAGCACCACCGTCTTAAACCAGGATGGGGCCCTTAGATACACAAGAATTCGGGGCCCTTTTGGAAAGTTAAAAAATATTACTTAAGAACATAGGAATAGGCGAAGTAATCGGTATAATGGCGTAGTATATGCCTTGTAAATACCTTCTGATAACATTACTGATTTGTGAAAAAAGTGTAGTGTGCCCGACAAAAATCTTTTGAGAATAAATGTGTGAGAAAAATTATCAGTCCGGGGGCCCTCTGAGAATGGGGGCCCTGGGCACGGGCCCCGTGTGCCCTTATGGTAAAGACGGTATTACGCATGAGTGGTATCACGAATGTCACATAATAAATGTTGAGTGTTCATATATATAGGCGACACTTACCATTTACCACACAGTCCAACTAGCTTAAATATAAAAATTAAGCTACAAAAATAGCTACTTTTAATTTCAATATAAAACATATAACAATATGTTGCAACATTAATAAACTTTCATATTTAATTGTCTTTACAAAAAAGAACTATACTATTTAATACCGCTAAAATTTAAAAATTCTTTAGGAGAATTATATTAGATAGATAGACAGCCCTTGGATAGCGGCGACAAATCTCAACATAAAATGAATTACATTGCACTGAATAAAATATTTTTCTTTCTTTGAATATTTGTGTAGGTACACATGCATAGCATGCAAGTGACGTGTGTATCCGTATGGACATTATTATTATTTATGTATTAATTTGTTAAATTGTCCGCCTGGATTTATGTATGTATGTGTATTATTATTATTATTTTATTATGTTTATTGTATATGAAAATGCGCTGGACGCGCATCAGTCCAGCAATAGCTGGTTGTACCTATTGCCAATCATGTTAAATATGTATAAATGTGTAACTATATTATATATATATATAAATGCATTTATTATTATTATTATTATATATTCAAACACGCGGCCCTTAGCCAAGCATGGATGAGTTATGTGATGAAGAAAGAAATTTTCTTACTTTTCTTATTATGATTATTATTAATAATTTTTCTATAATTGTAAACATTTTTTTATTGTTTTTATTCGAAGGAGACCATACTAAAATGTATATATATAGTATAAAATTTAGTTGCTTCCGTTATCCGTTCGCTTAGATCTTTTAAACTAAGCAACGGATTTTAATGCATTTCTTTGCAATAGAGTGACTCAAGAGGAAGGTTTATATATATATAATACATGTACCCGTGCGAAGCCGGGGTGAGTAGCTAGTTTTATATAAAAAAAGGTACGCAACTTACGCAGATTTTTAAAATTAGGGAGAATAATGACCACCAGCATATGCTATGCTATTGCATTTTTGTCAAAAGGAATTAGTCTAATCAGTGCCTGTTACCATTTAATTGTTATGATACTGGTAAGCTACAAATTCTATCAATCTAATATACAGTGCATTTTCTAGAAAGCGTATCAATCATCATTACATACTATAAAACAAAGTCGCTGTCGCTGTCTGTCCCTATGTATGCTTAAATCTTTAAAACTACGCAACGGATTTTGAAGCGGTTTTTTTTTAATAGATAGAGTGATTCTACAGGAAGGTTTATATACATGTAGGTGCCCCGTGCGAAGCCGGGCCGAGTAGCTAGTCGAGAATAGAATGTATATACCAGTAGAAATCCTTAAGTCCCGAATATCAGCATATTTCTTTAACTCCTAGCGTCTTGAGGTCTGCGAGAAGCGTTTCGTAGTTATCAGGTTGCGTGCCGTCCAGAAGTTTCACCCGTTTGTCTTGCTCGATCTAGTAAATTAAAATAAAATTTAAAATAAAATAAAAGGCCTAACTCTATGGTTATATAGAATAGAATGTATCAAAATCTTTACTAATATTATAAACTAGCTGTACACGCGACTTCGTCCGCGTGGAATTTAACTTTGTTGTTCAAAAATAAAAGTAGCCTAAGTTACTCCTTATTACATCAGCTACGTGCCAATATAAGTCCCGTCAAAATCGGTCCATATTTGCGATCAAAGTGGCCAGTACGTAGTATTATAACTTGCGCTGCTCATTGCCAGACACTTAGTGTGGTTCCAACATCTCGCCGGAACCCCATAAACTGTATTATTTTAAGAATAAAATTTCAGCTTTATTAAAAACGTAAGTTTACCACGATCCAGGTTTCATGTTTGGGGATCGTTCTTACTTTTGTTGGGGACACACATACAAGAACTTCCACATTTACTAATAAGACGTATGCCTAGCCGTCGTGGGCTCTTGCTCTATTTCTCTTCCTTTACAAATATAAAAGAAGGTAATACTCACCTACACGGGCCTCAGCCAAGTGTGTGCTGTGCGATGATATTGTTGAGGATGTCAAGATTATTATTTTTATCTATCTACATACCTCTGCTCGGTATGTGATGTACTCCGGCCACACACATCTCTCGAAGTACCCCGGCACGTCGGGCGGGTCGTACACTCGCAGGCTGCGTCGAGAACTACACTCGCCGTACTCCAGCACCACGTAGTACCTGTAACAAACACCACTCTACACCCTGGACGATTCAACAGCGGCATCTAGTCTAATGCACGTGCTAATAACAATACCTGTATAATTTACACAGTGACATCTAGTACCAAGCTAAGCAAAGCTTGTGTTATGATGGCTACCAGAATAGAATAGAAAATAATGTATTTAAATAAACTTACATTGAAGCACTTTTGAATAGTCATCACATTTTTTTTAATCTACCGCTCGTTCAGAGAGCTGTCTCGTTACAAGAAGAACGAGGAAGAAATTTGCATGTTGCTCTTTTAGTCAACTGATACAAATACATAGATACATTTTTTTTGTAAATATACAAAGAAAACACCTAAATCAAGGCAAACAAACTCATGAATATAAATATTTGTAGCGTGAGAAGAATCGAACTCACGACCATCGAAAATAAAGCGATATACTAAACCGCTAGACAATCAAATCTTATATTATTATAAACGCAAAAGTATGTAAGTATGAATGGATGTTTGTTACTCTTTCAGGCAAAAACTACTGAACAGATTTTGATGAAACATTACAGTAATATAGCTTATACATCAGAAGATAGGCTATAATTTAAAAAGATATTATGTAAATTGGGCGATATATAAGAATAAGTGTAGAGTGCAAGTTGCAGACGCGCCGGTCATACATGTAGCCCTAGTTTTTTTTATAACATTCTAATGTCACAATTTTTTTTATCCTTATATTTGCGCGCGAAAATTTGGAGGGAATAGATGTTTGTCAGACTGATTTTTATGAAATTCAGAATAACATATAGGCGAAAAATTTCAGGCGGCTGAAACCGTGGGCAGTTAGTAATTACCTCAAATTACACAACTCCAAAATAGGTTTATAGTTCATAACAGTAAATCCTTCGACGATTAGACATTTCTTCCCATCGACCTCCAACTTTCCAGTATCCCTGCTAACACACGACCCGTGTGACTTGTCCCTTCCGCTCATTGTCTCTATCACGTCATCATACATGGCCTGCATATCCAGCGCTGACAGGATATCATAATTATTATGATCCATACCTTCACACTTCACATGGTGAGGACTATCATCAGAGTAGAAATATTTATCCTGATGAAAAACATACACAGGCCTCAATACATCTTTCAGTCTGTTCGCTAGAGTCGTTTTTCCTCCGCACGTCACACCGGATATGCCTATTACGATCCATTCATCTTTGTTGTATTTTGCCATTGTATTTTGAACTTTATTTGTATTTCGTTTTTTTACACTTTAGAGGTATGGATATATGTGGTAGACGGTGAATGACATGAGACCCCCAATAAAGAAGAGACCCCAAACAGCACAGAACAGAAGGAACCACTGCGGGTCCGGTATCCAGTTATAGATGGCGAGATCTGAAATATAAATGTACAATTAACTAGCTGTACTCGCGACTTCGTCCGCGTGGAATTTAACTTTATTTTTCTAAAATAAAAGTAGCCTAAGTTACTCCTTATCACATCAGCTACCTGTCAAATAAGGTCTCGTCAAAATCGTTCCAGCCATTTCAGAGATTGCCCGGAACAAACAGACAGACATAGACAGTAAAAAATTGTAAAAAATGATATTTTGGTGTATATACCGTATTTATATTTATATGCACATAAAAACGGTTATTTCAATATTACAAACAGACACTCCAATTTTATTTATATGTATAGATGTATACATAGATTATAATAATCTTAATAATATTCTAAACGCGAAAGTTTGTGAGTATGGATGGATATTTGTTACTCTTCCGCGCAAAAACTACTGAACAGATTTGGATGAAACTTTACAGTAATATAGCTTATGCATCTGAATAGCACATAGGCTATAAACTTCAAGGGGGCGATGCCGCTGACACAGGTAGTTAATAACATAACATCACAGAACAATATACACAACTTTATCTAGTCCCAAGCTAAGCAGAGTTTGTGCTTATGGGTACTAGACAACTGATATAAATACTTAGATACAGTTTTTTTGTAAATTCAAATTCAAATTCAAATTCAAAAATCATTTATTCATGTAGGACATTTTAGCCGCTTATGAACGTCAAATTTTTACATTATAATTTTATTTTTTCCCTACCGTCCAGTTCGGTATATAGATCCAATTGAAAAGAACTGGCAAGAAACTCAATTGAATTACTTTTTTTTTTTTTTAAAGCCAGTTTATTTACAATGTATTTTTATATAGGTGTCTATGTCTAACATTAAATGAAAATTCAGTGCATGAACAACTATTGCCATGCACACTCGTCATTCAAGTAATCGTTTAGTGAGTAATAGGCTTTGCTCAGTAAATATGATTTAACAGATGTTTTGAATTTATTTAAGGGTAATTCCAACATATCCTTTGGTATCTTATTGTAAATTTTTATACCTATTCCTATAAAAGACCTATTAACTTTTTCTAAACGATACTTGGGGACAGCAAGTTTGTCTTTAAATCTAGTATTAATATTATGAATATTGCTGTTTTTTGGAAATTAAATGCATACATATATACATAGAAAACACACAGACCGATAGAAACCATCACACTCATAAATTCAAATGTTTGTGCCGTGCGAGGAATCGAACCCGCGACTATCGGACGTAAAGCGGTGCGCTAAACCGCTAGACCACCGAGGCCGTCAAATTTTAATAGTTTGATTATTACCTTGGTCTATAAAAGGGTGTGTATTTAACCAAAAGACAATCAGAATGAAGACTGTTGAAGTAGTCACCAGGACCAGTTTCCCCAGCGCTGCATCAGATATGTCCATAAACGATGGTGAGCAGATCACTTCGACTTCGCCTTAAGGACCGGTTCGTCAGGAAACAGTATTGACTTCCCTTCGTCTTTCTTCACTTCTACTTTCTCCACCAGCGGTTTCCTTTTTATAGCCCTTTGAACTATCTGCAACAGTTACCATTCTGTTAAATCCTTGTTAATATTATAAACTAGTTGCAACTGCGACTTCGTTCGCGTGGAATTTAACTTTATTTTTCTAAAATAAAAGTAGGCTAAGTTACTCCTTATTACAGCAGCTACCTGCCAATAAAAGTCCCGTCAAAATCGGTCCAGCCATTTCAGAGATTAGCCGGAACAAACAAACAGAGAGACAAAAATTGTAAAAAATGTTATGTTGGTGTATGTACCGTAGTTATATTCATATGCATATACCTAGTAAAAACGGTTATTTGAATATTACAAACAGACACTACAATTTTATTTATAAACTAGCAGTCCCGACAAACGTTGTTTTGCCTTAAAATAAAAAAAAAATGTAGGGGTGGACTACCCCTAACATTTAGGGGGATGAAAAATAGGTGTTGGTCCATTCTCAGACCTACTCAATACGCTCACAAAATTTCATGAGAATCGGTCAAGCCGTTTCGGAGGAGTATGGGAACGAAAACTGTGACACGAGAATTTTATATATAAGATATATAGATGCGAGTAACTCAGAGTAACTCTGTCTGTCTGTGACTTTCACGAAAAAACTACTGAATCAATTTAATTGAAATTTGGTACTATATGGTACCAAATTTCAATTAAATCTAGACCCTAAGAAAGGACTTTTAAATACGAAAAAAGGATTTGAAAGGTTGTATAGAATTATCGTCATTTTTTAAGCTGACGATTAAAAACAAATAAATGTGACATTCCAAGTTCTTAAAAATTTTACTTATGTATCATATATCTAATATGTTTTTGTATAATAATTAGCCTAAATATTTAAAAATGCTATCTATATACCTACATGACTCCACGAGGACGAAATCGCGTGTCTGTATATCGCATGTTTCAATTACGCAGATTAGCAAATGATAATCTATAATCGACATCGTTGTATAACAGTATAATTATGTAATATTATAGATAACCCACAGTGGTCATGTATGTACTGTGTGAAGCCCCTCCGATCGGTCCACCGTACAATTCAAACGGGGACCGATGTTACGACGGCCTAAGCCGAGGTTCGAACCCCTAGCGGTGGCCTCAGACTAATCCTCAGTCGTATCCGTCAGGCGAAAGTTGGCCTTCAGCAGCTCCATAAGTCCTTTCTTGGTTTGGAGTGCCATCTGCACTCGCCCCCTATCGTCCGGTGAAGCTGTAAAGGCCAGCTGCGGCCAACAGCATTAGAGTAGTCCGAAAAAAAAACTGTGTGAATCTCAACGAGGTGTCTGGATCGTTGTAAATAATTATAAAACACCAAATTTGTTAACTAAATTATAATTATATATATTTACTAGCCCTAGCTGTTCCCGCGACTTCTACCGCGTGGAATTTAACTTTATTTTTCTAAAATGTTAGTAACCTTAGTTACTCCTTATTACTCGTACATCAGCTACCTGCCAAAAAAAGTCCCGTCAAATCAGTCCCGCCATTTCAGAGATTAGTTGTAACAAACAGACAGACAGACAAAAATGGTAAAAAAAAATATTTATTTCAATATTATAAAGAGACACTACAATTTTATTTATATGTATAGATAGAAAACACCCAGATCGATACAAACAATCATACTCATGAATACGAATGTTTGTGCCGCGCGAGGAATTGAACCCGCGACCATTGGAACCATTAGAACACCGCAGCCGTCTACTTGTTATTATTATATTCGGTACTTACTTTTTCAGTGATAGTTCTCTTAACCGTAGGTTTGGACAGAGCCAGTAATTTCTTGATGGTTGTATTGGTCAAATTCCCTTGCGGAGCGTGGTTGTTTTTATTTACTTTCTTTGATCCCTTCTTCTGTTTCTTAGGTCCTGTAAGCATTTATGAACATACTATCAACTTCTATTTGCAACTTCATTAATGTTTCTTGGAATTAAGGAAGCTTTTGTTCATTCCGATCAAAAAGTTGGACTCGAAGAGCAAAGAACCGGAATCTATGGAAACATTTGGAGGAGTCCTATGTCACATCATGACAAACTGTTAACATTCAGATGGAAATATCCAATTAAATATAAACTAACAGGATCACAGTTACTGCAAAATATATGTATAACTAGCTGTACACGCGACTTAGTCTGTGTGGAATTTAACTTTATTATTTTAAAATAAAAGTAGCCTAAGTTACTCCTTATTACATCAGCTACCTGCCAATAAAAGTCTAGTCAAAATCGGTCCAGCCATTTCAGAGATTAGCCGGAACAGGGAGACAAAAATTCTAAAAAATGTACCGTATTTATATTCATATACATGTAGTAAAAAATGGTTATTTCAATATTACAAACACACACTCCAATTTTATTTATATGTATAGGTTAGAAAAAATTGTGATCTTAAAAGATACCAACTGCTATTATTATTATTATTATATGTCCATCCTGATGCAGTTTCTTTTCATAAAGCAATCAAATCAAAATATTATTACACTCTTATAATATGTAAAATCTATCGCCAGTTCAAAGTGCTTTCGAACTGAGAAAAACTGACAAGAAACTGGCCTCTTATTCTTTTTAAATGAGCTTTTACATGAATACAAAAGTCATTTACAACACTCAGTGCTTGCACTAAAAATTAGTATTTGGGTATTAACGCCCAAACACAAAGCTGATTCGTAACCAATGTGGTTGCAACTGTATTTAATAAATAATTTATTATAATACTAAATTCATGATACTAAGAATATCTTGTTATATGTTTGTTTTGTAGATTGTATACACAAAATATATTTTACTTTGTTAAAATAATTCGGCATGATTTTTTAATGTTAAAGGAAAGAGTAACAAATAACCACAGTCACAAACTTCCGTGATAATAATATTAGTAAATACAAAACAATAATCAAATTTCACACTTACCTGAGCAGGTACATAATAGATATTCATATGTTTAGGCACAAATTCACATTAAAAATATGTCAATCACATTATTAAAGATAAATCAAACTGGTCACAATTTTATCAAATTTATATGGGACCACATTCCCAGCTGAATTATCAAAACCAGTCCACATAGAAAAGTTCTGATAATTTAAAAGAGAGAGAAAATTATTTTTAAGAGAATAACACACAAGTTTCTTGCTTGTTCTTCTTGTGATGAGACAGCACTCCGAAAGAGCGGTAGATTAAAAAAAAAATGTTATGACTATTCAAAAGTGCTTCAATGTAAGTTTATTTGAATAAATGATTTTCTATTGTATTCTATTCTAAGATATTGCACAAAAAAAAAAAACAAAATAGAGACCAATTAAGAAACACCAACTTTTTGAATTTGGAATAACTTTTTTAGGGTTTTATACTATTGTTAGCCATTTTAGACCTGTGGTACCTTGCATTTTTATCTTTACCTAGGTTGTTGCCTAGGCCCGTCAAGGACAAGAACTGAAGAATATTCTTAGAAGTTATCATTTTTATCTCCTCAGGATAGTGTGTACTTTCTAAATGAGATATTTTGTTTATGATTATTTGGTTGGGACATATTACTAATTACTAAATATTTGACTTAACTATTACACAATTCTTGTTCTTAATTAAATAGACACAATTAGTACAATGATGATAATACTATAACGGTTATGGATCATTATTAAAACATGCGTGAATCAAGTCAGATAATATACTAGGACTGTATAAAATACAACTATATACTTACAGGGAATATGGTTATATACATGTATTAACTTTATATCTAAACTGATATTCACTGTGTACAAACATAGTTTAGTTTATTTATTACGTAAAAGATAGTAATTACAAATGCTCGATCATATTTAAGCTCTCAAATATGTATTAATCAATGAAACTTACGATGTGATGTATTACATTTTGTAGATGACGCAATTGTGTTAATTATACGAACCTTGACTCCCCGACCCTTTGCGTGGTTCCGCGCCTCTTTTGCCTCGCTTGTCCACACTCTCTATAAAGAAATAACATAACTTTAATATCATAACCTTTACCTAACCTAAAACATTAATAAAATTTTACTATTTATTCTATAAATATGTTACCTTCTTCGTCGACGAACTCGAGGGCCTGGCGGACTAATGCAGCGGACATTTTGCAGTCACAGAAAACGAAATCATTTATTTGTTTTAGATAAACACAGGAATTCTAACCTAAAAATTGTCAATATTGAAACACGAAAAATTGAATTAAATCTCAAATGTCGTATTCATACATCAGTCCGGTGTCAATCAATCGGGCTGTCAAACCAGACGTCACATTCACATTTAATTTTACTTATCATGCAGCATGGCTGTATATGCGCAAGTTTCTTTGCCTGTTTTTTAAAGGATAAACAGACTAAAAAAATTGTTTCGTTATTCTTTTATATTTTACCTAGGCTGTACGGTCTAAGGATCTTTGCCTGTTCCGTCATTGAAAAGGAGATGAACCAATATGGGGAAAAAAATATACTTTACCTCCCTGAGCATGTCAACACTGCGTCTTGTTTCCGTTTCATTATTATTTAATTTTGCCTATTATAATAATTAAAAATAAGAATGGAGAGTATAAATATACAGTATTATTCACTTATTTCCTTAAAGATTAACATTAAAATAAATAAGACTAATAAATATAATTATCAATCCTCAGCGTTTCATGAAAACTGCCTACTAACATTCCAACTCCTTCCTTAATAATAAATAGTCTTGAATTTTTTATAAAATATAAGTTATACCCTGTACGGTATTAGATATGTCCTAATACCTAAATATAAATTACATTTGTATTTATTTGTGTATTTTATTATATGTCCAGGTTTTGTATGCTGTATCGAGCGTTCAACGGTGAAAATGAAGCTCCTCCTGCAGGAGTGGAGAGACGTGAAGACCCTGGTACCGGAGCCCCACCACGCGGGCCGGGACCAGTGCCACATCCCAGATATGAGGTTAGTCGAAATATCTTTTTTTACGGACGACGATCTAATGGTGGTAGCAGGTTCGATTCCTCGCACAAACATTTGCATTTATGAGTACGATTGTTTAAGCAACCTAATTTCATTTTTATTATTTCCAGCGTATGCCACGTTGGTGGAAGTACTATTCAATAACGATTTGATTGTTTTCTTTGCATATTATTTATCATTACATAGTATAAAACAAAGTCGCTGTCGTCTGTCCGTTCCTATGTATGCTTAAATCTTTAAAACTACGTATCGCAGCCTGGGCGAGTAGCTAGTAAATAAATAAGACTTCCACCTACGCTAGTGGTAATCGCCAGTTATGAAAAAAAACACTCTTTTCTTAGCAATCTTCCTTCTATGCTCTTCTAGAATTCAAGTATTATTGCTATGCTACATTTAACGTGGATGATTTTTTTTATTACTAATGGGATTGCGCTTAGTCATACCTCATCTGATGGTAAATGATGGCAAGACTTATGATGTAGCGCGCTTACCCAGAAGAAATCTAGCACCATAGACTTGAAGAATCCGGGGTTGTATTTCTCCGGTGTGGAGCGCCCGGGCGCTATATGGTGTGTAGGGGGTCGTTGTCTTCGCCGGCGAGGACGGTGTCGTGTGTGTGTGTAAAAGTGTGGTCGGGGTGGCCAAAAAATGTTATAAAGTAATATACATATGGACTTTCTATAAAACTAAATAGTAGCGTGTTTTAATAAAAAAATATATATTGGCGTTGCACGCAAACACTAATGTTTTATTGATTACAACTGAAACTGTAACATTTGTATTAATATCTGCTATGCTTCGTTCATAGGGTCCCCCTACACCTTGTCCGGCTCGAGTGGAGTACGCTACACCAGTATTTGCTCGCAATTATCAGGGCGTATGGAGATACGTTGTGCAGATACCTTACGAGGGTTATTTCACGCAGACTGTTGAAGTCACAAGGTAAGTGAGAAGTGTTTATTAACTACAGCTAGTTATTGAAATTTGTAGTTCTTTATCAAAGGGGCTGTTCAAGTATTACGTAAGCACTATTGGGGGGGGGGGGATTTGCTTATTTTGAATGATGATGGGATTGGGATTTTGATGGGAGGGAAGTCTAGATTATGATTACGTCATCGGTAATTATTTACTTTTTTACACGAATGGCACTCCTCTCATTGCCTTTGCCCAAAAAAAACAATACAATAGTTGAGAAATGTTTACTTAATCATGGGGGAAAGGGGTAAGAGGTTTGCTTACTTTTGCTGACAAGGGGCCGGGAGGGGGGGGGGTGTAAATATGTAATAAATATGTACTTACGTACTTACGTATTACTTGAACGGCCCCAAACTGATGGTATTTAAACTAGCTGTACACGCGACTTCGTCCACGTGGAATTGAATTTTATTTTTCCGAAATAAAAGTAGCCTAAATTTCTCCATATTACATCAGCTACCTGCCAAAAAAAGTCCCGTTAAAATGGGTCCAGCCAATGTTTAGATTAGCCGAAACAATCAGACAGACAATAATTGTAAAAAATGTTATTTTGGTGTATGTACCGTATTTATGTTCTGACAAGAAACATAGCTCGTATTCTTTTCAAATTAATGTTGTACAATATATAAAGTAACAAACATCCATACATCTATACTCACAAACTGTCGCGTTAATAATATAGAATATTATGTTATCTGTGAATATAGTGAGATATCTTATATATAAAATTCTCGGGTCACAGTTTTCGTTCCCATACTCCTCTGAAACGTCTTGACCGATTCTCATGAAATTTTGTGAGCGTATTAAGTATGTCTGAGAATCGGCCAACATCTATTTCTCATCCCCCTAAATGTTAGGGGTAGTCCACCCCTAAATTTTTTTTTTATTTTAAGACAAAACAACGTTTGCCGGGACAGCTAGTAATTTATATTTCTATTGTGTTGGGTATTTGGTAGATGTATGCAGTCCCGCTGCCATTACTTGGAGGGTGGATGTTTGAGTTCCCCGCGCTGGGTATCACTATTAGTAGCTGAGTTACACTACCCACCGCCCGCACAACACTCGCAACACTTCCAGGTATGTATACTTGTATTTTTTTTATTTATGACTAGCTGTACACGCGACTTCGTCCGCGTGGAATTTAACTGTACTGTTCTAAAATAAAAATAGTCTAAGTTACTCTTTATTACATCAACTATCTGCCAAAAAATGTCTCGTCAAAATTTGTCCAGCCATTTCAGAGATTAGATTCCGTCTAATCTCTGAAATGGCTGGACAAACAGACCGACAGACAGATAGACAAAATTGTAAAAAAATGTTAATTTGGTGTATATACCATAAATACGGTACATACACCAAAATAACATGTTTTACAATTTTTGTTCATATGTTCAGATGCATGTAGTAAAAAACGGTTATTTCAATATTACAAACAGACACTCCAATTTTATTTATATGCAAAGATATTGACTGCTATGGAACATATGAAATTATGAAAGTATTTATTGAGGGAAAGATAGAAGGAAAGAGGGGGAGAGGAAGACCAAGGCACAGCTACTTCTAGCAAATGATCTTTCCTTTGCTTGGAGTCGTGTCATACCAGCAATTAAAGAGTATGATGGAAACTGAAGTGGCAAGAACTTCACCGACAAGAAGCGACACCGTTGCTCTTAAATTTATGAGTGATGATAATGAATTGGTGCACCCGCCTGCGCTAACGGTCTACGCTGGCGGGGCACCAGTGGAGGATGATAAGATGAGCATGAGGTCAGGTCAGTTAGCCCATCGTGACAAATTCACTAAGAATTTGTAATGATGTTCTTTTCCCGTCTTTCCTTCTCATTTTCCTTCGATAATATCATACATAATTTATCATATCAAGTGCCCTAATATTTTCTTCCCCTATTCGCAATAATATTTATGATCTGTTCTCTTTCTTTATCCCTCTGCAGTACTTCTTCATTTCTTATTTCATCTAATATATATACAAGATAATATTTTTTTATAAATGCAGTTTAAAAAAGCGAACGAAAGATTGAAAGAATTTATCTTCCTTAGGATTACCAGCGCGGTCAGGGAGCGCCGGAGACTGAACCTAGCACGGAGAAGCCACCGCACTGCGATGGACACGATGAGCTGGGATGTTACCAGGTACGTTGGCAATCCTGATACGTTATTTTTTTTTAATTACATCAAATAAATTAAGGCTCAATAAATGGATCCTATTTAATGAAAGTTAGTACCCCATCTAGGCTGGCAGACATGATGGCAGAATATTGTTATTAATAAGTAAGTAATCAAAATTGTTTCAATTTTGGTCAAATAATAACTTTACATTGTAATGATTAATTTAATCAAAATTGTTTCAATTTTGGTCAAATAAATAACTTTATATTGTAATGATTAATTTAATCAAAATTGTTTCAATTTTGATTAAATAAATAACTTTACATTGTAATGATTAATTTAATCAATATTGTTTCAATTTTGGTCAAATAATAACTTTACATTGTAATGATTAATTTAATCAAAATTGTTTCAATTTTAGTCAAATAATAACTTTACATTGTAATGATTAATTTAATCAAAATTGTTTCAATTTTAGTCAAATAATAACTTTACATTGTAATGATTAATTTAATCAAAATTGTTTCAATTTTAGTCAAATAATAACTTTACATTGTAATGATTAATTTAATCAAAATTGTTTCAATTTTGATTAAATAAATAACTTTACATTGTAATGATTAATTTAGTCAAAATTGTTTCAATTTTGATCAAATAAATGACTTTACTGTAATGATTAATTTAATCAAAATTGTTTCAGCTTCGTATGTACTACGACTGGTTCTTAGTGCCTGGTTCCTGCAAGTGTTGGAGACCAGACTACTTCGCTAAATACGTGAGACGCAGGCACACCAATGAATTGTAGATATATAGATAACAATAACAAACTCGTCAATGTATAACATATAAGTTTCAATGAAAATTGTTCCAAGCATTATGAAGTTACGCGGGTCAGCTAGTAGTAACAACTGATAGTATAAATCCGAAAGTTTGTAAGTGTGAATATTGCATGGCTGTTTGTTAGTCTTTCAAGCAAAAACTACTGAATGGATTTTAATAAAACTTTACAATAATATAGGTAAGGTCCAAGATGCTGACGTTTATACAGAAGTATAATTTCAAGTAGTATAAATAGTTTTAAAATATAAACGTGTTGGCAATTAGCTGTAAGTTTATATTGTTTTAATTAAATAAAATAAATAAAAAATAAAATAAATCAGAATAGCGCATTAGGCTACAAATTTCACGCGCGTAAAACCGTAGGCACAGATAGTTTATTTATGTAGGTACCTACTTATGAACAAGGTAGATTTATAAATCACAAGTGTGCTCGCGTTTCACCCGCTATAAATTTCTATAAACATAACCTATGTGTTATTCTTTTGATGTATTCAAAAGACCTAATATCGGGCTTCTCGACCAAATACTCCAATAGATTACTGCTATTGAGTAAAAACAACATATGCATGATGACTAGGGCCCTCACAGGACACTGCAAATTGAACAAGCATATGGCTAAGCTAGGCCTATGCACGACAAGTATCTGCAGATTCTGCCAAACTGAAGAGGAAACGCCGCTTCACATCCTATGTGGTTGTAGCCCACTCATGCATAAACGAAATATCTCCTTTGGAAAGTTTACACTCTTTCCCGAGGAGATAAAAACGATCGCTCCTAAGAATATCCTTCAATTCTTGTCCCTGACGGGTCTAGGTAGCGAACTCTGAAAAGGGCGAGCACAATAGATCTATGTAGGTCGCAGTGCTACAGGTGCTACACATCTGACAATAGCCCAAACAACCGTATAAAAAAAAAAAAAATAAAAAAAAAAAATGTGTTATTCAGATGCCTAAGCTATACTATATATTACTGTAAAGTTTCATTAAAATCCGTTTCAATTTTTTGCGTGAATGAGTAACATACATACATACAAACTTTCGCGTTTATAATATTACTAGCTACACACCCCGGTGTTTGTTTATTCTAAATTTGTATTTAAATTTATAGTTCTTTTATAGTATCATTCTTGTATAATATACTAGCTACTCGCCCTGGCTTCGCCCGGGTGTACATGTTTTATACATATAAACCTTCCTCTTGAATCATAATATCTGTTAAAAAAAAACGCTTCGAAATCCGTTGCGTAGTTTTAAAGATTTAAGCATACATAGACAGACAGCGACAGTGACTTTGTTTTATACTATATATAATCATTGGAGTGTTCATACGAGTGACCTAAACATTGCTCAAACAAACCTAAACCGACATGACAAAGTTTTTCAGGTATGTGTAATTCTAAGACATATTTGTTTAAAAAAAATCTGGCTACTCGTAATTACGCCATTCATTTTTTTACTATCTTGTTCGCATTTTTTTTTATTTCATACGAATGACCTGAACATTATTCCATTATTCAGTGAAAATTGATTTTTTCAGTTGTTTGATTCTAAAACATATTTTTGTTTAAAAAAAATTGGCTGCTGGTAATTATGCCTTTCAATTTTTTTTTCATTATAGAATCTGGGATTGTTCATACGAATGACCTAATTATTGGTTTATTTTTTAGAGAAAATCGAGTTTTTCAGTTACATGTAATTCTGTAACATACTTGTTTAAACTCAAAAACATTGGTCTATTTTTAATGAACTTCGATTTTTTATGCGTAATTTGAAAACAGACTTGTTTTTTTTAATTAATATGAAACGTTGATATTAAATGCCTTATCCTGTGGACAAAATTGCATCCAATTTAATATAGTTATTGTAGGAAAATTTCATAGTAGCAGATTTTGTATTGAGAGAGGCACGGGACCTGCATGTCCCTAAGGAGAAATTTCCACTCGTTACTTAACCGATTGGTGCTAACTTTGAAGTTGTGAATGTAAGACTGTAGGTATTTATTATAGTTAATATAACATATTGTTAAGTAGAGTTATGTACCAAAATATTGTATTGTATTGTATTGAAATGGGAGAAGAGATCTCTTACAATTATGGTTATGCAAATATTAACCTAGCTTATTTATAACCGAGTTACAAATGGTAATGACTTTTCATTATTGTCGATGTATAAATAATGAATAATATTCCTCTGGTAATGATTTTTCATTATTGTCGATGTATAAACAATAGTATACATCCAGCTCAATGTGCATTTATAATTAAGTTCTATAGTTATTAGAGTTGTGAATAAGTATATATCTCGTATTGCTACTTAATGAATTCATATTATTTTGTTTAATTCCGCTACAATTAGTATGTGTGAGACTAACTTGGCAGTCCGGTATTAATAATGACGTAAAGAAAACTGATATAAATGACTCTACCTAGGATATGCCTGGTAAAGAAGGTCTAGGAGAGACGACTTTAAAATAAATGGGAGAAGGCAAAGAGAGAGAGAGAGAGAGAGAGAGAGAGAGAGAGAGAGAGAGAGAGAGAGAGAGAGAGAGAGAGAGAGAGAGAGATTAGCATGTGTAATTCCACAAACATTTTGGTCAACACTAGGCTTCCAAACTATATCCTAACTCTATCCATTGCCTACTGCCTCGTTCAGAGACGAAACACGTGTCGCAATATACACGCAATGTACACTCAATAACGGTCGGAATTTGATCACCAATAAAGAAGGTTGTAACGCTTCCAGTAGCGGTGGTCAGGTTTCCGAACTGTATATTTGTGCTCTCACACATGCTAGCGTAGGTAGCAGAATTAAACAAAATAATATAAATCCATTAAGGGAATTGACTTCCGCAAAATAACACCTAATTTGATAATGTATCTTATAGTATTTATGTAGTAATAATGTAAAATAAAGCACGCAAAGTTTATTTGTTATTTTATTTTAAAAATATACTATATAAGCAATAGGTACCTCTATCTTATACTAGTGAAGTATTGGAAAGATCTACGTAGCTTTACAAATATATTGTACATGAGTTTTGTGTACTACAACTACACTACTTTGTGGGGAATGTCTAATAATTTCAATATCATCAAAAATTATTTCATATATTTGGTTGTAATTTATTAGTTTGGAAATAGAGTAAATACTTACTATAATATTTCAAATTTATACTATGAGATTTACGTCATTCCACTTGGAAAATGTACAAAAATACTTTAATACCACAGAATAGAACCATTACTGTATCTTGTATTGCATCTAATAACTTAGTTTTACTTGAGTATCTTTATACAGGTACCATATCAGGTATAGTTTCAGCGTTGATAGGTATAACAACATCAGCATTGCTGTCCTCCACACGAACTTGTGGTATCTCTTCTACATTTCTTGCTGTCTCATCAGGTATATTATCTTCATTACGTCTAACACCTCCTTCTCTTTCTATTATTCTACCGTTCTCAAAAACGAGTTCAGTATTTGTATCACTTTGATCACAACCAATATTTACGGTATCAGAATTTAATCCTGCAGTTACACTATTGTTTTGTCCAGTATTTTGATCACTGCTGGGCCCAGCTTCCATATTATTTTCAAATATGTTCTCTCTCCGTCTGTTGTAAAAATGAACGGTAGGTATACCGTCTTTAGGGTTTGAGAAGCCAACATGGCACGCAGAGTAGGGTGGAGGCGGTTCCTCGTGGTAAATCTTATTGGCTCCAATTCCGGAAACGGTGGAGACTGTGGCACATTCGGAGTAAGGCGGAGGTAGGTCATTATTTAAGACATCTTGGTTATTTTCTGAGTGCAATCCATCAGATGGAATATTTATATCGCTCGGTGGTTGATCTGTAAGTTAAAGTTATTGCTATAATATCTAATATTAATAAGTAACTGTTCGTTTTAATGTACATAATTGAAATTTTTAGAGATTTACTGAGAAGTAGAAACTATGATATATAGAATATATAGTTATGCAATTGTTATTTACTGTCGTGTCTGTCGTGAATTATAAAATAAAGAATCCGTAGATGTTATAAATTCTGTAAACTATTTAAACTTTGAGTGATATTGTGTATCAGATAGTGTAGACTTTACAAGCTGTAAACACGCAAGTTGATGAATTTGCATTTATTCTATAACCATTAACACTTCAAGAATAGGAATATTTTTAAGTATAACAATATACGGAAGAGAAAATCTTTCCGGATAGAGCAATTCCCATATAGCATATTGCTGTAGTTACTGTTAAACTTTAATAAAAAATAAATTTCTAACATTGACAAATACTACGCTTAGATACTGCTTAATGAAAGTGTAGGTGATAATTTAACTGTATACTCACTACTAGTAGCTAAAACGTTAGCGGCAGGCCATTCTGCTGAACGTCGGCGGCTTCTTACTGTAAAAGAAAAAAATATGTAATACAAGAAAGTGAAGACCAAGATATAGTATACAGCAATAAGATAAATAAAAAGGTTAGAATCCTCTCGAAGTGTCAACCCTTAAATAGAATGATGGAAAATGGTAGTAAAAAGTAGAAGCACCACCAACAAGAGCACAAAAAAATGAATGATATCTTCCACACATTAATAGTCTACAGAGTCGAAACAAAAAAAAAAGATTATTTTGAACGTCACGGATATAATGTCGACGCCCGAGAAACTTCATCAGCCGGCCATTGCACTTGCAATATTGGCCCTAATTTTCAGGACTTCCACTGTCGCAATATTGGTCCAAATTTTAGAGATTTCCACAATTGCAATATTGGCCCTAATTTTAGAAATTTCCACTGTCGCAATATTGGCTCTAATTTTCAAGATTTCCACTGTCGCAAAATTGGTCCTAATTTTCAAGACTTTCACTGTCGTAATATTGGCCTTAATTTTCAAGGATTCCAACGTCACAATATTGGCCCTAATTTTCAAGACTTCCACTGTCGCAATATTGGTCTTAATTTCCGAGAGTTGGTACAAGTAGGTTAAGTGGGGATGCTCACGGAACTTCCTGTGGAGGCACTTCTCGACGGCGCGCACGAGCAGCACGAGCACGGCCAGCAGCACCGCGCCCGCCAGCCAGCCGCGCGCCAGCCCCTCCCCGCGCCGCCCCGCCTCCGCGCCCGACACGTCCCGCGGCGCAGTCTCCAGCCGGATGTGCTGCAACCACACACTCTCACGTGTAAACGCAGTTAATGACATAAGTGGAATTAGCTGCCTTTTTCAGCATTGGCTTTCACGCTTTTTTTTCGGTCTACTCTAATGCTGATGGCCGCAGCTGGTCTTTACGGCTGCACCGGACGATAGGGGACGAGTGCAGATGATACTCCAAACCTACGGAAGGACTTATGGAGCGGCTGAAGGCCAACTCCCGCCTGACGAACACGACTAGTCTGAGGGTACGCTAGAGATTCGAACCTCGGCTCAGGCCGTCTTAATTTCGATTCCCGTTTGAATTGGACGGGGGATCGAGCGGAGGTGGACTTTGAATGTGCAGGAGACAAAGAGGACGAGAAAGACCGCTCACATTCATACATGAAATGCCAACCGATCGCAAATTATCATTGTAAAATGGCACACATCTGACTACGGAACAAAGAAAGTTTTTAATAGATGACTTTAGTCTACACATTCTTTCACGCTTGATCATACACGCATGCGATTTAGCGCGGGAAAGCTAGCGCGCGCAATCGTGAGGGATTACATTTTACTATTTTCTTTGTTCATTTAATGTTAGACATAGACACCTATATAAAAATACATTGTAAATAAATTGGCTTTAAAAAAAAAGTAATTCAATTGAGTTTCTTGCCAGTTCTTCTCAATTGGATCTATATACCGAACTGGACGGTAGGGAAAAAATAAAATTATAATGTAAAAATTTGACGTTCATAAGCGGCTAAAATGTCCTACATGAATAAATGATTTTTTAATTTTGAATTTTGTTTGTTCATTCGCGAGTATGATTCATATCATTTCAGTGCCTATTAATAAAAATATTGCAACACTATACTTATTATACATACCAACCAACCAAAGACAGGTTTAAGATTTATAAATCTTAAACCTGTCTTTGGTAAATATGATGATGATGATTTATAATCTTATTGCACAGATTTATAAATCTTAAACCTGTCTTTGGTAAATATAATCTGTGCAATATTTTTTTAATAGGCACTGAAATGATACAGTCCTTGCTTCATTGTTAGATATTCGCCATTTTGCAATGATAATTAATTATTCTACAAAGGCGTTAAAGCACGCACGATTGAAGAACACGGGAATGCACTCACTGGCAGCGCACGTGGTCTTTCTCTTTCTATTGATGTACATTCAAAAGCTCATTCTTTCCTACTTGAAAGCCATGTGAAACGTACGTGTAAAGACTTTATTGCCTATTGGTATGTATTTATAATCTACAACCTACCAGCGAAATACTGCAAACTCAGCAGCTGAAGTAAGTGGCACTAAGTTTGGGTACCTCTTTACAGTCTACCTCTCTTAAATGATTTAATAGAATATAGTTATATTTCTAGTGGTGATATGTATGGCATACCTGTAAATCGGACAAACTCCAAGGTCCTGTGTCGAGAGGGTACCGATCCTGGCGCCAGGAGCCGTCTGATGTGGGGAAGGGGACTCCTAACTCTGAGTTGAAGTTCTCCGCTCTGAGAATATTATAATATCATTATATTACAATATAATTTGATATTGAACTAATATTTGTTATATAACTAGTCCTTTCAGCCTCCATAAATGTATTTGAGATCTTAGAGATCAGATTTGCACTCTTTGTAACGATACTCGTCCGAAAAGGCTTGACAGATTGAGACCAAATTTTCATCGAAGGTCGAACTTCGGCCTCCATCGTTTACCACCCAAAAAAATTGCGATCGGTCAAAGTTAAGTTTTTAAGAATAAACCAGACTGATACAATCGTATTGGTAAATACAAATGTTTGTGCCGTGTGAGGAATCAAACCTGCGACTGTCCGAAGTAAGGCAATGTTTTTATGGATGATAATGGAATGATGCACCCGGTTGTTATAACGGTATACGCTGGTAGGGCACCAGTGGAGGATAATAATATGAGCATGAGGTCAGTGAACGCATCGTGACAAATTCACCAGGAATTTATCGCGATGGTTTCCAGAACCGCGTGGAGACCAACCTGATATGGTACATTGCTAGTAATGGGATCATGAGTCCACATTACTAACAATTCTCTTCCTCCCCGAGGCCATCTGTTAATGATGAACGTTTAAAAGACTATAAAGACCTGATGAGTTGTCGCAGTTGCTTGGGCGTGTAGAGAGCTATCTCCTGGCGAGGCAGGTGGGACCAGTCGAGGAACGCCTGCAGCTGAAGATCCCTCAGGTCGTGCAGCGTGAGCCGCATTCGTCTCCTGTGGTATCTGTGTGATAGACAAATATTTATTTCATCATCAATTCAGTCTGTGTCCACTACCATATAGCAATTTTAAGTAGATATGACATGGTCTAGTGTCTTGAGTAGTCATGCTCACTAAAATGTGCAGACATGTGGCGGCAAGGTGGGCCGAGTCATTGGGCTCCCTAAAATATGGTCGAGCGCAGTGATGGCTTGCTCATACGTCATACTCGTGAACGAGTGCTGCTTGTAGAGACTGGTCTGCTGTTATCACTACTACTGATTTAATCTTATTGTGTATTTAATATCTGACTCTAATAAATTAGTGTTAGTAGCTGGTTTGTATTCGCACGTTTCGAATTGAAAATATAAAGTTACAATGATTATTTAAAAGAGCAACGCGCAAGTTTCTTTCTCGTTCTTGTGATGAGACTGCTTTTCGAATGAGCGGTAGATTAAAACAATGATAACTAACTGTTCAAAAGTACTTAAATTAAGTTTATTTGAGTAAATGATTTTCTATTCTATTCTATTCTATCATTATCGTCATTATTTCTGGCTGTTTATGTGTTATTCTCATGTATAAGTTATATTATTGTATAGTTTCATCAAAACCCGTGCGTGAAAGAGTAAGAAGTATCCATCCGTCTATCAATTATCTTGCAGCGAAACTGAGTTCAGCAGCTTTTGCCGTGCGTAAGGTTAGACAGTATACTGATACTGATACTGCTAGATTGGTATATTTTAGTTATTTTCATAGTTTACTCTCTTATGGAATATTATTATGGGGAAAAGCGGCAGATATTAAAAATATATTCATATTACAAAAACGTGCCATTCGAGCGATCTACTGTATGAAGAGTCGTGACTCATTAAGAGAGAAATTCAAAGAGGCAAATATTCTCACCGTTGCTTCTCAATTTATATATTCAAATATCCTATATGTTCATAAAAATCTTGACTTATGTATTTCAAAAAAACAGCAATATTCATAATATTAATACTAGATATAAAGACAAACTTGCTGTCCCCAAGTATCGTTTAGAAAAAGTCAATAGGTCTTTTATGGGAATAGGTATAAAAATTTACAATAAGATACCAAAGGATATATTGGAATTACCCTTAAATAAATTCAAAATATCTGTTAAATCATATTTACTGAGCAAGACCTATTACTCACTAAACGATTACTTGAATGACGAGCGTGCATGGCAATAGTTTTCATGTTCGGGATTTTCATTTAATGTTAGACATAGACACCTAATAAATACCTATGCATTGTAAATAAACAGGCTTTTGAAAAAAAAGTTATTCAATTGAGTTTCTTGCCAGTTCTTCTGAATTGTATCTATATACCGAACTGGACGGTAGGGAAAATTAATTATAATGTAAAAACTTTACGTTCATAACCGGCTGAAATGTCCTACATGAATAAATGATTTTTGAATTTATACTAACAAACTTTCGCGTTATTAATATTAGGAAGATCAATCAGTCAGATTGATGGATCACTTACCACCATCGTAGTATAAAAAAAACATGTAATTTGCTGTGAATACCTGTCGGGTTGTTCCCGCCTGCCGTCGTCCCAGCCGGGCCATGTCAGCCAGGTTGGTTTCGTCGTTGGCTGCATTCTGGAACACCATACAATTCCGAGTTTAGTACATTATATATTATTAAATATTTTATTTATTACTATCTGTACCATTGATTTCGTTCGCGTGGAATTCAACTTTATTTTTTCTAAAATAAAAGTAGCCTAAGTTACTCCTTATTACACCAGCTACCTGCTAAGAAAAAGTCCCGACAAAATCGGTCCAGCAATTTCAGAGATTAGCCGTCACAAACAGACAGACAGACACAAATTGTAAAAAATGTTATTTTGGTGTATGTACCGTATGTATATTCATATGCATGTAGTAAAAAATGCTTAATTCTAATTCTATGTATATGTATCAGTTATCTAGTACCCATAACACAAGCTTTAGCTAGCTTAACTTGGGTCTAGATGGCGCTGTGTGAATTGTCCTGAAATTATTACTATTATTATTATATTAAGGACTACGATTGTTTTTATGGTCTGGGTGTATTCTATATATAATATGTATATATATAATCATGAGATTCCTGAGAATATTATTATAATGGTAAATATCACAGTACAGAATCATCATTCATTAGATACAATATGTCAAGAGGCAGTGACATAGGTAATTAATAAGATAGTAGGTGTTATGTTATTATCTACAGGGTATTGCTCTATCATATTCTACTTTGACCTGCGCAACTTCGTCTGCGTTTCACTTCCCCACCATTTGCAATATTTTTCATTGCAGCTCCGCTCCTATTGGTCGTAGCGTAATGTTATATAGCTTAAAGCCTTCCTCGACAAATGAACTATGCAACACAACAAATATTTTTCAATTCGAATCAGTAGTTTCCTGAGATTAACGCGTTCAAACAAACAAACTCTTCAGCTATCCAACGCGAAAAGAATTTTTGAATTCGAACCAGCCGTTTTAGAAATTAGCAATAAAAAAGAAGGAACATTTTTAAAAATATTTTTCAGATGTATGTACCGTATGTACGTTTATGTACACTTAGTGCATAGCTGTTAATTTGAAATTACAAACTGACACTCCAATTTTTAAAAGCTATAAAACTTATCCTACATATCACAGTATTGAATTACAAATATTTCTTAAAATTATTTTAGTTTAAATTACCCATTACATCAAATATGATTTTAAGAGCGTGTAACACTGAACGAATGAAAATCTAAACTTAATTTTGGTAAACGCGATCTGTATAATGCTGGTGAATTACATTTAAAGTAAAACGAGATCAACGTCGTTCTTTTTCGAGTTTACGCTGAACTCCGTTTCCTTGAACGTGTTTATACTACGTATGGTGGAATCCAGCCTAAGAATTGGTATAGAAAAGCTGCAAATATATTCTAATTAATTTTAATCGGTAATTTATTCATAAACAATGTATGATGACTGTTGTTTGTGATTAATGTTGCAGTTAGTTTAGGTACATTATTAGTAAATTGGTTTCCCTGCGGTTTCCGGTCTGCATATACGTATGTATATAAACAAGGTTATACTATAGGTAAAAGAACGTAATAATAACTTAGGGAAGTTACGCAAACAAGAACATCGCTATTTTGCTGCAGACACATTGAAAATTTGCATAGTGTAAAACAAAGTCGCAACCGCTGTCTGTTCCCTTATATACATATACTAGCTACTCGCCCGGGCTTCGCACGAGTATATATATAAACCTTCCTTTTGAATCACTCTATCTATTAAATATAACCGAATCAAAATCCGTTGCGTAGTTTTAAAAATTTAAGCATACATTTGAATTTAGATGACTTTGTTTTATACTATGTAACAATTAAACTCGCTGTGCCCTCGGTTTTGACGGGACTCACTCTCAGACAGCCAATGTTGTAAGCAATACCTTAAGCCACTTTTATTTTAGAAAAAATATTTTTTTAATATAAAAAAAATTCCACGCGATCAAAGTGGAGGATGACAGCTATTTTTAAATGTACTTAGTTGGAATGACAATGACGGTCCACCTGATGGTAAGTGGTAACCGTCGCCTGTAAATATACTTGAACACCACCATGTGGAGGAAGATAAGATGAGCATGATGTCAGGTCAGTTAGCCATTCGTAACAAATTCACTAAGAATCTATCACGATGGTTTCCAGGGGAAACTCGTGGTGCTTAACATATAGTAGTATATTACTACAATGAGGTTATAAATACACATTACTAACAATCCCTCCTCTTTATTGTAGGTCTTTTTCATATGAATGATAATTTATTTATTTATTTATATAACAATGCACAAAATACCAAGGTAAAAGTACATATGGCGGACTTAACGTCTTACGGCATTTTCTACCAGTCAACCACAGGTTGTGCAGAGAAACTGTAGGCGGTGCAAATGTAATCAATAAGAAAAATAATACCTATGTCATAAATAATATATATTTACTAAACGTAAGTACATGTAAACATACATATACAAATACATACAATATATATAAAGCTATAGATAAATATGAATAAAATACATACCTAAATATACCATATACATATCATATAACATACTTAATAGTCTGACAATGAAATAGCAACAGCAGATAGAACATAACAAAAAAAAACAAATTCAGCAAGTATAACATAGAAAAGATGTACAAATAACAATGAGTCACGCAAAAAGATAAAATGGAACTATTCTACATAATAGAAAAGTTACATGCTGGAATAGTATTCCCGCAATTTACGCTTTAAGGAAAACTTACTCATGGCGGTCTTGATATCAAGGGGTAAGTCGATCCAAATTTGATAGCCTGAACGGCGAAAGAATAGTGGACGAAACCGGACAAATGAGCCGGGATATGAAGTAAACATTTTCTGGTCGTGCGAATAGAGCGAATGGTGTTGTTGTGATAATGGAATACTGCACCTGCACTAGTGGAGGAAGATAAGATGAGCATGAGGTCGTGCCAGTTAGCACATCGTGGTAAATTCATCAGGAACTTATCACGATATTTCAGGAGGAATCACTATTGTAGGTATTTGGATGATTATGATATGGTGCACCCGCCTGCGCTGTACGGTACGGTATACGCTGGCAGGGCACCAGTGGAGGAAGATAAGATAAGTATGAAGTCAGGCCAATTAGCCCTTCGAGGTAAATTACCAGAAATTTAACATGATGGTTTCTAGGGGAAATCGCGTGGTGATCATACCTGACATAGTACATTGCTAGCAATGAGCTTATATACAGTGGCGTAGCTACCTAAGTACTAGTTGGAGCAGTACACGGGGTCCTCAAGCTCAGGGGACCCACGAACCCTTACTAGAAAATCTCGATCGAACTGAACTTTTGTAAATTTCTCCCATTTTCAAAATAAATGAAATGAATGACTTTAATCATTTCAACTCAGTTGAGAGAAATTCGATAGCTATACCTTCTGAATTCCTCTAAATTCTTTCTGTTGGTTGGCAGTGTTGTCTATTTGACGGATGGCGATATGTGCGTTTTAATAAACTTGTACTGCTCAGCAATGGAGCCCTATTTTTTATTTGCTACAGGGCTCTTTGTTACCTAACTACTCCACGGGTTATATATCGACACTAACTTTTGCCCGTGGCTTCGCTCGCGTTAATTTATCCCCTTAGGGGTGGAATTTATCAAAATCCTTACTTAGGGGATGCCTACGTCATAGTAGCTTTATGCATGCAAAGTCTCAGTTAGTTAAGTTTCATACAAACTTTCATCTCCTATTTTATCCCTTTGGGAGTAGAATTAATCAAAATCCTTTCTTAGCGGATGCCTACGTCATAACATCTACCTGCATGCCGAATTTCAACCTGATCCGTCCAGTGGTTTGGTTTGTGCGTTGATAGATCACTATGTCAGTCACCTTTGAGTTATATAATATAGATTACTACAACTTCCTCGTCTACTGTAGGTATTATATTATATACACCGAATGAGGTAGTTAAAGAGTCAATAATTTACTCGTTAACAGATTACATACTCGTCCGTAATTTGGGACAGTGACATGTCTATACGATAACAGAAACAGATATCAATACATCTACCAATTGAGAATCAAATATATAAAGCAAAGTGATTCGAATAGAAATAGAAATAATCTCTATTCAAATAAACTTAATTTAAGTAATCTATACATTTAAATAAAATTGAAGTATCTAATAATAATAATGCCGGGGGTATGTTGCCATCTCCTCTCCTTAAGAGGGGAGATGAGAATTTTTGGAAAATAAAAAAAAAAAAATAATAACCCGCGTGTTTGAATATATTACCCCCGTAAAAAGGGAGATATAATATATATAATAATAATAATAATCTTAGGACAATTCACACAGCGCCATCTAGACCCAAGTTAAGCTAGCTAAAGCTTGTGTTATGGGTACTAGATAACTGATACAAATACATAGATATTTTTTTTGTAAATACATACATATTATATATAGAAAACACCCAGACCGATACAAACAATCATACTCATGAATACAAATGTTTGTGCCGTGCGAGGAATCGAACCCGCGACCATCGGTCGTAAAGCGGTGTACGAGACCGCTGGACCACCGAGGTCGTCATACGTGGTATCTGTTTTGTAATATTGAAATAACCGTTTTTTACTACATGCATATGAATATAAATACGGTACGTACACCGAAATAACATTTCATACGATTTTTGTCTGTCTGTCTGTCGGTTTGTACCGGCTAATCTCTGACCAATGGCTGGACCGATTTTGATGGGACTTTTTTGGTAGGTAACTGATGTAATCAGGAGTCACTTAGATTACTTTTATTTTAGAAAAATAAAGTTAAATTCCACGCGGACGAAGTTTTTTGATTCTACCGCTCATTCGGAATGCAGACTCATTACAAGAAGAATGACCAAGAAACTTGTGTGTTGTTCTTTTAAATAAATGTTGTTTTAATTAGATTACCATTTTCACAGGTCTGGGATATCACTTATGTACTATGAATGGAAGGTTCTCCTATCCATATATATCGCGTGTTCTGGTGTGGTGTCATGAGCTTTACCAAATGAAAATACATTTATATTTTATCACGATTGTAATGCGGCGATACGGGACTACATCGTATATCTGACTGGGGAGGGACGTGTAGTAGGTGCGCTGTGCCACGCGATGTAATTCAATCTCTGTATTAACAATATGTATGTGTGTGTGCATAGCACACCTACAATACTCCCCCCTCAAAATTTTACAAACTAAATTTTCAAAAAAAATAAAATAAATCTGTGAAATAAACACATTACAAATCTTATTTCAAATCGGTACAACTTATTCTTACTAACAAACATTTAAACAATATTCATTGTATGCTGACACCGGAATTCGACACTGGATTCTTATTACACATAGTCTTCGATAAGGATTTTTTACGAATGTTGACCGGATACATTATGAACTCTAATTACACAACAGCATTCTGTACTCTGTTTGATTTTAAATCCGCGGCTGCTATTTCTTTTTGTATGTAGGATTTGAAGTGACCACGACAGCGGTTCAACAGTATATATAGAATTATGACTCCCAAAATTCCAATTACTATGCAGCAGATAAAAAGCGTTCTATTGTTGTCCTCGTGTATGATTTGATTCTGCGATTGTAACATCTCTACCTGGCTGTCAAATTCCTTAGTTTCTTTACTATGGTACTTTCCCATTTTACATATAATATAAATATGCGTAATCAATTTGCGTACTCGAAAATATAACTAAGTATTGTGAATTATTAAATATTCTGTTCAACTTTTATATAATTAATATTTGCTAAATCTGCTGTTTGAATAACATGTACAATCAAATATAATGAATTAGAATTTAAGTGTAAATTTGTTCGTAAAAATATAGTAATAGAAAATTATTGCTAATGACATATAAAAAATATAATTGAGTAACATCGTATGAGAATAATAGTTTTGCTCTAGAATTATAACAATACATTTGCTTGTTTAGCGAAAATACAATTTTATCGAGCATACAATGTTGTAAGAAAGGTATGAGTTTATTAGTTATACTTAGCGATAGCGATTTGTCACATTAACATTGTTATATAGTATTAAGAATAGGTAAAAGAAAATAATAAAAACATGCTTATTCCACTAAAAATAAAAAATTACAATATAACATAAAAATAGTAAGTATAGTATTGTCATTGATCATCGAACCGTACTGGTTTTTTAACTAGTCTACCACTCCGTGTCCTTTTCGCGGAGTCGGTATTTGGTTGTGACACGTTGTGACTAATATTGCAAGGAGCGGTAGTATTTTTCGATACTATGTCTTGCGTAATATTATCTGAAATTGTATCGGTTTCATTTAATATATACGCTGGTTTAAGACGATCTATAGAAATCGAAACATTATTTCTGTTAGGCATATCTAATATAAACACTTTATTATTCCTTTGAATGACACGGTAAGGACCTTCGTATGGTGGTTGCAAAGGTTTGCGAACTGCGTCATTCCTAACAAAAACATAATTACATTTTTGTAAGTCATCGTGTACAAATATTGTACGAGAATCGCGTAAGACACGCGTTTTCGGCTTACAACTATTAATAATATTCCTTAACTTATCTAAATACGTACCTTCATTTTTATCGTGTATGCGTAGGTCTGTCCCGTAAAAATCTCCAGGCAACCTAAGTGATGATCCATACACAAGATTTGCTGGTGTTACAGAACTATCGCTTTTGCATACGTTACGTAAACCTAACATTACTGTGGATAACTCGTCAACCCAGCTATGCCCTTTAGAACTAAGGCGTGCTGTAAGAGAAGTTTTTAGCGACCTATGCCATCTCTCTACCATCCCATTGCTCTGTGGATGATAAGGAGTAGTACGTTGTCTTTTGATACCTAACAATTTCATAAGCTCTGTAAATAATGTACTTTCGAACTGACGACCCTGGTCACTGGTAAGCTTAATTGGACAACCGAAACGAGCGATCCAGTGGTCATAAACGTTTTTAGCGACCGTTTCAGCGGTCATATCTTTAATTGGTATGGCTTCCGGCCATTTAGTAAATCGATCTATCATTGTTAAACAATATCTATAACCTTCGTCGGTTATCGGCAAAGGACCTATAAGGTCTACATGAATATGTTCAAATCGATTACAGGTATCAAAATTACCTAATCCTGCTATAGTATGACGACCTATCTTCGATTTTTGACAATGTATGCAGGTCTTAGCCCACAAGTTAATGTCGCGATTCATACTAGGCCAGAAATATCTCTTAGTCACCATTTTTCGTGACGTACGAATACCTGGGTGGCTAATGTCATGAATAGAATCGAAAGCTAATCTCCTAAATTTTTCTGGTAAATAAGGTCTACATTCGTTGTTAATAACATTACAATAAATAGGTAAGTCACAGTTAGGTATGTAAACAGTTTTGTAATTTATACTCGTGTTGGTATCGTGTAACAACTGCAATAACATGTCGTCGGTTTTCTGCGAATTCGCTAGATCGACATAGTTGATAATTGTTGGACAGTTTATTGTTTCTATACGTGACAATGAATCGGCGACTATATTATCGTTTCCTGTTATATGCCTAATATCATTAGTAAACTCACTAATGAAAATTAGTTGTCTTGTTCTTCTAGGTGTTTCGTTATTATTCCCTAATTTATCAATAGCAAAAGTTAACGGTTTATGGTCTGTATATATAATTAATTTACGACCTTCATGCATATTCCTAAAATGTTTTACGGCCATATAAATAGCAAGTAACTCGCGGTCGTAAGTGCTATACTTTTGTTGCGATGGCATTAATTTTTTTGAAAAGTATCCTAAAGGTTTCCAATTATTATTCACTCTCTGTTGTAATACAGCGCCTACGCATGTATAGAGGCGTCCGTCATAAGCGATAACGGGACGTCTGGTAGTGGATGCGATAACAAGGCAGCGGTTTTCAAACTTTGCTTACACGTATCGAATGCTTGTTCTGCTTTATTAGTCCAGTTAATTTTTGTCTTATCTTTACGTTTAGCTGTGCTTAAATAATTATTTAATTCGGACTGATATTCTACCGCGTGTGGTAAATGACTTCTATAAAAATTGACCATACCTAAAAATCTCCTAAGTTGATCTACTGTTTCCGGTTTAGGAAATTCGGTGATGGCATTGACCTTATCTTCAAGAGGTCTGATACCTTCACTCGAAACCTTGTACCCTAAAAATTCTACTACTTGTTTACCAAACTCGCATTTCGAAAGATTAATAGTAATTCCGTACTCGTTAAAACGTTGAAAAACTGATTTTAAATGCTTGCGATGTTGTGTTTCGTTTTCGCTTGCGATGATGACGTCATCAATATAGCAAAATAAAAAATCTAAATCTTTGAGAACCACTGTATTCATATATCTTTGAAATGTCTGCGCGGCATTTCTTAGACCAAAACTCATGCGTGGGAACTCGAAAAGTCCAAAAGGTGTTATGATGGCGGTTTTTTCGATATCTTCCTGAGCTACAGGTATATTGTGGTAGGCTCTAGAAATATCCAAATGACTGTACCACTTCTTACCTGCCAGCAGATATGTGAAGTCCTGCAGCCGGGGCAACGGGTAACGGTCCGGCTTTGTAATAGCGTTAAGGCCTCTGTAGTCACCACAGGGTCTCAAGCTGCCGTTTTTCTTTGCCACGACGTGTAGTGGACTTGCCCACTCGCTCTTTGATGGCCTGCAGATTCCCTCTTAAATTCATCTCTTACCTTCGCGTATCTATCCGGCGGCAAAGGTCTGGCATATACTGGAGTTCCAGAGGTCTCTATGTGGTGAAATACAATACTGTTAGGGTTAATTTCATTAAAATTTGCGGGTTTAGTTATGTTAGGATAATTACGTAATATGTCGCTATATACATGATTCTCGTCAATAGTTTTAACCGATGGCTCACGACAATTAGTTATACTACCAATAATATTTAAATTTGTTACACTATCTATCAATCTTTTGGTACTTAAATCTACCACTAACTTATGATAAGAAAGAAAATCAGCACCTAAAATGGGCTGCTTAACGTCGGCAATTACAAATGTCCATCTATATGGTCTTCTTAGATTTAGATTTAATATTAGAGTATGCATACCATATGTCTTTATTACTGAACCGTTAGCTGCATATAACTTATATTTCTCACCATTATTTGAGCACTTCGAATATTGTTTACTTATTGGTAACACTGATATATTAGCTCCTGTGTCCACTAAAAATTTTAGTCCACTGTGTCTGTCAGTTACACAAATATACTGAAATTTGCCGTACAGTCGCCCGCCGCAGCCTGCACGGTATTTAGTTTTCCTGATTAGTTTTATCCTTCCAGTTACATGGTTTTATACACTTCGTTGCATCTTCTTTGTAACGAAAATGATAAAAACATAGCCAAGGACTGTTTTTGTCGCGTCGCTGAGATCTTGCCCGTGAGTGTGACCTTGAACGATCGCGGCTCCTGGATAAATGGAAACTTGGCCTTGACGCCAGCCTATTGACCTGTAGTGTCAGTTTCGCTATTTGTTCTACTAGCATATTGAGTGGTCTGGGCAGTATGTGATATTTCAGCTACTTGCCCTATGTTTTCCATGACCTTGTCTGCTATGACTGCTAGCTTCTCCATATGAATCACAGTTAAAACTGCACGCACGTGAGCTGGCAGATGTCCTGTCCACAATATTCTTAATGTCTCTGAAGGAAATCTAACAGGTTTTTCATCCGACGGTATAATTGCGACGGTTTTTTGTCTTCATTGAGTAATTTCTGAATTTGTCTGTTTTCAGACTCTTCATAAATGTTTATTAGTCTTTGCTTAAGTATTTCGTATTTTTTTGTGTCGGGAGGATTTAACAATATGTCACGTACCTGTCCGATTACTTCTCTGTTTAATTTCGACGTGACGAGCTGGTATTTAGACTCATCTCCGAGCTTCTGGTTGGCGAGTGCGGCTTCCAGCTGTACAAACCATAGCCTGGGTTGTTCTTGCCAGAATTCGGTATTCTTGAAGATGTAATCTGCGCTAGCTCGGAAGTTTGTTCTTGCACTGCTTGTATAGCTGATTGTGACGTTTGTGGATTCATTATGCTAGTATGAAGTAATATATAGTAGTATATAATATATCGTAAAGTTCACACCACTAAATTCGCGGGTCACCACTTTCACAGGTCTGGGATATCACTTATGTACTATGAATGGAAGGTTCTCCTATCCATATATATCGCGTGTTCTGGTGTGGTGTCATGAGCTTTACCAAATGAAAATACATTTATATTTTATCACGATTGTAATGCGGCGATACGGGACTACATCGTATATCTGACTTGTGCGCTGTGCCACGCGATGTAATTCAATCTCTGTATTAACAATATGTATGTGTGTGTGCATAGCACACCTACACCATTAACAAGGAATAGGTATGCGACAATCAACATAGAAACCGCTACGCACTTAATCTCTGTTCAATAAGATAACATTGTCAGCGCTATGAATTTTAAATTAGATATTTTCTACAAAAACATTATTATCATTTATAAATTCTTCAATTTTATAATAAGCTTTTTCTTCATATTTTATACTAGCTACTCGCCCCGGCTTCGCGCGGGTGTTCATGTATTATACATATAAACCTTCCTCTTGAATCACTTTATCTATTAAAAAAAACCGCTTCAAAATCTGTTGCATAGTTTTAAAGATTTAAGCGTACATAGGGACGGACAGACAACGACAGTGACTTTATTTTATACTATGTAATGATGAAGACATTCGAATATTTTTCTTGCAAATTTAGTACAAACTGACAAGAGTACAGAGAGATATTATTATAAATATTATACAAAACCAAGTAAGGGGGAGGAAAAATGATGCACAGTGATGAAAGTAAAAACCTTTTGTACTAATCAACTGACAGATGTTTGTATGCTTTTGGCTATTGTAAAATATGGAATGAGTCATCTACGAAATTCCTACACTCTAAGTCCCCCAGGGGTCTATGACAAACTGCAAGGGGTCTACGACTGCGGCCATCTTGATTTTACTTTATGTTCTTAACACTAAACTTTACTGCAGTTAGAAATTTACATAAAATCAATAGCAGCTAACAATGGGGGGTCTACCCAATACCGAAAAATAAGGCAAGTCTACGACTCAAAAAAGTTTGGGAACCTCTGCTCTAAACAGAATCTGGCAGGGGGTCTACGACTCAAAAAAGTTTGAGAACTTCTGCTGTAAACAGAATCCATGTTAATCTTTATATATAAAAATTACGTGTCACGTTGTTTGTCCGCCCGTCCCGTCCGGACTCTACTACTGAACCGATTGCAAATTGGATTTGCACATTGTGTGCAATTTGATCCAACTTGAAAGATAGGATAGCTTACATCTCAATTTATAGTCGCAATATTATTTAATTCAAGAACCTTAGCCACAGCAACACGTGGTGTCAGCTAGTTTATTGTATGTACTACTGTATTTATAACAGATGGTTGGCAACTCTGTTATAAACACACTTGTACATACAATAATTATATAAAACATATAAATAAAATTGGAGTGTCTGTTTGTAATATTGAAATAACTGTTTTTTACTACATGCCTATAAGTATAAATACGGTACATACACCAAAATAACATTTTTACTAATTTTGTCTGTCTGTCTGTCAGTTTGTTCGGGCTAATATCTGAAATGGCTGGACCGATTTTGACGGGACGTTTATTGGAAGGTAGCTGATGTAAGAAGGAGTAACTTAGGCTACATTTATTTTAGAAAAAATATTTTATTTTAGAAAAGTAAAGTTAAATTCCACGCGGACGGTGTCGGGGGTACAGCTAGTAAATTATATATATATAGATTGTCAGGTCATTTCACAATGTAGTAGTGCGTAACAAAGTTTCCGGAAAAACCCAATTTGCGACGTTATTATTATGTGTGTTTAGGTTGATATTTATTTAAATTGACAGCCACTTAATTCCTCGCACATTAGATTCTAAACATTCATCAACTGCTGTGTAAATAATAAAAAAAAAACAGTAGGAATTCAAGTGTTTATTGCATAAATACTGCATTATTTACCTATACAATGCGTAACAACACATAATCGTATCAAGTCTGACCTACATACCTGTTCGCTGTAATTCTCTACAATCCCAAATTATGTATCCATTGTATCACGGTTATATCATCACACTATCACGGTATCACGTTATCACAGTCACTATCCCGTTGGTAAAGACGTGTGCGTTGTAGCAATGGCGAGTTATGGCTGGCCTCAGCCAGTTGCCGTATGTAGGGCGTGCCGGGCCGCGCATGCGCGGTGGAGGGGTGCTGGCTCACTCGATCGTCTAAAAGATTAATGTGTTTGATTTCTGTTTAGGGGAAGAAGGTTATTTGAAACATTCTATATAGTACTCATTATATTGATAGGTACAATAAAAGTACAGCGAGCGATCTACTGTGTGAAGACTCATTAAGAGAGAAATTCAAAACATCTGTTAAATCATATTTACTGAACGAAGCCTATTACTCACTGAACGATTACTTGAATGACGAGCGTGCATGGCAATAGTTGTTACCCTGTTGACCTATATAAATAACCTGGCTTTATATAAAAAAAGTAATTCAATTGAGTTTCTTGCCAGTTCTTCTCAATTGGATCTATATACCGATCTAGACGGCAGGAAAAAAATAAAAGTATAATGTAAAAAAATTGACGTTCATAAGCAGCTA
This sequence comes from Achroia grisella, assembly GCF_030625045.1. NCBI lineage: Eukaryota > Metazoa > Arthropoda > Insecta > Lepidoptera > Pyralidae > Achroia > Achroia grisella. The sequence continues at coordinate 392,830 of NW_026712988.1, forward strand.
AAATGTCCCACATGAATAAATGATTTTCAAATTTGAATTGAATTTGAATTTGAAAAAACTTTGTACCACCCGCAGCACCAGGGGAATTGCAAGTACGTTGTCGGCCTTTTAAAAAGGTATAAGCTCTTTTCTTGAAGGTTTCAATATCGTATCGGTTCGGAAATACCATTGCTGGAAGGTGATTCCATAATGTGGTTGTGCGTTGTAAAAAGTTTCTAGAAAACCGTAATGTGGAGGACCGCCATTCGTCCAGATGATCAGGATAGTATTTTAGTTTCTGGCGGGTGGTACGGTGGTGTGGTCCGAACCTCCGTGATAATGCGGTAGAAAATGCACAGAGATGCATCCTCCAAATGGACGTCGATTACCAATGATTTGATTTCTGAATGCGGTCAAATGGAAAGTTTGTTCAAAAATTGATGGATCTGCACCTTGTATAAAGTTTCGATTTCAGACACAAGTTTGTGAATCGAAGGACCTTGAGATTTGCTTCACATGGAATGTCTTGAAACTGAGGAGATCGATTTCAGAAACAAGTTTGTTCAAAAAATTGATGGAGTGAAGTTTCGATTTCAGATACAAGTTTGTTCGAAACTTGATGAAGTAAAGTTTCGATTTCCGACACAAGTTTGTTCGAAACTTGATGGAGTGAAGTTCGATTTCAGACACAAGTCTGTTCGAAACTTGATGGAGTGAAGTTCGATTTCAGACATAAGTCTGTTCGAAACTTGATGGAGTGAAGTTCGATTTCAGACACAAGTCTGTTCGAAACCTGATGGAGTGAAGTTCGATTTCAGACACAAGTTTGTTCGAAACTCGATGGAGTGAAGTTCGATTTCAGACACAAGTTTGTTCGAAACTTGATGGAGTGAAGTTTCGATTTCAGACACAAGTTTGTTCGAAACTTGATGGAGCGAAGTTCGATTTCAGACACAAGCTTGCGATATACCCACTACGTCACCCGCTAGCGACAGTAATCTTATCCTTGATTTAATGATGCAGTAAACATTGTTTATTGTATGAAAAGGCGAGAAATCCATTAACAGACTCCCGTTTCAATGGTATGTTTGCATGAAAACTTTCCATAGTCATCTGGAGCCTATAAACACAGATTTATACACAACTGGCTTTGATAAAAAGAAATTCACAAAGAAAAGAGTTCCTTGCCAGTTGTTATCAATTGTTTATGCACGGGATTTTCATTTAATTATATATATAATATATATATATTTATACATAGACACCTATATAAATAACATTGTAAAAACTGGCTTGTAAAAAAAATATTCAATTTATTCAAGTTTCTTGCCAGTTCTTCTCAATTGGATCTTTATACTGAGCTGGACGGTAGGGTAAAAATAATAAAACAAAAAAATTTACGTACATAAGCGACTAAAATGCTCTACATGAGTTAATGATGTTTGATTGATTTGATAAAAAGTCGTTCTTGATGGTCTTTATGATGTAGCTGTTTAACACACCGCTTTATATCCGATGGTCGCGGGTACCATTCCTCACACGGTACAAAATTTGCATTCATTATGATTGTTTGTATCGGTCTGGGTGTTTTTATGCATATTATATATATACAAAAAAACTGTATGTAAATATATTTATATCAATTACCTAGTATTCTATAGTACAGGATTTTTCCTATTTATCGAGCAGGATTTTACCTTATATTATAAGGATAAGTATAACACTATTGTATAACATAACAAGCTCTGCTTAGCTTGGGGCTAGATAGCGATGGGAATCGAACCCGCGACAATCGTAAAGTCATGTACCAAACCGCTAAACCACCGCGGCAGTCGAATAAGATAAACTTAACGTCTATACTATATAATATTATCTTATCAGTGTTCATTATACAATTTATATCACATAACTAGCTATACCCGCGACTTCGTCCGCGTGGAATTTAACGTTATTTTTCTAAAATAAAAGTAGCCTACGTTACTCCTTATTACAGCAGCTTTGCTTTTCGTAGGGATGCTCTTAAAAGGGAATTGTAATAAAAAAAATTGGACTGAATCGACTTGATGTTGGTATGTACCACGGTATACTGTCTGATCCTGTAGCATCGCCAGTAAAAAATTTTCTATTTATATTATAGTAGAACACAAGGGCTCATTGGGTTCCCTAAAATATGGTCAAGCGCAGTGATGGCTGGCTCATCCGTCATACTCGTGATCGAGTGTTGTTTGTAGGGACTGGTCTGCTCTTATCACTACGACTGATTTAATCTTATTGTGTTTTTGTATTTGATCCTAATAAATTAGTGCTGGTTGGTAGTTCGTATTCACACGTTTCGACTTGTGAAATGTGAAGTTACATTATTTAAAAGAGGAACACAAAAGTTTCTTGCTCGTTCTTCTTGTGATGAGACAGCTTTCCGAATGAGCAGTAGATTGAAAAAAAAATTGTTATGACTATTCAAAATTGCTTAAATTAAGTTTATTTGAATAAATGATTTTCTATTCTATTCTATAATATTAGTATCAAGATACGATGGGACTGGCATTATAATATTATGATAAAATTTACTAAATAAATGTAATAATAATAATAATCTCAGGACAATTCACACAGCGCCACCTAGTCCCAAGTTAATCAAGTCAAGCTATCCAAACCTTTGTTACGGGTACTAGATAATATAGTAAGTAAATACATACATAATATACATAGAAAACACCCAGACCGATACAAACAATCATACTCATGAATACAAATGTTTGTGCCGTGCGAGGAACGAACCCGCGACCATCGAACGTAAAGTGGTGTGCTGGACCGCTAGACCTCCGAGGTCGTCAAAATGTAAGAATTAAATAAAAACTTGTAGGGCAAGAACAGTTGTTGGTGCCAGCTGTTATTGACAAAGTGCGAATCGGGCCACAGGATCGATCGGGGCGCGACACTCAGGCGCCACTCGTTGCGAGATGAGAACACAACGAGAGGATCTCAGGATTCAATCCTCCGCTACGGTAAAGCAGGTTGACGCATTCTAATCTTAGAACTAACTAGCTGTACTCGCGACTTCGTCCGCATAGAATTTAACTTTATTTTTCTAAAATAAAAGTAGACTAAGTTACTCCTTATTACTTCAGCTGCCTGCCAATAAAAGTCCCGACAAAGTTGGTCCAGCCATTTCAGGGATTGGCCGAAACGATCAGATAGACAGACAAAAATTGTAAAAATGTTATTTTGGTGTATGTACCGTATTTATATTCACATGCATGTAGTTAAAAATGGTTATTTCGATATTACAAAGAGACACTCCAATTTTATTTATATTTATATAAGATAATAGATATTTTGGACGTGAAACAACGAAACAACGAAAACCATTTTAAAGTGTATTGTGTATATTAAGTTATTGTATAAATATATTATAGTTTACTTTTAAATAAATAGATAAATTGTTGTGTTCATCCAATTTACGACTTATTTACATAGTGATAAAAAATGTAATATACTTTTGATAACCATATTAATTACTTAATTTGGTGTACTTTGAATGTAACAATATAAAGTTACAGATAATATAAATTATTATGAACAGCATCTTACCAATATTATAAACGCGGAAGTTTGTTAATATGGATATATGGATGGATGGATGTTTGTAGCTCTTTCACGCAAAAACTACTGAACGGATTTTGATAAAACTTCATAATGATATAGCTTAAATGTTAGAATAACACATAGGCTATTATTTATAAAGATATTATGTAAATTGAGCGAAATCATTACATAGTACAAAACAAAGTCGCTGTCGCTGTCTGTCAGTCCCTATGTATGCTTAAATCTTTAAAACTGCGCAACGGATTTTGAATCGGTTTTTTTAATAGATAGAGTGATTCAAGAGGAAGGTTTATATATATAATATATGTATATCCGTGCGATGCCGGGGCGAGTAGCTAGTATAATGATAAATAAGTGTGATGCAGACAAAGGAACATGTAAGCTAATTATAAATGATAAATTATTACCTCTATGCCAGAAGACTCTACTTCTAATAACATTATTAAAGAAGAGAATATAAAACATTAAATTTTTTGTTTCAAATTCAAAATATCTTTATTCATGTAGGTCTATTCAAGACACTTATGAAATGTCAGAGATGAGAAGAACTGACAAGAAACTCAGTTTGTAAAGTATAAAGAAAAAAATTGGATATTATAAATAATACATTTTACACATAGTAAACTAAAACTACACTATCCCTACGTAACATGGTAAACTTTAGGTTAAAAAAATACTTATTAATACCTGCATTCCTCTGGTACAGGGTAGGCGAACCAATGGCACACAATGGCATGTGTTCGCATACTTTGGGCACGTGGTCGATCATAAAACTGTTTGAAGAAGCTGGCTCATGCTATTTTAACAATATTGATATCAATTGTGGAACTCTTTACCTCACGAAATACATGCCAGTTCTAGTATTGAAATATTCAAATGCCGATTAAAAACTTATTATCTTTCACAATGCTGACGTATTTTTATATTTATATATTTAGGTATATATTATAATTACATTTTAACTTATGTCTTATATCTTATTTATATAGTTATGTATGTCTATTGATACTTATAGTTAATATCATTAGAACAATATTTTAATATCTCCTCTTTTCGTATACGTATGTACGACTATTCTATTTAATACACGATCCTATAACATTTTCTAGGTTTGCTGGAAGAAATCTCTTTTTAGAGATAATCTCGCCATTGTACATTACATTTATTCTGTATAATTTCATTTTTTATGTGTGTGTGTACAATAAAGAATGAAGAATGTTTTCACCTACCTATGCCTGCGAGTCATTATTTTCAGAGATGAATAACATTAAAGAAACGGTTAGAAACCATTCGACAGATGAATCCAGTTCAGCATGCATTTTGCTAAAAGTAACATAGTACAAGCCTGACATAGATTATTCATCTAACCTGCAGCAACAGAAGTCACACTAATTTTACAGTAATTTAATTTATGCGTGTAATGAAAACAATCCAAAATGTACCTCTTTTGTTTACTTTATTTCATAGAGAGTTTTGATAGTATTTATTGTTATTGTTTTCCAAATAATCAGAAAGTCAAAATTATTTCATGGCACGTCAATGACCCCATTAAACATCTTTCTCAATTTTATAGAGCTGTATAAAATTATAATGAATTTTCAGAATAACGAGAAATAATGTAAAGATTTTTTGTACTAATCGAGTACAGTAAGCCGAATAGAGTGGAACGTAGTGGCCACTTTGATTTCAAATATCCCCTCGTTGGTTAGGAACTCCTATCTCAAATTTATACAGCTATTTACTCATGCATTCGTGACGACTTCGGTGGTCTAGCGGTTTAGCACACCGCTTAACATCCGATGGTCGCGGGTTCAATTCCTCGCACGGTACAAACATTTGTATTCATGAGTATGATTGTTTGTATCGGTCTGGGCGTTTTCTATGTATGTATTAAAAAAAAAATATCTATGTATTGTATCAGTTATCTAGTACCCATAACACAAGTTTAAACTAGCTTAACTTGGGACTAGATGGCGCTGTGCGAATTGTCCTAGGATTATTATTATTCGTCTACCGCCTAGCCCAAAGCGCCTTCAAAGATTTTATTGATTCCCGTCCGAATAGTTTTTTTAGTAAAAGTATCTATAAACTACCTATGAGATGGCAAAAGGCCATGAATAGCAATGGTGCACACTTACATAGATTAAACAAATATATTGTATTTTGAAAAAATCGACTTTAGGTTACTCCCTTACAAAACGTCAATTTCATATGTACGGATACTATATACGGCAAAATTCCAATTGAAAGTATTGCATTGCTTGTTAAAGGAGACGTAACGTCTCTGAATAGAAGAATAAATACTGAAGCATACTACAACATAATTATTGTGCGGATTCACTTCCCTTAGAACCGAAATATTTGCTCCCAGTGTGTCCCGTACTAGGATTTTACTCTCGATCTGCGAAAGTTTTGGCACAGCATCCAGTCAGATACCGTTTGTGTGCTCACCATCACATCATCACGGTGTACACTACTCTGATACAACTAATACACAAACTGTGGTACTTATATTAGATTAGAAATAAACAGAAAGTGATTATGTAGAAATTATCTAAGTTTGTAATATGTTTGGAGTACTGCATCTTTATAAAAAACAACAATAAAGTAAGTAATATTTATTAATAATCTATACATATAAATAAAATTTTAATATCTGTTTGTAATATTGAAATAACCGTTTTTTACTACATGCATATGACTACAAATACATACACCAAAATAACATTTTTTACAATTTTTCTGTCTGTCTGTCGGTTTGTTCCGACTAATCTCTGAAATGGCTGGACTGTTTTTGACGGGATTTTCTTTGGCAGGTAGCTAATGTAATAAGGAGTAATTTAAGTCACTTTTATTTTAGAAAAATTCTTAAGTTTTTTGTTAAATTCCACGCGGACGGAGTCGCGGGCACACCTAGTTTCAAATAATTGTCTTTATATAATTAATTAATTAGACCTAATAATCAATATATAGAATTTATTATTCTTGATTTTTTTATTTCTACTGTATTTATAAGTATTTTATTATTTACCATACTACCTACTTTTATCTTTTACTTTTTTCTTTCTAATATTATAAAGAGTAAGAAGCTTTGATTTTTGTTTATCTTTTCATAGAATAAAACAAATTTGCTTCCGCTATCTGTTTATTTATAACTTTTAAACTACGCAACTCATTTTAATGCAGTTTTCAGCAATAGATAGAATGATTCAAGAGGAAGGTTTATATGTATACTACATGCGTGTGATAACAAGTACAAGCCGAAAAATTCTAAGATTTGTAATGCATCTCTGTGTCTCTGTTTTTTATACTACTACGGTGGCAAGGCAAGGTGACCCGTCTGATGGTAAATGGTAACCGTAGCCTATGGACGCCTGAAGCACCAGGGGTGTCACATGCGCGTTGCGGACCCTTAAGAAACCTTAATATACCCTTCTTGAAAAACCCCATGCTGTAGTCTCTCGAGAAAACCTCGGCAGGTAGTTCATTCCATAACCTAAGTGTACGTGGGAGGAAGTACCTCTGAAACCGTGCGTCCGTTCCGTAGCGTATCAGTTGCGCAGTTAAGATTTGATCATACATAGGGACAGACAGCGACAGCGACTTTATTTTATACTATGTAATGATAATGATTTTTTTTATACCACTACGGTGGCAAATAAGGTGACCGCTCTGGTGGTAAATGGTTACCGTAGCCTATGGACGCCTGAAGCACCAGGGGTATCACATGCGCGTTGCGGACGATTAAGAATTTTTTTCTTCTTCAATAAATTGTTACATAGCTGATTATAACGATATGTTAATAAATTTATATCATCGTCATCAGCCCACTGCAGTCCACTGCTGGACATAGGCCTCTCCCAAGGCACACAACTGGGCCCGATCTTCAGCCCTTCTCTTCCAGTTATTACCCGCAACCCAACGTATGTCGTCGCTCTACCTAGCTGCGGGGCGTCCTACACTACATTTGCCAATTCGCGGTCTCCACTGTAGAACACGCCTATATATAAATATATATAATTACGATTTAATTTACAATTTGGTGTTTTACACACGCACACAATTTACTTCTGCAAACGTCTGCGTTTCTTAGTTCCACTGAGGAGCTGGCGTCATGGGAGCCGGGAGTGGAGCTGGTGTTGCAGGAGGCATATTAGCCACAGAGATCTGTGCTCCTCTACTGCTTCTCTGCTGGTTGTGCTGCTGGCCTGATGATTCTAAATCTGGTACTTGATTATTATTGTTATTAATAGTAATAATGAATGAAAATAATAGAGAAGCTGTTTATTGCATACTGCTTGCTGATGCTGTGTGCTTGTAGAGACGTTTATTATAGCAGAGCGCAATAACAGAAGTTAATATTTTCATTTGGAAATTAAAGATCTCCTTACTAAACAACTAAAAGATATCGTATCAAAGTGGTTAATGACATTGTGCTACGATGACACAGAGCTGATTCTAACTAACTGTAGTCGATGATTCTATTCACACGCTCTCATACCCAGTCTACACACAAACTTTACCTTTATTTCAGTTATTATTCTTCGTAAATTACTTACCGATATAATATTGGTTAATTTTGTACCTCGTTGAACTAGAGAGACTGTTTTAAGTTAAAGTTTCTGTAATGAAATATATCTGATTCCTGCGACACAAGCCTTGAGCTTAGTGCAGCGATGTTTAAATATTTATTTTGTCTATGCCCATTGATGTAGTGTCCAAATAAATAAATATAAAAACAAATATATAAAAAGAACTCTGATATTTTAAATATGGATAAAAGTGCCAGTGATACTCATTGTAGGTCTAATATGAGAATTAAAACTTCAGCTTTGAAATCCTAAATCAAATACTGGTTTATCAGAAATCAAGTGAGACACTTATCAATGCCAACATAATACTACTTAGTTAAAATGACGATGAAGTTAATATAAATAATATCTTACTTCATAATAATAATAATAATAATAATAATAATAATGATCTCAGGACAATTCACACAGCGCCATCTAGTTCCAAGTTAAACAGAGCTATGGGTACTGAATATCAACATAATACTACATATAATATTATGTTATCTGTGATACTACTTAGTTAAAATGATGAAGAAGTTAATATAAATGATACCTTACTTCATAATAATAATAATAATAATGATCTCAGGACAATTCACGCAGCGCCATCTAAACCAAAGTTAATCTAGCTAATGCTTGTGTTATGGGTACTAGATAACTGATACAAATACTCATACACATTTTTTTAATGAAAGAAACATGCATATATAAAAACAAACTAATACAAACAATCATACTCATGAAATGATTGTACGGTGCAAGGAATTGAACCCGCGACTACCGAAAATAAGCCGGTATGCAAAGCTAGACCACCGAGACCGTCAGTCAACATGCAACAGAGCGCATTCAAAGAACAAGGTACATCTGGGGAAAGGGATTGTTAGTAATGACGGACAGCAACCCCTCCAGTTAGGTAGACCTCCAAGCAGCTATAAAAACCATTATGGTTAGTTCCTGGTGAATTCGTCACAAGACTGACCTAACTGAACTAACTTCCTGCTCATCCTATCATACTTCACTGGCATCCTGTCAGCGTCTACCTTTAGCGCAGGCGCGTGCATCATTACATTATCATCCATATAGAAAAATGCAATCTTCTCTAGTAAAATTATCCGAGTAAACATACAAATTCGTACTATTCTTGTAAAATTAACAAAATACATAAATATGATTCATGATGTTTCAGACACTTCTAGCTCGGGGAAGCCTCCTCGGAAGCCGATAGTAGCGAATGGTGTGTATGTAATATAAATGTGCAAACAGTATGTTGTAGTACCATCAAACCTTGTTAAGTTCTTACTATACACCATGCCATCTGTTTTGAAAGTAAAGGCTATATAGCACTGACTGTACACATCATTCCATCATATTTGGCGTGTCGATGTATGCTTATTTAGAGCCCAACATGGTATATTAATGTAGTCCTGTTTGTTCCAGATGGTGACTCTCGTAGACGTTCCCATGACTTTTTTAGTCGACGTATTGGCAGTAGTGCTGTCTCCTTACATCTTCCAAGTACCTCAGGTAACACTTGTACTGTAGACCACAAAACGCCAATTCTAGTAAATAATTTTAAATCTAAATATTTTATTCATGTAGGGTTGTAACAGACTCTTATGATATGTCAAATCTATCGTCAGTAAGAGTGCTTTCGAGCTAAGAAGAACTGACAAGAAACTCAGCTCTATTCTGTTCAAATGAGCTTGTACATGATAACAAAAATGCAGATTGACTTTTAAATTCAATTAGGGGAATATAGTAACAGCTTAATAATAATATATAACACAAAGTATTAAAATAGAAAGACATTAAAATTTTAATAAACGTACTATATGTATTCTTACAGGCAATGTGAAACAGCCACTTTCAGCTCACAGAAGTCACGAAGAAATTCGTAGTCGACGTAAATCACATCACGAAGTAACTGAATCAGAAACACGCTACCATTCAGCGCCCAGTGTTATAGACGAAGTACTCCACAGGAGAGACTGGGAAAGATCTACCAAAGATCTCCATATACCTTTGAGACCAGATGCAGAAATCAAAGATTCCGATTTGAGCCTTAATTCGGAATTAGCACCTCGTGCTGAACCAGAATCATCTTCTCCTGAATGCAGTAAGCCTGTAGAACACCAAACTAGAGCGTGTAAGAAACATTACACAAACATTAAATCGTCACGAGGCAGGAAAGATAAAGAATCTAATAGAGATGATATAAAGGATACTGATGCTACTGAAATGTCTAGTTTTTATATTGGAGATGTTAATGAAGAAGCGTCTGCACTAAGCAAGGTTCCTTTCAATGATGACAATGAATTATTTGATGATAGGACGAAAACAGTATATAGAGCAAAAGAAGCAAAACAATCTTTAAATGAATCTATTAGATCAAAAGACCGCCCCAAACAAACCTTAGTTCCGTTGGAAGAACATCAAACGTCAAAGGTTTTCAGTTACTGGCTGGATGAAGATGTAGACCAAATTGATAGATCTGGAGCCGTGCACCACAATATCGAATCTCGTGTCAGTTTGAGACCATATCCTCCACCATCTGTTGGTATGTACATTAGCTGAATAATTTTAACTAGCGCATGACATATAATTCTCTTCTACGTGCTGTTTATGATTTTCGCAAGCAATGGTTAACAATTAACATCAAGCTTGGCTAGCGTAATTTAAAAATTGGATCATTATAAACATTACCAATTTCAAATAGTAAATAAATATTATACAACGATCTCGGTAGTCTAGCTGTTTAGCACACCAATTTACTACCAATGGATGCAACTCAGTTTTCTCGCTAGGTACAAATATTTATATTAATAATGAGTATGATTGTTATTGGTCTGAGTGTTTCTATGTACATGTTTATTAAGTATTTATAAAAAAGGTATATATAATATATCTGTATATATATATCAGTTGCTTTTTTATGGATGATAATGGAATGGTGCACTCGCCTGCGATAACGGTATATGCTGGCGGGGCACCAGTGGAGGATGATAAGATGACCATGAGGTCAGGTCAGCTTGCTCATCGTAACATATTCACCAAGAATTTTTCATGATGGTTTTAAGGAGAAACGCATGGGGGGCGACCTAACATGGTACGTTGCTAGTAATAGGGACACTAGACCCCATTACTAAAAATTCCCTTCTCCTTTATATCAGTTGTCTAGTATTCACAACACAAGCTCTGCTTAGCTTGAGACTATATGATGCAGATCAACGATTAAGGAACAATGGTTTTAAAAAAGTTTTTAAAAGATTAAGTCCTCCTTCATTTAAATAATAAACAAAATAATGGAATATTTACAGAAACTGTTGGCTATGAAGGTGGTGCCTGCTACTTAGCTGAAGTAGGCTCCGTGTCGGAGCTACGAGCAAAGCCAGTTAATACAGAAGTGGTATCATCAGGTACAATGCGGGCACGACACGCCAGCGACGGAGATATACTAGCACCACCTCAGAGACCAGAGTCTGGAGCATTCTCTGGTGAGTTCTTTTATAGAACATGTTTTTATATTTCATTCTCCAAAATAGACAGTTTGTAAGAACGAGTTAGTTCTGTTTTGATTGATTTATTGTCCGGCCGTTCAGAGGATTGGCGATGTTACTTTGAACTGACGTACAATTTACAAACGTACAAAATTTTAAATATCATTAACTTTGATAACTTTACTAATTTAATATTTATTTTATATTCTTACGATTATTTGCTACCAGATGGTTATATTCACACAATATTTTTACATGTACTCATAGTTTTACAACAGTAGTTTGAGCAAAACATCAGCCGATATTTGCCGTGTTTGTTCTTCATAACTGAGACTAAATATTGAATATGGCGGTAGAAAAAGAAACTATATGACAGACCTTTTAAATTTTATTACTGTTTTTAACCCTACCGCCTTTATACTAAAGGATCTGGCCGGTTAAATATGCACCAGCGTCTATTGAAGTAATTTTACCTCATTTTGTAGTCCTTCCACTATAACAAGCACACGATCTGTTTCAAAATTTTCTGATTATACTAAGAAAATAAGAGGGTGACAACCTTTAACAATCGTGGGAAGGGAATTGTTAATAATGAGGACAAGTTAGTCTAATTGCTAACAATGTACCATGTCAGGTTGACCTCGACGCGGTTTGCCCTGAAAACCATCAGGATAAATTCCTTTTGAGTTTGCCACGACTGACCTGACCTTATCATCCTTCACTATACCGTTAGCACAGGCGGGTGCATCATTCCATTAACGTCCATGAAAAAACCCTTCAGAAGAACATTTCTTTCCCAGTTCCTATGAAATAATCCTTACGAAATTTAATCTATACATGACTGCTGAACCGGGCGGACCTTTTATAACAATAACTAGCTTTTTCCCGCGGCTTCGCCCGCGTTAATTCATCCCCTTATGGGTGGAATTTATCAAAATCCTTTCTTAGGGGATGCCTACGTCATAGTAGCTTTATGCATGCAAAGTCTCAGCCCGATCGGTTTAAAATTGACAAAGTTTCATACAAACTTTCATCCCCTATTTTATCCCCTTGGGGGTAGAATTAATCAAAATCCTTTCTTAGCAAATGCCTACGTCATAACATCTACCTGTATGCCAAATTTCAGCACGATCCGTTCAGTGGTTTGGGTTGTGCGTTGATAGATCACTATGTCAGTCACCTTTGAGTTATATATATTTAGACAAAATAAATTGCCATTGCAGAAAGCGACTTGGATTTAGAATTAGACGAGAGTGAAGAGCGTCCACCAGAATACCACGAGTTACAACTCTGCTCTGCTCCTGACCGTAAGGAAACTGCTATATAATTGAACCTAAGGTTACAAATTACAGTGATGTAAATAGCATTTGATACAGTAACAAATTTCTTTTCGTCTTGATATAAAAGAAAGAAAGAAAGAAAGAAAGAGAAAACTGAATCAGTTGCTATCATTAACTACCATAACTACCATCATTAGCATTAGCTATATCGTTGTCTAAAGAAAATTCGCCATGAATCTTTCTTCCAATTTAAAAAATTTAAAAGTGGATCGATTATTTCAATATGACTATTAAAATTATGCTTATTTTAAAAATTCTGCGTTTAGTACACATTTTTAATATAGTTAAACGAGGTTTAACACGAATAATTTGTGGTAAATAAAGGTATTTACCTCTCGACGAAGAAAAGGTATTCATCGCTCTCTTATTTACTAATATAGTGTTTTTCTTCTTCTTCTTCTAGTTGTCAATTTCCAATTTCTAGTTTTTTAGGGACTATACTAATTACACAGTTTATATTATCGGACTTATTGCAATACTTTCTTAGTTTCTAACTTATTGCTATTTCATTTTAATTTACATTTTGCCTCTTTTCTCTTTATATTTCCTATCCTACCTATATTCCTATGTCTATTCTATTTGCTATTTGTTTAAAACCTGTTTTGTATATAAACATTTAAAAATATTATAAAAAACAAGTATAAATATATTCTATTTTAGACAACAGTCTTTGATTTTATTATATAGTTTTAACACGAATAATGTATGGTAAATGAATGGTAAATTCACCTCTCGATGAAGTAAATCTGTATCTCTCTTATTATATTAGTATTATTAAGATGGTGTTATGCATTGAAGATTGACGTTCGATAATAAAAAATTATAAAAGGCTCTTGAATGAATTGAAAGAAATTAAGAAATTAAAGATTTTGGATATTAAAGTCATCTATATAAACCATTGAAGTTTAGAGAAATAAAGAAATGTAACTAGGGACTAATAAACAACAAGTTTAAATAGTCAATATGTTAGGTTTTGTAATAATGGCTTGATTTTGGCCACCTGCCAATAAAAGTCCCGTCAAAGTCGGCCCAGCCATTTCAAAGATTAGCCGGAACAAACAGACAGACAGACAAAGATACGATAAGACATTCCAATTTTATTTACATGTGTAAATTGTATAGATGTATAGATTAAGATAAATGTATGATCTAACAAAATTAGATAAAGCAATTTTAGGTAAATCAATTAATTATACACTGCAAGTGAAATCTGTAGATTAGAATTATTAAATTTAACAAGTTTCTTGCTCGTTCTTCTTGTGATGAGTCTGCATTCCGAATGAGCGGTAGAATAAAAAAACTTGACTATTCAAAAGTGCTTATATTAAGTTTATTTGAATAAATATTATTTATATTTCTATTAATAATTTTTAATTCGCTTAATTTTATTAATTAGGTAGTTAATATAATTTGTTTTTGCAATTTTGCAATATATTGACGACCTCGGTGGTCTAGCGGTCTAGCACACGATTCGATTCCTTGCACGGCACAAACATTTGTATTCATGAGTATGATTGTTTGTATCGGTCTGGGTGTTTTCTATGTATAATATGTATATATTTACAAAAAAAAATATCTATGTATATTTGTCTATTGTTTATCTAGTACCCATAACACAAGCTCTAGCTAGCTTAACTTGGGTCTAGATGGCGCTGTGTGAATTGTCCTGAGATTATTAGATTATTATTATTATTATATACATGCTAAGAATATTCTTAAATTGAAAAACGAAGTGTTTGCACATTTAAAATTGCGCTATTAATCGTAAAATGATGCTACTTGCTTCAGAGCATTTCTCTTGAAGTTTTAACCATATGTATTTTTGTCAATTTTGAAAAAAAAAATCAATTAAATATTTTTTGATATTCCCAAATGTATATTGATAGTTTATTTTAGTGTAGACTACTATTAGAGATGTAGGGAGCTCCGTAACCGAAGCTATCGGATATCCGATATAAAAAAATATTCGTAAACGTAACCGAATCCGAAATAAAAGTTTCGGATAATATCGGATAGGAGCGGAGCCTAATTGAGACACGTTATGTGGCCATTTTATTTGTATTTTACTTTTGAAATTAAAAAATTAATATCCCTAACCGAAATTATTCGAAACTAACGAATAATCCGAAATAATTTCATATCCGTATCCGGTATAATAATCATTCCTATATCCGAAACCTATCCGTATCCGAAATTTCATATCCATAACATCCCTTATCTCATTACTATTTAAACCTATTCCGGTGTAAATCTGTACACTTAATTTAAATTTATTTACATAAGTATAAATAATTGTTGTAATTATTTTTTTTATTTTTTTTATTATCTTACTAGCTGTTCCTGCGACTTCGTCCGCGTGGAATTTAACTTTATTTTTGTAAAATAAAAGTAGCCTAAGTTACTCCTTATTACATCAGCCACCTGCCAAAAAAAGTTCCGTCAAAATCGGTCCCGCCATTTCAGAGATCAAACAGACCGACAGACAGATAGACAAAAATTGTAAAAAATGATATTTTTGGTGTATGTACCTTATTTATATTCATATGCATGTAGTAAAAAACGGTTATTTCAATATTACAAACAGACACTCCAATTTTATTTAGATGTAGATTTCTACTCATGTGCCGCCTACTTTATTTTTAGTATAACTTTCTTTACTACGGTTGTCTGTAATGCCCAATTTACAGTCAGCCCGAGTGGGCAGGGAAGTGAGCAGCGCGAGAGTGTAAACACGAGTGGAAACACTTCCCATGTCATTGGCGCTGCCACTCGCGCTGCCCGGCGCTCCCTCGATTGTCGGTTTTTCGTGCGCGAGTCAAAGGACTGGCAGCGCGAGTGGCAGCGTGTTTTTACATTCAGCCCTCTCGCTCAGTTGTCGCCGGGCAATATTTCCGGCAGCGCGAGTGGCAGGGGAAGTGGCTGAATCTAAACGTAGCATAAGAGATTGCGTTAGCGATAAGACCGCCTTCTGTACATTCTTCTTTCTTTTATATATTGTTATATATATATATCTTTTTTTAATATTGGTGCAATGAAGAATTGGAAGTATATAAAATAAATAATTACTTAAAGTGCTCTTGTAGTTAAATATAATATGAATTATACGGCATGTTATATTATTGACTATTTTAATTAAAAATTAGGTAAATGTGCCACTAAAACATCTTTCTTCTATTAAATACTAGCTGTGCCCGCGACTTCGTCCGCGCGTAATAGTGACCTTGACCATATATAGAAAAAAAAATTAATAATCTGACCCAAAAAAGCCAAAGAAAAAAAGATTCCTCGTTACAGATTAAAAAATGACGATTTTCTAGTACAAACTTTCATCCTCTATTTTTTACCCCCTTAAAGGTAACAATTTTACAAACTTAGTCATATTTATTTACATTTAACGAACAGTCTAAAAAATAAGTTTCAAGATTTTAGTTTTTAAAAATGACGCTACTTCTATACAACCCTTCATTTCCGTTTTCAACCCTTTTTCGCATTAAAAATAGCCTATGTCCTTTCTCAGGGTCTACACTATCTGTGTAACAAATTTCATTTAAATCGGTTCAGTAGTTTTGGTGTGAAACCGAGACAGACAGACAGAGTTACATTTGCATTTATAATATTATGTAGTAAGGGGTAAGAATGGTCTGAATGTTAGTACATGTTATATTATTAACTATTTTAATTATAACTTGCCACTAGAAATCTTTTTTTAAGATTTTAAATCGATTATGACAGAAGTCCAACGGGAGTTTGCTGTTTGCTTGTTTATATAGGCTAACCAAATTGGGTACCATTTTTGGGTTGACCCATTCAGTATTTGCTTGTAGACAATACCGTCTTTACCTTAAGGGCACACGGGGCCCGTGCTCAGGGCCCCCATTCTCAGGGGCCCCCGAAGGACTGACAATTTTTCTCACACATTTATTCTCAAAAGATTTTTATCGGGCACTGTACACTTTTTTCACAAATCAGACATGTTATTGTTCTTATATCTAATGAGCTTTTTGTAACTTTCCAAAAGGGCCCAGTATTCTTATGTGCCCAAGGGCCCCAGCCTTGCTTGAATTCTGCAGACGATTCTCTGAATTCTACTTAATTAGTTAAAGTCAATTAGATATACCTGAAAATGTAATTTGAACTTTATATTGTTCACAATAAAATTGTTATACACTGCAAATTTTACCTTGCTTGGTATTAACGACAAATATAGAAAATAGACAATTAAAAAGTTATGTCATAGACAAACCACTTAACATCAGGAGCGTAAGCTTGTTCATTCTAATTACGTAAAAAAAAATGCGAATATATATTTTTCTACTTAAGGTATATTGTCATAAGTGCTATTATTAAAAAATACGATTTGTTATATTAATAAAAGTCAATGTGAGATACGTTTATGAATTCTGTAATTTTGTAAGCTTCTCTGTAATACACGTATCTCTCTCTGTTACGATATCGTCGGTTAAATAGAAAAATGGCAGTATTCAAAATGTACATTTTTTTTAAAGACATACAATTATAGTTTTTTTTTAGTTTATTTAAATTATTGTTCTCTTTAAAGTTTTAAATTTACACCGAAGTATTGTATATCATTTTAAAAGTATTTAGATAATGATTAAGACGGCGTGGTTAATTTAATTGACTTATATAAAACGAGGCAATACTAGCTTCTAATTTTAGAAAATGTCATTTTTCTATTTAATCGCCGATATTATATTATAATAAGATGTATATTTGTAAGTATGCTATTAATATATACACTATAATACACTATCATACACTATCATACACACACGTACACACGCATAAAAACACATACACACACACGACACCGTCCTCGCCGGCGAAGACGACGACCTAAAACACACAATATCGCGTATTCAACCGGGCGCCAGTGCGCGCCTGGGCGCTCCACACCGGCGGCCCCGGGCGCCCCTCCGATCGATCCCCCGTCCATTTCAAACGGGGATCGATATTACGACGGCCTGAGCCGAGGTTCGAACCCCTAGTGGTGCCCTCAGACTAAAGTCGTATCCGTCAGACAGGAGTTGGCCTTCAGCCGCTCCATAAGTCCTTCCTTTGGTTTGGAGTGCTATCTGCACTCGCCCCTATCTTCCGATAAAGCTGTAAAGGCCAGCTGCGGCCAACAGCATTAGAGTAGTCCGAAAAAAAAACACTGGCTAAATTGTATTAAAATATTACACAGGTTTACGTCTAAGCTATATTATTGTAAAGTTTCATCAAAATCCGTTCGGTAGTTTTAGCGTGAAAGAGTAACAAACATCCATACTCACAAACTTTCGTGTTTATAATATTATTAAGATAACATCGTATTCCCACATATATTGTTGTGTGTAAAAAGGAGTGTAAGGAATTGTAAAAAATATTACACAAGTTTACCTCTACATGTAAATTAAAACTGTTATCCTTGTTTTGGTAAGGAACTGACTCCTGACTCCTGAAACAGCTCACGCTAGTTTGGGAGTCTGGACTACATCAAACTGTACACTCATGAAGGTTTAAATAAATATGAATAAAAATATGAAAATGATAAATAAATAAATAAAAATATATTATACGTCATGTAAGTATTATTATTTATATTGTAAGCGAAATAAATATTTATTCTACAATCTTTGTTGTTTTATTTATAAACTCACTAATGTATCTTGGTTTTATTAAAGTCATTTATGATATGTCGATAAAAAAAATTAAGAAATAGCATCTTGCAAACTGTATAACTGTACCCATTTCTTAAGTAAATTATTTACATAATAGATTTCCTTATTTCTTTTTTATACTACTATGGTGGCAAACTAGCATACGGCCCATCTGATGGTAAATGGTTACAGTAGCCTATGGACGCCTGAAACACCAGGGGTGTCACGTGCGTGTTGCCGACCCTTAAGAAACCTTAATATACCCTTCTTGAAAAACCGCACGCTGTAGTCTCGTGAGAAAACCTCGGCAGGAAGTTCATTAGGTAGCTATTTCAACTAAGAACTGGCATGAAACTTTATTCATAAAACAAGCAAGAAAGTATGTGTGAGTACCTCTATGTAACCTCTATAAGCCGTGAAGCAGCTTGCTTTGTATGATGGGCAGAGTAATTGCAAGGTAATAATTAAGATGAACAGAGAAATTGTAGGGTAATAATTAAGATGGGCCGAGAAATATTACCGTATATTTACTCTACCTATCTTACAAAGCAAGTTTCTTGCCGGCTCCAGATAGAGTTGAGGGGTAGTACAGATGACTCATATTTGGTAATGCTATTGATGCGTCCGTTGCCATTTTCCAGCGTGTGGGTCATCAGCACATTTTCCTAATGGAATGGTGCATGTGCCTGATGCGCTAACGGTATACGCTGGTGGGGCACCAGTGGAGAATGATCAGATGAGCATGAGGACAAGTCAATTTGCCCGTCGTGACAAATTCATCAGGATTTTATCACGATGGTTTCCAGAGGGAACCGCGTGGAAGTCAACCTAATATAGTACATTATAAGGTTATTAATCCACATAACTAACAATCCCATACCCCCGGCCAGCAGGTTTGGCATTGCAGTTACAAATATACAATACTAGCTGTACCCGTGTTTTAACCCGCGTGAAATTTATAGCTTATATGTTACTAGCTACTCGCCCCGGCTTCTCACGGGTGTACATGTATTATATATATAAACCATCCTCTTGAATCACTTTATTCATTAAAAAAACTACTTCAAAATCCGTTGCGTAAGTTAAGCATACATAAGGACGGACAGATAAAATCCCTTCGGTAATCTTTATGTGAAAGAGTAGTAACAAACATACATACTCACAAACTTTCGTGTTTTTAATATTCATTCATAATTTAAGAACTGTGCTCTTGTCGGTGGAGCTCCCGCCCCCTTCCACGATCTTCTATCAGTCCCTTTAGCTGTTGATACGACACGACTTCAACTTTTTCTTTAACCTGCTTGATATAGCTGTGTCTTGGTCTTTCCCTTCCTTTCTTTCCATCTATTTTTCCTTCAATAATATTGTCATATCAAGTGCCCCAACATTTTATTAAGATAAAATAGTATTCCCACATATAATGTGTGTGTAAAAAGGAGTGTAAGGAATTGTAAAAAGTATTTTTGTGTCTGTGTTTATAAATGAATACAACATTATATTAAATACATTTATTTGAGCTGGTAACACATTCGACGAAAAATATTATTTTTAAATTCACAACACTTACAAGCTTTGGTCAATATATAATTTATACATTTGATAATAAGTAGTATAAATATTACAATAATTTAATAAAGTTACAATTGTCTTACATGGTCAAATTGTAAAAACAATGTTTATATAAAGCATCACAATTTTACAAAACATTTAAAATTTATATATTATCAGCTGTACACGCGACTTCATCCGCATGGAATTTAACTTTATTTTTCTAAAATAAAAGTAGCCTAAGTTACTCCTTATTACATAAGCTACCTGCGAATAAGTCCCGTCATAATCGGTCCAGTCATTTCAGAGATTAGCCGGAAAAAAAGGGGCGAGTGCAGATGGCACTCCAAACCAAAAGAAGGACTTAAGGAGGCGGCTGAAGGCCAACTATAAGTTCGATCATCGGCTCAGGTAATTTGGACTGATGATCTCAATGCTAGCAATGTACCATGTCAGCTTGACCTCCACGCGGTTCCCCTGGAGACCATCGTGATAAGTTCCTGGAGAATAGATCACGATGTGCTAACTGACCTGACCTCATGCTCATCTTATCGTCCTCCACTAGTGCCCCGCCAGCGTAAACCGTTAGCGCAGGCGGGTGCACCATTCCATTATCATCCATAAAAAAAACATCGGCTCAGGCCGTCGTAATTCTGATCCCCTTATGAATTGGACGGGGGATCGATCGGAGGGACCCCCCTCCGATCTATATCCGATACATCTAATTTACAATACTATTATATAATATAAATAGCATATATGTATATCAATTTAAATACACTATATTTGAAACAGCATAAGCACAAGGCAGCCAACAAGGACGGGGATATGCGGACGGCGATGTTAATCTTATATTATTGACAGTCTCGATGGTCCAACAGTTACAAGCACCGTTTTACTTTCAATGGTCGTGGGTTCGACTCCTCGCACATTGTAAATATTTGTATTCATGAGTATCATGGCTTGTATTGGTCTGGGTGTTTTCTATGTACATATATAATGTATGAATTTACAAATACAACGATATATTTTTTTAATTTGGATATATAAAAAAATGTAGCTAATTTGGTTAAAATATTAAGATTTTATTAAGATAAATATATTTTTATAGTATTTAATATTAATTTTAATCAAAGAGTATATATTAAAACAATAGACTGTCTAAGTAAATTGTTATTAGAATTTTTAAAAAAATATTGTTAAATTGTTTCGATTTTTTTTTCGATATGAAATTGTAAGACAATATTATAGTACACATAACAAAATTATAGTTATAGTTATTGATAAAACAGATTACACTGTATCTATATTTATATTTTTGTATAAAGTGTAATAAAAATTTCATTATGTAAAATATCAGTCATTCTTATTATGTATAATACTGTAGTATTAAATATAAAATCTGCTTCTTCGTTATCCCGTTTATTTGTGGTCGTCGTAATATATTTTTCTCTTCCATTCATCCCTATTCGCAATCATCTCGTTATTTACTCTCTTTCTTACATTCATCTTTCACACAGTCCATCCATCTCTTTTTCGGTCTTCCTCTGCCCTTATTCACATTCATATGTATCATCTTTGAGATATTATCTTCATTCCTACGCATTATTCCAAAAAACAGCAATATTCATAATATTAATACAAGATTTAAAGACAAACTTGTAGTCCCCAAGTATCGTTTAGAAAAAGTTAATTCACAATAAGATACAGAATTCCTTAAATAAATCAAAACATCTGTTAAATCATATTTACTGAGCAAAGCCTAAACGATTACTTGAATGACGAGTGTGCATGGCAATAGTTGTTCATGCACTGAATTTTCATTTAATGTTAGACATAGACACCTATATAAATATACATTGTAAATAAACTGGCTTTAAAAAAAAAAAAGTAATCAATTGAGTTTCTTGCCAGTTCTTCTCAATTGGATCTATATACCGAGATAAGGAAAAAAATAAAATTATAATGTAAAAATTTTACGTTCATAAGCGGCTAAAATGTCCTACATAAATAAATGATTTTTGAATTTTTGAATTTTTGAATTACATGTCCATACCACGTCAGATATTCGGTAGGTATGAGAATAGATTCTTATATAATTTTTATACCTTTTAACGTAAGGTAAGGGCAACCCCAAAAATGTTATTTTTTTATTTTTTATGATGTGGTGTTTAAAAATACATTCAATTCTAAATTAATATATATAATCCCCTATATAGTGAACTAGCTTTTGCCCGTGGCTTCGCTCGCGTTAATTTATCCCCTTAGGGGTGGAATTTATCAAAATTGTTTCTCATAGAATGCCTATGTCATAGTAGCTTTATGAATTTATGCATGCTTGGGGGTAGAATTAAGTCTCACGTCATAACATCTACCTGCATGCCAAATGTCAGCCCGATCGATTTAAAATTGACAAAGTTTCATACAAACTTACATCCCCTACTTTATCCCCCGCGGGCAAAAGCTAGTATTTCATAAAATCTTGTTGGTTCTAGACAGGACAAGACCTTTTAGAAAATTCTCGAGAGATTTCACAGGTATACTTCTCAATACGCTTCCTTTTCGACCGCATATAAATCAACCACATCGCAATTTTTTTATCATATATTATATGTGGTATTATCAATTGCACTGCATTTATAAAATAAAAATATCGAAGCTCGGTTACCCAGCTACGTGTCCAGGTCACCATCTACCGAGCAGCAGGCTCGTTGATGGTGGGCAGCGGAGCTATGATAGGTGCTGGTAGCTTGTTGACTGGCGGTGGTGGTGTCGGGGAGCTGGTCGTAGGGTACACCGTCCCTCCCACTGGCTGCGACGGTAGCTGGCGACACAGCTTGGCCATCGCGGATGCGCTGTCGCGTACCACTGTCGGTGTATGTTTTACAAAAATATTATAATACTAGCTGTACGCGACTTCGTCCGCGTGAAATTTAACTTTATTTTTCTAAAATAAAAATTGCCTAAGTTACTCCATATTACATCAGCTACCTGCCAATAAAAATCCCGTCAAAATCGGAGCAGTCATTCCAGAGATTAGCCGGAACAAACAGACAGTTTGTTTCGGCTAATCTCTGGAATGGCTCTCAGACAGACAGATAAAAATTGATTTTTTTTTTATTTTTGGTGTATGTACCGTATTTATATTCATATGCATGTAATAAAAAACAGTTATTTCAATATTACAAACAGACAGTTCAATTTTATTTATATGTATGTATGTATTTGTGTACCAATATTATATGTATATTATTATGTGATTATACATATGTATATATATATATATATTGACTGAGAAAATGTCTCATGGTCTTATGGTGCATATGGCCATATGCACCTTTATTTTTCTATTTATGCATTGAAGTTATAATAAATGCTTACTTAAAGTGAGGCAGGGTAAGAGATGGTTACCACTTAACATCAGATAACTCAGCAGTTCATTTGCCATTCCAATTACAAAAAAAAAACCATACCTGGTTGTACAGGATAAGAGGTGGTAGCTGGTGGACCTGGTGGTCTCGGCCGTGGTGGCGACGGTGCCGGCGTGGAGTACTCTTGCCGTGCCAGCTCTGTTCAGATTGTAATAAATATTGAATAATCATTATATAATATAAAATAAAGTCGCTGTCGCTGTCTGTCCATATGTATGCTTAAATATTTAAAACTACGCAACGGATTTTGAAGCGGTACTTTTAATAGATAGAGTGATCCTAGAGGAAGGTTTTATAATACACGTCCAGTGGTTTTTGCGTTGATAGATCACGGCTTTGAGTTGTATATATTTAGATTCGCTCGCGTTAGTTTATCCCTTTAGCGTGGCCAATAGTTGTGAAATTTATCAAAATCCATGTTTCTTAGGGGATGGCTGGGCGGCAAAGAAAACATTTGATGAAACTTTTACAATAATATAGAAATTCTTAGTTTACATCAGAATAACACAACCTTACTAATATTATAAATCTGAAAGTACAGATGTTCGTTACGCTTTTACGCAATAACTACTGAACTGATCATCGTGAAATTTCGTACACATGTCCTAGGAGGTATTAAAAAGAACATAGGATACTTTTTATAAAAAAAAATATGTTTTCATAAGAAACAAAAAAATAAAATATCATCATTTTGCTACTTCAGCGTCATCTAGCAGACATTAATGAAGTTATGCGAGCGAAACCGCGGCTAAAAGCTAGGAGGCTATAAATTGCGGGTGAAACCGCGATCACAGCTAGTATATACATAAAAATACCTGTATACGGTCTTACCTTTGACCCTCTTTATGCAAAAATAGAAGAAGTAACAGCAGAGTAGTAACAAGAGGACGACGACGCCACCTAGCGCCACGTAGTAAGCCACGTGGCTCGGGGGCCGAGCCCCCAGCACCGGCGCGCCCATACTGACAGGACACAATAACAAAATACTTACTAACTTCACAGATAACATAGTGTGACATGGCGAACAGGGCCATCGGCCATATCCTCGCTCTTGCAGGCGCCTCGCGTAACAATCGCGTCTCTATGTTGATTGTCGCATGCCTAATCCTTGTTAATGTAAAATTAAAACAATATTTATTTTAAAAAGCAGCACACAAGTTTCTTGCTCATTCTTCTTGTGATGAGTCGGCATTCCGAATGAGTGGTAAAATAAAAAAATGTGACTATTCAAAAGTGCTTATATTAAGTTTATTTGAATAAAGATTATATCTATAACCAAAGCAAATTTTTAACAACCAGTGAGCGATATTTTGCCTAATGTCAAGTTGCAAAAACTTTCCGATTTAGCCATTTAATCACCAATAAACAAAATTACCAACACTATATTATTTAAAAAAAATGTAAAATAAGACGTAGCTTTACATTTTTTAAATATTAGATTCTAACACACGATATTGCGTTTTGTAATGGAGTAACCTAAAGTCGATTTTTTCAAAATATAATGATATTTATTTAATCAAAGTATGTAATGAAAAATTTCTATTTCTCAGTACCTATTCAAGATATCTTCAAATTGATAATAATAATAATAATAATAATCAGGTCTATTACGCGCACACACACATACACACATGGGAGAGATATAATAAATAAATACATATATATATATATATAATAATAATAATAATAATAATCATTTATTCAGCATAAAAAAGAGTACAGAGTAAAAAAGAAAACTTAAATACTAATAATCGTCTATGCTGAAAAGGCTTCCACTCAGCTGGTGCCGCAGCGTGTCACTACAGCGCTGATTTTAGTGGAGCCACTTGAAAAAAAGAAACTATATATGACTATCGATGAATTATAACATATATTTTTTCAATTTTGCAATATTAGAAACTGTAAAAAAATGAAAACTATAAGTTTTTGGGGTTGTTTGGTGGTTATTGAATACTTACTTAAAAAGGAACTTCCGATTTGGTCTTCAAAATCGTCATTATCACGTACATAATTCTCTAATCCACTGATATGAAATGTCCACACCTCAGTAACTGTTATCACAAATCACTATCGTAATTTTTAAAACGTTTACAATTTTATTTTATCACTACTCGTAGCTTAAAATTTGGACATAATACATTTTGATCCCATTTTAACAATTAATTACAATTCAATATCAAAAATTAATGTATACAGTGATATATTGGAGTTTAAAAAAGCTACAGATAAACATTTTGTAGTAGAAAATCTAAGATAAACTGATGCTGGTACTGGCGAATGAAATGATATGACTGATCCGAACAAGAATCTTTGAAGTTCGTCACGTTTAGATACTGTGTCCACAGTTAGGGAAAGAATTTGCGAGACTTACAACAATCTGAAGCTGAACAAGCTGAAGAGTTTGTTTGTTTTCAGTTTCAAAAGAGTTAGTGATTGCACTAATAAAAGCTTACGTAACAATAACAAACTGATTTTACCTAAATGTCGTTAATCGTTTTATGGCAATTGCGAAGGTTTTACAATAAAATATCTTTTAAATGTCTATAAAATTGAAGAATTCGTTAACGATAATAATGTTTTTATAGTCTTTAAATCTATAGCACTGACAATATTATCTGATTACATTAGTAATGAGTGCTTATCGCATGCCTCTTACTTGTTATACTGTAATTATTTATATAAAAAAAAACATCTATTAAAAAGAGCAACACACAAGTTTCTTGCTCATTCTTCTTGTGATGAATCTGCATTCCGAATGAGTGGTAGAATCAAAATATGACTATTCAAAAGTGCTTGTAATGAGTTTATTTGAATAAAGATTATTTCTATTTCTATTTTGTTTGAACGCGTTAATCTCTGGAACTACTACGAAAAATATTTTTGTGTCGGATAGTCCATTTATCGAGTAATAGGAGCACAGCTGCAATGAAAATTATTGCAAAAGGTGGGGAAATGAAAGCAGACGAAGTTTCGCGAGTCAGCTAGTAGAGTATAAAATTGATATAATATCAAAAATATTAACGTAAAGCTATTAAATATTTCATTCCAAAACAATTATTTGTAATACTACAGTTTTTAAAGAAAAATAGAAGAATAATAAGCACTTTAAAGTATTTTTTTTATTGTACCACGGCCTCGATTGTCTATGGTCTTAGTAGTAGAGCTTGTGTTATGGGTATTTGACAACTGACGTAAGTACATAAGTACATTTTTTGTAAATACATAACATAGATAAAAACACCCAGACTAACAAAAAAAATTATGAATGCTTACAAATGTTTCCATCATTTCCATCGTGCGAGGAATCGAACCCGCGACCATTGACTACACCACGAGACCACTAGGCCATAGACTGTATTTCTTAAAAAATATAAATGCCTTTTATACTTAAAATAAAAATCCATACGAGGGAGAGTTACTAATAATTATCTACTTATTACAGCCAATTAACATATTGGGAACGTCCATCAATATCCGAACGTGTGGTAACGTTACTGACACTGTGCTTAGAGTTGGAAAACAGTGTGGTCCTGAAGGATGGGAGGCGTGTCACGTCAGAGCAGAGCAGCAACAAGTAGCGACACTCCGGCGCCAGGCTGCAGCACGCCAGGGGTGGCCACATGTACAAAATAAATATTTTCTTTATACTTACTATGTAATATTATAGGTGTGCTAAACCGCCAGACCTCGGTAATCTAGTGGTTTAGCACACCGACTTACTCCCGATGGTCGCGGGTTCGATTCCTTGCACGACACAAACATTTGTATTCATGAGTATGATTGTTTGTATCGGTCTGGGTGTTTTCTATGTATATTATATACGTATTTACAAAAAAAAGTATGTAAGTATTTATATCAGTCGTCTAGTACCCATAACACAAGCTCTGGTTACCGTAGGACTAGATGGCGCTGTGTTAATTGTCTACGGCTATTTATTTATATTATGTTATTTGGGTCCTTATAATATTATAAATACTATAAGATAAAGCAACTCTGTCTGTCTCGCTTTCCTGCCAAAACTACGGAACTATTAACCATTTTTGGTTCACAAATAGTCAAGACCCTGAGAATAGACATAGGCTACTTTTTAATCCGAAAAAGGGTTGTAAGGGGTTGAAAGGGGAGACGAAAGTTTATATGGACGCATTGACATTTTGAAAGCTTGAATTGAAACTTATTTTTAGGATCTTGATGGAACATAAGTAAAGCAAAAGGGTTGTAAGGGTTGAAAGAGGAGATGGAGGGTTGTATGGAAGTATCGTCATTTTTATGGCTAGAAGCTTGAAACTTACTTTTTAGGCAGTTGATTAAATATAAATAAATATGATATTCAAAGTTTTGTAAATATGAGTTGAATGTTTGTATGTGAAATAGTCATTATTGAAGCTAGAACGATGAACCTTATTTTTTGTGGGTTACATTGTTTATATTTTTTCTGTATTTATATTCTGTATTTCGCGGGCACAACTAGTTTTACTATAAGACTTTCTTTATTTTACGTGTGTATTTCCGCAGAATATAAGTATTGGGGGAAGGATATTGTGAGTAATGTGGACTGATGCAATGCCGGATATGTAATTGTGTATGTCTTCTGGTATTTGGCTGGCAAT
The DNA here is from genome assembly GCF_030625045.1 of Achroia grisella. Classification (NCBI taxonomy): domain Eukaryota; kingdom Metazoa; phylum Arthropoda; class Insecta; order Lepidoptera; family Pyralidae; genus Achroia; species Achroia grisella. The sequence goes on from NW_026712988.1 coordinate 421,072, forward strand.
TCTACCAAAATTGCAAAAAAAAAAAACAATTTTCCATAAACAAAGATCTCACTATAACCTCATAATGTCTTTGAACCAAACAAAACAATGAGCCGATAAATGACAATCAAGTATTGACATGCGCAGAAACGACATTTCTTTCCGGTACCCCTAATAACATGACAGGTCCTTCCTTTCCTATCCTTAAAAACATGTTTACTGCCTGACTTAAGACCTGACACCATCCTCGTTCTAGTATTTTCCAGTAATAATGTAATCGTTAGTACAAAATTGCAAAGAAATCCTATTATTTTCCATTCCAGGGGACTAAGGTAAGATATCCTTTTTATCTCATCCTCCAAGCTTGTTCGCTTGTATTATTATAAACATTTCGTGTATTATTATAAACATGTTCACTACTATTTGAAAAAAATACGAGCTGAGTTTCTTGTCAGTTCTTCTCATCTCGATATCATTCCGAACTGACGGTAGATTTGACATATCATAGAGCCTGTAATAGAGCTATATGAATAAAGATATTTTGAATTTGAATTTGAATTTGAATACTGCTGACAAAGCAAATAGCTTGGCGGCTGAAATAGATTTTTTTTTTACTTATCAAGAATATATATATATATAAACATATATACATATAGATATAGCTACATCAGCCAAAATTGGTTACCATGTAGTCGACTTTATACACAGTCTTAGAACTATAGCAGTACGTAGCAGCCCTACGTTGTTGGGTAGTCTCGTCTCGCTGGCGCCGCAGGACCACTCGCATGCGCAGTGTGACTGTCACCATCCTCCACCAACAGTCACGTAGTATGACATACTGCCTGGTTGTTATAAAAACATCAGCAATCATCATTATGGAGATCTGAGATAAAATCATTAGCAAGTTTCTTGATTATTCTTCTTAATGACACAGTTTTCTAAATGACTATTAGACAGTGCTTCAGTTTAAAATTAGTATGTATCGGATCCTTGATACAAATTCATCATTAGCAAAGTTTCTTGCTCATTCTTTTTGTGAGGAGACAACTTACCAAATGAGTCATCATCTGCTTCTTCCTTATCCCATTTATTTATGGGTGTTGTAATATGTTTTTCTCCATTCATCTCTGTTCGCAGTCAACCCATTATTTACTCCCTTTCTCACCATATCATCTTTCACACAGTCCATCCATCTCTTTTTCGGTCTTCCTCTACCCTTATAACCATCCACATTCATATGTAACACCGTCCTTAGGATATGATCTTCATTCCTGCGCATTACATGCCCATACCACGATAGACGATTACTCTTTAACCTCTCCGACATGACCAAATAAAAAAAAATATGATAATTCAAGAGTGTTTAAGTTTAAATTAGTACAATTTCAAAACTTAGTACAAAATCTTCAGCAAAGTTTCTTGCTCGTTCTTCTTGTGATAAGACAACTTACGGAATGAGTGGTAGATTAAAAAAAATATTATAATTCAAGAGTGTTTAAGTTTAAATTAGTAGAATTTCAAAACTTAGTACAATATCTTCAGCAAAGTTTCTTGCTCGTTCTTCTTGTGATAAGACAACTTACGGAATGAGTGGTAGATTAAAAAAAATATTATAATTCAAGAGTGTTTAAGTTTAAATTAGTAGAATTTCAAAACTTAGTACAAAATCTTCAGCAAAGTTTTTTGCTCGTTCTTCTTGTGATGAGTCAGCTTTCCGAATGAGTGGTAGATTAAAAAATTATATATGCTTATTTAAAAGTGCTTCAGTTTAAAATTAATATGAATGGGTTTCTTGATACAAAGTCATCAGTAAGTTTCTTGCTAGTTCTGCTTGTGATCAGGCAGACTTTTGAATGAGCGGCAGATTAAAAAAAAATAGTCAGTTTGTTTACCAGTTACGTAAAAAAATAAAAAATTTACAATTTGTTATTTTGTATTTATTTATTTATTATATTTATGATGTATTGATTGTGCTGTTGGCATCGCCGACAAAATTCAATAATAAAAAGATTATTTCGTAACCTTTAAGTAGAGAGCTCTGTTCTCAAGAGTACGATCGTGTTTTGTTTTTGTTTCTCTTCACAATTATTAGACCTCTGATTATATTTAGAATATTATAAAAGTATATAATTAGGATTTAATTCATAATTTAATTGGTTTCAACGATCACACTTTTCGTTGATATATGTGTCTATATATATTTATTTATAAGTATGTTGTCTAAAGACAACCCTATCGTTTCATATTTTATCACGTAAGTCCTTAAGATATACATAACATTGAAACATAATATTGAAACCTTCAAGAAAAGAGCTTATTCCTTTTTAAAAGGCCGACAACGTACTTGCAATTCCGTATTATACCCTTCTTTAAAACCACACATTCGAGAAAATTTCGGCGGGTACTTTAATCCCCAATCTAAGTGTACGCGGGAGGAATCTCCTCTTCGAAGTTAGTAATAATATTGCCCTTAAAAGGGTAAAACAAACCTTGTTTTACCCTTTTAAGGGCAATATTATTATTAATGAAAGTTTGTACGAAAGTTCTTAATTTTTCAAGTTAGAATGATGTAACTTTTCTTTGGTGTTTTTTGTTTAAAATTAAATATTTTCCTCGGTCACTATATAAAGCGGATGAAGTCGAGGGCATTATATAATATGTATTTTATTATAATAAAAGTAAATTCCAGACATATAAAGTTATGTAGAACAGTATAAAATAACTAAGAATTAAGAGCACAACAATTAATCAGTATGTCTGCAGGAGAAGCCATTTTGTTTTCTTAGTTTTCCCGCGCAAACGTAATGCGCCACAGATAAACAATATTGCACGGCGCGCAGCCGCAGTAGGATGACAAGCACGTCATAGCTGTATGCGATTGTGTACTAAGCATGAGTATTAACACTAACATATATAGGAAACTAACTTCGTTAGACGAAGTTATAGTGATCTTGATCAAATAAAAATAAAATATTCAATAGTCTAACTCAAAAACCAAGAAAAATGTTTCATCGTTCTAATTTCAAAAATTACGATTTCCATACAAACTTTGAAGCCATTTTGTTGTCTTAGTTTTCCCGCGCAAATATAATGCGCCACAGATAAACAATATTTAGGATGACAAGCACGTCATAGCTGTATGCGATTGTGTACTAAGCATGAGTATTAACACTAACATATATAGAAAACTAACTTCGTCTAACGTGTTATAGTGATCTGTACAAATAAAAAAAAATTAAAAATAATCTAACTCAAAAACCCCAACAAAAATTTCATCGTTCTAATTTCAAAAATGACAATTTCCATACAAACTTTTGAAGCCATTTTGTTGTCTTAGTTTTCCCGCGCAAATGTAATGCGCCAGAGATAAACAATATTGCACGGCGAGCAGCCGCAGTATGATGTCGAGCGCGTCATAGCTGTGTTGTTGTTTTTTTTAATACTACCACAGATAACATAATGTTACAATACTAGCATAAGTATTAACAATATGTATATTATAGTACAGAAAAACGGAAAAATTTAAAAATATAGTTTTGTACTAAAGTATTGATTCTTTCGTCTATGAATCAGATTATTTCTTTGGTTGGTTGCTTGTAGGATGTGGTGGGTCGCAAGATGATGATGATGGTGATTTGTTCTTCACTGCTTCATCATATGACGGTGGTGGAGCTAGAAAATAAATAGAATACGCTATTGTATTGCACAGAATAATAAATAATAATATTCTCAGGACAATTCACACAGCGCCATGTTGTCCAAGCTGCCTAAAGTTTGTGTTATGGATACAAATACATAGATATATATTTTTTTTCGTAAATACATACATATTATACGTTTTATATTTACGATTCCTCGCACGGTACAAACATTTGTATTCATGACTATGATTGTTTGTATCACAGACCAATTGGATTAGTACTCACCAAGGTGGCCCGGTTGCGCTCGGTACTCAGTTCCCATGTCTATCGTGCATTCCTCATTGGTTTGTGGCCCATAGTTCTGGTTTGAGATTTGTCGCCCTTAAAAAAAGTATTTTTTATTTATTTAATACTAGCTGTTGCCGCGACTTCGTCTGCGTGGAATTTACCTTTATTTTTCTAAAATGAAAGTAGCCTAAGTGTTGGAGCTTCAGCAGCTCCAATAATACAAATGATGATATGAGAAATATACTCTAATTGCTGATTCTTTACAAGAATATAAATTATGTCCATATTGGGCATTATGCCCAATTTACACTCAACCCGAGTGGGCAGGGAAGTGAGCAGCGCGAGAGTGTAATTCTACGTTTACATTCAGCCGCTTCCCCTGCCACTCTCGCTGCCGGAAATATTGCCGGGTGACAACTAAGCGAGAGGGCTGAATGTAAAAACACGCTGCCACTCGCGCTGCCAGCCCTTTGACTCGCGCATGAAAAACAGACAATCGAGGGAGCGCCGGGCAGCGCGAGTGGGAGCGCCAATGGCGTGGAAAGTGTTTCCACTCTCGCGCTGCTCACTTCCCTGCTCACTCGGGCTGAGTGTAAATTAGGCATGAACAGGCAAGGGAAGCGGCTGAATGTAAACGTAGCATAACTTTGCCGTCGTACTATGCACAAGTGGCGGTCGGCTCCGTTCGGGTATTGTGTTCTCAGGACTGGCCCCTTTGGTCGCGCTGCTGTTTTTTTTTTTTTTGGTGGATGATAATGGAATGGTGCACCCGCCTGCGCTAACGGTTTACGCTTACGGGGCACCAGTGGAGGATGAGGTCAGGTCAGTTAGCCCATCGTGACAAATTCACTAGGAATTTAACACGATGGTTTCCAGGGGGAACCGCGTGGAGGTTGACCTGACATGGTACATTGCTAGCAATGGGGTCATTAATCCACATTACTAACAATCCCCCTTCCCCCCGCGCTGCTGCATTAGAGTACCGTGCAATGAACACTAAGTTACTCCTTAGGCCGAGTAGCTAGTATATGCATAGAAAAGTGCATGAATATTGTGTCATATTTTTTGATTCTACCACTCATTGGGAATTCAGATTCAGATTCAGAGCAAGAAACTTGCGAGAAAATCTGTCTGTAGAAAATAATGTTATTTTTCAACACATTAGCTCGTAAAGTAGATCTAATTTCACTATTTTTCTATATATAAAACAGATCATAAAAATAAAAAAAAACGCGTAGTTGTGTCTATAAATATGTGTGTACACGCGCGTCCGCGTCTGATAGTATATATGTATGACTAGCTGTACCCGCGACTTCGTCAGCGTTTTCTAAAGTAAAAGTAGCCTAAATTACTCCTTACTACATCAGCTACCTGCCAAAGAGATCCCATCAAAATCGGTCCAGCCATTTCAGAGATTACTGATAGTATATATGTATACCCGCACATTGTCCGCGTGGAAATTAACTTCATTTTCTAAAATAAAAGTAGCCTAAATTACTCCTTACTACATCAGCTACCTGCCAAAGAGGTCCCCGTCAAAGTCGGTCCAGCCATTTCAGAGATTAGCCGGAACAAACAGACAGACAGACAAAAATTGTAAAAAATGTTATTTTGATGTATGTACCGTAATTATATTCGATTATAAAAGACGTTTGTTTCAATATTACAAACGGACACTCCAAATGTATAGATGAGAAGGTAACTTTGTCTGTCTCGCTGTCTTGTCAAAACTATTGAACCGATTTAAATGAAATTTTGTACACAGATAGTCTAGAACCAGAGAAAGAACATGAGGCTTTTTAATGCGAAAAAGAGTTGTAAGGGGTTTTTTATGGATGATAATGGACGATGATACTTTTTATTGACTTTTATTGGTATAAATTATTCAAGATTTTTTCATTATTTGGTCATGGTTACTATTTTACGTGGACGAAGTCGCGGGTACAGCCAGTATCGTAATATACTATTAGTTATCATCACCATCATCATCATCATCATCGCAGCCCGGAAGACGTCCACTGCTGGACATAGGCCTCCCCCAAAGATCTCCACGACGATCGGTCCTGCGCTGCTCGCATCCAATGCCTTCCAGCGATCTTGACCAGATCGTCGGTCCACCTTGCTGGAGGCCTTCCCACGCTGCGTCTTCCGGTCCGTGGTCGCCACTCGAGGACTTTCTTGCCCCAACGGCCACTTGTCCTACGAGCTATGTGCCCTGCCTATTGCCACTTCAAAGTCACAATTCTTCGGGCTATGTCGGTCACTCTGGTTCTTTTGCAGATCTCCTCATTTTTGATTCGATCACGCAGAGTAACTCTGACCATAGCCCTCTCCATTGCCCTCTGAGTGACTCTGAGCTTGTTGATGGGGGCCATAGTTAGCCCATAGTTAGTCATCATTACATAGTATAAAACAAAGTCGATGTCGCTGTCTGTCCCTATGTATGCTTAAATATTTCAAAATACGCAACGGATTTTAAAGCGGTTTTTTTTAAATACATAGAGTGATTCAAGAGGAAGGTTTATATGTATAATACATGTACACCGGTGGGAAGCCGGGGTGGGTAGCTAGTATTATATACACTCACTGCTTGGTACGTGTTTGATACAGCATAACTTCTTGAGGCAGAAGTACACACCAACAATGACAGCAAATACCAGAGAGGCTGGTATAACCAACACTACCTGCCTCATTGTTCAGACTTCGAAGATTCTGGAACAGGAGACAAATAAATAAATTACTGGACAATTCACACAGCGCTATCCAATCCCACGGTAAGCAGAGCTTGTGTTATGGGTACTAGACGACTGATATAAATATGACATAAAATGTATGTTCTAGAAGTTTGATATAATCATGTTTATTATTGAGTATAAGATATAAGTTCTGATTTGACCATAACAGTGTCACCTACCTACTGACTTTAAAAAGAACCACCATTGTGTGCACAGGCCTGTTCTGTTTAATCGCTCGAAGTCCAAAATACATATATGTGAAAGAAGAAATTAATAGTCTCTCGTTGCTGCTGCCGCCCCGGAACACACTCCTCATTTGAAGACTTTGATGGCCTCAGTGATCTTACCAGATTTCTACTTTACCAGATCTGTTATATATGCATTGTAGTAGTTATCATACTGGAATACGATGAAATTTACGATATTCGCTGCAATTGTCAATTACTATATTAATTCAAAACTAATTTTACAGTGAGAATATATTTGTATTTAAATATTAAGGTAATAATAAAACGTGCGCTATGGACTATTAGTTTGATTAAAGTTAGTAATACTAAATTGGCGATTAGACTTAGTTCTGCCGCTTATGCGGTAAGAAGGATTTAACAGAAGACAATTAACAGACGTGGCAACGTCTAAACTTGTGTATTTTAGCTATTTCCATAGCGTTATATCGTATGGGTAAGAAGAATAAGATAATGAGCAGACGTGGCAATAGCTAAACTTATGTATTTTAGCTATTTCCATAGCGTTGTATCGTATGGGTAAGAAGAATAAGATAATGAGCAGACGTGGCAATAGCTAAACTTATGTATTTTAGCTATTTCCATAGCGTTGTATCGTATGGGTAAGAAGAATAAGATAATGAGCAGACGTGGCAATAGCTAAAATTGTGTATTTTAGCTATTTCCATAGCGTTATGTCGTATGGGTAAGAAGAATAAGATAATAAGCAGACGTGGCAATAGCTAAACTTATGTATTTTAGCTATTTTCATAGCGTTATATCGTGTGGGTAAGAAGAATAAGATAATGAGCAGACGTGGCAATAGCTAAAATTGTGTATTTTAGCTATTTCCATAGCGTTATGTCGTATGGGTAAGAAGAATAAGATAATGAGCAGACGTAGCAATACCTAAACTTCTGTATTTAAGCTATTTCCATAGCGTTATATCATATGGGTAAGAAGAATAAGATAATAAGCAGAGGTGGCAATAGCTAAACTTGTGTATTTTAGATATTTCCATAGCATTATGTCGTATGGTATTTTGTTATGGGGCAAAGCAGCTGATATAAATACAATATTTATTTTACAAAAGAGGGCCATTCGCTCCATTTATAGTATAGGTTCCAGGGAGTCTTTACGTGAGTGGTTTAAGGAATCCAATATCCTTACCGTTGCAACTCAATACATCTACGAAAATATTATGTATACCAGGAAAAACATTGACAGTTTTAAAAAAGTAGGTGATTACACTAATAAAAGCTTACGTAATATCAAGAGACTAGTTTTACCTAAGTGCCTTTGACTAAAGTTAGTAATTCGTTTTATGGAAATTGCGTAAGGTTTTACAACAAACTGCCAATGTCTGCCCTAAATACGTATAAAACAGTTTCTATGTAAAAAAACTAATAAAATTGAAGAATTAATGAATGAGAAAAATGTTTTTGTAGAAAAAATCTAAATTAAAATTCATAGCGCTGACAATATTATCTGATTGCACAAAGATTAAGCACGGAGAGGTTTCTATTTTGATTATCGCATTCCTCCTATTTGTTACTGTATTTATTTATTTAAAATAACATTTATTCAAAAGAGCTACGTTACGTTACACGCTAGTTTCTTGCTCGTCTTTCTTGTGATGAGTCTGCATTCCGAATGAGTGGCAAAGTAAAAGTTATATCGAGTTTATTTGAACAAAAATTATTTCTACTCTATTCTAGTACTCACCTGACTAATAGTAGCCTGCAGATGATATGCAGCGTAAGCAATAAGTTACGAGTATTATTGAATATCCTTCCTGCACTAAAACCAGACCAATAACCTATTATATAGTTTTATAAAGAATTTTCCTGTTATTTGTACTGGTGTACGCTAATATACATTTTATCGCTTTAGATTTAAGAATGAAAGTTGAATTTAATGTTTACTTTCGGTCATTACTCAGTATATTTGTTATACAGTAATTACAAATATGTCATATATTTAATGACGAGCTCGGTGGTCTAGCGGTCTAGCACCCCGCTTTACGACCGATGGTCACGGGTTCGATTCCTCGCACGGCACAAACATTTGTATTCATAAGTATGATTGTTTGTATTGTATTGTATGTATGTACAAAAAAAATATCTATGTATTTGTATCAGTTATCTAGTACCGATAACACAAGCTTTAGCTAGCTTAACTTCGGTCTAGATGGCGCTGTGTGAATAGTCCTGTTAAAAAAAAACCACGTTGTTTGTCCACGATGGACTCCTAAAATCCATGGCGGACAAACAACGTGACACGTAATTTTTATATATAAAGATTTTATTTTTCAGTCATATTTGGCAGGGCAGACATTGGCAGATTGTTGTAAAACCTTACGCAATTTCCATAAAACGAATTACTAACTTTAGTCAAACGGCACTTATGTAGGTAAAACCAGTTTGTTGTTATTAGGTACGCTTTTATTAGTGTAATCACCTACTTTTTTTGTCAACGGTTTTCCTTACATACATGATATTTTCGTAGATGTATTGAGAAGCAACGGTGAGGATATTTGATACTTTAAAACACTCACGCAAAGACTCCCTGGAACCTATACTATAAATGGAGCGAATGGCCCTCTTTTGTAAAGTAAATATTGTATTTATGTCAGCTGCTTTGTCCCATAACAAAATACCATACGACATAATGCTATGGAAATAGCTAAAGTACACAAGTTTAGCTATTGCCACGTCTGCTAACTATCTTATTCATCTTACCCATACGACATAATGCTATGGAAATAGCTAAAGTACACAAGTTTAGCTATTGCCACGTCTGCTAACTATCGTTGTATAGTATGCGAGGGGGGGGGGGGGGTCGTTAGTAATGTCGACTCAATTTTTGCTAAACTGACGAGCAACAGTTAAAGACAGACGAGGAACAGTTAAAGATTCTCATGTCGAGATTGCACTACAGTTTTATTCACCTCAAAACGTACTCGTATTGTAGCAATGCGTATGGCTGATAGCTTCCACTAATACATGAAAACACATTTTGATCAAATTTTAACAAATATATAGAGATGTTGGAGAAAGTACAAAGTAAATTTTTACGAACAATTGACTTTAAATGTTGTCGCCTCAGGCTATCGTACACACAACTATTAGACAAATACAAAATGCTGTGTTTGGAACGTAGGCGAATTTTGCTTATGACCCTGTATAAAATTTGTGCAAATACATTTAATTGTACTGAGTTAACTAATAAGCTATGCTACCTGGTGCCAACCAGTGTACACCGTTCGGTGAGGGTACGTCGTGTATTCTTCACCCTGACCTATCGGACGTACGGTGCACGAGCACCTCTTTACCATGTTGTTGATGTATTTAACACCAAATTTCCTGATTTAGATATATTTGATTTGTCATACTTTATATTTATGAAATGTATATAATTCATATCTATGTACTTAAATACATACTACATTGTGAAAGTGTTTGTATCCCAAATAAAATAAAATAAAAAAAATACTGTATTAGAATTTATCGCGATATAATAATAATCTATACATCTATACATATAAATGAAATTGGAGTGTCTGTTTGTAATATTGAATTAACTGTTTTTTACTACATGCATATGAATATAAATACGGTACATACACCAAAATAACATTTTACAATTTATATCTGTCTGTTTGTTCCGGCTAATCTCTGAAATGGCTGGACCAATTTTGACGGGACATTTTTAGGCAGGTAGCAGATGTAATAAGGAGTAACTTAGGCTACTTTTAGTTTAGAAAAATAACGTTAAATTTCACGCGGACGAAGTCGCATGTACAGCTAGTACAGAATAAAAATACAGAAAAACTTCGCTATGAGCTGAAAGGGCCTCCACTCAGCTGGTGCCGCAGTGTACCGTTGATTTTCAGTGGAGCCATTCGAAAAAAAGAAAATATCATATGCTTTTCTATTTTAACATCATGTAAAAGTTTTAGGTTGATACAATTTGTTAATTAGAGGTATTTACACTTTTTTTTATAATTGAAAATTCATTATAAATAAAAAAATTTGCAATATAAAGATATATGAATTTTACATTGACCCTTATGAGCAATTCAAGGGGATTATGAAGAAAATCGTTATATAAGGGTTCGTTATATGAAGGTTTTTTTATAGTATAGGGGACAAACGAGCATTCGGCTCACCTGATGGTAAGTGATTACAGCCGCCCATGAGCACCCGCAACACAAGGGGAATTGCCAGTACGTTGTCGGCATTTAAAAAGGAATAAGCTCTTTTCTTGAAGGTTTCAATATCGTATCGGTTCGGAAATATCATTGCTGGAAGGTGATTCCACAATGTGGTTGTGCGAGGCAAAAAGTTTCTAGAAAACCGCACTGTGGAGGACCGCCATTCGTCCAGATGATCAGGATGGTAATTTAGTTTCTGGCGGGTGGTACGGTGGTGAAACTCAGCAGCTGGTATTAATCCGAACAATTCCTCAGAACACTCCCCGTGATATATGCGGTAGAAAATGCACAGAGATGCAATATCTCGGCGCAAAGCCAATGGGTCGAGTCTGTCACATAGACGTTGATTACCAATGATTTTGGCTGCTCGGTTCTGAATGCGGTCTCGATCAATAATATCTCGCTGCGGAGCCAATGTGTCGACTCTGTCGAAGTAGCACTATGTGTCGACTCTGTCGAAGTAGCACTATGTGTCGAGTCTGTCGAAGTAGCACTATACGATATAATATATTATATATAAAATTCTCGTGTCACAGTGTTAGTTACCATACTCATTTGAAACGGCTTGACGAATTTTTATGAAATTTTTAATGCATATTCAGTAGGTCTGAGAATTGGCTACTATCTATTTCTCATATCCCTAAGTGATAAGGGTTATCCATCCCTAACGTTTTTTAAATTTTTTTTACATTTATATTATTTTATAATGTGGCATTAAAAGTACATACAGCCTTAAATTATCACCCTTCTATAACCAACCTCTATTTTTATTAGCGATTTTAATTTAATAATAATAATAATCTCAGGACAATTCACACAGCGCCATCTAGTCCCAAGTTAAGCTATCCAAAGCTTGTGTTACGGGTACTAGATAACTGATACAAGTACATAGATAATATTTTTTTCGTAAATACATACATATTATACATAGATCACACCCAGACCGATACAAACAATCATACTCATGAATACAAATGTTTGTGCCGTGCGAGGAATCGAAACCGCGACCATCGGACGTAAAGCGGTGTGCTAGACCGATAGACCACCGAGGTCGTCAATTAATATGAAAATTGCTTTTAATTTATATAGCAAAACAACATTTGAGGGGTCAGCTAGTAATATTTAAAATACTATATATGCATGTATATATAAGTTTCGTCAGAGGTAGGCAAAAATATAAACACTTACAGTTATAAAATTTATAATTTTTCAATCTCTCATTACATTACAGTTTAGTATATAAAACTAACTTAACAACTACTTTTTAACAATAACAGGCTTTCTAATACCCTTTGGCAAAACTACGTAAGTAGTAATCACACTTACTGTATTTAATTATAATATTCCCTGTAAATTGTACAGGTTTTGTGTACATAACATACCCATAACACACAATCGTGATAACGGCTTGTGTTATGGGTATTACATAACTATTGATATGAAATAATTAAATAAATTAAAAAAATTTACATAGAAAATTCCCAGACCGATACAAACAATCATACTCATGAATACAAATGTACAGTGCGAGAAATCGAACCCGCGACCATCGGTAGTCGCGGTTGCAGAGAGAGAGACTATTTAGTACTGTACTAATGACCTGAACTGTAGTTAGTACTAGATCTTAGACCCTAGGTCAGGGTAGGCGAACCTATATGCATCAACGTGCCATTTTTTCTAAAAAATGTTTAATGAGGTCATTGACGTGCCATCAAATAATTTTGACTTTCTGATTATTTGGAAAATAACAACAATAAATACTATCAAAACTCTCTATGAAATAAAGTAAACAAAAGAGATACATTTAGGATTGTTTTCATTACACGCATAAATTAAATTACTGTAAAATTAGTGTGACTTCTGCCGCCTGACAGATACAACTTAATTCTGAGGGCACCCCGTAAGGGGATCGAACCTCGGCTCAGGCCGTCGTAACATCCCCCCCGGTCCCCGTTTGAATTGGACGGGAGATCAATCGGAGGTGCGCTCGGGTGAATGCGCGAAATGATGTGTACGAGGTCGTCGTCTTCGCTGGCGAGGACGGTGTCGTGATTGTGTCTCCAATAACAAAACGTGTTATAACTTAAGACATAATGCAAAAACATCTTGCCACCGCGATGTAGAAATCATACATAATCGACACAGCGACATCTAGTTAACATTTTAGAACTATTATATTGTGCACTTAACTATATTAGCTTAAACAGAGACCTTCATATTCCTTTACTTCATTGGATTCTATAAAGCCTAATTAATACTCACTTAAAAACTAGTTCTTAACAAACGTTACTTCAGTTTTAACTACAATAGTAATGGGTCACCATAACAATAAACATATTAAAGAAACCGAAACAAATCAAAACAAAATATCTTTATTTATGTAGGTTTATTACAGGTTTATAAGTCTATTGTACAGTCTATATATGTGATGGCGTAAAATCTCCTAAACATTTCTTATTACCTGCCTTTACTCAACACGTTCTTTCACAGGACAAGAATCGCGCGCGATTTAGCGTGGGAAAGTCAGAGCGCACGATTAGGAGTATTTCTCTTACATTTCTTTTATATTTTAAAAGATATTTTTTTATGCCACAGTTTTCATTTTCCAAAGACACGTTGAAGATTTAGAAAATTATCAATAACTTTATAATTGTATATAGAATTTACGTCTGTCTGTCAGTTTGTTCCGGCTAATCTCTGAAATGGCTGGATCGATTTTGACGAGACTTTTATTGGTAGGTAGCTGATGTAATAAGCAGTCAATTAGGCTACTTTAATTTTAGAAAAAATATTTTATATACTGTTTTACTTAAAAGAGCAACACCAAGTTTCTTGCTCATTCTTTTTGGTAGAATAAAAAACTTGACTATTCAAAAGTGCTTATATTAAGTTTATTTGAATAACGATTATTTCTATATCTATTTCTATTTATATCACGTAAAAATCACGGGATATTACCACGTTTTATAAACAGTTAGTTTACCCGTGGTGGTTGAAACACTGCCGAAATATCGGGAACTCAGCAAATAAATATAAAACGCGGTAAGATCCCGTGATTTTTACTAGTTATACGTAATAAATATTTAATTTTAGAAAAATAAAGTTAAATTCCACGCGGACAAATTCGCGTGTATTGTTAGTGTATAATATAATTGAAATAAACTTTGAAATGTAAATTCAATTAGTTGTTTTAAACGACTTAACATTTACAACATTGCTTACTAAACTTGAAAGAAGAAACACAGCCTTTGTTTATTAAACAAATAACATCCATATTTATAAATAACTAGCTGATTCCGCGACTTCGTCCGTGTGGAATTTAACTTTATTTTTCTAAAATAAAAATAGCCTAAGTTACTCCTTATTACATCAGCTACCTGCCGATAAAAGTCTCGTCAAAATCGGTCCAGCCATTTCAGAGATTAGCCGGAACAAACAGACCGGCAGACAGACAGACAAAAATTGTAATAAATATTTTTTTGGTATATGTACCGTATTTATATTCATATGCGTGTAGTAAAAAATGGTTATTTCAATATTACAAACAGACAGTTCAATTTTATTTGTTATTATATATCAATTTATTCAGTATCAATGAATTTAGAATGTAGTTGTTACATTTTTGCTAACACAACAGATCGTAAAAACAAAATCAATAGGCTAATGGCAACACAGACTGCCGAAGCCAAAAGAAGAGAAAAAAAAAACAAAATCAATTCTAGATGTCTTTTAGATTTCTTATGTACGAGTATCTATACATATAAAATTGAAATAACTGTTTTTACTACATGCGTATGAATATACATACGGTACATACACCAAAAAAAACATTTTTTATAATGTTTGTCTGTCTGTTTGTTCCGGCTAATATCTGAAATGGCTGGACCGATTTCGACGGGACTTTTTATGGCAGCTAGCTGATGTAATAAGGAGTAACTTAGACTACATTAATTTTAGATTTTTTTTTATTTCAGATAAAAACGTATAAAAATAAATTCCACGCGGAAACAGCCAAAGTGGCGGGAACAGCTAGTATAACATATATTCTTGTTTAAGTAAATGCTTTATATAAATTTATTAATACTAGTGGTCACCCAGTGGTCGAAATTCGACAAGAATAAAGAATACAATAATATCTTTGAATCAGTAATAACAAATGTATAAATTTTAACAATAAACAAAAGAGTATATGTGGTTTTGTATGTCAAATACATGGTAATTTTTTTTATTGATTTAATGTATTTTTATGCACATTTTAAACAACATATCAAAATTCTGCATTCCTTCTCTATACTCCACACACTAAATTTCAACCGTTCATAATATTTTCATAAAAATAGTTTTTTCACGTATGTATTAATATAATTATAAAAAAAAATCACAACATCACTGTTTTTTTTTGTTAACTTATCCCAGATATGAAGTTGCAGGACTAAACTGCCAGTATTTTCAGGTTTGTTATATTTTTTATTTTCCGACAATTTAATATGATATTTATAGTACCTAATAATTGACTTTTTGAAAACGTGATGTTTTAGAAAGATATATAATAATATAATTGTATTTATTATATATCTTTAACTTTATTTTCTTTATTAATAACTTTATACCTCGACCAGACAGTCTAATCACTCCTCTCCATCCTAAGGTTGCCTGGAAGAAATCGCTATTTAGCGATAAGGCCGCCCATTGTTACCTCTATATTATAATTATGTTGTTTTTCTTTTTATATTTGATGTACATATTAATTTATGTAACTGTTATATATTTCTGTGTGAGGAACAATAAAGTGTTTTTCATATATCTTTATATATAAAAATTACGTGTCACGTTGTTTGTCCGCGGTGGACTCTACTACTGAACCGATTGCAAATCCAATTGATTTGCACATTGTGTGCAATTTGATCCAACTTGAAAGATAGGATAGTTTACATCTCAATTTATAGTCGGAATACTATTTAACTTTACCCACAGCAATACATATGTTTAATCGTCTTTTGTGTTGACCTCCACGCGGTTCCCCCTGGAAACCATCGTGATAAATTCCTGGTTAGCTTGTCACTAAGCGCTAACTAACGGGACCTCATGCTCATCTTGTCATCCTCCACTGGTGCCCCGCCAGCGTAAACCGTTAGCGCAGACGGGTGCACCATTCCATTATCATCCAAAAAAATCGTCTTTTGTAAATTTAGTTTACATAGTCGTCACTAGATGGCGCTGTTCAATTTCTACAACGCGATATTATTTCGTTTTGTAGTTACTGACGCACTGTAAGATTTATTATTGGTTAGAGGTTTTTGATCTGTTTACATTACTGTACATATTTTTATTTTATTATTGTGGTAATTACGATCCCATTACACTTTAGTCGAAAAGTAAAGTGTTTTAATTGTCCTGACTTTGATTAAAGTATTTAAAGTGTACTTGTGAAGCATCGGTGACTGTACACATATATTGAATTATAGTGATGTTGCATCTATAGTACCTATAGGAAATAGTTCTGTATCTATTGTTTATTTTAATAATATAATAATTTTTATCAGTACTGTGGTAATAAGATTAAGGGAGTGCACAAAATATGATATTCCCATTCGAAATAGGTATTACCTTCTTTTAAATGAGGGTAAATAAATACATTTATTGCTATACTAACTGCAATATCCATTCAGCTACTGATAATGTCCAATTTTATTGACTTTGTGTCAGTGGCTTGAGGGTTCGGTGGATCTGTGGGTAGATTGGCCACTATTGGTAAAGTGGGTTCAGTCTTGACCGTTTCTCTATAGGAGGGCGGTGGTGTGGCTGTAAAAAAAACAAAAGTAACCTAAATGTTAGGGAAAATACTCTCTGCTACCAAAATGTTAGGGAAAATACTATGTATATAGGGAAAAATATGTGTGGAAACGTCTGTCACGTACCTGTATGGTTCTGCGGATTTCTTGGGCTTCAGGGTCTCGAAGATATCTGCGCTAGCTTTCCAGTTTCACAATAGGTTTCACAGTAGGTTTAACACAGTTCTAATTTATTTTAATTCACAACAAATGCGCGCGCGTCATGTCCGCTGTACGGTCAGTTCAGTACTGTAGGTAAGGGAGGGGAACAGAAACCGCGGGAACACAAACTAACGGACTCTAATATAATAATCTGTGCTTACAATGGTACAGGGTAGATTTTGAACAGTAGATAATCTAATTCGTAAAACTCCATCTAGTACCAAACTCGGGGATTTTAAGTAATAGTATGTGATCTTTTCTGTGGCAATATGCATTTTGGGGCTACTATAACTAGCAAAACTTTTTTCCAAAGCAGTAGTTCTATTTTTTCATTATTATTAAATTTTCGGACTACTCTAATGCTGTTGGCTCTAGCTGGCTTTTACAGCTTCACCGGACGATAGAGGGCGATTGCAGATGGCACTCGAAACCCGCGGAAGGACTTATGGAGCGGCTGAAGGCCAACTCCCGCCTGACGGATACGACTTTAGTCTGAGGGCACCACTAGGGTTCGAACCTCGGCTCAGGCTGTCGTAACATCGATCCCCGTTGAATTGGACGGGGGATCGATCGGAGGGGGCGTGTTGAGTCATCAACTTTAGTCTGAGGGTACCCCGTCAGGGGTTTGAACCTCGGTTTTCAGGTCATCGTAATTACGAGTAAGTAAGTTTTAATTTGAACCAGGGATTGTTTGTTTTTTTTTAATTAAAATCAACTCACGCGGAAATCTTAACATCGAGATGTAGAAAAATTAATAAAACTTATCAACGCCATCTAGTGGCACAGTTATGAAACTAAAAGAAAACAATTATGACTAGTTTGATTGTACATAATAACTTACATGTTTTTGTGTAGAGCTCCGTGGGTTGGTCCGTCGACACGTACGTTTCGTTTGTCTGTCCGTTTGTTTGCTCGATTCTCTGCTCATCTGTACACTCACTTTTATTGTCATCTGGAACGAAAACAAATCAACATATATTTATACATCTAAATATATATAACTCAAAGGTGACTGACTGACATATTGATCTATCAACGCACAGCCCAAACCACTGGACGGATCGGGCTGAAATTTGGCATGCAGGGAGATGTTATGACGTAGGCATCCGCTAAGAAAGGATTTTGATTAATCCTACCCCCTAAGGGATAATATAGGGGATGAAAGTTTTTGAAAAAAATCTATTATAATATGATTACGACTGATTTAATCTTATTGTGTTTTTATATTTGAGCCTAAATAAATTAGTGCTGGTTGGTAGTTTGTATTCACACGTTTCGACTTGTAAAATATGAACTTACAAGGATTGTTTAAAAGAGCAACACACAAGTTTCTTGCTTATTCTTCTTGTGATGAGACAGCTTTCTGAATAAGCGGTAGATTTAAAAAAATGTTAACTATTCAAAGTGCTTAAATTAAGTTTATTTGAATAAATGATTTTCTATTCTATTCTATTCTATGTACACTATGTCAATTTTAAACCGATCGGACTGAGACTTTGCATGCATAAAGCTACTATGACGTAGGCATCCCCTAAGAAAGGATTTTGATAAATTCCACCACTAAGGGGATAAATTAACGCGGGCGAAGCTGTCTAGTTCTGAAAATCTAGTTTTTGTTCATACTAGTGGTCGAAATTCGACCATAAATAATATAACATTCAATAAGAAGCAATCGAAGAGTTCGAATTTACCTAAATGTTTTATCTAAATGTCGTTTGGCTAAAGTTAGTAATTCGTATTATGGCAATTGCGTAAGGTTTTACAATAAAATACCAGAGTCTGTTATAAATCTGCCAGAAAAAAGAAATTTAAATGTCAAATAAAACAGTTCCTTTGCAAAAAAGCTTAATATAAAATTGAAGAATTCGTTAACGATAATAATGTTTTTTGTAGAAAAACTTAAAATTCATAGCACTGACAATATTATCCAATTTCAGTAAGAATAAGTACGTAGCGGTTTCTATGTTGATTATCGCATGCCTCTTACTTGTTATACTGTAATCATCACTTCACTACACAGTATAAAACAAAATCGCTGTCACTGTCTGCTTTGATTCGGTTTTTTAAATAGATAGAATGATTCTAGAGGAAGGTTTATATATATAATACATGTACACACGGGCGAAGCCGGGCCAAGTAGCTAGTTTTTTACATAAAAAAACATCTATTCAAAAGAGCAACACACAAGTTTCTTTCTCATTCTTCTTGTGATGAATCTGTATTACGAATGAGTGGTAGAATCAAAATATGACCATTCAAAAGTGCTTGTATTGAGTTTATTTGAATAAAGATTATTTCTATTTCTATTTAAGACTATACACAAATATTAAATAAATCAATATTAATCTATTCTCAATTTGACCACAGACTTTAATACTCTGTAATAATAATGCTATCTGTGTTAATACTAAACAAAAGAGTATATATGCATGTGTTGTTGCTGGTAAATGATACGATGTTGTTGGTCAAGACGATGTATATTACAGATGGTAATAAACTGACAATATGTACATAGAAATAATGATCTTATATACTAAATAACAATAGGAAAATGTAAGGTGGGGTGACACAGTTTAGACACAGCAGTGCTTTGTAGACAATATTGAATTTGTCTTACTAGACATTATTAAATAATAATAATCTCAGGACAATTCACACAGCGTCATCTAGACCCAAGTTAAGATAGCTAAAGCTTGTGTTATGGGTACTAGACAACTGATATAAATACATAGATATTTTTTTTTTACAAATATATATATAATATACATAGAAAACACCCAGACCGATACAAACAATCATACCCATGAATACAAATGTTTGTGCCGTGCGAGGAATCGAACCCGCGACCATCGGACGTAAAGCGGTGTGGTAGACCGCTAGACCACCGAGGTCGTCAAAATGCAAGTATTATATTGATGTATCTAGGTAACTGTGTCCCATATGTGTCAAATACATGATAATGTGTATTATCGTAGTACAATTGAAGGAGTAACTTTGGCTGCTTTTATTTTAGTAAATTTACTTCTTTTATATAAAATTCTCGTGTCACAGTTTTCGTTCCCATACTCCTCCGAAACGGCTTGACCGATTCTCATGAAATTTTGTGAGCGTATTGAGTAGGTCTGAGAATCGGCCAACATCTATTTTTCATCCCCCTAAATGTTAGGGTAGTCCACCCCTAATTTTTTTTTTTATTTTAAGGCAAAACAATCTTTGCCGGGACAGCTAGTATTTTAATAAAGAAAAAAGTTAAATTATGTCAGAGGTGCCAAACAAAATTTTGCACAACTCCAATTATTAAACTTAGAACGTGTAGGTTGGTCAGGTTCAAATAAAAAGATGTACTGAATTGTTATGTATACATATAAATAAAATTGGAGTGTCTGTTTGTTATATTTGTTATATTATAACCCTTTGTATCCTCGGGGCCCTGGGCTGCAGCCCAAAAAGCCCTTAGCTAGATCCGCCCCTGCTCCTGATCTTCACGCCAAATTTAGTAATTTAATAGCTGTTAGTGGTTATCAGGTGGATTCTTTATTTGTCATTTCGAAACTTACAAAACACCCTGTATAGGCTGTTTTGTAAGTTTCCGTTTGATATTCCAATTATATAAGAAAAATTAAATTAAAAAAATATACTTACTGCAGCAGCAGGTTTTTATCCATTGCCGTATAGCCATTATGAGGATAAATTTTATTATCAGCGCTGCTATCGCCCCAAATATTTGCAATGCCTTCGCCATATCGGTGTCCAATAAAATACTGAAATGGGAAAGAAAAGAATATAAAACAAATTTATCAAGTCACAAACATTCTGTATTCTACGGTGACAGCACTCATAAAAAAAACACAACGCCGAACAATGTTTAAGGCACTGTCAAAATGTAGATCAAGTGCCCATATTTCCTAGGTAACATTTGTGAGTAGCTATGACGTGGTCTGGTGTTTTGAGTAGTCATGCTCACTAAAATGTCCAGACTTGTGGCGGCGTCGTGGGCCGGGTCATTGGGCTCCCTAAAATATGGTCGAGCGCAGTGGTGGCTGGCTCATCCGTCATACTCGTGAACGGGTGCTGCTTGTGTGGACTGGTCTGCTATAATCACTATGACTTATTTTCTCTTATTAATTGTTTAACCAGTTGTTGTATATTGAATGTTTTTTCTATTTTATTATTTCATTGAATTAGTGCTAATCGGTGGTTTGTATTCACACACTTAAACTTAAATGGTAAGTAAGAATAAATTATTTAAAAGAGCAACACACAAGTTTCTTGCTTGTTCTTCTTGTGATGAGACAGCATTCCGAATGAGCGATAGATTAAAAAAAAAAAAATGTTATGACTATTCAAAAGTGCTTCAATGTAAGTTTATTTGAATAAATGATTTTCTATTCTATTCTATTCTATTCTACATTTCTTTATTTAATTTATATATCATTACATAGTGTGCTTACACTTGTAATATTTCGGTCAACACCTGAGACCGTTCCATTATTTATATAATTTAACTTAAGTGTAAAACAGTCCACCACCACAGTTACGACTCCGCGTTGAGATGCGAGTATGCTACTCTAACAAATATTGTAGCGCATTTTTTTTTCCCCTTTTATTTGTTTCACCGTTTTTTTTTTAATGTACATATTTTGATTTATTTTAAATCTTATGCGATTTGATACAGGGGAAGTCTTTAATAGAAGTTTTCACTGTAGGGATATATATTATATTATACATATTTTCATAATTACAATGATATGAATAAATACAAAATTTTATAAATAGTAATTAAAGTAAGTATTGTATCATATCATAAATCGTGTACAAATGGGTTAAAGCTGAACGTATCAAATGGGTTAAAGCTGAAAATATGTTCCCTGAACAATGTTACGCTGAGCTTCGACCTTTTTGTATTGCTACAGATCACACATAATAACACAATTTTATAAATCTTATGTTGTATTATGTATTTTTTTATGAACATGTTATATGTGTGACTAGTAACAAACAAATAAACGATGTATCTATCTATCTATAACACAGCAATACACCACCCCAGGTCTTGTGCTGAAAAACAGCATTGCAGCGCTCCAGCCGCTGCAGCATTATGCTGAACGGACCTATTCAGTAGATGCTTCAACAGACATACACATGCACACATATACGCACACAATTCATTTGTGTACTGTTATTTGTTTGTAATTATATATTTGTTATTCTATTTTTTGTTTGTTTAATGTGTTTTAGTTTTCTACTGAATAAATATCATTTCATTTCATTTCAAATAGTACAATTATTACAACTGTATACTCACTACCTACATACTACAATAAATAATATATTAAGGAGCGACACCTTATCATATCACAGCATATATCACGCTAGTGGTGATAGGGCATTGCTAGCAATGTACCAGGTCGACCTCCACGCGGTTCCCCCTGGAGACCATCGTGATAAATTTGGTGGTGTGGTCGTGGTATTTTATTATAACAAAAGTAAATTGCAGACATAAATCGGTTAAACAGAAAGATGGCAGTATTCAACATGTACATTTTTACAAGACAAACCTTTGAAGTTGTTACATTTATTTAAATTATTTTTTCCTTTAATGTTTTAAATTTACACAGAAGTATTATATATAATTTTAAAAGTGTTTAGATAATGATTAAGTGAGTGTGGTGGTGAAAGACGGTGTGGTTAATTTAATTGACTTATATAAAAGGAGGCAATTCTAGCTTCTAGTTTTGAAAAATGTCATTTTTCTATTTAATCGACGATGGCTATAAATTACAGAATATATGTACGACGAAATACAGTATAAAATGTCTGTTCTGCATGTCTGCAGAAGAAGCCATTTTGTTGTCTAAGTTTTCCCGCGCAAACGTAATGCGCCACAGATAAACAATATTGCACGGCGCGCAGCCGCTGTAGGATGACGAGCGCGTCACAGCTGTATGTGCGATATATAAGTATAAGTTTTAACACTAACATATATAGAAAACTAACTTCGTCTTACGTGTTATATCTAGGCGGTAGCGTGTCAAAGCCGAGTTTCAACTAAGAGAACTGGCGAGCAGCACCGTGTGTATATTTAACGAACCATTTGGAGCCATTTTTGACCCCCGCATAACTCAAAAAATCTTTCACATAAACCTGTCAAATTTGGTTCAGATATTGATACTTGCGAGATAAATATGTGTTCCAAATTTCATAAACATTTCTCAAACAGTTATTCAGATATCGTCATTTTTATCACTGATCAACTATAGATCAAAATTATATGTCTCAGAAAACTCACTTCCAGATGACTTAGGAAGTTCAAATTTAGCATGCAGATAGGTAATTAGGTGAATATAAAGGAAAAAATTTCATATACGAAATATAAGTAGCCTTCGCAAGTTCTAAACATGTTACTTGTCGGTTCCTATTTTATTATTAGTAGTAACTAGCCATCGAAAGTAATAATTGGTATATGAGAACTAGCCAAGTTAGACCTTAGGCTACAGTATATTATCCAAAGTTATAAGAAGAAATGATATTATATATTGTTATAAATACATTTCAGGACAGACCATTGAACTTGGCACCCATTTAGATCTCCCCTCTTTTGTCGTAGAAGTCAACAATCAAGGCATATATCATAATATTAAACTCGGCTATCATTTCACATTTATGTTTTTGATGGGATTGACCTTAACCAAATAAAGAAAAAAAAATATTCAATAATTTAACTCAAAAACCCCAACAAAAAAAGTTTCATCGTGCTAGCTTTAAAAATGACAATTTCCATACAAACTTTCATTCCTTATTTTATTTTACCCTCTTAAGGATAAGATTTTTACAAATTTTGAATATCATATTTATTTATGCGTAATCAACAGCCTTTTTATTTTTTTATGACACAAGGGACAAACGAGCATGCGGCTCACCTGATTAAGTGATTACCGCCGCCCATGAGCACCCGCAACACCAGGGGAATTGCAAGTACGTTGTCGGCCTTTTAAAAAGGAATAACTCTTTCCTCGAAGGTTTCAATATCGTATCGGTTCGGAAATACCATTGCTGGAAGGTGATTCCACAATAACTAAAAAATTTGTTTCAAGATTCTAGCTTTAAAAATGATGAGACTACCATACAAACTCAAAATCTTCCTTTTCAAACCCATCCAATCCTATTTTTAGCATTAAAAATAGATTATGACCTTTCTCAGGGTGTAAACTATCGGTGTATCAAATGTCATTTCAATCGGTTCAGTAGTTTTGGCGTGAAAGCGAGTAAGACAGACAGAGTTACTTTCGCATTTATAGAATAGAATAGAATAGAAATCATTTATTCAAATAAACTTACATTGAAGCACTTTTGAATAGTCATAACATTATTCTTTAATCTAATTCGGAATGCTGTCTCATCACAAGAAGAACGATTAAGAAACTTATGTGTTGCTGTTTTAAATAATTTTATTATTACTTTACATTTTTAAGTTGAAGTGTATGAATACAAACTACCAATTAGCACTAATTCTATTAAAAACTCAAATAGATAAAAAACATTCAATATACAACAACTGGTTAAACAATTAATAAGAGAAAATAAGTCATAGTGATTAGAGCAGACCAGTCCACACAAGCAGCACCCGTTCACGAGTATGACGGATGAGCCAGCCACCACTGCGCTATTATTAGTAAGAATAATAAAACATAAAATAAAATATTCATATTGAATTTGTGGTCACCACATGACTATGGCAATCTGCTATATTTCTATCCATACATAAAATAAATAAAAATAAATAATTAAAATAAAAACATAAAAATACTTTTAAGTATAAAATTTAATCAATAAGTATACTTTAAAAAAAATGTTCCTGCTCATCTTCTAAGTTTATTGTCATAGAACAATAATGTATTCATAATATTGAATGTATATATATATATATTATGTATTGTATGTATGTTGTGTACATGTAGAAATAGAAATAGAAATAGAAATAATCTTTATTCAAATAAACTCGTTACAAGCACTTTTGAATAGTCATATTTTGATTACCCCTCATTCGGAATGCAGATTCATCACAAGAAGAATGAGCAAGAAACTTGTGTGTTGCTCTTTTTATATGTATATATATATGTTATAATATTCGTGTGTATTCTATTCTTGTTTAGTTTTAGTTTAGTCTAATATTTGTATATATGTTATTTATATAATTAATGTTAAGCCACCATCAAGTATTTCTGCACTTCCTCAAGGTTGACTGGTAGAGAATGCCTATAGCATTGAAATTTGAAATTTATTTATTTGCTTATTATACAGTTAGATATTATAATATGTCCAGGTAATAATATTATTGGCAACTGTTTAATTTCCCCAATTTACGGGCATGCAAATTTTGGGTATATTAAAATGGAATAATCTATAATTATTCCATTTTAATATATATTATTATATTATATTATTACATTAAGTCAATAAAGTTTTAAATAAATAAATAAATAAATCTTAAGTATAAAAAAATAAGTGCACTTTTTAAATAATTGACAAAGAATAATATAGGTGCTAACAGGTCATGTTGCTTCATTTGATTTTTTAATTCTTTTCCTTATAATAAAACCGAGTACGCGGCAAATATCCAACCTGTCAAAGACTTAACTTAGCACTGCTGTACTCAAGCTTATATAAATAAACTAACGTTGTTTTGCCCTAAAATAAAAAAAAAAATAGGGGTGGACTACCCCTAACATTTAGGGGGATGAAAAATAGATGTTGGCCGATTTTCAGATCTACTCAATACGCTCACAAAATTTCATGAGAATCGGTCAAGCCGTTTCGGAGGAGTATGGGAACGAAAACTGTGACACGAGAGTTTTATATATAAGATATAGGTATTAAAAATTTGTATTTTTTTTATTAATTGACAATGAATTATACATATAAGTGCTAACAAGTCATGCGGCTCCATTTGATATTTTATTTATTTTTTCTTTATATCCAAAACAGAAGATGTGACGAATTTACAACCAGTCATGGACCTTACTTTAGCATTGGCATTCTCATCAACTTATATATAATGTTTTTTATGATGACTTTTTATGGGGGCTGCCTGAAAATCAGCGCTGTATTAATAATAATAATTTTTAATATTTTATTTATAATGTTTTTTATGATGACTTTTTAAGGAGGCTGCCTGAAAATCAGCGCTGTATTAATAATAATAATTTTTAATATTTTATTTACAATGTTTTTCATGATAACTTATTATGGGGACAGTTTGAAAATCAGCGCTGTATTAATAATAATAATTTTTAATATTTTATTTATAATGTTTTTCATGATGACTTTTTAAGGAGGCTGCCTGATATTCAGCGCTTTATTAATAATAATAATTTTTAATATTTTATTTATAATGTTTTTTATGATGACTTTTTACGGGGGCTGCCTGAAATTCAGCGCTTTATTAATAATAATAATTTTTAATATTTTATTTATAATGTTTTTTATGATGACTTTTTACGGGGGCTGCCTGAAAATCAGCGCTTTATTAATAATAATAATTTTTAATATTTTATTTATAATGTTTTTCATGATGACTTATTATGGGGACAGTTTGAAAATCAGCGCTGTATTAATAATAATAATTTTTAATATTTTATTTATAATGTTTTTTATGATGACTTTTTACGGGGGCTGCCTGAAATTCAGCGCTTTATTAATAATAATAATTTTTAATATTTTATTTATAATGTTTTTTATGATGACTTTTTACGGGGGCTGCCTGAAATTCAGCGCTTTATTAATAATAATAATTTTTAATGTTTTATTTATAATGTTTTTCATGATGACTTTTTAAGGAGGCTGCCTGATATTCAGCGCTTTATTAATAATAATAATTTTTAATATTTTATTTATAATGTTTTTCATGATGACTTTTTAAGGAGGCTGCCTGATATTCAGCGCTTTATTAATAATAATAATTTTTAATATTTTATTTATAATGTTTTTTATGAACTTTTTACGGGGGCTGCCTGAAATTCAGCGCTTTATTAATAATAATAATTTTTAATGTTTTATTTATAATGTTTTTTATGATGTGTTTTTACGGGGTTTGCCTGAAAATCAGCGCTGTATTAATAATAATAATTTTTAATATTTTATTTATAATGTTTTTTATGATGACTTTTTACGGGGGCTGCCTGAAATTCAGCGCTTTATTAATAATAATAATTTTTAATATTTTATTTATAATGTTTTTTATGATGACTTTTTACGGAGGCTGCCTGAAAATCAGCGCTTTATTAATAATAATAATTTTTAATATTTTATTTATAATGTTTTTTATGATGACTTTTTACGGAGGCTGCCTGAAAATCAGCGCTTTATTAATAATAATGATTTTTAATATTTTATTTATAATGTTTTTTATGATGACTTTTTACGGGGGCTGCCTGATATTCAGCGCTTTATTAATAATAATAATTTTTAATATTTTATTTATAATGTTTTTTATGATGACTTTTTACGGGGGCTGCCTGAAATTCAGCGCTGTATTAATCATAATAAATTTTAATATTTTATTTATAATGTTTTTTATGATGACTTTTTACGGGGGCTGCCTGAAATTCAGCGCTGTATTAATCATAATAAATTTTAATATTTTATTTATAATGTTTTTTATGATGACTTTTTACGGGGGCTGCCTGAAATTCAGCGCTGTATTAATCATAATAAATTTTAATATTTTATTTATAATGTTTTTTATGATGACTTTTTATGGGGGCTGCCTGAAAATCAGCGCTGTATTAATAATAATAATTTTTAATATTTTATTTATAATGTTTTTTATGATGACTTTTTAAGGAGGCTGCCTGATATTCAGCGCTTTATTAATAATAATAATTTTTAATATTTTATTTATAATGTTTTTTATGATGACTTTTTACGGGGGCTGCCTGAAATTCAGCGCTTTATTAATAATAATAATTTTTAATATTTTATTTATAATGTTTTTTATGATGACTTTTTACGGGGGCTGCCTGAAATTCAGCGCTGTATTAATCATAATAAATTTTAATATTTTATTTATAATGTTTTTCATGATGACTTATTATGGGGACAGTTTGAAAATCAGCGCTGTATAGGTGCACCTCATTGAGGTTGTGCTTATGTCAGCAACGGCTGAAACAGCTCCCATTGACAACTTTGTGATTTTTTTTTTATATTTGTGCATTTTATATCGTACTAAATATAAACACGAAAGTTTGTGAGTATGGATGGATGTTTGTTACTCTTTCACGCAAAAAATACTGAACGGATTTTGATGAAACAATATGGTAATATAGTGTATACATCAGAATAACACATAGGCTATAAATTAAAGAGATTTTATGTAAATTGTGCGAAATGTAATGTCAGGTAAGTCTGATGCAGATGAGGTTGTGAGGCTTAGCTAGTCTATACATATAAATAAAATTGGAGTGTCTGCTTGTAATATTGAAATAATCGTTTTTTACTACATGCATATGAATATAAATACGGTACATACACCAATATAACATTTTTTACAATTTTTGTCTGTCTGTCTGTTTGATCCGGCTAATCTTTGAAATGGCTGGACCGATTTTGACGGGACTTTTTTTGACAGCTGGTTGATGTGATAAGAAGTAATTTAGGCTACTTTTATTTTAGAAAAATGAAGTTAATCCTTACATATAAATAAAATTGGAGTGTCTATTTGTAATATTAAAATAACTGTTTTTTACTACATGCATATGAATATAAATACGGTACATACACCAATATATCATTTTTTACAATTTTTGTCGGTCTGTCTGTTTGTGCCGGGCTAAACTCTGAAATGGCGATTTTGACGGCACTTTTATTGGCAAGTAGCTGATGTAATAAGGACTAACTTAGGCTACGTTTTTTTAGAAAAAATAAAGTTAAACTCCACGCGGACGAAGTCGCGGGTGCAGCTAGTCTATCTATAACGCCAGTAATAAAAATATCGACTTACCTGTTATCCTGTGAGGTGACTGCCAATATGTATCAACTTTAACAAAGTACTAAACAATTCTCATCACATTTTCCTTATAGTTATTTGTGTCGGGAGCTTAAGCTTTACAAGAACCGGTCTAACGGGGCCCACGGTCGCAGAGTGACTTGTATGCGGGCAATTCCTAAAAATTCACGCACGATTCATCCTTTGTTACATAATAATCCATAATAATAGTATTCAGAAAGTTCCAATTTGAAAAGCTGCGAGTTTGCTCAACATTACATAGTATAAAACAAAGTCGCTGTCGCTGTCTGTCCGTACCTATCTATCTTTTAAACTACGCAACCGATTTTGAAGCGGTTATGTTTAATAGATAGAGTGATTCAAGAGGAAGGTTTATATGTATAATACATACATAGAAATTAACATCGCTATTAAAAAATAGGGGTTGGTGATAGAAGGGTGAAAATTTTAAGTTGTATGTATTTTTCAATGCTAAATCATACATACAAAAAAATTAAGTACAACATCGCTTTGCTTCCGTTGGTCGCGGGTTCGATTCCTCGCACGGTGCAAATATTATTCATAAAAAAAATATTAAATATTTATATCAGTTATCTAGTACCGATAGCATAAGCTTTGCTTAGCTTGGAGCTAGATGGCGCTGTGTGAATTGTTCTGAGATATTATTATTTAAATATACAAAAAAAAATTATCTATGTATTTATATTTACATTTAAAAAATCTAGAATTATACGGCATCTATGGTCTAGCGGTTTAGCACGTCTTGCTCCCGATGGTCGCAGCTTTGATTCCTTGTGGAAATATTTATCTTCTATATGTGAATGACTGTTTGTTACGGTATGGATATTTTCTATATAAAAAAGTATTTACGTATTTATATCAGTCGAGTACCCATAACACGAGCTCTTGGTACTAAATGACGGTGTGTGGGAACCTTTACTGTACTTACTACCTACTTACTTTACTGCACGGCCGATTTTTACCGATATAACTGTAATCGAAGTGACTCTTATTTAGGTCATGTGACAGACAGATACAAAGTTTGTACATTATATTAACATATGCTAATAAACGCACAGTTTTACCTTATATGTTAAACCGGCGCGGCAGTACAGATCCGTTTTATTAAGTATTTGCCGCATTCTTAACAATAAAAAATAACAGGAAAACTGGAGATGAAATAGTTATAAATAATAATAATAATAATCTCAGGATTATTCACACAGCGCCATCTAGACTCAAAGTAAGCTAGCTAAAGCTTGTGTAGTAGTAGCTGGTAGTAGATAGCTGCGGAAGAAGAAAAGCAGTAGAGGTGCACCTTGGGGTTTTAGATGGTAGGAGTACGGCAGTAGCCGCTCGTTACCCCTGGAGTTACTACATAACTGATACAAATACTTTTTTTCGTAATACTATATTATACATAGAAAACACCCAGACCGATACAATCATACTGAGGAATACAAATTTTTGTGCTGTGCGAGGAATCGAACCCGCGACCATCGGACGTAAATTGTGCTAAACCACCAGAACAGCGAGTCTTCAAATATTGTTAAAGAATAATGGAATTGATCTTACTAATATTACAAAAAGGACTGAAGGGTATTGTTTTTTTTATTGGGTAGTTTGGTCAGTCTTCATGTGATGATTCTGCGTTCCGAATGAGTAGTAGAATCAAAAATATGACTATTCAAAAGTGCTTGTATTGAGTTTATAAGAACACATAAATACATCCCCATTGATGTACCATGTCAGGTGGAACTCCACCCGTTTCCCCTGAATACCACGATAAATTCCTGGTGAATTTGTCACGATGGGCCAGCTGACCTGAACTTATGTTCATCTTGTCATCCTCCACTGGTGCCTCGCCAACAATCCCTCGTTTCGTAGTATTGTAATTTACTAAGTTGTGTCGATATACATATGTGTGTACACGCAAGTCTGCGTCTGATGGTATATATGATAAAATAACCCTGAATAATTCTTAGATATATTATTTAATGTTGTAACTAATCCTGAATAATGTTTATATTATATATATTTAAGTTTGTTATTGTCAATTTTTATGTTTACTTTGTTAGTCGTAGTTTAAAACTTAATATGTTATCGTCGTCGTTGATCTCACATTGTATTTTACTGATAAAGGCTATAACAGAATAGCAGAGAGGGTGGACTCACTGCCCTCACTGAGTTATAGACCGTTTTGTCTCATTCATTAGTTTTAAATTATATTATTCTATGGGGAATAGTTGTATTGTGTAAAAAGTTTCTGTTTGAGACAAATAAAGATTATTATTATTATTTATTTTTTCTCAGCTATTGCTGGTTTTCTCCACACTTACGGGCCGAAACCAAGTAAGTGCAGAGTGTGTGTGTGTGTGTGTGCGTGTATGTATGTGTGTGTGTGGGGTTACTTATTGTGTGCCTGGTGTGACTGGTGTTATATCATTTTCATCGATTTCTAGAAATTTTCGGACTGTACGACAAGTATTTAAGATGGCAGCTTTTTGAAGGGTGATGTAAAGTGTTTTTTGTATATCTAATTGTTTCAGGCTATGATGTAGGTGTTTGGGTATGATACCTGTAGATGAGAGGACTATGGGTATTATATAAACGTTTTCCTGTTTCCAAATTCTTGTTACTTCTTCCTTTAGCTCTGCATATTTGTTTATTTTTTCAGCAATTGTCTTCTGGAGATTGTGGGTATTAGGAACTGCAATATCTATGAGGTAGGTTTTTTTATTTACTTTATCGTGTAGTATTATGTCTGGTCTGTTATTATTATTATTATTATCAGCGTATTATCACCATTCAATTTACATCTATTTAAAAAAAACTAGGAAGCTACCTCTCTTTGTGGATGCATATCAAAAAAGTTTTGTCTTACTTTTAAACATGATATTTTAATTATATGCATACTAGCTTTTGCCCGCGGCTTCGCTCGCGTTAATTTATCCCCTTAGGGGTGGTATTTATCAAAATCCTTTCTTAAGGGATGCCTACGTCATAGTAGCATTATGCATGCAAGGTCTCAGCCCGATCGGTTTAAAATTGACAAAGTTTCATACAAACTTTAAACCCCTATTTTGTCCACTTGGGGGTAGAATTTATCAAAATCCTTTCTTAGCGGATGCCTACGTTATAACATCTACCTGCATGCCAAATTTCAGCCCGATCCGTCCAGTGGTTTGGGCTGTGCGTTGATAGATCACTATGTCAGTCAGTCAC
The DNA here is from genome assembly GCF_030625045.1 of Achroia grisella. Taxonomy (NCBI): domain Eukaryota; kingdom Metazoa; phylum Arthropoda; class Insecta; order Lepidoptera; family Pyralidae; genus Achroia; species Achroia grisella. Next base: position 453,377 of record NW_026712988.1, read on the forward strand.
CTTTGAGTTATATATATTAGATAGGTGTAATAATAAAACTCGAGTTTTCGAACAAGTTTTATATTTCGTAGAAAATATTTTAATACAATTTACATTTATATTACATAGTTATGACATACATTTTCGTCAATAGTTACATTCCTTGCAATCACCAAACCAATATGGCGGACTGATTTCTTTTTATTTTTCACGGCTCTGGATACAGATCATTTTTATAAACAGTGCTGTTAGATTACAGACTAGCTTTCACTTCAACGTTGTCAAAAATTCTAACCTAGCATCACTGTTTAATAAAGTGAATTTGGCGCCAACTCATTTCCGCCATCTTGGATACGTGAACACTAATGTACATTCATACATAATAATAATAAATATTTAAATAGTAAATATTACTAATGTTAATACAAAAATTTAATATCTACCGTATCAAAATATACTTTTATCACATTTCTCACAAACATTTTAGAGTATTCGGCCTCTAGCTTAGAGAAGGAATGCTTGAAAATTACATAGAATACAAAAAACAACTGTACTTCAATATTCACCCCGAAAATAAAATTTAAAATGAAAATTCTAGAACATTCTCATGTCAAACAGTCACATGAGCTTAGCAACGCATTTGATCTATCACATCAAAACATCCTTAAAGCTAAATATTTAACACTATATGTTGTACTTACAATATATGACAAACATACTGAAATGTCCAGATGAATAACAAAATATGAAAAATTCACAAAATATTCTTTATAAAAATAATATGCATCGTAGAATTCCTTAGGAACATAAACGTCAAACCCTGAATAATTCACACAGCGCCATCTAGTCCCAAAACTGAGCAGATCTGTATTATAGGTACTAGCCTACTGGTAGACATAATATACATAGCAAAACATCCAAACATACTTACTGACTATTTATATAGCGCGGAGATTGAACCCGCAATCATTGGTAGGAAGGCAGTATCTTATAACAATACAGCATAATGACATATCATTACATAATATAAAACAAAGTCGCTGTCGCTGTCTATCCCTATGTATGCTTAAATCTTTAAAACTACGCAACGGATTTTAAAGCAGTTTTTTAAATAGATAGAGTGACTCAAGAGGATGGTTTATATATATAATAGATGTACACCCGTGCAAAGCCGGGGCGAGTAGCGAGTCTATTATAAAAAATTGAATATTTTGTTTTCGTTGAGCATTATTAAAAATTAATGTAAATTGTATAAATTATTGTAAATATTATTAAAAAATATTACTATTGTAAAATGAGCGATATTTGTAAATAATTGTTGGCCATTAATCTGAGCTTTGTAGAAATTATTGGAGAAACTTGTTAAGTTTTATTTAACTATAGTAATTATATTTGGAAACACTGCAAACACTAAATATCCATTCTAGTAAAACATACCTCTTCAACAAGCCACAATATTACATATCTGTCGCTGTACTAGAAAATATCTTACTTCACCAATAATGACATCTTCACATAGCGCAACCTCTCCCACACTTGGCAAAGAAGAAGACACGTGTGAGAAAAGAAGAGAAAAGAAAAGAAACATAAAAAAAATAGTAATATCCCTAGACAATTCACACAGCGCCATCTAATCCCAAGTTAAGCAAACCTTGTGTTATGTTACTAAACAACTGATATAATACATAGATTTTTTTTGTAAATACATCATATACATAGAAAACACAACCGGTACAAACAATCATACTCATGAATACAAAAATTTGTATCGTGTGAGGAATCGAAGTTCTATTACATTATTATCATAATAATTCACACAGTGCCATCTAGACCCAAGATAAGCTAGCTAGCTTAATTTGGGTCTAGATAGCGCTGTGTGAATTGTCCTGAGATTATTATTATTATTATTATTCTAGCTTAACTTGGGTCTAGATGGCGCTGTGTGAATTGTCCTGAGATTATTATTATTTATAGTTCTTTTATAGTACTTTCTCATTTGTACGTCAATATTTTGACAATCGTCTCCTAATATATAAGCTTGTGTTATGGGTACTAGATAACTGATACAAATACATAGATATATATCTTTTCGTAAATACATACATATCATATTATAATAAATCAATAAAAATTATTATTGTCAAAAAAAAAATTGTGACAGTTTGTAGTAGGCGAAAAAATGCTGTGTGTTAAACCGATAAACCACCGGGGCAGTCATATAACTAAACACCTAAATATATAAGGTAACTTTATATACAAATCGTTCGTTCGCTCTTAAAATCTAATAATTCGGGATATAAACAAAATAAAACAAATATCTTTACGTAGTATAAGGGGCCGTTCAAGTATTACGAGCTCTTCTCCGAAACTATCGGATATCCGATATATCAAGAATATTCGTAACCGTAAACGAATCCGAAATAAGAGTTTCGGATAATATCGGATAGTCCCATTATTGTGTAATTATTTATTTACAATAACTTTTATTGAAAAGAGCAACACTCAAGTGACGCAGTTGGAATCGAGCCACAACGCCCACCAACATGCTGCCCATCTTCATGAAGGAGGACTACTGGCCGAAGGGGGTTGTGTATTTCGTGGCAGATTGCCGTGCCAGTGCCGTGACCATAGAGACAATTTTATTTACATATTTTATTATTATTTCTTATATATGTTAGTCTATAAGGTATTTATAATATGGGCCATGTAGCCTGAATTAAATAAATAAATAATTGTAATAAATCTGCTTACGTAATACTTGAACGGCCATAAAATTTATTGCTCATTCTTGTGATGAGTCTGCGTTCCGAATGAGTAGAATCTATACATATAAATAAAATTGGAGTGTCTGTTTGTAATATTTAAATAACCGTTTTTTACTACACGCATATGAATTTAAATACGGTACATAGGTACACCAAAAAAACATTTTTTTACCATTTTTGTCTGTCTGTCTGTTTGTTCTGGCTAATCTCTGAAATGGCTGGACCGATTTTGACGTAATTTATTTTGTCAGGTAGCTGATGTAATAAGGAGTAACTTAGGCTACTTTTATTTTAGAAATATAATGTTCAAACGGATGAAGTCGCGTGTACAGCTAGTATGACGTAAAACTAGACCACAATATGTTTATTTTCGGTACAAGGTAATTTTCATTCAACTTTCAAGAGACATTTATATACTCAACTATATTTTTTTTTTAATTGTTAACTCACTTAATCTCAGTCAAAAATCGATTCGTAAATTTTTTTATATATATTTCACTAAACTTATTATAATATTATTTGTACCGCCAACAACTTATCTCTGCACAACTCATGGTTGCCTGGTAGAAAGTGCCACTAGGTGTTAAGTCCGCCATATGTACTTTTTACTTTATGTAAGTCGAGCATTAAAGTTATTTAAATAAAAATGAAATTAAAGAATAAACTCCTTTCTTTGTGACATTTCGTTATATATATAACTTCTAGTATATATAACAATTTTATCATATTAACACGTTAAACGCCATTGTAAAAATGACCTAAAAATATATTTTTTTTTAATGAAAAAAAATCCCTTTATGACATTGAAACGTAATTTTTAATTTTGGATTGAAATTTTCCATTTCTGTCACCATTGACCATCGTGGTGATATGTGACAAAAAACCACATTTTCTATTCGTGTGCGCGATTTTTTTCGGACTACTCTAATGCTGTTGTCCGCAGCTGGCCTTTATAGCTTCACCGGACGATAGGGGGCGAGTGCAGATGGCACTCCAAACCAGAGGAAGGACTTATGGAGCGGCTGAAGGCCAACTCCCGCCTGACGGATACGACTGTAGTCTGAGGGCACCACTAGGGGTTCGAACCTCGGCTCAGGCCGTCGTAACATCGGTCCCCGTTTGAATTGATCATGAGAGAGTATTGTTGTTGAGCGCCGCTCCAGTCATTCTATTACTAGAAATATATGAAAAAATGACGAGCCGGCACTCAAGACATCTCTAAAGTGAGGTCACAGACTACTATTGATATTACTCTGTGGTTGTGCGCACTGATAACAACAATTTAATAAATAGACCCCTCGCAGTTGGCAATTATTTGATAGTTTATTATTTTTAAGAATTGTTCCGATTAGTTTGTAATAATGGGGTTGACATGTCTGTACACGACGGAATCAATTAGAAAGTAATTAGTATAATAAGTCATCATCAATAATATATATAATAGTGTCTTTTATTGCCCTAGATATAAGTAATTAGTATAAGCAAAATTTGTATATAAGTAAGATCATTTTGTTAATAATAATAAATCACGCGCAACGTACAGTTGCAGTAGGGAAGGCCACCCGTCGGGCGTCTATATAAAGAGCGCGGACCGCATTCACTGGCGAGACAGCGACCCGATAGGTGCCTTCCTACTAAGTGCAAACAACTGAGCATTTTTACTTCGCCGTCCGACCATACAACCAGGGATCCTAGTACATAGTCCTGTCACCATCAATGTCTAAAAACAAAAACCCCAAATAAATTTAGATAAAAAAAAAGGTCATGCGGCGCAAAGATCCAGACATTATGAGGTCACTGGAGACCTGGCGTTTAACGTGTTAAGAATCACTTTGCCACATATATATCGTAGGTACTAATGTATAATAATATATATTTACTCGAATACATAAATTGATGTTTTGACACGTACAAAATCAACTTCGGACATGTCCAAACATGTTAATGTGGGTAGTACCAACATATTAATTATAGGTATGGTTTATTTTATATACAATATACTATAAATGCAGTTCACGATGCCATATCCTGTGGCACCTTCGCTTTCTTTTCACTTGCGACATATATCTGAAAAAAAAAAAGAATTTTTAATTAAATTTATAACTGAACAATTCACAGCGCCTAGTAGCTACTAGACAACTAATACAAATATACTTAGATATTTTATTTTTGTACATAGTTTACAAATGTATATTGAAGTGTTTAAATTTAAGTTTATCAATATTATACAGAGGAAAAGTTTGTTTGTTTGTATGTTTGTATTGAATAGGCTCCGAAACTACTGGACCGCTTTGAAAAATTCTTTCACCATTAGGAAGCTACGCTATCCCTGAGTGTCATAGGTTATATTATATTTCCAAAAAATTTAGGGATCCTTACGAAATCTCTGATAACCAAGGTGTAAAAAAATTACACAAAAAATACCTAACACCGCATGCGCTGTGAAAACGATTGATGATAACAAAATGATGTACGACAACGAGGCTGTCGCACGACTAATGCGACAAATATAGATTGTACGGTAACAATATGCATGGCTAACTTTGAGATTGTGATTCAACACAAAATACAACTTATTACTATCACAATAAAGTACTTAATAGAGTCTTCAACTTACGACAACGAGGCTGTCGCGCGATTAATGCGACAAATATGGATTATACGGTAACAACATGCATGGCTAACTTTGAGATTGAGATTAAACATAAAATACAACTTATTACTATTGCAATAAAGTGCATAATAGAGTCTTCAACTTACGACAACGAGGCTGTCGCACGACTAATGCGACAAATATAGATTGTACGGTAACAACATGCATTGGTAACTTTGAGATTGAGATTAAACACAAAATACAACTTATGCCTATTACAATAAAGTGCATAATAGAGAGTCTTGAACTTACGACAACGAGGCTGTCGCACGACTAATGCGACAAATATAGATTGTACGGTAACAACATGCATTGGTAACTTTGAGATTGAGATTAAACACAAAATACAACTTATGCCTATTACAATAAAGTGCATAATAGAGAGTCTTGAACTTACGACAACAAGGCTGTTGCACGACTAATGCGACAAATATGGATTGTACGGTAACAACATGCATTGGTAACTTTGAGATTGAGATTCAACACAAAATACAACTTATTACTATTAGAATAAAGTGCATAATAGAGTCTTCAACTTACGACAACGAGGCTGTCGCGCGACTAATGCGACAAGTATGGATTGTACGGCGGTTGCTTCACGTCGGGTCCAGACGGCGTCGACGATGCGACGCGTACTACGTCATCGTACGATGGCGGATGCGCTGTAAATAGAATAAAGATTTTTTTTTAATTTCTTTTAAGGCGTGGAAGGCAAGATTGGTCCATATCTAATATATAAAATTCACGTTTCATAATATTGGTTACCATACTCCTCCCAAATGGCTTGATCAATTTTTATGAAATTTTATTTGCATATTCGGTAGGTCTGAGAATCGTCTACTATCTATTTTTCATACCCCTAAGTGGTAAGGGTTATCCACCCCTAAATATATATATTTTATTATTATTTGGGATTGAAAAATACATACAACCCTAAATTTTCACCCTTCTAGCATCAACCCCTATTTTTTACTGACTAAATGTTTAACATTTTTAATATTTTTTTCCTGAAAACACGTGTAACTAAGCCTTACAGTTAGTATCTGAATCACGCATTGTTTTCTTAAACTGAACAAATATGATAAGAGATAATACGCCACTTTTCAGTTCATGCGTCATATAGTAGGGATTTCTTTTAATGAATATGCTCACCTACTGCTGTATCTTTTATTTGATTACTAAATTCGTGTCTTAGTGGATAATATGATAATGACATAATAAGTCGCGGTTTGGTTGCCGAAGAGTCAACACTAGGCTTCCAAGCTATATCCGAACTCTTCAACGCCTGATGATACCTCGTTCAGAGGCGAAACACGACGTAATATGGGTGTAGACTAAATAACAGTCAAATTCAAATTCAAATTCAAAATTCAAATGTATATATTCATGTAGGACATTTTAGCCGCTTATGAACGTCAAATTTTTACATTCTAATTTTATTTTTTTCCTACCGTCCAGTTCGGTATATAGATCCAATTGAGAAGAACTGGCAAGAAACTCAATTGAATTACTTTTTTTTTAAAAGGCAGTTTCTTTTTAAATTTATGTTTATATAGGTGTCTATGTCTAACATTAAATGAAAATTCAGTGCATGAACAACTATTGCCATGCACGCTCGTCATCACCATACAAGTAATCGTTTACTAAGTAATAGGCTTTGCACTGTACATATGATTTAACAGATGTTATTTAAGGGTAACTCCAGTATATCCTTCGGTATTTTATTGTAAATTTTTATACCTATTCCCATAAAAGACCTATTAACTTTTTCTAAACGATACATGGGGACAGCAAGTTTGTCTTTAAATCTAGTATTAATATTATGAATATTGCTGTTTTTTGGAAATAAGTCAAGATTTTTATTAACATAAAAGTACATAAAAGTCGGAATTTGATCGCAATTAGAGAAGGTCGTAAAGGTACTCAAGTTTCCACACTCAATAGGTATATGTGGTCTCACACATGCTAAATGTAGCGGAATTAAACAAAATAATATAAACCCATTAAGTAGTGTTGTGGAATTTTGCCTATAAATGCCGTTAGGAAACCTAATTAATCGGATAGACGGTAATAGACTAGGGTGCTAGCTGATATGGTGGATTCAAATCTAGATACTGGAAGAAAGAGGATTGTAAGTAATGTGGCCTGATGATCTCAATGCTAGCAATGTACCATGTCAGAATGACCTTACGGTTCCCTCTAGAAACCATAGTGTTAAATTCACCACGAATTTGTCACGATGTGCTAACTGACCTGGCCTCATCTTATCATCCTCCACTGCTGCCCCGCCAGCGTAAACAGTTAGAGCAGGCGAGTGCACCATTCCATTATCATCCATAAAAATGGATGAGTAATTAACAAAAACAAATGAGTAACAAATGAGTACCTAACTCATCGAAATGTGGACATGTCAAGTGTTGCATTTACCACAACATCGACAGCTTTTTAAATATAATTAATTATTATTAAGTTATCCTTATTATAATTAATTATATTCATAATAATCAATTAATTCACACAGTGCCATATAGTCCCAAGCAGACATTAGAATAGAATAGAATAGGATAGAAAATCATTTATTCAAATAAACTTAATTTAAGCACTTTTGAATAGTCAACATTTTTTTAAATCTACCGCTTATTCAGAAAGCTGTCTCATCACAAGAAGAATAAGCAAGAAACTTGTGTGTTGCTCTTTTAAACAATCCTTATAAGTTCACATTTTACAAGTCGAAACGTGTGAATACAAACTACCAACCAGCACTAATTTATTTAGGCTCAAATATAAAAACACAATAAGATTAAATCCCTCCCTATAATCCCAGTCCCTCGTTCACGAGTATGACGGATGAGTATGACGGATATTATGTTATGGGTACTAGACAATTGACATAAATACTAATTTCTTTTTACAATACTTAGATATTTATCTCATTTGATTAGTCTAATATCCATAAGCAATATTCAGCTTGGGACTAGACGATGCTATGAAAATTGTCCTTGTACATTATTTTATATATAATATTCTCGTGTAACAAGGTTAGTTAGTATACTCCTCGAAACGGATTGACCGACTTTTATGAAATTTTATATGCACATTCAATAGGTCTGACAATCGGCTATTATCTGTTTTTCATACCCCTCAGCATTTAGGGTTGTCTACCCCTAACATTTATTTTTTGGTAATTTTTTAATTATTGTATAATGTGACATTACGGTGATAAAAACAACTTAATAAATAGATTCATCGCAGTTGGCAATTATTTGATTGTTTATTATTTTTAAGAATTGTTCCGATTAGTTTGCAATAATGGGGTTGACATGTCTGAAAACAAAAACCCCAAAATAAATCTAAATTAAAAAAAATGTGACATTGAAAAACCCCAAATTTTCTCCCTTCTACCATCAACCTCTATTTTTTAATAGCGATTTTAATTGATATGGCAAAACGTTTGCGTCAGCTAGTATTATATAAATAAATAACAATGAACATAGCGCCATCTAGTCCCACGGTAAGCAGAGCTTGGTTACTAGACAACTCATATAAATACTAGGATATTTTTTTTTTGTAAATACATAGAAAACACCCAGACAAACAATCATACTCATGAATACAAATGTTTGTACCATGACAACCGCTAGCTATCCGTGAAAATATCTCTGTCTACCTCTTCTACGTTTAGTCGTGAAGAATATACGTTTATTCAGTACCTTGAGTATTCCATCCAGGTGTCGGCATCCCATAAAATGCTTGCGTGTTAAAAATAATTTAAAAACACGTTAAATTTATTTATTTACGTTGCTTTACACAATTATGGTATGCAATCAAAGAATTGAAATAGTTGTGGAATGAACCTAAAGGACTTGGTAACAAAACTCTTGATCACTATGACTTATTTTCTCTTATTAATTGTTTAACCAGTTGTTGTATATTGAATGTTTTTTCTATTTTATTATTTCATTGACTTAGTCCTAATCGGTGGTTTGTATTCACACACTTAAACTTAAATTGTAAGTAAGAATAAATTTAAAAGAGCAACACACAAGTTACTTTCCGAATGAGCGGTAGATTAAAAAAAAAAAAAAAATGCTTCAATAAACTATTATTTGAATAAAGATTTGCTTCAATGTAAGTTTATTTGAAGCTTAACGTATAAACTTAAACTATAACGTATAAATTATAAAAAAAAATCGTTTGTAGTCAAAGCTATTAGTTATAAAGCATTCATGGGTATTTTGTGAATTATTTGTTTTGTTACCAAGTCCTCTATATAAAAATATAGACATTCAACAAATTGAATTGTATATTTTTTTTAAAATCACAATATGAAAGACATACATATATAAGTCAAAATTATTGTAATCTATCTTTTTTTAATAATGATTTTCTAAAGACGCTGAATACCCCTGGTGTTTCAGGGATACGGTAACCATTTACCATTTTTTTGATTGCCACCATCGTAGTATAAAAAAAAATTAAAAGGTTTCTAGAAGATATTTCTATTAAGCGATAACGCAAATCATTAATATCATGTGTTATTCATTACAATGATACGAGTGTTATCTTTTATCTATAAACTATTAAGCTTTTTGCAGTTGGTTGTATATTTATGATATGCAGTCTCGTCCGATCGTTCGTTCCATTAAAATTGTAATACATTTACATCCTGCATCATCCCTTATTTTTCATATCAAAATCCTATTTACGTCTTCATCATCCAATCCTAAGAAGATTTATTTTATCCCCTATTTTATCTGGAGGGGTGGAATATATCAGAATTAGGGGATGCCTACGTCATAGTAGCTTTATGCATGCAAAGTCTCGTCCGATCGGTTTAAAATTGACAAAGTTTCATACATACTTTCATCCCCTATTTTATCTCCTTAGGGGTGGAACTTATCAAAATCCTTTCTTAGGGGATGCCTACGTCACAGTAGCTTTATGCATGCAGTCTCGACCGATCGGTTTAAAATTGACAAAGTTTCATACTTACTTTCATCCCCTATTTTATCTCCTTAGGGGTGGAATTTATCAAAATCCTTTCTTAGGGCATGCCTATGACATATCATAGTAGCTTTATGCATGCAGTCTCGTCCGATCGGTTTAAAATTGACAAAGTTTCATACTTACTTTCATCCCCTATTTTATCCCCTTGGAGGTAGAATTAATGCGAAGTGCTAACCGCAGCAAGATACGATGCTGTGGGTATTAGGAGATAAGGAATGTAAAGAGTACTGACCGTAGGCTTCCGGCGCGTTGGGCGCGGGGTGCGGGTACGGAGCCCCGGTGGGGTACGGTGCGGCGACCACGTGCGGCGGCCCGGGCTGCGGCATCGCCTGCGGGTACGGACTCACTGCAACAAAAGAAATCATCATAAGTACACCGATTTCATTAAATGTTTAATCGAATTAGCACTAATCACTTACCGTCAGGCGACGACCTCGGTGGTCTAGCGGTTTAGCACACCGCTTTACGACCGATGGTCGCGGGTTCGATTCCTCGCACGGTACAAACATTTGTATTCATGAGTATGATTGTTTGTATCGGTCTGGGTGTTTTCTATGTATAATATGTATGTATTTATAAAAAAAATATCTATGTATATGTACCAGTTATCGAGAACGCATAACACAAACTTTGCTAGCTTAACTTGGGTCTAGATGGCGCTGTGTGAATTGTCAGGTGAGAATCGCGCGTGAAAGAGCGTACGATACGGTTGTTTGGGCTATTGTCAGATGTTTGTAGCAACTGTAACACTGCGACCTACATAGATTATTGTGCTCGCCCTTTTTCAAAGTTTGCTGTCTAGACTTGTCAGGGACAAGAATTGAAGGATACTCTTAGGAGTGATGGTTTTTATCTCCTCAGGTAAACTTTCCAAAGGAGATATTTCTTTTATACATGAGTGGGCTACAACCACATAGGATGTGTAGTGGCGTTTCCTCTTCAGTTTGGCAAAATTGCCGACTTAAGTCTTTCTTAACACGTAGGCTCTTTCACGCGTAAAAAGTCTTCCACGCAGAAAAGAATGTGCCTGAGCCCACGCACACAGAGAGCGGTCAGGAGTTCCGAGTTCCGCGTTCGGCGTTCGGCGTTTATAAGAATGTACCGAGTCTATAACAATGCACACAGCGGGCAGTCTGACCGCGGCGATCAAAGCGGAACTTCGCGTTCCAAGAGTTCTTTTCCCGTTAAGACAGGGAACGCTGGAACGCCGCGATGTCTGAGTTTGGAAACACGGAAAAGTTGATTGAATTGGTTAGGGAAAGGAGTTTATTATACGACTAGCTTTTGCCCGCGGCTATGCCCGCGTTAATTTATCCCCTTAGGGGTGGAATTTATCAAAATCCTTTCTTAGGGGATGCCTACGTCATAGTAGCTTTAGGCATGCAAAGTCTTAGCCCGATCGGTTTAATATTGACAAAGTTTCATACAAACTTTCATCCTCTTGGGGGTAGAATTAATCAAAATCCTTTCTTAGCGGATGCCTATGTCATAACATCTACCTGCATGCCAAATTTCAGCCCGATCCGTCCAGTCGTTTGGGCTGTACGTTGATAGATCACTACGTCAGTCACCTTTGAGTTATATATATTTATATTAAGTGATATAGACAATAAAAACCGCAAAATTCGCCTTGTTCTTTTCGCGTTGTGCTAATTGGGTGCACCCAATACTTCCATTTCTTTTTAGAAGCTGCTATGCTCCACAAGAGCAATAATTCTTCATCGGATGACGAACTTTCCAGTGACATGCTGCAAGTGCAAAGACCCAAACGAAACTAGAACGCGAGAATTTGCACGCGCTATGTGTGTTGGAACTCTTGGGTGGACAACGGTCATTAGAACGCAGAACTCTGACCGCTCTATGTGTGCGTGGGCTCTAAATGTAGACGTAATGTAAAGAGAACGAGAAAGACCGCACGTGCATACAGTGAGCACATTCCTGCTTGTTTCAATCGTGCGTGCTTTATCGCTGATCAATTCAAAATGGAGGACATCTGATTATACGACAATTATAGAGTTATCAGCTGTGCCCGCGACTTCGCGCAGCACACGCAATGGAAGCACTCAAATATTTTCCCCGTTTTTGCAACATTTTTCACTGATGCTTCGCTTAGAATAGAATAGAATAGAAAATCATTTATTCAAATAAACTTAATTTAAGCACTTTTGAATAGTCATAACAATTTGTTTTTTATCTACCACTCGTTCGGAAAGCTGTCTCATCACAAGAAGAACGAGCAAGAAACTTGTGTGTTGCTCTTTTAAATAATCCTTGTAAGTTTACATTTACAAGTCGAAACGTGTGAATACAAACTACCAACAAGCACTAATTTTTGGGTCAAATATAAATATGCAATAAGATTAAATCAATCGCAGTGATAAGAGCAGACCAGTCCTTACAAGCAGCACTCGTTCACGAGTATGACGGATGAGCCAGCCATCACTGCGCTCGACCATATTTTAGGGAGCCCATTGACCCGGCCCACCACGCCGCCACATGTCTGGACATTTTAGTGAGCATGACTACTCATTCCACACGACCACGTCACAGCTACAAAATTTACTATATGGTAGTTACAGTATTCGCACTTTACATAAGGATGCTTCTATTGGTTGTGTGTTGTATAGCTTAAAGACTTCCTCGACAAATGGACTATTCAACAAAAGAATTTTTCAATTCGAATCAGTAGTTCCTGAGATTAGCGCGTTCAAACAAACAACTTAGTCGAAACGTCGAAAGAGCTGATTACATTTATTTGCCATAAAATATTTTCGTGTTAAAACGGGTCACGATACTAAAATTTTTTCTGTGAATAGTTTCTTTTAATTTTCGTGTTTAATATACATTATTTATATAATTAAATTGTAAAGAAAATTTAAAAAAACTATTCACAGTAAAGAAATCATAGTTTCTTCATCATTTACACACATAAATAAAATTGGAGTGTCTGTTTGTTATATTGAAATAATCTTTTCTAACTACACGCATATGAATATAAATACGGTACATACACCAAAATAACATTTTTTACAATTTTTGTCTGTCTGTCTGTCGATCTGTTTGTTCCGGCTAATCTCTGAAATGACTGGACTTTTTTTGGCAGGTAACTGATGTAATAAGGAGTAACATAGGTTACTTAAATTTTAGAAAAATGATTTTATCTTAGTAAAATAAAATATAATTCCACGCGGACGAAGTCGCGGGAGCTAGTGAGGCATATAGTCCGCTATATATACCATTTTGTTTAAGAGTACATACCTGGATATGGTGTCACGATGTGGTTGTACTGCTGTTGTGGATATGGTACTTGGACAGTCACCGTCGACTGTACGGGCACGGCGGGAGCTGCGAAAAAACATACTTACTGTTACACGGGCCAGTTTTTCTTTGTTATCTAATTTTTTATTATCTTCTGAATCAACAAAACGGTCTTTCATTGCTTATTAAATATTTCTTTTATTATTATTATGTATTGTATATATTATAGTAGGTATATATTTATATTTATGTATGTATATTTATAAGTATTTTTGAAGATCTATTTACCTACACTCCAATTTTATTTATATGTATAGAACATATAAATAAAATTGGAGTGTCTGTTTGTAATATTCAAATAACCGTTTTTTACTACATGCATATGAATATATATACAGTACATATACCAATATATATATTTTTATAATTTTTTCTGTCTGACTGTCAGTCTGTTTGTTCCGGCTAACACCTGAAATGGCTAGACCGATTTTAACGGTACTTTTTTGGCAGGTAACTGATGTAATAAGGAGCAACTTAGACTACTTTTATTTTAGAAAAAAATTTTTATGTTAGAAAAATAATGTAAAAACACGCTGCCACTCGCGCTGCCTTTGACGCGCGCGTGGTATTTATCCACGCGGACGAAGTCGCGGGAACAGCTAGTGATAAGTAAAATTATGGATGTGTCTTTTCCCACCACTGGCCATCAACCGCTTTCTGTTCTTACCTAATGGTTAACTGGTTGAGAATGCCATATGGCATTAAGCTCGCCAAATTGTACAATTTGAATTGCAATAAAGAAGTGCCTTCGAATCAAATTTCGTTTCAATTTCAAGATGATCTCAGAGGTTTATCATGATATTTTAACAACAATACAAATTTGTGCATTTTTTCGAATTCAAAATATCTTTATTAATGTAGATGTATTAACTCTTATGATATGTCAAATCTACCGGCTAGATTTCGAGATGAGAAGAACTGACAAGGAAAACAGCTCGTATTTTTTTCTAATAAATGTGAAAATAATTATAATATATCCCAAAATATTTTTATTCATGTAGGTCTATTTCAGACTCTTATGATATGTCAAATCTACCGTCAGTTCGGAATGATTTTGAGATGAGAAGAACTGACAAGAAACTCAGCTCGTATTTTTTTCTAATAAATGTGAAAAAAATTATAATATATCCTCATGAATCACTCTATCAATTGCTGACAACATTACATTCTGTTGTGTAATTTAAAGATAAAGCGAAAGATAAAGAAAAGGAGCTTCCGGCTCACCAGATGGTGAGTGATTATGCCCAATTTACACTCAGCCCGAGTGGGCAGGGAAGTGAGCAGCGCGAGAGTGTAAACACGAATGGAAACACTTCCCATGCCATTGGCGCTGCCACTCGGCATTCCCTCGATTGTCGGTTTTTCGTGCGCGAGTCAAAGGACTGGCAGCGCGAGTGGCAGCGTGGTTTACATTCAGTCCTCTCGCTCAGTTGTCGCCCGGCAATATTTCTGGCAGCGCGAGTGGCAAGGGAAGCGGCTGAATGGAGCACCCTCAACTACTACCAGTGGTTAGAATAGAATAGAATAGAAAATCATTTATTCAAATAAACTTAATTGAAGCACTTTTGAATAGTCAAAATTTTTTTTAATCTACCGCATATTCGGAAAGCTGTCTCATCACAAGAAGAATAAGCAAGAAACTTGTGTGTTGCTCTTTTAAACAATCCTTGTAAGTTCACATTTTACAAGTCTAAACGTGTGAATAAAACCACCAACCAGCACTAATTTCTGTTCTGACTGCCAATGATTAAGATTGTCATGCTTACGAGCTAACACCTGTCCCCTGTTACGACGGTTGCAGCATCTGCACAGCAGTACTATGAGTATGATGATGCCCACCACCGAAGCCACTATGATCACCACTTCCATCCTGCCGATGGCGGTAGAATCCTGCAAACAACATTGCAACATGAGTCCAACAACAACATTGCAACAAATGAGTGCGGCTAAGGCAATTTGTTCACTGGTGAGGTATGACAACCTGACATGTACTTAGATGGTACAAAAGTACCCTAAATTAAAAAAGAAATAAAAAAAAAAACTCCTACAAGTACTACACACATGACGAGCATATGAGAGCAATTATTAAATTTATTTTTAGGTAAGGTCCAAGATGCTGACGTATATACAGAAGACTTGCCTTCCATCTTATATATAAAATTCTCGTGTCACAGTTTTCGTTCCCATACTCCTCCGAAACGGCTTGACCGATTCTCATGAAATTTATAGCGTATTGAGTAGGTCTGAGAATCGGCCAACATCTATTTTTCATCCCCCTAAATGTTAGGGGTAGTCCACCCCTAATTTTTTTTTTATTTTAAGGCAAAACAACGTATGTCGGGACTGCTAGTATATATATATATATATATATAAACCTTTAGTATTTGTATGTATTTGTTTTTAGTATTCATATAATATTCAACTCTCTTTTTGTAGTGCGCCACCTACGTTTCTCTCACCCAATACTTTTATCTCCCAGGTTGTCTGTAAGATATCGCATTGAGCAATAAGACCGCCTTTTGTTCGAATATTTTTCTTTCTTTCTTTATTGTAATTGTTTTTTTTTATACACAACAAAGAGTTTTTATTATTATGATAATGACGTATTATTATGATAATGATGACATAAAAAAATGTTCTTTAACAAAATATCACAAATTTACGAAGACAAAATCTTTATAACGACTGTAAAATTGTAAAATAAATGAATGAATAAAGATTATTATTATTAAAAAAAAAATATGTGACAGATTTTTTTTAATAATAATCTTAGCATACTGCTTTACTGCCGATGGTCGCGTGTTCGATTCCTCGCACGGTACAAACAATTATATTATCTGTCTGGCTGTTTTCTATGTATATTATGTATGTATTTAAAAAAAATCTATGTTTTATATCAGTTGTCACTGGACAACTGATATAAAACATAGATTTTCCCATAAAACAAGCTCTGCTTACCGTGGGACTAGATGGCGCTGTGTTAGTGGTACAGGGTCATTTATTTATGACGTATGAGTCAGCCATCGCTGCGCTCTACCAAAGTCGAAAGTTTGTATGGTTATTACTCATTCACGCAAAAACTACCGAACGAATTTTGATGAAACTTTACAGTAACATAGCTTATTCATTATAATAACATATAGACTATACTTTACATTGAAGTTTATATATTGAATTTTAACGTGGGCACAGCTAGTCTTTTATAAAAATATACGAGTATAAGCTGATCACGGAAGAAATAAAGTAATAAGTACAGTATTTACCCGTTTGTTCTGTGAAGCAGATGAAGTAACTGGCCGTTGCTATTAATATATCAAATAAAGTAAACAATAATGTATTTAGGGTTGCCAACCTTCGTCATCTGCTTCTTCCTTATCCCATTTATTTGTGGTCGTCGTAATATGTTTTTCTCTTCCATTCATCTCTGTTCGCAGTCATCCCGTTATTTACTCCCTTTCTCACCATATTATCTTCCAACCGTACTTTATAATAACGTATCCTACTTTATTTTTGGTAATTATACTTTATACTGTTACTATACAAGTAAAGTAGGCAAAAATACTTCATTTTCAACCTTCACTGTGATACGTAAAACAAAATATTCACTAGTTGTTGTTGTTTTAAAATTCGTCCAATTTGGACAGGCAAAGAGCATTGCCCATACTGCCTAGTAGTTATATTAATCTTCAGTATATAAATCGTTTTATGTCTTTCATAGAATATCCGGTCTATTCTTGACTGCTTCAGTCAAGTTATTTCTTAAGTAGAATGTCCGAAATAATTTTCTTCAGTAATCCATATAATATGTAATTAATCCAGGGTTTCAGAGGTACCATGTGCTTAACGATTTATAATTACTGAACGAAATGTTAGATGTCAATTGTGAGTTGTGACATTTGTCACGGCTCTAGTGTTAAAAGCACACAAAAATACGATTTTAGAGCAATAAAAACATGAAATTTGAAAATTTTTTTTTTTCCTAATACATAATTTTTCCTATCCAAACCAGGTTATGCGTTCTTTTTGGAAAAAAAAATGGCAACCCTAAATGTAATGGCCGCTTAAACTGAATAATGATATTAATACTAGTGAGTGGGGGGAAAAGGATTGTTAGTAAATGTGGACTAATGTTCCCATTGCTAGCAATGTAGCATGTCAGATCGACCTCCACGCGGTTCCCCCTGGAAACCATCGTGATACATTCCGGTGAATTTGTCACGTTGGGCTAACTGACCTGACCTCATGTTCATCTTATCATCCTCCACTGGTGCCCCGCCAGCGTAAACCGTTAGCGCAGGCGGGTGCACCATTACATTATCATCCATTAAAAAAAATATTAGTGAGTCATATACATGCGCCGAATATGTACGTGTCGTTATGCATTTCGCCAATGTAGGATGATAAGATGAGCATGAGGTCAGGTCAGTTATCACACCGTGGTAAGTTCATCAGGAATTTATCACGATAGTTTGCGTGGAGCGTGAGCGTGAGCGTGAACCCCACTACTAGCAATGTACCATGTCAGGTTGAGCGTGGAGGTCAACCTGACATGGTACATTGCTAGTAATGGGGTCATCAGTCCACATTACTAACAATTCCCATCCCCCCTATAAAGATATTTGTTACGGTTGATAATGGTATGGTGCGCCCGCCTGCGCTAACGGTTTACGCTGGCGTAGCACCAGGAGGATGATAAGCTGAGCAGTCAGGTCAGGTCAGTTATCCCACATTAAATTCACCAAGAATTTATCACGATGGTTTCAAGGGAGTGTGTGCGAAACGGTGCGGTTTTTTAGATTTTTTTTGCCACGCATAACATTGTGGAATCACCTTCCAGCAATGGTATTTCCGAACCGATACGATATTGAAACCTTCAAGAAAAGAGCTTATTCCTTTTTAAAAGGCCGACAACGTACTTGCAATACCCCTGGTGTTGCGGGTGCTCATGGGCAGCGGTAATCACTTATATCTGGTGCTCGTTTGTCCCGTGTAATAAAAAAAGGGAGAACCGCGTGGAGGTCAACCTGAGATGGTAATTGCTAGTAATGGGGTCATCAGTCCACATTACTACCAATTCCCTTTCCCCCTGATGACGATATTACCACTAGTGACTCATGCATGTACATGCGCCGAATACCTACGTGCGTATTCAGATGAATAATTTTATTTATATGTATGTATAGATATACATACATATAAATAAAATTGGGGTGTCTGTTTGTAATATTGAAATAACCGTTCCTTACTACATGCATATGAATATAAATACGGTACATACAACAAAAAAAATACTTTTTACAATTTTTGTCTGTCTGTCGATTTGTTTGTTCCGGATAATCTCCGAAATGGCTGGACCGATTTTAACGGGACTTTTATCGGTAACTGATGTAATAAGGAGTAACTTAGGCTACTTTTATTTAAAAAAAAAAACTTTTATTTTATAAAAAATAAAGTTAAATTCCACGCGGACGAAGTCGCGGGAACAGCTACTTTCGCAATGTTATTATAGTCAAGCGACATTGAGTATGCTCAATCATATTTATTTTTAACAGCCTGGACAATTCGCACAGCGTCATTTGGTCCTAAGATAAGAGATTGTGGTAGAATGGAAATAATTTATTCAAATAAACTTAAATTTAAACATGTTTCTTAATATTAAACTTTTACGTTTAGTTCACATTATAAATTTGGTCAAAACAGATTTCATAAAAACATCTATTTAAAAGTGCAACACACAAGTTTCTTTCTCATTCTTCTTGTGATGAGTCTGCGCTCCGAATGAGTGGTAGAATCAAAAATATATTCAAAAGCGCGTATTGAGTTTATTTGCATAAAGATTATTTCTATTTTTATTTATTTTGTATGTATATTTATTTTTGGCGTTAAGATATAAAAAGAAACGAGTATGACTATTCAAAAGTGCTCAAATTTAAACTAATTTGTAATAAACTTTTCTGATCTATTCTATTCACATCCGATAAGCAATTTAGTAGTGAGAAGTTAACAAATAGACAGAGAGAATTTTAAGTTTATTTGAATAAAAAAAACTACATAATTTATTCAATCCTGTCAGCAATTTAGTAGTGAGAAGTTAATAATCTCAAGACATTTCACACAGCGCCATCTAGGCCCAAGTTAAGCTAGCTAAAGCTTGTGTTATGAGTACTAGATAACTGATATAAATACATAGATTTTTTTTTTGTAAATACATACATATTATACATAGAAAACACCCAGACAAACAATCATACTCACGAATACAAATGTTTGTGCTGTGCGAGGAATCGATCCCGCGACCATCGATGGTAGTGGTGTGCTGACCACTATACCAGCGAGGTCGTCAAACAAAAGAGTACACCACACCCATATTAAACGATGTCTGTCTGTACTTAAAACTGAATTGAACCGCGTTCTAGGAAATATAATAATGTAATATATATATTTACATTAGCCCACCCGCGCAATATCTACGTCATGAAAGAAAGGGACGGCATAACTCATGTTTTTGCAACATGCTTCGCTCTTATTACACATAGAGTATTATTTATAGCCTATATGTTGTATAATCTTCACGACTCATCAATATTTTAATTCCATTAAAATTATTTCCAGCCATTATAAATGAGCTAAATCGTCTTTTAAATTGATTTATTCTTCGTGCTGATAACGAATGTTGTATAAATATGTAATAAAACTATTTATGACTGCAAAATGTATTTTAATGGTATGGTAGATAGGGAAGGTGACATGATATAATTTTTGTTTTATTTTTTTGATTATAGAATAATAAAAAAGAAAAACCTTTAAATATATTAATATCAAAAGAGTTTTCTCAACACTATAGCCATTTTAAACAAACGCGGACTATCCAACACCAGGGGCATCGCTACCTAGGGGTAGGCGTGGCAGTGCCCCGGGGCCCTTAAGCTCGGCGCCTCGCTCTTACCAATAAATCAACCCTTACCAGTACAACTCGATCGAAGTGAACTTTTGAAAATTTCTCCCATTTTCGAAATAAATATGACAGTTTGCAGCCCGACTTTAATCATGGCAACACATTTGGTAGAAATTCTAAAGTTATATTTCGGAATTCCCCTAAATTCTCTCCTTCTCTTATCAACAAACTTTAAAATCAAACATCATTTATTCATGTAGGACATATTAGCCGCTTATCAACTTCAATTTTTTTACATTATAATTTAAAGTTTTTCCCTGCCGTCCAGTTCAGTACATAGATCCAATTGAGAAGAACTGGCAAGAATCTTAATTGATTTTTTTTAAAGCCAGTTTATTTACAATGTATATTTATATATATATGTCTAGCATTAAACGGAAATCCCGTGCATGAACAACTATTGCCAGGCACTCTATTCCATTATCATCCATTTAAAAAAATATTATTACTCATTTTATATTTAGAAATGAGAGCTGATAGAATTGTCTTGAGCTGATAAAACCCCAGTTATCTTAAATTGCGTATAATTTACTTAACGAACGGAAATTCTAGCTTTTATGATTATAACTGATTCTTCAAACATCTGACGATGGTAAACACGCTGCCGAGCAGTATTACCAGATGGTTTAGTTAAACCGTGATTTGATCAAGCGATGTTATTACAGTTTTTTTGTTATTATTAAATTTTATTAACGTTAAAGGTACTAGATCTTAGACCCTATAGGTAAATGAAACTCAAGGATAGTACTGAACTGTGTATATTCCGTAGTAAGAATATTCTCTCTTTTAATCTTTTTAATCTCTCTTTATCTCCAATTGCATTTTTTCTTTTGGACTACTCTAACGCTGATGCATCTGGCCTTTGCAGCTTCACCGGACGTTAGGGGGCGAGTGCAGATGGCACTCTAAACCAAAGGAAGGACTACGGAGCGGCTGAAGGCCAACTCCCGCCTGACGGATAACAGTTTAGTCTGAGGGAGCGGTGCCCTCAGACTAAACTCTTAAGCTTACTCTGAGGCTTAAGAAACCAGGACTATCCAGTTTAAAAACAGAACGCAGTAATAGTGTTGCAATAGAATAGAATAGAAAATCATTTATTGAAATAAACTTACATTGAAGCACTTTTGAATAGTCATCACATTTCTTTTAATTTATCGCTCATTCGGAAAGCTGACTCATAACAAGAAGAACGAGTAAGAAACATGCGTGTTGCTTTTTTAAATAGTTTTATTATTACTTTACATTTTAAGTTTAAGTGTGTGAATACAAACTACCAATTAGCACAAATTCAATTAAATAGAAAAAAATATTAAATATATAACCAACTGGTTAAACAATTAATAAGAGGAAATCAGTCATAGTGATTAAAGCACACCAGTCCCTACAAGCAGCAGTTATATTAATATGTAGTAAAATTAAAGTAATTAATATAATCAGGTTATTAATAAAAAGTAATTGATAAAATTATACTGTTGAAAATCAGTAATTAAGAGGCGCGCGTATTTTAAAAAAACAGGACGCTGTCAAGTAACTTTTCAGGACTTCCCAGGACAGTTCAGAGACTAGGACATGTCCTGGGAAAATAGGACGGTTGGCTACTCTAAACTAAAGGAAAATAGTGAAGGTCATATAGAATATGATGAAGACAATAGACAATAATATAGTGTGTAGTGTGTAGACCACAAATAATTAAGAGAACAAAGAGCAATGAGGACAAAATACCGAACTTCCAAGTAAGTAGTTAACTGTTACACTACTATAAATAATTAAAGCTGAAACTGTTATTACAGCATTGATTACCAAAGTGAACGACAACCACATAGGCGATTTTTTTTATTGGCTTATTATAACCTTGGGCAATTAGGGGGAAAGGTGTGTGTTCGTAATGTGGACTGATGACCCTATAGCTAGCAATGTACCATGTCAGGTTGACCTCCACGCGGTTCCTCCTGGAAACCGTGATAAATTCCTGGGGAATTTGTCACGATGGGTTAACTGACCTGACCTCATGTTCATCCTATCATCCTCCACTGGTGCCCCGCCAGCGTAAACCGTTAGAGCAGACAGCAGTCTAGTGGATTAGCATACTGCTTTACATTGGATGGTGGCCTGTTCGATTCCTTGCATGGGACAAACATTTGTATTCATGAGTATGGTTGTTTGTATATTACGTGTGTATTTACAAACTCATGATTAAGACATCATTTTTGATTAATTAATAATATATATTAAAGATAAATGAATGTAATAAAATATAGTAACTCATACCAACATATAAATAGCATATTAGTCAAAACTAAATGCATAATCACATACTGACACAGGATTACATGTATATACATATACATACATATATTATGTATGTTTTACTAGCTGTCCCAGCCATATAAATTAAAATCGCTATTAAAAAATAGGGGTTCATGCTAGAAGGGTGAAAATTTAGGGTGTTATGTATTTTTCAATCCTAAATAATAATAAAATATTGTGACAAAAAAATAAAAAGACATATATTTAGGGGCGGATATCCCTTACCACTTGGGGTATGAAACATAGATAGTAGCCGATTCTCAGACCTAATGAATATACATATAAAATTTCATAAAAATCGATCTAGCCATTTGGGAGGTGTATGGTAACTAACAAAGGGAGGTGTATGGTAACTAAAAGAGCAACACACAAGTTTCTTGCTCGTTCTTCTTGTGATGAGACAGCTTTCCGAACGAGTGGTAGATAAAAAAACAAATTGTTATGACTATTCAAAAGTGCTTAAATTAAGTTTATTTGAATAAATGATTTTCTATTCTATTCTAACATTGTGACATGAGAATTTTATATATAAGATGTGTATATTAATAAAAAAATATATAATAAGAGTCAATGTGGACTACACTTTAACACAATACTAGATATGTTGTGTGTAAAAAGATACTACACTAACTATACCTGTGACTTCACCTGCTTTGTAGATATAATTCTTGTAGATTGTCTTCCCTTGTGATAAATTTAATTAAGATCTATTTAGCAGTTTCACCATGAAGACAGACATAGATAGATAGATACATCTCTATGTATCTATCTGTGTAGAGAGGTGAACATTTTAAATTTTATAATGGTAGCTCATAACATACAAATTTAATTTAAATTCCTTATGTTGTTTTGTCATCAAATAGAAATAGAAATAGTAATAATCTTTATTCAAATAAACTTAATATAAGCACTTTTGTATAGTTAAGTTTTTATATCCTACCACTTATTCGGAATGCAGATTCATCACAAGAAGAATAAGCAAAAAACTTGTGTATATTTAATTAACAACAAGGATTAGGCATGTGACAATCAACATATGTAGAAACCACTACGCACTTAATCTCTGTTCAATCAGATAACATTGTCAGCGCTATGAATTTTAAGTTAGATATTTTCAAACAAAGCATTATTATCATTTTTTTTTTCTTCTTTATGGCTTGGCATGCCTGTGCATTTGCCAATATACAAAATTTGGGAAACAGTAGTTCAGGTAAAGGAAATTTTGGACGATAGGTTTAAAGGATCAGGTAAGTTTTATAAATTCTTCAATTTTACAATAACCTTTTTTACAAAGAAAATATTTTATGACACATTTGATTTTTTTTTCTGGCATTTTGACTACAGACGCTGGGAGTTGTAAAACCTTATGCAATTTCCATAAAATGAATTACTGACTTTCGTCAAATGGCACTTAGGTAAAACTAAAAACAACACACAAGCAGACATACAGACTTATTTATCTATATATATAAATAAAATTGGAGTGCCTGTTTGTAATATTGAAATAACCATTTTTTCTACATGCATATGAATATAAATATGGTACATACAGCAAAATAACATTTTTTACCATTTTTGTCTGTCTGTCAGTTTGTTCCAGCTAATCTCTGAAATGACTGGACAGATTTTGATGGGCCTTTTACTGGCAGATAGCTGATGTAATAAGGAGTAACTTAGGCTCTTTTATCTAAGAAAAATAAAGATAAATTCCATGCAGACAAAGTTGCAGGTACAGTTCATAATATATAAATACAATCTGGTATTTATTTTATCAATAATTTACATATATTTTAAAAGAATGACAATATACTTTTGTATATGTATGTACAATCATTAGATTACATAAAATAGATAAATTTGAATACCTACAATGTACAATCAACCTTGCATTTATTAGTTCTGGGTAACAAGTTCTGCAACCAAGTGTAACTATTTTTTTAAACTACTCTAAATAATTGCATGACTCTATGAACAAGTACAGATAGCCTTCCAAAAGGTGATTAAGGCCAACCAGCCTGATATGACTTTAGTCTTAGGGCACTGCTTGGCGTTTAAACCTAGGCAGTGTTGGAATCGAACGGAGGGAAATATAGCGCGGAATTATAATTGACGTTCCATTTTTTAAATTTAAAAATAATATATTTTTTTAAATATTTAATGGCTTTTACGATCGCATATAATAAATAATAACAATTACATACCTCATCAATGAAAATAGTATCACTAAAATCATGGTATTCTTCACTCGAATCTGAATACATGTTAACTTCTCTAATTTCAAGATCCGAAGAACACTCCGTTGGGATATGAATCAGAAATAAATGAACGAAAGATAAAATAGATACCGTGTGGTATAATTTACTTACCACAATGAATCATTGGAATTCACATTGAGGAAAACAAACTTGGACCCCACCACGGTGAGATGGACCTCAGATTTTTGCAAAGGAATCTGAACGTTCCGCATACCACATTGGGTGTTATATCGAAAAATTACAAGTTAAAATTGTAAAAAAATAATACTCACCTATTAAAGTTAATAATCAACTTTACAGAATGACACTGATACAGAAACAAAACGAGTTCTAGTATGATGACAATCCATTTACAGATAACACAAACCTCAGAGATGAGATACTACAGTACACTGTTTGATGGACAAAGTGATCGAGGTGTCAGAAATACAATAGTCTGGCGTCAGTCAATCAATAGACAGTCAGTATATATCAATCATACCAATTTGGCTGTATATATAGTTCCCTTTACCTTTCCAAAAAAGAGAATAAAAAAAATGCAGTCATCAGTCAAATAAACATTTATTTATAACGAGTTATTTAATTATTTAACTTCATTCTAAATATCCTATATACACTGTTAGTGACAATAAGTTCATGAAAATATAAATATTAGATTCGTAAATATCAATAATTAATTAATAAGACAATGTATCCTGGACCAATAGTTCGTAGTTTTCTACAAATAAGACAGACTGTTTCAAAATCAAATATACACACATTGGGAGCATGTTTTGCCGCTGTAAAGAAAACTTCAGCCGCTGGAGGCAAGTTGTCCATTTGTTTCATATGCTCTGTATTAAAATTCCATGCCATATTCTTGTTGGTAATATCAGGTTAGGTTAACTAACTTTTTTTTATGATAATGTAATGATGTATTTGCTTCTCGCTGCCAGGAGTACAGGGTGATAAAATGAGTATAAGGTTAAGTCAGTCAGCCCACAATGACCAATTCAATAGGAACCATAACATTTTCCTTGGGGGAACTGCTTGGATGTAGACTTTACGCCGTTACCTCTGGCTGAATCTGCTACCCCAGTTAACTAACTTTAATATATCACTGTATGATCATTGGATTTACTAAAATATGATTGAACACAATGATGACTGTTATTTTATGATGATAAATGAAATGGTGCACTTGCCTGCGGTAACGGTTAACACTAGCGGTTCACCCGTGGAGCATTATTTAATGAGCTTTTACTTGACTTCATGTCAAGTCAGCTCATTTTGGCGAATGGTAATTTACCAAGATGGTTTCCAGAGGAAACTGTGTGGTGGTCATCTTGACATGATAAATGGGGTTATTAGTGAACATTACTAACAATGACTTTAATTTCAATAATATATATGTTATCTAGCTGGCTGCGCAAAAATTTGTTTTGCCATATAAATTAAAATTGCATTTAAAAATTGGGGTTCATGCTACAAATGTTGTATATACAATAACAATGTTGTATATATTTTTTAGTGACATAAAAATAAAATTATAAATAAAAAATTTTGCCCATAAAATAAAAATATAATGTTAGGTTAGACAACCCTTATTACTTAGGGGTATAAAAATAGATAGTAGCCAATTCTCATACCTACTGAATATGCATATAAAATTTCATAAAAATCGGTCAAGCCGTTTCAGAGGAGTATGGTACATTGTGACATGAGAATTTTATATATAAGACTATTACACTTATGGTTTACAGGTGTAATGGGGCTTGGAAAGGGCAAGAAAAAAGCAGGTAAATTAACAACAATGGAGAAAAAAGTCTTACCAGTAGAAACTGATCCTGAAAAACTAGTTAACTATGTCTGTGGTTCTAATATTTACACCACAGGGGAAGATGTTAAGGTATTTCATTATTTTGTGTTCTCTACATGTGTCTCAGAATAAAAAAAACATTTTTTAAATTTATATAACAATAGCTGTATCGTGACTTTGTCTAAGTTATAGTGACTTTGACCATCATCATCTGCTTCTTCCTTATCTCATTTATTTGTGGTCGTCGTAATATGTTTTTCTCTTCCATTCATTCCTGTTCGCAGTCATCTCGTTATTTACTCCCTTTCTTACAATATTATCTTTCTCACAGTCCATTCATCTCTTTTTCGGCCTTCCTCTGCTCTTATTCATATGTAACACCTTCCTTAGGATATGATCTTCATTCCTACGCATTACATGTCCATACCAAAATAGATGATTACTCTTCAACTTCTCCGACACCGGTGCCACTTTCATACATTCTCTAATGTATATGTATAGCATAGTATAGTGACCTTGACCAATCAAAGAAAAAATATACAATAATCTAACCCAAGTAACTAAAAGAAAATATCATAATTCTAGCTTCAAAAATGATTAATTTTCATAAAATTTTCATCCACTATTTTATTTGTATATTTAATATTTATTTGTATTTAATCAACAGTCTAAATTATAAGTGTAGCGTTTTATTTACTCCACAAATTTTCTTATCTTCACATATTAATAATATTTCTTCACCACCACTTCAAATCAAAGTTAAAGGCACTCTGGAAAATATATATTATTATTTTTGTTAAAAATGGGAAGAGATGATATTCCAAAAGGCACCCTCCTGCGCTAATTATATTGAAGAATGTTTACGCTGGATTTGGAGGTGGGCACCAGTAGATGATGATAAGATGAACATGAGGTCAGGTCAGTTAGCACAGTCTATAATTAATAATTTGATAAATTCACCAGGAAATCCAAATCCCTTATGATGGAAAAGATATATAAATTATTTGTGTTCGGCGTAATGTTTTTCAAATCTTCCATTCATCGAAAATATCCTTCGGCGTTCACTGAGTCTTCATCTTGTTCAGCTTTGGAACTATTAGAAGATAGATACAGTAATAAATATATTTTAATTACAAGTCATATATTCTTTACCATATCATCATTCACACAGTCCATCCTCGTCCCCTGCGATCGATCCCCCGTCCAATTCAAATGGGAATCGATATTACTAGAGAGCTCGAGAATGGAGCCGAGGTTCGAACTAAACCTGTATTATATAATTGTTTATTTTGTTCCGATGCCCGATTATACAGACTAAAGTCGAATCTGTTAACATGGGAGCAATGGCATATAAACTTCAGTTCTCGCAAAAGTCAGCACTGCTCCATATGTCCTTCCGCGGGTTTCGAGTGCCGTCTGCGCTCGCCCCTATCGTCTGCTGTAAAGGCCAGCTGCGGACAACACCATTAGAGTAGTCCGAAAAAAAAGTCCATCCATATCTTTTTCGGCGTTCCTCTGCTCTTATAACCAACCACATTCATCTGTAACTTCACCCCTGCAATAAAGTGTATAGATAAATAAATATTTTCTCTCTTTGTTCCTCAGATAAAAGATGATAGTGAGTACCCCGAGTGGCTGTGGACCCTACGCACAGAACCGGTGCCCATAGAGCAGCTGGACCCCAACACGAAGGAGTATTGGCTCAGGGTTCGAGCAGCGGGCATGAAACGAAATAACAAACTACGGTCACTGCGAAAGTTCTAGAAATTAGGTTACTTGTACAATTAAATAGTTTTATTGTTAGATAAATAAATAAATAAAAAATATAACGTTGTTTTTTATTATTATACATTTGTTATAGTTCACATCAATGTTGTAGAAAAAATCCGATATTTTAAAAAGATATTCAAAGAAGGTAGTTTGTGTTTGATACTAATGAAGTATCCAATGTAAAGATTATTACGAATATTATATAGCGCCATCTAGTATTTATAGATCGATCTACTACACTGACTGCGGTCTATAAATATGGAGGTCGGTAGTTGAATAATCCTCTTTTGTTGGGTGAGCCGCGGCATTCAGTCGACGAGCGCAGAGCGTGCCGGTTGTGTTTTGGGTACTGAAGTGAATTGTATTAGGAATGGGTTTATCCCGGTCTTAGTTGGGCCTGGAGGAAACCTGCAAGTAGTGAAGGTGAGTGTTAATGCATTCTAAAAGGGCCTTTTAAACCTAGACCCGTGTCAAAAGTTACGGGCGCTACTTGGGGTTTCCCTTGCGGTAGCTTCAAAGCCTAAGTCGTTATCATTTTCTGGGGGAAAAGGGGATTGTTAGTAATGTCGACTGATGATCTCATTGCTAGCAATGTACCATGTCAGGTCGACCTCCACGCGGTTCCCCATGGAAACCTAATTGCTAATTGACCTGACTTCATACTCATCTTATAATCTTCCACTGGTGCCCCGCCAGCGTAAACCGTTAGCGCAGGCAAGTGCACCATTACATTATCATCCATAAAAAAAAAATAGTGCTTCTTACACATTATACTTTATTACTGGCCGCTAGATGGCGCTAAAGTAGTAAAATGTTGATATTTAATTTTTTTAAACTAGGGCTAATCACCCCATCATGACAAATACACTACAAATCAGTAACAATAAGATGAGGGGAACCGCGTGGAGGGTTAACCCTTCTATCTATATCATATATGGTTGAAAACACTTGTCGTGACCACCAGTGGGCTAATTATGTAACACTATACGAAATTATTTCTGTTGAAGTTGTGATGCAATAAAATCATTTCAATTTAATAAATGCGATGAAGTAAGATCGATTGACGGCAACATAAAACATTTCTATCGATAAAACACTACTATGAAGCTGCAGCGGAATATTGTTAATCCGACCAATTTAAAAAGTGAGTACATTAGATAGCTTGTACTTTTAGAAGGATACATTTTAACTTGTTGGGTTAATAAACTAGTTGGTTGATTTGAAAGGTTTACTAAATCGACATTCGATAGAAATATTTTTATCGATATGTAAAACAATGCTAGTTGCAGCGTCAAATGGCGTCAGTATAATCGCATTATTGACAGATGACGTCATTTTCACTACGTTACGTACGAAAATCGTTGCGAACGAAGATAGATAATTAGCCCACTGGTTGCATATGATCTATAAAAGGTCATATGCAAGCTTTTCAACCGAGGGCAAAGGGAATTGTTAGAAATGTAGATGACATTATTAACAATTGACTGAAGATAAAAACAAATCTATATCTGGAAGGACCAACAATCTGACTGTCATATACTTCTTAAATTTGACACGTTTATTATTTATACATACAAGAAAAATTCACGGGATCTTACAGTATAAATCAAATTAAAAAATCATTTATTCATGTAGGACATTTTAGACATTATAATTTTTTTCCGTACCGTCCAGTTTGGTATATAATTATATACAATTGAGAAGAACTGGCAAGAAACTCAATTGAATTGAACTTTTTTTTTAAAGCCAGTGAAAGTACCGTAAAACCGGTCCAGCCATTTCAGAGATAAGCCGGAGCAAACAGACAGAGAAAAATTGTAAACAATATAATTTTGGTCTATGTACCGCATTTATGTTCACATGCATGTATTAATAAACGGTTATTTTAATATTACAAACAGACACTCCAATTTTATTTATATGTAGGTATACAGATGTAAAGGGCCCCTCCCTTTACATCTGTATACCTATACGCCCTAAGAAAAGATGGATAGATTGTGTGAAAGATGATGTGAATAAAAGAAGAGTATGTTTAGATATGACGACCGATAGAGAGCAGTGGAAGAGAATGACATACTGCGCCGACCCCAAATAATGGGATAAAGGCAAGGCAATGATGAAATGATGAGATATACTGTATAATTTAGTACATATCACTCGGAATATCTCCCAATTCCGAAACCGAACTGAACTGGACGGTAGGGAAAAAAATTATAATGTATAAACTTGACGTTCATAAGCGGCTAAAATGTCCTACATGAATAAATGATTTTTGAATTGAATTGAACAGATCGTCTGCGAGATATAGCCTCGTAGTCCAGTTCTAATTAGACATTTAAACCATCCAAATAATAAGGTATATCCTAATGCAATCAAAATCCTATCTGGTCTTACTTTAAGATCATTATCAACTAAATCTACCCCGCAAACCTGTGTTTCTAAAACTTTTTCGATCACCCACAAGTGAACAAGAATTTGTATTTTAAAATCGGCATTTTTCGGCCTATGGGGCCGTTCAAGTATTACGTAAGCACTATGGGGGTCGGGCGGGGGGTCTTTGCTTTGCTTATTTTGGATGACATAGGGCGTGGGGGAGTCTAGATGATGATTACGTCATCGGTAGTTATTTACTTTTTTACGATAATGGCAACCCTCACATTGTCTTTGCTAAAAAAAAAATAATTGAAAAATGTTTACGTAAGCATGGGGGATGATTTTTTATAACATGGGGGGTGGGGGAGTCTAGGTGATGATTACGTCATCGGTAGTAATTTACTTTTTTAAGCGAATGGCAATCCTCACATTGTCTTTGCTAAAAAAACAATACATTAATTGAGAAATGTTTACGTAATCATGGGGGGACGGGGTAAGAGCACTTGCAATTCCCCTGGTGTTGCGGGTGCTCATGGGCAATCACTTACCATCAGGTGGACCGCAAGAGTTCAATCTATCTATCTATATATATATATAAAAATTAATAGCTGTTCGTTCGCTAAAACTCAAGAACGGCTGAACCGATTTGGGTAATTTGTGTTGAAATATTTGTGAAAGTCCAGGGAAAGTTTAAACGGCGATAAAATATGAAGAAATTGCATGTAAAATAGTAAAAACAACAATTTTATTTTCCCATACAAATGGCTGTGTCGCGTACAAGCAGAAACAAAACGCAACACAAAAGGAGCGTTCTGATTGGACCGCACACCCATCCAATTTAAATATGCAACGTAATGTAACAGACTTAAAATATCAACCGACCGATCTAACGTGCATTTTGTTCACTCCACCAAATTTGTAATTATCACAGTATTTAACCATTTAATTCAAGACTATAAGCAATTCTATCATTTTCTACAACCCGTAATCTGCTGAAGCCTACCATCATCACCTACCATCTGAGCATTCGACCCGCATCATCACGTACCAGGCTGGTACCTGTCAATTAGGGTGCGTTCACAAATTAATTGCGTAACGAAACTTCAAAAAACCTTTGACGTATTTAGTTTTGAGGCGGAATGAAGTTGGCTGTATTAACAGACACCCATGTTCGACCACAGTTTGAGAAACACTACTATAAACCAATGCAGGCGTACAAGCCAGAAAATTGTGTTAGAATGAAGTGCATACGCGCGAGAGAACACTGATTGGAAACATGGCCGTTTGTTATCACCCCGACACAGATGGGGTAGCGAGGCTCAATGTTTAAATTCAGTGTTGCCACTTTAGCGAATTTACCCATTACTATTGGTAGATTTTTTTATGGATAATAATGGAATGGTGCACCCGCCTGCGCTGGCGGTTTACGCTGGCGGGGTACCAGTGGAAGATGATAAGATGAGAATGAGGTCAGGTCAGTTAGCCAATCGTGACAAATTCATCAGAATTTATCACGATGGTTTTCAGGGGGAACCGCGTGGAGGTCAACCTGACGTGGTACATTTTTTGTTGTGTATGATAATGGAAAGGTGGACGCACAGGTGCATGCACCATTCCATTATATCCAGTACATGTATTATGTATATAAACCTTCCTCTAGAATCACTATATCTATTAAGAAAAACCGCTTCAAAATCCGTTGCGTAGTTTTGAAGATTTAAGCATACATACGGACGGGGCAACGACAGCGACTTTGTTTTATACTATGTAATGATGGGCTTGGTCTTAAGTCATCTGATGGTAAATGAATGCAAGACCTAGGATGTAGTCTATGGTGAATAGATTTCTTCTGGGTGAAGAAATCTATTCACCATAGACTTGAAGAATCCGGGGTTGTATTTCTCCGAAAACACGAAATCCGGAAGAGATAGAGAGAGAGAAGAGACCGGAAGAGAGAGAGAAGATTTCCTCTTTGGTAATGGGTATTAGAAAGGACGATGAATAGAGTAGATTAGAAAATCATTTATTCAAATAAACTTAATTTATGCATTTTTGAATAGTCATAACAATTTTTTTTTATCTACCGCTCGTTCGTAAACCTCTCTCATCACAAGAAGAACGAGCAAGAAACTTGTGTGTTGCTCTTTTAAATAATCCTTGTTTACATTTACAAGTCGAAACGTGTGAATACAAACTACCAACCAGCTCTAATTTATTTGGGTCAAATATAAATATAACAATAAGATTAAATCAGTCGTAGTGATAAGAGCAGATCAGTCCCTACAAGCAGCACTCGTTCACAAGCCAGCTATCACTGCGCTCGACCTTATTTTAGGGAGCCCAATAACCCGGCCCACCACGCCGCCACATGTCTGGACATTTTAGTGAGCATGATTGCTCCGACCGATGCGAGCCGATCAGTGCGAATGTGTGAAATTTTCTTCACTTTCTCAATTTTGTGGTTTTAGATATTTAACTAGTGGATTTCCTCAAATTATGTTGGCAACACTGTATCTAAAACAGATTCGTTCATTTGATAGGTTGGTCCGAGTGCGTGAACTAGTCTCATAGAGCCTTTGTTGGGATATGGGACCATGAAGGAAGTAGTGCAAAGTAACGGCGCTCTCGCCTTTGCCTTGATTTATTTCACGTTCTTTTTAGACAATGTGCTCCTGACGGTTTTAGGTAAGTTACATTTTGAGTTTTTTTAAGCAATTGGAACTTTAATTAAGACGTTGGACCACCTGATGGAAAGGGGGCGTCCATAAATTACGTGACATGTTTAGGGGGGAGGGGATCTAATCTTAGCAACGGCGGATCCAGGGGGGTCATGGGGGCATGACCCCCCTGAGTCCAGGATTTAGGTGGACCACTAATTAAACATAATGATTTTATTTATATATTTTGTCGCCATACAGATTTTATAAATATTTTTAAGTGCAGTACTTACGTACACTAATAAAATACCTACTTTTTACTTGTATCTAAAGTTCTTGGCTTGACCACGATTATATGACCCCCTCCTGGCGCCAAATCTGGATCCGCCCGTGATCTTACATTGGAGAGAGGGGGGGGGGGTCTCGTCAAATAAACAAAAATAAATTATACTATCTTGGTCCATTTAATCCAGATTGTACACGCTTATTACACTTATAACAGTCAGCAATATTGATTACTAGTCTTAACTAGTCGTAAGTAAAAGCACGAAGCAATTTTTTTCTTTTTATTTAACGCGTTTACGTAAGAAACCCACATTTTGAAAAATCTCACGTGAATTGGGGGATGGGGGAGGGGGTTGAATAAAATCTGACGACATCTCGACATCATTACAGATAATTAAAAAAAACACCTCACGTAATTTATGGACGCCCCTTAACTTATTGTAAAAGTTTATACCCATTCCTATAAAAGAGCGTTAGAGTTAGGGATAAAACATGATGGCCAAGTTCAAAACCCTAGTTCACCGTGTAGTGTGGCACACCGCTTCACTTCCTTTGGTCGCGGGTTCGATTCATCGAGTCTGGATGTTTTCTTTGTATATTATGTATGTATTTACAAAAAAAATCTAAGTACATTTTTGTATCAATTGTCTAGTACCCATAAAACAAGCTCTGCTTACCGTGGGACTAGATGGCGCTGTGTTATTTATTTATTTCAGTTCCAATAATACCTGACTGGGTGCGTGGTGAGTCGTTGGAGCTATGGACGACTCATGATGCACCCCTCGCTATGCTCCTCAACAGCACCGTGCATAACATCAATACTGAAGATACTCAAGGTACAGAAAGAACAATTATATATCCCTATCTTTTTTTTTTTTGGACAATTCACACAGCGCCATCTAGACCCAAGTTAGTTATGTGTACATAGATACATTAGTTTTTCGTAAATACATACATAGAAAATACCCAGATCGATACAAACAATCATACTCAGGAATACAAATGTTTGTGCCGTGCGAGGAATCGAACCCGCGAACATCGGAAGTGAAGCGGTGTGTTCTCTTTATATAGCGCCATCTAGTACTGAAAACTGAAATAAATACATCATTTTGTAAATAATTAAATTAAAATTATACACAAAATCATCATTGCCTTGCCTTTATCCCATTATTTGTGGTCGGCGCAGTATGTCATTCTCTTCCACTGCTCTCTATCGGTCGTCATATCTGAACATACTCTTCTTTTATTCATATCATCTTTCACACAATCCATCCATCTTTTCTTAGTGCGTCCCCTCCCTTTACATCCATCCACATTCATATTATACACTTTCCATAAGACATGGTCCTCGTTCCTCCGCATAACATGTCCATACCATCTCAATGTGTTAACTCGCAACTTTTCTATAACCGGCGCAACTTTCAAACTTCCTCGTATATACACATTCCTTATTCTGTCACTCCTGGTAACCCCACACATCCATCTTAACATTCGCATTTCTGCCACATGCATACGCCTTTCGTCCATCCCCTTTACGGCCCAACGTTCAGATCCATACAAAATGGCAGGTCTTACGATAGATTTATATACTTTACCCTTTAGTTTCAAGTGTATTCGGGGGTGGCATGTCGTTCCCGAGACCTGTCGCCATTTCATCCATCCTGCACTAATTCTGTGCCTTACATCGCGTTACATTAAGATTATACACAAAATCTTATATATAAAATTCTCGTGTCAGTTTTCGTTCCCATACTCCTCCGAAACGTCTTGACCGATTCTCATGAAATTTTGTGAGCGTATTGAGTAGGTCTGAGAATCGGCCAACATCTATTTTTCATTTTTCATCCCCCTAAATGTTAGGGGTAGTCCATCCCTATTTTTTTTTATTTAAGGCAAAACCACGTTTGCCGGGACAGCTAGTCTTATATATAAAATCAGGTATATAAAATTCTCGTGTCACAATGTTAGTTACCATACTCCTCTGAAACGTCTTGACCGATCTTTATGTAATTTTATATGCAAATTCAGTATGTCTGAGAATCGGCTACTATAAATTTTTAATACCCATCAATGGTAACTTCTAAATATTTTTATTATTTTTGTTTGAATTTTTATTTTGACTTAGCAATATATATACATATATAGACATAAATATCGCCACTTCAACAGGTATAGGAGGATCCCAAGCGGTGGTAGGTTTGGTGCTCGGCGCTAAAGCAGCATCACAGCTGATTACCGCACCTTTTGCTGGAGTTGCCGTCTGCAAGCATGGACCTGCGAAAGTTCTTCGCGCTGGTACCATGGTGTTGGCTGGTGCAGCTATGGGTATGTTAACACAATTTACCATTAGATACATTAAAGATATCAACACACATCATTTTTTAATTTGGATCACCCTCTAATATGGTCGAGTGCATATATGGCTGGCTCATCCGTCATACTCGTGAACGGGTGCTGCTTCTGGGGACTGGTCTGTTCACATTGCGAACACTGATTAGATTTTTTGTTTTTTGCAATAGCATGTGATGATAATGGAATGGTGCACCCGCCTGCGCTAACGGTTTACGCTGGCGATAAATGGAGGCCAGTGGAGGATAATAAGGTAAACATGAGGTCACCTTATCATCCTCCACTGGTGTCCCGAGGATAAGGTGAAATTTATCATGGTATTCAGGGGAAGCGCGTGGTCAACCTGACTTCATACATTATCATAGCAATGGGGTAATTATAATGTTTCCCATTACTAACAATCCCTTTCCCCCTCTTTTTCCAGTATTCATGGCATGCAGTAGCCGCGATGGGTCTGCTGGCGCGTGGTGTGCTGGTGCTGCTCGGGTGGCGCATGGTGCTGGAGCGGCGTTGGCTGGAGTAGCTGGTTTGTCGTTGGCAGCTGCGACACTTCCACTACATCAACGAGACCGAGCTATTGGGGTTTTATTAGGCGCTGTTGCATTAGGTACAAATATTACAGTATAGAATAGAATAGAAAGGTATAGAATGGAATTAAATAGAATAGAATATTCTTTATTCAAATAAACACACATTTCAAATAGTCATTACTTATTTTTGTAGTCTACCGCTCATACGGAAAGCTGTCTCATCACAAGAACAACACGAGCGTGTTGCTCTTTGAAATAATTGTTTTAGCTTTTTACATTATAAAATTGAAATGTGTAAATATAAACTACCAACTAGCACTAATACATCTAAGTCTAAAGTGTCAGGGTTCATATCAATATTGTAGAAAAAATTGACATTTTAAAATGATATTAAAAGAAGATAGTTTGTTTTTAGTACTAATGAAGTATCTTTGAAATTACGCAACGGATTTTAATGTCATTTTCAGCAGTAGATAGTGTAGTGTGAAGAGGAATATATGTACATTACATACGTGTTATAGTATTGAACAAGCCAAGAAATTCAACGATTTGTAATTCATCAGTGCTAAAAGTGCAACTAGATGGCGCTGTGTGGATGTCCTGGATTATTATTGCTATTAATATCGCATTTATTCCAGGAGTGTTAATTGGCTACCCATTCGGGGGAGCAGCTTATGCCCTTTGGAGTCCTGGTGCACCATTTCTTCTCCTATCTACTTCTCTACTCGCTGATCTAGGTAAGAATTATGATTATACTGTTCTACATTGACGGCCTCAATTGTCTAGTGGTTTTAGCATACGTGACGCGACATATTGGACGAGAGTTTGATTCTTGCACCATAGAAATAGAAATAATTTATAATTAAAGAAACTAGTAGTCCGAATGAGTGGTAGAATAAAAAATGACTATTCAAAAGTGCTTGTATTAAGTTTATTTTAATAAAGATTCATATTTCTCTATTTTAAGCACTTTTGAATAGTTATATTTTTTTATTCTATCACTCATTAGGAAAGCAGACTCATCACAAGAAGTATGAGTAAGAAACTTACGTGTTACTTTTTGAAATCTATACATATTAATAAAATAGAAGTGTCTGTTTGTAATGAAAAAACCGTTTTTTACTGTACATGTACCAAAATAACATTTTTTACAATTTTTGTCTGTCCGTTTGTTCCGGCTAATCTCTGAAATGGCTGGACCGATTTTGACGGGACTATTTTTGGTAGTTAGCTGATGTAATAAGGAGTAACTTAGGCTATTTATATTTTAGAAAAATTCGTTTACTTCAGAAAAATAAAGTTAAATTCCAGAACAGCTAGTAATAAATATAAAAAATTGTATTTATAAGTATAATTATAATATTTTATAATTGTATATATTTTCTATGTATGTATGTTATGAGATACATAATAAACAGAAATTTACATGAATAATGTATCTATATAATTATATAAATCAGTTGTCTAGTATTTTAACATAAGCTCTACTTAGCTTGGGACTAGATGGCGCTGTGTGAATTAAATATAACATTTAAGTTATTTTATATTTGTTTCAGTCATGCAATACATGTTTTTGGATAAAGAAGTATTCAACCAAGTATGTCATATTATCTAATTTCAATTACGCTACTTTAATATATGTAATTATTCTATATGTGTGTTTGTCATGTAAAATTTCCTAAACGGTTGAACCGATTTGGATGAAATTTTATATGTACTTCAATGGTATGTAGTGCCGCTTTTCCAGGCTTGACGACAAAGTATTTTGTTTTGTATTTCTATTACAGAACACGAAATAAAATTTTAATATATTTAAGAGTATCTCAACAAATTTACATTTCTGATTGACTCTCTGAAGAAAGAAACGCCGATAATAAACCAAAAAATAATATTATAAAAAATGAGAATAGATATAATAAATTTATTATCCAATTAAATAATGCTGGTGATCACTCTATTCTCACAAATTTGAATTTTAACTCTGAAGACTCTGTATTATTGTGAACATGTACAATATTTATTTTAAAAGAATATGAGCTGAGTTTCTTTCCGTTCTTCTCATTTCGAAATCGTTCCGAACTGACGGTAGATTTGACATATCATAAAAGTTTGTTTAATTACATATGAATGTAGATGGTTATAAGGGCAGAGGATGGACTGTGTGAAAGATGATATGATAAGAAAGGGAGTAAATAACGAGATGACTGCGAACAGGGATGAATGGAAGAGAAAAACATATTACGCCAACCACAAATAAATGAGATAAGGAAGAAGCAGATGATGAAAAGTCTGTAATAGACCTACATGAATAAAGATATTTTGAATTTGAATTTGAGATTTCAGAGATAAATAGAAAACATGTTATGACGCCATGACATCAACAAATGACAGTGCTTCTGTCTACCCCATCTAAGATAACAGTCGGTCTTTAAATATATATAACTCAATGGTGACTGACTGACATAGTGATCTATCAACGCACAGCCCAAACCACTGGACGGATCGGGCTGAAATTTGGCATGCAGGTAGATGCTATGACGTAGGCATCCGCTAAGAAAGAATTTTGATTAATTCTACTCCCAAGGGGATAAAATAGGGGATGAAAGTTTGTATGAAACTTTATCAATTTTAAACCGATCGGGCTAAGACTTTGCATGCATAAAGCTACTATGACGTAGGCATACTCTAAGAAAGGATATTGATAAATTCCACCCCTAATGGGATAAAATAGGGGATGAAAATTTATATTAATCTTCTTAGATTTCCGACTGATTGAACTGAAAGTAAAGATTGAAGCTACTATGATGAAGACGTTCGCTTAAATAGGATTTTGATAAATTCAACCCCCATGGGGATAAAATAAGGGATGATGCAGGATGTAAATGTCTTACCGAACCTATCAGTACCTAATGGAACGAATAAATTAAGACGAAAAAAATAATTTTTATTTCTTTAGGCTACTTTTATTTTAGAAAAATAACGTTAAATTCCACGCGGACGATGTCGCGGGAACAGCTAGTATATCTATATTTCTATTTCTGCCATTCGCAGGTATCCACGATATCATGTGATGCCTCCAAAAACGATCTATGGGGAGCTCTGAGTGTAGCAAAACTGGAGGCAACTGGTGCTTGTGTCGGGGCTATTCTCCTTACCACCAGCGTCATGGCGGCTCTGGAGCCCTGTCTACCACTTTGGATTATGAAGAAGTTTCATCCGCAGGTTTATTATATTTTTTATTTAATATTTTACGGCTCTGGATACAAGTCCTTTTTAGCTACAATAAATTGCCAGAGTCTGTCCTAAATTTACCAGAACAAATTCATAAGTCGTATAAAACAATTTCTTTACAAAAAAAATATTTTATAATTGAATAGTGTATAATTGACAGTAATGTTCTTGTAGAAAAAAAATAACTTAAAATTCAATGCTGACAGCATGCTTTAATCAAAAACAATGATATATATATTAGCTATTATCTATACATGTAAATAAAATTGGAGTGTCTGTTTGTAATATTGAAATAACCGTTTTTTACTACATGCATATGAATATGAATACAAAATATTTTTCTTTTTACAATTTTTGTCTGTCTGTCTGTTGGTCTGTTTGTTCCGGCTAATGTCTGAGATGGCCGGACCGATTTTGACGAGACTTTTTTTGGCAGGTAGCTGATGTAATAAGGCTACTACCTAGTAACTTAGGCTACTTTTATTATAGAAAAATGAAGTTAAATTCCACGCGGACGAAGTCGCGGGAGGAGCAGCAGCATTATATATATAGTGGTCGCCCAGTAGTCGAAATTCGAACATAATAAAAAATACAAAAGAATAGAATAGACTATCAATCTGTTCTCAATTTGATCACAGACTTCATTACATAGTATAAAACAAAGTAAATCTTTAAAGCTACGCAACGGATTCGATATTGATTATAGATGAAGGTTTATATATATAATACATGTACACCCTGGCGTAGCGGGGCGAGTAGCTAGTTAACAATAACAAATAAAGGGTAGGATCTGTAATGTTTTTTAATGGTCAATTATAAGTAAGTGAGTAAAATATAATGATAAATGTCAAGTAAGTGTGATGCAGACGAAGTCGCGCGGGTCAGTTAGTATTTTATATAGAGAAGGAGTACATAATGTTATTTTTTTAATTATAGCCTATGTGTTATTCTGATTTATAAGCTATGTCACTGTAAAGTTTCATCAAAATCCGGCAGTAATCTTTGCGTGAAAGAATAACAAATATCCATCTATACTCACAAACTTTCGCATTTATAATATCAGTACCTAATATATAAAGAAACAGTTTAATTTACATAAAACAATATCTCTGTTTAAAACGAATCTACTATATAAATATAAATAAATTTCCAAATGTATGTAATGCTTCACTTCAGAATGGCTGTATATAAAAGTATATGATTTTAGAAATAGAAATAATCTCTATTCAAACAAACTCAATACAAGCACTTTTGAATAGTCATATTTTTTATTCAACCGCTCATTCGGAACGCAGATTCATCACAAGAAAAATGAGCAAGAAACTTGTGTGTTGCTCTTTTGATAGAACCAAATAGTTCCAATTATGTACAGTATGAATTTCTTTTCCTATTTATTTGCAGCGTTGGCAAACAGGAGCAGTGTTCATACCTGACAGTGTTGGCTACCTGATAGCAGCGAGTACCCTGGGTGGACTCTCCCGGCGGCTCGGCGCTGAGCGTGTGGCCATAACGGGCCAGATTGCTGTGGGGTTAGCTGCTCTAGCTGTTCCACATGCCAGATCTGTAATATCATCAACCACCTTCTACTTTATATGTATTTCTTACTCTCCGGTGATGAAAATAGTGTAAATCAAAATTTATAGAAATAGCTCACTAAAGCACAGCGCCCCATGTCTCGTTAGATTCAACTATATGGTGAGATTTTGGACAAGTGTTAGTGAGCACATTTTGATGTCGATGCGGCGCTGGGCGGGGGGCTGGGCGCCAGGTGTAGCGTGGGGTGCTTGCGGCAAGTGTAGCGTGGGGTGCGTAATGCAGTTGTCGGCGGGCTGTGCATCAGATGTAGCGTGGGGTGTTGTACCAGATGTAGCGTGGGGTGTTGTACCAGATGTAGCGTGGGGTATTGTACCAGATGTAGCGTGGGGTGTTGTAGCAGATGTAGCGTGGGGGGTTGTACCAGATGTAGCGTGGGGTGTTGTACCAGATGTAGCGTGGGGTGTTGTAGCAGATGTAGCGTGGGGTGTTGTACCAGATGTAGCGTGGGGTGTTGTACCAGATGTAGCGTGGGGTATTGTACCAGATGTAGCGTGGGGTGTTGTAGCAGATGTAGCGTGGGGGGTTGTAC
Source organism: Achroia grisella (assembly GCF_030625045.1). NCBI lineage: Eukaryota > Metazoa > Arthropoda > Insecta > Lepidoptera > Pyralidae > Achroia > Achroia grisella. The sequence goes on from NW_026712988.1 coordinate 495,734, forward strand.
CAGATGTAGCGTGGGGTGTTGTACCAGATGTAGCGTGGGGTGTTGTACCAGATGTAGCGTGGGGTGTTGTACCAGATGTAGCGTGGGGTGTCGTGCCAGGTGTAGCGTGGGATGTTGCGGCAGGTGTCGTCGCTGGTGTTGCCGCACGCGGCGCTGGGCGGCGGGCTGGGCGCGGCGGACGCGGCGCTGGTGGCGGCGCTGCTGTCGCGGCACGCGCGCCGTCTGCCGCATCTCGCCGCGCTGCTGCAGGCCACCTCCAGCGTCGCATACGCACTCGGTACAACTTTTTTAAATTATCTTTTATATAGGTATCTCAACGACAATCTCTTACAGACAGGAACTGAATCCCATGATTTACCATGTATCTATCTGGCTGATCTGGTAAAACAAAAGTTACGAGTAAAATCTATTGTTATAATGGTACCACTTTTTCTAACCAGTTCGTATGCGTCAACTTTTATTGCCTATTTTACCCCGTCCTAGATTATTTTCTAAGATAATAAGTAGTATTTATCCTTCCTAGTAATATAGTCTATGTTCATGTCAATTTTTATTATGTTCCCTACAGCCATCTACTCGTGAAAAGGTAACGAACATACGGGCATAAGTCGCATTTATGATATTAGTATGTTCACATTTTTTGATCCTTCTAAAGACAAGTATAATATATTTTGCTTGATTAGAAATTATTGCTGTTTGATCCAACAGGTCCAATAGTGGGAGGCGCGATGTCCTGGTGCGTGGGATTCGAGACTGCACTCCGAACGCTCGGAGTGCTCAATTTGCTTTACGCTGGGTTCTTGTACAGAACTCTTTCAGAGCAGCCCCTTTCAGAACAGGTCAGTCAGGATGCCGACCGCGCGAGAATCCACGTAGAAATCCAAGTACATTTCGTCGTGACTTTTATGCGTCATTTTGGTCTACGAAAATGGAACAGAATGTTTTGATGTACAAAGATATATATCGTCAGATTGAGCTTATATATACGGGATCTTATCAGAGTTTTGTTTCCTTCGAACAAGGCTACTTTGAGGTAGGTCTTGGACGCCTATCATCTTATCAGCTGAGATGCGACTCGCGCTGCAGTCCTCAAGAATGTTAACACATGGACAGGCGTCACATGATAACGTAATGTCTACGATACTGTTCATATATATATATACTAGCTTTTACCCGCGGATTCGCTCGCATTGAATAAAAAATATTTGTTTTTTTTTAATAAAAAGCTTCCTATGTTCAAATTTGATGTGGGTGCTATTCAAAGCATACTACATGCCTCTATTACTGAGATTGCGCTGTGTTTGTGTGCGCTGATAAAAGCGATTTAATAAATAGATCCCTCTCAGTTGATAATTATTTGTTTGGGTTTATAATTTTTAAGAATTGTTACGATTAGTTCGTAATAATGGGATTGACATGTATAAAAACAAAAGCCCCAAAATAAATTTAGATTGGAAAAAAATCTATGTTCAGTCTAATACCTCTAAGAACATGTGTACAAAATTTCATGATGATCGGTTCAGTAGTTTTTGCGTGAAAGAGTAACAAACATCCCTACTTTCACATTTATAATATTAGTCAGGATTAAAGATATAGGTGATGGTAGCCATTTTTTTTTACAAATGAACGGTCAACTTGTACACTATATTAGAAATGTGAAATTTAGTCCAAGAAAATATTGATGTGATTAGTTCTGGCGCAATATATACAAATAAGTACGCAAATACGTGAATAATAATATTCAGAAAGAAATTTTGATTTAAGTTGATGGGAAAGGTATGAAAATATAAAAATAAAGTATTGAAAATCGTCTTTTTTTCAAAATAACTCTATAGTGATAAGATATATATTAAATTGTTTCAAACAAAAGTTATAGATATAAAATATCTGTACAAAAAAGGTGCTCTTTGAAATCAGATGATGATTATTATTATTATTATTATTATCTTGTACTTTTTTCCAGTGGGGCGCAAACACTCCTGATGATGAAGAAGAGAGTGAAGAGGGTGAGGTGACTCCGTTAAGACCTCAAATATACACGCCATTACATTAAAACATAATTTATAATTTCAAATTCACAATTCACATTCAAGTTTTTGCCACGCACAACCACATTGTGGAATCACCTTCCAGCGATGGTATTTCCGAACCGATACAATATTGAAACCTTCAAGGAAAGAGCTTATTCCTCTTTAAAAGGCCGACAACGTACTTGCTATTTCCCTGGTGTTACGGGTGCTCATAGGCGGCGGTAATCACTTACCATCAGGTGAGCCGCATACTCGTATGTCCCGTCTGTTATAAAAAAAAATTAATTCTTTATTTGCAAAGAACAGGTTACCAAGGTCTTAATAAATAGTAAGTTTCACTGTCTTCTGTACAAATATGATTGAAAACAAAATGGTAATGTGTTTACAACCTTGTGTTAATCTCAGGTTTGACACGTTAATTTTATTTCCATATTCGTCCATTTCCTTTTCAATGATCAGACAAAGATCCTTAGACCGTAAAGCCTTTGACACGTTAATCTATTTTTTTGGTTCTTGTTGTTGTTGTTTTAAAATTCGTCCAATTTAAACAGGCGAAGAGCATTGCCCATACTGCCTAGTCAGTAGTTTTTTTTTTCATTTCTTTGGCAAGAGGCTAGTGTTGCCTATTATGCCACTAAAAACGGGAAACGAGACGGGATAATGGAAAGGAACGGGTTAAATTTTGAATATACTCGGAATTAGTGATCATGGGTTTTAAAGTTTAAGGTTATTATGGGAAATAAAAGACGCAAGAGATTTATAAATTATAGGACTAGGATGAGCTAATAGGCATACAATGGATGAAGGAAAAGGAATTTCTAATGAGATGAGTGTCTCTATAAATAAAGAACGATCGTAAGAGGAGCAAGAAAACACAATATGATTTAGATCACCCACATCTTCTCCACATTCTCCACAAGTCAGTAGTTACATTAACCTTCAAGTTTTTCCCTTTTCAGGGAAAGGCAAAAGGATTCGGCCTATTAACCTATGTTGTCATTTTCAAAATAGAGTAAGATTGATGCATTATATAGAGATTAATGAGAATGGCATTTTTGCGAATGTCCAATTGTTGTGTTAAATATTAATCAATAAATATCATTAAACAGGCGTGTTATTTTTTTTCATCGTGTCATCAGAAGGCCTGGTAGTTTTCATATACGAAATATACTGTAGCCTTCGCAAGTTCTAAACATGTAACTTGTCGGTTCCTATTTTATTATTAGTAGTAACTAGCAATCGAAAGTAATAATTGGTATATGAGAACTGGTCAAGTTAGACCTTAGGCTTCAGTATATTATCCTAAGTTATAAGAAAAAATGATATTTTATATTGTTATAAATACATTTCAGGACAGACCATTGAACTTGGCCCCCATTTAGATCTCACCTCTTTTGTCGTAGAAGTCAACAATCAAGGCATATATCATAATATTAAACTCGGCTATCATTTAACATTTATGTTTTTGATGGGATTTTCTATTGTATTCTATTTTTCACCATTATAAAATGAAACTGTTTACTTGTATCATTATTTGAATTGGTTTAATAAATTTTTATGTAATATGTTTTTAATGTTTTATTGTACTCTGTACATTCAAACCCTCCTTGGATTTTTAAGAAGGTACATTAAGGTTTCTTAAGGGTTGGCAATGCGCACGTGACACCCCGGGTGTATCAGGTGTTCCTACGGTAATTGTTACCATCGGATGGGCCGTATGCTTGGTTGCCACCATAGTAGTATAAAAAATATATCTTTAACTTATATTCTTTGATTAAAGTGAGATAACTATGAAGGCGGTTACCTCAGGCCGGTGCACGGGTATCTATCTCACTTTCGAATTCGACGATTAGCTCACCGCCTTACTCCAATGGTCGTGGGTTCGATTCCTCGCACAAAAATTTGTATTCTTGAGTATGATTGTATTGGTCTGGGTGTTTTCTTATTACGAAAAAATGTATCTATTTCTATCAGTTGTCTAGCACCCATAAAACAAGCTCTACTTAGCTTGGGACTAGATAGATAGACTCTTTGACTCCCGGTAAATAACTTACTAAGGTTTTTTTAAAAGATGACAATGGAATGGTGCACCCGCCTGCGCTAACGGTTTACGCTGGCGGGGCACCAGTGGAGGATGATAGGATGAACATGAAGTCAGATCAGTTAGCCCAAAGTGACAAATTCACCGGGAATGTATCACGATGATTTCCAGGGGGAACCGCGCGGAGGTCGATCTGACTGATCTGACAATCCCCTTCCCCCCACTTACAAAGGTTAACCTCTAGCTCAGGGCTACTATATTTTAGATCAGTCAAAAGCACAATTCCATCATCATCCATTAAAAAAGATATAGGCCCTTTTTAACAATACGTTGCTTTATCCTGTTTTTGACGTTTGTAACTTCACTTGTTTCATGTTTAGTCTACAAACTAGGGCGTGACGGAATGGTTGTCAAAATTATAGTATAAGTTGTATCAATAAATGTAATATAAATTTCAGTGCATCGTTTCGTAAATATTTGGGAATGGCATGCAAGAAGCCTTTGGGTAAGTTAGCATTCTTTTCCCTTGTCCCATCCGCCATCCCAGACTATGGCCCATCTATAGTCTTGAGTAATGAGTAGTCATGCTCACTAAAATGTCCAGACATGTGGCGGCGTGGTGGGCCGGGTCAATGGGCTCCCTAAAATATGGTCGAGCGCAGTGATGGCTGGCTCATCCGTCATACTCGTGAACGAGTGCTGCTTGTAGGGACTGGTCTGCTCTTATCACTACGACTGATTTAATCTTATTGCATGATTATATTTGACCCAAAAAATTAGTGCTTGTTGGTAGTTTGTATTCACACGTTTCGACTTGTAAATGTAAACTTACAAGGATTATTTAAAAGAGCAACACACAAGTTTCTTGCTCGTTCTTCTTGTGATGAGACAGCTTTCCGAACGAGTGGTAGATAAAAAACAAATTGTTATGACTATTCAAAAGTGCTTAAATTAAGTTTATTTGAATAAATGATTTTCTATTTCTATTCTATTCTATTCTATTCTTGTTTGGGCCCAACATCTTACACAAAGGAAGATCTAAATGCGACAGAATGCGCAAAAGTCTTCGCATCATTCTGGGGAAAGACATGTAGTTGCTATTGAAACGAAAGGAGCTTGCCTTTAACAATACTTTTGACAGAATTGTTGTGGACAACAGCAGGTCTACTCTCTAGTCTAGTTTTCAATATCAATATGTTCCAGTTCTGTATCATTCTTTTAAAAGGCATTCCACGATACTTGATATCGTATTTGTGATTTATCGGTTTAACACACCTCTTTACTACCTATTGTCGCGAGTTCGATTTCTCACATGGTATAAATATTTGTAACGCTCTGGATGTTTTCAATATTGACATTAAATTGGAATGAATTAGTGATCCTGTTGCTAGCAATGTCATGTTGAGTTGACCGCCAAACGTTTCCCCTGGACACCATCGTGGTCAATTCACCAGAAATTGACTGGCTGACCGAATCAAGACATCAATGGAGGATGATGGAACGAGGATGAAACGTCGTAATAATTAAACAATTCAATCAGAAACAAGCAAGAACTTACTCATATTACACTTGTTTTCTCTACTAATAATCCTTATTTGGAATTAGTGATCCTGTTGCTAGCATTGCTATGTCATACTGACCGCCAAGCAAGCCGCCTGGATACCTTTGTGGTTAATTCTTGGTGAATTGTCCTATAGGGGCTGACTGATAGATCTTCATCTTCATCTTATCATCCTTCAGTAATGCTTCGTCAGCGTTATTGCAGACGCGTGCACCATACTGATTATTCTAACTTCATCCTTATCATGTTAAATTCCTGGTGCATTTGTCACAATAGGCTAACTAACCTGACATGCTGACTAACCTGACTTAATTCTCATCCTATCATCCTCCATTTGTACCTCGTCAGCGTTATCGCAGACGCGTGCACTATACTGACTAATCTGAGTACATCCTTATCTTATCATCCTCCAGTAGAGCCTCGTCAGCGTTATTGCAGACGCGTGCACCATACTGATTATTCTAACTTCATCCTTATCATGTTAAATTCCTGATGAATTTGCAACGATGGCCTAACTGACCTGACCTCATACTCATCTTAACATCCTGCAGGTGCCCGCCAACGTATATCTTTAGCACAGGCGAGTGCAGCATTACATTATCGTTTTTAAAAAAAAAACTTCATCCTTATTATCATGTTAAATTTCTGGTGCATTTGTCACAATAGGCTAACTAACCTGACCTCATACTCATCTTATCATCCTGCACTGGTGCCCGCCAACGTATACCTTTAGCACAGGCGAGTGCAGCATTCCTTATCGTTCTTTAAAAAAAATCATCTTTATCCAATCATCCTCCAGTACAGCCTCGTCAGCATTAGCTCAGACGTGTGCATCATGCTGACTAATCTGACTACATCCTCATCTTATCATCCTCCAGTAGAGCCTCGACAGCGTTACCGTCGACGCGTGCATCATACGGATTATTCTAACTTCATCCTTATCATCAAGTTAAATTCCTGATGAATTTGCCACGATGGCTGGTTGGTGCTCCGCCAAAGTATACCGTTAGCGCCGACGAGTACAGCATGTATCATTCCTTAAAAAAAACTTTATCCTCCAGTAGTGCATCGTCAGCGTTAGCGCATTGTCATCGTCAGCATACACCATATTAATCTATAACACTCTACCTTCAGGGCCTGGACCAGGAGCATACCAACTACCAACAACAGTGGGGTTTAACAGTCATGACCCATCACGATATCGCAACCCGATGTTCTCGTTCGGGACTAACGCAGGATTCAGGGTGAAACAGCTGGGCCCAGGCCCCACTTACAGGATAGACAGGGTCACGAGGGACGGTATGGAGTCATCGCCAGCTTGGAGTTTTGGTGCCAGGTACCCAATGTCTCTTGAAGAAGTACAGAAATAATAATAAGATTTTTAGGATGTCACTCTGTTATTATCCACAAGTTCAATAACAGAATGGTATTCTAAAGATTCCATTATTAGACGGCCTCGGTGGTCTAAAAGTTTAGCAAACAATTGTCGATTGTCGCGGGTTCGATTCCTCGCATGGTACTCACATTTGTATTTATTAGTAGGTATATTTTTTTGTATCGCACTGGGTGTTCTTTACTTTGTATATTATGTATTTGCAAAAAAAATATTAGTTTTCCCATAACATAAGCTCTGTTCCACAGCACCATCTAGGCCCAAGCCTAGATGGTGCTGTGGAAATTGCCTAAGGTTTTTATTCTACACTAATATTATAAAGCTGAAGAGTTTGTTTGGACGCGCTAATCTCAGGAACTACTGGTTCGAATTGAAAAATTATTTTTGTGTTGGATAGTCCATTTGTCGAGGAAAGCTTCAAGCTATATAACATTACGGTACGACCAATAGAACCGAAGCATCAGTGAAAAATGTTGCAAAACAGTGAAAATTAATTCACATTTGAGGGCGTCCGTTGTGTGTGTTGCGTAAACGGTTCAAGTTACCCAAAAAGTATGAATTTTTTTTTTATAACACAGGGGACAAACGAGCATGCGGCTCACCTGATGGTAAGTGATTACCGCCGCCCATGAGCACCCGCAACACCAGGGGAATTGCAAGTACGTTGTCGGCCTTTTAAAAAGTAATAAGCTCTTTTCTTGAAGGTTTCAATATCGTATCGGTTCGGAAATACCATTGCTGGAAGGTGATTCCACAATGTGGTTGTGCGAGGCAAAAAGTTTCTAGAAAACCGTACTGTGGAAGACCGCCATTCATCCAGATGATCAGGATGGTATTTCAGTTTCTGGCGGGTGGTACGGTGGTGAAACTCAGCAGTTGGTATTAATCCGAACAATTCCTCAGAACACTCCCCGTGATATATGCGGTAGAAAATAAAACGAAGTCGCGGGAACAGCTAATATTATCATATAGGTTTAGTGATATATTACAGGTTTGGGCAACGATCTACCCTCCGAACTCCAGGTCCAGGGGCGCACGCACCAGAACGCTGTCCCCCCATGAAGGAACCACGAGCTCCTGTCTACTCCATGGGCGCCAGACTTGGCTTCATGCTGAAGAAGCCTGGACCCGCACCCAATGTATACGCCCTGAGGCTTGGAAGTGGAACACCTGCGTATACGATGGGTGCTCGCGTGGGGTTCAATCCAAAGTCTAAGTCTCCCGGACCTGCTATCTACTTCCAACATGATACTGATGTATATAAAACAAGGTTATTTCTGTAATGTAACTTTTAGAAAGACGAAAGAAAGACAATTTCTTCAGTTCTTATAACTATAGCTTTTAATAGAAACAGTCATATTCGCTATAAAGTTTAAATTTGTGGCGGCATGATGGTCGATGTGCTTCCTCTAATATGGTCGATGCTGGCTGGCTCATCCGTCATACTCGTGAACGGGTGCCGCTTGTGGAGACTGGTCTATGCAGGTTACGATCACTGATTAGACTTTTTCCTTTTGCAATAGCATATGCTGGTCCCTCTCCTAAATTTGAATTTAAAAATGAATCTTTATTATTGTAAACATGTACAACTTATTTGCATATGCTGGTGGTCACTCTTTTCTCCTAAATTTGAATTTAAAAATGAATCTGTATTATTGTAAACATGTACAACATTTATTTAAAAAGAATACGAGCTGAGCTTCTTGTCAGTTCTTCTCATCTCGAAATCATTCCGTACTGACGGTAGATTAGACCATAAGAGCCTGTAATAGACCTAAATGAATATTTTGAATTTGAATTTTAATAAAACCTTAGTGGTCTAGCGGATTAACACACCGCTTTACTTATAATAGTCGTGGGATCGATTCTTCGCGTGGTGTATTCATGAGTATGATTGTTTGTATCAGTCTGGGTGTTTTCTATGTATAGTATGAATCTATTTGCAAAATAATTTACAAGTTATGTGAATTGTCCAGATATATTATTATAAGTTTTAGTGATAAAATTTATCCACGTATATTTTACATAGGATGCCCATATATTCGTTGGGTGGTAGACTGCAAGGCGCAGGAAAGGCCACCAAAAGTCCAGGACCTGCCAACTACCCTCCGAACCTTTACAATACCAAAAAGGTATGTCTGTCTATCATAGTTTTTTTTAAGGGTTATATTAATGATGATGTTTTTTTTTTATTAATAGTGGGATTGCGCTTGGTCTTACCTCATCTGATGGTAAATGATGGCAAGATCTAGGATGTAGCGCGCTTACCCAGAAGATATCTATTCACCATAGACTTGAAGAATCCGGGGTTGTATTTCTCCGGGAACACGAAATCTGGAAGTGTGTTCCACTCTTTGGCAGTGCGTAACCCTAACTAACAATCGCTTCCCCGCAGGTCGTGGGTACAAATCTGACTGATAACAAAGAACAAATTTTAAATGTTTTTCTCAATTGAATGTGTATACTGAACGGTAGGGAAAAACAAAAAAAAATGCATAGAGAAAATTTGACGTTCAAAAGTAAAAGAATAAATCATTTTTGATTTGATTTGTTACACCACCTAGGGGAGAATATATATATAACGGTATCAATGGTTTAGCAGTTTAGCACACTGACTCGCTTCCGATGATCGCGGATTCGATTCCTCGCATGGTACAATAATTTGTATTCATGCGTATGATTGTATGTATCGGTCTGGGAGTTTTCTATGTATATTATGCATGTATTTAAAAAATTTATCTATTTATTTATATCAGTTGTCTAGTACCCATAACACACGCTCTGTTTAGCTTGAGATTACATGGCGCTGTGTTAATTGTCTAGATAATTCTGGACAATTAACACAGCGATATCTAATTTACAAAAGAATACTTATTACAAATAATTGACTAAAAATTTACTATTTACAAAAAAATATATTTATATCGGTTATCTAGTACCCATAACTCAAGCTCGGCTTAGCTTGGGCTCAGATAATAATAATAATAATATTTCAGGACAATTCTCATAGCGCCATTTAGTCCCAAGCTAAGCAGAGCTTGTGTTATGGGTACTAGACAACTGATATAAATACATGGATACATTTTTTTTTAAATAAATACATATTACACATAGAAAACACCCAGACCGATACAAACAATCATACTCATGAATACAAATGTTTGTACCGTGCGAGGAATCAAACCCACGACTATCGGATAGTAAAGCGGTGTGCGAAACCACTAGACCACCGAGATGGCGCTGTGTTACTTGTCCTGAGATATTATTGTTAGTTAATATATGTGTTAACAAAAATATTTGCTTTTATTACGATTAATATAAATCGATATTGTTAATACAAAGAGGTATCTACAAATAATTGAATTAAATTTTCAGAATCCATATTCTTACTCGTTTGGAACGAAACACGGTAATTACGCACCGCCCATGATCATCAGAGAAGACACAATGGACTGCTTGTAACGTTAAATAGTTTAAGTATAACAAAATTACACCAATATATTGACTGCATATAACTTGTGAATGTGGTACGCAGCAAAATTAAACTCTGCATGGAATCATTTCAAAACGACGCGACGTGACAAGTTTTTTAACGCGCGATCAGGAGCATGTTTTAGCGCGGGAAAGCTAGCGCGCGCAATCTCTAGTTAATAAAATCACATCAATATATTGACTGCATATAACTTATGAATGTGGTATGCAATAAAACTCTACATGGAATTTAAAAGTGAATGTAAAACTGCCTTTACGCGACAGTTCGTTCTACAGATCGCGCGCAATCATGACGGATTGCATTTTACTATTTTTTTATGTTCACTTTAAAGCACGTAAGATTCATGTTATTTCAATTTTTTAATTTGGTTTTTTATGTACATATTTTAAATTCCAAAGACACGATAACATTTATAAATTATTAATAACTCTATAGTTGTCTTTGCCCCGTAGTAAGATGTCTGTCATTTTGCAAAGATTAGTATGGTCTTTCAAATATGAAGAAGTTTAAAGTAAACTAGGCTGTACTGTCTAAGGATCTTTGCCTGTTCCATCATTTCAAAGGAGTTGAACGAATATGAAGAAAAAGTATGGTCTCTCATGTTAAAATACGCTGTGAAATTTATGGGCAGAAATTTATGATTTCACTGTTTATCCACCTTACAGAAGTATACCTAGTCTTACAGAAGATGTGTCTATATATTTTTCAAACTCCACCATTATTTATATTAATAGTAAATTTCAGGCACATTTTTTTAAATGTACTGCCAAGTTCAGACCATCTTAATTAATAAGTCACAAAATCACATTTAATAAAAAAAGTGTATAATAATAAAATGTATGTCTTATTTGCTGTCTTTGTACGGGTTCAAAGTGTTTTTTTATGGAGAAATTACAATAATAAAAATAAAATGTTGTCATTTCAATATTATTTATTTTATTTATGTACCAATATACCGAATACTTATAAAACTGAATTGGTAAACAAAGCTAACGGCTCAACAGATGGTAAGTGGTAACCTACGTACATATACAGCATTACGGACATCACGTTATCATGTGATACCCTTCTACCACTGATGCGTTTGCATTGCAGAAGATTAAGAAGTCATTGTGAAAATCATGCCCCTTATACTGTACATCATAATCAGCACCATGGACTCCATGCCGTGACTTGACGCCCATGGTACCTACTCGTCATTTTTGTCATTCCAGAAGGCGTCGTTTTTTTTATTGTTTTTTATAAACGGAATATGATGAAACCTATTTTTGTATAATTACTACCGACATATTGTACCTGCCATATTCTAACAAATGAATTTTTTTGTTATTAAAATATCGGTTTCTACCATTATTGCAAGATAGTTGATTGGGGGCGCCACTGTATTACGCTCCGGAATCATAAACCCTATTGATTTTTTAAATTACTTTGTTAATAAAATCTTTCAATAATGTATGAAATGTACGAACGAAACGCAACCGGCAATGTGAACCTGTCTAGAACTGACATGAAATTGCTAACTGTCAGATCAGAATGAGGTATGTGTTGTCAATCCAGGTGTCATTCATCAGTCGATCCATCACTTTTATTCTCCAAATTCCAGCGTTAATGTCATTGCGTGTCTTTACGGTGTGCGTTGATCGCGATTGATTCGCCTTCCTAAATTGGTGTCGAGTGCCTGTAAACAAAGAAATTAGGGGAACAGCCAACAGGTGATGTGAGGGAATTATAACGCCGGCGGCTCCTCACGCTGCCTCAGCAAACATTCAGAATCTCAGCAGCCTTCGTATCCTGTGAACGCAGCCCTGCAACCCACACCAGTTTGGACACGTTATGGTGAGTGCTATTACCATTTTTAGCAATTATTTTGCATGTAACCACAGCACGACCGGTCCTAATTGCGTTTTACATAACTCTTTGTGATGATAAACTGAGACGTTTTTGTTTCCTTTGCCTATAAGATTCTAATAGGATTTTTTTAAATTTAGGTAAATTGTTAATTTTTTTTAAGACAATTCTTTTATTAGTAATGTTTTTTTTTAATTGTGTTTGTATGCCATGTAGTACGTAATAAAAAACGAACATTTTAAATAAAGAATTAATCAATATTTTTTTTATAATAAACTTATGATTATAATAAACTTAGAGAAGATCCATTTATTTAATAATATATATAGTTGTATGTACATTTCGTTGTAGGTTTACAATATATATTATTACTATTTTGTAATTACTACCACTCTTTATAACATACTATTTTATTAATACATCTATATATGTTTTAAATATAGATTCTAGAGTGTTCCATGACAGGATAACAACAGTTCTTAATTTAAAAATATGTGATTCTCTTTTATTAGTTTGGCAATGATTCTAATTTAGAAGTTTAGGTTTTAAAGCAGAATATCAATATGTTCAAATAATTGAATAATTCCCCTAAATTGCTTATCTGTAGTTTAAGTTTTAAAGTAGGATATGAAAGTGTTAAATTGAGTAATCAATTCCCTGAAACTTATCTATATGAATATATTTAAATACTTCATAATGAGAATAGAAATAATATTCATTCAAATAAACTCCTGTATAAGCACTTCTGAATAGTCATATTGTTTTATTCTACCACTCATTTGGAATGCAGACTCATCACAAGAAGAATGAGCTAGTAACTTATGTGTTGCTCTTTTGAATAAATGTTATTTTAAATAAATAAATACACAATAACAAATAAGAGGCATGCAATAATCAACACAGAAACCGCTACCACACATTCTTAGTGCAATCCGATAATATTGCCAGCGAATTTTACGTTTTTTCTACAAAAATATCCACTCAACATTAATAATATCAGAATTTCAAATTTAATATTAATTGAAAGATTATATATAAATTATTTTAGATTTTATCTGGGTCATTATTTATATCTAGAATTTGGAAAAATTACCATTTGGTAAATTCCATATTCAAATTAAAAATATATATATTTTTTCCATATTCGTCCATCTCCTTTTCAAAGATGGAACAGGCAAAGATCTCAAAATATCAATAACCAAGTTCCATATTTTTTTTAATACACCCAGAAGTTATCAACAATAGTTTCTATGTAATTGGAAACAAGCCGATAGGCCACCTGATTTTAAATGACAATTGTCTACATACATGAACAGCACTACAGACATTGTTATCATATAACACCCATGACTCATGTATTGTGACATTCCAGTGGACTGTGTCATTCCTCTTATCCTGTAATTTCACTGCTTAATCTGTAACCTTCAACCGAAATACATTACAAAGCTGTATAGATTTGAGCCTGAGCTACCTATGCAGACAACTTCAGTATACCTCTGTACTAATATTACACAGAGAAATGGAGTGAAAGAAAACTCTGAAATCAATATTGGTACAATATCAATTTGAGAAATTCTTTTACTTGTTAAAACACTTTATTTGTATCTTCAGTATAAATATATGTATATATTATGTTAAAGTGAAAAAGTTAAAAGTTATGCTGGCAGGGTGGTGCCCTGCCAGCATAACTTTGGAGGATTATAAGATGAGCATAAGGTCAGGTCAGTTAGCACATTGTGCTGGAGCTCCATCAATTCACCATGAATTTATCACAATAGTTTCCAGGGGGAACTGTGTGGATGTCAACCTGACATGGTACATTCACATTATTAACTAAACTTAAATTAGTGCTATTTGGTAGTTTCTATTCACACATTTCGATTTGTAAAATGTGAACTTACAAGAATTGTTTAAAAGAGCAACACACAGGTTTCTTGCTTATTCTTCTTGTGATGAGACAGCTTTCTGAATAAGTGGTAGCTTTAAAAAAAATTGTTGACTATTCAAAAGTGCTTAAATTAGATTTTCTATTCTATGCTATTCTATTCTATTAACAATTCTCTTCCCCACCGCGCAGGCGGGTGCACCATTTCATTATCATCCATAAAAAAACCCTTCAGCTCATTTAAAGAAATAAAAATGTCTGATAATATCATATTTAGCTCAATTTAGGCTCACACTTGTATTAACCTCAGTGGTCTAGCGGTTTAGATTTACTTTTGAAGTTAGCAGGTTCGATTTTTCGCACAAAACAAATATTTGTATTCATGTGCATGATTTTTTGTATCAGTCTGGGTATTTTCTATGTGTATTAATTATATATGTATTTACAAAAAGAAATCAAGTATAACATCAGTTGTACCCATAACACAAGATTTGCTATTTTCAATATTGCTATGTACCAACTAAACAATTTTCTTTCTTTCTTTCTTTTTAGCTTGGGACTAGAAGGCTGTGAATTGTTTTAGGTTACTATTTTTTAAGATCATTTCTCTTATTATTTCAGTCAGCTCAAATTGGCTCTCGAGAACCTCGTCCATCATATTATTTTATTTTAAAAATATATTATCATTCTACACTCCTTGTCTATATAAACTAGGGTTGCCAAGCCCAAATTTAAAAAACCAGGATTGAAAGTTCTTTAAACCAGGACTATCCAGTTTAAAAACAGAACGCAGTAATAGTATTGCAATAGTTGTATTAATATGTAGTAAAATTCAAGTAATTAATGTAATCAGGATTTTAATAAAAAGTATATGATACAATTATACTGTTGAGAATCAGTAACTAAGAGGCGCCGTATATTTTAAAAAAACAGGACGCTGTCAAATAACTATTCAGGACTTCACAGGACATTTCAAAAACTAGGACATGTCCTGAGAAAACAGGACGGTTGGCAACTCGTATCTTATTTAATAAATGCGAAAATTTGTGAGTATGGATGGATGTTTGTTACTCTTTCACTCAAAAGCTACTGAACGGATTTTGATAAAACTGTACAGTAATGTAGCTTATACATCAGAATAATATATAGGCTATAAATTTCATGCGAGTGAAACCGCGGGCACAGCTAGTAATGCATATTTTAATTTCAGTAGGTCGAAATCTAGGAGATGTTTGTACGAGTATCCTTGTACGGTTGACAACCCTGTTGGGATAACCTATTCATATAACCTAATACATGTAACATTGTATGTGCGTACGTATGATATGACTAAATACAAAGTGCAGATTTGTATAAACAGCAAAGTGAATGACCGACAGACATCTCTCGTCGAATATAAAACAGGTAGGTACAATGTGGCACCGTACTGTCACCGCAGACCAACATACACCTATAGACGGAGCATATAGAATAGAATAAATTTTGTTGACGATACAGTTTTTGATGAAATAATAAATGTTGTTGACGATACAGTTTTTGATGAAATAATAAATTTTGTTGACGATACAGTTTTTGATGAAATTATAAATTTTGTTGACGATACAGTTTTTAATGAAATAATTAATTTTGTTGACGATACAGTTTTTAATGAAATAATTAATTTTGTTGACGATACAGTTTTTGATGAAATAATTAAATTTGTTGACGATACAGTTTTTAATGAAATAATAAATTTTGTTGACGATACAGTTTTTAATGAAATAATAAATTTTGTTGACGATACAGTTTTTGATGAAATAATAAATTTTGTTGACGATACAGTTTTTGATGAAATAATAAATGTTGTTGACGATACAGTTTTTGATGAAATAATAAATTTTGTTGACGATACAGTTTTTGATGAAATTATAAATTTTGTTGACGATACAGTTTTTAATGAAATAATTAATTTTGTTGACGATACAGTTTTTAATGAAATAATTAATTTTGTTGACGATACAGTTTTTGATGAAATAATTAAATTTGTTGACGATACAGTTTTTAATGAAATAATAAATTTTGTTGACGATACAGTTTTTAATGAAATAATTAAATTTGTTGACGATACAGTTTTTAATGAAATAATAAATTTTGTTGACGATACAGTTTTTAATGAAATAATAAATTTTGTTGACGATACAGTTTTTAATGAAATAATTAATTTTGTTGACGATACTGTTTTTGATGAAATAATAAATTTTGTTGACTATACAGTTTTTGATGAAATAATTAATTTTGTTGATGATACAGTTTGTTTAGGAATAACAGTGGACTCGAAATTACAGTGGGGACTTGTCCTTGTCCTTGGGACTTGTCCCTGTCGGGTCTAGGTAGCGAACTTTGAAAAAGGGCGAGCACAATAGATCTATGTAGGTCGCAGTGCTACAGATGCAGGTATCTGACAATAGCCCAAACAACCCAATAAAAAAAAAATTCAATGGGAATCCCATATTTCAAAATTAGCCAGTAGACTCAGTTCTGCTGCTTATGCAATTAGAAGAATAAGAAAATTAACAGATCTTATTCTTCTAATTGCAGTCTGGGGTCTTCTCTTTGCTGAGAATAATGAGCGAGAAACTTATGTGTTGCTCTATTGAATATACGTTTTTTACAGTAAATAACGACATAATAAGTAAGAGGCATGCGATAATCAACACAGAAACCGCTACGTACTCATTCTTAGCTCAATCAGATAAAATTCACAGCGCTATGTTTATGTTTTTTATACAAAATTAACTGTTCTGACGATTATAGGATATAGGTTCTGGTATCGTTATCCACTATTGCTATTCCATTAATACGCATTAAAAATAACGACTTATTCCGCGTAATCTTGATTGACACGTAAGATATAAGTATTGAAAATAAAATCATTATTCAAATAAACTTACAGTAAAACACTTTTGAATAGTCATTACATTTTTTTAATCTACCGCTCATTGGAAAGCTGTCTCATCACAAGAAGAACGAGCAAGAAACTTGCGTGTTGCTCTTTTAAATAATTTTATTATTACTTTACATTTTTAAGTTTAAGTGTTTGAATACAAACCACCAATTAGCACTAATTCAATTAAATACTCAAATAGAAAAAATATAAAAATCTGTAATCCCATAACACATATATCAGGTTTTTTTAATGGAATAATTGATAATGGAATGGTGCACCCGCCTGCGATAACGGTTTACGCTGGCGGGGCACCAGTGGGTGATAAGATTAGCCTAAAGTCAGGCCAGGAGTGACAAAAAGGTGATCGAAATTACGACGACCTGAGCCGAGGTTCGAACCCCTAGTGGGGCCCTCAGACTAAAGTCGTATCCGTCAGGCAGGAGTTGGCCTTCAGCCGCTCCATAAGTCCTTCCGCGGGTTTGGAGTGCCATCTGCACTCGCCCCTAACTGTAAAGGCCAGCTACGGCCAACAGCATTAGAGTAGTCCGAAAAAAAAACTGTAATGATTCCTATTACATAAAAATAAGTTATCTATATATTTGAACGTAGTGTTCCGTCTATAATATCACGTTGGTCTGCGCTATGTTGAAACTTGCAATGAATTAGCTGGATTTTACACGTTAGTAAAACGTAGGCGGTTGTTTTTTTTTACTGATGTCGATCTGAATCGTAGCGAATCCGGTTTGTACGAGAGGAAAACGATACGATGACGTCATTGGCATTGATAGACATTTCATTGTGATAAATCATACTATTGACGGCCTCGGTGGTCTAGCGGTTAAGTACTATTTCCGACGGGGTCGCGGGTTCGAGTCCTTGAACGCTACATGAGTATGATAGTTTTCTAAGTTTATTATTATATATATAGTATATTTCCCGATTTCTAAGTATTTATTAATAGAATAGAATAGAATAGAAAATCATTTATTCAAATAAACTTAATTTAAGCACTTTTGAATAGTCAACATTTTTTTAAATCTACCGATAAGATTAAATCGGTCGTCCGTCGGTCTGCAGTCCCTACAAGCAGCACACACGAGTATGACGAATGAGCCAGCCATCACTGCGCTCGACCATATTTTAGGGAGCCCAATGATTTAGGGCCCCGGCCCACCACGCCGCCACATGTCTGGACATTTTAGTGAGCATAGTCATCGTAATAGCTATTTAACAGTGCTACCTAGACCCAAGTTAAGGTAGCTAAATTCAAATTCAAAATATCTTTATTTATGTAGGTCTATGACAGACTCTTATGCTATGTCAAATCTACCGTCAGTTCGCAATGATTTCGAGATGAGAAGAACTGACAAGAAACTTAGCTCGTATTCTTTTCAAATAAATGTTGTACATGTTCACAATAATACAGATTCATTTTTAAATTAAAATTTGGGAGAATAGAGTGACCACCAGCATATGCTATTGCAATTTTGTCAAAAGTAATAATCTAATCAGTGTTCGTAACCCGAACAGACCAGTCCGCACAAGCAGCACCCGTTCACGAATATGACTAAAGCTTGTGATAGATAAAAAAAATCATTATAGAACATAGCACTTACCATCAGGTGGGCCTTCAGCTTTGCATTGAAATTCAAGTTGAAAAATCATTTATTCATGTAAGACATTTTAGCCTCTTATGAACGTAAAATTTTTTATATTATAATTGTTTCCCTAACGTCCAGTTCAGTATATAGATCCAATTAAGAAGTACTGGCAAGAAACCCAATTGAATTACTTATTTTTTAAAAGCCAGTTTATTTACAATGTATGTATATTTATATAGGTGTCTATGTCTAACATTAGTGAAAATCCCGTGCATGAACAACTATTGGCATGCACGCTTCTTATAGGTACATATCGTACTGTAATATAATGTTTTTTTTTTTATAAAACAGTTTATTTACAATATATATTTATATAGGTGTCTTTGTCTAATATTAAATGAAAATCCCGTGCATGAACAACTATTGTCATGCACGCTCGTCATTTAAGTGATCGTTAAGTGAGTAATGGTTTTGCTTCATAAATATGCTTTGCATTTATTTATTGCAGTATCCCAAAAATATAAAGCACATACATACAGAATGTGGTTGAGTTTTTACAAATTTTTTAACGCCCTGAAAGGGCATGGCAATATGACACATCATTTAGATATATAATATATATAACTCAAAGGTGACTGACATAGTGATCTATCAACGCACAGCCCAAACCACTGGACCGATCGGACTGAAATTGAGCATGCAGGTAGATGTTATGACGTAGGCATCCGCTAAGAAAGGATTTTGATTAATTCTACCCGCAAGGGGATAAAATAGAGGATGAAAGTTTGTATAAATCTTCTTAGATTTTCGACTGATTGAACTGAAATTAAAGATTGGAGCTACTATAATGAAGACGTTCGCTTAAATAGGATTTTGATAAATTCAACCCCCATGGGGATAAAATAACGGATGATACAGGATGTATGTAAATGTATTAGTTTGAACCTGTATGTATCAGTACCTAATGGAACGAATAAATTAAGACGAACAATATAATTTTTAGTTCTTTAGGCTACTTTTATTTTAGAAATATAAAGTTAAATTCCACGCGGACGATGTCGCGGGAACAGCTAGTATATTTATATACAACAGGATCTCATAATATTATAGTTCAAATGTCAAAAATGTCTCCTATACAATATATCATCATCATCACCATCATCATCGTCATCATCATCTCGGCCCGGAAGACATCCACTGCTGGACATAGGCCTCCCCCAAAGATCTCCACGACGATCGGTCCTGCGCTGCTCGCATCCAATGCCTTCCAGCGATCTTGACCAGATCGTCGGTCCACATTACTGGAGGCCTACCACGCTGCGTCTTCCGGTCCGCGGTCGCCACTCGAGGACTTTACTGCCCCAACGGCCATCTGTCCTACGAGCTATGTGCCCCGCCCATTGCCATACAATATATAATAAATGTAAATTACAAAATCTCATTAAAAACTGAAATCTTCCTATTCAAAGTCTATTACAATGCCAATGTCTGTATTAAATCTAATATTTAAGACGAATTACAGTATATCGTATGGTACTATGTAAATTTCAGATATACAATAGTTATTGCAACTGTATATAGATACATATACCGATCGAAATAAATCATTTGCACGATAATATTACGTATGTTATGACTGAGGACTTCAGTTTATTTAGTGATTACATCTTATCAGTAAAGCCGCAATACGGGTATTCAGAAATCTGTTACTAATATTAAAAAATTGGTTAATAGTGGTAATATACATTTATTTAGCAAAAACGTCAACATTAGCATAGCTACATTAAATTAATTTTGCGGTATGTATACATGAAAGAACACATATATACCGGGTCACACTATAAAAACTGAAACTGTGAAATCAGACCATTATTCTGTACTGAAAACCAGTGGAAATTCTTTCCGGAAATTTTTTAATAAATTTTCTTTTTTTTTCTTTTAAAATCATTTGAACTATGATATTCTGTAATAATATAAAGAAATAATAATATTTCAAAGCGAGGCTGCAAGGCTGTGGTGCATTTCCTGTGGGAAAATACTTTGCCATCTGATTCAGACCATTCATCTGAATCAGCGGTTTTCGTTTTGGCCAACCTGTCCCTTACACCCTGTATATACACACCGCCACTCCAATATAGTAAAACAATAATTAAAACCGATACACTACTAACAATTATTTGCTAAACAGGACTCGCTCAGCATATAAAATATTTTTCTTTCTTTCTATTGCTGCAGCCGCATATATGCATGAGGGCATAGAAAATAAATTGAAACTATCCTTTTTAGAGTTAATATACAGTATTAAACTGTAAATATATGTAAGTAATAAATAAATAAATAACCCTAAGAAATAATTAACACAGCGCCATCTAGTCCTACGATAAGCAGAGCTTGTGTTATGGGTACTAGGCAACTGATATAAATAGTTAGATTTTTTTTTGTAAATACATACATAATATATATAGAAAACACGCAGACCGATACAAACAATCATACTCATGAATACAAATGTTTAAAGAATTAAAACCGTCACCATCGGAAGTAAAGTGGTGTGCTAATTGATCGCGGGTTTGATTCCTCGTACGGAACAAATATTACAAATATTCATGAGTATGATTGTTTGTATCGGTCTGGATATTTTCTATGTATAATATGTATGTATTTACAAAAAAATATCTATGTATATGTATCAGTCATCTAGTATCCATAACACAGGCTTTAGCTGACTTAACTTGGGTCTAGATGGCACTGTGTAAATTGTGCTGAGATTATTATTATTGTTATTATAAATCGGACTTTAATAGGGACAGAAAAAAAATTGACGTTTATGCGAGGAATCGAACTTGTGACCATCGGAAGTCAAGCGGTGTGCTAGACCACCGAGGCCGTCCGTAGTATATACTGTATCGTGTAACCCAACACTGCAACGGTTGATAGAGAAGGTCACACAGTCACGTGTCCTTAAAACGACCTAGTTCTAGAATGATCTATCGGACGGTAAATAATTTTCTCTGACCCCAATAATTCGAATTAGGACCAACCTGAAATCTTAAGTGTTTTAAATCCATTTAGGAAGTTATGAATTAACAAATATAAAAAGAAACCTCCTTTTTTTTTGAAGTAGGCTACTAGCCGCCTAGGATGTCTATGGGTTTAGAATTTTTTCATTAATCACTAGCTGTACCCTCGACTTCGTCCGCGTGGAATTTAACTTTATTTTTTAAAATAAAAGTAGCCTAAGTCACTCTGTATTATATCAGCTACGTGCCAATAAAAGTCCCGTCAAAATCGGTCCAGCCATTTATAGCCAAAGATTAACAGGAACAAAAAGACAGACAGACAGACAGACAAAAATTGTAAAAAATGTTATTTTGGTATAACATATTTCACAATTTTTTTTATTAGTACCATATTTATATTCATATGCATATAGTAAAAAGTGGTTATTTCAATATTACAAACAGGCATTCCAATTTTATTTATATGTATAGATATATAGATAATCGGCAAAGTGCATACTTTATAAAATCGAGTTTATGTAAGGATAAATTATATAAACGCGGACAAAGTCGCGGGTACAGATAGTATACAAAATATAATCGGCAAACTGTCACCAAGTGATAATAAAAAAATTACACTCGTAGAAACCATGGAAATACCGATGTATCTGTTTGTCAGGACAATAACAATTGCAAACAACACTTTATTGATGTAGATTATGTTTTATGCGGGTAATTGAAATTATACATACCTATATATACTAAGAGGTCGCTTCAATTTACTATATATAAATATATATAACTCAAAGGTGACTGACGACTTTAGTCTGAGGGCACCAGTCTTGGAACCTCGGCTCAGGCCGTCGTAATATCGATCCCCGTTTGAATTGGACGGGGGATCGATCAGTAATCAATCATTAATCTAAATATATATAACTCAAAGGTGACTGACGTAGTGATCTATCAACGCACAGCCCAAACCACTGGACGGATCGGGCTGAAATTCGGCATGCAGGTAGATGTTATGACGTAGGCATCTAAGGCGCTAAGAAAGGATTTTGATTAATTCTACCCCCAAGAGGATAAAATAGGGGATGAAAGTTTGTATGAAACTTTGTCAATTTCAAACCGATCGGGCTGAGACTTTGCATGCATAAAGCCAATATGACGTAGGCATCCCTAAGAAAGGATTTTGCTAAATTCCACCCCTAACGGGATAAATTAACGCGAGCGAATCCGCGGGCAAAAACTAGAATATTCATATGTATGTAGAAAAAAACGGTTATTTCAATATTCAAACCAATCGGGCTGAGACTTTGCAGCTACTATGACGTAGGCATTCCCTAAGAAAGGATTTTGCTAAATTCCATCCCTAACGGGATAAATTAATGCGAGCGAATCCGCGGGCAAAAGCTAGTATATTCATATGCATGTAGAAAAAAACGGTTATTTCAATATTACAAACAGACACTCCAATTTTATTTATATGGATAGATGTATAGATTACGCTTCATGAATATGTATAGATAAGTAGTGTAATAGGTTTTCTACGATAAATGTAATACGTTTGCCAATTGTAGCAGTTAGGTTTCGACACACCACTCTTCAACGTTGAAGTAAGAATTTCAACAGCAATTTAAGTAATTATTAGTTATGTTTACTGCTACTAATATACCTTTTATTTCAAAAATTAAAACAACATAAAATAGTTGTTATTGTTGTAAATGTGTTAAAAATTAAAAAACTTTTATTTAAAAAATTTAAACAACATAAAATAATTGTTCATGTTGTAAATGTGTTAAAAATTAAAATTAAATTAAATCATCAGGAATATTTTTATTAAAATAATAAAATTTCTAAAATGACATAGACTAGCAGCTAGCTAGGCTAGCCGTAACATGGGCTACTTTTATTTCCTTATTACATCAGCTACCAGCAAAAAAAGGCCCGTCAAAATCGGTCCACCCATTTCAGAGATTAGCCGGAACAAACAGATAGACAGACAAAAATTGTAAAAACTATTCTTGTGGTGTATATTCCGTATTTACATTCATATGCATGTAGTAAGAAACGGTTATTTGAATATTACAAACAGACACTCCAGTTTTATTTATATGTATAGAGTATAGAAGTCAAAGCATCTGTGTATACTTTAGTATCTAGGACCTTACCCAAAAATAAGTTTAATAGTTGCAATGCTCAAACAGTGAGACAATTATTAGTGTATGATTGTTTGTATCGGTCTGTGTGTTTTCTATGTACAATATGTATGTATTTACGAAAAAAAATATGTATTTGTATCAGTTATCTAGTACCCATAACACAAGCTTTAGCTAGCTCAACGTGGGTCTAGATGGCGCTGTGTGAATTGTCCTGAGATTATTATTGTTTCTATTTGAAAAGAAGCATCTTGTACTCCGTTTTTTCACGCTATTATTTATTTGTATCAGTTGTCTAGTACCCATAACACAAGCTTTAGCTAGCTCAACTTGGGTCTAGATGGCGCTGTGTGAATTGTCCTGAGATTATAATTATTTGTATTAGAAAAGAAGCATCGTGTACTCCGTTTTTTCACGCTATTATTTATTTGTATCAGTTATCTAGTACCCATAACACAAGCTTCAGCTAGCTCAACTTGGGTCTAGATGGCGCTGTGTGAATTGTCCTGAGATTATTATTATTTCTATTTGAAAAGAAACATCGTGTACTCTGTTTTTTCACGCTATTATTTATTTGTATCAGTTATCTAGTACCTATAACACGCACTTTAGTTAGCTCAACTTGGGTCTAGATGGCGCTGTGTGAATTGTCCTGAGATTATTATTATTTCTATTTGAAAAGAAACATCGTGTACTCTGTTTTATCACGCTATTATTTATTTGTATCAGTTATCTAGTACCTATAACACGCACTTTAGTTAGCTCAACTTGGGTCTAGATGGCGCTGTGTGAATTGTCCTGAGATTATTATTATTTCTATTTGAAAAGAAACATCGTGTACTCTGTTTTATCACGCTATTATTTATTTGTATCAGTTGTCTAGTACCCATAACACAAGCTTCAGCTAGCTCAACTTGGGTCTAGATGGCGCTGTGTGAATTGTCCTGAGATTATTATTGTTTCTATTTGAAAAGAAGCATCTTGTAACGTTTTTTCACGCTAATGTAAATGAGCCGAAACATTTCATTCATTATTTAATTTGTCATGCGCAAATTACGTAAGCAAAATAATCTTGAAGTAAATATTTCTTTTGAATTTGACATCAGTACACGTGTTTACAGAATCGTATTACGTCACTTCCTTAAATAGATCCATGTTTTAACCACATCCGCAGTGAAATACAAATAAATAAATACCAGTCTAGTGGAAATTTGAAGTATTTTTTAATTGTAAATCTTATACATAAAATTCTCGTGTCACAATATTAGTTACTATACTCCTCTGAAACGATTTGACTGATGTTTATAAAATGTTATATGCATATTCTGTTAGTCTGAGAATCGGCTACTATGTATTTTTCATACCCCTTAGTTGTAAGGATTGTCCACCCCTAACATTTTCTGTAATTTTTTGTACAAATTTTCTATTTTTAAAACACATACAAATCTAAATGTTCACTCTTCTACCATCAACCCCTGTTTTTTAACGATGATTTTTTATATGGCAAAACGTTTGCGGAATCAGCTAGTAGGTATTATAAATAAATTATACTTGTTTTTTAATTTTCACGTTTGGTACACATCCTTACTATTATCTTAAATATATATAACTCAAAGGTGACTGACTGACATAATGATCTATCAACGCACAGCCCAAACCACTGGACGGATGGGGCTGAAATTTGGCATGCAGGTAGAAGTTATGACGTGCGCATCCACTAAGAAAGGATTTTGATTAATTCTACCCCCATGGGGACAAAAAAGGAGATGAAATTTTGTATGAAACATCGTCAATTTTAAACCGATCGGGCTGAGACTTTGCATGCATAAAGCTAGTATGACGTAGGCATCCCCTAAGAAAGGATTTTGATAAATTCCACCCCTAAGGTTATAAATTAACGCGAGCGAAGCCGCGGGCAAAAATAGTAATAATATTATAAAAGTGAAAGTAGGTATATTTGTTATGCTTTCACGCAAAAACTACTGAACTGATCGTCATGAAATTTTGTACACACGTTCTTGGAGGTATCGTAATGAACATAGGATACTTTTTATTAAAAAAAAACATATTTTTATAAAAAAAAAAACTAAAATATCAGCATTTTGCTACTTATGAGGTTATAAATCCTTACTAATATTATAATTATGAAAGTAGGATGTTTAATGGATTCAATGCGAGCGAAGCCGCGGTTAAAGCTAGATAATAATATATGTTAAACGGGTTTTAACACAAATAATTTTTTGGTAAATAACGTGCTCGAGTCATGAGCTGATCACGGCTAGTGCAATCAAGTCGAAACGTCGAGAGGTAAATAAATTATATGGTAAATAAAACTCTATTTACCAAAAAGAAGGTTTAAAAATAACTATTGCAAACATTTGTATTCATGAGTATGGTTAATTGTTTTTTATGTATTTTATGTACTAGTTGTTCTCGCGAGGCTACTTTTATTTTAGATAAAAATGTATTATATATATAAAAAACATATTATTTTAGAAAAATAATATATAATAATATATAAAATAATAGTAGCCTAAGTTACTCCTTATTACATCAGCTAGGTATCTGCCAATTTGTTATAAAAAGAATGTCAAAATGTCTGTTTGTAATATTGAAATAGCTGTTTTTTACTTTTTATATTCATAGGCAAATAGGCAAAATAATATAATAACATTTTTTACAATTTTTGTCTGTCTATTTGTTCCGTCTAATCTCTGAAATGGCTGGACCGATTTTGACACAAACAAATAAAACACACAGGCTTCTGAATGACATGTCTACAATAACGACCTGACGACCTCGGTGGTCTAGCGGTCTAGCACACCGCTTTACGACCGATGGTCGCGGGTTCGATTCCTCGCACGGCACAAACATTTGTATTCATGAGTATGATTGTTTGTATCGGTCCGGGTGTTTTCTATGTATAATATGTATGTATTTAAAAAAAAAATATCTATGTATATGTATCACTTATCTAGTATCCATAACACAAGCTTTAACTAGCTTAACTTGGGTCTAGATGGCGCTGTGTGAATTGCCATGAGATTATTATTTCTTATATTATTTCTATTTAGTATTATTATCTAGTTTGTTATTAATAATTATTATTATTATTAATAATAACAAACGGATCATTAGAAATGCATTTTCCAGTTATTATATCGGCTGTAATACTTTTTTTTACTTATTATTGTACAAAAATAAGATATAATTATTAATAATGCTTCTAGATAATGATTTGGGTATGTCAAAATATTTTTTCTAGTTACCCGTATTTTATCAGTACTGACTGTATGTCGAACTAAATATATAGATAGTATTATGTATACATATAAATAAAATTGGAGTGTCTGTTTGTAATATTGAAATAACCGTTTTTTACTACATGCATATGAATATAAATACGGTACATACACTAAAAAAACATTTTTTACAATTTTTGTCTGTCTGTCTGTCTGTTTGTTTCGGCTAATCTTTGAAATGACTGGACCGATTTTGAAGGGACTTTTATTAGCAGGTAGCTATATGTGTATGTAATAAGGAAATAAAAATAGTCTAAGTTACACTAAAGTTAGATAGAATAGAAAGAATAGATACACCATAATAACATTTTTTTCCATTTTTGTCTGTCTGTCTGTTCCGGCTAATCTCTGAATGGCGCGACCGATTTTGACAGGAGTTTTATTGGCAGGTAGCTGATGTAATGAGTAACTTAGCCACTTTTATTTTAGAAAAATAAAGTAATATTGCAATGTCTAAGTACTATCCAAATTTTCGTTGCTAGATATAAATTAATGACGTTTCCCCGCGCAGCTCACGCCACCACTGGGCCATGCAAAAACAAAAAAATAACTAAATAATCTGATTAACTTTTTTGTTAAATTCCAAGCGGACGAAGTCGCGGGTACAGCTAATGTTTAAATATATGTGTACATAGTATTATGTAGTGACAATGTTAATATTAGTATTATACACCTCGTAAGACAAATCAGACTGGTTGTATTTTTGTATTCTCGTACAATATATGATGTAATTATGTATTGTCTCCGATTAATTTAAAAGCGCTTTCCTAATTAATAAATTAAAAGTGTTAATTAATTCTAATTAATCACTAAATAGTGTTGTAATTGAGCAATTACAATTTTGTTTAAATATATATTTTAATTTATTTGATCATAATTATTTAATCAAATTAAAAGTGATATGAATTATAATATTTGTTGAACGTAAATGTTAAAATGTAGTATGAATTTAATATTTAATTTTATAGATTAATAGTTAAATTAAAGTGTCTAATTAGCGATTACAATATTGTGTGTAATTATATATTTTTATTAATATTATTTAAGTAAATTAAAAGTGATATTTATCGAAACTAAATGTTGAAATGAAATGGTAATTTAGTGATTTTAATATCAATTTGCAAGTTTAACAGTTAAGTTTAAATATTATTAACTTTTTAAATTAAAAGTGATAGTAAAAACTTTTATTGTCATATATTAAATATCAGTTAATATAATGTTAATTTGGATTCTATATTAAATTCAAAATTGTGTTTATTTTTCATTGGTGTATTCGGCTATAGGTGAGTTTAAAAACATATTATTCCATACTTGTCTCGAAAAATCATTACATAGTATAAAATAAAATCGTTGTCTGTCCGTCCCTATGTATGTTTCTTTATTATTTTTTTTTTCTTTATTCATCTTTATTTAAGTATAACAAAATCAATACAAATAGATATACATCTAAGAGTACACAAACATATTTTTTGCGTTACACAGACAATAAGTCTTTTTAAACATATAACAGTACGAAAATAATATATACAATAAATGTGACGATCAATAATTAACTGTATAAAAATATTTATGTAAGGTTTGATAAATATACCTACATAATACAACAATGAAACAATGAATGAAATATGTTTCTTTATTAATACTTTATTAAAGTGTTAAAAAAAATTACTGCGGGAAGCCACCATGTATGTTATTCGGGGAGCTATGAAGGCGTGGAAAAAAATATTATATAAAGATACGATTAAAAAAAATTGCAAAAAAGAGCATGGACCTTCAGTCTATGGAAATAAGGGCGTAACTATAAAAATAAAAAAAATCTTGAAAACTACGCAACGGATTTCGAAGCGGTTTATTTAATAGATAGAGTGATTCAAGAGGAAAATTTATATATATATAATACATGTACACCCGTGCGAAGCTGGGGCGATTGCTGGTAAATAATATTAGTTGCAAAAAGCCGATTTTTTTTTATACTATAATCCTTTTTTTTCGGACTACTCTAATATTGTTGGCCACAGCTGGCCTTTACAGCGATAGGGGGCGAGTGCAGATGGCACTCCAAACCAGCGGAAGGACTTATGGAGCGGCTGAAGGATAACTCCCGCCTGACGGGTACGACTTTAGTCTGAGGGCACCACTAAGGGTTCGAAACTCGGCTCAGGCCGTCGTAATTTCGATCGCTGTTTGAAATGGGCGGGGGATCGATCGGAGGGACGATCGGGGGCACCGTTGTGGAACGCCCGTATAGTGGCAAACAAATTCAAATTAAAAAAATATTTATTCATGTAGGTCCATAACAGACACTTATGACAAGTCTAATTATAATCAATCTATATTGTATATACGAGATAGTGTAACAATTACACTATTACTTAGAGAACATATTAATATAATAACTTATACATCCAGGAACAAATTTTAGCCTAATCTTACATAACAAAGACAATAAACAAAACAAATAAAATAAACAACAAATTAAATTGTGGCAGGCTGTGCTTCATTGCATCCTCTTATACATTTTGGTAAATTCTAATGTCTAATATAATAATAATTAGTAAAACAAGCATAGGACCCATCTGATGATTTTTTTTTCGGACTACTCTAATGTTGTTGGCCGTAGCTGGCCTTTACAGCTTCACCGGACGTTAGGGGCGAGTGCAGATGGCACTCCAAACCAAGGAAGGACTCATGGAGCGGCTGAAGGCCAACTCCTGCCTGACGGATTCGACTTTAGTCTGAGGGCACCACTAGGGGTTCGAACCTCGGCTCAGGCCGTCGTAATTTCGATCCCCGTTTGAATTGGACGAGGGATCGATTGGAAGGGAAATCTGATGGTAAACGGCTACCGTAACCTATGGACGCATGACTCCAGGGGTGTCACTTAGTGTCCTAGTGTAATAAGAAGAATCTTTTTTATTCGCTCATCCAAAATGCAGATACTGTTATGCTAAATCATAATAAAATATTTATCAAAATAATAAAAATAAATATTTGGATGCGTTTATCATTGAGGGATATGAAAAATAAATAGAATAGAATAGAATAGAAAATCATTTATTCAAATAAACTTACATTGAAGCACTTGAATAGTCATTACATTTTTTTTAATCTACCGCTCGTTCGGAAAGCTGTCTCATCACAAGAAGAACGAGCAAGAAACTTGCGTGTTGCTCTTTTAAATAATTTTATTATTACTTTACATTTTTAAGTTTAAGTGTGTGAATACAAACCACCAATTAACACTAATTCAATTAAATACTCAAAAAGAAAAAATATTGAATACATAACAAACTGGTTAAACAATGAATAAGAGGAAATCAGTCATAGTGATTAGAGCAGACCAGTCCCTACAAGCAGCACCCGTTCACGAGTATGACGGATGAGCCAGCCATCACTGCGCTCGACCATATTTTAGGGAGCCCAATGACCCGGCCCACCACGCCGCCACAAGTCTGGACATTTTAGTGAGCATGACTACTCAAAACACTAGACCACGTCAGAGCTACTCACAATTGCCATCTGATAGTTATAGTATTCACATTTTACATAAGAATGCATGCGGCAATTAATACAAAAACCGCTACGCTTTCATAAATGTTGAAAAATTTCATAAAATTCGGTAAAAAAAAACGTTACGTAGTTAACAAACACCGCGACAAAATATTTTATATATATGTTGGTCAAGTTATGTTTTAAGATTGGTGTCAATTTATACCTACTACCAAATGGCCTCATTTAAAAGAATACGATAACAAATATATAGATAACTCGCGGTTTCACCCGCTGTAAATTGTAGCCTATGTTTTAATCTGTTGCATAAGCTATACTACTGTAAAGTTCCGTTAAGTAGTTTTTGCGTGATAGAGTTATAAACATCCGTACTTGCAAACTTTCTCGTGTATAATAT
Source organism: Achroia grisella (assembly GCF_030625045.1). Lineage (NCBI taxonomy): Eukaryota > Metazoa > Arthropoda > Insecta > Lepidoptera > Pyralidae > Achroia > Achroia grisella. The sequence continues at coordinate 526,879 of NW_026712988.1, forward strand.
TACTAACTTTTACCCACGGCTTCGCTCGCATTGAATCTATTAAATAACTTCATTACTGGCCGCTAGATGGCGCTGAAGTAGCAAAATATTTATATTGGTTGTTTTTCTTTTTTTATAATGTTTTTTTTTATAAAATGTATCCTATGATCATTCTAATAGCTCCAAAAACATGTATAAAATTTCATGATGTCAGTATCAGTATCAGTAGTTTTTGCGTGAAAGCATAACAAATATACCTACTTTCACTTTTATAATATTAGTCAGGATTAAGATAAAGTAAATATAAAAAGATTACAATACATTTAATATTATAATCTTTTATTACTAATTAATTGTTCTAGTTTTAAAATTCCATAAATTATATCAAGATTTATGAGTTAATAAAACCTATATCAGTACGTAGAAAATTCATTTATTACAAGATATTGTATATTGATAATAATGATTATAATGATTATAATGATTGATATTGATAATAATGATAATAAACACATAATGATAATAATGACGTTAATAGTTTAATGACCTTTTTTAAAGAATAATCAAAAACAGTTCTTGCTCATGTTTCGATAAATTAGTGACTTTGAAAACTTTTTCCAAACTCTATTTTCTCAAATTAGTATTTTAAAATGAATCTGTATTATTGTAAACATGTGTGATATTTATTTGAAAAGAATACGAGCTGAGTTTCTTGTCATCTTCATTCACACATTCTTCTCATCTCGAAATCATTCCGAACTGACGGTAGATTATTAGAATACAGAATGCAGATTTATTTTTAAATTCAAATTTGGGAGAATAGAGAGATTTTACTGTTCAATTTACAATTGAACAGTAAAATTTTTCGCATCACCAACTACTTGAGAATAGTACACTATTCTCGAGTAGTTGGTGATGCGGCTCGAATGATAGATGGTAGGTTTGATGGCTTCAGCAGATTACAGGATTGTACGTTAGATCGATCGGTTGATATTTCAAGTCTATACGTTACGTTGCGTATTTAAATTGGATGGGTGTGCGGTCCAATCAGAACGCTCTTTGTATTGCGTTTTGTTACTGCTTGGTACGCGACACGTAGGTGTCTATATAAAGACTGGAAAGATGGATGTAAACAACAATAACATACAATTACGATTGTTATATCAGATGGGGTAGGCAGAGGGATTGTCAACTGTCGATGTAACACTTGATATGACCACTTTTCGCTTTGTGTATTTTTGGTTTGATATCGGGGTTTCCTTCACCGGAGAGTCAGTCAGTAATATAAATAGACACACAAAGTTTGTTTGTGTCTGACAGTTTTGAAGTCACAATCTCTTGGGTGTAATCCAGCGTAGTGAACCACTACGCCACGCTATATACTTATTTCTTTTGTTAATATTTATACAATATATATTGAAAACACCCAGACTAATACAACAACCATACTAAAAATACAAATGTTTTTAGTATGAGAGGAAACGAACCCGCGATCATCGGAAACAGCGCTGTGCTAAACCGCTAGACCACCGAGTCTATTGAATTGAAGAAGCAATGTCAAATTGAAAGTGGAAGGTCAACATTGCTCTCGGTCTTGCATTACGACTTGGCGCAATATTTCCTCATGCAATTTGTTGGAGCCCACTGTTTAGCGATGTAATTAGCTCATGCCTATTGGCATACATATTGTACCCGTCTGTGTTTACTATTATTGCAGTTTACAATGTCAAAGTAGAATCATTTGTTCGTAATAATCTCAGGGACAATTCACATAGCGCCATGCCATCTAGACCCAAGTTAAGCCAGCTAAAGCTTGTGTTATGGGTACATATACATTTTTTTTGTAAATACATACATATTATACTTAGAAAATACCCAGACTGATACAAACAATCATATTCATGAATACAAATGTTTGTACCGTGCGAGGAATCGAACCCGCGACCATCGGTCGTAAAGCGGAGTGCTAGTGCTAGACCCATAGACTACCGAGGTCGTCAATGACGTCGTCGATAAGAAATGTTTGTCTCTTTTAATCCTAAATTTTGTGATAATGACTCTTTTAATGATCTTTAGGGAAGCGTGAATTTTTAGCCAGATATCCAGATATATGATTATCGCATTCCTCTTACTTCTTATACTGTAATTATTTATATAAAAAAACATCTATTAAAAAGAGCAACACACAAGTTTCTTGCTCATTCTTCTTGTGATGAATCTGCATTCCGAATGAGTGGTAGAATCAAAATATGACTATGCAAAAGTGCTTGTAATGAGTTTATTTGATTAAAGATTATTTCTATTTCTATTTCATGTTTACAAGAATACAGATTCATTTATAAATTCAAAATTAGGGAAATAGAGTAACCAGCATATGCTATTGCAATTTTGTAAAAAGTAATTAGTCTAATCCACTGATTGATCAGTGGATCAAAATTTTTTCAATTCAATTTCAATCTCAAACAGTACTGTTTGAGATTGAAATTGAATTGAAAAAATTTTGCTCTCCTCCTGACTCCTGACCTGTCCTCCTGACTTCTTCTGAACCAGACTCGTGACTGTATCATCATCTGCCAACCCCAAATAAATGGGACAAGAAAGAATTCAATATTAAATTGGTTTACATGTAATAACCTATTATTAAATTCCAGCAAAACAAAGTGTATAAAATTTACACTTCCTAATGTAAGACCAATAAATACACAGTTATTGCTTAATGATGAAATAGTAAATTTTGTTAATGATACAGTTTTTTTAGGTATAACAGTGGACTCGAAATTACAATGGGGGCCCCATATTTCAAAATTGGCCAATAGACTCAGTTCAGCTGCATATGCAATTAGAAGAATTAGGCAATTAACAGACGTGGCGACGGCTAAACTTGTATACTTTAGTTATTTCCATAGCATTATGTCATATGGTATACTACTGTGGGGTAAAGCAGCCGATATAAATACTATATTTATTTTACAAAAGAGAGCCATACGTTCTATTTATGGTATGGGTTCAAGAGAGTCATTACGTCAGTGTTTTAAAGATTCAAATATCCTCACCGTTACTTCACAATACATTTATGAGAATATCATGTATACACGGAAGAATTTAGAGAGTTTTAGAAAACTTAAAGACTGCACAAATAGAAACTTACGCAATAAAAATAAGCTAATTTTACCTAAATGCCGCCTGCACAAAGTCAGTAATTCATTCTATGGTAATTGCGTAAGATTTTATAATAAACTGCCAGAATCTGCACTAAATCTGACAGAGAGGCAATTCAAATCTTATGTTAAACAATTTTTGTGTAAGAAAGCCTATTACAGGATAGACGAATTCATAGACGACAACATATCAAGTAAATAACTAGTTTATTAGCATACAACGTTATAATTTAATTTTCTCATTGCTTTCTTGATTTAATTGATTGATTTTAGAAATATGAAAGCGTAGCGGTTTTTGTATTGATTGCCGCATGCATTCTTATGTAAAATGTGAATACTATAACTATCAGATAGCAATTGTAAGTAGCTTTGACGTAGTCTAGTGTTTTGAGTAGTCATGCTCACTAAAATGTCCAGACTTGTGGCGGCGTGGTGGGCCGGGTCATTGGGCTCCCTAAAATATGGTCGAGCGCAGTGATGGCTGGCTCATCCGTCATACTCGTGAACGGGTGCTGCTTGTAGGGACTGGTCTGCTCTAATCACTATGACTGATTTCCTCTTATTAATTGTTTAACCAGTTGGTTATATATTCAATATTATTTCTATTTGAGTATTTAATAGAATTAGTGCTAATTGGTGGTTTGTATTCACACACTTAAACTTAAAAATGTAAAGTAATAATAAATTATTTAAAAGAGCAACACGCAAGTTTCTTGCTCGTTCTTCTTGTGATGAGACAGCTTTCCGAACGAGCGGTAGATTAAAAAATGTAATGACTATTCAAAAGTGCTTCAATGTAAGTTTATTTGAATAAATGATTTTCTATTCTTTCTATTCTATTCTATTCTTGTCCCATTTATTTGGGGTTTCCACTGATAAGAGAGCTGCTCGACCTCGTGTGAAAATTTTCATGATCGGTAAACGATAATCCTAAGAATTGTGAAACGTACAAAGGCATCTTCTGCTTCTTCCTTATCACATTTATTTGGGTTCTCCACTGATGAGAGACCTGCTCTTCCTCGTGTGACAATTTCCATGATCGGTGAACGATAATCCTAAGAATTGTGAAACGTACAAAGTCATCTTCTGCTTCTTCCTTATCCCATTTATTTGGGGTCTCCACTGATAAGAGACCCGCTCGGCCTCGTGTGAAGATTTCCGTGATCCATGCCGTATTGATGCACGCAACGATAATCCTAAGAATTGTGAAACGTAACTACGGTTTTTTGTACAATCTTATGAAATACTGTCTGACCTTAATGCGATATGGTCTGTGGCCACAGTGTAAAATAATTAGCCACAAATGTTTGTAACACAGCATTGTAGAGAAAACACTTTGGGTTTAACCAGAGGTGTCAAACTTAATTTTGCATTTAGCCATATATGAAACTAGCTTTTGCCCGTGGCTTCGCTCGCGTTAATTTATCCTCTTAAGGGTGGAATTCATCAAAATCTTTTCTTAGAGGATGCCTACGTCATAGTAGCTTTATGCATGCAAAGTCTCAGCCCGATCGGTTTGAAATTGACAAAGTTTCATACTTTCATCCCCTTGGGGACAGAATTAATCAAAATTCTTTCTTAGCGGATGCCTACGTCATAACATCTACCTGTATGCCAAATTTCAGCCCGATCCGTCCAGTTGGTCTGTGTGTTGATAGATCACTATGACAGTCACCTTTGAGTTATATATATTTAGATTTAGAAAGTATAGGTGGGCCAGATTCAAATAAAAACAATGTACTGAATAATTGTAACATTTATATATTTAATTATATATTATAGTATAATAAATTAAATCAAAAGTCATTTCCTAAATGAATAAATCATGTTCCTAAATGAATAAATGATTATTTGAAAAAAATTTACGTTCGCTTATGAACGTAAAATTTTATTGTATTAATATTTTTTCCAGGGATGTTATGGATATGAAATTTCGGATACGGATAGGTTTCGGATATAGGAATGATTATTATACCGGATACGGATATGAAGTTATTTCGGATTATCCGTTAGTTTCGGATAATTAAGTAGGACGCTCCGCAGTTAGGTGGAGCGACATCAAACGTAGGGTTGCGGGTAATACTGGAAGAGAACAGCTGAAAATCGGGCCCAATTGCGTGCCTTGAGAAAGACCTATGTCCAGCAGTTGACTGCAGTGAGCTAATGATGATGAAACTTCAAAGAACGTTCGATATATTATTTAATTCTGAGACGGAACGAAATCCGCGGGCTCAGCTAGTAAATTTAAAATGTATATAATGAAAATCTTCGGCCTAGCAACAGAAGCTGCATATAGATCTTCATGTAGTGTATTTACGTAAGTAGGTATGTAATTTTAAAAATGTTTGCTTACCAAACGAAATTAACGTCGGATCTTAAACAAAATGGCGTTTCGCCAATGTCTGTTAGTCTGTATTATATGTACTTGTCGACAGATTGTCTACAAATGAAATTTATGTTTTTTTTTTCACTAGTCGCTCACCTGCGTTAGATTCAGGTCGCGTTGTGGCCTATATATCTAAAAATTAGATACTCGTATAGCTCTACCAAAAATCTATACAAATAATAATAATAATAATCTCAGGACAATTCATACAGCGCCATCTAGACCCAAGTTAAGCTAGCTAAAGCTTGTGTTATGGGTCCTAGACAACTGATACAAATACATAGATAATTTTTTTTTTCGTAAATACATACATATTATACATAGAAAATACCCAGACCGATACAAACAATCATACTCATGAATACAAATGTTTGTGCCGTGCGAGGAATCGAACCCGCGACCATCGGACGTAAAGCGGTGTGCTAGACCGCTAGACCACCGAGGTCGTCAGATGTAATTCAAGTGTCTGTTTGTAATTTAAATTAACGGTTTTTCACCTAAATGCAGTTATAATACTAATCATTCCCTTGGACAATTCACACAGCGCCATCTAGTCCCAAGATAAACAGAGTTTGTATTATGGGTCCTAGATTACTGATATGAATATATTACATAGATACTTTTTTTTTGTTAATACATACACACAGACCGATACAAACAATCATACTCATAAATATGAAAGTTTGTGCAGTGCGCGGAATCGAACCTGCGACCATCGGAAGTAAAGCGGTGTGCTATACAGCTAGACCACCGAAGTCGTATATGAAAACATATACGGTTTAAAAGATGACCGTCTGTCTGTTCTTGCTATTTTCTGAAACAGCTGGACCGATTCTGACGGGAGTTTCACTCCCAGCTAGCTAAAGTTGTAAGGTCACTCGTTTTAGCGGGAGATTCACTCGCAGCTAGCTTGTCTCGTTTTAGGCTACCTAAAAACATATTGGTTAAATGGGATAAGGAAGAAGCAGATGATGATATGAATTTATATGAATAAAAAAAGTTCAATTCCAAGCGGGCGAAGTCGCGGGTAACAACTAGTCACAAAATAATGAAACGTCACGAAATACTTGAAATTCTAGCAATTAATGTGAGCGTGATGATAAAAGCGAGGTGCGGCTGCAAGGGTACACGGAATTAATTGCTTCTGATTGCGTATTGATGGGTCCGTCACGACTATTGCTGACCTTACGGTTATATCATTGCTTATTTGTCATCTAATTATGGTGTTTAAAACGAAAATCACAAGGTTGTGTTCATTGTTAATAATCAAGAAAGCCTTGTGAATTTCGTTTTATTTCCAGTTGTTCAGAAAGAAAGAAAAAACATTATTCGATAGACATCATTATTATCATTACATAGTATAAAACAAAGTCGCTGTCGCTGTCTGTCCGTCCCTATGTATGCTTAAATCTTTAAAACTACGCTAACTACTTTAGTGATTCTAGAGGAAAGTTTATATATTTAATACAAGTACACCCAGGCGAAGCAGGGTCGAGCTAGTAAACAATAAATAAAATAGGTATATAATGTTTATTTATTTATTTAATTCAGGTTAATAATGGCCCTTAATATAAATACCTTACAGACTAACATATTCATTCATTCATAATTTAAGAGCTCTTGCCACTTTCCGCGATCTTCCATCATGCTCTTTAATTCTTGATACGACACGACTCCCATTTTGTCCTCAATTTGTTTGATGTAGCTATTCCTTGGTCTTCCCCTCCCCCTCTTTCCTTATAAAAATAAATATAAATTGTCTGTGTGATCACGGCACTGATGATGATATTCTGCCAGGGTAGCGCCGATACACCACACCCTTGGACCAGTAGTCCTCCTTCATGAAGGTTGTCAGCATGTTGGTGGGAACTCGGGCCTCTTATGCCTTGAAACTCGCGTTATGACTCGATTCCAGCTGTGTCACCGTTTATGCTTGTAGAGACTGGTCTGCTCTTATCACTACGACTGATTTAATCTTATTGTATATTTATATTTGACCCAAAAAACTTTGTTTGTTTGATTGTAACACTTTATTGCACAATAAATACATTTAAATTAAATTAAAAAATATATATATAAGATGTACAATGGCGAACTTAACCCAAATGAGGGATTTCTTCCAGTCAACCTTTGAATGACTGAAAGGAATTGTAGAGTGGTGGAACTATATATATACATGACAATAACAACAAAAGAAAAAGAAGCAAACGCATTATATAACTATAATATAAAATTAGTGCTGGTTGGTAGTTTGTATTCACACGTTTCGACTTGTAAATGTAAATTTACAAGGATTATTTAAAAGAGCAACACACAAGTTTCTTGCTCGTTCTTCTTGTGATGAGATAGCTTTCTGAACGAGCGGTAGATAAAAAAAAATTATGACTATTCAAAAGTGCTTAAATTAAGTTTATTTGAATAAATGATTTTCTATTCTATTTTTTAAAATGTTAGGTTACTTTTGGTCCGTATGCAGTCGACAATGTCCTGCTCCTTAGTGGCGTAATGTAGGCGAGGTAGTTTATTGCAATTATTATTAGACATCTGTAATAGAACTACTTGAATAAAGATATTTTGATTTGATTTGATATACATTATCTGTGATCAAATTTTTCCTACGAATCTTTGACAAATCAATTGATTATCTAATGTAATGTACCACTCATGGTTGACTGAGAGATAACGCATTTAGTAAAAGGTGTTACGGGGCACAGTTACCTAGATACATCAATGTAATAATGGCTAAGTATTCCAAATGTACATTTTATTTATGAGTATTGAAGTTAAATAAATAAAACATATTATCACAGTTGTCGCATGATGACGTGATATCCGTGAATTTATTCGTGTATATACGCAACGGTAGTTTCATCATCAGGTAAGCCACCACTTGAACAGTAAACAAGCTGGTGATCTTGTTTACCGTTCAAAATATAAAAAACTTACTTGCAAGCAATAATGGTAGAACTATTTATTGCCCTAAACAAAAGGCCGGCTTATTGCTTAAACTCTTACAGACAATCTGACGTGCAATCAATAACCATTTGTAGAAATATATTATATTTTTTTACACGAAATATTCTCGAATTATCTTATTATCATTTCGAGTTGGGTTTACCTTAAGAGTGCACTTTCCTAAAGTAAGATTCCCTAAACTATGTGGTATTTAAATCGCAGGTCGAATTTCCAAATGGCTTTAATTTTGTTAGACTTTTTAATGTTTCCGTATAGAAAACTTACACAACAGAGGCAGGAGTTGGTCTTTTGCCACTCCATAACTTCTTCCGCGGGTTTGCAGCACCCTCTACATTCGCTTCCTTTTTAGAATAGATTTTTCAATAAAATTTATTCTAAAAAGGAAACACACACTAACACAAAGAGAAAGATGTAAGAAAAAGGTATATTTAAAAATGTTTACAAAATGTTACCTCCTCTTAATTTTGGCCTCTCCAATCGATCCCCCGTCTAATTCAAACGGGGATCGAAATTACGATTGTCTGAGCCGAGGTTCTAACCTCTAGCGGTGTCCTCAGACTATACTCGTGTCTGTCAGGCGGGAGTTGATCTTCAGCCGCTCCATAAGACTCCGCGGGTTTGCAGTGCCATCTGCACTCTGCGCATATCGTTCGGTGAAGCTGTAAAATTCAGCTGCGCCTAACAGCATTAAAATAGTTCGAGTAAAAAAGGGCCCATCCTTTTGTCTTCCGATGACGGCCAGCTACGGCCAATATAATTGAATTAGTTTAAAAATAGCTAACCTGCTGTTTTTCTGTTCCAGGTGTGTGAGATAGTGAGGTGAGGGCGCGATGGGCGCGGTGCGGCGCTCGCACGTCGCCGCGCTGGGCGCGGTGGCGGCCCTGCTGCTGCTGCTGCTGGCGCGCCTGCCCCCCCCTCCCGCCGCCCCCGCGCCGCGCCCCGCGCCCGCCGCCACCTCCCCCGCGCCGCCCCCCACCACCAACCGCACCGCGCCCCCCCCGCCGCCGCCGGCGCCTCTCGCGCAGTCGCCGCCCCCGTCCCCCAAGCCGCCCCCGCCCCCGCCCCCGCCGCCCAAACCCCAGCCGGCCGGCCCCCACCCCGTCATGACCAAGGAGGTGTACGCGGCCGGCCACGAGAAGCCGCATCCTGAACTCTGTCCCGCCCTCGGCGCGAGACTCAAGCTCATGATTCTGGTGACGTCGGCTCCGTCGAACGCGTCGGCTCGCGACGCAGTCCGACTGACGTGGGGGCACTACACGGCGCGGGTGGACGTCTCGATGGCCTTCGTGCTCGGCATGCCGCCCGACTCCTTGAAGGCGGCGGTGGACGCCGAGGACGCCCTCTATGGCGACATCATAGTCGGCCGATTCGTGGATTCTTACTCGAATCTCACACTCAAAACTTTGTCGATGCTCGAATGGATCGACACCTACTGTCCCCGAGTGCCGAAAATCCTCAAAACGGACGACGACATGTTCATAAATGTCCCGAGACTCCTGCAATTCGCTTCAGCGCCGTCTCGAGTTAACGCTACCAAAACTATCTGGGGAAAAGTGGTCAAGAAGTCACTGCCGAAGCGGACGACTCGGTCCAAGTACTACGTCTCGCCCGTGCAGTTTCCGGGGAAGGTGTTCCCGGATTTCGCGACGGGGCCGGCCTACCTGATCACCGCTGATGCGATAGGACCGCTCCTAGCCGCCGCATCTTCGGAGCGGTACATCCGTCTGGAAGACGTGTTCGTCACAGGCGTGCTAGCGAACAAGTTGGGTATAAAACGGCAGCACGCCCCCGAGTTTTACAACAAGAAGGTGGCTGCCCACCCCTGCGCCGTGCAGAGAGGCGTAGCGATACACATGGTAAGGTATCATGAGCAATTTGACCTCTGGCGGAAACTGTTAGATGGGAAGACGAAATGCGCCAGCTAGTGATAGTTTGCCGAATATCTTTATGGAACAATATTACTTTTAATGCAGATAGACTATGCCAGGTTCCTTGTGCTATGTCAGTTTTGTACATGGCACTTCCCAGGCAGAGTATGGACAGGGGTGATACAATCAGTATGAGGATGTCTACTACTACCTATCACTGTTTAAACCTTTTAATGTACTTGGAACAGCAATAAGCTATCTACTTGATGAGAAGTAGGAAATGTCGCCTATATACATAAAGATCGCTACAGACATCACGTTATCATGTGATACCACTGCGTTGCTATTCTGGAGTGTCTTGAAGTCTATATACCCTGTAGTAACCTAAACTCACCCGTCAATCGAATACAGTTTAAGAAACAAGATGCTTTGACACAGAAACGATGGATCTAACACAGAACTGTCAAAATTCTGCCTCTGTCCTGCAGATGTATAGCGTACCCTGTGCACTAGCTAGTGCCATATACAAAGTTGAGACTATAGATTTATTAGTCGCACTATATAGGTATAAGCTAAGATGTACTCATTAAAAACACTCTGTGACACTTTGGCTCTCTGTTTCCTGCATATTAAGCTTAAGCTCTTACTTTAGTAATTTGATTACACATCTTTCCTTTGCTGTTACAGCAAAGATAACGCTATATTGATCAGGATAAAATATCTTTTTATACTATAACGGGTCTATAACGGAAAGTTTTGGTTTTAGATAAATTTTGTGCCAATGTGGCATTTTTTTTGCTGGGATCCGTTAAAGCATTGGTGTAGTAAAATATATTAAAATATTGAAATTAATATTGTAGTTAAATGTAACACGATATGTTTTGACTTTATATCTGCAACGCACAAATGTACCAGCTGTTTATTATCACGTCAGCCATGTTTGTTTACCTACTCTGTAGTATAAAATATACAGATTATAGAATCATGTCAGGGAAATCATAGCTGTATATAATGTTTGTTTTTGCATTAATAAAATTAATGATAATATTAAAAGTAGTGTTGTTCCCAATGTTCTGTATGTCGCGGTTCCTTTCTATATTTGTACATTGATATTATTTTATATTTTATTTAATACAAAAAATATTTTTTATATTTGAATAATGCTATTGCGTGTAAACGATGTGATCGAGTGACAGAAGAGTTACAAATGTTGCCATAACGGTAAATTGTATCAAATTATATCTACTTATATTAAATTGTTAGAAATATAATATAGTTATAAATGTTTATATTTAAAGTACAAAATTTACATGCGTGTAATGCATGTAGCTTGTATATTTTGTATGCAAGGCGGTAGACTAGAGCAGATTTTATATTATTAAAATTTAAATACAATTATCTGAATTTATACCATCCTGCAGATGGTGGTACCATCTTGTTGTTAGGGCGCCCTATGCGAAATAGGTCGCCCTAACAACAAGATGTGAAATAGCACCTATTGCCTACTCAATTTGAAATAAATTATATATGTATATCTAAATTAATGTTTATTTAATATCTACAAGGTTAAAAATGTGTTCCGTTCGGATTTTCTTCTTTCACCTCTGATTTTGAAAATATGGCTGCTTTTTATTTATTTGTTTATTCTCTTTAACAAATTATCTAGAACGAGCAACACTGTCAGTTATACTTGCTAAAAGAAAAGATTATTTAATGTGTATGTCATAAATCTCATTTTTGAATGTCTTTTTAAATAAAAAATATTCGCGCCAAATTAAACGCGCCATGTTTATCACATTTGCCATTTTCCCCCAATAATATTTGAATTTACTTCCTCAATATATATAGTTTAAATACTTTAATAGTTCAAAACTGTTAATAGATATAATTAAGTTTTAATATTATGTCCATGTTTTATACAATTTTTTTTATTCTGTATATACTTAAAATGAAAGACTTGTGAATTGTGCTCATACAGCCATATTTATTTGACGTTTTTATAAATACAATATGGCGGATAGCCATGAATCGTCTATCGCCTTGCATACATTTCCTTCGAGAATGTTCCATCTTGTTAATAACAAGATAGAATCACGCTCGTTGGCACCTTGTTCCTTTCGCGACGATTGTAAGCACTTCATTTTTAGTCATTTAATTTTTGTATTATAAATTACAAATGTTAATATTAATAGGTAGCTATATTATTAAAAATCAATACATCGATTTATATGCCATTATAGGGTACACCATTTTTTTATATTCTATTTTTAAAAAGAGTTTTTTTTTAATTTGCTTACGAAATGATACATTATTTCTTTTATTACTTTAATACACTGAGTTTGTTTCGTATCATATAAAAATGCGTATCATATAAAAAATATTGAGAAATTCTGAAAACTAGGGTCTCTCAGTAATAAGCAATTACTGTATATTTTTTTATAGATTACTTTTTTATTATCTTTAAGTAGGTAAAGAAAAGTTGTTTTACAAAATATCGATTACAACATTAGATTTTTTTTTATCGATTAATCAATTTTTACCGATAGATGGCGTTGTAAGTAAATGTGATCTGTAATCACTAGATAATTCTTGCATTATGGTTTCTATTTTAATTCTTTAAATCAATTTATGTACGTATAAGTATAGGAATGTTATAAATAATGAACAAAATGTGAAAGATGATACTCTATAAAATCGAATTTAAATTAATTGTACTCTATGACTTGTTTACAAAATCTAGTTAGTTTTTTTTTTATATTTGCGACGTAACATTTTAATACTAGTAGTAAAAGTAAGGAGTTATTAAATATCTACCGTAGAAAAATAATAGAAAAAAAACAATTTATTATTATAATGATCAAGAAAATTATTAATATATTAGTTTATAAGTTTTTTTACGAGTTCCTTATTGGTTCGTATTCTTCTGTTATAAGTTGTTTAGACCAAAATCTAATATAGGTATTAATTTGTCTCCCATTTTTCAATATTAATAAACATAAAAAGTAGATATAGAATCAATACACTGTTACCATCCATCCAACGGCTTGCGTCAGACTAAGATGGAATTTTTGGACCACTCTAATGATGCTCGCCGCAGCTGGCCTTTACAGTTTCATAGGACGATAGGGGGCGAGTGCAGATGGCACTCCAAACCCGCGGAAGGACTTATGGAGCGGCTGAAGGCCAACTCCCGCCTGACGGATACGACTTTAATCTGAGGGCGCCGCTAGGGGTTCTAACCTCGGCTGAGGCCGTCGTAACATCGGTCCCCGTTTGAATTGGACGGGGGATCGGAGGGGCTCTAAGATGGAAGTAGAGCCGCTGGTATTTATAATAGGGTCCCCCAGGTCCCCTGCTAGGCAGCCAAAGAGAACCGTCTGTATCATTTCTTTTGCAGCTAAAATTACATAAAACTATTTCCTATTAGACTTGGGAAGATTCAGATGTTACCAACTTTCATATACACAGGAACAACTTTACATAAAACAATGTTTATTGCCCAAGCTTATGACTCTTTTTATACGACCAAACCGCTGAACTATCAACACTAGGCTTCCATGCTATATCCGAACTCTATTCAATGGCTATTAAAGACTTCCCCTGTATCAAATCGCAGCGGGAGCCTAAGATTTAAAATGAATCAAAATATATACATTAAAAAAAAAAAACGGTGAAACAAATAAAAGGGAATAAAAAAAAAAAAATGGTTAATGATGCCTCGTTTAGAGACGAAACAAGTGTCGCAATATGGGTGTAGACTCAATAACGGTCGGAATTTGATCACCATTAGAGAGGGTCGTAACGGTAGTCAAGTTTCCGCACTGAATATTTGTAATCTCACACATGGTAATTGTAGCGGAATTAAACAAAATAATAAAAATCCATTAAATAGTGAAATGGACTTCCGCGAAATAACACCCAACTCGAGACTTCAAGGATATTGAGCTATTATGTACTTACAATCGTTTGTAATAAAGCTCTTTTTTAATTACTCAAACTGTAAAGTTAGAAATTTATTTGAGCTGATTAGTGTAATTTAGATTTTATATTTTTATGTTTAAATTGAGGTTATGTTAGTGAGGTGCTTACATTTGTAGTCGCGCGATGAATGACTGTGCCACGCCTCTGGCCCGTAGACTTTATTAATGTATTAGATTGTCTATGTCAATGAGACGCTAAATTGTAATTCTAAATTCAAATTTAAAAATCTCAATTCGAATTATATATTTTTTTGCTACTTTATCTCTAATTTACGGCAAAGACATATAGCTGTACAGTTTACAAAACATTCAATGTTGTTTAAAAAAAAACTTGTGTATTCCGGCATTTATTTATATCTATGTAGTAACATAAAGTAACAAAGTACAGAACCGTTGTAACGGATCGATACATTATTGTTTTATTAATATTTTAGTGATGCACCGTTTTATGTGGATAGCTTTCGCCTTAAATATTAAAAGCATAGGCGCCGTGTCAACTGACGCACTATGGATTGTCGGCCATGTTTGTTACCGACAACTAAGTAATTATATTTTATAGTAATAATTTGGTTATGAATATAATTGTGGAAGACATATATACCTGTGATTATAAAGTTATCGGCGCCGTCATGTGATTGTAGTTAGCGAGTGTCTGTATTTACCGTGTTGTATTCTATTGTACAGATTTATTGACTATTTTGTGCCAGACATTATGTAAATATAAGCATACACGTCCTTCCTTTTGTGTTTTATTCTAATTTCAAATCAAACCAAGTCAAAAGTCATTTATTCGTGTAGGACATTTTAGCAGCTTATAAACGTCAAGTTTTTTGCTTTATATTTTTCCCTACCATCCAGTTCAGCACACAGATTCAATTGAGAACTTGCAAGAAACACAACTAAATTTCTTTTTATAAAAACCAGTTTATTTATGTTGTATACTTATGTAGGTGTCTATGTCTAACATTAAACGTGCATGAACAACTATTGCCATGCACTTTTGTCATTTAAGTAATCGTTTAGTGAATAATAAGCTTTGCACAATAAAAAATTAAAACATGTCCTTTTTAAAAATATATAATACGAGCTGACCCGGCAAATGTTACTTTGCCATATAAGGTACTAGCCCGAGAGCCCACGATGGCCAGACATACGTCTTATTATGCTACGTTTACATTCAGCCGCTTCCCCTGCTATTCGCGCTGCCGGAAATATTGCCGGGCGACAACTGAGCGAGAGGGCTGAATGTAAAAACACGCTGCCACTCGCGCTGCCTGTCCTTTGGTCCCGCACGAAACCGACAACCGAGGTAGCGCCGGGCAGCGTCAATGGGATGGGAGGCCCTCCATTTCTCGGCCAAATTTCCCGAGAGTACAAGTTTTTCCGGAAGATAACACTGCATCTTTTTATATGATTTCGTTTCGTCTCGACTGCGCCATGTATTATTAGACAATTAATAGTCACAATTTACTGTTTTACCATTTATTGTTTTATTATACGTTTTGTAACCGTTACACATTCTTTTAACAATCTTATCCCAAACTCCTTTTTGACAGCTTGTCATTTGTCTTTTGACACTGACTTATTTATACAACATAGATTATATATCATTATTACTACTACAGGAAGTGTTTACACTCTCGCGCTGCTCACTTCCCTGCCCACTCGGGCTGAGTGTAAATTGGGCATTGGGCATGTGAAAGTTCTTGTATGTGTGTCCCCAACAAAGGTAAGAACGATCCCCAACCATGAAACCTGGATCGTGGTTCCTTTGGCAGGTAACAGGTAACAAAGGTGTAAAAATTTTCATATCAAATTCGTTAATTTAAAAAACTCAAACTTTTCACATATTGTTCGTAGCAGTATTATAACTTGCGCTGCTCATTGCCAGACACTTAGTGTGGTTCCGACCCCTGCCAGACATCCCTAAACTATTATTTTATAAATATACTTACGTTATTTTATGAAAGCTGAAGTTTATATATATTATTCAGAGAACTATTAAACTGTTTCCTTAATTGCCAGACAGTTTTGTTGGGTCTATCGTCCTACCAGACGCATTGTAAGCTATATTGGGTAACAACGGTGTATACAATTTCATATCAAATTTATAATTTATGTAACTAAATTTTTTTACATATTGTTCATAGCAGTATCAATTATACGGGGCCCCCAACGTGTGTACCGTTGGAGGGCCCGTATAATTGATACGGCAGATACGGCGCTAGCTACGCCCCTGTTAGTTGGCATCCCTAGGTGCCTTATCACATAAGGGTATTAAAAATAGATAACCTATACTCAGACCTATCGAATACGCAAGTAAAATTTTATCAAAATCGATTTATTATTATTTTTATCACAAATTAAACTGCAATATTACTAAAAAGTTATATATTTTCAATATTGTATAGAGTACAGTTCTTCCCAAACGTTGAATCTGTCTTCGAACATGTTCTCTTCAATTGAGAACTGCTTGTCAAACTTGAGGTACTTGGGCGCGGTTGGTGTCATGGCGGGCCATTGGAGAGTTGACAGCTCGGGTAGCTCATTGCCTCGAGGGTTTGGGTCTCTGGAAACACAGCATATTGTACCACAAGTAATGGACTATTTCATGTTTTTTTAAACATACACTAAGACACCGCGTAAGGAATAGAATAGAATAGAAAATCCTTTATTCAAATAAACTTAATTTAAACACTTAAAACACCGCACTACAGTGTAACCACAAGTAAATGCTTATAAATACAATATATTTACCCATATTTTGCGAAGTTGAACCACACAGCGGTCATTCTGTCCACAATTAGGGAGTCTGTGCTATCACTAACTTCGATGGTGGGGAAACGGTAGCTCAGAGTGAACAGGTAGATCAGATCGTCGTGGTGCGAAGCAGCTGTAAAAAATATATTTTCAAATGGAATAACAAATAAACTGATAGTACTCTTGACAGGGGGGAAAGGGGATTCTTGGTAATGTGGATTGATTATCTTATTGCTAGCAATGTACCATGTCAGACCTCCACGCGGTTCCCCCGAACCGCGTGGAGGTCACGTTTATTATAATTTATCACGGTTTCCAGGGGTGGAAACCGTGATAAATTCTCGGTGAATTTGTCAGGATGGCCTAACTGACCTGACATCATGTTCATCTTATCATCCTCCACTGGTGCCCCGCCAGCGTAATCCGTTAGCGCAGGCGGGTGCACCATTCCATTATCATGTATAAAAAAAAAGTAGTCTTGACGAGAAGTGGTAATCTAGTCTCCATACCAAGACAATAACAAATCCCGGAAAGCATAAAAAAAGAAAAAAAAAATATTTAAAGAAAGGCTCAAAGATTTATTGACTGCAAAGACTTACCGTTAAAGATTTTTTGGTAGACATACTGTAGGAGTTATGCAGACTTCAATTTCGTCCTAACACACAGTCAGACTAAAATATGCAGTGGCATATATGAAATTGCTACACTCTTTAAACAGAGTCCATATTTATTTTTACTCAGAACTTAAGGAAGGCAAGCGAAAGCATGGCGGACAACTCCTCAGGTACAAAGATGTGCTGAAGCGACACATGAAGCAGTGCGACATCAATCCTTCGCTGTGGGAGCAGCAGACTGCCAGACGGCCGGAGTGGAGAGCTTGTTAAATCTACCGTCAAAGTCTTTGAAATCCGGCGGCTCCTTGAGCTGGATGCCAGACGTGACGAGCTGAAAGCCCGACCACCTGCGGCTATCAGCTATAATTATGTGAGCGTGGTGCTCTCATGCCCGCAATTTGCGAGGATTTTTATAAACAAAATTGGCTCACAACAAAAAGTCACATGCGAGCACATCAACGGCAAAACCTGAGTTGAAGACAGTCGCCGTGGACAAAATCGGCCGGGATCACATCATATTTATTTGTTATCTATATGTAAAATGTATTAAAACTACATGCATGTGTAATAAAATTAAAAGTGATATGTTCTACAAGTACTAATCATTCAAAAAAGCTCACCTAAAGATTTATTGGTGACAGGATCTTCATAATGGCTGTGGTTGCCGACGTAAGCGAACTGGTAGTAATAAACCTTATGAGGCGAGTGGCGGCACATCAGGTTAGCTAATCTAGAATAGAAGAGGAAACATCTATTCAAAAGAGCAACACACAAGTTTCTTGCTCATTCTTCTTGTTAAGAATCTGCGTTACGAATAAGTGGTAGAATCCAAAATATGACTATTCAAAAGTGCTTGTATTTAGTTTATTTGAATAAAGATTATTCCTATTTCTAATAGAATATAATTCTATTGATTCGTCTTCACACAACAATAATGACAAAAAAAAAATACAAGCAACAATTTACACATATTAAAAAACAGAGTCAATGTGGGCAACCATTATCATCATCATCATCTCAGCCCGGAAGACGTCAACTGCTGGACATAGGCCTTGCCCAAAAAATCTTCACGACGATCGGTCCTGCGCTGCTCGCATCCATCGCCTTCCAACGATCTTGACCATATCGACGTCGATGCACTTGCTGGAGGTCTTCCCACGCTGCGTCTTCCGATCCGTGGTCGCCACTCGAGGACTTTATTTCCCCAATGGTCATAATGTCCTATGAGCTATGCGCCCTGCCCATTGCTACTTCAGTGTCGCAATTCTTCGGGCTATGTCGGTCACTCTGGTTCTTTTACGTATCTGCTCATTTCTGATTCGATCACGCAGTGAAACTCCGAGCATAGCTCTCTTCATTGCCCTCTGAGTGACTTTGAGCTTGTTCATGAGGCCCATAGTTTTTTTTTTGTGGATGATAATGGAATGGTGCACCCGCCTGCGCTAACGGTTTACGCTGGCGGGGCACCAGTGGAGGATGATAAGATGAGCATGAAGTCAGGTCAGTTAGCCCATCGTGACTAATTCACCAGGAATTAAACACGATGGTTTCCAGGGGGAACCGCGTGGAGGTCGACCTGACAAGGTACATTGCTAGCTAGCTAATGGGGTTATCAATCCACATTACTAATAATCCCCTTCCCCCCTGAGGCCCATAGTTAGCGACCACGTCTCTGTGCCGTAAGTCAACCACTGAGCATAATTCCAGAAACATAGTTTCCAACGCTGATTTTCAGTTGGGCCTACAGTAATCTGACGAACGAGTAAAATAATATCCGGAGATAATATGTCACGTAGACACAACATAGAGTGGTCGAATAAAGTAAGTGGTGATATACCTGAATACCACTTTTTTTGTAAATATATAGGAAACACCCAGACTGATACAAATAATCGTGCTCATGAATATATTTTGTATTGTGCTATGAATCAAACGGCAGTAAGACGGTGAGCTAAACCGCTAAACCACCGAGGCCGTAAGTTGTATAGTTACATAACTGACCTATGAACACCAAATCCAATAAGTGCGTCTGCATACAACTTCCCGAGACCATCTGCGCACTCTCGGTTTTCAGCTATTGGCGTATCTTTAAGATACGCCTGTCGTAGTTTATGAGCAGAAATCACCGCGGTGTCATCTTTTGCTAGTTGAAAACTGATAGGCGCATAATGGTCCCATTCGGAATTCATAGTGTCACGTAAGGTCTTGTTTTGTACAATAGCTGTAAATATATAAACGTATAACATATAATATCGGGATTGTAAGTAATGTGGACTGATGATCTTATTACTAGCAATGTACCATGTCAGGTTGACATCCACGCGGTTCCTCCTGGATACCTTCGTGATAAATTCTTGGTGAATTTGTCACTATGTGCTAACTGACCTGACCTCATGCTCATCTTATCATCCTCCACGAGTGCCCCGCCAGCGTAATCCGTCATCGCAGGCGGGTTATTTATACATATAAATAAAATTGGAATGTCTGTTTGTAATATTGAAATAACCGTTTTTTAATACATGTTTATGAATATAAATACGGTACATACACCAAAATAACATTTTTTACAATTTTTGTATGTTTCGGCTATATATAAAGTTAAATTCCACATGGACGAAGTCGCATGTACAAAACATGTCATCTATAAAAAAAAAAATACTCACGGAACGCCTTCCAGAAGAACTCATCATGTGTTTGACTTATAATATAAGGCACGGCATGCATCCTTCCCTGACGGACTGCATCAATCGGCTTCATATCAAGATATCTTTCTTGACCAAAGTCCAACTCGACCACGGGTGACCATAGTAGAGTTGGGTCGTAAAATTGATTCTGAAATTCATAATAATACAACTCTTTTACGCACGGAAATATATCTAATGTATAAAATTCTGGTGTCATAGGTTTTGTGTTTATACTCCTCCGAAACAGCTTGACCGATTTTAATGAAATTCTATATGTATATTGGAGAGGCATGACATTTCAGTCATAGTAATCTGTATTGTATGCATACATGTTCATATCATTTCATTACTATCATCACAACATAGTATAAAACAAAGTCGCTGTCGCTATCTCTTCGTCCCTATGTATGCTTATATCTTTAAAACTACGCAACGGATTTTGAAGCGGTTTTTTAATACATAGAGTGATTCAAGAGGAAGGTTTATATGTATAATACATTCATAATACTGTAAAGAAACACTGCTAAATTTAGAGATCTCTAATGTGATGTCGTAAATAAACACATTTTTTGCGCTTACATTGCAAACACGGGCTGAATTCCACGAGATAAATCAAAATAATATAGTATTTTACACCACAAAAAGATCAACAAAAAAGCTCGTGATGGTATATGTCTATCTCTTAAGGATAACTCACAATAACCATTTTTTATCCTTCACATTTTACGGAAAAAATGGCTTATTTACGAAGTGATTTTAAGCAATATAACGTTAATTTTCATCCAATTAAGTACCTTAAATACATCGTCCATTTAATATAGATCAATATGACCATTTACAGCATGTAATTTAAATGAATATTTCTGAAGATATTATAGTATTAAAATGTAGGTACATAGCGCTGCGACGGTACAGGCGTTTAGGTTTAGTATATGTAATATTATATTATCTGTGGTATCACAGAACTATGCAAAGTGAACCCCCTCGTATCCCATGGTTCCAAAACATTAACCTTAGTCGTAAGTATGTACATAGTCATAGCACTTAGATTGCGTTCAGGACACATTCCATCAAACAGATTTGGATTTCTCATGAAAAGAGTAGACTCCCCTAATTCTCAAACTTGTGGTGGTATTGATGATGTTCAACATATGTTGATGGAATGCGTCAAGAACAACACTGAAAGGCAAATCTTACTAAAAAAAATAAATTTAAACAAAATTAATTTAGGAATATTTCAGAGTATTTTATCAGAAACTGCATCAAAACAATCGGTATTAATTTATAAAGATAGGTAAGATTAGGTAAGAAGAAATTAAGTAAGTAGAACAGGTAGGTAAGATTTGTTTTTATAGTAATTTAAAGTTTAGATGTTATGTAATTGATTAAGAAGACAACACAGAGCTAACATGCTCACTATTGTTCTAAGCTCCTAAATAAATAAAGAGAAAAAAAAAACATTGCACACGTGCGAAGCCGGGGCAGGTCGCTAGTTTTATAATTAACATTATTTTTACTTATACCTATTTACATGTCAGACATAATCTCCTCCAATTGTTTACCTTTTACCTTACCTTACCTACCTTACCTTTTAAAAAATGCAGTTATAAGACCGCCTTGTTATATATATACATATATGTTTAGTTTAATTGTATCTGTCGTCTATCATTATATCTATCTCCAAATGAAGCATATTCTATCTATCTATCTAACTAAAAAAATAATCAACATATTACAAAGATCTACATGATGGTTAATTTGTTAGATTACAATCTAATTGAATTCATCCCAACACACTGGAACCTAAGTGGTCCCGAACAGTGCGGTTTCAGAGGAGTTTCCTCCCGCGTACACATAGATTGTGGAATGAACTACCTGCCGAGGTTTTCCCACGAGACTACAGCATGGGGTTTTTCAAGAAGGGTATATTAAGGTTTCTTAAGGGTCGGCAACGCGCAAGTGATACCCCTGGTGTTTCAGGCGTCCATAGGCTACGGTAACCATTTACCATTAGATGGGCCGTATGCTTGATTGTCACCATTGTAGTATAAAAAAAATCACATAAAAAAATATGAATCATCATAATCAGCATCAGCCCACTGCAGTCCACTGCTGGACTTAGGCCTCTCCCAAGGCACGCCACTGGGCACGACCTTCTGCCGTTCTCTTCCAGTTACTACCTGTAACCTTACATATATCGTCGCTCCTAGCGGGGCGTCCTACACTACGTTTGCCAATTCGCGTTGTCCACTCTAGAACACGTCTACTCCAACGAGCATCGGTTCTGATAGATATGACCAGCCCACTGCCACTTCAATTTACAGATACGAAGAGCAATATCGCTGACCTTATACCTTTAGACCTAAAAAATATTAATACTTACAAAGAATCCTGGCAGTGAATCACCCAGTTCCCTGAAGGGTTTCGTCTTCAGACAGTCTATGATTGCTTTGGAGTTATTGGTGGGGCATCCCACTAACTCTGCTTGTGTTACGGCTAATGAGTACAGATCATTTCGGTCCGGCAGCTGGTTGATGGGAGAACCGCTTATGGAGATAGCACGGTGGAATAGGCCTGCGAAATAATAATAATAATCTCAGGACAATTCATATAGCGCCATCTAGACCCAAGTTAAGCTTGTGTTATGGATACTAGATAACTGATATATATACATAGATATATATTATTTTCGTAAATACATACATATTATATATAGAAAACACCAAAACCGAAACAATCATACTCATGAATACAAATGTTTGCACCGTGCGAGGAATCGATCCCGCGACCATTGGAGATAAAGCAGTGCCCTAAACCGCTAGTCCACCGAGGCCGAACAAAATATAGACTAATAAATAATTCTAAGAGACATACCCTTTGTCATCGGCGAGATCATGTGCAGCATGACGCTGAAGGAGCCAGCGCTGCAGCCGGCGATGGTGACCAGGTCAGGATCGCCTCCGAATGCGCGGATATTTCGTTGCACCCAACGCAGAGCTACCACTTGGTCTTTGTAGCCGTTGTTACCGGGAGCCAGGGCATCGCCGGTGCTAAGGAATCCTATGGGATTAGGATTATATGGAGATTAGTAGAGAGAAAGAGAGAGAGGGAGAGAGAGAGAGAGAGGGAGAGAGAGGGAGCGAGAGAGAGGTAGAGAGAGAGATGGAGGGAGAGAGAGAGGGAGATAGAGAGAGGGAGAGAGAGAGAGGGAAGGAGAGAGAGAGAACAATATTATAAACGTGAAATTTTCTGTGTATGGATGTATAGATGTTTGTTACATTTTCAAGCTAAAACAACTGAATGCATTTTAATGAAACTTTACAATTATATTACTTAGGGGGCGTCCATAAATTACTTGAGGTTTTTTTAATTATTTGTCCCTGCCTCCCTCCTGGTGAGATGTCGTCAGATTTTATTCAACCCCCTGCCCCATCCCCCAATCACACATGAGATTTTTCAAAATGTGGGTTTCTTACTTCGACGCATTGGATTGGTATTGTAAAACAAAAAAATAATTGCTTCGTGCTTTTACTTACGACTAGTTAAGACTAGTAATCAATATTGCTGACAGTTATAAGTGTAATAAGCAATCTGGATTAAATAGACTAAAATAGTGTAAGCATTTTTTTGTTTCAATCAGAAAAAATATTCTGTGTCCGCCTTTCTCCAACGTAAGATTAGATGAGATTTTACTCGACCCCCTCACCCCCCTAAACATCTCACATAATGTATTGACGCCCCCTTAATAATATATACACATTAGAATAACACATCATACATATGTCAAGTAAGTAAGAAAAAATCTGACTAGTTGTTTGTTTTCCAATTCTACAAGTAGACATGACATGAAATGAAACATGTGTCGCAATGAAATATCATCTGTGCCAGAAGGAATATAGACAGTTTCAAAAGAGTTAATGATTGCACTAATAAAAGCTTACGTAACAATAACAAACTGATTTTACCTAAATGTCGTTTGGCTAAAGTTAGTAATTCGTTTTATGGCAATTGCGTAAGGTATTACAATAAAATACCAGAGTTTGTTATAAATCTGCCAGAAAAAAGATTTAAATGTCAAATAAAACAGTTCCTTTGCAAAAAAGCTTACTATAGAATTGAAGAATTCGTTAACGATAATAATGTTTTTGTAGAAAAACTTTAAATCCACAGCACTGACAATATTATCTAATTACATTAATAATGAGCGCGTAGCGACTTCTATGTTGATTATCGCATGCCTCTTACTTGTTATACTGTAATTATTTATATAAAAAAAACATCTATTAAAAAGAGCAACACACAAGTTTCTTGCTCATTCTTCTTGTGATGAATCTGCATTCCGAATGAGTGGTAGAATCAAAATATGACTATTCAAAAGTGCTTGTAATGAGTTTATTTGAATAAAGATTATTTCTATTTCAATATGGGTCCAATGTGTCCAATAGCAGTCGGAATTTGATCACCAATAATAATAATAATAATAATAATCTTAGGACAATTCACACAGCGCCATCTAGACCCAAGTTAAGCTAGCTAAAGCTTGTGTTATGGGTACTAGATAACTGATACAAATACATAGATCGTAAAGCGGTGTACTAGACCGCTGGACCACCTAGGTAATAGACCAATAGAGAAGATCGTAACGCTTCCAGTAGCGATAGTCAGATTTCCGCACTGAATATTTGTGGTCTCACACGTGCTAATTGTAGCGGAATTAAACAAAATATTCCATTGAGTAATGGAACGAACTTCCGCCTAATTCTATGAAGATTATTTACCAAGAGGTGGATGGACTGTGTGAGAGATGATATGGCAAGTAAGGGAGTGCAAACGAGATGACTGCGAACAGGGATGAATGGAAGAGAAAAACATATTACGACGACCACAAATAAATGGGATAAGGAAGAAGCAGATGATGATATTTACCAAGAGTTGCGAGTCTGTAGTTGATGGTGACGAGTACGATGTCTCTGTCGAGGAGGTAGTGAGGACCAGCGAGGTCGCTGCGGCCCGTCATGGAGTAGAATCCGCCCGCGTGGATGAAGAATATCACGGGGAGAGGTTTTGAACTGTAAACAGAGAAGTTTTTTAAATCTATACTAACACTAGCTTTTACCCGCGGCTTCGCATGCGTTAATTTATCCCCTTAGGGGTGCAATTTATCAAAATCCTTTCTTAGGGGATGCTTACGTTATATGCATGCAAAGTATCAGTTAATGTCACAGATGCCTATATAAATATTTATTGTAAATAAACTGCCTTTTATTTATGTATCTGGTATCTAGATACCAGATACATATACATAGATTTTTGTTCTGGGTACTAGTACCCAGAACACAAGTTGCTTAACATGGCGCTGTGTGAATAAATATTTATATAGGTATCTTATACTGAATTGGACGGTAGGGAGAAAATTACACTATAAAAAATTTGACGTTCATAAGCGGCTAAAATGTCCTATACGAATAAATAAATTTATGAATTTGTCATGCGAGGAATTCAACCCTATAACCAAAGAAAGTACAGCTCTATGCTAAACGGTTAAACCACAAAGGTTTTAAATGTTTCTTATCTGATTCAAATTATTTTTTACTAGAATATATCATGTTTACGTTAGTTTCGGTCAAAATGTAATTTAAATTTCATGGTAAAATTGAGTGTTTATATTCACACGAATTTGCGTAAATATATATAAAATAAAAAATAAATTCAACATTCAAAATGTCTTTATTCATGTAGGTCTATTACAGACTCTTATGATATGTCAAATCTACCAATCAGTTCGGAATGTTTTCTAGATGAGAAGAATTGACAACAAGAAACTCACTCAAATAAATATTGTACATGTTTACAATAATACAGATTCATTTTTAAATTCAAATTTGTGAGAATAGAGTGACCACCAGCATGTGCTATTGCAAAAGGAAATAGTCTAATCTGTGTTCGTAACGCGAACAGACCAGTCCCCACAAGCAGCACCCGGTCACGAGTATGACGGATGACCCGGCCCACCAACCCACCACAAATTTGAACTTTATGATTTTTAGCGAGCATGACTGTTTCAATTATGACGAATAGCATAAGCCAGTAGTAATATAGGTGTTATTGGGACCTGCTCGAAACGGAAAATATCACACCTCTACAGAAATCCGGCATCCTCTTATTCTTGTCCTAATTCCTTCTAAAATCCCTTTTAGCGGATAATTAGGCCTCGGTGGTCTAGTGGATTAGCACACCGCCTTACTTCCGATGGTCGCGGGTTCGATTCCTCGCACATACAAACATTTGTATTCATGAGTATGGTTGTTTGTAACGGTGTGGGTATTTTCCATGTATAATATGTATGTATTTACAAAAAAAATCTATGTATTTGTATCAGTTATCTAGTACCTATAAAACAAGCTTTAGCTAGCTTATCTTGGGTCTAGATGGCGTTGTGTGAATTGTCTGGGAGATTATTATTATTAATTCATCTGCAATTCCGCTTGAGTTGAAAAAAATATAATTGTATATGCTACATTCTTTCCAATGTTATTTAAAATTGAATCTGTATATCTGTAGATATTATGTTATCTGTGTCTGTAGTAATAATAAATGTACAATAAGCTCATTTGAAAATAATCAAAGCTGAGTTCTTTTTAGCTCGATAGCACTCCGTACTGACGGTAGATTTGACATATCAAAATCAAAATAGACCTACATGAATATTACTTTAATTTTGATTCAAATTATTAATTTGATTCAAGATTATTATTTATATATTATAAGCGCGAAAGTTTGTTAGTATGAATGTTTATTACTCTTTCACACAATAACTACTGAACGGATTTTAATGAAACTTTATAGTACTATAGCTCATGAATAAGAATAACACATAGCCTATATTTTATATTGAAATAAAACGCGGGCGACACACGGGTAGAGCTAGTATATTATAATTTGGTTCAAAAATTTAATTAAGCGATAATAAAATCCATACCTGTTCTTGTTAGGAGTGTATACATTGATGGTGAGACAGTCCTCGTCGATGTAGTAGGTGGGAGGTACCGGCAACGGACACGCTGGTCCTTCCTCGCTAGCATTCACCTCATTTGTGTACTTCAGAATAGGTACTGGAGGCTGCAAAAGAAGAATAAGCAAGAAACTTGTGTGTTGCTCTTTTAAATAAACTTTGTCATAAGCAAATACACTTTAACAAGGAGAAGGCATGCGACAATGAATCTGCTCTGCTCTTATTATATAAAGGGTTATTTTAACTGCGCCGTAAAGGGCAATGGAAGATCCCAGCAGCAGCACCAAAAGAGCAACCAGAACCAGAGGTTCCCAAACTTTTTTGTGTTGTAGACCAAAGGGTCTAAGGCCAAAAGGTCTCTGGCAAAGGCCATATTTTTCGGTTTTGGGTAGACCCCTCATTCTTACCTGATATTGATTTTTGTAAATTTCTAATTGTAGTAAAGTTTAGTGTTAAAAACAACAAGATGACCACTGTCGTAAACCCCTTGCAGTTTGTCATTGACCCCTGGGGGTCGATATAGACCACTTTGGGAATCACTGGTCTATAGGCATCACAATATGTGTATAGTCTGTAACATTATAATGTAATGTAACGGTTACCACTTTTCCATCCTGTGGATCACTTTTCCCATCGTGTGGATCTTTTATCATCGTGAGATTGTTACATAAAAAATCAATTTTACATGTAATTTACCTTAAATCGCAACTCTCCAACAGGTGGTTCAGCGTATCTGATGCCGCGGAAAGCTTTAAACTGCCGTCCACGGCGCGTCTCCATCCAGGACCCTCGAATGGCACCAGCGGGGGTCACCACGAGGGGACCATCTTTGGACGGCTGTCCACTTGAAGCAGTGGTAGGTTGGTCATTTTGGGGTGATTCTGTTAGAAATATATTATTAACTAGTTGCATCTGCGACTTCATTCGCATGGAATTTAACTTTAATTTTCTAAAATAAAAGTAGCTTCAGTTACTCCTTATTACATCGGCTACCTTTCAAAAAAAGTCCCGTCAAAATCGGTCCAGCCATTTCAGAGATAAGCCGAAACAAACAGACAGACAAAAATTGTAAAAAATATTATTTTGGTGTATGTACCGTATTTATATTCATAAGCATGTAGTAAAAAACGGTTATTTCAATTTTACAAACAGACACTCCAATTTTATTTATATGTATACATAATACTATCTATATATTTAGTTTGACATACAGTCAGTACTGATAAAATACGGGTAACTAGAAAAAATATTTTGACATACCCAAATCATTATCTTTTTATTTTATTTATATGTATAAATTATATTATTAATAGTTAAACGGAGTTTAACACGAATTTAACAATAATTTTATCTGACTTTCAGATATGACGGCTGGTAGGGATCAGTGGAAGAAGATGACGTACTGCGCCGACCACAAATAACGGGATTAATGCAATGGGAGTAATGCAATAGAGATGAATATAGCTTTTACATCAGAATAGATTATAAATTTCAAACGAGCGAAACCTTAGGTACAACTAGGGGTGAATGAATGTATCTCTCTCGGCTAGGTTACACTAGCCGTAGTCAAGAGCTAACTGGAGTAAAACCACTTAAATTTAATAAAAGAAAATGTAAATTTAAAGAAATAAATAATCCTGAACAATTAACACAGCGCCATCTACTCACACGGAAAACAGAGCTTGTATTATGGTATTAGACAACTGACATAAATACTAAAACACTTGGATATAATACATAGGAACACCCAGACCGATAAAGATAATCATACTTATGAATACAAAAGTTTGCACCATTCGAACAATCGAACCCGCGACCATCGGAAGTAAAGCGTTGTGCTAAACCGCTAGACTACAGAGGTCGGTAACTTCACATACAAAATATTTTCCTTTTCTTTAATGCTATCCAACTTTATAAATACCAACCTGTGGTTGCAATTGACGCGTGATCCACCTTACTTCGACATGCGAGAGTTTCACGGGCAACAAGACAAATGAGTAATGTTTTTAACAACATTTTCCTCGAGTGATCGCGTTCTACTGAAACGGGATTGCCATTAATTCTGTTTATATACTTAGATACATATATATAAATGTGTCACGTTTACGTATGAACAGCATCATATTTATTCCAGCCGTGCATCATTCCATTATAGGGTCTCCTAATAAATGGATGATTTTATTGTAAATACTAAGGCATGGCTTTATTCCCAGATCTAGCAATGTTTGAAAGGCACTGTAAATAAATGTATACTAGCTACCTAAGTATATCTATCACTTATCTAGTATCCATTGGGTAATACTACTTTGTACTACGGTTACCAGTTTTTGTTATGTGGTCTATCACCTTATTTTCCATTCTGTTGACATAAAAATAACGTATTCAGACCAATAAACGATAATTCAATAACAATTACAATTGTTATCTGATAATTTATTCACGCCGTCTGTTCTGTTCATTTGCGAACAATAAGGAAAACTGAAAGCGTTATGGTCTACTGGTATACTACGCAAATTTAGAACGAAAAGTCGCGAATTCCAATCTAGCTGACACAAAAAAAAATCTATCTAATTAGGTTATATTTTGCTAAGTCCATTTCGGATTTGGACGACAACTCAGTATAATGCTGAAAATATGGTTTCTAGTGCGATTTTCTTTTATTTAATACCCTTAACGCAAGCGCTGTTTAGATTGGGGCTAGATGCAGCGCCATCTGCAGCCCCAATCTAAGCATGTGTATTATTAATAAATACATTCCATACGATTTCCGGTATCTAGGTTATCTCCTCCAAAGCAATGGTGAATTAGACAGGACCATAAAGCATAGAATTAACGCAGGATGGATGAAGTGGCGGCAGGTTACGGCAACGATGTGTGACTCGCGTGTTCCCCTTAAGCTTAAGGGGAAAATTTACAAGACCATGATCCGGCCTGCTGTCTTGTATGGATCAGAGTGCTGGCCCGTAAAGGCGACGGATGAAAGACGACTGCATGCAACTGATGAGAATGTTGAGGTGGATGTGTGGTGTGACAAGAATGGATAAGATAAAGAATGAATACATTAGAGGAAGTATGAAAGTGGCACCGGTGTCAGAGAGGTTGAAGAGTAATCGTCTATCATGGTATGGATATGTAATGCGTAGGAACGAGGATAATATTTTAAGGAAGGTGTTACATATAAATGTGGATGGTTATAAGGGCAGAGGAAGGCCGAAAAAAAGATGGATGGACGGTGTGAAAGATGATATGGTAAGAAAGGAAGTAAATAACGCGATGACTGCGAACAGGGATGAATGGAAGCGAAAAACATATTATAACGACCGCAAATTAATGGGATAAGGAAGAAGCAGATGATAATGATTCCATAAGGTCACATTCGTTGGCCTGTTTATCAGTCTAGGTACACAAAAAACTAAACATAACGTTTTAATGAAATAATCTACTTCATTTAAAATGTGCCAATGCACTTACTAACACCACCTTTGTTATTAACAAGTCTTTGTGAGTAACTAGGTAATGTTCAATTAAGATTTCCGGTAACTTAATACTAACTGACTATTTTAATAGACACACATGTAGGTGTAGGTGGGGTGTTGGATGTAGGTGTTGCATCATCCAGACCAGATATGATCATATATTCGAAAAAAACTAAAGGGGTAGAGCTCACTGTACCATGGGAAACAAATAGACCTAAAGACCCTGTGTACAAGACTCCTCAAATCCGGGCCGCTGGTACAACAATTCCTAATTTTTAAATATTTATATTTTATACTAACTTTTGCCCGCGGCTTCGCTCGCGTTAATTTATCCCCTTAGGGGTGGAATTTTAATCCTTTCTTATACGTCATAGTAGCTTTATAGCAAAGGGTGGAATTTGTGAAAATCCTTCATCATATTTTATCCCTTTGGGGGTAGAAATAATTAATTCCTTTCTTAGGGATGCCTACGTCATAGTCTAGTTATTTTATATATATATAGATATATGTCAGTCACCTTAGAGTTATTTATATATATATAGATATAGATCGGTTGCTGTAGGTTTGTTATTTTTCACTATTTGAAAATAATGATTTTATTTATATATTTTGTCACCATACAGATTTTATGTAACTACATATCTTCAATATTTAATTAATTAGGTATATTTAAATAGTGCTTCTCTGGATGTTTTCAAGAGAAGAATATGTACGTGTATATATACAAGTTATTATGTGTTAAGTTTTTCAAGTGTACAATAAAGAATAAATATTTTTAAGTACAGTACTTACGTGTATTAATAAAATACCTACTTTTTACTCTAATCTATTGTTAACTTATTATATGTTGTCTTATTGGCGGGTAAAAGTTAGTGTTATATGTATAAACCCACTGTTGTATGTATGAATTTCATTCAGTGCACTTGATGACACATGGGAATTTCTATTGTTCTTATTATTTCATCAGCTCAGGAGGAAAATTGCTTATATATATATATATATATTCGTTATCTATCAATTATGTCTGAGAACTTCATGGTCAAGTCAAAGACAAAATGAACTACTTTACATATTATCTTTTACATTATTCTTTCTTTATTCTTTATATACAATAACTACATGCCGATACCACATTTGTTTATTTGTTTGTTAACATTTTCTATAAAAACGCTCAAGCCGTCTTTAAGACATGAAATTGTTACAGATGTTCTTGATTGATTATCCACGTAAGACTGAAGAAATCTTTGAAAATTGGGGTGGTATTCTAAAGGAATAATTATATTTTTTGTTCAAATATACCATCTGTAATCATCTTTTAATTAATTTATTAAAAGAACAATAGATGATGTAAATGCTTTATATTTATTATTGGATTATCGATACTTGGTACATACAAGTCTTTACATAATACATATATTAATATATTCATATAGGACATTTATTAATACTTAATTGTGAATGTTATTACTATAGTGGTTAACAGTACTGCCTTTTAGACTTTAAAGGTCGTCAGTTTGAATCTGAAGCTCTGTATCAATTAATGTTTCCAATTGGCAACTGGATGGATAATGGAATCAACTGAACCAAACCAAATTAATACTAGAGACGGTCGTTTTGCTTTGTAATGCAAGTAAGAACTTATCTTCTTGTTCTTTCTTTCTCTTCTGTTTCTGCTCTCCTAATTTGGCGCCAGAACAATCTGACTTGGGTTGTCGGGTCGGGCAATTTTTCCACAGCGACAAGCTTGCTCTTACTGGTCTACCAGGTGGCTGGAGGAGGACGTCCTCTACCTCTTTTCCGTTCAGGTAGTTTTAAGGCTTTTTGGCCCCATAATTTCTGGTCAGTACGCATTACATGGCTGTATGGCCATCATCTGAGACGGCTTTCAGTAATTTTGTCCGTTATTGGGTCCACTTTAAGTAAAAACTTATGCTTTAGGAAATATTTATTCAAATCAACTTAAGTTTTGAATAGTCACCCATTCGAAAAGCAGACTCTAGAAGAACTAGCAAGAAACTTGTGTATTACTCTTTAAATTTTTACGTGTTACGCTCTAAATAAATATAGTTCAGCATTACATATTTAGGATTTTGTGTGAGGATCAGGATCATAAGCGCATAATGACGTGTAAATAGAATTCATGTTGGAAGGAGAAACAGATGTTTTATTAGTTAAACAATATTTTAACAATACTAGAAATTTTACGAATTTGCTACACACATACAAATTAATATCTAGTCGAATACTATTGTACATAATTTAATTTGTTTCAATGGGATACAGTTCTTCCCAAACGTTGAATCTGTCTTCGAACATGTTCTTTTCAATTGAGAACTGCTTGTCAAATTTGAGGTACTTGTGCGCGGTTGGTGTCATGGCGGGCCACTGGAGAGTTAATAGCTCGG
This sequence comes from Achroia grisella, assembly GCF_030625045.1. Taxonomy (NCBI): domain Eukaryota; kingdom Metazoa; phylum Arthropoda; class Insecta; order Lepidoptera; family Pyralidae; genus Achroia; species Achroia grisella. The sequence continues at coordinate 560,177 of NW_026712988.1, forward strand.
GTAGCTCATTGCTCATATTGTACCACAAGTAATGGACTATTTCATGTTTTTTTTTAATTAAATTAAGACCCCGCTTATCCCGGGGGATACGATAACATAAAGAAACAGCGTTATTGTTATCGCAAGTGTAGATATAGATCGGGTAGCTTATTGCCTCCAGGACAATAAATTCGGAAGAAATTAATACAATAAAATCTAAAACTTCAACTGTTATATATGGTGGAGACTAAAGTCGTATACGTCAGGCAGGTATTGGCCTTCAACCAACTACCGTCTTTGTAATATCTTCCGCGATTTTAACGGCTAACTGCGGCTACCAGCATTAGAATAGTTCAAAAGAAAAGGTGTCCAATGATTTTGTTTCTTCGACAATAATTAGGGAAAATGCCAGGAACAAGTCTCAAAAAGAACAACTTACCCAAATCGAGCGAAATTGTACCAGATAGCAGTCATTCTGTCTACGATGAGGGAGTCGGTACTCTCGCTGACATTGATGGTTGGGAACTGGTAGCTCAGCGTGAATAAATAAATCAGGTCATCATGATGGGCCGTTCCTGGAATGAACTTTTATTAACTTCTAATATAACGATAGCTTTTAGTTTAGGACATTTACGAAAAATTTTTTGGTAATTTTTTTAGCCGTTTATGAACGTAAAATTTTTATATTATATGTTACATATTCCCAACCGTCCAGTTAAGTATAGAGATCCAATTGAGAAGAATTTCAATAATGAGTCTTATTATTATTATTATGACTGGTCATATTGCCAATGTAATCTTATATATAAAAAGAAATTGTTACCTATTAATATTTCTTTGTGATAAGAGAAAATAAATTCACAGTTTTGCTTGTGTTCGGTTGTTTTCTAATAAAGATAGCGGAACGGTAAATTATAATAAAATCTCGGTATTAAGATTTGCCAAATGAGTATTTTGTTAAAAGTTACAGATGAATTGTTGGAATACTAATTCTGGATTCTAAACAATTGTAGACACAGGGTAGTAACGCTGTAGATATAATTTGGACTGTTTCTCCTGGATACTATAAGTGTGAAATAGAAAGAACATTTGAAATAGTTTAGAATTGAAACCGACATGTAGCGTATTACGCTCATTCAAAAGATATAAATTGGAAGTTCCTTGTAGAGCGTTAACCAGTGTGTGTTGTATAAATACCTATTGGTTTTTTGGTGACAGGATCCTCATAGTGGCTATGGTTGCCAATATAAGCAAGTTGGTAGTAGTAGACCTTATGTGGCGAGTGACGGCACATTAGGTTGGCCATTCTGTCAAAAACACAGAAAACAAAGTTCACTGACAAAAAGACAAGGAGACCCACTTGATGTCAAATAGTAACCATCACCTATAAAGCCTATATCATTAAGAACATTAGCATTAACATACAATAGAATTCAATTTATTGCAAGACACACTACAGCGTACATTAATAATGATTATAAAATCTTAAGTAAAGAAAACATGCAAAAATAAATAAAAACGTAATATCGAAATATACATTTATATGAAAAAGTCTGAACAACAAACATTATAGCAATAAAGTAGATGTTACTAAACATATTATATCGCAGGACTTTATATATAGCGCTTTATATACCCGTCCAAAAATATATCTTCAGGTTTTGTTACTTCAGAGGAAGATATGCCTTGAGTATTAATCAAGATCTATTATAAGGAGTTTTTAGTAGTTGTATTAATCTTTCTTTGTTAACATTAGTTTTTCTATTAATATATCTAAAAATGTATTTAAGTGCAATAAAGAATATTTATTAGTATAGGTCTAGGTAATTGTTTTAAATTTCGTTGCTATCATAATAAGACTAGAGTTAAATATATTACATTTTCATGAGTATCACTTTCCAAACTTACTTATGCACGCCGAAGCCTATAAATGCGTCGGAATACAACTTTCCAAGGGCATCTAACGTGTCCTGATCATCGGACAGCGGTTTGTTTCCAAGGTATCCCAGTCTTAACCTATATCCAGAATTCACTGCATTCTCGTTCTTTGGTAGTTGAAAATTGGCTGGGGCGTAAAGATCCCAATTTGCATCCAAAGCTTCACGAAGAGTTGCGTTTTTCACGATAGCTGAGGATGGTATGTTTTAAAATAAGAGGTATGGTTCAAAATAAGAGGCTTTATCCCAAAAGGATCCAAGAACATTAAATGAGACCCTAATTATCGATGATAATATCATATAGTATAGATAGTCATCGCTAATGTAGGATAAAATTGTTTCCTTCTTATTTCTACTAACTTAAAAAATACTGCATCCATGATAATTGTAAGTAGACAATTGTCAAACATAACCATACCACATACCATATCGTGAATACTAGATACATGACCAAGAGTTTCTATCTCTTTAGATACATTGAAAACATCGGTGATCTCGCGGTTTCGACCATCGCTTTACTTCTGATGGTTGCCGATTTCTCGCACGATGCTAACGCTTTCTCCACCCTAGCTTATTAGCTCCGGGAAAATAATATCTAAAACCTCAAATCAAACTTCATGCTTAATACTTACAGATAGCACTCCAGAAAAATTCATCATGCGTTTGACTTATGATATGGGGGACAGCGTGTATCTTTCCTTGTCGAATAGCATCCGAGGGATCCATAGTAAGGAAACGCTCTTGACCAAAGTCGCGCTCAACCACTGGCCTCCAGACGGTACGAGAATAAAGCGGATCCTTAAAAGAACATTAATCATATACCTTCCCGATTGTAAACCCAAATGGGTAATCAAAGGCATTATCAACATCCCCGCCATGGACGCAACATTTCACATACATTCCTCTATTACAAGAATCCGTTAGAAATATTCAATGTCTGATAAAGTTTTTTTTCTGGCAGTAGGATTGGAACTACATTTTTGCATCATAGTTTTAGTAGTGCCTCGCTCTTACTTAGCATGAAGTTCAAGGAATAAACCATAAATATATCACAAACTTCTTTGTTATTTTCCGTTTACGATGGCGTTACTCGGATACTTACAAAGAATCCAGGCAATGAATCTCCAATCTCCCTGAATGGCTTTGTCTTCAAGCAGTCAATAATAGCCTTGGAATTGTTTATGGGACATCCCACGAGCTGTGCTTGTTTCACTGCCAGAGGATACAGGTCATGCTGTACTGTTGATTGACTAGCGGGAGAACCACTCATAGATATGGCGCGATGAAATAGGCCTAAAAATAAAATTCAAAGTAAGAAATTCTGCTTATTTTGCTTTTTTATGGACCTAAATAAAGAAACTGTTAGGAAACTAGGAAATGTTCTATAATATTAATTTTCTAAGATCTTTGTTACAGAGCACAGTAACATTTCTTCCAAATACAGGTAGTATTTGGAAGAAATGTCACTGGGCTCTGTAAAAAAAATGGAATAGGTAAGTTTAGAATACATTGTACTTAAAACCTTTTTTAAATGTTATCTTCAGATGGTGCAGTAAATTTGTTCTGACTTGATACTTGCAGAAAACAATTTAGGTGTCCACAAAATTGTTTTTACCTGACTATTTACCAAAGGATAATCTTAAAAAATACTTAAGCATTTTATAATTTAAGTTAGTAATACGAGCTGTAATCACGAGAACAGCGCTGTAAGATACAGCTAGCTGTTCAGTACAACTTTTACTAAACATACCTTTAGACATAGGAGAGATCATATGGAGCATGACACTGAAAGATCCAGCGCTGCAGCCAGCGATAGTAACAAGGTTGGGATCTCCACCAAACGCACGAATATTGCGCTGCACCCAACGCAGAGCCGCCACCTGATCCTTGAAGCCATTGTTCCCAGGAGCAAGAGCATCGCCGGTGCTAAGAAAGCCTATTAGAATTTGAGATTCCTGCATTATTTTTTCATATGTCATCGGAAATTAATAATTATCATTGTACTGTGCATGTTGTAATGATCGTAACTGTTGACATACCTAATATTGCTGGAGATCCTACTAGGAGATATTTACCACATTAATGATACGATCACAAACGCCACTACAAACGTATCACGGGTGGAAATATCGGAAACTCGAGAGCATTTTCTTACTTTGATGAGTCTGTGTTTATTGTGTTTTATACAGTTTGACGGTCTCGGTGGTCTAGCGATTAGTACTTTAGTTCCGATGGTCGCGTGTTTATTTTTCGCAGGACACACACATTTCTAATCTTAAGTAAGTCTGCTTGTATATATATATTATGTATTTATGTATGTATTTACAAAAATTATGTATCTAAGTATATCTATCACTTATCTAGTACCCATAACACAAACTATGCTTAGCTTAGGACTAGATGGCTTGTCCAACGATATTATTATTATTTCTTTTATTACCAAGAGTCGCAATCCTGTAGTTGATGGTGACGAGTACGATGTCTCTGTCGAGGAGGTAATGAGGACCAGCGAGGTCGCTGCGGCCCGTCATGGAGTAGAATCCGCCCGCGTGGATGAAGAATATCACAGGGAGGGGTTTTGTGCTGTAAACACAGAGAAATTTTGTAAATCTATACTAATATTAGCTGAAGAGTTTGTTTGTTTGAAAAATTCATTTTTGTTGGATAGTCCATTTACCGAGGAAGGCTTTAAGCTATATATGTTTCAAATGAGAAAATATAATTGAAAGACAACAATATTCCTTACTAATATTATAAATGCGAAAGTAACTCTGTCTGTCTCTCTCGCTTTCACGCAAAAACCACTAAATCAATTTATAGGAACTTTGGTACACAGAGAGTCTAGACTGTGACAAAGAACTATGACTACTTTTTAATGCGAAAAAGGTGGTAAGGGGTTCAAAAGGGAGATTAAAGCTGAAATAAAAGATTATATGGAAGTATCGTCATTTTATGCAGACGAAATCGCGGGCACAGGCACAGGCACATCTATATATTAATACATGAAGAAAAATTTTGAATCCCCTTTTACGAAATTTCGCATACTTACAGTTTAGAGAAGGAATGTAGAATGCTAATATTTTTTAATTATTTATAAAAAGTACATTAAATAAAAAAAAACATTATACACAGTACTAGTGTATTTGACACACACACGCATATATACCGTTATACAGTTTTGTTTATTGTTAAAGCCTGTATTGAAATTGATCATAGATTAATATTGTTTGTATTTACTATTATTAGTCTATAGTCTTTTTGAATGTTAAATAAATTATTGTCAAATTTTGACCACTACGGCGACTACCAGTACAATTATTTTTTATGTTCGCATTTTGACCACTGAGTAACCACTAGTACCTCCAATTAATTTTCTATACGCCTTAAATTACAACCATCGTTGGCTGCATCGACCCCAGCTCTCTGTAAACCCACATTCCCATATTGATACAATAGAATAGAATAGAAAATCCTTTATTCAAATAAACTTCATTTAAGCACTTTCGAATAGTCATAACATTTTTTTTAATCTACCGCTCATTTGGAAAGCTGTTTCATCACAAAAAGACCGAGCAAGAAACTTGTGTGTTGCTCTTTTAAATAATAATTTTTCAAGTTCAATAATAAAATTACGTTAAGTTAATTTGAATAAACATTAGATCTTTCTATTCTAGGATCTTATGGAATACCATGTACCTATTATGGGACTTCTCATTGATTGGCGTGTATACATTGATGGTGAGACAGTCCTCGTCGATGTAGTAGGTGGGAGGTACCGGCAACGGGCACGCTGGTCCTTCCTCGGTCGCATTCACCTCATTTGTGTACTTCAGAATGGGTACTGGAGGCTGCAAAGAGGAGGCAAGGAGTTAAGAGCAACTGTATCTTGTTGCCATTGATCAACAAATATCATCTATAATAAGAAACATAGTTTTTAATTCATATACTGTTTTAAACTTGACGCGGTCATTATTTATACGTATAATTAGTAACAATCACGGGATCTTACCACGTTTTATATTTATTTGCTGAGTTTCCGATATTTTGGCAGTGTTTCAACCACCATGATCACGGGTAAACTGGTAAAGCATGATTTTTACTAGTTTTTAATTCAATTCAAAAGAATGTAGGTCTATTACAGACTCTTATGATATGTCAAATCTACCGTCAGTTCGGAATGATTTCGAGATGAGAAGAACTGACAAGAAATTCAGCTCGTATTCTTTTCAAATAAATGTTGTACATGTTTACAATAATACAGATTCATTTAAATTCAAATTTGGGAGAATAGAGTGTATGAATAGAATTGTACTGTTTTGCAGTTTATTTAAACTTTCTCGTAGATTTGTATGTTCATAGGAGACTAATATCCCAATTTGGTAATCAGAGTGGTGAGATTATGGTGAGAGCAGCACTTGTGATGTCTGCATGTATGTCTGTCGACTCAAAGAATTTACATAGAACTAAGGTACCCCTTAGTTCTATGTAAATTCTTTGAGTCTAGAGAATATATTAGATACCTCTAATATATAAAAAGCCTGTGTCACAGTGTTTGTAATAAAACTCCTCTGAAACGGCTTGACCGATTCTTATAAAAACATATGTGTATATTAGGTCTGGAAATAACATTTAAACAATATTTTTAAGGGTGGTCCACGCCAATTTTTTTTTACAATTTTCCAACAATTTTTTTAATTACTTCAACGTACATATAAAAATCTTTGTATATGTCATTTAAAGAGAACTTACATAATATACATACTTATGAATACAAATTTTTAACCGTGCGAGGAATCGAACCCGCGATCATTTAAGGTAAGGCAGTTTTTTAAACCACTAGACAACCGTAGCCAAATAAACACAAATATCTAGAAGGTTACCTGAAACCTGAGTTCTCCTACAGGTGGTTCAGCATATTTGATGCCGCGGTAAGCCTGGAACCGACGTCCCCGGCGCGTCTCCATCCAGGATCCTCGGAACGATCCAGATGTGGAAACCGTCAGCGGATCATGAGCTGCTTGACCAGCAGAAGCAGCTGTTGATATTTATGAAGAAGATAAGAAAGAAGAAAAGAATATGAATTACTTAGAATAATATTCATTTTGTGAAACTTAATTCAAGTAACAATCAAATCAAAATATCTTTATTCATGTAGGTCTATTACAGACTCTTATGATATGTCAAATCTACCGTCAGTTCGGAATGATTTCGAGATGAGAAGAACTGACAAGAAACTCAGCTCGTATTTTTTATTTTAATTTCGAAATGAGAAAAATTTACAACAAATTCAGCTCAATTTTTATATTTTATCTATGACCCTGACTGTGTCTCTTGATTAAGAAAGATAGGTATTTAAAATATGATAACCACTATACACAGTTTAATTTTTATCCAAAAAAAACTTATAATTATTTTATTTATTTATTTATAACTAGCTGTAAAAATTAAACTTTTTTTTTCTAAAATGCATCAGTTACCTCCCAAAGAAAGTCCCGTCAAAATCGGTCCATCCATTTCAGAGATTAGCCGGAACAAAAAGACCGACAGACAGACAGACAAAAATTGTAAAAAATGTTATATTGGTGTATGTACCGTATTTATATTCATATCCATTTAGTAAAAAACGGTTATTTCAATAATACAAACAGATACTCCAATTTTATTTATATGTATACATAATACATGGACACTGAAGGCAGAAAAGCCAAAGAAATTCATAGACAACTTGTAAATATACAAAAAAAAGATCTATAATCTCAGGACAATTCACACAGCGCCATCTACACTCAAGTTAAGATAGCTAAAACTTGTGTTATGGGTACTAGACAACTGATATAAATAATGGATACATTTTTTTTTGTAAATAAATACATATTATAAATTAAAAACACCCAGACAGATACAAACAATCATACGCATGAATGTTTGTACCGTGCGAGGAATCGAACCCGCGACCATCGGATAGTAAAGCGGTGTGCTACACCACTAGACCACTGAGGCTGTCAAATTTATGTTATTATATTATATGATTCATATATATGTTACCTCTGGATGCGCTTGCCTCCACATCATTGCAATGCACCAGTGTGTAAATAATTACACACATTAATAATGTTTTCACAAACATTTTCCTTAAACGCTCTCTAACTGATTGAAACAAAAGGCAAATTACAACGGTTTATATATGTACGCATTGTACATATATATGTGTAACGTGACACTGTATATGTGCTTCATATTATAAGAATGACTAGCTACAATAGAAATGACAAAAATAATAATAATAAATGCTCTTAGATTCTGCCCGCATTCTCTCCCTGGGGCCCTGAACCCCGGCCGACTGTGCTCCTGCCGGGGTTATGTTGCCATCTCCTCTCCTTAAGAGGGGAGATGAGAATTTTTGGGAAAAAAAAATAATGTAACTATTTATTTGACGACCTCGGTGGTCTACTGGGGTTCGATTCCTCGCACGGCACAAACATTTGTATTCCTGAGTATGATTGTTTGTATCGGTCTGGGTGTATTCTATGTATAATATGTATGTATTTACGAAAAAAATGTATCTATGTATTTGTATCAGTTGTCTAGTACCCATATCACAAGCTTCAGCTAGCTCAACTTGGGTCTAGATGGCGCTGTGTGAATTGTCCTGAGATATATTATTATTATTGTTCGTAAAGAAAAAATAATTTACAAAAAAAGACTATACCTACAAAGATCCAAGCTATAGATTAAATATACTATAGTATAATCTATACATATAAATATAATTGGAGTGTCTGTTTGTAATATTGAAATAACCGTTTTTACTACATACGTATGAATATAAAAACCGTACATACACCACACATACAAAACAACAATTATAAAAAAAAAATTTTTTACAATTTTTGTCCGTCTGTCGTCTGTTTGTTCCGGCTAATCTTTGAAATGGCTGGACAGATTTTGACGGCACTTTTTTTGGCAGGTAGCTGATGTAATAAGAAACAACTTAGGCTATTTTTATTTAAAAAAAATAAAGTAAATTCCACGCGGACGAAGTCGCGTGTACAGCTAGCAATAAATAATACTTAACAACCTCGTATTTTTGTAGTCGGTTAAACCTACTTATCTTAATAATTATGTACGACAGTGCCGTCTGGAGTGCAGTGTGGATTCCCCGACAACCATTCCATTTTCCTTATTACAGAACCGGTTTCTTTGTAATTATACATACCTCTACCAGTTTGGTATAATTTGTGCATACTTAAATCGTATAACTTTAAATTAATTGGCTATATAAATAGAACTTGTCTTGGTTTCCGAGAGAATGTTTGATTTAAATAATAATAATAAACCTAGGCTATTAACATATATGTTCGTTCGGTGCGAGGAATCGAAGCTGCGACTATTGGAAGTAAGGCGGTATGCTAAACCGCTGGACTACTACTACTACTGGTAACAATATATTAATACATATATGTACATGTGTGTAGTATATATATAAGTTACCTACGACTTAGTCCATGTGGAATTAAGTTTTTTTTTAAAATCATATACATAAAAATTTAAAAACAGAAGTAGTCTAAGTTACTCGTAACATTAGCTATCTGTGAGTACAAGTCCGGTCAAAATCGATCCAGCCGTTTTAGAGAATAGCAAGAACAAACAGACAAATCGATAAAAATTTTTGTAATAAGTTTTTTGATGTAAATACCGTATATACTTTTATGTGTATTTAAAGAAATTTAAAGAAAATTAATTTTAAGTTATGGACTGACACTTGAATTTTATTTATTGGGTCTGCTCTAATCACTACCACGTCGAGTGGAATGAGTCATGCTCACTAAAATGTCCAGACATGTGGCGGCGTGGTGGGCCGGGTCATTGGGCTCCCTAAAATATGGTCGAGCGCAGTGGTGGCTGGCTCATCCGTCGTACTCGTGAACGAGTGCTGCTTGTAGCGACTGGTCTGCTCTTATCACTACGACTGATTTAATCTTATTGTGTATTTATATTTGACCCAAATAAATTAGTGCTAGTTGGTAGTTTGTATTCACACGTTTTGACTTGTAAATGTAAACTTACAAGGATTATTTAAAAGAGCAACACACAAGTCTCTTGCTCGCTTTGCTTGCTCTTATTCCTGTGAGGAGAAAGATTTCCGAATGAGCGGTAGATTGAAAAAATTGTGATGACTATTCAAACGTGCTTCAATGTAAGTTTATTTGAATAAATGATTTTCTATTCTATTCTATTTATTTGTACGTATAGTACTGTGACAAAAATGTTGCATTTGAAAAATATAAAATCAAAAAGAAAGTAAGTGCAACACAACACTAGAAAAAGGGCGAGCACAATAGATCTATGTAGGTCGCAGTGCTACAGGTGCTACACATCTGACAATAGCCCAAACATGCCAATAAAAAAAAAGATTGTGAGTATAGATAGATAGATGAGAGATAAGTACTTAATGGATTTTGATGAAACTTTACAGTAACATAGCTTATACATTAGAATAACGTATAGGCTATAAGTTTCATGCGAGTGAAACCTCGGGCGCATCTAGTGCAAACTATAGTATGATGATCTTGAATTTACGAGAATAAAAAATCGCCTACATTCTTGACTCTCATCTATTTCCGCTGCCAAGCAGCTGATTGAAGCAGAAGCTGAAGCAGATTTGACAGCTGTCATTCTCGTGAATATGAATGACTCAACGAGCAAAACATTAAAGCTATGTCCACGAGGGTGAATATACTATTTAAAAAATAAAATGAAATCTAAACGAAACAATATGAAATAATTAAATAATGGAACTAGAAGTTGGAGTTACAAACTAGAGTGATATGCGGGAAAGAGAAGGAAGCATTATGTCGTCTCTAGCGCACGCTGCTGGCGTCATGCGGCCGGCTGCGAACGGCTAGTGAGAACACCATTTGTCACATTCCGTCAGTTATTTACCATTCCAATAAAAAAAACTATTATAATTTCAATAATTTATTGACACATTTATCATCATACCCGTGACTTCGTCTGCTTTTTTTAATACAAAAAATAAACTATATCCTTTCTCATGATGCCATATATAAGATCTGTTCAGTCGATTTTTCTCGAAAATATAACAAACATACATTGTACGATCTAGCATCGTACATTTTACACAGACTCCATAAAAGGATAGGAGATTCTCAATTCGGATGTATTTTTTTTAATGTTTGTTACCTCATAACTCCATCATTCGATCAATCCGATTTGAGATTTTTTTTTTTTATTTCAATGAGTATACGTTCAGATTGGTCTCATTTTTGAGTGGTTACAGTCGGTTTTATTTGAATAAAATTATCATATTTCACTTAAATAAGTTCGCATTCAGTAACCAAGAATGCCGCGCCAATTCATTTATTATTTAGGAGTTTAACTATCAATTCAAATATACAGTTTTATTTATCAGTATCATTTTACAGTTTCAGCACAGATCCGAGTGGCGCCTAACTGTTTTAAAACAGCTGGAGAACTTTGAGGAGAACCGTCTGAAGAGCTTGGACGTGAAACGTTACGCCAGCAAGACTCGTGTTAGGTGCTCCTTCACCTATACTTGCAATGATTCTGGCCAACTTTGCTGTACTTAATGCGACCGAGACTTTAAAAATAAACTTGGTTTCGTTAGTTACATGAAAGGAAACAACAGTGAGTTGCTGTTGCCGAATTTACGATAAGAAGGACATCATCGTCATAGTTTTGGTATACCCCGAACAGGTCAAGATCGCTGGAAAGCATTGGACGCGAGCAGCGACAGATCTCCGTGGAGATTTCTGGACGAGACCTTGTTAAGCAGTGGATGTCTTCCGGGCTGAAATTATGATGATGATGATACCCCGAACAGACAGACAGCTTCTAGCATTGCAACTAATTAACTAATAGTAAATACAGTCTATCAATACAACACAGAGTATAACTCCTCCCATATCTTCATACGATCTTCAAATAGGTTTTCATGTACTGAAAACTGGTCTCCGACCCTCAGGTATTGACGGTCAGTCGGCGTCATGGGTGGCCATTGTAATGAAGATATTTCAGGAAACTCGGAGTCACGAGGGTTTGGATCTCTGTGGATAGAATATAAATGTTCAGGTTCGTATTCACACATAAAAATATAGACTTATATTTACGGCATGTCGATTTAGAACACTGCTTTACTTACAACATTCGCGGGTTCGATTCCTCGCGCGGTGCATAGTATGTATGTATTTACAAAACAAATGTATCTATGTATTTTTGTCAGTTATCTAGTACCCATAACACAAGTTCCGCTTAGCTTGGGCCTAGATGGCGCTGTGTGAATTGTTCTGTGTTATTATTATTGCTATAATTATGTATAACAAAAATAAAGAAAAATGTTTGAAAGTAAAAAAAAAGAAAGTATTTAACATGAATGTGAATGGATGGGAAGGGAGAGGTCGACCAGAAATAAGATGGATGGATTGTATGAAAGATGATATGTATAAAAGGAGAGTAAGCTCAGATATGACGGCCAATAGAGATCAGTGGAAGAAAATGACATACTGCGCCGACCACAAATAATAGGATAAAGGCAAGGCAATGACGATGATGATAATGACGAAAATCAAATGCACTCACCCATATTTAGCAAAGTTGTACCAAATAGCAGTCATCTTGTCCACCATTTGGGAGTCGCTGCTGTTACTCACTTCGATGGTGGGGTAACGGTAGCTTAAGGTGAATAAGTAGATCAGATCGTCATGGTGCGCGGCAGCTGTATAAAAAGAAATATCATACATCATTTTATTACTCAACTATTCATTTATTTATGCCAACTTTGCAATTTGGCAGTTAGTATTCACACGAAATTCTTAAAAATGTAACTCTGAATAACGTTTATTTAAAAGAGCAACACGTAATTTCCTTGCTCATTCTTCTTGTGATGAGTTTGCGGTCAGAATGAGTGGTAGAAGCAAAAAAATATATTTCTTGTTTGTGAGTGTGGATAAATAGATGGATGGTTTGTTACTCTTTCACACAAAAACTATTGAATGGATTGTAATTAAACTTTACAATAATATAGTTTATACATCAACATAACATATAGGGTACGTATTACACGTGAGTGAAACCGCGGGTACAGTTAGTAAATATTTGACAAAATCAATACCACTTGGTTTCTTGGTCACAGGATCTTCGTAGTGGCTGTGATCGCCAATATACGCAAATTCATAATAGTACACTTTGTGTGGGGAATGGCGGCACATGAGGTTAGCCATTCTGAAAACAAAAATATTTTAATTTGAACAATAAATAAGCTCTGTAATATTTTATCGAATTAGGTGTTATTTTGCGGTAGTCCAGTTCATCGATGGTTTATCACACTGCTTTATTTAAGATAGTAGCGGGTTCGATTTCTAGATGCGAACATTTATATTCATGAGTATGATTGTTTGTATCGGTCTGGGTGTTTTCTATGTATATTATGTATGTATTTACAAAATAAGTATTTAAGTATTCTATCAGTTATCTAGTACTTATAATATAAGCTCTGCTGGGTTTAGGATTAGTTATGTGAATTATCCTGAGTTATTGTTTATATATATTCTTTGATAGCTGAAAAAGGTGGAACAAAGGATCTTCTGGATATTCTGCAGATGAATTTGTAAATTCCTCTTTGATAATTCTTAAAACTTTAGGAGTAAGTTACCTGTGTACAGGGAACCCAATTAGTGTGTCGCCGTACAAATTTCCCAAGGCTCTAGCAGTGGTCTCATCATTAACCAGCTTCTTTCCCTTGAAGTACTCCTGCCTCAATCTATCTACTGTTTCTTCCGAGTTTTCTGGAGGTAGTGCAAATGATATTGGTGCTATACGCTCCCACTCGTTGTTCATTGTGTTTAGAAGTGTTTCGTTATTAAGGATAGCTGTAAAGGAAAATATGTTGTCAATAAAAAGTATCTTATATAATATACCGTAGATATCGACGGTAAATTGTTAAAGCAGACCATGTTCTTTACAATTGAGTGGGAGCGGAAGTCTGATCCTTCTGTCCTGGAATCCACCATTTATTTTTTTCTGATAAGTATTTTGGAACATTATGCCCCTTTTTATATTTAGGAGTTTGGAACTTGAGTTCTTATAGACTACCAACAAATGTTAAGTACATTTGTTCTAAAAGTTTTCCAGAAAAATACATTTGTAGTCCGACTAAAAATGAAGATATTGAATACATAATATCGCCTTTTATATTTGGAAGTTTGGACCAGCGTTAAGTTCAATAGACCTGCTAAGTACTTACATCATGCTTTCCAGAAAAACTCATCTGTAGTCCGACTAAAGATAAAGTTATTAAATAATTTATATCGCCTTTTACACTTAGGAGTTTAAGATTTACTTTAAGTTTAATATGCTAAGAAATGTACTTACTAAAAGCCTTCCAGAAAAACTCATCTGTAGTCCGACTAACGATGAAGGGTACCGCATGCATTTTGCCCGTGCGTATCGCTTCCATTGGTTCCATTGTAAGGAAACGCTCTTGTCCAAAATCGGGCTCCACTATTGGAGACCATATTAATAATGGGTCATATCCAAAATCCTAAAAAAACTAATTCTATAAATATAAGCCTAATTACTTTTTAATGTCCAGTATCAGTATGGGCTACGGACGTAAACTCTTTCGATTGATAACTAAAATAGTATTGGCAAAGATAGCGTCGTGGATTTGTAGTTAGACTTATCGCAAAACCTTCGTAAGTTCAAGCCTGGCTGACAACAAAAAACCTTTGTTTGTCAATCTATACTACTATATATGGACTCTCCCGTAATAAAAATATGTATAACGTTCAATTAGCAAATGTAGGCATCACCAGAAAGTTTAAATTTGTTAATGTCTCTGACTACCCCCATTCCCCAATAGTCGTAAAGGTATATATTTATATTATTTTTAACTATAGACTTTTTGCCACGCACAACAACGTTGTGGAATCACCTTCCAGCAATGGTATTCCCGAACAGCTACGATATTTAAGCTTTCAATTAAAGAGTATATTCCTTCCTCAGAGGCAGGCAATGCACTTCCAATTTTCCTGGTGCTGAATCATAGATGGTAGTCATCACATAACACCCGGCGAGTAGCAAGCAAGTTTGTCGTTTATGCTTAAAATATAATATAGAGAAAATAAACTTACATAGAATGAATTCAACGATTCTCCAATTTCTTTTCCAGACTTCGTTTTTAAGCACTCAATAATTGCCTCTGATGAATTTGTTGGACAATTTAGTATACGCGCTTGTTTTTGTGCAAGATCTAGCATATCCTGTGCTAGTGGTACTTTGGTAATTGGAGATCCACTTATGGATATGCCACGGTGGAATAAACCTGCAATTATAAAATCGATTAATAATGATTTTACGTGGTCTTCAAGTAACCTATATCGACTAATATTATAAAGCTGAAGAGTTTATTTGTTTGAACGTCCTAGTCTCAGGAACTTCGGGTTCGAATTGAAGAGTCATTTTTGTGTTGGATAGTCCATTTGTCGATGAAGGCTTTAAGCTATGTAACATTACGCTACAACCTATAGGAGCGGAGCTGCAATGAAAAATATTGCAAAAGGTGGGGAAATTAAACGCAGACGAAATGGCGCGGATCAGCTAGTTGGTGATAACGATAAAAGAAAATTTTCGTTTTTTTTAGGGTTTTGGGCTATTGTCAGATGCTATGCTATCCTATGAGCTGTAGCACTGCAACCTTTTGTCCTCGCCTTGACATTTACTACTTTGTCTGCTTTCTAAGATATAGATTTTTAATGATTGTCTACATCTACTGAATGCTTATGTGTTTGTTCTTTATGCACAATAAAGTGCTGAGATGATTCTTTTTTATGTGACTGGAAAGGAAAATAAGGCGCATTACTGTCGGTATTTACATGAACAACATTATCACATTATCTTGTGACCACATGGTACTCATGACTTGCCATTCCAGAAAACAAGTTGGCGGCTGAATTACGTGAGTCAAAAATAATGGAATGAAATGAAAATTCTTTATTGTTCTCCTCCTAGAATACAAACAAACATTTATATACACTATTAATATATAAATAAGTATAAATATGTATAAAGATACAACATTGTCAAAGTGAAGAGGCAACAAACAAAATATCCACGTGGTGTTTGTACAAAACCTACGTTGGCGAGTTATAGCAACTCACCTGCCGACATTGGTGACACCATATGCAACAGCACACTGGAGGAACCAGCGCTGCAGCCTGCCAGCGTAACGAGGTCAGGATCTCCACCGAACGATCGTATATTCCTTTGTACCCACCGTAGAGCAACTACTTGGTCTTTAAACCCATTGTTACCGGGAGCTAATGCGTCACCTGTACTAAGAAATCCTGGAAAGCAAAAAATTTCCTTTAAATTTTTACCAATATTACAAAGCAGATTAGGATTGGATCCCGCACTAGGCGAACCAGATGAATTGGCAGATGTTATAAACTATTATAGATCAGTGAATAAATGAAGAAGATTCATCATTGCCTTGCCTTTATCCCATTATTTGGGGTCGGCGCAGTATGTCATTCTCCTCCACTGCTCTCTATCCGTCGTCATATCTGAACATACTCTTTTATTCATATCATCTTTCACACAATCCATCCATCTTTTCTTAGGGATGAAGAAGATTTATCAGTTCGAAAGATTTTAAACAGAAATGCTTCAAATTTGAATTAAAATAAATCAAAAGTGTTGTAACTGGCTAATGAAGAAATGTTTTGTATTTAAAATTTATAGTTCCTTTTGTAGATTCTTGTTTGTTACTTTCATTCTATTCTGAGTAGTCTATATTAATATATATTTTCCTCCGTTTTGTCTTTTTTCCTATTATCTATACATGAATAAAATAAAACTACAACAAGAAGCATCCTTACTATTATTCCAAATGCCAAAATGAGTCTGCGCATCTGTTTATTACTTTTTAACGACTAAAAGACGAATGGATTTCAAGGAAATTAGAAATGAAAATTTATTGTAACACGAGGATGTTACCAGATTATATTCTGCTTCAAAAAAGTACACAAAGTCGAGGATAACGGCTAGTATTAAACAGTCGAAGGACAGCAATCAATCACAATACAATAATATCAAACTAGTCTAAGTCAGACGAAACATGACGCGATCATATGATTTGACATACCATGAGAGTCTGTAATAGACCTCCATAATAAAGATATTTTGATGATAACTTCTGGAAACCATTTTGATAAATTTCTGGTGGGCCAACTAAACAGATTCATATTATATAATCTTTCACTGATGGCTGACTTCCAAAAGAGGTATACCGGTACAATTTACCACCATATATCAGATTATTTATTACTAGCTCCACCGGCGACTTCGTCCGCGTGGAATTTAACTATATTTTTCTAAAACAAATAGATTTTTGTAAAATAAAAGTAGTCTAAGATACTCATAATTACATCAGCTACCTGCCAATAAAAGTCCCGTCAAAATCGGTCCAGCCGTTACACAGTAAAAAATGTTATTTTGGTGTATGCACCGTATTTATATTCATATGCATGTAGCAAAAAACGGTTATTTCAATATTACAAACAGACACTCAAATTTTACTTATATGTATAGATTAATCTTATACAGAAAAAAAAACCAAAACAGCATTTACCTAGTGATCCGATTCGATAGTTAATGGTAACAAGGACGATATCTCTGTCCAGTAAATAGTGAGGTCCGGCGAGGTCACTGCGGCCTGACATCGAGTAGTACCCTCCGGCGTGAATGAAAAATATAACAGGCAGGGGATCTTTGCTGAAAACATATTAATTTCATATAATACTAATGAAAATGAAATGATTTTTATTCAGTAGAAAACTAAAACACACATTAAACAAACAAAAAATAGAATAACAAATAAGTGCGAACAATTACAAACAAATAACAGTACCCAGATTACGTATGTGCGCGTGTGCGAGCATGTGTATGTCTGTGGAGCATCTACTGAACAGATCCGTGCTCAGCGTAATACTGCAGTGTTAAAGTCCGGAACCCGTTCAACCCTAATTTGTTTGTCCTTATGAGACACACTTCGAAAGACAGCTTATTGTTTAACTGCTTTTTCCTCAACAATTTATCCACTCAATTATTTAAATATCTCTCATATAGTATTATAATATTCATCATCATCATCATCACAGCCCGCAAGACGTCCACTGCTGGACATATCCTCCTCCAAAGATCTCCACGGCGATCTGTCCTGCGCTGCTCGCCGCGGTCGCCACTCGAGGACTTTACTGCCCCAACGATCATCTGTCCTATGAGCTATGTGCCCTGCCCATTGCCATTTCGTTTCGCAATTCTTCGGCCTATGTCGGTTGCTCTGTTTCTTCTGCAGATCTCCACTTAAAGCTCCTCTTAAGAACTTTTTAATAGTCTTAACATTTTTTTTATCTACCGCTCATTCGGAAAGCTGTCTCATCACAAGAAGAACGAGCAAGAAACTTGCGTGTTGCTCTTTTAAATAATCCTTGTAACTTTACATTTTTAAGTCGAAACGTGTGAATACAGACTACCAACCAGCACTAATTTATTAGGGTCAAATATAAATACACGATAAGATTAATCATTCATCCCTATAAACAGCACTT
Organism: Achroia grisella; assembly: GCF_030625045.1. NCBI lineage: Eukaryota > Metazoa > Arthropoda > Insecta > Lepidoptera > Pyralidae > Achroia > Achroia grisella. The sequence continues at coordinate 578,742 of NW_026712988.1, forward strand.
GAGTATGACGGATGAGCCAGCCATCACTACGCCCGACCATATTTTAGGGAACCCAATGACCCGGCCCACCACGTCGCCACATGTCTGGACATTTTAATGAGCATGACTACTCATTCCACTCGACCACGTCACAGCTACTTAAAATTACTATGATGATAATGAATACAAATAATGTACATTTAGACTTATGTTATTCCTTCCAGCAATAGTATTTCCGAACCGATACGATATTGAAACCTTCAAGAAAAGAGCTTATTCCTTTTTAAAAGGCCGACAACGTACTTGCAATTTCCCTGGTGTTGCGGGTGCACATGGGCGGCGGTAATCACTTACCATCAGGTGAGTCGCATGCTCGTTTGTCCCCTGTGTTATAAAAAAAAATGTACATACCTGTCATGACTTGGGGTATACACGTTGATGATCAGACAGTCCTCATCTATGTAGTACCCTGCAGGAGCTGGTTGTGGTGCGGCTGGACCATCCTTCGTGGCGTCTACTTCACCATCATAGTGGAGAATCGGCTTAGGTGGCTACAAAATAAATATGCTAGATATATCAAAATTAAAAATAAATTTTTATTAAAAAAAAATTAAAAGAACTCGCAAGACCCTCAACTGGCATTTTTTTTTATATATATTTTATTGCACTTTTAAATACATTGATTGAATATAATATTCTCAGGACAATTCAATTTTCTCAACACAGCGCCATCTAGACCCAAGTTAAGCTAGCTAAAGCTTGTGTTATGGGTACTAGATAACTGATACAAATACAAAGATTTTTTTTTTGTAAATACATATAATATATATTATACATTGAAAACACCCAGACTGATACAAACAATCGTACTCATATATAATACAAATGTTTGTGCCATGCGAGGAATCGAAGCCGCGACCATCGGACGTAAAGCGGTGTGCTAAACCGCTAGACCACCGAGGTCGTCAGAATATGTGTTACAAATTTTGTTTGCAAAGAGGACATATCTCTAAAAGAGATCTCTTCCAGTCAACACAAAACAGCGCGACACTGGAAGTGGTGTGTGGGTCACAGGAGAAATAAATGTAAGAAAAGATAAAATAAGAACTGAAACTAAAGATTTAAAGTCAAATATTATATATATTTTAGTATAAATACACTGTAGATATAAATATATACATATATTTTCATTCATAATTTAAAAGCTACACTCTTGTCGGTGGAGCTCTTGCCACTTTCCGCGATCTTCCATCATGCTCTTTAATTCTTGATACGACACGACTCCCATTTTGTCCTCAATTTGTTTGATGTAGCTATTCCTTGGTCTTCCCCTCCCCCTCTTTCCTTCTATTTTCCCCTCAATAATAATTTTCATGAAATCATCGCGCCGTATCAAGTGTCCTAACATTTTTCCTCGTCTATTTTCTATTTTGTTCAATATCTGCCTTTTTTCTTTTACCCTGTGTAGTACTTCTTCGTTTCTTGCTTTACATATATAACTAATAATAATATATACATATATAATATAAATAATCAATATATAACCTAAAATGTTATATGTTTTGTTATTTTTCGAATCAGTTTTATTATTCTTCGTCCGCGTGGAATTTATCTTTATTTTTCTAGAATAAAAGTAGCCTTAGTTACTTTTTATTACATCGGCTACCTGCCAAAAAAAGTCCCGTCAAAATCGGTCCAGCCATTTCAGAGATTAGCCGGAACAAACAGACAGACAGACAGACAAAATTAAAAAAAAAATATGTTACCATAGTAGTATAAAAAACAATATTTTTTTTATCCTAATCTTAATATTTACAATTTTTTTTATTTGTTACTCTTTCTCGGAAAAACTACTGAACGGATTTTGATGAAACTTTACAGCAATATGCATCAGAATAACATATAGGGTATAGTTTTAATTGAAATTTAACGCAGGTGAAACCGCGGTCCTAGCTAGTAAATACAGATATATAGACAATACAAACAGTCTTATTCATGAATACAAATATTTCACGCACGATGTATATAATTTAGATATAAAATTATATACATCGTGCGAGGACTCGAACTCGCGACCATCGAAATTAAAGCGATAGATTACCTGGAATCTCAAGTTTCCGATTGGTGGCTCAGCATATCTGATGCCGCGGTAAGCTTCGAATCGACGACCTCGACGTGTTTCCATCCAGGACCCTCGGAAGCTACCAGATGGATTGGTAACCAATGGACCATCTTGTGGACACGAGATTACGTTGGCAGCCATTACCGGGGTATTTGGTATAACTAATAAAAAACGAGTGTATTTTTAACGTTAGAACCAGACATTTTTTTTTAGTTATAAACGCGAAAGTTTGTAAGTACGGATGTTTGTTACTTTTTCAAGCAAAAACTACTGAACTATTTTTTTTTATTGCTATATTTATATGTATATATATTTGCTATATATATATATATTTTATTGAACTATCGTTTAGAGAGGAATAATTCTTTCATACATATTTTTAGGTACCTTAAACTGTGTAAACGTAATGTCACGTAACGAAATCCCTCTAATATGAATATTTTTCCCCGTTGTAACATTTTTCACTCACTCTTGGCTCCTATTGGTCGTAGCGTAATGTTATATAGCTTAAAGCCTTCCTCGAGAAATGGACTATCCAACACAAAAATAATTTTTCAATTCGAACCAGTAGTTCCTGAGATTAGCGCACACAAACAACATACAAACTTCTGCTTTATAATATTAGTATACAGATTACTAGTTACTCGCCCCGGCTTCGCGCGGTTGTACATGTATTATACATAAACCTTCCTCTAGAATCACTCTATCTATTAAAAAAAACCGCTTCAAAATCCGTTGCGTACTTTTAAAGGTTTAACCATACATAGGGACAGACAGCGACACTGATGTTTTGTTTTATACTATGTAAAGATAATTGTACATAAAAATTCACATTAACCATACATAGGGACAGTCAGCGACATTGACTTTGTTTTGTATTATGCAATAATGATAATTGTTTTGAAAAAAATCACAGCACAAATAATAAAACCGTTAAAAAAAACAATTAGGGTAACTCTAACCTGTGTGTTTGTCGATGGTCTGCCGGCAGCCGAATGAGACCACAACGTAACACAGTACAAGAAACACTATCATTTTCCTGTGCGAGAGCGGACACACTAAACCGACCTGTATGAATCACAATATTTATACACTTCATTATGATTCAAATGTATATTAACTAACTAACTGCGAACCGCGACTTTGTCTGGTTTATTAGACACATATATGTATATATATATATATGTGGGCTGATGATGATGATGCTATATATATATCTATACATTTATATGTATAGATAGGTTATTAACGGTATTTATATACCGTTAATAACCTTCACCATCAGTTGGGCCGTATGCTTGTTTGCCACCTAAGTGGTATAAAAAAAAAAATTGTAGTGTCTGTTTGTAATATTGAAATAATCGTTCTTTACTACATGCATATGAATATAAATACGGTATATATCAAAATAACATTTTTTTATTAATTTTTGTCTGTCTGTTTGTTCCGGCTAATCTCTGAAACGGCTGGATCGATTTTAACGGGACTTTTTTTGGCAGATAGCTGATGTAATAAGGAGTAACTTAGGCTACTTTTAATTTAGAAAGATTTAGTTAAATACCAAGTGGACGTAGTCGCGGGAACAGCTTGTATATATATTTACTAGCTGTGCTCACGGTTTCACCCCCGTGAAAATAACCTATGTGTTATTCCGAAATATAAGCTATATTACTGTAAAGTTTCATCAAAATCCGTTTAGTAGTTTTTGCGTGAAAGAGTAACAAACATCCATCCATACTTACCAACTTTCTTGTTTATAATATTATTAAGATAAGATATTTATACCATAGTGGACAAACGAGCTTGCGGCTCACCTGATGGTAAGTGATTACCGTCGTCTATGAGCACCCGTAAAACCAGTGGAATTGCAAGTTGTTGGCCTTTTAAGAAGGAATAAGCTCTTTTCTTGAAGGTTTCAATATCGTATCGGTTCGGAAATACCATTGTTGGAAGTGGTATCTTAATATAACAGATGAGTCGTAGATATTTCACATTCACATTGCTTGTCTAGTAGTTTAGAACACCGCTATATTTCCGACTATCTTTTGCCTGCGGCTTCACTCGCGTTAATTTATCCACTTAGGGATGAAATTTAACAAAATCCTTTCTTAGGGGATGCCTACGTCATAGTAGCTTTATGCATGCAAAGTCTCAGCCCGATCGGTTTAAAATTGACGAAGTTTCATACAAACTTTCATCCCCTATTTTATCCCCTTGGAATTAAGGTAGTGGTAGAATTAATCAAAATCCTTTCTTAGCGGATGCCTACGTCATAACATCTACCTGCATGCCATATTTCAACTCGATCCGTCCAGTGGTTTGGGCTGTGCGTTGATAGATCACTATGTCAGCGAGTTTGAAATCATCACACGACACAGATTTGTATTCATGAGTATGACTGTCTGTATTGATATTCACAGTGTTTTCTATATATGTACTTAAAAAAAATAAGTACCTATGTATTTATAACAGTTATCTAGTACCCATAACACAAGCTCTGCTCACCGTGGGACTAGATGGCGCTGTCTTAATTGTTTAAGGATATTATTAGTGATATTGTTGCGTACGTTACACCATATTTCCAATTGTTTATTTACATTTTGAAAGTGCCGTGACTTAGTGACTTATTAATCTGACCTAATCCCCAAAGGTCGGGGGGAAGGGGAGTGTTATGGGAACTGGTAACTCCCATTGCTAGCAATGTACGGTTAGGTCGACCTCCACGCGGTTCCCCCTGGAAACTATCGTGATGAATCCTAGGTGAATTTATCATGATGCACTAACTAACCTGACCTCACGCTCATCTTATCATCCTCCACTGGTGCCCCGCCAGCGTAAACCGTTAGCGCAGGCGGGTGCACAATTCCATTATCATTCACAAAAAAAAATCCCAAAGGTCGTGAATTCAAGTCTGGACAGATTTTTATTTATTTGCACGGAATGAGCTATGGAATTCACATATAGGACTGTTGTATAAAAAATATAACGTATACCAGAGGCCTTTCAATAATTTTCTAGTTTTGAAATAACTTTCTTGCTCGTTCTTCTTGTGATGAGACTTTCCGAATAAGCGGTAGGTTAAAAAAAATACTGACATATTTTGAATACAAAAGTATTTTCATTAAGTTTATTTGAATAAAGGATATTCTATTATATTCTATACTATTCTGTTCTCTTATATTTTAAATAATGCTGAGTGACGACGGTAGGTTGCCGACCTTTGATAATAATAATAATCTCAGGACAATTCACACAGCGCCATCTAGACCCAAGTTAAGATGACTAAAGCTTGTGTTATGTGTACTAGATAACTGTTACAAATACATTTTTGTTTCGTTAATACATATCATACATAGAAAACCTCCTGACCGATAGAAACAATCATTATCTACGCCCAAAATAGAAATAAGGTTGGCAACACTGAACGAGTGTTCTCTCTGTGTGTGCATATAATGTCGTGGTTGGTACTTTGTAAAAAAAACCCATATACTAACAATAAATGACTTGAACTTTAAAATTATCTAATCAAATAGTGATCGCACTGATCAACCATACTCATGAATACAAATGTTAGTACCGTGAGAGGAATTGAACCCGCGACTATCGGAAGCAAAGCGAAACCACTAGACCACCGAGGTCGTAAAGACATTATCTTTGATTACACCATCCGAGAAAGAACATTATATATTTCCCTTCCATCTTCGCAGTAATTAGACCTTTTCACTGGAACTGGTTTATGTAATTTACATTTGTAAGTAAATAAGGAAAACACTCAACATGAGTCATGTGGTACAGCTGTGCAGTAGCGGCGAGATGCAGTCATCTCTAACAATGCACGCTTTTATAGATACACTCATCCTGGTATCTTGCAATATACAAAATTCTCACGTCAAGTGCTGGTCATTGATTATGTTATGGGATTCTATTTATTGTAAACTTTCGCTTTAGAAGGGATTCTATTTATTGTAAACTTTCGCTTTAGAGATATAGAATAGATTTACCAATTCATATAGAAAAAATAATCTGGCGCTTAATATTTATACGCAGCTGACTGTACCACGATTGAGGTCATTCTACCGTCATCTAATGACGTCTCAACTATACAGCTCAGACAAACAATCGAGTATTAATATTAGTTATATGCCACATAACGGTCAGTATTAAAATTTTTAATTAAGTAAATAGTTTTTTTTTCATATCTAATAATAATAATCTCAGGACAGTTCACACAGCGCCATCTAGACCCAAGTTAAGCTAGCTAAAGCTTGTATTATGGGTACTAGATGACTGATACATATACATAGATATTTCTTTCGTAAATATGTACATATTATACATAGTAAACACCCAGACCGATACAAACAATCATACTCATGAATACAAACGTTAGTAACGTGCGAGGAATCGAACCCGAGACCATCGGAAGTTAGGTGGTGTGCTTATAATAATAATAAGATGTTTATTTTGACAATGGCTCATTTCTTGGTATTTTTTTTAGTGTTTATATATTTAAAAAAAATATATCTATGTATTTATATCAGTTGTCTAGTACCCATAACACAAGCTGTGCTGTACCGTGGGACAAGATGGCGATTTGTTAATTGTCCAGAAGTTAAAAAAAATATTGGATATATGAGTTCCAACGCTGATTTTCAGGCATATTGTTGTGATACTCATCTCAACGACATCAAAACCTCAAACACACAAATAACAATTAAAATACAAGGCATGAGGCCTTGTCAACAGGACATTCGTGGTGGACGTGACACTTGGCATGCTTACATTTCGCTGGCTATGCTGAGTTGTTGAGAAACTACAGCATCGTGTTTATAAAATCAAAAATAACAACGCTATGTATGTTGGAGACTACAATATGACGTTTTCAAATCAAAATAATTTATTCATGTAGGACATTTTAGTTTCTTAAGGACGTCAAGTTTTGTGTGTTAATATTTGTTCAGTATACAGATTCAATTAAGAAGAGCTGGAAACTCAAATGGACGTTTTCAAATCAAATCAAATCAAATAAAAAAATCGTTTAGTCATGTAAGACATTTTAGCCACTTATGAACTTCAAAATTTTTGTATTTTTATTTTTTCACTACCGTCCAGTTCAGTATACAGATTCAATTGACAAGAACTGCAAACTCAAATGGACGTTGTCAAATGAAATAAATTAAAAAAATCGTTTAGTCATGTAAGACATTTTAGCCACTTATGAACTTCAAAATTTTTGTATTTTTATTTTTTCACTACCGTCCAGTTTAGTATACAGATTCAATTGAGAAGAACAGGAAACTCAAATGGACGTTTTCAAATCAAATCAAATCAAATCAAATCAAAAAATCGTTTATTGTCATGTAAGACATTTTAGCCACTTACGAACTTCAAAATTTTTGTATCTTAATTTTTTCACTACCGTCCAGTTCAGTATACAGATTCAATTGAGAAGAACTGGAAACTCAAATGGACGTTGTCAAATCAAATCAAATCAAAAAAACGTTTAGACATGTAAAACATTTTAGCCACTTATGAACTTCAAAATTTTTGTATCTTAATTTTTTCACTACCGTCTAGTTCAGTATACAGATTCAATTGACAAGAACTGGAAACTCATATGGACGTTTTCAAATCAAATCAAATCAAAAAAACGTTTAGTCATGTAAGACATTTTAGCCACATATGAACTTAAAAATTTTTGTATCTTAATTTTTTCACTACCGTCCAGTTCAGTATACATATTCAATTGAGAAGAACTGGTAACTCAAATGGATGTTGTCAAATGAAATAAAATAAAAAAATCGTTTAGTCATGTAAGACATTTTAGCCACTTATGAACTTCAAAATTTTTGTATTTTTATTTTTTCACTACCGTCCAGTTCAGTATACAGATTCAATTGAGAAGAACAGGAAACTCAAATGGACGTTTTCAAATCAAATCAAATCAAATAAAAAAATCGTTTAGTCATGTAAGACATTTTAGCCACTTATGAACTTCAAAATTTTTGTATTTTTATTTTTTCACTACCGTCCAGTTCAGTATACAGATTCAATTGAGAAGAACTGGAAACTCAAATGGACGTTGTCAAATCAAATCAAATCAAAAAAACGTTTAGACATGTAAAACATTTTAGCCACTTATGAACTTCAAAATTTTTGTATCTTAATTTTTTCACTACCGTCTAGTTCAGTATACAGATTCAATTGACAAGAACTGGAAACTCATATGGACGTTTTCAAATCAAATCAAATCAAAAAAACGTTTAGTCATGTAAGACATTTTAGCCACATATGAACTTAAAAATTTTTGTATCTTAATTTTTTCACTACCGTCCAGTTCAGTATACATATTCAATTGAGAAGAACTGGTAACTCAAATGGATGTTGTCAAATCAAATCAAATAAAAAAATCGTTTAGTCATGTAAGACATTTTAGCCACTTATGAACTTCAAAATTTTTGTATTTTTATTTTTTCACTACCGTCCAGTTCAGTATACAGATTCAATTGACAAGAACTGCAAACTCCAATGGACATTTTCAAATCAAATCAAAAAATCATTTATTCATCTAGAACATTTTAGCAGCTTATAAACGTAATTTTTTTGTAGCATCCATTTCAGTATACAGATTCAATTGAAGATAAAAAATATTTTTTTCAAAATTTTTTATTCAAATTCAAATTCAAAAATTAATTATTCATGTGACATTTGATTTGACATTTTGGCCGCTTATGAACGTAAAATGTATAATATTATATTTTTTCCGTATCGGCCACTTTAGTATATATTTCCCGGGATTACGCGTGAAATTTAACTTTATTTTTCTAAAATAAAAGAATTTTTCAAAAATAAAAGTTGCCTAAGTTACTCTTTTTTACATCAGCTACCTGCCAAAAAAAATCCCGTAAAAATCGGTCCAGCCATTTCAGAGATTAGCCGGATCAAACAGACAGACAGACAAAAATAGTAAAAAAAAAATGTTATTTTGGTGTATGTACCGTATTTATATTAATATGCATGTAGTAAAAAACGGTTATTTCAATATTACAAACAGATACTTCAATTTTATTTATATGTATAGCTTTATTATTTATTTCTTCGAACTAGACGAAATATTCTAAATATTAAAATTGACAACCCTGATTTCATTTGCTAAGATATTGCTACTTGTCTATCAGTAGGACACTACCCTATTAGGGTTCCGTGTCGATTTAGAAACGAATAAAACTTCATAGTCAACTACAAATATTATTATAGTTTACTAAAGTAGATTTTGTCTAAAATTCAAAGTACTTAAATCTCACCTATTCAAATTCAAAATATCTTTATTCATGTAGGTCTATTACAGACTCTTATGATATGTCAAATCTACCGTCAGTTAGGAATGATTTCGAGATGAGAAGAACTGACAAGAAACTCAGCTCGTATTCTTTTCAAATAAATGTTGTACATGTTTACAATAATACAGATCCATTTAAATTCAAATTTGGGAGAATAGAGTGACCACCAGCTATGCTATTGCAAGGGAGCAGTTCAAGTATTACGTAAGCAGATTTATTATTATTATTTCTTTCTTTCTTTCTTTCTTTCTTTCTTTCTTTCTTTCTTTCTTTCTTTCTTTCTTTCTTTCTTTCTTTCTTTCTTTCTTTCTTTCTTTCTTTCTTTCTTTCTTTCTTTCTTTCTTTCTTTCTTTCTTTCTTTCTTTCTTTCTTTCTTTCTTTCTTTCTTTCTTTCTTTCTTTCTTTCTTTCTTTCTTTCTTATTACAATTATTTACCTCCCCCCCCCATCCCCCTTGTCCGCAAAAGTAACTCTTACCCCTCATGATTACGTAAACATTTTTCAATTAATGTATTTTTTTAGCGAAGACAACGTGAGGTTTGCCATTCGGTTGCCATTGATAAAAAACGGTAATTTCAATATCACAAACAGACACTAATTTTATAGATTATCCACAGCACGGAACCCAAGCATCACATAGTTGAACGCTTGTTACTTTACGTTATTATTGAATTAAACGCTTGGAAATCCCACATTGAGATCGCGTGTGCGTTTAAGGAAAACAATATACCAATACGTAATACGGCCCATCTGATGGTAAATGGTACCGTAGCCTATGAACGCCTGAAACACCAGGGGTATCACGTGCGCGTTGCCGACCCTTAAGAAACCTTAATATACCCTTCTTGAAAAACCCCATGCTGTAGTCTCGTGGGAAAACCTCGGCAGGAAGTTCATTCCACAATCTAAGTGTACGCGGGAGGAAGCTCCTCTGAATCCGTACTGTCCGATCCAGCGTGTGGGCATGAATTCTTTATTTATTTTCGTTATTATATTATATTTTTTAAGAATAGAATAGAATAGAAAATCGTTTATTCAAATAAACTTAATTTAAGCACTTTTGAATAGTCATAACAATTTGTTTTTTATCTACCACTCGTTCGGAAAGCTGTCTCATCACAAGAAGAACGAGCAAGAAACTTGTGTGTTGCTCTTTTAAATAATCCTTGTAAGTTTACATTTACAAGTCGAAACGTGTGAATACAAACTACCAACAAGCAATAATTTTTTTGGTCAAATATAAATCATGCAATAAGATTAAATCAGTCGTAGTGATAAGAGCAGACCAGTCGCTACAAGCAGCACTCGTTCACGAGTATGACGGATGAGCCAGCCATCACTGCGCTCGACCATATTTTAGGGAGCCCAATGACCGGGCCCACCACGCCGCCACATGTCTGGACATAAGCTTTTTAATTTTAGGTTCTTAGTTGTACAATAAAGTTATATTGATTCTTAATATATGTCGTTTTATATTAATGTTATTTTGTCAATTTAAACGTTTCTTACAGAGATAGTTACGTATAAAAAGAGTTTGCAATTAAATATGATTTTGACATAAATATAATTTAAAAATTTGTTCAAAATTGCGAAATGTTAATAACTAGTTACTCACCAAAGCCTCGCACGTGTGTACATGTATTATTGATATAAAACTTCCTCTTGAGTCATTCTATCTATTGCTATAAACTGCATTAAAATCCGTTGCGTAGTTTAAAAGATGTATGCGTAGAGACAGCGAGAGAGATTTCATTTTTTTATTAAACTGTATAAATGTAAAGATATGAACATAAAAATTAAAAAAATTGCAATGAAATGCGATTTTGCCGTAAAATTAATTTAGTATTTATGTTGATAATTGCGAAATATAAATAATACTAATTATTTATGTATTTGCTTGTTTATATAATATACTAGCTGTTCCTGCGACTTCGTCCTCGTGGAATTTAACTACATTTTTCTAAAATAAAAGTAGCCTAAGTTACTCCTTATTACATCAGTTACCTGCCAATAATAGTGCCGTCAAAATCGGTCTAGCCATTTCAGAGCTTAGCCGGAACAAACAGATAGACAGACAGACAAAAATTGTAAAAAATGTTATTTTGGAGTATGTATTTATATTCATATGCATATAATAAAAAACGGTTTCTTCAATAGTACAAACAGACAGTACAATTTTATTTATATGTATATATATATGCCTACCAGAGGGCCCGGCCACGCGTTGCTGTTGCTAAGGTTCTTGAATAAAATAATATTGCGACTATAAATTGAGATGTAAGCTATCCTATCTTTCAAGTTGGATCAAATTGCACACAATGTGTAAATCAAATTTGCAATCGGTTCAGTAGTTTAGGAGTCCATCGGGGACAAACAACGTGACACGTAATTTTTATATATATAAATAAGATAGGCTTGTTTATCTGTGATAGTTTTTCTTTGTTATTCTTTGTACTGTTGCAATAGTGAACTCTTTGATTGCAAGCGGTGAATGATTCTTGTGGACGATTACCATCCGGTGAGGCGTATGGTTACAATAGCGAGATAAAAAATTCAGTATTCAAAGGTACTAGAGATAGATAGTAGATTACCATCCGGCGAGGCGTATGTTTGGGTACAATAGAGGGATAAATAATTCATTCAAAGTTACTGATCTCAGGAGTATTTTTAAATAATTTTAAGGAAACTTTACAAGATATTATTCAAGGAAACGAGTTTAAAAAACTCATTAGGCATATCAATGATTATCAGGACCTGTTCTGTATTATTAGCTACATTCGTAGTCCCTGATCGACCATATTCACTCATATTGCATATAAATATAATTTTATATATATACTAGCTGTACACGAGACTTTGTTTGCGTGGAATTTAACTTTATTTTTTTAAAATAATTTTATATGAGTGTCTGTTTGTAATATTGAAATAACCGTTTTTTACTACATGCATATGAATATAAATACGGTACATACATTTTTTTAAATTTTTGTCTGTCTGTCTGTCTGTTTGTTTCGGCTAATATCTGAAATGGCTGGACCGATTTTGACGGGACTTTTTTTAGCAGGTAGCTGATGTAATAAGGTGTAACTTAGGCTATTTAAAAATAATCTTTTATTTTAATTTTAATAATAAAGGTAAATTCCACGCGGACGAAGTCACGGGAGTAGCTAGTTATACATATAGTTGTGTACCTATTCTCGTATGGTTATAAGAATCATACAGAGTTTCATAGTAGTTAGTCACAATATTGTCATACAGCGAGGATGTGGTTTCAATTACTGTTCTTGTGTTTCATTATTATACAGACAGACGGACACCGGGTACAAGAAAATGCAGACTCAGGTTAGATTATTATCTATACATATAAATTAAATTGGAGCGTCTGTTTGTAATGTTGAAATAACCGTTTTTACTACATGCTACATAAATACGGTACATATACCAAAATAACATTTTTTATAATTTTTGTCTATCTGTCTGTTTGTTCCGGCTAATCTCTGAAATGGCTGGACCGATTTTGACGATATTTAGAATATAAAAAAATATCTAGAATGTTAAAAAACCTATCATAAGGTTGGCAACCCTGAGATCAATCAACACATGCAAGTGCGCGTCTATCGAAAGGAACGGGGAATTTCTGGTCGCTTGTTTTTGGTCGGTGTATTTTTTAGTTGAGTAATATAATTAGGTAGACACCTAAGTAGATTTAGCCTAGGGCCCTACAAATTCACGATCCGCCTCTGGTGAGGTATATATTTTATAATGTAAAATATATAAGACTAGCTGTTCCCGCGACTTCGTCCGCGTAGAATTTAACTTTATTTTTCTAAAATAAAAGTAGCCTAAGTTACTCCTTATTACATCAGCTACCTGCCAATAAAAGTCTCGTCAAAATCGGTCCAGCCATTTCAGAGATTAGCCGGAACAAAAAGACAGACAGACAAAAATTGTAAAAAATGTTATTTTAGTGTATGCACTGTGTTTATATTCATATGCATGTAGTAAAACACGGTTATTTCAATATTACAAACAGACACTTCAATTTTACTTATATGTATAGATTTTATTGACGATTATCCATTTGACGCTCTCGGTGGTCTAGCGATTTAGTTTAAGACACCGTTTTACTTAGATGGTTGCGGATTCGATTCCTCGCACGGTACACACTTTCGTATTCATAAGTATGATTGTTTGTATCGATTTGAGTGTTTTCTATGTATATATGTATGTATATGAGTTGTATAGCTAACCCATAACACAAGTTTTGTCAGATTTGTACTAGATGGCGTTATACAAATTGTCCTGAGATTGGGAGTAAGATAGATAATAATAATAATAATATTTCACTACAATTCACACAGCGCCATCTAGTCCCAAGTTAAGCAGAGCTTGTGTTATGGGTACTAGACAACTGATATAAATACATGGATACATTTTTTTTTGTAAATAAATACATATTATACATAGAAAACACCCAGACCGATACAAACAATCATACTCATGAATACAAATGTTTGTACCGTGCGAGGAATCGAACCCACGACCATCGGATAGTAAAGCGGTGTGCTAAACCACTAGACCACCGAGGCTGTCAATTAACTACCGATTACATAATAGATGGTGATGTATCTATGTAATCGGTAGTTATTTACTTTTTACGCAAATGGCAAACCCTCACATTGTCTTTGCTAAAAAAACAATACATTAATTAAAAAATGTTTACGTAAGCATAGGGGGAAGGGGTAAGAGCTTTGCTTACTTTGGCTGACAAGGAGGATGGGGAGGGGGGGGGACATAATTGTAATACATCTGCTTACGTAATGCTTGAACGGTCCCTCCGGAATGGCAATACCTCAGGGTGAGATAGATGTAACTTGACCAACGAGATTATCAAACTTGTGTTGAAGACTTGTGGTATCATGTTTGTAAAAACTTGTGTAACATAAGAACACAAAAGAAAATTGAAATATATCATTCATATTATTTATAGATCCAAAGGCATCTGATGATGCTCCACGAATTGTATCACCATCCGGCTCCTTCCTTGGATCCTGGATGGAGACACGTCGCGGGCGACGTTTTGAAGCTTACAGAGGCATCAGATATGCTGAACCAGCTGTTGGAGAATTCAGGTTTCAGGTATATTTAATTCAATTACTAAAAGTATTATTTCACATAAACCTACACCCGGGTCACAAGTCCCGGGAACTGCTCGGAGTGTCCTTCTCTGTCACATGGACCCGGCTTCGGTGCAGTGAAATGCTATGTGCTAGTGGAATGCTAAGAATTTCGTCTACCCTATCTTTGAGCCTCTTTTCAGCATATTTTTTATGACTAACTCCACCCAACGGCGGATCCAGGGGGGGTCATGAGGGTCATGACCCCCCCCCCCCCCTCTGAGCTGGTTCCAGGACTCAGGTAAACCATTAATTGAATATAATGATTTTATTTATATATTTTGACACCATACAGATTTTATGTAACTCATACCTTCAATATTTAATTAATTATATCTAAATGGTGCTTCTCTGGATGTCTTCAAGAGAACATGGCAATATGTACATGTATATATACAAGTACATATTTTTAGGCTATTATTATATATTTAATCTGTTGCTATTTTTAAAAAATATATACCGTTCAAGAATGCATATACATATACTAGCTGTCCTGCCAAACGTTTTGCCATATAAATTAATAACGCTATAATACAATAGGGGTTGGTGATAGAAGGGTGAAAATTTAGGGTTGTATGTATTTTTAATGACACATTATAAAATAATACAAATAAAAATTTGGCCCAAAAAATAAAAAAACATAATGTTAGGGATGGACAACCCTTATAACGTTGAGGTATGAAAATTAGATAGTCGCCGATTCTCAGACCTACTGAATATGCATATAAAATTTCATAATAATCGGTCAAGCCATTTCAGAGGAGTATGATAACTAACATTGTGACACGTGAATTTTATGTATAAGATTTAAAATAAACAAAACTAAAATTTTGCGGCAGTTAGCTTTTCGCACTCAATACATGCTAATGATAGCGGAAATAAATAAAATAATATGAATAAATGTATTAGAAATAGAAATAATCTTTATCCAAATAAACTCATTACAAGCACTTTTGAATAGTCATATTTTGATTCTACCACTCATTAGGAATGCAGATTCATCACAAGAAGAATGAGCAAATGGACTACCCCAAAATAACACCGACTTCAATCAATTAATATTTATACAAAAAACATTGAATATTTCAGCCACCTAAGCTGATCCATCATTATGAAGATGAAGTAGACGCAAGCAAGGAAGGTCCAGCATGCCCATTACCAGCTACGAAAGTGGAAATCGATGAGGACTGCCTCAGAATTAATGTCTACACACCCCGAAGTAATACGTGAGTCATTTCTTCAATATTAACAACCCGTATGAGTGCAATTATTCTATACTTTTATTCCAAATAGTAGGATAAAAATAAGGCTATGATTATTGATCCTGTCAAAGCAAAGCAAGCTAGATTTATTTGCCAATTTGAAGACGAAACGCCACTACACATCCTATGTGGTTGTAGTCATGCATAATCGAAATATCTCCATTCACGAAAGAATCTTCATCCTCCAATCCATTAGGAAACATTTGGAATTTTTGTCCAATTTAATAGGAAACCACTGTCGAGGTTTGAACCACTAGCGATGTCCTTAGACTAAAGTCGTATCCATCAGATAGGAGCTGGTCTTCACCCTCTCCTTAAGTCCTATCGCTGATTTTGAGTGTCATCTCAGTCGCCCCCAAAAGTCCAGTGAAGGTGTAAACCTCTATTTTAATGTTGTTGGCCGCAGCTGGTCTGTAAAGACCTATCTATCTAGAAAAAACTATCCTGAAAAGAAAAAATACATTGCTCTTAAGAATATTCTTCAACTCATCTTTCCAGACGGGCCTAGCCCGTAGCAAACTCTAAAAAAGGGCGAGCACGATCTTCACAAATCGCAATGCAGGTCTAAATTATCTTGCTTAGGACCCAATTGCTAGCAATGTACCATGTCAGGTTGAACTCCACGCGGTTCCCCTAGAAACCATCGTGATGAATTTCAGATTAATTTGTCTCGATAGGCTAACTGGTCTGACTTCATGCTCATCTTATCATCCACCACTGGTGCCCAGCGTAAAGCGCTAGCGCAGGTGGGTGCACCATTATGATAAATTAAAAAAAAATCTTGTAATAGCCCAAATTCAAATAAAAAGTCAATGACTTTGGACATGTTCATTATACTTATACAAAATAACAAATCAGGTGTATTAATAACTGATATGTAATAATCTCTTATCGAATGTGTTATCGTAGAGATAATAGAATTGATATATTTATAGCATTATTTTACTTTATCAATTACTTGATGTACTCTTTGTTTGTCCGTTCGAGTGGACCTCGCCTATTTCAGCTACCAAGCAGCTTGTTCTTTTGTTAGCATGTGTAAGACCACAAATATTCGGTGTGGAAACTTGACTACCGTTACGACCTTCTCTAATGGCGATCAGTACCAGATGAGTCTATACCCAGTCTGAGTGGATCTCACCAAGCAGCTTGTTTTCATATTCATATTCTTTATTGTACACACACACACATAATAAAAAAAATTATACAGAATAAATGTAATGTACAAGGGAGAGCTTATCTCTAAAAAGAGATTTCTTCCAGCAAACCTAGAAAATGTTATAGGATCGTGTATTAAATAGAATAGTCAGTGTTGTAGTGTTTTATGTTTTGTTAGCATGTGTGAGACCACAAATATTCGGTGTGGAAACTTGACTACTGTTACCATCTCTAATGGTGATCAAATTCCGACCGTTATTGAGTCTACACCCAGTCTGAGTGGATCTCAGCAAGCAGCTTCTTTTGTAACCTGTGTTTGGGTTGTAGGGTGCAGATTGGACAGAGAAATTGCAGGGTAAAAGACATCTTAGTACTCCGGAATGACATATCTTTAGTGGTCACTATATCCTTCCAAATTTAAATTTAAAAATGAATCTGTATTATGTACAATATTTTTTTGAAAAGAATACGAGCTGAGTTTCTTGTCAGTTCTTCTCATCTCGAAATCATTCCAAACTGACGGTAGATTTGACATATCATAAGTCTGTAAAAGACCTACATGAATAAAGATATTGGAATTAAATTGAATTTTGGTATCACAGGCGTCACATGATAATATTCGGTTTACCTTATTATTACTTATTATAAGCGCGAAAATTTATGGGTATGGATGGATAGAAGTTTGTTACTCTTTCACGCAATATCTACAAAACGAATTTTGATGAAACTTTACAATAATATAACTTATACATCAGAATATCACATCTTGTCTTAATTATAAAATTCTCGTGTCAGAATGTTAGTTACCATACTCCTCCGAAACTAAACCTATTAACTAACTAATATCTATTTTTTATACCCCTTTGTGATAAGGGTTGTCAATATTTATCATTTTATGTTTATTTTTGCGACTTTTTTTCCATAATGTGGCTTTAAAAAACACATATAAAAATTTTCACCCGTCTATCACCAACTCCTATTTTTCAACAGCGATTTTATTTTATAATGAAATGAATGAATGAAAAACTCTTTATTGTTCCTCTCACAGAAAGAAAATAACAATTACATAAATGAATATGTACACCAACTAAAAACAACAACAATTACAATATAGAGGTAACAATGGGCTGCCTTATCGCTAAATAGCGATTTTTTCCAGGCAACCTTAGGATAGAGAGGAGTAATTTTTGTTTGGTTGCTAGAAGGTTATAAATTTGACATTATATAAGAAACAAATAATAAATCGGATTTATATACCAGGGTATTTTTTTTTTTATTGGGTTGTTTGGGCTATTGTCAGAGGTGTAGCACCTGTAGCACTGCGACCTACATAGATCTATTGTGCTCGCCCTTTTCAGAGTTCGCTACCTAGACCCGTCAGGGACAAGAATTGAAGGATATACTTAGGAGCGATCGTTTTTATCTCCTCGGGAAAGAGTGTAAACTTTCCAAAGGAGATATTTCGTTTATGCATGAGTGGGCTACAACCACATAGGATGTGAAGCGGCGTTTCCTCTTCAGTTTGGCAGAATCTGCCGATACTTGTCGTGCATAGGCTATATACCAGGGTATCTACCATTTCGTTAAATTAAGCCCAGCTAGTCAACACAAGCCTGAACTTCTCCTATTCTATTGATCCAACATTCTTTTTCTCTTTTGTCCAACAGCACAAATCTTCTTCCCGTGATATTCTACATCCACGCGGGAGGGTTCTATGTGATGACAGGCCGCAGCGACCTCGCTGGTCCTCATTACCTCCTCGACAGAGACATCGTACTCGTCACCATCAACTACCGACTCGCAACTCTTGGTAATATTCTTTCTATGAACTTGTTTTATATCATAATAGAACAGAATAGAAAATCCTTTATTCAAATAAAGTTTTATTGTATTATATATTTTTTTATTATTATATTATTTTATAAAACATTAAAAAGAATCTTTGTAATCCATCGCACATGGAGGTAGCGTACCCAAAAAACTACTATGGTGGCAAATAAGCATACGGCCCATCTGATGGTAAATGGTTACCGTAGCCTATGGACGCCTGAAGCACCAGGGGTGTCACGTGCGCGTTGCCGACCCTTAAGAAACCTTAATATACTGGAAGCGTTGCCTCTTTGAATGGCCATACTTAGGTTCTGGGCAAAGTAGCTACCAGCTCGCGGGTCATGAGTAACTTCGATGAGCCGTGCTGAAATACACGTCAAAATTTTGGCTTCCGGGCTCCATGGGCTCAACGACTTTACACTGGAACTAAATATTATAAATGTAGGCACACTACATTTGTAATATTTAGCTCCAACCTAACCTTGCCCAAAATCTATACACATAAATAAAATTGGAGTGTCCGTTTGTAATATTGAAATAACCGTTTTTTACCACATGCATATGAATATAAATACGGTACATACACCAAAATAACATTTTTTATAAATATAATTGGAGTGTCTGGTTGTAATATTGAAATAACCGGCTAATCTCTGAATGGCTGGACCGATTTTTACGGGACTTTTTTTTTGGCAGGTAGCTGATGTAATGAGCTTTTATTTTAGAAAAATAAAGTTAAATTCCACGCGGACGATCTCGCGGGTACAGCTAGTATTGAATAAAATTGTCACGCCATTAGTTTCAAATATGAAAGAAAATCTAACCATGTTGGTACATGGTCACCACCAGTCGAGGATGGTTCCTCGACTGGTCCATTAGACATTCTACTTGAGATATTTGTCAACAAACCAACATATCTTCCAGGCTTCATCAGTACTGGGGACGCATTCGCTCCTGGTAACAACGGCATGAAGGACCAGGTGGCTGCACTCCGCTGGGTACAGAAAAATATTAAATCTTTCGGCGGTGACCCAGGCCTCGTCACTATAACTGGATGCAGTGCTGGCTCCAGGAGCGTCATGCTCCACATGGTTTCACCTATGTCTAAAGGTAAGGTAGTAGATGTGGGGAAAGGAGATTGTTACTCATGACCCCATTACTAGCAATGTACCATGTCAGGTTGACCTCCACGCGGTTCCTCCTGGAAACCATCATGAAAAGTTCGTGGTGAGGTTGTCACGATGGGCTAACTAACCTGACCTCATGTTCATCTTATCATCCTCCACTGGTGCCCCGCCAGCGTAAACCGTTAGCGCAGGCGGGTGCACCATGCCATTATCATCCATAAAAAAAAATGTAGATGTATTTGCAAATTTACGCCTGCATATTTCCTTTTATTTAAATAACAAAAAAACATTTACTACAAAGATGAAACGACTTAACTATATGTCAGTCTGCGAAGAAAAGAGTGATGCCATCGCCAATTCTCAAATATTCTTTTCTTCAACCATTTTTTTTTTATATTACGATGGTGGCAATCAAGCCTACGGCCCATCTGATGGTAAATGGTTACCGTAGCCTATGAACGCCTGAAACACCAGGGGTATCACATGCGTGTTGCCGACCCTTAAGAAACATATGTGACATCTATATCAGTGACAGATTCCACCCATTTGCTTTGCGGCGAGATATTGCATCTCTGTGCATTTTCTACCGCATATATCACGGGGAGTGTTCTGAGGAATTGTTCGGATTAATACCAGCAGCTGAGTTTCACCACCGTACCACCCGCCAGAAACTAAATTACCATCCTGATCATCTGGACGAATGGTGGTCCTCCACAGTGCGGTTTTCTAGAAACTTTTTGGAACGCACGACCACATTGTGAAATCACCTTTCAGCAATGGTATTTCCGAACCGATACGATATTGAAATCTTCAAGAAAATAGCTTATTCTTTTTTAAAAGGCCGACAACGTACTGGCAATTCCCCTGGTGTTGCGGGTGCTCATGAGCGGCGGTAATCACTAACATCAGGTGAGCCGCATGCTCATTTGTCCCTTGTGTTATAAAAAAATATATATAATTAATTAATTATACACAGAAAATGAATAGACCAATTATTCTACGTTATAAAGCCCATTTCAAAAGCGATCTTATTGCGATATTATTAATGATGATAATGGAAATATTTCAGGTCTTTTCCACCGCGGTATATCAATGAGTGGGTCTGCAACTTCCAAGGCACCAGTTCCTCACCATCAGTTCCATCTTGCGCAGAAGCAAGCGATACTCCTGAATTGCTCCCACACAAACACTTCGGAGGAAATTATAGCTTGTTTGAAATCTAAACCTTATAGGGACTTAGGATATTCATTGAAAGGATTCTTTGTAAGTTAAATTATATACTAAAACTGGTAGAAATAGCAATTTTTTTAATACATACATAATATATGTAGAACAAGATCCAAAGTCCAAACCAATAAAAAAAATTAAAACATATATCAGCACCGTGCAAGGAATCGAACCCGCGACCATAGGATGGTTATGATGATAGGATGGATTTTTGTTACTGTTTCACGCAAAAACTACTGAACAGATTTTGATGAAAATTTATACATCAGAATAACACATGCGGGTGAAACCGAGGGCACAGCTACTATTATAAACGCGATAGTTTGTGAGTATGCATAGATGCATGTAAGTTACTCTTTCACGTAAAATCTACGGAACGAATTTTGATGAAATTTTACAGTAACATAATGTAAAAAGATATTATGTAAATTGGGTGAAATGTAATGATAAATCTTAAGTAAGTATGATGCAGACGAAGTTACGTGGGTAAGGTAGTGTTTGAAGAAAGATTATTTTATTCAGATCTGTGCCCACAACTTCGTCCATGAGGAATAGTGATCTTGATCAAATAAAGTATATTTAGTTAGATTATAACCCAAACTAGTATCATCGTTCTACTTAAAAAATGGCGATTATTTAAGTAGAACCTTTTACCTTATAACCTTTATACAACCTTTCATCCCCGCTTTCAACCCTTTACAACCCTTTGTTACCGTCAACGGCAACCGTTAGCCAGCGTGCCCCGCTAAAGCAGATTTCAGCGACTACAACGTCATCTGGTTTGAGTGAGATAATCACCACAATATATTTTTATTTAATAAATATTATTTATGCTTATAAACTTAAAGTAAATATATAAATAGTAAAGATTAAATCTAATTATAATTATGACATAAAATGTATGTTCTAGAAGTTTGATATAATCATGTTTATTATTGAGTACAAGATATAAGTTCTGATTTGACCATAACAGTCCCACCTACCTACTGACTTTAAAAAGAACCACTATATTGTGTGCACAGACCAGTTCGGTTCAGATGCTCGAAGTGAAAAATACATATAAGTGAAAGAAGAAATTAATACTCTTTCGTTGCTGCTGCCGCCCCGTAACACCTTTTTTCGCCCTAAAACGTAGTCTATGTCCTTTCTCAAAGTCTAGACTATCTGTATACCAAATTTCAATTAAATCGGTTTAGTAGATTTCGTCATCTTTTTATGCTACGTTTACATTCAGCCGCTACTCCTACCACTCGCGCTGCCGGAAATATTGCGGGGCGAGAACTGAGCGAGTGGGCTGAATGTAAAACACGCTGCCACTCGCGCTGCCAGTCCTTTGACTCGCGCACGAAAAACCGACAATCGAGGGAGCGCCGGGCAGCGCGAGTGGCAGCGCCAATGGCATGGGAAGTGTATCCACTCGTGTTTACACTCTCGCGCTGCTAACTTCCCTGCCCACTCGGGCTGAGTGTAAATTGGGCATTAGGATGTTCCTTCACCAATTTTTAGTAATAAATAAAAAAAATCATGTACACTTATGTTTCCAGCTTTCTACGCCCTTTTGTTCTGTTTTTTTATTGGATTGTTTGGGCTATTGTCAGATGTGTAGCACCTGTAGTAGCTTTGTTCTCTGTTAAGTGCATCTGTGTGTTAAAGGATTGAGGTCTTATAAGCATGCTTTAATCTCTTTCTTTTAGGACCATTTCAATTCAGATCCAGTCGGTCTCTGGACGGCTGTGGTGGAACCTGATTTTGGACAGGAACGCTTCCTCACGATGGACCCTGCAGACGCGATACGAGAAGGCAAGAAGCACTCAGTGCCTTACATTATCAGTCAGACACGAAACGAGTTCTTCTGGAAAGCACTGTGTAAGAACTTGAACTATTTCTTAATTGACAAACGTGCATGGGAATAGTAATTTTTAAAGTTTCATGTTTAGTATATATATTACGACCGATGGTCGCGGGTTCGATTCCTCGCACGACACAAACATTTGTATTCATGAGTATGATTGTTTGTATCGGTCTGGGTGTTTTCTATGTATAATATGTACCTATTTACAAAAAAAAAATATCTATGTATATGTATCAGATATCTAGTACCCATAACACAAGCTTCAGCTAGCTTAACTTGGGTCTAGATGGCGCTGTGTCAATTGTCCTGAGATTATTATTATTATTATTATATACATTCATTTCATTCATTTCTTTTTAGAATACAATGTTACAAGTAGGTCTTGCAATATTGAATAATTTACAGCCTGCGTACAGGCATGCAAAATTTATAAAGTAACTAGCTGTCCCGGCAAACGTTGTTTTGCCTTAAAATAAAAAAAAATTTAGGGGTTGACTACCCCTAACATTTAGGGGGATGAAAAATAGATATTGGCCGATTTTCAGACCTACTCAATACGCTCACAAAATTTCATGAGAATCGGTCAAGCCGTTTCGGAGGAGTATGGGAACGAAAACTGTGACACGAGAATTTTATATACAAGATTTATAACATACATGTTAGAGTATCAATATGGTAGAAAAATCGGATATTTTAAAATGATATTAAAAGAAGGTAGTTTGTGTTTAGTACTAATGAAGTACCCGATGTAAAGATTATTACAAATATTGTAAATAACGCTATCTAGTATTTATAGACCGAACTAATTTGTCATAAGATAACCGTTACCCCCGCTTCTCTCCCTACTACACTGACTTTGGTCTATAAATACGGAGGTCGGTAGTTGAATAATCCTCTTTCGTTGAGTGAGCCACGGCGTTCAGTCGACGAGCGCAGAGCGTGCCGGTTGTGTTTTGGATACTAAAGTGAATTGTATTAGAAATGGGTTTATCCTGGTCTTAGTTGGGCCTGGGGGGAAGCTGCAAGTAGTGAAGGTGAGTGTTAATGCATTCTAAAAGGGCCTTTTAAACCTACACCCGTGTCACAAGTCAAGGGCGCTACTTGGGGTTTCTCTTCCGGTAGCCGGCTTCAAAGCCTAAGTCGTCATTCATAATTAGTACTTCTTACATATATATGTATACAATGTATGTAAATAAAGTAGATTAAAAAAAATACTGTTCAGTTTCTAGAACCAGTTTTCAAACAAAAAATCGTCTGACAATACATACTCCTTTCTTACAGTCGATTGAAAATCATTTCAGATGTCGTTAAAAACGAATCACTGCTAAAAACCATGAACGAAGAGTGGGAGCGCATTGCTCCAGTTTCCTTCATGCTGCCACCAGGAAACTCTTCAGCAGCTGTACGCAGGTTGAAGGAGACGTACCTTGGAGATAGAAAGCTTGTCAATGATGAAGCCACAGCAGATGGCTTGGGGAAACTTTATGGAGATGCTATAACTGGATTTCCGGTACATAGGTAATATTTGACGGTGGTCGGTTTAGCGCACTTCACTTCAATGTTTTCTTTTGTTTGTACCGGTCTGGGTGTTTTCTATGTATATTATGTATGTATTTACATAAAAAAAAAATTAAGTATTTATATCAGTTGCCTAGTATCCATAACTGCGATTTTTGGCAGAGATTCGCCAAAAGGATAAAATTATATTGTGAGAAGCCATCGTGACACGAGAATTTTATATATCAGACTAGCTACTCGCCCCGGCTTCGGACGGGTGTACATGTATTATATATATAAACCTTCTTCTAGAATCACTCTATCTATTAAAAAAAAACAATTAAAAATCCGTTGCGTAGTTTTAAAGATTTAAACATAGCGACGGACAGACAGCGACCGCGACTTCGTTTTATACTATGTAATAATGAAAAAGGTAGAATTTTGCGTTACAAATTAATATTTTCAATTTAATTTCCAGAATGGCTAACCTGATGTGCCGTTATTCAACGGAAAAGGTGTATTATGCTGAATTTGACTATATCGGAAACCATAGCCATTACGAGGATCCTGACACCAAAAAGCCAATAGGTAAAGACTATGCGACATCTCGGCGACCTCGGTGGTCTAGTGGTTTAGCACACCGCTTTACTTCCGATGGTCGCGGGTTCGATTCTTCGCACGGCACAACATTTGTATTCCTGAGTAAGATTGTTTGTATCTGTCTGGGTATTTTCTATATCTAAATCTAAATATATGTAACTCAAAGGTGACTGACATAGTGATCTATCAATGCACAGCCCAAACCACTGGACGGATCGGGCTGAAATTTGGCATGCAGGTAGATGTTATGACGTAGGTATCCGCTAAGAAAGGATTTTGAATTATTCTACCCTCAAGGGGATAAAATAGGGGATGAAAGTTTATATGAAACTTTGTCAATTTTAAACCGATCGGGCTGAGACTTTGCATGCATAAAGCTACTATGACGTAGGCATCCTCTAAGAAAGGATTTTAATAAATTCCATCCCTAAGGAGATAAATTAACGCGACCGAAGCCGCGGGCAAAAGCTAGTATAATATGTATGTATTTACGAAAAAAAATATCTATGTATTTGTATCAGTTATCTAGTACCCATAACAAGCTTTAGCTAGCTTAACTTGGGTCTAGATGGCGCTGTGTGAATTGTCCTGAGATTATTATTATTGGCTTGGTACTAATGACTACAAATGTTAGCGCCTTAGGAGGAATCTTTGTATAGATGTACATAAACGTTTATTCCTACTTGGCACCTACTAGTAAAACTAGATGACAATTGCATTGTGTTTATTGTCTATGGATATTGTACCTACACTTGTAATAATTCTGTCGACACTTGAGACCCTTCCATGAATTTACGTCTTCATTAACATAGATTTAAGTTAAGTGTAAAATCAGTCTACGTCCGAACTCCGCGTCGACTGGACGTGTTATTAATAAACTTTATAGCAACTACCAATAAACTTAATAATGTCTAATAAATATTACAATCATTTTACTGGTATACTCACTGTAGTGTATGTGGAAACACTAGCAGTTTATTATCAATCGTCTCGAGCCGAGCGTACACGGACCGCCGTGCGCAAGAGGGAAGGGATTCCCTGCGCAAGCGCCGCGGAGTAAAGACGTGGAGCTATGGCTAACGAGCCGATATTATGTCGATAACAACTTACATACAAGAAGACATAAATAACAAATAAGTGAACACTATACTCACTACCTACATACTACAATAAATATTATATTATGTAGTGCCACATCATCACAATACATATATAAAGATACAGTGATGAGGATAATCATCGCACTACAATATTATTAATAATATTAATAACTAGCTGTACCTGCGACTACGTCCGTGTGGAATTTAACAAACAAGTTATATTTTTCTAAAATATATTTTTTCCAAAATGAAGGTAGCCTAAGTTACTCCATATTACATCAGCTACCTGCCAATAAAAGTTCCGTCAAAATCGGTCCAGCCATTTCAGAGATTAGCCGGAACAAACATACATACAGAGACAGACAAAAATTGTAAAAAAAAAAAATATTTTGGTGTATGTACCATATTTATATTCATATGCATGTAGTAAAAAACGGTTATTTCTATATACAAACAGACACTCCAATTTTATCTATATTTTTACAGGTGTAGCTCATCATGACGATCTGATCTACTTATTCACCTTAAGCTACCGTTTCCCCACCATTGAAGTGAGTGACAGTGATGACTCCCAAATGGTGGACAAGATGATTGCCATTTGGTACAACTTTGCCAAATATGGGTAAGTGTATTTTCGTTGGACATACTTATTATTCAATTCACACAGCGCCATCTAGTCCCAAGCTAAGCAGAACTTGTGTTTTTTTTTGTATATGATAATGAAATGGTGCACCCGCCTGCGCTAACGGTTTACGCTGGCGGGGCACCAGTGGACGATGATAAGATGAGAATGAGGTCAGGTCAGTTAGCACATCGTGATAAATTCATATGGAATTTATCACGATGGCTTCCAGGGGGAACCGCGTGGAGGTCAACCTGACATGGTACATTGCTAGCAATGGGGTCGAGAGTCCACATTACTAACAATCCCTTCCGAGAGCTTGGGTTATAATCTCAGCACAATTCACAGCTCCATCTAGACCCAGTTAAGCTAGCTAAAGCTTGTTTTATGGGTATTAGATAACTGATACAGTTTTTTTTCTTAAATACATACATATTATACATAGAAAATACTCAGACCGATACAAACAATCATACCCATGAATACAAATGTTTGTACCATGCAAGGAATCGAACTCGCGTCCATCGAAAATAAGGAGCTGTGACTACACCACCGAGTCCGTCAAATGTAATGCATGCATTACATTTTTCTTTATGTAATTGTCTAAATTATGTAATTTAGACAATTACATGTTGTTTACCATCCAAGTATGTACTTGGATGGTAAACAAGCTGGCGTCCCACATGATGGTAAGTGGTGACCGTCGCCTATAAACATGAACAGCATCAACGATATCATGTTTTTATGTGACGCCCATAGAATCTACTATTATGCTACTAAAGTGCCTGCCGGCCTCGGTGATCTAGCGGTTTAGCACACCACCGTACTTCCGATGGTCCCAGGTTTGTTTCCTCCTACGCTACAAACATGTATTCATGAGTATGATTGTTTGTAGCGGTCTGAGTGTTTCCTATATATATTATGTATGTACTAACTCACCTGATTTCATGCTCATTTTATCATCCTCCACTGGTGCCCCGCCAGCGTAAACCGTTAGCGTAGGTGGCACCATTCCATTATCATCATGAAAAGATTATGAGTGTGGATGAAAAATTGATAAAAAATTGCCGTATTTTTCTGCAGTGACCCAAATCCTCACAACTCCAAGATCCCTGAACTATCCACGTTGGACTGGCCAGCCATGACACCGATTGATCGCAAGTATTTGCAACTGGGCGAACATTTTACAGTACGTGAGAAATTATTTGAAGATCGTTTCCAAGTTTGGGAGGAGCTCTACCCGTTGCAATATTAATGCGAAGAATATCATCATCATCATCATCATCATCATCATCATCATCATCATCATCATCATCATCCAGAAGCGTAGCGTGCCTTGGGGCCCACTATAAAAATTTGTTTGGAGACGCTTACGAAGGGTAAAGATTTCTCACAAAAGAAGAAAAATGCATAAAATTCATCATAATTATCATATCATATATTAACAATTCAAATTAAATATAAAAAAGGCAAGGAGAGTGTGTCGTTGCCTTTTTTCGGCAAACTGATTTATTAAATCACTAGCTGTGCCCGCGACTTCGTCCGCATATTATAGTGACCTTGACCGAATGAAGAAGAAATATTCAATAATGTAACCTAAAAAAGGCTAAGAAAAAAAGTTTCATCATTGTAGCTTGCATCCCCTATTTCAATTTAGGGTAATATTTTTATAAATTTCGAATGTCATATTTATGTATATTTAATCAACAGCTTAAAGAATAAGTTGCAACCTTCTAGCTTTAAAAATAACAATATTTCCATACAAACTTCCATCTTCCTTTTCAACCCCTTACAACCCTTTTTTCGCATTAAAAAGTAGCCTATATCCTTTCTCACAATCTAGACTATCCTTGTACCAAATATCATTTAAATCGGTTGAGTAGTTTTGGCGCAAAAGGGAAACAGACAGATAGTTACTTTCGCATTTATAATATTACTAATGATTTATAGCTGATGAGAGAAATTGCTTTTTTTACTTTTGTCATTTGTGAAATAAAAAAAAATGGGAAGTTAATTTTTGCTTATGCATATTGGGGGGCCCCCGTTGCTCAGGGGTCCTGTATAATTGTTACAGCAGATACGGCGGTAGTTACGCCCCCGGCATCATCTGCTTCTTCCTTATCCCATTCATTTGCGGTCGTTATAATATTGTAAGCGACGCGTTCTGTGCCTTAAAAAACAAAATAATTAAAATGATGTTTGTCTATATGTTTTTCTCTTCCATTCGTCCCTGTTCGCAGTCATCTCATTATTACACACCCTTTCTTACCATTAATCCGAAGAATAATTATGATAAAAATAATAATCAAGTACAAAAAATTGTTTAGGCTGTATATGGTTATTCCGTTGCCATATAATTATAAAAAGAAAATATGTTTATTCTTGAATAAAATATGGTGGGAAATACACAGAAATTATATTGTTAAATAAAGTATTTTTATTCCATCAACCTCGGACTTATTTAAAATAATGATTAAATGTATTAAATTTCATGAGTGATTTTATCATTCAGAATGTGAGTTCAAGAGTCGGTTTTTTAAGGTTAATGGAATGGTGCACCCGCCTGCGCTAACGGTTTACGCTGGCGGGGCACCAGTGGA
Organism: Achroia grisella; assembly: GCF_030625045.1. NCBI lineage: Eukaryota > Metazoa > Arthropoda > Insecta > Lepidoptera > Pyralidae > Achroia > Achroia grisella. Next base: position 608,234 of record NW_026712988.1, read on the forward strand.
GGATGATAAGATGAGAATGAGGTCAGGTCAGTTAGCCCATCGTGACAAATTCACCAAGAATTTATCACGATGCTTTCTAGGGGGAACCGCGTGGAGGTCAACCTGACATGGTACATGCTAGTAATGGGGTCATTAGTCCACATTACTATCAATCCCCTTCCCCCTCAAGAGTGGGTTTGAGGAGTCCATAGACTACGGTAACCGTTTACCCTCAGATGGGCCGTAAGCAGGACGTGAATTTGTGAGGCTCTGGTCTAAATCTACTTGACCCCTAAGTAGATATACCTAATTATATTACTCAACTAAAAAATACACCGACCAAAAACAAGATTTGGACCATCATAATACGAAAAAGAACAATTCAGTTTAAGGCCGTACACTGGACTGGCTGGAAACTGACTGGATTTTAAATGGCCTTATTACAAAAAGATAAACCTGGTTTAGCACTAGTAATAAACCATTCACCAATGTATTCCTTATTACAAAATGAAGTTTATCTCTAAATCGTGATTCGTCTATGGTCTAAAGTTAGACCTGCGATGCCCCTAGTTTAACAGTGGTCTAAATGCAAAAATACAAACTCCATTTTAAAAATTCTATTGTAAGTTGTAGTTTTTGGAAAAATATTTTAACTAAATTAAAAATATATTAACTAAAAATATTTAAAGCAAATTTTACGACAATAAAAATATTAAAAAGACGTTATTTGTTATTTTTTCACTCATTTGACATTGAAATAGTCACCATTCGAACGATCCAATAAAAATATCTCGCCGTTCCTTTCCTCCGTATAGGACTCCTACTTGTAATTTAAAACTGATTTTCAGCCTAATAGTACATTAATAAATATTACATATTAATGAAATAGTTATAATGAAGACCTAGAAAAATATAAATAAATTTATTTGTAGTTTATACAATTTTATTTGAACTAATATTATTTTTGATCTTTTCAGTTTTCTGGTAAAATGGAACGTAATTGTACGGTGCAGACATGAATGACTGATTTCTGTATGGAATACATAATGAACGATTTAACTGTAGTACTAAGTAGTCCTCTGTTAGGTCTGGATTCGTAATAATGTTAGGTTTATTCCAAGTATTAACATTAGGAATGGTTTAAACCATGACCATTTAGACCACGTTTCGTCCGAGTTTTAACAGATTTTTTGTAATAAGAACGAGAGTTCATAATACCCGCAGAGAAATGCCCCGTTCCTTTCGATAGATGCGCTTTTGCATGTGTCGATTGGTCTCAGGGTTGCCAACTTATTAGGTTTTTTAACAATCTAGATATTTTTTTATATTCTAAATATCGTTTCAGTGCCTTTGTACCTTCTGGACCCTGGGCTGCAGCCCAAAAAGCTCTTATAGATAGGTAGATCCGCCCCTGGCCGTAAGCTTGATTGCCACCTTCATTGTATAAAAAAACCTTGTATACCAGGGGCAACCAACCTTTTTCAAGAACTGGCACAATTTAAATTTAATTTTTATTGGCGGTGGGTACCTAGTAAATAAATAAAGTAACACTTTTTAATTATTTATACAATAATATATAATAATAATATATAAAAATAAATAAAGATTTCATATATAAATATAAAATTGAAGGTTGTTTGTTTATGATGATTAGTCATAGATAAACTTTCAATTTCCGGGACTTTCCCGAAATCTGTACTTCTAAGGTCCACGTGCATAAGGTAAGGCGTATAAACATATACTTAATAACGAATTAAAAAAAAAATCATTAACGCAATTGCAATGCGTATACCTACATTGTATTATTTTCTTAAATTTTATTATATTTATATATTATATGTATGTATTACCGTTAGTATTTGGAATAATAATAATAACTTTAACGACGGTGGTCTAGCGGTCTAGCACAAAAATAAATAAGAAATAGTAAGAAATCGGAAAAGTAGGGAAAAATTTATAGAAAGCAGAAAAATAATAGAAAAAGTAGCAAAAGACCAATAGCAAGTAAGCATAGCTTGTTAGATTAAATACATACTTTTGTTACTTTGTCAATATTGTAAGTTTCCTTGTGAGCAGTAAATAAAGATTATTATTATTATTATTATTATTACGATGTATAGTGACTATACAGTCGGTTAAAATAGAACAAGTGTAAAGTGAAGTAAGAATAGCAAATAGAATAGAAATAGGAATAGAGGATAAGGAAATGTAAAGAGAAAAGAGGCACAATGTAAATTAAAATGAAATAGCAATAAGTTAGAAAGTAAGAAAGTATTGCAATAAGTCCGATAATATAAACTGTGGAATTAGTATATGGTTACGCCAAACGCGATGCGTACCTGGTTTGTTGATGTGCATTGACACCCCTCCCGGCTAATTCAATAATCAGTGATGTCATAGCTTTCGCCGCGCGCGCACGTCGCACTCATATCGCACGCATGTCTTAATAGTTGTAATCAACCTGAGTGAATTCCTGAGATTCCCGTAACCGTGTGGGCCCACTGAAGAACAAGCACATTGAAGTAAGGGTAAGTCATTCATATTTGACCAGCCAGTTTCCTATACAACAATATAGTCCATCGAAGAAGGCTAGATCATAGCCACCGCCGCACCATTTATTGGCCTTCCGTCGCCGGATCACAATAGGAATCGCAATTTATTTATTTAAAATTTGTTTTAATTTTTTCCTATTGTGAAAGTCGAGTGAATGACTCGCATGTAATATTGAACCTTATTGCGCATGTAATAGGATCTATTCAAATTGCATACCACGGTTGCACAAATATAACGATACATTGGTATTTTCGTTAATAAATAAGTTTATATTTATGTCGCTTATGAATTGTTCATAACTCGCAGCTCAATTCTTCAATTTCGCTTTATATCTGTTTGCGTTGTTTCGTTCATTTAATTTCACATTCACCCGCATTATATCGATATTGTTCGATCGATCGAAGCTTCTAGAAATATTATAGTTGTCGTTATACTATTTGACGAAACAATATTACCTGTCGAATATTATGTATGATGATTGTAGTGTTTGAATGTTAAGATTGTTAGTGTTGGTTACCGTAGTCTTTACACAAGAAAGTGAGCAGGGAAAGCACACTATTTAATCTGAATAATTATTGATAAGCAGCGATTTTATTTCTGTTCGTAATAGATATTTTATTTCCTTGCAGTACTCGCCGTATAATACGCTGGTTATTGTAAATTGTTTGAGTATTCGTTCGCATAGCTGTTTTATACAATACATGTCGGTTAAAGATCGTGCCCTACGTACCTATGATTAAGTTATACGTGGTGTATCGACACAGTGACTAACAACAACGCTTTAGACTACTCCCGCGTAAAATAATAGTTGTGAACATAGTTATTTTATATCTTTTTAGTTATAGTTATAGATATATTATCTGATTTTCTATGACATCACTCACTTCGATTTCGCTTTATGTATAGTTTATGTTTCGCTCGCATATTTTTTTTGTAGATGTATGGTCGATACCTACATTCCGTATTGTCGCACTTATGTACCTACATACTACCGCTTATGAGTAGGTATATATAAATTTATTTGTCACGCGCTTTAGTGTTTAAAACGTTATTGTGATTTACTTCTCGCACCGCATATTTAAAATATTGCTTTATGCATTATTTTATTTTTCTCGCATATAGGTATATATAGATAATAGTTGTACCTATTTTTCGCATTATTAATTAGTAGTTTTATAGCATAGTAAGCATATATTTTTTATGTATGCTAGTTTATATCGCGCATCATTTCTCGCATTTGTGTACTTATTTTCGCTACAAGTACATCTGTCTGTCTTGTAGGTATTTAGTACATTAAATACCTATTATACTTTATTATTGTTTATCGCTCGCCCTTTTACGGTAGTACAGGTATAGTTGTACGTTATTACCGCACATAGTTTTATATATCGCATTTATTGGTTTTCCTTTGTTATTTTTTAAGAAGTATATATATATAAATAATAATAATGGCTAACACAAACGCAAAATTAAAAATGTATGAAGCAAAACGTGCACAATATTTTTCGCAACTTCAGTCTATTTATGAATTATCTTCGAAAACTAAAATGGAGAAACATCGTAATGTTTTTATTGCAAAAGTTAGCCTGATCGATCAAATGCGCACCGAGTATGTTAAAATTGTCGATGAAATTATTCTCCTTAATTTGGAACTAAACCCTGATTATGTAGTTAATTATCAATCTCTCACCGCTTTTGACGAAATGTTTTATTCTATAAAGATGATGGCGGTCTCGTTACAACCTCAATCTTCGCGAACTCCAGCTCCCGCTTGTCAGTCTGCTTTACCAGACAACAAACAGGGATCAGTAAGGATCCCCCAAATTGTGTTACCAGTCTTCTCAGGTGATATTTTAGAATTTCCTTTCTTTTACGAAACATTCAAACAGGTTATTCATGACAATGAATCCTTTTCGGACTCAGAACGTTTTCATTATCTTATGAGTCACCTGTCAGGAAAGGCTAGAAATCTGTGTGCTGGCTTAGTACCAGCAGCCGAAAATTATCCTATATTGTGGCAAGCTTTAATCGACAAGTATCAAGATAAACGCTCTCTTGCAACGTCATATTTAGATAAATTATTTTCTTTAAAATCAATTAACGGTCCTTCGGCAATAAACTTAGAAAAATTTATTGATACTTTCTCGTCGACTATCGCAGCATTAAAGCAACTTAAAATTGAAAAGCTGGATGATTTTATATTTATTTATATGGGATTAAAGGCATTAGATCAGGCTACCGCGCAGTCGTATGAGTCATCAATTAGAGGAGAAGATGACATACCGCAGTTTGAAAATTTTATAAAATTTATACGTCAACACGTAAAAATATTACAACGCACGTGTAACCGCACCGCCGGCGCCGCTGCCGCCACCAAGTTGGACGGTCCCGCCGCCGCGTCCGCCAGTGGTCGTGCACAGTCGCATCAACGATCGATCGCTCGATCGCCACGTACATTTTTAGGTACTAATCCTACGCAACGCATTTATTGTTCCTTATGTAAAGGTGATTCACATTCTCAATTATATAAATGTAAACAATTTTCAACTTTCACAATTAATGATCGATTTAATTATATTAAAACTAACCGTATGTGTACTAGATGTCTAAGTAGTCAACATAACTCTTTCAGTTGTCAATCAACTTCCGCCTGTCGAAATTGTAACAATCCGAGACATCATACGTTGCTTTGTTTTAAAAATAATAATTCCGCACCTACGCAAGTATCTCAGGGTACGAAAAACGCACAGACATCTTCTACGCACGGTCGCCAATTACCACCATCTTCTTCGTCGCAATTGCCTCCGCTTGCGCACACACAACCCACACAACAGACACGATTAGAACCAACTCCCGTTCCTATTGGAACCACCACTGGTGGAGACAAGGAGTCGTTATGCACGCTTTCATCGTCCATTCATGAGCAGCCGTATGTGACTGAAGTACTTGCTACTGCCAAGGTATTTGCTACTGCTCGTAATGGGAGTGATGTTGTCATTCGCTGCTTATTGGACCCCGGGTCACAAAAGCATTATATTACTTCTAAGTGTTGTTTAAAATTGGGTTTAACCATGCAGCCGGACGCACATACCACCGTTAAGGGTATAGGTGGCGCCACTGAACCAGTTAAGGGTGCAGTTGATCTCTCTTTCCGATCGAGATTTAATCATGAGCAATATTATAATATTCGCGCTTTAGTTTTGAATAAAATAACAGGTAACTTACCAACATGTCAAATTGATGTTGGCGCGCTCAGTTACTTAACTAATATTCCGCTCGCAGATGATACGTGGGGAACACCATCAGAAATTGACCTTTTGATTGGTGTCAATCTATTCGCGACCCTTTTGTCTGGAGGTAAAATTATAAATTCACCTGGTACTCCAAACGCGTTGGAGACTGTTCTCGGTTATCTTATTTTAGGTGAAGCTCCCACCTTAACTTCTACGTCTTCTTCATTCTCGTTCTGTTCCACCACTTCGTGCGAGGTTTCAGTATTAATTCGCAAATTTTGGGAGATTGAAGAAGTAGATCGCAAACCAATAACAAGTATAGACGATAAATACTGTGAAGATTTTTATACCACAACGACCACTCGTAACGAATCAGGTCACTACGAAGTCGCTTTACCATTTAAGTATAGTTCTAAGTCTTTAGGGAACTCTTTCGATATCGCTAAACGCAGATTTTATCATTTGGAACGTAAATTCGCATCGCAACCGCAACTGAAATACCTTTATGATGAGGTAATTCACGAATATATAGAAAAACAATATATTTCTCCCGTAGACGTAATTGAAAATAACAGCCCTAGTTATTTTATACCGCATCACGCAGTCTTACGTGAGGACAAAGTGTCCACGAAAATAAGGCCGGTACTAGACGCAAGCGCGAAGTCTAGTACTGGATTTTCGCTTAATGATATTCTACATACAGGTCCTTCCTTACAACAGGATTTATTTATTATTCTCTTGAATATGAGATTGTTCGCAGTCGCCATCTCAGCTGATGTGCGACAAATGTATTTACGAATAAAAGTTCGCCCGCAAGATCGTTGTTTTCAACGTATTGTATATAGATTTAGTCCTAATAAACCGCTCCAAGTCTTTGAATTTAATAAAGTTGCATTTGGCTTACGTTGCAGCCCGTACTTAGCGTTACGTACTGTAGCTCAGTTAGCTTCCGATGAAGGAAATAAAAACCCTATCGCACTGGTTACCATTGAAGATTCTATGGAACCTTATTTATATTCGCTCGCTCGCAAATTTTCGTCATGGATGAAATTACTTCGTGTAATTTGTTATATTTATAAGTTCGCTAATATTCTTCCACGCGGCGTCATATCCAGTTCCGATTTGGATTTCGCCGAACGTATAATTATTCGCGCTGTGCAGGGGTTTCATTTTAAAAACGATATTAGCAAGTTAAATAATAAAAAACCTTGTACCGCATCAATAATTAAATTAAATCCATTTTTATCAGACAATCTCTTAAGAGTTGGTGGTCGTCTGACTCATTCTGATGAAGATTTCGATTATAAACACCCTATATTACTTCCGGGCAGAGATCATATAGTTCAATTAATTGTAACACACTTTCATCGTAAAAACCTGCATACAGGCCCAGAATTGTTAATGTCAATACTACGTACTAAATATTGGATTCTCGCAGCTCGACGTATGATTCGCACGATCGTAGCTAATTGTAATATTTGTTTCCGCAATAAACCGCGTCCTACATTCCCACCGATGGGTGATCTGCCTGCACTAAGGGTGAAGGAAGTTCCTAAAGCCTTTGTCCATTGTGGCTGTGATTTCGCAGGTCCGTTTTTTGTAACCCCTTATCGCGGTCGTGGTATAACCACTCGCAAAGCATACGTTTGCTTATTCACGTGCTTAACCACTCGGGCTGTTCATATTGAGCTCGCAAGTGAATTGAGTACAGTTTGTTTTCTCGCCGCGTTAAAACGTTTTCTCGCTCGCCGCGGTCCTATTCAATGCATGTATACGGATCATGGTACTAATTTTATAGGGGCACGATCCTACCTACGTGAACTTTATTTGTTTTTATCGCAAGAATGTAGATCTGTTTGGGATAAGGAATTAGCTAACAATGGAATTAAATGGACCCTTATCCCTCCTAACGCACCGCATTTTGGAGGATGCTGGGAAAGTAATATAAAATGTGTCAAAAGCCATCTAAGTAAAGTCATTGGGCTACAAATTTTAACCTTTGAAGAACTTACGACTGTTCTTACACAAATAGAATCGCTATTAAACTCTCGCCCATTGACCGTCTTAAGTTCAGATCCGTCGGACCTGGAAGCATTGACACCTGCTCATTTTCTTAACACTATACCGCTAAAACACTTCCCAGCACATGACGTAAGTGACGCTATTCCTCATCTTTTGAAACGACACGAGCTTTTAGACCAACTCGTTCAATCGTTTTGGAAGAGGTGGCATCGGGAATATTTGCATACGTTGCAATTGAGACGCAAATGGAACACGCCGGCCTTTCCTATCCAGGAAGGCACGATAGTAGTTGTTATGCAGGAGAATTTAACTCCATTACATTGGCCTCTTGGTCTTATAATACGAGTTTATAAGGGTAAGGATGGCATTATTCGCGTTGCCTCAGTCAAAACAAAGGCTGGTATTTTTCAAAGGCCAGTGGTAAAATTATGTCCATTGCCTTTGCAATAATATGTATTCTATAAGATAGGTAGTACGCATTTATAATAGGTTAATAAGTTAAGTTAAAATCCTTTGCATTTTTCTTATTTAGTAAATTCCGCATTTGATATTTTTTGTATTTTTTCTTTCTTGTTTTTTGTATTTGTCGCATTCGCAATAAGGTTCAATTGTGTAGTTCCTTTATTTTTTTTTTTTTTCTTTTGTTAATTTTACTTTGACATTATGTCAAGGCGGGGGGCATGGTTACGCCAAACGCGATGCGTACCTGGTTTGTTGATGTGCATTGACACCCCTCCCGGCTAATTCAATAATCAGTGATGTCATAGCTTTCGCCGCGCGCGCACGTCGCACTCATATCGCACGCATGTCTTAATAGTTGTAATCAACCTGAGTGAATTCCTGAGATTCCCGTAACCGTGTGGGCCCACTGAAGAACAATCACATTGAAGTAAGGGTAAGTCATTCATATTTGACCAGCCAGTTTCCTATACAACAATATAGTCCATCGAAGAAGGCTAGATCATAGCCACCGCCGCACCAAAGAGATTATGATTTGTTAATAAGTACATAGAATCTTGAGTAATATGACGTGTCTTTTTTTCATAAATTGTTTGTTTGTTTGTTTTGTTTGTAACACTTTATTGCACAATAAATACATTTAAATTAACTAAAGATACACGATCATAAAAAATATATATATAAGATGTACAATGGCGGACTTTTCCCAAATGAGGGATTTCTTCCAGTCAACCTTTGAATGACTGAAAGGAATTGTGGAGTGGTGGAAATATATATATATATATATATACATGACAATAACAACAAAAGAAAAAGAAGCAAACACATTATATAACTATAATATATAACAACTAGAATATTAAATAAATATTTAAGTATAATATATAAATACATAATTGTTATTTGGTTTACGACCGAATAGTGTGGATTATTCGGTCGAATATATAATAATAATCATAAAGCTATTTATTCTGAAATTTCCAAACATTTTTAACTATACATAATATACAAATTGTTTTTAGTTAATTTTTATAATATATCTCGCATTTCAGTGTGCCGCTTGGCATAGGCCTCCTCCAGCGACTTCCATTGATTCCTATCCTGTGCAACTCTCCATTTCTGTCCACAATTGACTTCTACTCATCTTTTCTTTTCATCATCTGCCTTCCCCTCTTTCTCTTTCCGTCTCTAGGATACCACTCTGTTATTTTTCCACTCCATTTTTCGTTTGTATCACGCATCATGTGGCCAGTCCATCGTCACTTCTGCTGGTCTTTCTGACAATATCTCTGTTAATTTAGTTCTTAACCTGAACGATTTCGGTCGAATATCGAATATTAAAAAAATTGGCCGAATAGGCCGAATAGTAGCCGAATATTCGTGACATGAAATGATATTTATTCAGTAAAAGAAAAAACTAAAACACATTTTTTTTTATACTACGATGGTGGCAATCAAGCATACGGCCCATCTGATGGTAAATGGTTACCGTAGCCTATGAACGCCTGAAACACCAGAGGTATCACTTGCGCGTTGCCGACCCTTAAGAAACCTTAATAAATACCCTTAAATTAAACAAACAATGAAAAGAAATAACAAACAGTGCGGCAATTACAAAAAAAAAAGAACATAAACTACATGTGTGCGCGTGTGCGAGTATGTGTATGTCTGTCAAATCATCTACTGAATAGATCCATTCTCAGCATAATGCTGCAGCGGCTGGAGCGCTGCAACGCTGTTTTTCAGCACAAGACATCTCTAATATGTGCAATTTGAGAGTCATAAGGTATCCACTTACCTACTCAGTCCCAAACAAAGTACGTATTAAATTGATTGAAAGATAAACAGATACTCCGTATAGATAAGTACAGATAGTCGTTATATTACATAAAAATAATAAAAATGGCCAACCACGAGTTTGATTTACAAATGGAAGATTCCGTACAATTTGACAGCTGCGATGTATGCTAGTGGTGTAGCACACCGCTTTAGGGGTGGGGGGGGGGGGGGAATTGTTAGTAATGTGGATTCATGACGCCATCACTAGCAATTTACCAAGTCAGGTTGACCTCCACGCGGTACCTACTGGAAACCATCGTGATAAATTCCTTGTGAATTTGTCACGATGGGCTAACTGACCTGACCTCATGCTCATCTTGTCATTCTCCACTGGTGCCCCGCAAGGTTAACCGTAAGCGCAGGCGGGTGCACCATTCCATTATCATCCTTAAAGCACACCGCTTTACGTCCGAGGGGGTTCGATTCCTCGCGCGACACAAACATTTATATACATGAGTATGTCTGAGTGTTTTCTATGCATAATATGTATGTATTTACGAAAAAAAAACTATGTATTTGTATCAGTTATCTAGTACACATAACACAGGGTGTAGCTAGCTTAACTTGGGTCTAGATGGTTGGAGATTGTGTGAATTATCCTGAGATTATTATTATTTCGGAACGCAGACTCATCACAAGAAAAATGAGCAAGAAACTTGCGTGTTGCTTTTTTAAATAAACATTGTGTAATATTACATTTTTAAGAATTTGTTGAATGTGCACTAACATGGAGCGCCAATTCACAATGATTTTTCAAACTTTCATATTTAGTGCACATTATTTTGAAGACCTCGATGGTCTAGCGGTCGAGCACATCGCTTTACTTCTGAAAGACAGGGGTTCGATTCCTCGCACGGTGCAAACATTTGTATTCATGAGTATGATTGTTTATACCGGTCTGGGTGTTTTCTATATATATTATGTATGTATATACAAAAAAATATCTAAGTATTTATTTGTCTAGTACCTATAACACAAGCTTAAACCGAAGCTACAGCGCTGAATTTCAGCGGATACCTTAGGACAGTGTTTCATACATTCACCAGGAAATTGTTTATATAAACTGTAGGTCAATAAATTTTCAAAACTTATAATAAAATTTTGAAATTCATCCCATCTAATTATAATAAAGACTCAATTTTCGAATTGCATCTATTAATAATCAAATTGACCCCCGTGGGTCGTGGGGCCCACGTTGGGAAACACTGGGATAAATAGAAACATTAATTAAACCTTTTGTAGATTACCGAATTAAAATGAAATATCCCTGCTAATATAATAAATGTGAAAATAAGGATGTTTGTTAGGCTTTCACACAAAAACTACTGAACCGATCATTATTAAATTTTGTACACACATTCTTGGAGGTATCGGAATGAACATAGGATACTATTTATTAAAAAAAAAAAAATTTTTTTATAAACAAAACAAAAAATTAAATATCAACATTTTGCTACTTTAGCGCCATCTAGCAACCAGTAATGAAGTTATGCAAGCGAAGCCGCGTGTAAAAGTTAGATTAGATTCACAAATAGACAGACGGACGTACGATTTCCGATCATAAACATTCCTTTACATTTTAATTGAACCCTAAAACTTATAAGACTGATAATGTTATCATATGTCATACTGCATATACATTTAGTGAATACCAAATTTGAACTCTATTGCGAACGTGATAAGACTATAGACAATTGACGAAGCACTTTTAGAATTCAGTTCTGGCGATTTCGCTTAACGAATTACACGTGTTTTGTGCTATAATGCTCGTATTATTCCAACAATGAAATACATTTGGATTGTTCTGTTGTTAGCCACATTTGCAAAAGGTAAGAATACATATTTCTATTTATTTACCTCTTAACATTACTTATACATAATGTTTTTGAATGGTAAATAAGATATTAATGTATTTATACGTTTACAGTACCAAAGGTCATGTTTTGTATTACAGGCGATACCCGGCTTTGCAATTACTGTTGAATTCTGTCATTATTTTGTAGAAATAGAAATAGAAATAATCTGTACTAAAATTAACTCAATACAAGCACTTTTGAATAGTCATATTTTTTATTCTACCACTCATTTGGAACGCAGATTCTTCACAAGAAGAATGAGTGAGAAATCTGTAATTATTTTATAGAAATAGAAATAATCTTTATTCAAATAAAATCATTACAAGCACTTCTGAATAGTCATATTTTCATTTTATTCTACCACTCATTCGGAACGCAGATTCTTCACAAGAAGAATGAGTGAGAAATCTGTAATTATTTTATAGAAATAGAAATAATCTAATAAAATAAACTCAATACAAGCACTTTTGAATAGTCATATTTTTTATTCTACCACTCATTCGGAACGCAGATTCTTCACAAGAAGAATGAGTGAGAAATCTGTAATTATTTTGTAGAAATAGAAATAATCTTTATTAAAATAAACTCAATACAAGGACTTTTGTATATTCCTATTTTATATTCTACCACTCATTCGGAATGCAGATTTATCACAAGAAGAATGAGCGGGAAATTTGTGTGTTGCTCTTTTGATTAGACGTTTCTTTTTATAAATGATATACAGTTAATTTTACTCGATTATGATGTAGCTTTATAAAGGTGTTCATTGTTATAATAGGTGAAGTATTTTTGAGTTTAGAGAGACAGACGGGCGAATCGTGAATTTATGGGGCCCTGGGCTAAATATACTTAGGGGTCTACCTAATTATATTACTCAACTAAAAAAATACACCGACCAAAAACAAGCGACCAGAAATTCCTTTCAATAGACGCGCACTTTCATGTGTTGATTGATCTCAGGGTTGCCAACCTTATGATAGGTTTTTTAACATTCTAGATTTTTTTATATTCTAAATATCGTTGCAGTGGAGTGGGGGCCCTTTATATCCTTGGGGCCCTGGCTTGCAGCCCAAAAAGCCCTTAGGTAGATCCATCCCTGATTATAAACAAAGGACAAAAAGTCCTCTACGTGGGTATATCAGTCTTCACCTCTGTCAGCTGCTGAACAGCTTGTTGTTTGTTTTTTTTTCTTAATGAATGATAGTAGTATGGCCCCCAGTATAGCCCCCAGTTGAGGATGATAGGGTGAGCATGAGGTCAAGTCAGTTAGCACATCATGAATGTATCACGATGGTTTGCAGGGGAACTTGGTGGAGGTCGATCTGGCATAGTACATTGCTAGCAATGGGTTTTTTTTATGGATAACTAGCTACTCACGCACGGGTGTACATGTAATACACATATAAACGTTCCTCTAGAATCACTCTATCGTTACGTAGTTTTAAAAATTTAAGCATACATAGGGACGGACGGACAGACAGCAGCAGCGACTTTGTTTTATACTATGTAATGATAATGGAATGGTACGTACACCCGCCTGCGCAAACGGTTTACCCTGGCTGAGCACCAGTGGAGGATGATAGGATGACCCTGAGGTCAAGCCAAGTAGCCCCCCGTGACAAATTCATCAGACCCGGTCCCAGGGGGGGGGGCCGCGTGGAGGTCAATTTAACATGGTACATTGCTAGCTATTAATGGATGATAATGGCATGGTGCACCCGCCTGCGCTAACGGTTTACGCTGGCGGGGCACCAGTGGAGGATGATAAGATGAGCATATAGTTAGGGCAGTTAACCCATCATGGTAAAGTCATCTGGAATTTAACACGATGGTTTCCAGAGGGAACCGCGTGGAGGTTAATCTGGTATATACCTTATATTGCTAGCAATGGGGCCATCAGTCCACATTACTAAATATTCTCTTCCCCCCACTGTTTTGGTTGTGCAGTGAGATTAAACTGTGGACTAACAGAATAAGAAGTATGACATCTTAATCCTCTAAAATGCCTGGCAATGCATGAGTGGTATCACGGGTGTCACGTGATAACGTGATGTACATATTGCTGTTCATATAAAAAAACACAAATCTTTCCTTTTTTAATTATTTATAATTAACTAGCTGTCCCGGCAAAAGTTGTTTTGCCTTAAAATAAAAAAATAATAATTAGGGGTGGAATACCCCTAATATTTAGGGGGATGAAAAATAGATGTTGGCCGATTCTCAGACCTACTCAATACTCACAAAATTTCATGAGAATCGGTCAAGCTGTCTCGGAGGAGTATGGGAACGAAAACTGTGACACGAGAATTTAACGAAAACATTGACACGAGAATTTATATTAAGTCTAGCTGTCCAAGCAAACGTTGTTTTGCCTTAAAATAAAAAAAATATTTAGGGGTGGACTACCCCTAACATTTACGGGGATGAAAAATAGATGTTGGCCGATTCTCAGACCTACTCAATACGCTCACAAAATTTCATGAGAATCAGTCAAGCTGTTTCGGAGGAGTATGGGAACGAAAACTGTGACACGAGAATTTTATATATAAGATTAAGTGCTGCAACAACTTTACTCATTGCCAGGCTCCAGGCGGCAGGTCTTTGCGAGGCACTTACTGGTTGTTTAAAATTTGCTATGGTTGTTTTGCGAGGACCCCGTAAGAGCGAGATACCGGGCGATTGCCCCATTCACCACCCCCTAAGACCGCCATTTACCACTGAATAAGAGTAGCAATCAAATTTCTTATTCTTCTTGACTATCTTTTAATTTTAATGGGCAGAAGAATACAAAAATTACTAAGTTATTCAAAATTGTTTATAATAATAATAATAATTGTTTAAAACCTGTTTTGTATATAAATATTTAAAAACATTATAAAAAACAATTTTAATTCAATAAGGCACCTTTCATAGACCTATAAAAAATGCTTGTTAATTTCATTATTTCCTGTACATTTTATTCATAAATTAGTTAATATTTATATTCACATCTTCTGAGGTGGAGTATGTTTAAAACCTGTTTTGTATATAAATATTTAAAAACATTATAAAAAACAATTGAAATATATTCACATAAGTCAACAGACAACAGTCTTTGATTTCATACATAAAAATGTATAATATATAAAAGAACCGGCAAATACAAACAATAATAATAAACTTTACTGGCCAATAAAACACTGTTACATTTATACATTACGTCGAACCACACACTAGACATGCAAGTCTGTATCGTGTGGTTCAGAGGATATCATTACACATAATAGATATGTTAGGTGCTAGGCTGACTTTAATGAAACAACTTAACAATATCATGCAACACTTATGACGTTATATTACAAAGTATATATATAATAAATAAATATCTATAAATAGTAATAAATATAAAATATATTAATACATACAATATATACACATATTAAGTACTACTGAGGCTTTATGTAATTAAAATTTGGTTTGAAACAATTTCTCACATTGATATATAGTCCAGACTTATTAAAAATTCTTTTATTTTTATTTTGGCTTGAGCTAGAGAACATTTATATATATATATATATATATATAAGTACAATATTTATTTGTACAATGATTTTGTATGCTATACAATTCTACGAAATATAATTACTCATACAAAAACAAACTGACGGCGCACGGCCACGGTGGAGTAGCGATTTAGCACACCGCCTTACTTCGTTGGTTGCGGGTTCGATCCTTGCACGTTATCCCTTTCAGACCTGAATTATTTTTTTACATCCGATGGATTTGGTAAATGCCAAGTATAATAAAAAGATTATAAAAAAAATATTGCCTTAAAATTTTGAAAACAAATTAGTAGTACTAAATTGAATAATTTATAAGGGAACTAGCTTTTGCCCGCGGCTTCGCTCGCGTTAATTTATCCCCTTAGGGGGGAATTTATCAAAATCCTTTCTTAAGGGATACCTACGTCATAGTAGCTTTATGCATGCAAAGTCTCATCCCGATCGGTTTGAAATTGACAAAGTTTCATACAAACTTTCATCCCCTATTTTATCCCCTTGGGGGTAGAATTAATCAAAATCCTTTCTTAGCGGATGCCTACGTCATAACCTGTACCTGCATGCCAAATTTCAGCCAGATCCGTCCAGTGGTTTGGGCTTTTTTGGATGATAATGGAATGGTGCACCCGCCTGCGCTAACGGTTTACGCTGGCGGGGCACCAGTGGGAGATAATAAGATGAGCATGAGGTCAGGTCAGTTAGCCCATCGTGACAAGCTCACCAGGAATTTGTCACGATGGTTTCCAGGGGGAACCGCGTGGAGGTCAACCTGACATGTTACATTGCTGGCAATGGGGTTATCAATCCACGTTACTAACAATCCCCTTTCCCCCAGTGGTTTGGGCTGTGCGTTGATAGATCACTATGTCAGTCACCTTTGAGTTATATATATTTAGACAGACAAAAGAAACGTTTTCAATTTAAAATTGTAAAATCGTTTTTAATTATATCTTATGTCTACAATTGTGCACGCCGGTTTTGAAAGGGTCGTGAACATTTGTATTCATAAGTATGATAAAAAACATGTATTTTCGTTAACACATACACAATGTACATAGACACCCAGACCAATATAAACATAGTCTGGGTGTCTATGTATATTGTGTATGTATTTACGAAAAAAATACATATGTTTTTTATCAGTTATCTAGTACAAGCAATTTTATGTTTTTGTTTTAATTATAGCTTGTGCAACTATCTACTGGCCCCAGTTCGCCCGGGTGTACATATAATATATATATAAACCTTCCTCTAGAATCACTATCTATTAAAAAAACAACTTCTGTATTTTTAAAGGTTCAAGCGTACATAGGGATGGACAGACAGCGACAGCGACTTTATTTTATACTGTATAATGATATGTTATTCTTATGTATACTACTCTAAAGTGTCATCAAAATCTGTTCTTTTAGATTTTTCGTGAATGAGTGAATAATTAAAATTCATTCAATAATCTATCCATACTTACAACTATTCATCTATATAATATTAGTATGATTATACCTAATAGCTAGCGACACCCGCGACTTCGTCCGCGTGGAATTTAACTTTATTTTTCTAAAATAAAAGTAGCCTAAGTTACTCCTTATTACATCAGCTACTTGCCAATAAAAGTCCCGTCAATATCGGTCCAGCCATTTCAGAGATTAGCCGGAACAAACAGACAGACAGACAGACAAAAATTGTAAAAATTCTTATTTTGGTCTATGTACCGCATTTATATCCATATGCATGTAGTAAAAATCGGTTATTTCAATATTACAGACAGACACTCCAATTTTATTTATATGTATAGATTTATTTATAGCCTTTGTGCTGACGATCAGCAGCTTCTCCCACGACATAGGCCTCCTCAAAGACTCCAGGCTCCTCTGTCCAACGTCTTCCTTCTCTATGTTGCTCCCGCCACTGCCCCTATATCATCTTCCCACCTCTTTTTCTGTCTCCCTCGTTTTCTTTTTTTGTTCTCTTGGATACCAATCTACTTGGTCCATTTCTCTT
This sequence comes from Achroia grisella, assembly GCF_030625045.1. Taxonomy (NCBI): domain Eukaryota; kingdom Metazoa; phylum Arthropoda; class Insecta; order Lepidoptera; family Pyralidae; genus Achroia; species Achroia grisella. The sequence continues at coordinate 625,715 of NW_026712988.1, forward strand.
TCTTACTTCGTATTGCATATCCTGTCCACTTCCATTTAAGTTTCTTAATAGTTTTGACTGCATCTGTCAATTTGTTCAATTCTATAACACGCATGTATTATACATATAAACCTTCCTCTTGAATCAATCTATTTATTGTTGAAAACTGCATTAAAATCCGTTGCGTAGTTTAATCCCCTCCGATTGATCCCCCGTCCAATTCAAACGGGGACCAAAGTTACGACGGCCTGAGCCGAGGTTCGAACCCCTAGCGGTGCCCTCACTCTTATCCGTATCAGCCGGGAGTTGGCCTTCAGCCGCTTCATAAGTCCTTCCACATGTTTGGAGTACCATCTGCACTCGCCCCCTATCGTCCGGTGAAGCTGTAAAGGCCAGCTGCGGCCAACAGCATTAGAGTAGTCCGAAAAAAACTTAATTTAAAAGATATAAGCTAACAGACAGATGCTGCGACTTTGTTTTATACTATGTAAAGATAATGAACATTTTTGACGACCTCGGTGGTCTAGTGGTCTAGCACACCGCTTTACGACCGATGGTCGCGGGTTCGATTCCTCGCACGGCACAAACATTTGTATTCATGAGTATGATTGTTTGTATCGGTCTGGGTGTTTTCTATGTATAATATGTATGTATTTACAAAAAAAAAATCTATGTATATGTATCAGTTATCTAGTACCCATAACACAAGCTTTAGCTAGCTTAACTTGGGTCTAGATGGCGCTGTGTGAATTGTCCTGAGATTATTATTATTATTATTATTGCACTAACGGCATACGCTGTCTGTCTAATAAAAGATATATTTATTAATCAACTAAACCAAATATAAGCAAATTGTATAATCATATATTTTTTATGCTACCGCTCATTCAGAAAGCAACTCTTCGCAAGAAGACCGAAAAAGATAAGATAAGATAAAGATTTGTTGTCTATAACTGTGTTACGTCATAGTGTTATGGAATCAACAGTTTTATCATTTCGGACATACAATGTAAAATATACTTAATAGAAATAAAACGCACTATAGCTTAAACGTAAACTAAGGGAATATTATGTGAATTTATAACTTTCTCTCTTCTCTGAATTCATTTTTTTCCATTTAACTCTCTTTAGTTTTGTGACTGTCAGACTATTTGGTATATATTTAAGTTTATTGCATATATATGTATATATTTATGTGTATATAGGTATCATATTTGTATATATTTATGTTATATATTATTGTATCTCTTAAGTATATATATATATTGTATATATATTTATATTTTGTTGCATTTTGTTTATGTTTATAATTTTGCACCGCCAACAATTATTCTCTGCACCACCTATGGTTGCCTGGTAGAAAATGCCGCATGGTGTTAAGTCCGCCAAATGTACTATATATACTATATATTATATTGTGTGCATTAAAGTTAAATAAATAAATATAGTGACTGATCTAAAAATTTTATATTATTTACTTTCTCTATATTTGTTCTGTCAATAATAATATTAAAATGAATGAATGAATGAATGAATGAATTCTATATTTTTATTTTATTTAGGTTAATTTCTAGATTAATAGATGCCAACCAATTTATTACAATATTTAGTTTATTATACATTTCTGTTGCTCTGTCAAATAAATATTTCCCAGCGTTTTTAGGATTTTGCGTGATTATAAACTGCCGAATAGCAAATTTTCAAAGTATAAATAGTAAGTTACTAATATAACTATTGCAACTCTATAACATGTTTAAACTGAATTAATAATATCTCAGGACAAATCACACAGCGCCATCTAGTCCCAAGCAGAGCTTGTGTTATGGGTATTAGACAACTGATATAAATACATGGATGATTTTTGTTTCCTAATCTAAATAAATAATATACATAGAAAACACTCAGACCGATACAAACAATCATACTCATGAATACAAATGTTTGTACCGTGCGAGGAATCGAACCCGCGACCATCGGATAGTAAAGCGGTATGCTAAACCACTAGACCACCGAGTCGAATAGCGAAATTTATTAAAATAACAAAGTATAAATAGTAAGTTACTAATTTAACTATTGCAGCTCTATTATCATGTTTTAAGCTAAATTGTTCTGTTACAAATTAAAATTTTAGTTCTTTTGAATTTGAGTTAGGCAATTCTACTAAACGGTTACATACCGCAAAGTCTACTATAAATATATTTCTTTTAATAACCGTAATCCATGACCTCACTGTTTAGGCACAAATTGAACAATAGTAACCGATGTTAACAACACATGCTGCAAACAAAGCAGATCTCGTATTGCACAATAATAAAAATACAGTTCTAAAAATAATACATTGTGTACATCCATTTTCGCAAAGACTTCGTGACGCAGTTTATTTTAAAATTTTCTGTTTCTTAATTTTCTTAATTCTCAATTTAGACTATGTCTATTACACGGGCTCGGTGGTCTAGCGCAGTGAATCCCAAATAGTTTTTGCTGCGTACCACTTCTATTTATTTATTTATTTATTTATTTAAGCTTTGCATTCCATAATTTTACAGTAAATCTTAAAAACTTCAAAAAACTTCAAACCTTGCGTCTCCCTTATTGTAGCAATCACACTAATATTATAAGTGTGTAAGTTTGTGAGTGGGTACGCGCACCCCCAGGGGTAAAGCAAGTCTCGTGTTGCACAATAATAAAATTACAATTCTAAAGTTTCATTTTCGCACAGACTTCGTGACGCTGTTTGTTTTCTCAGCTGAAAACAAAATTTTTTGTTTCTTAATTTTCTTCATTCAAAATGAAGAATATCACATCAAAATATCTATATTCATGTAGGTCTATTATACGGTCTCTGTGGTCTAGCGATTTGGAACACCGTTTTACTTCTGATGATCACGGATTTGATTCCTCGCACGCTACATTTTAATTCATGAGTATGATTGTTTGTATCGGTCTGGGTGTTTCCTTATGTAATGTATGTATTTACAAAAAAGTATCTAATATTTTTGAGAGCTTGTATTATGGGTGCTAGACAACTGATAGTATTTATATCAGTTGTCTAGTACCCATATCACAGGCTCTGCTTACCGTGGGACTAGATGACGCTTTGTTAATTCTCCATAGTTACTTATTTATAACAGACTCTTTTGATGTCAAATCTATCGTCAGTTCGGAGTATTAAGAAGAATTGATATGTATCTGAGCTCTTAATCTTTTCAAATGAGCTGCAACGTTACAGAAATTCAAATTCATTTTCAAATTCAGTTAGAGATAATTTTGAGACCACCAATTACCATCAAAATATCTTTATTCATGTAGGTCTTACAGACTTATGATATGTCAAATCTACCGTCAGTTCAGAATGATTTCGAGACGAGAAGAACTGACAACAAACTCAGCTCGTATTCTTTTCAAATAAATGTTGTACATATTTACAATAATACAGATTCATTTTTAAATTCTAATTTGGGAGAATAGAGTGACTATCAGCAAATGCTTTCCTTCTTTCTTCTTCTTTTCTTTCCTTCTATAGTGGCGTCACCAGTTGAGAATGCCTCTTCTTATCCCATCTAGAATGGGAGTCGTGAAAGTATTATTATTATGAATATTATTAATTTATCGTCTGTATTGACTACAGATAAGTGTCATATTTAATGTACAAAGATAAACATTATCTGTGGAATTCATTGATATCTTATTTGTTTAAATGACTAACATTCACAAAAATATCACATTACTGCACTATGGTCTCACTCTAGAATTTTATTAATATACATTCTTTCCTGATTCTTTACGTCTATCTTCTCTCTTCTCTCTAATATATAAAATTTTCGTGTAACAGTGTTAGTTGACATACTCCTCCGAAACGGTTTAACCGATTTTCATGAAATCCATATCTGTTTTATACCCCTAAGTGATAAGAGTCGTCCAACCTCTAAAAAAACAAATTGGTGAATAAGTGAATTTTTAATTTACAGTAAAAAATTTTTTTTTACATTCAGCATTAAAAATACACACATACATTTTCACAGTTCTACCATTCAACCCTATTTTTAATAATTACTAATCAAAATAAAAAATATATATCCGGCAGATCTATTTTTATGCTTCTATGATCTGGGTATAGCCCAGATCACTACAAACATACTAGTGAATACAAAACTTTGTACCGCGCCAGGAAATGAAATCGCGACGATCGGAAGTAAAGCATCGGATTTGTCATTAAAAAAATAAAAATAAAAAAAATATATCCGGCAGATCTATTTTCATGCTTCCTATACCCAGATCACTACAAACATACTCGTGAATACAAAACTTTGTACCGCGCCAGGAATCGAACCCGAGCCATCGGAAATAATTGTAATTGTCAATGATTTGTCATTGAAAATGAACATTGCAACATATTGTATATCGTACTTATAATGTAACAGGATATAATAACAAACTATGCAAAGTTGATTAACAATAGTGTTATCGTGTTTATTATGATTTGCAAATTTTCTTTGTGTGACTATATTAATTCTCATGTTAATGTATGATTGTATGTAATTACATATCATTCGCTGTAATCAACAAAACTCATACATTTCCAAGTAGCGAAACATTAGCTGGCATTGTATTTAATTTATTTTCATTGCTGGTATTTATTAATCCTTTTTACGGCCTCTTGTCTATGGTTGGAGTTTGTTTTTTATTGGGATGTTTGGGCTATTGTCAGGTGCCTGTAGCACCTGTAGCACTGCGACCTATATAGATCTATTGTGCTCGTCCTTTTTGAGAGTTCGCTGCCTAGACCCGTCAGGGACAAGAATTGAAGGATATTCTTAGGAGCGATGGGTTTTATCCTCGGGAAAGAGTGTAAACTTTCCAAAGGAGATACTTCGTTTATGCATGAGTGGGCTACAACCACATAGGATGTGTAGTGGCGTTTCCTCTTCAGTTTGGCAGAATCTGCAGATATTTGTTGTGCATAGCAATTTGCAGTGTCCTGTGAGGGACCTAGTCATTATGCATATGTTGTTTTTACTCAATAGCAGTAGTCTATTGGAGTATTTGTTCGAGTGGCCCAATATTTGGGCTTTTGAATGTCGGCCTCGGTGATCTAGCGGTTTTGCACACCGCTTTACTTCCGATGGTCGCGGGTTCGATTCCTCGCACGGCACAAAGATTTATATTCTTGAGTACAATTGTTTGTATCGGTCTGGGTGTTTTCTAAGTATATTTAGTATGTATTTACAAAAAATGTATCTAAGTATTTATATTACTTATCTAGTACCCGTAACACAAGTTCTGCTTAGCTTGGGACTAGATGGCGCTGTGTGAAGTGTCTTGAGATATGGTGTTTCAGGCGTCCATAGACTACGGTAACCGTTTACCATCAGATGGGCCGTATGCTTGCCACCTACGTACGTACGGTAAAAAAAAAAGATTATGTGTGTGTGTATATAAATGTAGTGTAAAAAAAAATCTATACCTACTCGTACATTAACATTACTTATTATTAAAATCTGTTTATATTGTTAAATGTTCAATTAAATGTAATAAATAATAAATCAACCATGAAGAAACTCGAATGAGTAATATTATTAGTTAATAATAACCCAGTTATCAGCAATTAGGTCTGTAAACAGAGCATTTTCCTATTAATTTTGAAATCATTTGTATAATTAATTTCCATCTTTACGTTTGTTATAATTTTATATGTATTTTTAATATAACCAGTGCCGTAGTTAAGTAACCAAGAGCCCTGGGGCAAATAAAAAAATGGGGCTACATTACAGTTTTATTAAAACGTACATATCGCCATCCGTCAAAATGACAACACTGCCAACCCACAGAAAGAATTTAGGGGAATTCCGAAGTATAACTTTCGAAATTCTCTCAACTGAGTTGCCATGATTAATGTCGAGTTGCAACATATTTTGAAAATGGGAGTAATTTTCAAAAGTTCAGTTCGATCGAGATTTTCTGGTGAGGGTTCGAGGGCCCCTGAGCTTGAGGGCTCCGGGGCACTACCGCGCCTAGCCCCTAGGTAGCTATGCTACTGTATATATAACCACTAGCAGTGCCAATCGACTCGATCGATTAGATTTTTGTAGTCTAGTCGTTACGTAGCGAATTTAAAATGTATGCTTGCACGCTCAAATTAGAACATTATGTATTTAATATTTTTTTTTCTATGTTACTCTTATTAATATTTTCTTTTTTTTTTCTTTTCGTTTAATCCTTACCACTCAGTTAAAATTATATCAAATTATACTGTGAACTATTTACATTATTTTTATTATACACACACCGCACAGTCAATCACCAATTATATTGCTCTTTTTATGTTATATTTATTTTAATTATTGTTTTCACGTACCCTCAAATGGGTTGAAGCTGAAAATCAGTGTTTTATTCTTGAACAATGTTCCACGCTGAGCTTCGACCTTGTATTGCTACAGATCACATATAATAACACAATTTTATAAATCTTATGTCGTATTATGTATTGTCTATTCTTATGAACATGTTGTGTGTGATTAGTAACAAACAAATAAACGATATATCTATCTATCTAGTGTTGATTTTTTTTTCTACTTTTTTTAGTAAGTAAGTCGTTTATTTGCATTACAGACAGATATAAATAAACAATCAAGCCACAGTGATGATATCAGCAGACAGCGCTGTAATATGCCTTTTTACAGTAGGCATGCAATTTTTTATTACTAAGCCTAAAAATTACATACGTTTAATACAAAAACAATTATATTCTAATTCAATATTTAACAATTATTATTATAATGTTTTTACAATTGTTATTATTATCATTATTACAATTATTATTCTTATTATCATTACATTTTATTTTACATTTATTAATATTATTTATAATTTAAATTAGCTTTTGCCCGCGGCTTCGCTCGCATTAATTTATCCCCTTAAGGGTGGAATTTATCAAAATCCTTTCTTAGGGGATGCCTACGTCATAGTAGCTTTATGCTTGCAAAATCTCAGCCCGATCGGTTTAAAATTGACAAAGTTTCATATAAAATTTCATCCCCTATTTTATCCATTTGGGGGTAGAATTAATCAAAATCCTTTCTTAGGGGATGCCTACGTCATAGTAGCTTTATGCTTGCAAAATCTCAGCCCGATCGGTTTAAAATTGACAAAGTGTCATATAAAATTTCATCCCCTATTTTATCCCTTTGGGGGTAGAATTAATCAAAATCCTTTCTTAGGGGATGCCTACGTCATAGTAGCTTTACGCTTGCAAAATCTCAGCCCGATCGGTTTAAAATTGACAAAGTTTCATGTATTGGACGGATGGAAACCTTATGAATATGGGTTGCCATTCGTCCAAGTTACCCCGGATTTGTCCTAGTTTAGAGGGCATCCGGGGTGATGTAATTTTTTTATGTTTAATATTAAAGTATAATAATAATGTTTGTTTTATTTTAATAACAAAAAAATCGAATTGATTGTTAAAACAATTTGTAACAAACTGTAATAAGATTCGGTTTTGTTAGGTACATTTAAAATTATGATAAAAAATTACTGCATTAAATTTTAAGGTCTGAAATTAATTTAAAAGGTGATTTATGATATTTTTAACAGTTTTTTATTACACTATGTTTAAAAAAAAACCTGTTGACATGTCCGAGTTGTGGTCTCTAAAATCCGGGGTTTTCACGCGTCTTGTACTGGTTTCTAAATTTTAGAGATGGCAACCCTATGTATACAACAATATCTAAATGCTTGTATATGATAACGTTATAATTTAGCCTTTGTTATGGGAGAATGTATACACCAAAACTGGGGTCAGCTAGGTATAACGGATGTCAATAAACATATGACTAATTTTATTAAAAACTAACTGTTCCAGCGATTTCGTCTGCGTGGAATGTAACTTTTTTTCTAAAATAAAAGTAGTCTAGGTTACTAAAGTAACCTTATTACACCAGCTACTTGTCAAGAAAAGTCCCGTCAAAATCGGTCCAGCCATTTCAGAGATTAGCCGGAACAAACAGACAGATAAACAGACAAATATTGTAAAAAATGTTATTTATACCGTATTCATATGCATGTAGTAAAAAACGGTTATTTAAATATTACAAACAAACACTCAAATTTTATTTATATGTAGAGATTTTTATTTTATTTCTTTTTAAATTTAGGGACTTTTATACCATCTAAGTACATGTCAGACCCATTGTACCCTAAAACCAATCACTCCATTACCTCACCAGTGAACAAATTGCCTTAGCCACACCGCCCGAAGGATCGGCTAAAACAGTTTGTATGGCACCAACATCCAATATACTTATTTCATGGTCTGACGTTATTCCATGTCGTAGACTCTCGTTCACACACACTCCATCAGCAAATGATATACATCCTCTATTGTTGGTACAATAGAGGAAAAGCAATTCACAAAATTGTGAAGTATGTGGTCATACTTCACAATTTTGTGAATTGCTTTTTTTCATCAGGTATGCAAACTTTGCCGATGGATAATGTCCAGAACGGAGTCTATGCATTTTTACAATGTAACAACGTGTACCCTTCACATAATTGCACCAAGGCACCCGGGGAGGTTCTTTCTGTATTGTCTTGTACCAAATGCCCTTAGAACGAGATATACTATCAAAATGGGTTTTCCATTTCTCAAATATAATTCTTTTGAATTTATGCATAACTTCTGAATAATAAGGAGCTATCTCTGTTGGTCTGCCATTTAAGACTGCTGATTTGGACAACCAATATGCCTCCTCATTTCCTTTTATTCCTATATGTGATGGAATCCACTGAAAATTCACTTGCACATTGTTCTGATTATACCAAAATATTTGTTCCAAAATTGTGTAAGCTGTCGTTACACCTCTGTGTCCAGAGGCGCAGCGAGCTAAATGAAACAATGTATTTTTACTGACTGTTAAAACAACAAATTTTTGATATCTCTGTGCAATCGCATGTGACATTGCTTCTGAGACAGCAACCAATTCCACGGATATTATGGACACACTCGACTCTAATTTAAATGTTCCTATATTCTTTCTGGTCTGATCATAAAAAGCCGCTCCCTGTCCACTCACACATTTTGAGCCATCAGTATAAATCCGATGCTAACTACTAAATTTTTTGCATAGTTATATGTGTTGTTGTATGTTACTCTTCAATAAATTTACATCCTGGTCAGTTTTTGAACCTTTCAGACATGACAGATCATAATTTATATTGATATTGATGTAGGTTACCCAAACATTTAACCTGAATATTTCTAATAGGTAAGATGCTTGTACATTATCAGATTTTGAGTCATTGTAACTTGTTACAAGAAGCGGCTTTTTTTTCTTTTCCCAATAGGTTACTTGAGAAAGAGTACTAAGCTTAACAATTGATTGTTTAGTTACATTATGTGACCACGATAACATTTTCAAGTTATATTTGTATGCTAAATACAATCTTCTTAGATATAATGGTGGAATGCAAAGTTCGCATTCCATTACATAAATAGGAGTAGAGTTTATAAATCCTCCTATAATTCTCATGGCTTGATTTTGTATTTTATCAAGTTTATATATATGAATTTTGGCGCAATTATCATAAATAAAATTTCCGTAATCCAATCTGCTTCTTATTAGTGAAATATATAAAGTACATTAATGTTTTGGGTGCATGCCCCAACCAGATCCAGCTAACACCCTTAAGACATTTAAATATTTATTACATTTTTCTGTAATTTCATTAACATGCTTTCTCCACAGTAATGATCTGTCCAACCAAAAACCCAAATATTTAATGCACTCTACAGATGACAAAGAAATATTGTTAATTTCTAGTTTAATTTGCTATTTTCTATGTCCTCGACTAAATGTACAGATTTTTGTTTTCCGAATCGAAAGTTCTAAGCCAAGTTCTTGTAATATATCATTGATCATGTTTAACGCCTGATGAATATTGTATTGACAAGTATTCAGATCTTTATGATTGAAAAATATCACAAAATCATCGGCATATTGTGCTATTTCTACACTTTGTATTTTTTTGCAGATTTCATATGTAACTATATTGAATAAAAGGGGAGACAATGGATCATCTTGGGCTAAACCTTGATCTGTACTTCTAATGATTTCTTTGCCGTTACATTTAATTTTGAGATTACGTTTACTCAAAAAGGACCAAATATATTTACAAAATCTAGCTCCAGTTCCCAGATTATCAAGAACAGATACTACCTTGCTAACCATTACATTATTGTAGGCGTTTTTTACGTCTAAAAAGCAGGCTACTGTTGCCTCATTTTTTGAAAAACCGCTTTGTATATAACTAACTAGTCTAACCAGACAATCTAAACATGATTGAGCTTTCCTGAATCCAGACGTAAACGGTGACACTACTAATTCTTTTTCTATGTACCATTCGATTCTTTTTCCTAACATAGCATGAAAAAGCTTACATAAACAAGACATGAGAGATATCGGTCTCCATTTTGATTCACTACCTGTCTCATTATTTAATTTAGGGATAGGGACAACTGTTATATTACGCCACTGAGTGGGTACAACTCCGAAATTAAATATACAATTATACAAATTAAGCAAGAACAGTTTTCCGCAATCAGGTAAATTGTATATCATTGAATAAGTGATTTGATCGTCCCCAGGTACAGTGTCTTTCTTTTTTAAGCAAGCTATTAGTTCATCTAGTGTAAACTTGGATTCCAGTAAATCATTTTGAGACTCTAATATAGGTGCTCCATTAACTACAGTATCTGGGGCTAAAGAATAAAGTAGGTTTTCACTTACATGAATAGGAGGGTATGTTTTATTTTGTGATCTTCCCTTTAACCAACGCATTCATCGCCATATATCTTTTACTGATGTGAACGTCGTTACAAAATTCTTGCCAATGAATGAATTTAGCTTGTTTAATAAGTCGAGTGGCTTTGCCTATTTTTTCTTCTAATTTGGTCAAGTTATTTGGGGTTGGATTTCGCCTAAATGTACTTAATGCAAGCCGACGTTGTGCTACTACTTCAGATAACTTTGGTGTCCAAAAAGGTTTAGGTTTAAAGGTTTTCTCCTGGTATGTATAAACTTTGATTAACGGAATGTGACGTTCCACCGCTTTATTAATTTGACACTCAAAATAATCATATGCTTCTTGGATATTAAAATCCCTCCACTCTTTTATATTAAAATGTGTCAATGGCTCAACTAAATATTGACTGTAGGCGTTCCAGTCTGCCCTTTTAAAGTTACGTTTGTTTTCAAATTTTGTGATATTTTTTCAAGGTTTTCATTTAGAGTCTGCAAGTTAAAATCAATAACAAGATGAGATGATACAAATGTAATATCAGGGGAAGAATTTTGTAGATTATTATTTACAAGTTTTATTCTAGTGGGTATACCATTATTAAGGGTTGTAAAGCCTATCTCTAGGGAAGAGTCCTGTAATTGTGTACCTCTAGTATCATTTTTATAGGACCAATTCGTATGGTGGCCATTAAAATCACCTGCAATTATGGAATTATTTTGAACCAGAGAAAATAAACTGTTCCAATCTGCTAAATTGGTATGAACAGAGGAAGGATTAATGTATTGTATTAATAGAACATTTTCTAAATTATTGCAATTCAATATTTTAACCCATAAATTTTCTATTCCAGGATTATTAAAGTAAGTTGGGTTTACATAAGCCTGAATTGTTTTGTGACATAAAATTGCTACTCCACCGTACGAATCAGACCTATCTTTTCGAAATACATTATACCCACTAATATTCAGTGAAGTTGTTACATCTAACCACGTTTCACTCAGAATAGCAATGTGTATTTTATTTTGATTTAAAATTATTTCAAAACTATTGAGATTTGGGCGTAGACTTTGACAATTCCACTGAATTATGTTAACGTCAGACCTTTTAACTACTTTATCCATTATGTTGAAATATCTTTTCTATAATTTTGCCATCCGTAAAAATATTCATCACAAAAGATTTGCATTCCTCAAAAATAATTTTACCCAATTGAACAATTTTGTCTTTCATAAATATAAATCCAGCTTTCCCTTTCTATTAGTTTTTTGATTTATTTCAACTTCATTCTCCACAGCAGTTGGTTGTTCACTGTTTAATAATACGTCCTTCGCATTTGTAATTGATTTACTGTGTTTATTAATTTCTTTTCTTTCAGCTTTTTTATTCGATGTTACTGTCTGTCGTGATGTTTTTATTTATTGATCTTCCTCTGCACTTTTTTCGGATACATTTACTTCATCCGATTGTGAGTATATGTTTCCTCTAATTACTACATCGCTATAGGTCATCCTAGTAATATTCGGCGTCTCTGTATTCATATTAGGATCTGGTCTTACATTAAACTGGCGTAATGGAAATACATATGCCTCAATTTTAAAACGGCAACCATAAGCGTAAACATGTTCTGGCAAACACGAACCTTTAAAACCTATTCGAATCGTTTCGCTATCTACCCATTTTCCTTCACTATCTTGTCTTTTTAATCTCCGCACTTCCATTATATCTTGTGTCGATTGCAAGACTTTTCGTAACTCATCATTGTCCATGCCAATTTCAATTCCCTTTAGTATTCCATAAGATATATTAGTCTCGTTTGTAAATTGACTTCGATAACCCAGTTTCATTAGGTTTTCGGATTGAATCAGACTCATAGCACAGTCTTTATCACTGAACCCAATTAAAACTTTATACGGGCTCTTATACTTGGTTTTAATAACGTTTTTAATTTTCTCTTCTCTTAGTAACTGCACCAGTGCCATTTGCTTAGGTAAAATATGTTGTGACGTAACACATACTTCAGGATTTTCTTCCATTACGTCAAGGCTTCTTGACTCGTCATATGTCACTACAGAATTACTTCTTATCAATTGTTTCTTCTTCCTACTTATCACCGTTGTAAAGTTATCATCACTACCTTCTTCACTATTTTCTCGCACCCTCTTCTCATTCCGCCGAATTTGGTTTGCCTCACTATGTTCTACCTCCATATTATCATTTTCCATTAACTCATTCAATTCCTGTTCACATTGTTTAATAATTTTCGAATCACTCGCATCGTCATTACTATTTAATATATTAGGTTCATCGTCTTCATTATTTTCACTCATTTTCACATTTACCCAAGTGGGTAGATGCTGATAATTTAATAATTTCGCTTAGATAATTAAAAATAAGGTGCACGTGCGTCTACTTCGGCTTCCTGCACGGAGATATGTATAGATAAATAAAGAAACATACTATAAACTAACTATCTATGGGACACAGTTACCTAGATACATCAAAATAATAATTGCATTTAATAATGTCTAGTACGACAAATTCAATATTGTCTACTAAGCACTGCCGTGTCTAAACTGTGTCGCCCCACCTTACATTTTCCTATTGTTATTTAGTATATAAGATCAATATTTCTATGTACATATTGTCAGATTATTACCATCTGTAATATACATCGTCTCTCTTAAACAACATCGTATCATTTACCCGCAACAGTGGTGACCCCGACGTGATCTTTGACTGTCGTGGGTTTAGGGTAATCGTCGATTGCTTGTAGTTTCTCTTGTGTCGGTTTCATCCCTTGGCTCGTTATATGATAACCAAGAAAATCTAACTCATATTTGAAAAACCCGCATTTGCTCATATTAATAGTAATTCCATTTTCCTTTAAAGGAGTAAAAATAATTTCTAAATGTTCGTAATGTTCCTTCTCGCTCTCGCTGGCTATCAGAATGTCATCGACAGATGGCATTCTTATAAATTCAAAAAGTCTAAACGGAGTTATAATAGCGGTTTTCTCTGGCTCTGCAGTGGGAATGGAATGATAAGCCTTCCGGACGTCGATTTTGCTGAAGATGGATTTTCCACTAGCAATATACGAGAAATCCAATAACCTTGGAAGTAGGGAATGCAATCCCGATCCCGCGGGATCCCGATCTCGCGAGATCTCGTGTAATTTTTCGGGATCAATCCCGACGCATCATATGACGAGATCCCGTTCGAGATTGACGGGATTGGGCGGCAGTGAAAAAGAAATAAAAAATATAATCACACGATTATATCGTAAAGAACCAAACCAAGCAGATATTAATACGGCAGTACTAATCGAAGATGACTTGCGTCTTTAAATGATTGCAGAAGATTTGAATTTACGTGCTGCACAAACTAATAAATCGCTTCAAGAGGAATTAGAAGATACTCTGCGAGCTTCTAAAAGTCCTTTTGCACGTATATCCACGTCCAAGAGCTTAGACAAATTAGAATCTACCATTAAAAAAGAAATGGATTTGTTTGAGTGTGGAGGAACAAGGGGGCGATTTTTGCAGTTTGCATATAATTGCTTCGCCCCGCTGTTGCCAACCAGCGTTGAGTCGGAGAGGGCATTCTCAGCAGCGGGGTACATACGGACATTAGATGCCGTTTAGCAGATGAAACTATTAATACCCTTTGTTTTTTAAGGAGTCATTTTCAAAATCACTCTTTTTCCTAATTCCCTTGAAATAAGCTTATTGTTTTGATTACCTAATTTACCTACGTTAATTTCCTTACAACCTGATTATTATTTAGTTGGTAAGATTAAAGAATAAAGGTTTTTATTTTCTTTCGAGTAATATGTTATTTTAGTTAACCTCACTAACACAAACAAGCAGTTATTAGCATTTTCAGTCATCTGAATTCAACATTTTTTTAAATTTAGACGGGATCTCGAAAATTCCGGGATCCCGCGGGATTGATATTTCTAATCCCGCGGGATCCCGAATTTGCAATCTCGAGTCGGGATTGCATTCCCTACTTGGAAGTGGATATCGGTCCGGTACGGTAATATTATTCAATGCGCGGTAATCACCGCATGGTCTCCATTCACCATTTTTCTTTTTTACCAGGATGACTAAGATTGTGGTAACTTTCGAAAATAGTTTTTCTGAACTCTGGCGGCAAGTAAGGACGTACTATTTCAGTGGAAATGTCACAATATTTTTTTTTATTTGTATTTGGTACTTGAATTAATGACATACGTAATGATTTATTCTTTTTGAGTTGTTGTAACTCAATGTCATTCTGTTAGATGATACGAAGATACGAAGATTTACGTCGTTATTTGGGTATGGTGAATTTTTATACACCAGGTGGCACCTAATTCCACACGCTGCCAAGCATCAAGCTCCGCTCAATGTATTTTTAAGAAATAGCAAGAAAAACGATAAAACAATTATCGTATGGAATACGGAAGCAGAAGAAGCACACCTACAATGTAAACAAGACATGCGTGACGTCACAACTATGACGTTTCCAGAGTCGAACGCAACGATCGCATTGATGACTGACGCTAGCTTAAAATGTGTTGGCGCAGTTCTTCACCAAAAAATTAAAAACGAATGGAAGCCAATTTTATTTTTCTCCTTATCGTTAACAGAAGCTCAAACGAGATACTCCACCTACGATAGGGAGTTATTGGGAATATATATGGCAATAAAACACTTCAGACGATTAATTGAAGGTCGTGTTTTCACAATATACACCGACCATAAACCACTAACTCATGCTTTTGCGAAGAAACCTTCGGTGGACGTGTCACCTAGAAGGATCAGATACTTGGATTTCATATCACAATTCAGTACAGATATACAGCATGTAAGCGGATACGATAACACGGTTACCGATACATTATCATGAGTCGTCGAAACAATATCACTTCCAACCGTTATCGACTTATCCGAGTTAAAAAAAAGTGAACAGATGACATCCGACCTTTCAAATTGACACGTTATTGACGCACATCTAATCCTACAGTGAGATTTAATTTGTAAAAAAAAATCTTAATTTATATTGTTCATAATTAACTTTTATAATTTTATTTTTTGTGTGTGTAATATTTTTTTCTCTCAAGGCGGGAATATCTATGGGACACAGTCACCTAGATACATCAAAATAATAATTTAATAATGTCTAGTAAGACAAATTCAATATTGTCTACTAAGCACTGCTGTGTCTAAACTGTGTCACCCCACCTTACATTTTCCTATTGTTATTTAGTATATAAGATCATTATTTCTATGTACATATTGTCAGTTTATTACCATCTGTAATATACATCGTCTCTCTCAAACAACATCGTATCATTTACCCGCAACACTACCCACCCCGGCTTCGCCCGGGTGTACATATGTATATTACACATATAAACCTTCCATATATAAAAAATCCGTTGCGTAGTTTTAAAGATTTAAGCATACATAGGGACGGACAGACAGCGACAGCGGACTTCCTTAATACCCTCTCATTTTTATTTACTTGGAGAAAATCCCCCACGGAGACGTACAAGGAGGAGGAAAGCGAAAAAAAGGTACCTTTTTTTTCGGACAACTCTAATGCTGTTGGCCGCCGCTGGACTTTACAGCTTCACCGAACGATAGGGGGCGAGTGCAGATGACACTCCAAACCAAGGAAGGACTTATGTAGCGGCTGAAAGCCAACTCCCACCTAACGCATAGAACTTTAGTCAAATTCAAAAATCATTTATTCATGTAGGACATATTAGCCACTTATGAACGTCAAATTTTTCACATTATAATTTTAATTTTTTCCCTACCGTCTAGTTCAGTATATAGATCCAATTGAGAAGAACTGCCAAGAAACTTAATTGAATATTTTATTTGTTTTTTTTTAAAGCCAGTCTGAGGGCACTACTACGGTAGTAGTACGGAGGACGCTAAGGGTTCGAACCTAGGCTCAAGCCATCGTAATTTCGATCCCCGTTTGAATTGGACGGGGAATCGAAATTGTGAAATTGTTGATTTAAAATCAACATGTTTGAGTTAAACGTAATTTTAAGCTTACTTGCAAACAGATATTGTGTTAATAATGATAATAATAATCTCAGGATGCTTCACACAGCGCCATCTAGACCCAAGTTAAACTAGCTAAAGCTTGTGTTATGAGTACTAGAAACTGATAAAACTAATACATAGATATTATATATGATAAGATTCTTTTTCGTAAATTCATACATATTATACATATAAAACACCCAGACCGACATAAACAATCATACTTATGAATATATGTTTGTGTCGTGCGAGGAATTGATGCTGCGACCATCGGAAGTAAGACGGTGTCCTAAACCACTAGATCACCGAGGCCGTCATTGCAATAAACAAACAAATAAGCTATTGCGCTGTATTTATTTATAAATACACAAATATATTTTTTCATTTTCCTTAAGCATGACTCAATTTTCATGAATAACCTGACTTAATTTCTCCGTATTATGAAACAGTGTGACTTGTGCAATAAACAAACAAATAAGCTATTGCGCTGTATTTATTTATAAATACACAAATATATTTTTTCATTTTCCTTAAGCATGACTCAATTTTCATGAATAACCTGACTTAATTTCTCCGTATTATGAAACAGTGTGACTTGTGCAATAAACAAACAAATAAGCTATTGCGCTGTGATGTTGACAGGACTATATACTAGGATCCCCTGGTCGTATGGTCGGGCGGCGAAATAAAAATGCTCGGTTGTTATCTTGTACTTGGTAGGAAGGCACCTATCGGGTCGCTGTCTCGCCGGTGAATGCGGACCGCTGCTTTTTTTTTTTTTTTTTTTTTTTTTTTTTTTTTTTCGGACTACTCTAATGCTGTTGGCCGTAGCTGGCCTTTACAGCTTCACCGGACGTTATGGGGCGAGTGCAGATGGCACTCCAAACCCGCGGAAGGACTTATGGAGCGGCTGAAGGCCAACTCCTGCCCGACGTATACGACTTTAGTCTGAGGGCACCACTAGGGGTTCGAACCTCGGCTCAGGCCGTCGTAATTTCGATCCCCGTTTGAATTGGACGGGGGATCGATCGGAGAGGCGCCCGGGGGCGCCGGTGTGGAGCGCCCGGGCGCGCGCAGGCGCCCGGTTGAATGCGCGATATTGTGTGTTCGAGGTCGTCGTCTTCGCCGGCGAGGACGGTGTCGTGTGTGTGTGTAAAAGTGTGGTCGGGGTGGAACGGGTGGGCCCGTGGGGAGGTTACCTGCCGTTATGGGGTCGTCGGGGTCAATGAGAACGTGCCTCGGGCGACGTTGTCGCGTATGTCGGATATTACTCCTCGGTGCGTAGTCGACCGCACTGACTATAAGCGGATTAGGGTGGGATTGGGCAGAGTCGAAGTAGCGTCGAGACGCTTCCTTCATAAACTGCTTGATGGAGGGCAGATTAAGATCGCGGTGGAGATCTACGCTGCGAACGAACCACGGCGCACCGGTGGCTCGACGCAGAAACCTATTCTGAATGACCTGCAGTCTGTTGATTAAGCAGTAGGGTACGTGGGCGAATACGGGACTAGCGTAGGTCATGATGGGACGGATGCAAGCCTTGTATAATGTCAGCTTGTTGCGAAGCGACATTTTACTGTGCTTGTTAATAAAAGGATAGAGTCGCCCTAGTATAAAGGCGGCTCGGTCGCGGACACGCTTGATGTGAGGACGAAACGTTAGTTTCCTATCTAGGGTGACGCCGAGATATTTCGTTTTCGAAACCCACGGGATGTTTTGGCCGAATAGTTCGATCGGGTGATTCATAGAGTCGAATTCCCTGCTAAAGTACACTGCTGCACTTTTTTCGGGATTGACTTCTATGCGCCACCGACGGAACCATTCGCCCAGTATCGTTACGGCTTTCTGAAGCCGTCTGGCTATTGTCGCACGGGACTTGGCGGATGTAAAGAGAGCCGTGTCATCGGCAAACAGCGATATTTCGACTTTTAAGTCGGAGAATTTGGGGATGTCGTTGGTGTACAACGAGTAGAGCATCGGAGAGAGGACGGCGCCCTGAGGGACGCCGGCTCGTATGGGGTGCGGGTCGGATAACGCTCCGTTTATACGGTAGCGATAAGAGCGATTCGACAGGAAATCTCGTACAATGAGTACTAGCCTGTCGGGGACACCTAACTGATGAAGCTTGTAAATCAAGCCGTTGTGCCAGACTTTATCGAAAGCCTTAGCCACATCGAAAAATAGGACGCCTGTACCGCCTTTGGGGGACTTGGTGGCGAAGTACAGAGTGTTTTTGTGAATGTGCTCCGTGATGCGGTGCACTTGATGGACGCATGAGTGTTTGGCTCGGAAGCCAAACTGCTCATTGATGAGCAGGCCTTTGGAGTATATAAACTCCTTTAGGCGGGCGAGGAGGATTCGCTCGTACAGCTTGCCTATAGCCTTGAGGAGGCTGATAGGACGATAACTGGACGGGTCGGATTTATTTTTACCGGGCTTGGGGATGCCAATGACCACGGCTTCTTTCCAGCTGTCTGGAAATATAGCGTTGGACAGCGCCGCGTTAAGAATAGCGACGAGTAATAACAAAAGTTGGGATGGCAGACTTTTGACTAATCTATTCGATATGCCGTCTGAGCCGGGTGATTTTTTGATAGGTAGTTGTTTAACTAGCGTTTTGACCTCATCAAGCGTGACTGGTGAGAGGGATTCGGTGGGCGGGGTGGACGCGATGCGTTCGACTTCGGTGTCTATCTTCTCGAGATGACCTGCCTCGACTGGGAGCGTGCTGGGGGAGCATTGGGCTTCTAAGTTGGACGCTAGACACTCAGCCTTGTCTTCGTCGAAGAAGGCTATAGTGTTGTCGGGTCGGACTAGCGGGGGCATGTCGTTTGTCTGTTGGTCGGTTTTGAGAGATTTCGCTATGCGCCAGTACGCGGTGTGGCATGGCGTTATCTCTTCTAGGAGCTTGCCCCACCGACCGTCCCGGATCTGCGCGATGCGCTCCTTAACGCTACGCTGTAAGGCTCGCAGGCGCACCCGGTTCGGTTCGGAGGGGTAGCGATCGTACGCTCTAGTGGCTGCGTTCTTATCGCTTATTAACCTCCTTACGTCATCGGGGAGCTGCCAGCGACGGTCGTCCGTCGCCGGTACCTCCCTGGAGCAGTCCTTGACTGCCGACTGCAGGTGGTTAGTAAGCGAGTCGATCGCAATGAGAGTGTCCTCGGTGGACTCTATGACGTCGGGAATACGGTTTAGTATCGGTGTGTCGGTCGATTCGAGAGATTTCTCGAGTCGTTGCCAGTCTGTTATTGTTTTGGTTGGTAGTGGCGTGTCGGGCGGAGGGCCCAGAAGGAGGGTTACCGGTCGATGGTCCGAGTTAAGCTCGGCATGGACTTCTGGGGAGCTCACCCGTAGGGTTACGTTCCTCAGCAGTGCCATGTCCAGTATGTCGGGTCGGTGGTTCACGTTATGGGGATAATGAGTAGGGCGGAGCGGGGCGATTATCTCGAATTCGAGCGAGTCGGCTAGTCTGTCTAGTTTGTGGCCGTTTGTCGTGGACACGTGGCAGTTCCAGCGGGTGTGTTTACAATTCAAATCGCCAGCCAGAATGGTGGCGCTGTTGATATCTAGGAGGGCGCGTAGGTCGCTTTCCAGCAGTAGTTTGCCGGGAGGCTGATATACGGATGCCACGGCGAGCGGTCGGTGGCCGGTCATGCCGAGAAGACAGACGGAGGCCTCCATATGAGTGAGAGGCGGTGTTTGTAGCGGTATACAATGTAGGGACCGTTTATAGTATATGAGCGTACCGCCGCCTCTACAGGCGGTGCGGTCGTTCCTAACTAAGTTGTAATTGGCGATTCTAGGATCGCGGACTGAACGTTTCAGTAGGGTCTCCTGCACGAGGAGAATATCGACTTGGTGGTCAGTGAGAAAGGAGGCGATTTCCTCCTTTTGTTTTTTTAATCCGAACGCGTTAAAAAACGCTATTCGAACGGACCGAGGCTTTTCTCTCTGAGCTCGAGTACCCATAATTACAGGTTAAAATTGAGGATGGCGGTAAGTACGCCGATGTGCTCGCAGACGGCTGCGAGCCTATTTTGGGGCGACTCCTTATACAGGCGGAGCTTGGAGGCCAGAAGGGCAATCTCGTTAGGGTCGATGGTGCTGGCTAAGCGAGCGACCAATGCGAAGTCCTGCGCGAGGGAGCTGCCGTTGGCCTTGGGGGCCGCGGGCAGTGTTTTGGGGACGGGTTTGTGTATGGGCATGGGCGGGGCCGATTGGGCGGGCGGGGCCGACTGGGCGGGCGGGGCTTTCTGGGCGGGCGGGTTGGGTGCTACCTTGCTTACAATTGCCGGGGGTTTAATCCAGGCATTGTTAGCAGGCAGAGGGGCGGGTACGAGTGGCTCGGGTTGTGTTTGAGCCTTGGCGGGGGCACGTGCCGGAGCACGGTTGCCCTGGGTGTGGGTGGCCTTCTTTTTGGCGGGACGTGGGGCGCGTGAACAACCGCGGTAATTCGCGGTGTGACCCTCTGTGAGGCAGAGGGTGCAACTGGGGGGCGTGGGGGTGTTGGGCCTACGGCCGCAATCTGCGGTGGCGTGATCGCCTAGGCACTTGACGCACCGTGGGCGAGCGAAACAATTACGGGCAGAGTGCCCGTAGTTCTGACAACGGTGGCATTGTCTGGGGTAGGTACGCTTGCGAGGCGCCTCTACGGAGAGCGAGGATAGTTGGCAAACGCTCTTTATATCAAAGATCGATTTGCCTTCTGGGGATAAATCTAATACGACTAGAACAAGGTCGATAGCGGCCTTGTTGCGTGAGCGCGACTGGTACATACGATGTACCTCGTGCGCTGGGTAATTCTGGGACTGAAGGTCCTCAAGGATGGAGTCTGTTGAGAGCTCCTTGGGTAAACCGCGTATTACAACGCGGAGCTTTTTCTCTTCCTCGAGAGCATAGGTGTGATAACCTATGTTTTTCTCCCGCAGGAAGGTGGTGAGACGACGATGGTCGTCAGATGATGGGACTGATACTTTGATCCCTATTGAGGTAGCCTTAGCATGGCTGAAATTGATATGCTTGTTTTTAAGCATATTGGATACGGTGTTCCAGGCACTTTTGTCCTGGATGATGACGGGGGGCGGGGCTTTGGTCTCGGGGTGCGACTTGCGTGCACTCGGACCGGGGGCGGTTTTAGCGGTGCCGTCATGGGCACGCTTTGTTTTGGCTGGCTGGGAGCCCTGGGCCTTCTTGGCACGCTTGTTGCCAACAAGAATAAAATCGTCCTCGTCTGAGGAGACCGGGGGGATGGGAGAGGGGACGTCGCCGTCGCGGATGGCGTCGAGCTCCATACTAGGAGCGTCAAGCTCCGCGACGGAGTCGTCCTGCTCCATGGACGGAGAGGCGGGATCGGCCTGGTCGGCTTGGGTCGGGGGGAGCGGCGGGAGCCGTTGGGAATCGTCCTCGAATTCGTCAGTGTCAGTCTGAGTCATCATTGGGGACGCGGGGGGCGAGCTGTACACTAAGTGCACAGGCTTGGCGGCTTTGAATGCTATAAAAGCATTTAAGATGCCGGGACACTTTTTTTCCAGGAACTGGAAGAACAGAGGCATATCGGCCTCTGATAAGGACATTTTTTTGAACAGTGGTAATGTTAATTACCACTGTTCAAAAGAATAGAATAAGAGTAGAAATAGTAATATAATACAATAACAATGCAACAATACAATACAATAACAATACAATACAATGAACAATAGGGTACTTAAGATAAGGACGGTCGTCGGCGGGTGCAGCCGACGGTGTCAGCGGGGGCCTCCCTGCCGGGTGAGGCAGGGGGGTGAGTGCCTATTGATATGTGACCCTAATATGTAAGATCACTAATCTTATTGAGTGAAAAATGTGTACCTAAGCGAACCTACTTGGTGGCGTCGGCGGCGGGCGGCAGGCAGCAGGCGTCGGCGGGTGTTGGTGGCAGCGGCGGCGGCTCGGATCGGCGCGTCGCGCAATAGGCGTGACGCACCTCCCTAACTCACGACAGTCCGTGCCACTGAACGTCCACACACAACACTTCACTTGAACGAAGAGAGTTTCTCCTTCAGTCCTCACAACACAACACTACACACGCGGAAAGTCCGGTAGCACTGTGTCGGAACGGATGCCGAGAGCGCGGTCGGCCGCGGTCGGCGCGGGACACGGAGGCCCCGGGCCACGCTAGGTGCACCGAGTGCACCTAACACGCGGCGAAGTATATGAATAAGAACGCGCGAACGTAACTGCGCTACGTGCGCGCGCGCGGTGGTTTGCTCGAGGGAGCAGAGAACAGCGAGACGGCGGCGGGACTAGCGAGCACATACGTGCGTTCGCTAGCGCGTCGGTCAGCGGAATCCGCGGACCGCTGCGCGGCCGCGCTCTTTATATAGACGCCCGACGGGTGGCCTTCCCTACTGCAACTGTACGTTGCGTGATTTATTTTTATTAACAAAAATGATCTTACAAATTTTGCTTATACTAATTATATCTAATTGATTCCGTCGTGTACATTTCTCCCGCCGTCGCTATCCTGCGATTCTACTGGTAGCACGACGATTCGTTTTGTTGGTCTTCTCAGGGTGCGCCCGTTGCTCGTTGTGATGTCTACCACTCGCACCGTGTTGGGGTTATCTTTCCCGGGGTAGGTCTTCACAACGCGTCCCCGTGGCCATGTATTTCGGGGTAGGTTGGGGTCGCATATGATGACTGTGTCGCCAACCTTGGGGGGAACACCGGTACCTCGGGGCTCCCGCCGGTGTTGAAGTAAGGGTAGGTATTCCACCACCCAGCGCCTCCAGAACTCATCTGCTAACGCTTGTGCTCGTCGCCAATGATGTCGTGCGTTCATATCTCCTTTGTTGAACACTCCGGGATTAGGCACGTGTGAGTTGGGGCCGATCAGGATATGGTTCGGTGTTAATGCCTCCGGATCGCTCGGTGTGACGGACACGTGAGTGAGAGGTCGGGAGTTGACTGTATTCTCCACCTCGGCTAGCAGGGTCACCAATGTCTCGTCTGTGGGATAACGCTCGTGCAGCGTAACTCGTAGGGCTTCCTTTACTGACCGCACCATGCGTTCCCATACCCCGCTCATGAAGGGAGCAGCGGGTGGGATGTACCTCCACGCGATGCTGCGGTTGGTGGCCTCCTCTTCTAGTGCTGCCATAGCCGCCTTGAGTTCCTTTTCAGCTGCCTTGAAACACGTAGCGTTGTCGCTCCATATTTCCGTTGGACAACCTCGCCGAGCCATGAACCTCCTCAGGGCGGCGATGGCTGAATGAGTGCCGAGGGTATGCACCACTTCAATGTGTATGGCTCGTGATGTCATACACGTGAAGAGGGCGCCGTACCGTTTTTCTCGGTGCCGTCCGACTGTGGTTTCAATGGGGCCGAAGTAGTCCAGCCCTGTGTAGGTAAAGGGGCGAGCGTGATGCGCTAGGCGGGCGGCAGGCAGGTCACCGGTCGGTGGGCTTGTTGGCTTCTTTCTTCTTATCTGGCAGACCAGACACCCCTTGATGACGTTCCGTACTGTGGGTCTTATTTTTACAACCCACAGCCGCTGCCGTAGCTCATTCACTACCGCTTCTATACCGCCGTGGTGCATTGTTTCATGTATATGTTGTGTATACAGACGTGTATATCTGTGTTTCCCGTCTAACACGGGTGGGTTGAGTACATCCTTTTCTACGTTCGATGTTGCTGTAATTCGTCCTCTTAATCGCAGCATTCCGGTTGTGTCGATGTAGGTACTTAGCGCTGTCAGTCTGTCTTGTTTATTCAATGGACTTCCCTTTTTTATTCGCAATATTTCATTCCCGAAACTATCTTCCTGGCAGGCTCGCATCCACATTCTCTCGGCTTCAAGTAGGTACTGCGCTGGCACCGGGATGCTGGGCGTCGTTATTTTCGTTCTTCCATTTCTTGTTATGATTTTTTCATTATTCTTTTTTCTCCAGTCAACATCGCCCTTTTCATTCTGCTTGGTTCGTTTCTTCGTGGCGGCTACAATATTTCTTTGAGGTCGACAGAGATCGACAAATTGTAGCACGCGCGCAGTCGATTTGATGAGCGGCAGCCACCGCGAGAATCGGTCGATGTCAGGTAAGTGTGCGTGAGCCGTACTTGTAACGGTCACATGGCATCTCTCTCGCTCTTCGCCCGTGACTGATATCGCTGTCCTTGTTTCTCGCGGCCACTCGTTTTCTGGCTGATGTAAAAATGATGGCCCGTTGAACCATCTGTGCTGTGGTCCGAATTCGCTTGGTATACCTCGGGTGGCATCATCAGCTACATTTTCATGTGTAGGGACCCATCGCCATTCATTTTTTTTTGTTGTGTCTTCTATTTCAGCCAGGCGGTGAGCCACAAAGGTCTTAAAGGCTCTTGGTTCTGACCTTATCCATGCTAGGACTGTCCGAGAGTCGCTCCAGTATGTTTTACTCGCTATTTCGTAGTCGTGCTCCTCCGCCACGGTATGTGTGAGGCGCGCACCCATTAACGCAGCTTGAAGTTCAAGTCTCGGGATTGAGACGGGCTTGAGCGGTGCGACGCGACTTTTAGCGGCGGCCAAGGTGACATGTGTGGTACCGTCGGCTCTTTGTGACAGCCAGTACACTGCCGCGGCGTACGCCTCTTCACTGGCATCCACGAAGGTATGCAGATGATGGGTGACCACTGGTGTGACATCATAGCATCGTGGTATGCGTATCTTGTGTACAGTTCGCAATGATGTCAACCAAGTACTCCATGCTGGCTGCAGTTCTTCTGGTAGCGATTCGTCCCAGCCTGTTTTATAGCGCCATGTATCTTGCAGTAATCTTTTCGCTGGCGTTGTGATGGGTGATATGAGGCCAAGGGGGTCGAAGAGTGCCATGATGATGCTGAGCGCTTCTCTTTTCGTTGGTATCCGTTTGTTTTCTAATATATCTTGCGGCGTTTTTATTTTGTTAACTTGAAATCCAATTATGTCTTCATTTATATCCCATAACAAGCCGAGAGCTCGCTCAGTACCGCTCCCGCCAATCAGAACCGCTGTACTATTTGTCCCGCTCTCTGAAGTGTTGTCTCGCTCGCTTGCTATAAACTCGTCGATAGTATTGCGATTGTTTGATGCCCATCCGCTGAGTACGAAGCCGGTTTGTTTATGTATATAATCGACTTCTCTTGTTATTTTTCTGGCTTCTGAGATTGATGAG
Organism: Achroia grisella; assembly: GCF_030625045.1. Taxonomy (NCBI): domain Eukaryota; kingdom Metazoa; phylum Arthropoda; class Insecta; order Lepidoptera; family Pyralidae; genus Achroia; species Achroia grisella. The sequence goes on from NW_026712988.1 coordinate 651,705, forward strand.
AAGCTTTGTAGATAGTCGTCCATATAATGATTTCTTCGTATAGCAATTGCGGCGTCGGGATATATATGCGCGTAGTCTTCTGCGTTGCGGTTTTTTATATACAGAGCGGTGCAGGGTGATGACGTCGCTCCGAATATTAATGACGTCATGCGGTACTCGTCTGGGTCGCCCTCCCGCCGGTCACCTCTCCACAGGAAACGGAGCGCGTCGCGGTCTTCTTTCTTAATTTTTACTTGCATAAACATCTCTTTGATATCTGCAGAGACTCCGTAGGCGTACTGTCTGAACCTCATCACCACCCCAGGCAGTGATTGCAACAGGTCAGGTCCAGAAAGCAGCAGGTCGTTTAGGCTGAGACCTGCAGTCTTAGCGGAGGCGTCATGCACCAGTCGCGGCGGCTTGTGTGGCTTCGCTGGGTTCGCAACCGGGAAGTGTGGCAGGTACCATGTTCTGTCTTCAGCTGGCGGTGTCTTGGCGTGCTCTGCATACCCCGACGTGAGTAGGTTATTGATTCGTTCGTTGTATTTAATTTTCAGGTCTTCATCTCTGTCTAATCTCTTTTCGAGGTTATGCAGACGTTTTCTTGCTTCGGTGTAATTGTTCGGTATTTTCATGCTGTCTTCTCGCCAGAGTAGCCCAGTTTCATATCTTCCATTCGGAAGACGGCGACTTTCTCGTTCTAGTATTTTCAAAGCTCGCTGCTCTGGATCATTTTTTGGTTTTCTGGGTTCGATGCATAGTGACTCCAGCTTGAAGTAATTTTTCATCATTTCTTCTATGTTGACGTCATCTTTCTTCTCCACCAGGTGCCCGCAGAAAGTCACCGGGTTGCTGAGAGACGTCTTGCAACCATGCAGAACCCAACCTAGTAGCGTGTAGGATGCTACCGGTTGGTCACGACGTCCCGCCCGTACTTCTCTTGACACGATGAGATCCCAGTTATCTTGTCCTATTAATAACTTGGGGGAGGCACGGTGGTAGACGAGTTCTTCTTGTATTTCTTTCAGGTGACCACACTCCTTTATGTCGCTGTCGACGACCGACTGGGTAGTGATATCCAGTCGATCCACTGTGCGGACTTGATCTAGCTTGAAGATGGTTGAAGAGTGTTTGCCCTTGATTTTCACGCTGGTTGTCTTGCTGTGTTCATGCTTGACCATGGCGCCGACGCCCTGTATCCACATCGTGTTTGCCGGACCATCAATACCCAGGATGTCAGCCACCGATGTATCGATGAGTGTCACTGTGCTGCCTTCGTCGAGAAGAGCGTATGTTTCTATCTTGCTCTTCGGCCCTTGCAATATGACAGGTACTATTTTCAGATAGGCGCGACGTCGGAGACATTCTTCATTGCCTTCCATCGTAGAAGTTACCACCCCATGCTCTTCTGGTGGTTGTTGAAGCTGGTCCTCTTCTTTTCTGTCATGATGCAACAAGTGATGGTGTTTCATGTGGCATCCAGATTTGCCACACCATGGAGCTCTGCAGACGGCGCGTCGATGTTTACTTCTCAGGCACTTGTAGCATATGTTATTCTTCTTTGCAGTTTCCCATCTTGAATTAACGTCGATGTTATTGAATTGCTCGCAGTCAGGCAGCTGATGGTTGCGTTTGCACAGCGGACATACATTTTCATTGTTTTGCTTCATATTAGTAGCAAATGAATGTTCGATCTTCCGTCTCGCTCTCTCCCTTGTTGCCGTCTCGCTCTCAACGAGACGTTCCGGCGCGGCGTACGCTGCACATTTGTCTGCCTCTTCGTTTAGGAAGACAGACATTTTCTTCAATTCCGGGATGTCTTCCTTTTTCAGCGCGTAGTCGTACCATTTATTTTTTATTATAGGTGTGAGCTTCTCTATGATGAGACGTGTCATTTCTGGGCTGTGTAGATATTGTGTTTTCTTCAGTGCTTCAATCGTAGCGACTGTGTTCGCTATTTTGCCGGCGAACACGCAGAGATCCCGTGGGTTATCGGTGATCTTGCTCAGTGACTTGATTCTATCCATCTCGATGAGTATGAGTGCTTCTGGTCTTCCGAATCTTCTTTCCAGTGCTTCTATGATGACATTTGGTTCATGTTGACTCAGGAGTAGGCTGCTCACGGCGTCTAGTGCTGGTCCCTTTATACATTTTCGCAGGCGTGCTACGTTTTCTATCTTCGAGAAGTATTGCTGTGTATCTTCGTAGCTTGCCTTGAATGATAACCATTCATAAGAGAGGCCCCTGAACATAGGCAACTCTTGTATATATGCAGGCGGCTCCCTTGGTCGTCTTCTTGATGCTTGCAGTAGTGCTGTCGTTAATGTCGAAACGTCGATGGTTTGCTGCGGTTGCTTGAATTTCCTCTCCGCGGCTGCCTCATCTTGTTTCTCCTCCCGTGGCATAGGAACTTCTTTTTCGCGTGGCTGTTGATCAAACCACGCATCCACCCACGTGGAGTCTTCATTTTCTTCTTCAGAATATTCTTCCTCGGAGTCTTTTTCTGCCCGTAAACGTTGTAATCGCGCTATCTCCATATCTGCCTCTGCTTGCAGCTGTTTGATTTTTAACTTGGCCAGTCGTTCTTTAATCTCCAATTCTTCCAGTTTTTTCCTTGAGACCGTGGAACGGTGTGACCTCGCCTTCACTGTTTTCTGGGAGGTGTCTTCTCTATTCGGTGAGTCCTCCACTTGACTTGACTGCATAGAGGATTCGGCGCTTATTTCGTTTTCGGTGGATTCATGCGAGTTTTTCGTTTTAGTGCCTTCTTCATTCATGCTTCGCGTCACGACCATCTTGATTTTCTTCCTGGTGCAGGGATCCGGCTTCTCGAAGGACCACAATGATGTTGACAGGACTATATACTAGGATCCCCTGGTCGTATGGTCGGGCGGCGAAATAAAAATGCTCGGTTGTTATCTTGTACTTGGTAGGAAGGCACCTATCGGGTCGCTGTCTCGCCGGTGAATGCGGACCGCTGCGCGGCCGCGCTCTTTATATAGACGCCCGACGGGTGGCCTTCCCTACTGCAACTGTACGTTGCGTGATTTATTTTTATTAACAAAAATGATCTTACAAATTTTGCTTATACTAATTATATCTAATTGATTCCGTCGTGTACACGCTGTATTTATTTATAAATACACAAATATATTTTTTCATTTTCCTTAATTATGACTCAATTTTCATGAATAACCTGACTTAATTTATCCGTATTATGAAACAGTGTGACTTGTGCAATAAACAAACAAATAAGCTATTGCGCTGTATGAAAATTGAGTCATGCTTAAGGAAAATGAAAAAGTATACTTGTGTATTTATAAATAAATAAGCGCAATAGCTTATTTGTTTGTTTATTGCACAAGTCACACTGTTTCATAATACGGATAAATTAAGTCAGGTTATTCATGAAAATTGAGTGAAGAGTCAAGTTACTATAGTAAAAATACGCTTTGGTGCTGATTAAAGATTTTTTTTTATTTTTCAGCTACATATTATGCACCTGGGCTTGCTGAGGAGTACTACGATGGTGATTATTACTATAAAGGCCACCAAACGCAGTATGGACCTGATGAAATGAAACGTATTATTCAGTCAGGTGGTAAAATTCCAGATTTCGAACAAGACATATCAGATGAAGCTGCAGACATTTTAAATTTAGAGGACAATGAACCACAGCTCAATTCAGGATCGGAAGAATCTTTAAAAGAACCTGAATACGACGACGACTATCAGATAGAAGATAATAGATTAGAAGTTAAAGACCCGTCAAATGAGGAACCAAACCTGAATATAGATAACAAACTCTTGGAAGATTTACTTAAAACCAATGAAAATGTCGACGAAGCACAACAGGATTACGATGTTTTTCAACAAATACTTGGAGACAATGATAATGATATTGAAGAAAAGTTACTATATGTTGATGAGTCATCAACAGAAAACAAAAACGATGATAATGATAACTTGGCACAATCTGATTTATTAGATGAACATAATGATCAACAAGATAATTCTAATGAACGTAACAGTAATTCTGAGGAAATCTCCATTGCTGAAAATGAAAACAATGATGAAATTTCAAACGTGGCTGATGAGAATCCTACAAATAATTTCAGTAACGAAAATAATTCACAGAATTTTAATTCTCTGTCAAGTATAGACGAAGTCGTAGATAATAGCCTGGAAATGTTACAAAAATTTGATAACCAGAGTGATAGTAGTAAAACAGGTAGTAATAAAATCTTAAACAAAAAAGGCATTAATAAACCAGATGATCCTTCAATATCAGAAGATGATAGCAATGGTCAAACTCTAGTAGATTCTATTGAGAATAATAACAATGAATTTCATGACATAAACATTTCATCATTTGTAGATTCTCAATCCAACTTAAATGATATTATAGACGAAACTCGTCGAAAATTATTGAAGGAATCTGGTGAACAGTTTGAAAATCAAGATATAAATGACGATAGAAATATTAAAGAACAACTCAAAAATAAATCTGAAAACGTCTTAATACCTGAAGAAAATAAGTCAAGTAGTTTTGAAGAAAATCTTTTCCAAATTATTAATTCTCAAGTAAATGTAGATGACGTAGTAAATGAAAATAAAATATTAGAAAAATCTGATAAACGTGAAAATAATGAATTAATCAATGAAAAAGATGCTCTAGAACAACTTAAAAGTAATTCTGAAGTAACTTCAATTCCTGAAGAAAAAAATAATGCAGTAATTTCAAAACTATCTGATGAAGATTATTTAAATGGTTTAACCGAGGAAAAACTGTTAGAAATTGTTAATTCTCAACTAAATGTAGCCGAAATTGTAAGCCAAACTCACTCAATGTGGGAAGATGTTAACAATGAACAAATATTAAAAGAGACTGCTGAGAATAATTTTAGTGACATAAACATGCCATTATTTTTACCACCTCAATCGAACTTAGACGACATTATAGACGAAACTCATAAAATATTGGAGGATTCTGATAACCGGTATGAAAATCATGAACCCATTAGTGATAGTGAAAAATTAGAACAGTCTAATAATGAAGAAATTTCAAAATTGGTCGATGAGAACGTGAATGCGGAAAGTATCAATGGGATTCCTGAAAGTATGAAGCAATCTGGTATGAAAGATATCATAAATGAAACAAATAAACCTTCGGTAGACACTGGAGATAATATAAATAATATTGATAGTCAGGAACGACATATTCAAGAAATAGACGATAATTTTAATTTTAAAGACGGCGACGCATTGAATGTGAATCCTAAACAGGCATATTCTGAAGAAGACAAATTTGATGAGGAGTATATTTCTGATTATTGGAACAAAATTGGTTATAAAGAAAATATTCTACAAGATTTTGAGACCATACTATCTAGCAACGAAAATGTTTTGGATTATGAAGAAAAATATGGCAAGCCATTCGGAGAGGGGAAAGTTTTATCTCAAAGAGATTATTATTATGACTATATTAATGAAGACAAAGCCGATGATCCAAAGGATTTCGACAATGATAAGGCAATTGAAGAAATACTTAATAGGGATGTCATTGATGATTTAACAAATGTGTTAGATGAACCAGAATTAAAAATGGCATATGTTAATGATGCATTGCCTGCAGTAGACAAGGCAGACGTGGAAGAATCGAAATCAACCGAAAAAGAAATTCAAATAGAAGACAAAGAGCCCACGAAAACTATGAACGTAGAAAAACTATCAAGCTCTGAACTCGATGAACTAACGAATCAATTCAAAATACTACACAGTGAAGATTTTAACATGAAATCTGATAGGATTGAAAATGGAGCACCTATTCATATAAAACTGAGTTTGGATGAGCCTACAGAAGTCACTTCACCAAATTACCCTGAGCCTTACCCAACAAACAATGTCGTAGAATGGTTATTCGATGGAGAAGGTGTTGGCATTGAATTGAATATTACTGATTTCAATTTGACCAGCGTGTTAGGACATTACATGATCGTGAAGCCAGGTAATTACACGTTTTTAATATACATCATTAGATATAGATATAAGACTAGCTGTAGCTGTGAATTTAACTTTATTTTTCTAAAGTAAAACACCTTACGTCAACTACTTGTAAAAAAAAGTCCCGTCAAAATCGCTCCAGCCATTTCAGAGATTAGCCGGAACAAACAGACGGACAGACAGACAAAAATAGTTAAAAATGTTATTTTGGTATTATAGTACCGTATTTATATTCATATGCATGTATTAAAAAACGATTATTTCAATATTACAAACTGACACTCCAATTATATTTATATGTATAGATGTATAGATAATAGATTTACCAAAATTACAGAAAAGCTTACGCCAAATAATATATATATTTTTTTTGTAATATTTTTTGGTTGTAGGTTGAGACTAGGCAGTCAAATTATAGTATAGGAGAGGGAATGCACGACTCGTATTACCGGTGTCATATTATTAGGCGAAGTCCTATTTATTAGAATTTATTTTTTTATTTTATATTTTATTCGGATTTTTTTTTAAATATAAAGAAATATGGAACACAAGTATTTTCTTTCTTTTTTTTTTCTTTTTCGTTTCTTTCCCGGGAAAATAAAAAACAATTAACATTCATTCTTTATTTTTTATATATGTTTCTGAGGAGCAAGTCAGTTTTAACATATTTTTAATGGTTTTAACATATTTATAAAAATCAATACAATTATAATCGTAATTAAAAACGGTCCTCAACTCGCTATTTATTAAATTAGGAGTACGAACGTTGCGCGCGTGAATATTTTTATCTAGCGTAGATCGATCGATTTAATAATAAAAAACCGAGCACCGTTCAAATACGGGACAGAGTTTTTGAAGTGGTAGAGCAAGCTGTACGACCACACGTGGTTGTTCAGCTCGATTGGGCCGCTCGAACCGGGAAATACCACACCTCGGCAGAAAACCGGCGTTAAGCGTTATCGCGTTTCGCATGGTGAGCTGTGGGTTCCGGACGCCCCTCCCCCTCCCCCTATCCCTTTCCTACTTCCTTCCCCTACCCACCCCTTTCTTACATACCATGGCAGCGGATTATAAGAGATTTTTACCCCAGGGTGGTACCAGTAACCAAGTTACTGGAGAATCCACCCCTGAGATATCACACTCAGGCTGCCCTGCGTATTCTGGGGTGGGCAATACTCCGCTTTTTGGCCAAAAGGAAACCGAGCAAATCTCCATCGGCGTTTCCCTTGCTCATAGTCAGTTTTTGCAACATCAGGGGAATTCATTCCAATCTCAACGCCGTTCACCACCACCTAGAGACGGCGAGGCCCGCTTTGCTCTTCCTTACGGAGACGCAAATATCCTGTCCCGACGAAATTTCGTACCTGACCTACCCTGGATATAAATTGGAACACCATTTTATTCCACGGGCCGGTGTGTGCGCTTATGTCAGAGAGGATATTTGTTGTCGCCGTCTTGGTACACTTGAAGGTACTGACCTGTCCATTTTATGGTTGCGTGTAGATTGCGATGACCACCCCCGCATCTATGCATGCTTATACAGGTCCCATAGCGGTAACACCGAAACTGACCGACTCATTGAACACGTCCAAATGGCTACAGATTTTTTGCTCCAACAGATTCCCTCCACTGAGGTGGTGATTCTAGGTGACTTCAACGCCCATCACGCCGAATGGCTCGGTTCACGTACCACCGACTATGCGGGGTGATCTGTTTATGGCCTTGCTTTGGCATATGTTTTGATGCAACTGGTATCACCATGGTTGGTTGACTGGTTGTTGACCATATACCTTCACTGTTGGACCTTCTGCTGACTTCTCATCCGACGGATATCAGATCTCAGTGGAAGCCTCACTGGGATCCTCTGATCATTGTCTGATACGGAGCAAAGTGCCTCTCACGCGTCCTTCTTTGCCGCGATCTATTGGTCGACGTCGTGTTTGGCATTTTAAGTCGGCAGATTGGGATGAGATGCGAAGTTTTTTAGCATCTTACCCATGGGGGCGAGTTTGCTTCGCACTGGACGATCCTGATGCAATAGCTGAATCTGTCACCGATGTAGTACTTCAGGGAATGGAGATGTTTATTCCTAATTCCCTGGTGCCTGTCGGTGGTAGATCTCAGTCCTGGTATGGCGGATCCTGTAGATCGGCGTCGCGCCATAAGCAGGAATGCTTCCGTGCCTGGATTGCAGCTGTGAAGTCGAGTGATCCAGATACCAGTGCCCATAAAAGGATGTATAACTCCGCTTCCAGGTCCTTCAAAAGAGTTATAGCCACAGCAAAGTCGGAGCACATCAGCAGAATTGGTAGGAGACTGAAGAGTCTTCCATCTGGATCCCGGGCTTTTTGGTCTCTTGCCAAAGCTGCTTAGGGAAATTTCTGTCAGCCATCTTTTCCACCACTGCGCAGAGAGGATAACTCGTTGGCCCAACATGCTAAAGAGAAGGCCGATCTCCTTGGGTCTCTTTTTGCATCCAACTCGACACTGGACGATAGGGAGCAATCACCGCCGGTCATCTCGCGGTGTGAGACTTCTATGCCAGAGGTAAAATTTACCCAAAAGCTGGTACGTAAGTCTCTTTTCTCCCTAGATATCCACAAGTCGAGTGGGCCTGACGGTATTCCTGCTATTGTGCTCAGGACGTGTGCACCTGAGTTGGCTCCGGTACTAACGCGTCTTTTCCGGTACTGCTACTCTACAGGTGTAGTCCCGAAACTTTGGACGATAGCTTTGGTTCATCCGATCCCTAAGAAGGGAGATCGCTCAGATCCAGCTAACTATAGGCCCAAGAAGACACAAGTTTGAGCGTTTACCGCTAAAAAGATTCCATTTATCGTATCTCCTCAGTTTCAAGACACTCTCCTTGATGTGAAGCCAAATCTCGAGGTCCTTGGCGTTGATATATCCAGTGACGTTCAGTTTTGCGGTCATCTGGAGGACAAGCCTAAAATAGCCTCAAAAAAGCTTGGTGTGCTCAGTAGAGTGAGACGGTATTTGACGGCGGCCCATCGCTTGCAATTATATAAGGCGCAGATCCGGCCACATATGGAATACTGTTCTCATCTCTGGGCGGGAGCTCCACAATACCAGCTACTTCCATTTGACCGCATTCAGAACCGAGCAGCCAGAATCATTGGTAATCAACGTCTATGTGACAGACTCGACCCATTGGCTTTGAGGCGAGATATTGCATCTCTGTGCATTTTCTACCGCATATATCACAGGGAGTGTTCTGAGGAATTGTTCGGATTAATACCAGCTGCTGAGTTTCAACACCGTACCACCCGCCAGAAACTGAAATATCATCCTGATCATCTGGATGAATGGCGGTCTTCCACAGTACGGTTTTCTAGAAACTTTTTTCCCCGCACAACCACATTGTGGAATCACCTTCCAGCAATGGTATTTCCGAACCGATACGATATTGAAACCTACAAGAAAAGAGCTTATTCCTTTTTAAAAGGCCGACAACGTACTTGCAATTCCCCTGGTGTTGCGGGTGCTCATGGGCGGCGGTAATCACTTACCATCAGGTGAGCCACATGCTCGTTTGTCCCCTGTGTTATAAAAAAAGAATAGAATAGAATAGAATAGAAAATCATTTATTCAAATAAACTTAATTTAAGCACTTTTGAATAGTCATAACAATTTGTTTTTTATCTACCACTCGTTCGGAAAGCTGTCTCATCACAAGAAGAACGAGCAAGAAACTTGTGTGTTGCTCTTTTAAATAATCCTTGTAAGTTTACATTTACAAGTCGAAACGTGTGAATACAAACTACCAACAAGCACTAATTTTTTGGGTCAAATATAATCATGCAATAAGATTAAATCAGTCGTAGTGATAAGAGCAGACCAGTCCCTACAAGCAGCACTCGTTCACGAGTATGACGGATGAGCCAGCCATCACTGCGCTCGACCATATTTTAGGGAGCCCATTGACCCGGCCCACCACGCCGTCACATGTCTGGACGTTTTAGTGAGCATGACTACTCATTCCACACGACCACGTCACAGCTACAAAAATTACTATATGGTAGTTACAGTATTCGCACTTTACATAAGGATGCATGCGGCAATCAATACAAAAGCCGCTACGCTATCATATATCAAGAAAGCAGTATGAAAATTAAAATTATAACGTTGTCCGCAAATAAACTTATTCTTGCTATATATTGCTATCATCTATAAATTCATCTATCTTATAATAGGCTTTTTTACATAACATTTGTTTAATATAAGATTTGAATTGCCTCTCTGTAAGATTTAGCGTAGACTCTGGCAGTTTATTATAGAATCTTACGCAATTACCATAAAATGAATTACTAACTTTGTGTAGACGGTATTTAGGTAAAATTAGCTTATTTTTATTGCGTAAGTTTCTACTTGTACAGTCTTTAAGTTTCTTGAAACTATCTAAGTTTTTCCTTGTATACATAATAATTTAAAAAAAAAAAGTTACAGTCCCGCCGGGATATTTTAAACTAAGCCTATAATACGGGACGTCCCAGGAAATACGGGACGTCTGGCAACGCTAGTTACCTGTCAAATGCTGTATGTCGGCCATGTTGGCAACCTTGTAAATAAATATTATAGATGTTTTTTTTGTAATTGTTTTACATGTGCATGTGCGTCTATATGTACGTGTTTTTCTTTCTCTTCTTTCATTCTATTTTTCGGACTACTCTACTGCTGTTGGCCGCAGCTGGCCTTTATAGCTTCACCAGATGATAGGGCGATTCAATAAATATAGTATTCTTTATAATTTTTATTTTTATTCAGGTAGTAGCGATGGTACTGGAGATGATGGTTTAATATTTGCTTATCATCTAAATAAAGAGCGACGGTACCGGTTTATGGATGTGGACAAACTGTATATCAAGTTCGAATCCTTATTTGGGAATAACACCCGGCGAGGCTTCCGGTTAAGCTTGAAAATGATAGGTGAGTAGTAAATTGACTATCTCACCCTAAAATATATATAAGCAAAGCAGTGTGCTAAACAGCTAGACCACAGAGGTCGTGAAATTGAAGTATACACGTAACAATTTCTTTTATACATTTTCAATATGTACAACAAGGAATTTATAGATCTTGATTTATTTAATAGATGAACATTCAAACTTAATATTATAAAATTGCTTATATTTTTTTATAATTTACTAGCGACCCGCCCCGGCTTCACACGAGTGCAATGCTGATATTAAATATACCTACCTACTACAGAATGTCCTTATAAACAACGTTTACAGCTTTTTTGTAATTAGACAGTACAAACATGTTTTGATTAGAGGTTACTCTTGAAAGAGTGACATACAATTGAGCTAGATCCCTGCCATTTAAATCTGTACTAAAATAGGAAACTTTCAGTTAAATTACATGCTGTAAACTTTTTATATTTACGACATCACTCTCCTCTCTAAATTTATCAGTGTTTCTATAAAATATTCTGCATGTAATACATATAAAACTTCCTCTTGAATCAGTCTATCAATTAAAAAAACCGCTTCAAAATCCATTGCGTAGAATACATAGGTACAGACAGCGATAAAATAAAATATGGTATTTAAATATAAATAATTACGATAGAATGCTTGAAACTTTACTGAATTTCAGGCTAATGTTATTTAATGAAAAATATTTTAACGATTTTTACTTCAGCTCCTCCTGAAGAGGATCCAGATGAACTGCCGAACCCCGAGCCGCTGCTGCCCACACCTAATTCCACAATGTCATTATACCTGGCCGGTCGGAACCTCACTGGTTTTGAATATATCAGGGAAGAATTCAGATTACTTCTAGCTGATATGGCGACCCATTATATAGTCGACAACGATATTGATCGAGGTCTCAACTCAACGTAAGTAAATAAATAAATTTTGACGACCTCGGTGGTCTAGCGGTTTAGCACACCGCCTTACTACCGATGGTCGCGGGTTCGATTCCTCGCACGGCACAAACATTTGTATTCTTGAGTATGATTGTTTGTATCGGTCTGGGTGTTTTCTATGTACAATATGTATGTATTTATAAAAAAAAATATCTATGTATTTGTATCAGTTGTCTAGTACCCATAACACAAGCTCTAGCTAGCTTAACTTGGGTCTAGATGGTTCTGTGTGAATTGTCCTGAGATTATTCCTCTTGAATCACTCCAATTTTTTTTTTATTTTCGACGGTCTCCCGTCTAGCAGTTTAGCACACTGCCTTATGTAAAAATATATCTATTTATTTGCATCAGTTATCTAGTACACATAACACAAGCTTTAGCTAGCTTAACTTGGGACTAAATGGCGCTGTGTGAATTGTCCTGAGGTTATTATTATTATTTTATTTACTTTTAACCAGGTTACAGTATTTTTTATGGATGATAGTGGAATGCACCCGCCTGCGCTAACGGTTTACCCTGGCGGGGCACTGGTGGAGGATGATAAGATGAACATAAGGTTAGGTTACTTAGCCCATCGTGACAAATTCACCAGGAATCCAAATTCAAATTCAAAATATCTTTATTCATGTAGGTCTATTACAGACTCTTATAATATGTCAAATCTACCGTCAGTTCGGAATGATTTCGAGATGAGAACTGACAAATTCAACTCGTATTCTTTTCAGATAAATGTTTTGTGAATTTATTACGATGGTTTCCGCGTGGAGGTCAACCTGACATGGTACATTATTTATAAATCGGTTTTAGAATTTATAAATTAATCTATAATAGCCTACTAGGAGGTCAATTTCGAAATTACAAGACCCTATTTCAGGACCTCTATTATAGAAAACTAATTAAAAATAATCCATTTGAATTGTATAAACATCTAATTGTACATATTGCAATATAATAATATAGAAACTTAAAAAAATACTCTATAGCTAGTTCTAACGTGAACATAGCCCCAAGTGAAAACTAATCATTAAAAATGCACTTGTCCGTTCGTACACAAACACAGGTGTCCCCTTTTAACCTGAAATAATGTCACTATGACCTAGAACGTGGTTTAATAACCTCCCAAAACAATAACTGCCATATACAAAGAAAATCAATGAAGTTAATACTAATGTACTGAACCTGTTCATCAAAAGACATAAATTATCATTAAAATACTGCAGTGTTAATGAAAGGAACATAATTTTTAAAGTTCCTCGCCTTGTTGATGAGTCAGCGCGCATGCGTAAACTGGAAGTTCACGCAGGCGCGTTGCGAACGTCAAATCTATTTCAGTAAAACCAAACTCACGCGTGAAACGAGTCAAACCCAACGCAAAATACACAATTAATTCACGAAACGATTCTAAAACACATATAACATAAGCACAGTGATATATAAAAGTATAATAGAAAAAATGAGTAAACCAAAGTTCAGTGCAACATAGCCAAGTGTGTGAAGATGCGGCAATGCGCCAGACGCGAATCAATGCATACAGTATTTCCTGATGCCAAACTCACGGACTTTTAGTGTCAAATCTACAAAACCATGGAGCCTCTTATAGATAGGAACAATTTCGCTGTAAGCGCAATCGTGACGGTGGCTATGCAAATATTGTTCTTCACCATCGCATCGCTTTTCCAAAGTGACAAAGTCACCGATTTCACTGGCGGCGCTAATTTCATAATTATAGCGCTGCTGACTTTCTTCCTTGGTCAAGGCGCCAGCACGCTAAAGAATTATGACAGTCGACAGCTAATGATCACCGCTTTTGTCTGTGTTTGGGGCGCCAGGTTATCTGGTTACCTCATATACAGAATCTACCATATCGGTAGAGACAAACAATTTGAAGACAGAAAGAGTAACACGTTAAGATTCGCTGTCTTTTATACATTCCAGGCTGTGTGGGTATATATCGTAAGTTTACCTGTAATTATATTGAATTCTCCTCACCATTCGTTCCCAAAATCGCCAAAAACTATGACGACCTTAGATTCGGCGGGAGCAGGAATATTCGTAATAGGCCTACTTATAGAAACGTACGCAGACTTACAAAAGTTTGCATTCAGACAAGAACCTTCGAATCAAGGGAGATGGTGCAACGACGGATTATGGGGCCTGTCGAGACATCCCAATTATTTTGGTGAAGTGGTGCTGTGGTGGGGCATATTTATCATATCATTGAATGTAATCGAAGGAGTCGAATGGATAGCTATAATGTCGCCTTTATTCACAACTGCTATCATATTATTCTTATCGGGTATTCCGTTGCTTGAACGATCAGCGGACGAAAAATATAGAGATAATCCAGATTATCTATATTATAAAGCATCCACGTCACCATTAATACCAATACCGCCTGCAATTTATGTGGAGGTGCCAAAATTTCTTAAATGCATGTTGTGCTGTGAATTTCCCATATATGACTCTACTGCTGATGACTTCCCTGCTCCTACAATCGTCACTGAGACGACCAGCATATCAATGGTCCAGTCTCAGACATAGCTAACGAACGCCGCGCGCGACAACGGCGCGGCCAAGACTGAAACGACGATCAGCAAATGCCAAACATCCCAGAAACAATTGTGATACACAGCTGAGGAAAGACCTCAAAAGAAATTGCCAAATTCCTTACCATTAAAACAAAGTAACACTGTAGATATGAACAATTATAATACTTATATGGAAAATGTAAAACGTAGTAAGAAAGTCGCATTAGAATTATTAGAGGATACGAGAGATATAATAGAAGGATATAATGTAGAAAGCCCGACTAACAATCCTAATAAGTTTAAAAATAGTGAAGTAGATATCGAAGCAGGTCCTAGTACAAGTAAATCGAACAGACCGACTGAGTATGTTAAATATGGAAAAATAACGTTTAACACAACAGCGATATTGCACCATTATCCCCAAATGGCGCAAAACAAAGGATGCGCGGAAAACTGCCCACCACATCAATCACTGTCAGATGCCACTAAAAAATCCGAGTTAAATCTTGCAGCGGATGAAGTACGTGTTGACAATAATAACGACGTCAAATCTGAAAATAAACAATCTGAGACCAAGAGGAGAGATAACTGCAATAACAATGAAACATCGGGTAAAGTGAACTGCGTTATTAAGTCTGACAACACGATTGAGGTTCTGAAGAAGCCAGTCAAGTTTACAGAAGAAAAACTTGTATGAGGTTTGGAGATACGGTTCTTTTCACTGCATTTTCGCATATGCAGGCTCTGGCATGAAATGCGAAGAGCAGCGAGAGTGAAATCAAACATATCCCAAATAGAAATGTTGTAAATATTAAAAGACTGCTGAAGATGTTATATTTAAAAATAATTGATGTATAATGAATGTGGAATATTGAAGATTTTAAAGTGATTATTCGAGCTAAAATCGTTTATATATTGTAAGAGATAAAGGCTAGGTTGCCGATTGAGTGAACATTTTAAATAATACTATTTTATCCGATTAGAAAAATAGTCTCAAATCCGTCTCAATAGATTAAATTAGTGTGTAATAAGAACTAGATATGTATTTAATAATTTAGAAGAAATTCACTCCTAATATATAGCACAGGTGAGTGTTGTTTAATCTATAGTAAATTTAAGACATTTTTTACACAAGTTTCAGTAGTTATTACTTAAATAGAGCCCATATTACTGTGGTATGATGTAGCATCTATATATAAAAGTTTTTTTTTTAAGTCAGTACTATATTTCTGTTTATATTCGTTACAAATATCTTTCTGTTTTGTAATATTAGTAACTAGCTACTCGCCCCGGTTTTGTCCGGATGTACATGTATTAAACCTTCCTCTAGAATCACTCTATCCATATATAAAAAAGCGCTTCAAAATCCGTTGCGTAGTTTAAGATTTAAACATTCATAGGGACAGACAGACAGCGACAGCGAATTTGTTTTATACTATGTAATGATATTCGTTAATTATTATTTCAATAATTCAAAACTAATGAAATTGCACATATTTTCTAATATCATTCGGAAAATACTCATTTAAAAACAAATATACTATAATATAATATACTATACAGTAAAAACAAACAAGTACTAACAACTACTTATGTACTATTAGTAGAAAAAACTAATCTAATAAAAAAAGTCAATTTATTAAACAAATTCAATTTATGTTATTATCTGATATATGAAGAGGATGGGTTTGTTTGTTTGATTTAAATCTTCGAAGCTAATCTTTTAAAACACCTTTCAGTAGTTGAAAGTATATTTTTCAAGGAAACTTTTCGACTAATAAACATTACCAAAAAACGTTTAAGGGCCGAGTAAAAAGAAAAAAAACGAAAAGTATGGTAGAGTCATTTTTTCTTAATTTAAGACTGCATTCAGTAGTTAAAAGTACAGTTTTTAAGGAAAATTTTCGTCTATTAAATATCACCAAGAAACATTTAGAAGCAGAAAAAAAAATGTACAGTATGGTAGAGTCATTTAATATTGCATTCAGTAGTTAATTTTTAAGGAAAATTTTCGTCTATTAATCATTTAGGTGCAGAAAAACGAAAAAAAAGTAAGATATGGTAGAGTCCTATTTTTTCTTAATTTAAGACTTCTGCATGTAGTTGAAATCTATTTTTAAGGAAAATTTTCATCTATAAACATTACCAAGAAACATATAGGAGCAGAAAAAAGAATTTCTTTTTCTATTTCTTTACCCCTTTTCATACAAAATGTGCTATTATAAAAAATTAAACATACATAAAAAAATTAACAAAAACAAACAAATTGACCATAGTCGGTAAGCATTTATTGAGACTGATTTTCAGGCGAGAATAGATTAGCTATCGGTTATCATTTTGTAATGGAGTAGGGACTGGACTAGACTAGGGGGTCCCAATCCATGGAGGCCCTGGGCACATGCCCAAAGTACCCAGTGAGAAAGAGGGACCTGAAAATGAGCAAGAAGTTTGCGTGTTGCTCTTTTTAAATAAATTAATACTGAAGAATAACTTAAAATTTTCTTGCGTGGACATTTTTTTTTAATTTTTATTTTTTTTGACAATTCACACTGCGCCATCTAGACCCAAGTTAAGCTAGCTAAAGCTTGTGTTATGAGTACTTGATAACTGATACATATACATAGATATATATTTTTTGTAAATACATACATAATATACATAGAATACACCCAGACCGATACAAACAATCATACTCATGAATACAAATGTTTGTGCCGTGCGAGGAATCGAACCCGCGACCATCAGTCGTAAAGCGGTGTGCTAAACCGTTAGACCAGCGAGGTCGTCAAATTTCATTTCACTTCAATTCACATTAATTCTCTTTACAGCATCGTTGAATAAATAAACAATGTCTATATAATAATTTCATTATGTTTAATTAATACTATACTTATATAATTAATATTTTTACTGTGGGAATAATAAAATATGATAGATCCTAATATTTATATACTACCTAATCGTATACTGTACCAAACATATTCTAAATTCCCAATTTACATTCAGCCCAAGTGGGCAGGGAAGTGAGCAGCTCGAGAGTGTAAACACGAGTGGAAACACTTCCGATGCCATTGGCGCTGCCACTCGCGCTGCCCGGCGCTCCCTCGATTGCCGGTATTTCGTGCGCGAGTCAAAGGACTGGCAGCGCAAGTGGCAGCGTGTTTTTACATTCAGCCCTCTCGCTCAGTTGTCGCCCGGCAATATTTCCGGCAGCGCGAGTGGCAGGGGAAGCGGCTGAATGTAAACGTAGCAAATAAATAACAATCTTCTTCTAGGAACATAAAAATAAAAACCTTAAAAAGTATAATATAATAACTAAAATATATTATTAAAAAAAGTTCCTTTAGGTGTAAGGTTCCGAAGATACTGGCAGCGTTCCCCCTTTGAATGGATAGACTAATTCTTTGTCCGAGGTAGCTGCCAGCTCTTCGGTCTTCTGTGATATCAACTATAATTTATCAACTCCACAAATAAAATGTTTGGAAGCCTGTAATCTTATCTGAGATATAAAAACTGCGCGGACGGTATCACGTCCGAATGTTACGGGCTTTGATCTGGTTTAATAGGCGATAAATTTAACGATACGTGTAATATATTAATTAAAGATAACGTTACACTATCAACTACATTTATTGCGTTTTTAATTCAGAAATGGCGTTTCTTTGTTTGCTAGACAATAATAAAAATTCTGAATTACATTGTGGCGTATACAAATTATATAATAAGAATATAATAAATAATATTTCATTACAAATATAACGTACAGATAATGAACATGTTAGACATATACGTAACTAGCTACTTGCCCCGGCTTCACCCGAGCGTACATGTATTATACATATAAACCTACCTCTTGAATCACTCTATTTAAAAAAACCGCTTCAAATCCGTTGCGTAGTTTTAAAGATTTAAACATACATAGGGACGGACAGACAGCGACAGCGACTTTGTTTTATACTATGTAATGATATAAAACATGTTTATAGGAGTTCCCGAATAAAGTGTATTATTATTGTAATATTTTATGGGCCATATAGACATACAGTCAGTGGGATGTCGACCGCAAAACCGTAGTAGTTTTGGCATCAACCCAAGTTGCTTTGGAAACGGGAATGTATTTAATAATTTTAAAGATTTCAATGTACACATGCAGTTTTATACCTTGTTGGCTTTGCGGCGAGATATTGCATCTCTGTGCATTTTCTACCGCATCTATCACGGGGAGTGTTCTGAGGAATTGTTCGGAATAATACCAGCTGCTGAGTTTCACCACCGCACCACCCGCCAGAAACTAAAATACCATCCTGATCATCTGTATGAATGGCGGTCATCCACATCCACCACACATTTTCTAGAAACTTTTTGCCACGCACAACCACATTGTAGAATCACCTTCCAGCAATGCTATTTCCGAACCGATACGATATTGAAACCTTCAAGAAAAGAGCTTATTCGAATTTTTTAAAAGGCCAACAACGTACTTGCATTTCCCCTGGTTTTGCTGGTGCTCTTGGGCGGCGGTAAGCATTTACCATCAAGTGAGCCGCATGCTCGTTTATCATAAAAAAAAACATAACTTTAAAAAATTCAAATTCAAATTCAAATATCATTTATTCATGTAGGACATTTTAGCCGCTTATGAACGTAAAATTTTGTACATTATAATTTTAATTTTTTAACGATACTAAAAAAAATTCATAGATGGCGTCGTGATAAATCAATTTCAAATTCATTCAAGCATACGATGATCAAGATCTGATGGTAAATGGTTATCGTAGCCTATGAACGCCTGAAACACCAGGGGTATCACGTGCGCGTTGGTGACCCTTAAGAAACCTTAACATACCCGTCTTAAAAACCCCATGCTGTAGTCTCGTGGGAAACCGAAAAATGTATATATGTAGAAAAAGTATAGAATAGAAAATCATTTAATCAAATAAACACATTGAAGCACTTTTGAATAGTCATCACATTTTTTTAATCTACCGCTTATTCGGAAAGCTGTCTCATCACGAGAAGAACGAGCAAGAAACTTGCGTGTTGCTCTTTTAATACACGCCATATGTATATGTTATATGTAAATCGTACATCCAATAACTAATTGTTATACTCAATTTACACTCAGCCCGAGTGGACCCACTTCCCTGAGCACGGAAGTGAGCAGCGCGAAAGTGTAAACACGAGTGGAAACACTTCCTATGCCATTGGCGCTGCCGCTCGCGCTGCCCGGCGCTCCCTCGATTGTCGGTTTTTCGTGCGCGAGTCAAAGGACTGGTAGCGCGAGTGGCAGCGTGTTTTTACATTCAGCCCTCTCGCTCAGTAGTCGCCCGGTAATATTTCCGGCAGCGCGAGTGGCAGGGGAAGCGGCTGAATGTAAACGTAGCATTATACCTCGACCAGATACAGTCTAATCACTCCTCTTCATCCTAAGGTTGCCTGAAAGAAATCGCTATTTAGCGATAAGGCCGCCCATTGTTACCTCCATATTACAATTATCTTGTTTTTCTTTTTATATTTGATGTACATATTAATTTATGTAACTGTAATATCTTTCTGTGACAGGAACTATAAAGTGTTTTTCATTCATTCATTCATTTAAATAATTGTATTATTTTTTGTATTTTGTATTGCAGAACATTCGTCACCCAAATCACCCATTCCTACATCTGTAACATACAATGGCCGGGGTACGAAAATTGCGTACAGGTGGAGTACGCAGTGCCTTTGGTGTACGAAGACGAAAGAGAACACAGGTTGAACGCTACGGATCTGAGCGATATGTGGTTGACATACTCAACTAAGGATCCGTTCCACACCAGACTGCAGTCTTTAGGCCTATCTGTAAGTATATATCTGCCCCATTTTTCAATTCAATTCAAAAATCATTTATTCATTTAGGACATTTTAGCCGCTTATGAACGTCAAGTATTTACATTATATTTTTTTTCCCTACCGTCCAGTTCGGTATATATGTAGATCCAATTGAGAAGAACTGGCAAGAAACTCAATTGAATTACTTTTTTTTTAAATCCAGTTTATTTATATGTATTTATATAGGTGTCTATGTCTAACATTAAATGAAAATCCCGAACATGAAAAGTATTGCCATGCTCGTCATTCAAGTAATCGTTTAGTGAGTAAAAGGTCTTGCTCAGTAAATATGTTTTAAGAGATGTTTTGAATTTATTTAAGGGTAATATATCGTACCAATATATCCTTTGGTATCTTATTGTAAATTTTTATACCTATTCCCATAAAAGACCTATTGACTTTTTCTAAACGATACTTTGGGACAGCAAGTTTGTTTTTAAATCTAGTATTAATATTATGAATATTGCTGTTTTTCGGAAATAAGTCAAGATTTTTATGAACATATATGATATTTGAATGTATAAATTGAGAAGCAACGGTGAGAATATTTGCCTCTTTCAAATTCAAATTAAAAAATCATTTAATCATGAATCATTTTTGCCGCTTATCTCTCATTTGGGCCGTTGTGCGTGTAGAGCCGAGACTACTAACGTAGCCAGCCAAGCTCCTCCCAGAAGCGCTGAAAACTCCTGATGTCTTCACACTTCGCGGAGCGACCTCACCGTTCCGAGGATTTGTGTTCGTTGTGTGACCACTGCAAGCACTCCAGGATTACATGAGAGGCCGTTTCTTCGTCTTCAAAACAGCCCCGACAAAGAGGACTGTCTTGCACCAATTGTGTACAGATGTTTGTTTAAGGGACAGTGGCCTGTTATTTTTTTTTGAGGGTTGATAATGGAATGGTGCACCTACCCGCGCCAACGGTTTACGCTGGCGGGGCACCAGTGGAGGATGATAAGATGAGCATGAGGTCAGGTCAGTTAGCCCATCGTGCAAATTCACCAGGAATTTAACACGATGGTTTCCAGGAGGAACCGCGTGGAGGTTGACCAGACATGGTACATTGATAGTAATTGGGGTTATCAATCCACATTACTAACAATCCCCTTCCCCCCAGTGGCCCGTTATTGTCCCTATCATTATTGTAAGTTTTTGCCTATTTAGGTTTAATAAACGTTTTGTGAGTCGTAAGCTTGTTATTGAACATGGTATAGAAAACATATTTTTTTAATGTGGATGATCATTCTTCTTTCAGGAATTCACAACGCCGAATGACGGCACCGTGTTGCTGATGTGGCTGGTCTTCAGCGGAACTATTCTCATCACCGTTATGATGCTGGCATTCGCGCTTTGGAAGTTCAGCTGCTTCGATAGCTATACCAGGTACGTTTTTTTATACCACGATCCTGGCACACAAGCAGGCTCATCTGATGAATGGTTTCCGTAGCCTATAGACTACACCGCTTTACTTCCTATAGTCGCGGGTTCGATTTCTCGCACGGTGCAAACATTTTGTATTCATGAGTATGATTATTTGTATTGGTCTGGGAGTTTCTACGTATATTATGTATCTATTTACAAAAAATATCTAAGTATTTATATCAGTCGTCTAGTACTCATAACACAAGCTCTGCTTGCCATGGAACTAGATGGAGCTGTGTTAAAACAGTAGTAACAAATCTGCTGTGAGCAGTATACTGCTCAAACCTACAGACGCCATCCTCAACCACCACTGGTCGACGTCAAACCTAGCGTCGATGACGGCATCACACAATCGACCAATGAGAAGCACCGCTCATCACGCGACACATATGAGCACCAATAAAGAGGGTGGATACTCCACCCCTATGTAATTCAAAAACGTTAAGTTGTTGCAATAAACGCTTCATGAGAAGAGGTCACAGTTTCATTTACACTCTTCCTTATCAAAAAACAAATTAACAGCTGTTTTAATTTTCCAGGGTTATTTAGTTACTTAATTATTTTATTTTATTGTACAGAATCACATGTACAAAAGGCGAGCTTAATATCTCATGGCATTCTCTACTAGATATAAATCGTTGTAGAGCAATAATGTCGAAAAACTATGAACTACAAAAAAAATAAACTAGATTTTTAAATGAAATATGTGTAATATTCCAGAATGCAGACTTTCAGCGATACTGACAGTCTGCATAATGAGAAGCGGAACCTGGACATGTATCCTACTCCGCATCAGACCCTGCCGCCACTGTTCTCCGAAAGCAACTACAAATGGCACGACAACAACTATGAGGACACCGCAAGAGGTAGAACTCGCTTGTGATCATCATCATCATTTCAGCCCGGACGTCCACTGCTGAACAAAGGCCTATCCCAAAAATCTCCACGACGGTCAGTCCTCGCAACCATGCTCACCGCACCCAACGCTTTCCAGCGATCTTGACCAGATCGTCGATCCACCTTGTCGGAGACCTTCCCACGCTGCGTCTTCCGGTCCGTGGTCGCTACAAGACGACTTTACTGCCCTTTACGATCCTCTGTTCTACGAGCTGCCCTGCCCTGCCCATTGCCACTTTAGTTTCGCAATTCTTCGGGCTATGTCGGTTACTCTGGTTCTTCTACGGATCTCCGCATTTCTGACATGATCATGCAGAAAAACTCGAAGCAGAGTTCTCTCTATTGGACTCTGAGTGACTTTGATTTTGCTTATTTATGAGGCCCATAGTTAGGGACACATCTCTGTGCCGTAAGGGCGGATCCAGCTTTGGCGCCACGAGGGGGTGACATAGTCGTGGTCAAGTCAAGAATTTATAACTTAATTTTGATAACAATAGATACAAGTTAAAAGTAGGTATATTATTATTGTACGTAAATACTGTACTTAAAAATATTTATTCTTTATTGTACACTTGAATAACTTAACACAGAATAACTTGTCCATATACACGTACATATTGCCATCTTCTCTTGAAGACATCCAGAGAAGCACTATTGAAATATAATTAATAAAATATTGAAGGTATGTAGTTTCATACAATCTGTATGGTGACAAAATATATAAATAAAATCATTATGTTCAATTAGTGGTCCACCTAAGTCCTGGAACAAGCTTAGGGTTGGGGGGGGGGGGTCATGACCCCCATGCCCCCCCCCCCCCCATGACCCCCCTGGATCAGCCGTCGATTGGAACTGGCTTGTATTACAATTTTTTATAGTATAGGCGACAAACTTGTGCCTCGCATGATGGTAAGTGATTACCGTCGCCGATGAGCACCATTGTTGTTAAAACCAACCAGTTACCACTTACTATCACAACCGATCAGGATTTTTGTCAGTCCTGTGATATAAAAAAATATCATTGATTATACTATATGCGCTGTAGTATATAGTGTGGGTGACAGTTGCCTGTATTTGTAGACTTGAACATTCTGTCTGGGTTAAATTTAAGTTAAACAGATATTACGAATGTGGTTGTTTAGTGGTTGTTTAGTAGAAGGTAGGACCTTCTCTCTTTATGTAAATACTCTCTGTTAACACCGGGTTGTCTGTAAGAGATTGCTGATAGCGATAAGACCGCCTTTTGTAAAACATTTATTTTCATTGTTTTGTACTTATTGTCCTATGTTTATGTATGCGCAATGAAGAGTTATTATTATTATTATTATTGAAATACTAAGTCATAATTTGTAAATTGCGGCAACTTTCAAGAGTTAAACTGAACTATTTTGCGCATCATGCTACAGCGTACATGGTACAGGTAATTTTTTTTTAATTAAAAAAAAATCATTGATTACTCTATGGTTTCATGATTTCAGTGGACATGGGAGGCTTCACGAATGCCAATTACGTGAGGGATGACCTCTCCGAGTCTGATGAGGAAATCGTTGTGTCACGTGAGACGTTGCAAGATAAGTAAGTTTAATTCTTTTCGCAAATCAATATAGTAATACACAGCCTCGATGGTCTAGCGGGTTAGCACACAGTTCTACATCCAATGGTCGCGGGTTCGATTCCTCGCACGCACACATGTATTCATGAGTATGATTATTTGTATCGGTCTGGATGTTTCTAAATATGTATTTACGAAAAAATATATATCTATGTATTTGTATCAGTTACACAGTTATCACTAAAGCTTGTGTTATGGGTACTAGATGTACCCATAACACAAGCTTTAGCTAGCTCAACATGTGTTGAGATGTCGATGTGTGTAATATCGTAATAGGCGGCCTCAGTGATCTAGCGGTTTAACACACTACTTTACTTCCAATGGTCGCGGGTTCAATTCCTCGCACGGCACAAACGATTGTATACATGAGTATGATTGTTTGTATCGGACTGTTTTTTTTCTGTGTATAATTATGTATGACTGATTTAATTTATTATTCATACACCTATTTATTAAAAAATTAAAAAAATATAATTGTGGAAAACATTTATTTAAAAGAGCAACATGCCAGTTTCTTGTTCATTCCATTCTTCTCTTGATGAGTCTGCGTTCCAAATGAGTGATAGATTAAAAAATACGACAATTCAAAAGTACTTATATTAAGTTTATTTATATATATTTATTTATATATATTTATTTATTATTATGATGATATATTCAATCTTTTTGAATAGTCATATTTTTTATTCTACCACTCATTCGGTTATTCGGAATGCAGACTCGTCACAAGAAGAATGAGCAAGAAACTTGTGTGTTGTTCTTTTGAATAGATGCTTTTTTAAAATAAATAATTGCACAATCACAAAGAAAGAGGCATATTATAACTTAATTCAGTTTTATCACGTTTTATTAACACAATTGCATTTTTTTTTTCAGGAACCACAACTCTTCAGCACCTAAAGACATGACCAACGTGTGATAACTCGAAGAAGTTACAATTACAAAAATATGAATATTCATATTAATTCTATAAAAGTCAGCCATTTTAATTATGTACCTGTAACACTGAATCGAAATATCAACAAATTTTTCGGTTCATTGGTTATTTTCGACGGGTTAAATACTTTTTTTTTTAACTGTAATAATTGAGATTCTTGCCTATTTATTAAATATTAAAAAAAAAATCGGTTCATTGACTATTTTTAGCGGTTTAAAAACTTCTTTCTTCTTTTGAAAAACGGTTTCAATTGAATTTCTTGCTTATTTATTAAATATCAAAAATTTTTCGGTTATTTGATTATTTTCAACGGTTAAAAACTTTTTTTTTGTAAAAAAGTTTTAATCGAGTTTCTTGCTTTATTTATTTTAAATCTGACCATTTAAAGTGCTTATAATTAAATTTATTTCACTATACATACATTATTATCATTTATATTAAATTATTTAGGTTTTTTTTCTTTAGATTTTCATATTAATTTATCAAATCGATAAATCAAATATCGAAACACCAGATTTTAAGTCTTAAATATTAATAGACTAGTGAATTAGAATAAGTCTCTAAATTGCATATAAATGTTTTAGATATATAAAATCTTTAACATACAATTAGTATAAATGTAAAAGGTTGTTTATTTTTTAATTTCTTTGTAATATTAAAGTGTTCATACAGTCAGCCAAATTAATTAGGATCCCATAAAATAATAATTAATATAAAATTAATAATTCGGTGCAGTAGTTATATAAATTATATTATACGATCATATATATGTAATATAAAAAAAAATACGACCTCGGCGGTGTAGCGGTTAATCACACCGCTTCGCTTCCGATGGTCGCGGGTTCTATTCCTCGCACGGCGCAAACGTTTTGTATTCATGAGTATGATTGTTTGTATCGGTCGGTGTTTTCTGTGTATATTATGTATGTATTCACAAAAAAAATGTAAGTATTTATATCAGTTGTCTATAACCCATAAAACAAGCTCAGCTTACCGTGGGACTAGATGGCGTTGTGTTAATTGTCCAGGATTATTTATTTATTATTTATTAAATAATGTATACTTTCAACATGAACTTCCAAATATTACTTTTTGTTTATTTTGAATAATTAAACTTAAAATTCAATCGGCTTTATAAAAATATTAACATCTATGAAGCTATTAAACATCACGCTATGTCTCTTATGAGCCGAGTATAAAAAAAATAGAAGCAATAACGAAGGATGAAAAATGATATATATATATATATATATATATATTATAGGTATACAAACATAGGCTACAATATACTAAAGGGTGAATTAAAATATAAATTAACTTCTTAATTGATAAAAAACAAAGAAACGTACAAATCACTTATAATTATTGCAATGTTCCCTTTCATTCAAATAAGGAAATTAATCCGAAAGAGTAGGACAGAATAGTTCAATTTATAAGGGTCTACGTACTGTCTGCTGGAGAAATATTGCAGTGTTAATTTGTTTTAATTGAAATAATAAAAAAAAGAATGTATTTTACAATGTTTTTAATAATGACGCCACGGAATGTTCTAGAAGTGAAAAATACAAAGTTAAACAAAACAACATCGATGTTCCATGCGTGACGAATTTTATAATTTCAATATATTGAATTTTAATAATACGGAATGTTAGAATATATTGTCCAAATTTAAATTTTATAATTTAGAATATATTCTACACTGATTTTAATAATGACGCCACGGAATGTTCTAGAAGTGAAAAATGTATACAAAGTTAAACAAAACAACATCGATGTTCCATACGTGACGTTCCAAATTTAAATTTTATAATTTAGGATATATTCTAATCTAGATTTTAATAATGACTCCACGGAATGTTCGAGAAGAAGTGAAAAATGTATACAAAGTTAAATAAAACAACATCGATGTTCCATGCGTGACGTTCCAAATTTGAATTTTATAATTTAGAATATATTATACACTGATTTTAATAATGACGCCACGGAATGTTCGAGAAGAAGTGAAATATGTTAAACAAAACAAAATTGATGTTCCATGCGAGACGTCCTTTAAATTTTACGTGATTTAAATTTTATTTTTAAATATATTAAATGGCTATTTGCGATCGCAAACACGTATATTTCCGTTGCGTGACGGATGGCCCGTGCGATTTCCAAAGAGCTAATGCACATCGGCTAATCAAACGTTGTCATGAGCATGAGCTGCACGGATCTGACGATGTGAGTCCAGGTTAATTAACATTAAATAAACTGAATTTTTGATTATATAAAACTATACTATCCTTAATAAAAAAAACTATTTTGAAATGATAATTCGTAGAAATGGTATAAACAAAATAAACATGAATTTTGAGTCAATAAGTAAATTTTATCGAATTCTCTAGAAACAATTCATAAGCTACATACAATAACGAGTCACGTGATCAATGTAGGTTTTTAAAGTTGGAAATTTTATTCAATATTAGACTTTGTGTTTCATTTAAATGGTTCACTTTTCTATACCTAACTTTCGACTTAGTGTGCAGTAACTTTTACGACTAAATATTGTGACAATGTATACCTGTATTTCAATTTCAATGTAAGGTACAAAATAACATAATTTTCTTTTTTTTTATCGTTCACGCAAGAACATACAATAAAGCTGAGTGGAGTCATTTCAGTGCCTATATGTAAAAAAATATATCTTATGTTTATTTTTAATTTACTACATGTTATGTAAATTAAGTTTAATTATATATATACTTTTAAGTTTGATTTTGTTTATATTGTTACACTGTTGAAAAGCACTGAATAAATATTTTTCTTTCTTCTTTTCTTCTTCTTTCAAGTACTGTTTAAAGTATTTTTATTTAAACAAAAAAAAAACTTCTAATTTTATGATATTAATATATTAATTAGAGAGCAATCAAATGTTGTGATTGTATTAAGACTTTCATTGTAAATTGTTTCTTATTTATACGTTTTTTTTTATAATTATGGTTTTAATAAACACTTAATTTTTTATTTTTATTTTATTTTGTCAGTAAGAATACCGTACACTACCAGACAGAGTTGGGGAATATTTAATCGAATTAGGTGTTATTTTGCGGAAGTACATTTCACTACTTAATGGATTTATATTATTTTGTTTAATTCCGCTACAATTAGCATGTGTGAGACCACAAATATTGAGTGTGGAAACTTGAGTACCGTTACGACCTTCTCTAATGGCCATCAAATTCCGACCGTTACTGAGTCTACCCCTATTGCGACACGTGTTTCGCCTCTGAACGAGGCATCATCAGGCGTTGAATAGACTTCGGATGATCTACTTTGATTACTACTTTTTTTTTACTACTTCTATTCTATTCTAGATCGACTTGTAAGCCTAGTGTTGACTCTTCGCTGCGACTGTACAACCTCCGGAGTCGCGGTTTGGTCGCTGAAGAGTTAACAAAATAATATAAATCCAGTAAAATTATCCGTGCCTCAAATGTGTGGAGAATGCTTTTATTAGCGCAGTTCTTGAAAATTGAAAGGTATTGTTGGCACGGGTCGTCTGACTAAACCTGATAATCTAGGAATCTAATTTATAAGTGAGGCCTTTAGGAGAGTAAAGAGCAAGGCAAGTCTCACCCAATCTAACGTGAGTAAGAGAACTCCTTCTCTTCCAAAAAGTTCTCCATTTCTCTTGGGAAAAACATTGTAAATGATTGCGATAAATTTGAGTTGCAAATCTCACCTAACGTGAGAAAGAGAGCTCCCGCTCTTCCAAAAATTTCTCTTCTCTCTGTAAAAAGCATTATAAATGATTGCGAGAAATTTGAGAGCCAAATCGCACCTAACGTGAGGAAGAGAGCTCCCTCTCTTGCAAAAAGTTCTCTTCTCTCGGGAAAACATTCTAAATTATTGCGAGAAAATTGTGTTTAATTAAACATATTTCTCTACTAAAATATGGGTAAATGGTAACACTAGTCCCTCAAATGTTTAGTCGCCATCTGTTGGTATCGTCAGGTCTGATGTGGGTCATTCCCTTTACATGTTTGGACTGAATCTAACAGGGTGGCATCCATTTTACGTAAGGCGTTTATGGGGAAGGGGTAGAGTGGAGTCATCTAAGCTTAGAGAGAGAGGGGTTCGTGGTAAAAATGAAGTAACTTTTTCGCAAGATATCTGGAAAACTTGAATAAAGTAAAACATGTCTGCTAAAAGAAGTGTGAACATTGTTTTAATCTTTGATGCTTACAATTGTATATATCGTCGGTTAAATAGAAAAATGGCAGTATTCAAAATGTACATTTTTGTCTTGTCCTGTAGGCAAGAATTTAAAGTTTTTTAATTTATTTAAATTATTGTTCCCTTTAAAGTTTTAAATTTACACAAAAGTATTATATAGCATTCTAAAAGTATTTAGATAATGATTAAGACTGTGTTGTTAATTTAATTAGCTTATATAAAAGGAGGCAATTCTAGCTTCTAATTTTGAAAAATGACATTTTTCTACGTAATCGGCGAAATTATGTCATAAATATAATATCGTATTTTTAGTAATACTCACTTACTTAAAGTAGAGGTAGATTCCAGAGTTTGAAAGAGACTTTGCGACATGACCGCGGTTTGTTTCTTCTTTCTTTTCTTCTACGTATCTACTAAATTTGATGCAAAGTATTATAAATAAATAATAAAAGAATATTATCATGTTTAATGTCCCATTTAGGTATGGTCATAATGTTATGTATATTAAACGCTAGTAATTCAATAGTCTCTCATTTGATTTACGCCAAAAGGTCAGCCAAACGCGAAGAATCTAATGTGAGATTAAGGAAGAAGGGAAGTAACAACCAAATCTTATGACATTTCACCAAAAAGGGTCGAAAACATCCTCGTCGATTACGAGGTACCTAATGAACATCCCATAAAGTGAGCACAGGTTGAAACTATAAAAATTCGGACTTGGGGTTGTATTTACAGAGTTTAAAACCTGGTTGTGAAGTTACGAAACATATGTACAACATATATTTATGTTAAAAAATTTTACATTTAAATCTTACATTTACACCTCGTCCTTAATGAATAGAACTACTATTTACATCCAAATGTTTATTATTAAGTTTTATTTATTAAATATTATATACAAATTTGCACATATAATGTCAATAACTATTGTAGCAATATCATTCCTGAAAATGCTTATAAAAGTTTAAAACTATTTCTTCTTATTATACTACTATATTTGTCTGGGCATGCTTATTAAGAATAGAAAATTGTATATATTTTATCGAGTAAGGTGTTATTTTTAACTAAGACTTAGTTACCTATAATGTTGCTTCCGTCATTTGACGGTAAATAAAAGGATGGCGTTCCTTTTGTGTTCCATAACAGTGTCCTTCAGTAATTATTATAAAATAATACAATTACCGTTTGTTGTTAGATTTACTTTATAAATAAATAGATAGCTAATAATAAACTATCATTCTAGAGTTTAGAATGTTGTCACTACGTTACCTGAAATTAATTAGTTCCATATATTTGAATAGTTAGAAAATATGACAATGTCATGTGAATATATGTCCAAATAATATAGTTGATAATGAAGTACATATCTAATTTTAACTTGTAGTTCGTATTACTAATGCTTGTAGTATAGGGGTTGAAAAAGGTACACCAAATCTGAAGACAGCTAGACAAGTCGTAAAACTGAATGACTTTCACAAACAAACGAAATCGATTTCATAATAAAATTTCAACTTTTTATGCTTAATAATAACTGTATAAATATAAAAAAATATTGTTGAAATTTATTCAGTTTCAGCTTTTAGCTTGGTGTACCCTTTACAACTGATTCTTTATAATTTATAAATTTATATCAAATACATTTAATAAAATATATAAGTAAAAAAGATCGAACGGAAATAGTGCACAATATTGTCAGAGGTCAAGTAGTGAGTGATGATAATAAAATTAACATATTTAAATAAAATATAAAAGCATTTTGTTGTAGTAAAATGTTTTCTTACAATATATATTCTTTATTGCACATATAACATAGTAATAATATATGACAACCTCGCTGGTCTAGCGGTTTAGCACACCGCTTCACTTCCGATGGTCGCGAGGTCGATTCCTAGCACGGTGCAAACATTTGAGTTTTCATTCATGAGTATGATTGTTTCTATCGGTCTGGGTGTTTCTAAATATGTATGTATTTACGAAAAAATATATATCTATGTATTTGTATCAGTTATCTAATACCCATAATACAAGCTTTAGCTCAGTCTGGGTGTTTTCTATGTATATTATGTATGTATTTGTAAAAAAAATCTAAGTATTTATATCAGTTTTCTAGTACACATATCACAAGCTCTGCTTACCGTGGGACTAGATGGCGCTGTGTTAATTGTCCGAAATTATGAAAAAAATGTATCTAATGTGAGTAAAGTTGGATTTTGAACAACTTGCGTGTCGAAGTCCCGAATTCAAATCAATTTCAAATTTCTAGACAATTATCTATAGAGACATACAGCTTGGGGTTTTTCAAGAAGGGTATATTAAGTTTTTGTAAGGGTCGGCAACGCGCACGTAACACCCCTAGTGTTTCAAACCTTTATAGACTATGGTAACCGTTTACCATCAGATGGGCCGTATGCTTGCCATCATCGTGGTGTAATAACATAGTAATACATATACATATATATATATATGGAATTACTGCGATTTTTTTCGAACTATTCTAATGTTATAGGCTGCTTGGGTTTTAAAGCTTCACCGGACGATAGGGGGCGAGTGCAGATGGCACTCCAAACCAAAAGAAGGACTTATGGAGCGGCTGAAGGCCAACTCCCGCCTGACGGATACGACTTTAGTCTGAGGACACCACTAGGGTTCGAACCTCGACTCAGGCTGTCGTAATTTCGATCCCCATTTGATATAGACGAGGGATCGTTCGACTGGGCATTTGTATAATATTTTTTTTTCTTATATTTGTTTTGTATATCTTATACCTTTATAATACAACTAAAAAATAAATTAAACAACCCAACTGCTTGTAACTTAAACTAGGATTTTTAAATATCCCTTAAATATATTCAAATATCGCATCGGGGCCTAGTTGTTAACACTCTCACTTAGACTTTAAGGTCACGAGTTCAAAAACGTATGTCAACAAAAAATGTTTGTGCTACAATTTCGACTCCACGGTAATGAAAACAGAACTAATAAATCCGAGTGACAGTAGAGTCGCCCCTACTAGATTGTTTTTAAAATATATAGAGTGAAATGTGGACACACTAAGCCTGGTGATAGAACTACGTTCCGTCTAGAATGTAGTGGTCCGCGAGCCAGGAACTGATCGGGATGATCAATTTCCTCCCGGTCCAAAATCAGCTGTAGACGTATAATAAACGCTACAACTAGCTGACTATTTAGCTTCAATATTTAGAACTAACCATGATATTATAGCAATTTGAAGCGGGAGGAAATGGCCAAGTTTTAAAATTTTTGCTAGGCTTTTCCTCAATCCATCATTGAAACCAGAAATGACTTTCACTGATCTTCATAATACAACTTTCTTAATCATCTTAGAAATTCTCGACCGTAGGGAAATAATTGACGAAAGAAACTTTAGGCTCGCGGACTATAGAGCTCATAATAGTTCGCGACTCTTGAGAACCAGTTCGTACGCTCCTGACTCGAATCAGAAATCGGGTGGTCAACTTTTAGATGTATATAAATATTTTTCCGCACAAATATTTGTTGATTATTTTAGTAGGACTATCTACGTCATATCAGACGAACTAAAGAACGAAAGAGCTACATACTAGTTCAAATAGTTCATCTTTGAGAACGCTCTCCAAATTAGTTCAATCACAAACTACACAAGACGTTCTAGTAGAGTATGTCGACTGTAGACAGACGGTCTTACAGCTAAATAAATTGTTAACATAAATTTTATATATTAAAATTTATGTTAACATACTGTTATATATAAATGCAAATAATTGTTATTTTCAAGTTATTTTAATATGTAGTTTTGCTTTGCGACCAAATACTGTTTATTATTTAGTGCTTAACTAAAATAATTATTTTATTCTAGATGTATTCATAGTATAAAACATAGATAATAAATATCGCCAAAATATTAGCTGTGGTTGATTTAAATACATAATTCGTTTCACTATACAAATAAATATATCTTTATTTACTCGAAACCATTGTTACTAAATTAGATAATGGCCTAAAATAAAATTGTTCGTTATCAAACACTCTGTGGTAATTTCATTTAGTTTTTTTAGAAACGGTTAGATGCAGGGTGACCTATTTCAACCCTATAGAGCAGAGGTTCCCAAACGTTTTTGTGTCGTAGACCCCTTCCCAGATTTCATCCTCCATTCTTACCTGGTATTGATTTTTCTAAGCGATCTACTGTATGAAGAGTCGTGACTCATTAAGAGAGAAATTCATATATATTCAAATATCCTATATGTTTATAAAAATCTTGACTTATTTCCAAAAAACAGCAATATTCATAATATTAATACTAGATTTAAAGACAAACTTGCTGTCCCCAAGTATCGTTTAGAAAAAGTTAATAGGTCTTTTATGGGAATAGGTATAAAAATTTACAATAAGATACCAAAGGATATGTTGGAATTACCCTTAAATAAATTCATATTTACTGAGCAAAGCCTATTACTCACTAAACGATTACTTGAATGACGAGTGTGCATGGCAATAGTTGTTCATGCACTGAATTTTCATTTAATGTTAGACATAGACACCTATATAAATATACATTGTAAATAAACTGACTTTAAAAAAAAAGTAATTCAATTGAGTTTCTTGCCAGTTCTTCTCAATTGGACTGGACGGTAGGGAAAAAAAATAAAATTATAATGTAAAAATTTGACGTTCATAAGCGGCTAAAATGTTCTACATGAATAAATGATTATTGAATTTGAATTTGAATTTGAATAACTGTAATAAGGTTTAGTGTTAAAAACATAGTAAAAACAACAAGATAACCGCTGTCGTAGACCCCTTGCAGTTTCTCATAGACCTTTGGGGGTCAATATAGACCACTTTGAGAATCACTACTATAGAAAATTTGATCATAGGATCTATTGCGAATGGTAAATCAAATAAAAATCCGGAATACACGGTACAAAACCAGCTGCTCAAGCTGTTGGGCAGCTGAAATAGATGTATGTCTGAATTGTCCTGTAATATATATATTAGATATATATACCACGAACCGGAAGACGCAGCGTGGGAAGGCCTCCAACAAAGTGGACCGACGATCTGGTCAAGATTGCTGGAAGGCATTGGATGCGAGCAGCGCAGGACCGATTGTCGTGGAGATCTTTGGGAGAGGCCTATGTCCAGCAGTGGACGTCTTCCGGGCTGCGATGATGATGATGATATATATTAGATAGATAGATAGATAGAATATACTTTATTTGCAACGTATAGTAAAGAAGAAGCACAAACCATATAACAAAGGACACATGTGTCGTTACAGCTGTGCCCGATACTTGGTTCGCATAGTTACCCCGTTTTTGCAGCATTTTTCACTGATACTTCGCTTTTATTGGTCGTAGCGTAATGTTATATAGCTTAAAGCCTTCCTCAACAAATGGACTATCCAACACAAAAAGAATTTTTCAATTCAAACTAGTAGTTCCTGAGATTAGCGCGTTCAAACAAACAAACTCTTCAGCTTTATAATATTAGCATAGATTACTAGCTGTGCCCGTGATTTCGTCCACATAAAATGACGTTACTTCCATGTAATCTTTCATATCCCCTTTCAACCCCTTACAACCCTTCTTTGTATTAAAAAGTAGTCTATGTCCTTTCTCAGGATCTAAACTACCTGTGTACCAAATAACCAAAAAAAAAAGAAAAAAGTTTTTTCAAGGTAGAATAATACCTTCAAAAATGAGAAATTTCCGTACAAACTTTCATCCCATATTTTATTTTACACCCTTTTATTTTACATTTTTACAATTTGATTGTCATATTTATTCATATTTGATCAACAGCCTAAAAACTAAATTTCAAGATTCTAGTTTCCCATCAAAAGTAGCATGTCCTTTCTTAGGGTCTAAACTAACTGTGTACCAAATTTCATTTCAATCGGTTTAGTAGTTTTCTCGTGAAAGCGAGACAGACAGACATAGTTACTTTCTCATAATTAGTAAGGATTATAGAATACTATATCGCTAATAGTCGCGGGAACAACTAGTAGTGTCTATATTTGGATCCTCATCATGTACTAACAAACATACGTATATCAAATAACCTTGAGTATATACGTACATTCATAACTCGACGTAGCGTGTAACGACCTCGCTGGTCTAAAGTTTAGCACGCCGTACCTCCGACGGTCGCGGGTTCAATTCCTTGCATTATACAATATAAAGTTTATATTTCAGAGTTTGAAGAGTATGATCATGGGTATTGGCTTGAGTAGTATATGTATGTATATACTAGCTGTGCCCGCGGATTCACGCGCATTAAATTTATAACTTTCAAATTCAAATTCAAATTCAAAAATCATTTATTCATGTAGGACATTTTAGCCGCTTATGAACGTCAAATTTTTACATTATAATTTTATTTTTTCCCTACCGTCCAGTTCGGTATATAGATCCAATTGAGAAGAACTGGCAAGAAACTCAATTGAATTACTTTTTTTTTAAAGCCAGTATTTACAATGTATATTTATATAGGTGTCTATGTCTAACATTAAATGAAAATTCAGTGCACGAACAACTATTGCCATGCACACTCGTCATTCAAGTAATCGTTTAGTGAGTAATAGGCTTTGCTCAGTAAATATGATTTAACAGATGTTTTGAATTTATTTAAGGGTAATTCCAACATATCCTTTGGTATGTTATTGTAAATTTTTATACCTATTCCCATAAAAGACCTATTAACTTTTTCTAAACGATACTTGGGGACAGCAAGTTTGTCTTTAAATCTTGTATTAATATTATGAATATTGCTGTTTTTTGGAAATAAGTCAAGATTTTTATGAACATATAGGATATTTGAATATATAAATTGAGAAGCAACGGTGAGAATATTTGCCTCTTTGAATTTCTCTCTTAATGAGTCACGACTTTTCATACAGTAGATCGCTCCTAACCTATATGTTATTCTGATGTATATGCTATTTTTATACTCTTTATTGCACCAATTATAGAACAAAAACAAAAAAACAATTAAAATGGAAAATATACACTGATACAAAAGGCGGTCTTATCGCTAAGCAATCTCTTCCAGACTACCTTTAGGTGGATAGAGAAATAAAAATAAGAACAGGGTAGGTGGCGCACGTAATAAACAAAAATAAATATATAGGACTCAAATATACATAAATGTAAACATACACACACATTGTGGAATACAGGCCACTTATTTGTTTATAACTATTTTATATGCTTTATATTTCGAATACCAAAATTATATTCTAAATTGTCACTACTATCCCTGGCCCTAGTTAGTAGTGTTTCTTTATAATATTAATATATACAATATATATATATATATATATATATATATATATATATATATCCTACAACTCCCTGGTTTCCTTTATCGCCCACACACATTAATACATATATAC
Organism: Achroia grisella; assembly: GCF_030625045.1. NCBI lineage: Eukaryota > Metazoa > Arthropoda > Insecta > Lepidoptera > Pyralidae > Achroia > Achroia grisella. Next base: position 688,458 of record NW_026712988.1, read on the forward strand.
ATACACATACATATACTTAATAGTGCACATACATATGGAAAAAATGAAGGTAGATTAGTTATGAGAATAATAAGAAATTAATTAAAGGGAAAGAAAATGGGATTTGACAGAGGATTTAAAGCTGGACTACCCCTAACATTTAGGGGCAAGTGATTGAATGCTCCGAATGCTAGAGGAGAGTGAGATCCACAACCTAACGGCCTGGACAGAAAAGGAATTAGAATAGAAGGAAGTGGAATGAGAGGGAAATCTTAGACGGAGATAGTTAACATTATCTATCTTATATATAAAATTCTCGTGTCACAGTTTTCGTTCCCATACTCCTCCGAAACAGCTTGACCGATTCTCATGAAATTTTGTAAGCGTATTGAGTAGGTCTGAGAATCGGCCAACATCTATTTTTCATCCCCCTAAATGTTACCATGTTAATGTCCACCCTTAAATTTTTATTTTTATTTTTTAAGATAAATTTTTTAGTTTCTATTTTTATGATACAACATACAAAAATACATACAATCCTAAATTTTCACCTTTCTATCATCAACCCCTATTTTTTTATAGCGTTATTAATTTATATGGCAAAACAACGTTTGCCGGGACAGCTAGTATATGTATATATATATATCTCTCACTTTAAAAATTCAACAGAATCCGTTCAGTAGTTTCTGCGCGAAAGAGTAACAAACAAAAGAAATATCTATACCTATAAATAAAATTTGAGTGTCTGTTTGTAATATTGAAATAATCGTTTTTACTACATGCATATGAATATAAATACGGCACGTACACCAAAATGTCATTTTTTACCATTTTTGTCTGTATGTCGGTCTGTTTATTCCGGTGAATCTCTGAAATGGCTGAACCGATTATGACGTGAGTTTTATTGGTATGTAGCTGATGTAATAAGGAGTAACTTGGGCTACTTTTATTTTAAAAAAATGAAGTTAAAATCCACGCGGACGAATATATAAGTATTTATAACAGTTGTTTAGTATCCATAACACAAGTTCTGCTTAACTTGTGACTAGATGGCGCTGTGTGAATTATCCAGGGTTATTATTATTATTACGAGTACAACCATAGGATAAGATACTGCTTCATAAACATTGGTAAGTTTATATAAAAAATTTGACATTAAAATCGTGATACAATAATGCTTATCTACATGTAGTAGCGTAAAATAAAAGATAAATACAATATGTACATTGACGCACAAACTGAAATTACTTGTTTAAATATACATAAGTTATCGGAAGTAATTCAGTAGTTATACAATAATAATATATATATATATACTAGCTGTCCCGGCAAACGTTGTTTTGCCTTAAAATAAAATAAAAAATTAGGGGTGGACTACCCCTAACATTTAAGGGGATGAATAATAAATGTTGGCCGATTTCAGACCTACTCAATACGCTCACAAAATTTCATGAGAATCGGTCAAGCCGTTTCGGAGGAGTATGGGAACGAAAACTGTGACACGAGAATTTTATATATAAGATAATAATCTCAGGACAATTCACACAGTGGCGCTGTTAGACCCAAGTTAAGCTAGCTAAAGCCTGTGTTATGGGTACTAGATAACTGATACATATACATAGATATTTTTTTTTTCGTAAATACATACACAATATACATAGAAAATACCCAGACCGATACAAACAATCGTACTCACGAATATAAATGTTTGTGGCGTGCGAGGAATCGAACCCGCGACCATCAGAAGTAAGGCGGTGTGCTAAACCGCTAGACTACCGAGGTCGTCAATTATTATTATTATTAGTTATTTCTATTTCTATTTCTATTTCTGTCTGTCTGTTTGTTCCGGCTAATCTCTGAAATGGCTGGACCGATTTTGACGGGAGTTTTATTGGCAGGTAGCTGATGTAATTAGGAGTAACTTAGGCTACTATTATTTTTAAAAAATCCTTTATTTTAGAAAATTTAAGTTAAATTCCACGCAGACGAATTTGCGGGTACAGCTAGTAATAAATTTGAACAATCCACATAGCACCAGCCAGTCCCAAGCTAAGCAGAGCTTGTGTTGTTGTTACTAGACATAATAATAGAAAATATTTAATAATAATAATAATAATAAATTTGTATTATGGTATATCCACCTGATATAAAACATTGTTATGAGTTATAGAGTACGCAATATATAAATCAAGCTGTATGACATTTGAAATAGGTGAGATGAGACTGATGTACACGCGAAGATAACTCTGTACAGGTTACTTTTGCTGAAGAAGACTCTGCAGAAGATTTAGAAGAAGACTTCAGCTGTTGGTAGAAATAATCCTATTAGACAACAATGCAAATTTAAAACTAAATAACACTCCTTCTAGAAGGCATATTCCGCAACAAATTGTCAGGTATATAAAAAAAAGTGTTGTAATCAGAAATGTAATTATTATTCTGAATTTATAGTTTTTAATTTTACATTCTTGTTTTATACTATGTTGTTATTATATGTTATTTATTTATTTATTTATTATTTATCTGGCTTTATATCTTATTATTATTTCCTCCTTTTTTTTATCGAATATGTAATATTATGTTAAGTAGTATGTATGATTTTGTGCTGTGTAAATGTTAATAAATGAAATAATATGTACCCTGGGAAGGTATGTGACATCTGAGATACAGTATAATTTTATACTAGTTCGGATGGCACAATTACACTTGTATGTTAAAATTATTGACTCTTATGTACAACTTAATTATGTAACACAACCTTTAACTGCAATAAATATTATTATTATTATTATTATTATACTTCACTAGCTTTTGCCCGCGGCTTCGCTCGCGTTAATTTATCCCTTTAGGGGTGGAATTTATTAAAATACTTTCTTAGGGGACGCCTACGTTATAGTAGCATTATGCATGCAAAGTCTCAGCCCGATCGGTTTAAAATTGACAAAGTTTCATACAAACTTTCATACCCTATTTTATCCCCTTGGAGGTAGAATTAATCATAATCCTTTCTTAGCGGATGCCTAAGTCATAACATCTACCTGCATGCCAAATTTCAGCCCGATCCGTCCAGTGGTTTGGGCTGTGCGTTGATAGATCACTATGACAGTCACCTTTGAGTTTATATATATTTAGATTTTTTACCCTCTTCAAACAATTCAATTCAAACAGGGATCGATATTACGACGGCTTGAGGCGTGGTTCGAACCTCTAGTGGTGCCCTCAGACTAAAGTCGTATACGTCAGGCGGGAGATAGCCTTCGGCCGCTCCATAAGTCCTTCCGCGGGTTTGGAGTGTCATCTGCACTCGTCCGGTGAAGCTGTAAAGGCCAGTTGCAGCCAACAGCATTAGACTAGTGCGAAAAAAAAGTGTTTTGATTTCCGATACATATCTCCGTGTACCTAGTCTTTTTCATTCTACCTATACAACTATAAATAAAAATACAACAAAAAGTATGCAGGATGAAAGTAATTGCCCAATTGAAATTTTTCTACTATTTAGAATCCCATACTTTCACAAGTATGGGATTCTGCAAGAATCTTAGCAAGAAGAATTAGCAAATAACTTAGATGTTGCTCTTTTAAATAATTGATGCAATTTTATATTAAAAATATATTTTATATTTTTATAGATTGAAATGTGTGAATACAAACAAACAAATATCAGTAATTCATTGGAGTTAAAATATTAAATATACAATCAATTATTTAAGTAACTAAATAAGATTAAATCAATCGTAGTGATTAGAGCACACCAAGACAATAAGGACTCACTTGGGTGTTGCTCTTTTAAATAATTGATGTAACATTATATTTTTAGGTTGAAATGTCTGTATACAAACAACCAAATATCAGTAATTCATTGGAGTCAAAATATTAAATATACAATCAATTAATTCAGTAACTAAATAAGATTAAATCAGTCGTATTGATTAGAGTAGACTAGGACAAGAAGCCTAAACCATTTCCGAGTATGAAGAAAATAAAAATTCTAAAAACGTGAGTGCAGAATTACTCAAATGATCCACAACAAGGCCACAGATCCATCTCGAGCTTAGTGCCCGCTCTCAGGCCGCGCAATTAGCACTGATAACAAGATAACACCACTCAAACATCTGATAACAGCGTCGGTTGTGTGTAATGAAAAATTACGAAACACTGACCGGGAAAATTTGTAGAGAAAATATACTGCAAATTGTTTATCTTAATTTCAACGTTCTGTGAAATATTTTGTTGATTTTGTTACCAGTGATGTGTTTATTGGCGATGCTGTAATCTTATAAGCTAAATTTGGACTCAAAATGGAAAATGACAATGAATATGAACAATTAAATCATTTGTACGACGAATGTTTGGGATATCTTTCTAAAGTAAATGAAGCAATTAATGAGGAAAGAATAAGTGAATTTGATATACTCGGCTACACAACAGTGACAGGAAATGATTCTGGTAAAGATCAGTTGGATTTCCGACATGAAATTATCACGGATGTGATTCAAGAAGAACCTAGTTTAGAAATATATGGTGATGAAAATGAAGATGATTATGATTGTGTTGTAGAATTAAAAGATGAATCTGTCGTAAAATTAACAGATAAATTGCCCGGAAATAAATGTGATGATGAATATTTAGAGAAGGATAATGATGAGCCTCTATATGCTACTGTAAAAAAAGGAAATGACGAGGTAATTATCGATGATCCTATTGATGGTACTAATAATATCGACCCTGGATATGAGACTATCAAATCAAACAAACGAATCAACGAAAACAAAGCAATAGATGACGCAAACATTAAATTTAACATTGAAAATGAAGTATTGGGCAGTACGGTATCCTTGCCTGGGGATATTAAATCTGAAAGACTTAGAAGACTTTCACAGCAGTTACCGAAAATAATAATTACACAAAGTAATGCCAGTTTAAGTAAGCCCTCCGATGACGTAACAATTAACCTTCGGAATGAGGTGCCCAGGGAGAAAGTGAAGCCAACTTCAAACAGGTAATAGTGGATATTTAACCTTGAAGAACAATGTCATAAAGATTATCAAAAACCTTACAATTTAATAGTAGTTCCTGTTGTATAATACTTCTAATTAAAGAGAGAATAGAATTGTTAGTTCACGGTGACTTATCACCGCATAGGTAGCGGTATGTCATGACATTTTGGCTGTCATACGGTACCCCCTGGAAACCATGATGTCAATTCCTGGCGAATTTGACACGATGGGCTAACTGACCTGACTTCATCTTATCACCTTTCACTGGCGTCCAGCTAGCGTAAACCGATAGCACAGGCAGGAGCACCATTCTAAACCATTCATTTTTATATTATAAATTATATTTTATATAAATATTTTTCTTTCTTTCTTTCTTTCTTTCTTTCTTTCTTTCTTTCTTTCTTTCTTTCTTTCTTTCTTTCTTTATTTCATAAAAACTTAATTTATTTCTAATTCTAAGCGCTATAAGACTTTTTAAGGAAATAGTAAAAAGGTCAGTCGACATCACAGAAGACCGAAGAGCTGGCAGCTACCTCGGACTAAGAATTAGTCTAGCAATTCAGAGGAGGAACGCTGCCAGTATCTTCGGAACCTTGCCTAAAGGGACTCCTTTTAATAATATATTTAGTTATTATATTATATTCTTTTAGGTTTCTAATTTTAGGTTCTTTGCTTTAATTAAGTTATGTATATATATCATATTTATTTATTGTGAATTACTTAAATAATTTAATTATATGAAATCTACATTGATATTTATAAGACATTTATGTGAAAGTGAGAATTATGCTACATTTCACAGAATCCTCTTTGCTCTTGTAATAATTGTATTATATGATTACGAACTTGCTTATTGCTCTTTTAAATAATAATAATCTCAGGACAATTCACACAGCGCCATCTAGTCCCAAATCAAGCTATCTAAAGCTTGTGTTACAGGTACTAGATAACTGATACAAGTACATAGATTTTTTTTTCGTAAATACATACATATTATACATAGATATTGTAATAAATGTTAAAATATAATTAATGTGTATATAATAACACACCTGCCTTCTCCTTGTTAATACAAGTAGCAGGCAGGGGACTATCAACATAGAAACCGCTACACGCTGATTCTTTGTACAATCAGATATCGTGCTGCTCAATTGTGGAATGGACTTCCGTTACGTATTCAGCAGAGCCCATCTGTTAGTTCCTTAAAGAAAAGATTAAAATCATACTACCTATCTGCCATTGAATGATTACTTTTATCATTATTTATTTGTTTATTATGATGAATATATTTATGTATTATATGATATGTATGTTTATTCCTATATTTTTGTATTACTATTTATATTTATGTATATTCGTATTTATGTATTTTACTTTTGTTTTAGATTATACAATTTGTTATTTGAATTTTATTTAGTATCTATCCTTTGACATTTTTTTTTTGTTTGCACCAATTATTACCCACTCAGTACCACATATCCCACTGTTTTAGGTTGACTGGAAGAGATCTCTTCTAGGGATAAGTCCACCTTTGCTCACATTGTCTCTAAATTATAATATCTTTTTATTATCTGTGCAATAAAGAATATATATAATATTTTCAGCATTGTAAGATTTTCTACAAAAACATTATTATCATTTATGTAGTATAAGTAGTTTGATAACATAATTCTTCACATTATTTACAGTTTATTCATACTTTATATATTTAGATAAAGAGCTCGAAATTTAATATTTACGTAATTTTTTTTTTAGTTATAAGTATTGTATAAGTAGGGAGTCAACAGAATATCAGCGCTGCAGAGTTATCTGTAGCATTATGCTGAGTTGGCTGCCTTTTCACTTTTGAGGCACATAAAGTCACCTACATTTCTTTTATTAATTCGTGTTTTTTCTGTATCTCATGTATGTTATGTGTCTGTAATTGTGAGTAAAGAATTTATTTATCTATTTACAAACTCTTCAATTTTATAATAAGCATTTTTAATATTAAAATAAATAAATGTATTAAAATTTGTAGAAATCGCTACGCATTCAGATTCTTTGTGCAATCAGATAATATTGTCAGCACTTATTTCTACAAAAACATTATCATCATTTACAAACTCTTCAATTTTATAATAAGCGTTTTTAATATATAAATAAATAAATGTATTAATGTTTGCTGCGTGTATTCCAGATCTTGTAGAAGACCACCATTGCACAGAGGCTATGCAGCGGATTACCCCAAACGACTGGTGTCCAAACGCGGGATGGAGAACGTGGCACTGATATCCAATGTTCCATTTGAGAGGATTCGACTATTGAATGATACTTTCCACACTCTGGTAAGAATAGAAACCAATGTCGATAAAAACATATTGATATCATTTGACGACCTCGGTGGTCTAGCGGTCTAGCACACCGCTTTACGACCGATGGTCGCGGGTTCGATTCCTCGCACGGCACAAACATTTGTATCCATGAGTATGATTGTTTGTATCGGTCTGGGTGTTTTCTATGTATAATATGTATGTATTTACAAAAAAAAAAATATCTATGTATATGTATCAGTTATCTAGTACCCATAACACAAGCTCTAGCTAGCTTAACTTGGGTCTAGATGGCGCTGTGTGAATTGTCCTGAGATTATTATTATTATTATATTATATCATACGATGCATAAATATAAGCATTACTAATCTACATATTGAATAATCACCCGCTCCGGCTTTGCACGGGTGTATGTGTATTATATCACTTTTTATGCCTTGATTTTTTTTGTTATTATTTTCGCCAACAATTTTTCTCTATACTGCCTATGGTTGACTGTTAGAAAATACCTTATGTTGTTAAGTTTATCAATACATTTGGCGGAATTAACACCGTTAAGTCTACTATTACTTTTGCACTGTGTGCTATAAATTTATTTCTTCTTCTAAAAGTAATTGTTTTTCTAAAATAAAAGTAGCCTAAGTTACTACTTATTACATCAGCTACCTTTCAAAAAAAGTCTTGTCAAAATTGGTCCAGCCATTTCAGAGATTAGCCGGATCAAACAGAGTAGACAGACAGACAAAAATTGTAAAAAGTGTTATTTTGGTGTATGTACCCCATTTATAGTCATATGCATGTAGTAAAAAACGATTATTTCAATATTACAAACAGACACTCCAATTTCAAACGTTCAAAAGGTTCAAAATAAGTATTAAATTGCTCTGTAAATGATTTCAGATTAATCTAAGATGGCGCTGGATAGTAATAGGTACCGTGGTGACACATTTCGCGATGTGGCTACTCTTTGCTGTATTCTGGTACATGACTGCGCTTGCTCATTACGACTTCGAGCCAAACCCTCCCAATCGTCCCTGCATCACCGGTGGCAATGACTTCGTAACCATATTTCTAGCATCTGTTGAGGCTCAGGTAAAAAACTTTTTTTTACGTAACTGGAAGAATGTTTTTTATGGATGATAATGGAATGGTGCACCTGCTTGCGCTAATAGTTTACGCTGGCGGGGCACCAGTGGATGATAAGATGAGTATAAGGTCAGGTTAGTTAGCCCACCATGGTAAATTCAGCATGAATCTATAACGATGCCTTCCAGCGGAACCATGTGGAGGTCAACCTGAGATGGTACATAGCTAGCAATGGGGATATTAGTCCAGATACAAGAAGAAAAACATTTATTGACAACTATTATTGATATAAAAAATACATTTACACATATATATATACATATGCAAACACACATATACATATATACACATACATACACACTTAGAACAATTACAAAAAAAAACATCTTATATTATTTATATATATGGTTGGCAACATGGTTGACAGCATATGTCGTGACAACTAACTGTTATAAGCATCCCCATAATGAGCATCCCCATCCACCCAACTGGAAGGACTGATAGCTTCCGGCTCACCTGATAGTAAGTGGTAACCGTATAATCTTCTTATACATATATAAAATTCTCGTGTCACAGTTTTCGTTCCCATATTCCTCCGAAACGGCTTGACCGATTCTCAAATTTTGAGCGTATTGAGTAGGTCTGAGAATCGGCCAACATCTATTTTTCATCCCCCTAAATTAGGGGTAGTCCACCCCTATTTTTTTTATTTTAAGGCAAAACAACGTTTCCCTGGACAGCTAGTATATAATAATATTTACCTATGTTAAGTAAAATTATGTTTGTCCTTTCCAATCACTGTCCATCAACCGTTTCTTCTTCTGTTCTTTCCCAATAGTTAACAGGTAGAGAATTATAGCATTCTCTACCTGGCATATATAGCTTGGCATTATATGGCGCTGTGTGAATTGTCTTTGACGTTGTTATTATTATTAGTGATTGTGCACCGCGGTTTCACTCATAGTTTATAAGAATTAGAATGGCGAGCGTCCCCAATCCAACTCATCATATCTTCCCCGTGCTATTACTACATTTTTGCCTGCATTTCTTCTTTCATTTTTTACATTTCTTGCCCTAAAACTTTCAAGATTGCTTCATTATAATTAAAAATATTATTTTCACATCTAACTAGTAGTTTTAGAGATTATCCCACTCAAACAAACAAATTTAGGTCCATATTCTAAACCTTGGAGATTACTGGCCACATTGTACTAAATCATTTGTCATAATCCAAGTCTAAATATAGCTGAAGTGTCTACTCTAGTGATTACATAATGATAGTAACATTGTTTTGTGTTATAAAATGTCATTCACGCACCAACTGGGTCCAAGTTGTAGCAGGTCAGCGTTTCTCTAATGATTGATGTATTTTTTTATTGGGTTTGGGTTACTGTCAGGTGCTAAGAACTGTAACACTGCGACCATGCAGATCGCACGCAGAATTGGCAAGAAACTCAACTGATGTTCAAATTTTTAAAGCTATTTTATTTTCATTCTCTATTTATAGAGGTGTCTATGTCTAACGTTAAATGAAAATCCCGTGCATGAACAACTATTGCCATGCATGCTCGTATTTAAAGTAATCGTTTAGTGAGTAATAGGCTTTGCTCAATAAATATGATTTGATAATGTGAAATTAAATCTAAATAGACCTTTAACACTGCGACCTGTATAGAGCTATTGTGCTGGCACTTATTCACCATACGTACTTTATTTTAGAGCATTGAGTTAAATAGTCTAGTCATTTTAGCTTAAATTAGGTAAGAATCTCGGAATTCGAGATACCCAGCTATAAGTCTTAAAATTTACATATGGTACGCAACTATTAAATTTTAAGGTCAAAGGTCACAAAAATCGATAATATGCGCTTTTTTTTGTAAATATCTCATTTCCTATGGGTTTTTGCTATTTGTATTTATTATCAAAATTGTAGAATATAAAATTCTCTACAACTTTGGTTTAAAAAATTTTTTTATATGGTAAACCGTTTTCGCGATAGAGGGCGGAGAGCGCGGACTGAACTAAAAGAAATAAATATATTTAAATAAACAGTATTCTGTCTACTCCAAACCGATTCAATTCTATTAATTTTGAGTGAAATTATGGTGTAATATACTAAAATATACTTACCGATTAATTGAAAACATATTCCTTTAAGAGATCGGTTGAAACAATATAAATCGCGAAACTCTTATGTATTACACCAACGTAAATTTTTTAATATACGTGGGTAGAAAATTGGTATATCCTATAATACTCATATTATTGTATCAAAGAAACCATATATCATAATGTAGCTAAAATAGTAACCGTCGGTACAAAAGGTAGAATAAGATTATTTTTGCCACATCGTAGAATCGTCTTCCAGCAATAGTATTTCCGAAACGATACGATATTGAAAACTTCAAGAAAAGAGGTTATTCCTTTTTAAAAGGCCGACAACGTACTTGCAATTCCCCTCGTGTTGCGGGTTCTCATGGGCGGCGGTAATCACTTACCATCAGGTGAGCCGCATGCGCGTTTGTCTCCTGTGTTTTCATCTGCGCAGAAGTCTATTGTTGAACTCGTACACTATAGCCATCTTTTACACAGTCCATCCATCTTTTTCGGTCTTCTCTGCCCTTATAACCATCCACACTCATATGCAACACCTTCCTTAATTAATTTGATATGAATTTTTTTAAGATATGCCAAAGGAACCACGATCTTCATTCCTGTGTTGGGGACACAATGCATAAAATACGTATGTCTACAATCTACAATGCATTACCTCTCCGACACCAGCGCCACTTCTCACTCTTCATACTTCCTCTAATATTTTCTTTATCATCTCTATTCTTATCACACCACACATTTGAAGATTGATATAGTCCAACAATATAGTAAATAACATAATGGCCAATCTGTCAACCACAATATCGTTATTTACCGCCAATTCTAATTCAATTCCACAAAAAAGGAAGCCGAACACGATTGAGCAATTGTTAGGCTCCGAGCGGGCAATTGCACAAATCCTCGTAACGAGGAAATGGCCTAATTTATTTCTAGTTTACCCACACTAGTTGTTTGCTTAATTAAATTCGTGCGCCATATTGCTATTTTTGCAAACAGTTATATGCACTTATACATGTTCAAAACAAATCAAATTAAACGATTTGTTATAAAACGCGTTGTCTTATCACAAAAAGATAAATCTGGTTTAGCGCTAGTAATAAACCATTGACCAAAGTATTCCTTATTACAAAACGAAGTTTATCTCTAAACCGTGATTCATCTATGATCTAAAGTTAGAATACAATAGAATAGAAAATAATTTATTCAAATAAACTTAATTTAAGCACTCGTTCGGAAAGCTGTCTCATCACAAGAAGAACGAACTATAAACTTGTGTGTTGCTCTTTTAAATAATCCTTGTAAGTTTACATTTTAGTTGCGGCCCGGGCCGCGTGATGCGTATCCCTGATGTGCGTATATCTATTGTGTAGGTACTAGGATATTAGTAAACCATACAATTATGATATATTTAAAAAAAATACTAAATATTATTTGATAAATCTTATATATTCTTTATTGCAATTTTAAATACAAAAATTAAAATATTAGAAATTTTGTCTTGATGAAAGGAGAACTTATCTCTAATAGCGATCTCTTCCAATCAACATAAAACAGTGTAACACAGGAAGTGATGTGTGGGTCACAGAAGTGCAAACAATATATATAAGAAAACATAGAAATAGAAATAGAAATAATCTTTATTCAAATAAACTCATTACAAGCACTTTTGAATAGTCATATTTTGATTCTACCACTCATTCGGAATGCAGATTCATCACAAGAAGAACGAGCAAGAAACTTGTGTGTTGCTCTTTTTACATTTTAAAACATTAAAAAACAACAAAAACCACTTTATCAAATGATTCTTAGTTAGTTAGTTTACAGTTAGACCTGCGCCCTTGCCCCTTTTTTGTAAGAAAACCGACTACATTTTATGATAAATCGTTTTTTGAACTAACTACCGTCCTTATAAGCATCCATGGTTAGATGAAGGCTAAAAAAGAGATGAATGGACTATCTGAAAGACGATACGGTAAGAAAGGGAGTGAATAACGAGATGACTACGAACAGACATGAATGGAAGATAAAAAAATATTACGCCGACCACAAATAAATGGGATAATGAAGAAGCAGGTGATGATGATCAAATATCATTTTAGCCGCTTATGAACGTAATATTTTTTTTTTTTTTTCAAATCGGAAGTACTGGCAAGAAACTCAACTGAACTTCTTTTTTTTTTAAGCAGTTTCTTTACATTGTGCACTTATATAAGAGTATATGTCTAACATTAAGTGAAAATCCCGTACATGAACAACTATTATCATACACGTTTATCAAAAATCAAAATAAAATATCTTTATTCCTGTAGGTGCATTATAAACTCTTATCATATGTCAAATCTACGGTCAATTCGGGGTGTTTTCCAGCTAAGAAGAAGAAGAAACTCAGCTTTTTTTTATTATTCTATTAAATATTGAGGGTTATTCCGGAGATTCCACCCCCATCGGTACAAAGCTCTTATTATTTTCAAATGAACTTGTACGTATTCAAAAATTCAGATTCATTTTTAAATTCATATTAGGCAGAATAGAGTGATCGCCGGCATATACTATTGCAATTTTGTCAAAAGCAAATAGTCTAATCAGTGTTCGTAACCAGAATAGCCCAGTCCCCTTTAACGGCACCCGTTCACGAGTATGACGGATTGTTGTTAAGTTAATGTTATAAAGTTTTTACATTAAATATCCTATAAAAATAATGATTTATTTCCCAGTTGGTGAGCCATATAAGATATACATATATGTTTTTACCAGGTTCCGAAATAATTCGCCAATATTTCATGCTTCCTTGTTTCCGATGGTCGTGAGTTCGATTCCTAGCATGATGTAAACATTTGCATTAATGAGTATAATTGTATTGTTCGGAGTGTTTTAAATGTATCTTATGTATTTTAATGTTTCTATCAGTTATCTAATTCCTTTACTACTGGCTCTGCTTAGTCTGTCACTAGATGGGGCTGTGAATTGTTTATGGCTTTTAATTTTATCAAATTTGGATTAGTTTAATAACGTATGGAAGATAAACGATTACTTATATGTATAATTACTAGTAATATCAATACATCTACAGCCGATAATAATCTATACATATATAAAAATTAGAGTGTCTGTTTGTAATATTGAAATAACCGTTTTTTACTACATGCATGTGATTATTAATACGGTACATACACCAAAATAACGTTTTACCATTTTTGTCTGTCTGTCGGTCTGTTTGATTAGATATAGATTTGGTTTGATTTAGAAAAGCATAAAGTATAAAAATTTGTTTTATTTATCAGCATTAATAGTATCGATACCTTTACGATTAATAATACCTGGCTATTATACATTCCTTCATAAAAAGCCAGCAATGCACTTGCAATTTCCTTTGTTTGGGTGCTCGTAGGCGGCGATAAATTTTTGCTTTATAGTATAAGGGACAACAGAGCCGCAAGCTCTTTTGTCCCTTATACAGTATAAGGGACAAAAGAGAAAACAAAATAATACATAATCTGGCACAACATCCGGTGAGATATATACATTCCTCTATAGTATTAAGATAAAAATAGATGTTATTAGATCATAAATGGATATTCTCTGTTGTTTTTCAGACGACTATTGGCTTTGGTGACCGCGCCATAGACGAAGAGTGTCCTGAGTCTATATTCCTATTCATAATGCAGGTAAATTTTACATACTTACTAGTTAATCTGTTTTGTCAGCGTTATATTTTCCTTAATTTGCAACATTTGTCATTGCAGCTCCCCTCCTATTGGTAACAGCGTGATGTTATAAATCCTATAACTTTCCATGATAAATGGGCTATCCAAAACTGAAAGAATTTTCAAAATCGGATCAGTAATACAGGAGATATCCCCGAATATATAAACTCACAGATTTTACCTTTTTTAACTTTGTTTAAATAACCTGACAATGTCCTGTCTTAACTATAAAAACCATGCCTGAAAACGCTGTACAGGTACTCCTCATAGTGGTTGTGCTTTTATCAGCAACAGATGAGGCAGCTCCTATTGCCAACTTTATATTTTTTCCTTTTTTATTTTGTGTATTCTCAGCAATTTATTTAATGTTGGCAATAAACGGTTGTATCTAACATTTATCTATCTAAATAGATAGATAGATGAGACAAACACCAAGTTAGACAATTTATATTAATAGGTGGGAAATAAAATGTTTCCCGACCTAATATTTTTTTTTACCGAGACTTTGTTTTTATTGTGCTTAGACCTGTAGCACTGCTGCATAGCGCTCGCCTTTTTTCAGAGTTATCTATAGAGCAACAATATAGAGTTGTATGTATAGTTATTGATGAATTATAAATTTTAAACGTATCTCGTTTTTAAATTATTTTTTAGTAAAATCAAAGAGAAATAATTTTAATTAAATGTTCAAAAACGCGCGAAATAATCAATAAAAAATAGTTAAATGCAATGCATCCCGATTGCGCGCGTTTAAAGGCAGCTAATGATATATTTTTATTTATTTATCTATTTATTCATCCATGCATTCATTCATTCATTCATTCATTCATACATTCACTCATTCATACATCCATTCATTCATCCATTCATTTATTTATTTAATTCAGGCTTCTAATGGCCCATAGTATAAATACCTTACAGACTAACATACATACGAATAATATAATTAATAGAAAAAAATATAGAATTTGTTTAGTGAGTATTACGTAAGCGTATGGGGGGGGGGGGAAGGAAGGATCTTTGCTTTGCTTATTTTGAATGACTCTAGATGATGATTGGTAGTTATTTACTTTGGCAACCCTCACATTGCCTTTGCTAAAAAAACAATACATTAATTGAAAAATGTAGAGCTTTTCTTACTTTTGCTGACAAGGGGAATGGGGGTAAACAATTGTAATATACCTGCTTACGTAATACTTGAAAGGCCCCTGTGATCACGGCATTGATGACGGTACGCCACGGTAGCGCCGATACACCATGTCCTTCGGCCAGTAATCCTCCTTCATGAAGGTTGTCAGCATATTGGTGGGAACTCGGGCAAACGCCTTGAAACTCGCGTTGCGACTCGATTCCAGCTGCGTCACCCTCAATGTCAGGTTACTGGTCGGTATTTAGTCGACAATATCCTAATATTTGTATAAAGACTTGCAATTGTTTTTTTTTCCAGCTCATATTAGGCACAGGTTTGTCTGGGGTACTGACGTGTGTAGTATATGCAAAAATAACAAGACCAGAGAAACTGTCTCGAGACGGCGTCGGCTTCAGTAAGAAAGCTGTTGTAAGTAGAAATATATTGATACCTTAGAAGGAATATCCTTATATCTACGGATACGGATACGCTGCTTGTTATTGTATAATCTAAATATATATAACTCAAAGGTGACTGACATAGTGATCTATCAACGCACAGCCCAAACCACTGAACGGATCGGGCTGAAATTTGGCATGCAGTTAGATGTTACGATATAGGCATCCGCTAAGAAAGGATTTTGATTAATTCTACCCCCAAGGGGATAAAATAGGGGATGAAAGATTGTATGAAACTTTGTTAATTTTAAACCGATCGGGATAAGACTTTGCATGCGTAAAGCTACTATGACGTAGGCATTTAGGTAGGCATAAGGCAGAAAGGATTTTGATAAATTCCACCCCTAAGGGGATAAATTAGCAAAAGCTAGTTATTTATATAAAAAAAAGTCGCACTGAGCGGTTCGCATCGTTTTCCTTTCTAATACGCATTGACAAAGAGTGGAACACACTTCCAGCTTTTGTGTTCCTGGAGGAATACAACTCCTGATTCTTCAAGTCTATGGTGAATAGATTTCTTCTTCATTATTAAAAAAAAAAAAACAACATCTATTCAAAAGAGCAACACACAAGTTTCTTGCTCATTCTTCTCGTGATGAATCTGCATTCCGAATGGGTGGTAGAATCAAAATATGACTATTCAAAAATGCTTGTAATGAGTTTATTTGAATAAAGATTATTTCTATTTCTATTAACAACCTTGTAATGCAACTAAAGTGATTAATGGAAAATGGCAAGAGCTCCGCCGACATGAGCGCGGCTCTGAAATTATAAAGGAATGAATATTATTCTAATATCTAAGCTATATTATTTTAAAGTTTCATTAAAATCCAGTCAGCACTTATTGTGTGAAAGCCCTGCCCGTGATTACATCCGCGTGAAATTTACAGCAATTTTGTTGCAAAGTTTAATTAAAATCCATTTAGTAGTTTTTGCGTGAAAGAGTAACAAACATATACACACACAGACTTCTGCATTTATAATATTAGTAACATAATTATTACATGTATATTTCAGATCAGCATGCGTGACGGCCAGCTGTGCCTGATGATGAGAGCCTGGGACCTCAACTATGATCACATCATCAGCTCCGAGTTCACTGCCCACTTCGTCAACACCCACAAGTAATAATAATAATAACCCCAGGACATATTACACAGCGCCATCTAGTCCTAAGCTAGGCAGAGCTTGTGTTATGGGTACTACACAACTGATATAAATACACAGATTTTTTGTACATCTCTAGAATTAAAATGTTTGGACTGTGCGAGAATTGAATCCGCGATAATTGGAAGTGAGGCGGTGTGCTAAACACCTAGACCACCAAGACTGTCAACAAATCAAGTACATATCAATTTATATTTCTACATTTTTATATTAACAACTAGCTACTCGCCCGGGCTTCGTCCGAGTGTACATGTATACATATAAACCTTCCTCTTGAATCGCTCTATCTATTAAAAAAAACCGCTTCAAAATCTGTTGCGTTTTAAAGATTTAAGCATACATATGGACGGACAGACAGCGACAACGTGTTTTATACTATGTAATGATTATAAAATTACAAGAATTACAAGTTAAGAGGCACAAGATCTTAGTCCTCGTTCATCGTTGTAATTTCAATTACTTTTTTATTTGTAATTTAAGCTTCCAAGCTGTATCTGAACTCTATGAAATGCCTGATGATGCTTCGTTCAGAGGCGAAACACGTATCGCAATATGGGTGTAGTCTATCTACACCCATACAGTGATAATATATCTTACGGTCGAAATTTGATTGCCATTAGAGAAGGTCTTTCATTCGGTGCGGAAACTTAACTACCGTTACATAGTCATGTTTCCACACTGAATATTTGTAGTCTCACACAACCTAGAATAGAATAGAATAGAAAATCATTTATTCAAATAAACTTAATTTAAGCACTTTTGAATAGTCATAACAATTTGTTTTTTATCTACCACTCGTTCGGAAAGCTGTCTCATCACAAGAAGAACGAGCAAGAAACTTGCGTGTTGCTCTTTTAAATAATTCTTGTAAGTTTACATTTACAAGTCGTGTAATAATAATTGTAGTGTAATTAAACAAAATAATATATTAAATAGTTTGTATATAATTATTAGGGTATGGATTTTAATATATTTCTTTGTTATATCCAACAGAACAAAGGAAGGCGAAACGATACGTTTCTTCGCACAGTCGCTGGCGATACAACAGCGACAGTTTCTGTTGTGGCCGGTCACACTGGTACATGTGATCAACAACACCAGTCCTCTGTATGGACTCTCACCAGAACAGATTAACAGCAATAAGTAAGTACAACCCTTTTTTTTACTTGGAGAAAATCCCTCATGGAGACCCGCCAGCCCCGGAGGAGGCAAGCGGGTACTGTGAGACTCCTACTCACTAAAAACTCCAAGATGTCCCTCACCCAACGCCATATGCCGGAGTCGCGGGATCGATAACAGTCAACCGACGGCGGTGGCCCACTCTACAGCGGGCCCCATCTCTGCGGGTTCCCTTTGGAACCCACCACTTCCCCATCTTCCCTGGGGAAGGCGCGCGGGGACATGCGCCTGACTTCTTCGGGCCTAAGTAAGTTCAACCCTCCACCAACCCATGGCCATTCCAACCTCTCGGTTATACGGGCCGAATCTACTGGGAATGCGCGCTGAAAAGCAATTCTTGACCCCTACAAATTATTTCAACTTCTGTCCCTTCTGTCGCACTCTCCCCCTTCTGGGGCAGCGGACGAAACATGAACGGCTTCAATGCCGGGCAGTTCTCCTTCTTCAGCAGCATCCTCTCTTCTTGAACGCGTACTACCGTCAGTCCTTTCGTACTCCACGTCTGGAGCAACTATCATTTTAATTAATTTCAGTTACGAGATAACTTTAAGCCTGAAAGGTGCCTCCGCCTCTATGGGCACGTTCACTCAGAGTCAGACCTCGTACCTGCCCAAAGAGCTGCTCTGGGGACACCGGTTCCTACCTGTTGTCAAGTAAGTTCAAGTTCAAGTTCTTTTTACAGTAAAATCTATATGACCCGCGCAAATTGTCTGCATCCACATTACTAATCCCCTTTCCCCCCAATTGGCAGGGCTAGCTCGAGTTGTTATATATGTATGGTTTATTATGATTTTAGGTATGATAGTCGCAAATTGAAATATGTGATAGATCATAGTAAGCTGAACAGCACGGAAGCCGTCGACACGCCATTATGCAGCGCCAGCCATCTGGACAGGTAACTATTAATCTAACTACCTACTGTGGATGAGATATTTTTTAATGGATGATAATGGAATGGTGCATTTTTATTACTAACAACTTTATTCTATTTTAAATACGGAAGTGTGTCTTTCTGATTGTTATATTATATTTTATTGATGACTAAGCAACTGAACAGATCTTAAGGAAACTTGGTATGAATCTATACATATAAATAAAATTGGAGGTTCTGTTTGTAATATTGAAATAACCGTTTTTTACTACAGGCATATGAATATAAATACGGTACATACACCAAATTAACATTTATTACAATTTTTGTTTGTCTATCTGTCTGTTTGTTCTGGCTAATCTCTGAAATGGCTGGACCGGTTTTGACGGGATTTTTTTTGGCAGGTAGCTCATGTAATAAAGAGTAACTTAGGCTACTTTCATTTAATAAAATAAAGTTAAAATCCACGCGGACGAAGTCGCGGGTACAGCTAGTAATTAAAAAAAAAGTACGTCGTAATATTATTAAAGTAATAACAATATAAGTACATATAAAATAATACGAAACATCACTTGTATTGTATGTTCTAGTTTATTAAAAGAGAAGACAGAACCGGATATCCGGGCCAGTAGCCCGAGCAGTTTCAGCGACAGGATTTCCTCCTTCCAGTTCGAAAAGACTTCATCATTCAAGAGGAAAACCAATAAATTATGAAGCCGGGTGTTCAGACACGGCTATTACACAGCTAGGACTTTTAGTCTGTAATTTTTTTATTTGACTGTACTGGACTGGCGGCCTCTTGATGGTAAGTGGCAACAGTCGTGAACAGTACACATGTACATTATGTTAGTAGCTATAGAACTAATATATTATGCCTCTTATCCTGCAATTTCATTTGTTTTTACTTTATTTCATGACAATCCTTCAAATATTTCTGTCCTCCAAATATTTTTCTTACATTCTTGTCTAATGATATAAATATGAAAAATGACAATCCACTATCAGTTCCTTACAACAGTTTTTTATATGAAAGTTGATGGATGTAAAGTTAGAGGATGGCCGAAGAAATAGAAATAATCTTTATTCAAATAAACTCATTACAAGCACTTTTGAATAGTCATATTTTGATTCTACCACTCATTCGGAATGCAGATTCATCACAAGAAGAATGAGCAAGAAACTTGCGTGTTGCTCTTTTGAATAGATGTTTTTTTATATAAATAATTACACAATAACAAATAAGAGGCATGCGATAATCAACATAGAAACCGCTACACACTCATTTTTAGTGCAATCAGATAATATTGTCAGAGCTATGGACTTTAATTTTTATAAAATAAATAAAAAGGCGGATGACTATGTGAATGGAAATACTAAATGCAGAGTAAGCTCAGACACGACAGCTGATAGTGATGAATTTAAAAAATATGACACGTGTATCCACACTATATTGAAAATATTGGGATGAGGGCAATGCAATGATGAATTAGGTTCGAAATAAGTAAATGGGACACGAATAATGAAGAAAACTAAAATAATTAGATATATATTCAATTCACATTATGGTAGATTTGACATATCATAAGAGTCTGTAATAGACCTACATGAATAAAGATATTTTGAATTTGAATTATTAAATCTTTTATTTGATACAAAGTGTGGTGGATAATATTATATATGTATGGATATATATATATTTGTATGTCGGTTCTTTATGTGCATAAAGCTATTACATCTACTCGATAACTATAAAATAAATATATGCAAAAAAGAGTAAAATAAAATCGTATATTTTTCTTATGACAAAATTAAAAATTAAATCTATGTACATTCTTTTTAAAGTAAAAAAGTGCCTTTTAAATGGCCAGCAATACACTATGGAGTCCACAACATAAAAAAGGCAAGGAGTGTAACTTTTAGAATATTTATTTCCGTTTTTACATTACAAAAAATAACCATTCTGTGAAATTTAGACCCGCAACGTTGATAATTACTGTTAACATCAAACGCCTGACAAAAATGTATCAGCAAGAAAATTCAAAATAGAAATATAATATTATTTAACGACAGGCACCGCAGAATTACGTATACCTTTTAATCTATAATGAACTATAAACTAAACAATTTAGATTTAAATTTTCCAACCTACTATTTATTAATTCTAGATAATCACTTGTTTATTCATGAGTCATTTATATTGATAATAGTATACAGTTATAATAGGTACATTTACTTTACTGTACTGCCCAGTAGTTGTCATTATTCTTGATAAAGTATACATATATTATTGCAAACTATTTATAAATACTCGTATTGTGACCCTACGTTGATAAGAGAAGTTTATTACATTATCATACAATCTAGGTATTACAATAGAAGTAAGTATCCACAGTCGTAAACACAAATATAAAGTAAATAAAAAGGAAAAACAGATAGCTAATCTCACTACATTGAATCGCTTAGAAATAATAAAATAGTGATTTATTATTTCTAACCATTATTATTATTCTATTTTTTGAAAGATAATGTTAAATTTGTACACAAACGGGATATTTATAAATTAAATATTATTTATATGCCTTCCGATATTTAATAAATCATTTGAAATAATAAATAACCAGGACGAATTTTTGGGGCGTAGAAATTTCGAGAACCTAAATATTTCGAAAGAGAGAGAAGAAACAACCCGTTTATTCATTGTATCATTAATCAATTAAATTACCATTATTAATCAACTATGGAAAAAAATAAAACTATGTAAAAGTTTTCATTATTAAAATAATAATTAAGAATTCCATAAATTAATAATATTAACTATTATTTATGTTATTAACCGGGTCACGAACTAATTTTATGGCAAATAAAGGTATTTACCTCTCTCGACGTTTCGGCTAGGTTGCACTAGCCGTGGTCACGAGCTGACTGGTGTAACAGCGATGTTAAAACCCGGTTAATAATATAAATAATGTATATTAAACACGAAAGTTTAAAAATAACTATAATATTACTAGTTCTAAACTAAGCATAGTTTGTATGTACTACACAACTGACACAACTTTTGTATACATTTTTGTTTTTAATAATATACACTCAAAATACAAATAAACTTACACGCAGTCTAATATAAACTCATACTCATGAATGCTTGTATTATTTGAGAATCGAACCCGCGATCGTCGTAATTAGAGCGGCATGCTAAACCGCTAGATCACTAAGGTCATTGTGATCTTCAAAAGTAGGTACGTAAGCGTCTCTGTCATTTAGTACGATCAATATTAAACCGTAAATGTTGGTAGACACTTGAATAAACAGAAATAAATGCTCAAATATTTGCATTCCATATGTATTCTAGGTCATAATTGATCAAAATATATAACTACAAATATATCGTTATCTTGTACGGATAAAGGTGCGCCTCTTATCTCCAGTTGATAATATAACTTATTGTTCAGAAACTTAGCATTATATTGTACGTTTCCAAGGTGCTTCATAGTTTTAAACGTGAACTTGTTAAGTTAATTGTGCTCGATTGATAAGAAAATGTAAACAAATTGTTATTATGCTGGGAAGATTCATCACAACTCTCGCGCTGAGTAAAAGTGATGTTTCGTTTTGTGTTTTAATCACAAACTTTTACAAACGTTGACTATTTGAATTTGATAACAAAAACTTTTGTAATATCAACTGCAAAATCTGTGTTATTTATTTAATAGTTCAAGTTTGAAGTGAATATCAAATCAGAAATCATTTATTCATGTAGAACATTTTAGACGTTTAAGAACGTTAAGTTTTGCGTATCAATATTTTTCCCCTACCGTCCAGTTCAGTATACAGATTCAATTGAGAAGAACTGTCAAGAAACTAAACAGATTTTTTAAAAATCTGATAGTAAAAATGAATTTCGACTTAGAACCGGAGAGACGAGGCAGTCGCTCCCGCGCATTGGAAAGATCACTCAGCTATTCTGCAGCTATAGGTAACAACTCAGTTAGATCCTCAATAGAAATCCCATCTATTGTAAATACAGAAGTCTATACCAATGAAGAGTTAAAGAAGCACTACCGTATCTCACAAACTTATGTAGAAGGCAAAGAGATATACTTTCCAACTCAAACTAACAATATTGAGAATAATGAAGGCGTTCCGTTAAGTCAAGATGATACAGCAACAGATGCGTCTATGTCGTCACTAGAAGACGAAAACACGTTTACTGGACTAACACTAACTATAGATGTCGAACATGACAGCTCTAAATCTACAGGCACGAGGCATATATCAAATGCTTCTACACAACCAGTCATGAGCTCCACAGTTCCTAGTTTACCAACGGAGTTGTACGATGAGATAGCAATGGATAATATTTATGATGAAAATGAGACAGTAACAGCATCCGCTCATGGGTACTCGACGCCGTATACGAGGAGAAGGAAGAAAGGTACTCCTAGGTAAGATCTAATAGTTTATTTGTTTGTAATTGACCCTAATTTTAATGTATGTAACGCTTTGTGTGACTTGAATTCAGATAATATTGTCTCTTGGCGTAAATATAAATAGACTAAGTATATATGTTTAGATAGACACTAGACAATAGACAATAATTATTTATTTGTATTTGAGAACTCTTCTTGATAATTCTGGATCTAGCTCTAGAAAATATCTTGATAGTCTGAAGTTAGCTAATGACATACTAGAACGTAAGGATTATGAAATTTTAAACGATTTTTTAATAACTTAACTTAATTAATTATTAGCCATATCTAATTATAACACAAGAAGTAAAGACAAACTTGTTACATAAAAAACAAATTAGTAAATCTTTTAAGTAGGGATTACCAATGAAGCTAATGATTTATAATCGATAGCAAATTTTGAAATTTAGAAATACAATAAGTATTGTTTTTAAAATAATCCATTTTATCACATTTGTGAATAACCATCAAAGCCAAGATAGCTATATCAAAGATTAAGGAAAAAATTGGAGTCTTGTAGTATCAACAACTAAAGATATTGATGGAAGATCATGGAAAATGCAAGAGCTCCACCGACAAGAGCGCGGCTCTTAAATTATGGATTAATAGCAAAGTCAAATTTAAATTTTTCGACTTATAAATTTTTAACTAATAAGCTAAATGTAACCTGTTTTTACATCGAAATAAATAAATCTTAAATCTGAATGAATATCATCATTCATCATCAAAATTTCTTTATTCATATAGGTCTATTACAGTTGCTTATATGTCAAATCTACCGTCAGTACGGAGTGATTTCGAGCTGAGAAGAACTGACAAGAAACTCAGCTCTTATTATTTTCAAATAAAGTTGTACAGGTTTACAATAATACAGATTCATTTTTAAATTCAAATTTCGTATAATAGAGTGACCACTAGCATATGCTATAGCAATTTTGTCAAAAGCAAATAGTCTAATCTGTGTTCGTAACCCGAACAGACCAGTCCCCAGACGCAGCACCAGTTCACGAATATAACGGATAAGCCAGCTATCATTGCACTCGACCATTGACCACTTGTCTTAAATGAAAAAGGAATAATGTATTGGTGTTGTCTGATTTCTTCCGTTTCTTACTTAAATTGATAAGGGAGTTGAGTGACATAGAGAACAGTGTCTCTAGTACGCATAAATTGACATAAATTCTTATAACGACTAGAATATGACTCAGTCTTATGTTTATCTTGAATTTGGATAAGATAGAAGCATTACCTATAGTGATAAAATAAAATATTACTAGTTTTAATAAAAATATATATGTAGTG
Source organism: Achroia grisella (assembly GCF_030625045.1). Classification (NCBI taxonomy): domain Eukaryota; kingdom Metazoa; phylum Arthropoda; class Insecta; order Lepidoptera; family Pyralidae; genus Achroia; species Achroia grisella. The sequence continues at coordinate 713,227 of NW_026712988.1, forward strand.
TAAAAGACTTTAGGTTTACACTATCCTTGATGTGAAGCCAAATCTCGAGGTCCTTGGCGTTGATATATCCAGTGACGTTCAGTTTTGCGGTCATTTGGAGGACAAGGCAAAAATTGCCTCAAAAAAAATTAAGTGTGCTCAGTAGAGTGAGACTGTATTTCACGGTGGTCCATCGCTTGCAATTATACATGGCGCAGATCCGGCCGCATATGGAATACCGTTCTCATCTCTGGGCGGGAGCATCACAATACCAGCTACTTCCATTTGACCGCATTCAGAACCGAGTAGCCAGAATCATTGGTAATCAACGTCTATGTGACAGACTCGACCCATCGGCTCTGCGGCGAGATATTGCATCTCTGTGCATTTTCTACCGCATATATCACGCAGAGTATTACTTACCATTAGGTAAAGCTTACGATATTGAAACCTTCAAGATAAGAGCTTATTCCTTTTTAAAACGCAGACAACGTACTTGCAATTCTCCTGGTGTTGCAGGTGCTCATGGGCGGCGGTAATCACTTACCATCAGGTGAGCCGCATGCTTGTTTGTCCCTTGTATTATAAAAAAAATGTAGTTTAACACTGCAATATGCAGAGACTTGTAATAACACAAAATTGCAGAGAAACTGACATACAAAGAGGGAACAAAGCTTACAAATCAGCAGGGATGTCACTACAAGAATCTTGTACAAGTATATAGATAAATTCTTTATTCACCAATTACATACACATAACATACATAATATACAGAAAAATACAGATACATATATAATATATATATGTATAACTAAGAACCTAAAATTAAAAATATCTTTATACATTGAGGTCTATTACAGACTCTTATGATATGTCAAATCTACCGTCAGTTCGGAGTGATTCCGAGATGAGAAGTACTGACAAGATACTCGGCTCGTATTCTTTTAATCGTAATGTAGGTGACTTTATGTTTGCAAGTACGAGCTTATAAACAAAAACACCTTTAAATAAAATAAAAATACACTTTGGCGTAGTTAAGGAAATTTAATTACGAGAATGTATTATTTTTATGAAGTTTCCAATTTTATATATCTATTTAAAGTTGGAGAATCAAATTGAATATATGTTTTTTATGTCCTTTCCTACAGGACAATTTGTTTGGAGATTATCAACCTAACGAATAATATTATCTATACATATAAATAAAATTGAAGTGTCTGTTTGTAATATTGAAATAACCGTTTTTGACTACATGCATATGAATATAAATACATACACCAAAATAACATTTTTTATAATTTTTGTCTGTCTGTCTGTTTGTTCCGGCTAATTTCTGAAATGGCTGAACCGATTTTTACGGGATTTTTATTGGCAGGTAGCTGATGTAACTAAGGTTCCTTTTATTTTAGAAATATTATTTTAGTTTAGAAAAAAGTAAAGTTAAATTAAAGATGAAGTCGCGGGAACAGCCAACAGTCAATGTCGGTTACATTGACATCGCTGTTACTCCAGTCAGCTCGTGACCACGGCTAGTGCAACCTAGTCGAAACGTCGAGAGAGGTGAATACCTTTATTTACCACAAAATTATTGGTATTAAGACCCTGTTAATAATATAAATAATGGGAGAAAATGCTGATGTTAAGTCCGCCATGTGTATTATAGTTTTAACAAATAAATGTTAAGTTATTTTTATTTTAAGTAACTGGAAAACAGTTGTGCAAAATTTCAAATAATATTTCAGACGTCGACATGGCAGACGGATGCGATCACGGCGGGTGGTCCAAAAAAATGGTGAAGAAAACGTACCGGTCAGAAGTAACATACCTTCCAAGTCTATTAAATATATGAGAGACATCGTCAATACAGTGGTATGTCTCAATATAGAAATATTATTAAAACACTAATATTTAAAAACTCAGCTAGTTTTATTAAAGATAATAACAAACACGGACAATGTCGCGTGGTATTATTAATCTCAGGACAATTCACACAGCGCCATCTAGACCCAAGTTAAGCTATATATACTACATAGCTTATGTTATGGGCATTGGAAATCAGTAATTTGACAATTAACACAGCCCCATCTAGACCCAAGTTAAGCTATATATACTACATAGCTTATGTTATGGGCATTGGAAATCAGTAATTTGACAATTAATACAGTGCCATCTAGACCCAAGTTAAGCTATATATACCACATAGCTTGTGTTATGGGCATTGGAAATCAATAATTTGACAATTAACACAGCGCCATCTAGATCCAAGTCTAAGCTATATATACCACATAGCTTGTGTTATGGGCATTGGAAATCAGTAATTTGACAATTCACACAGCGCCATCTAGTCCCAAGTTAAGCTATATATACTACATAGCTTATGTTATGGGCATTGGAAATCAGTAATTTGACAATTAATACAGTGCCATCTAGACCCAAGTTAAGCTATATATACCACATAGCTTGTGTTATGGGCATTGGAAATCAATAATTTGACAATTAACACAGCGCCATCTAGATCCAAGTTAAGCTATATATACCACATAGCTTGTGTTATGGGCATTGGAAATCAGTAATTTGACAATTAACACAGCGCCATCTAGATCCAAGTTAAGCTATATATACCACATAGCTTGTGTTATGGGCATTGGAAATCAATAATTTGACAATTAACACAGCGCCATCTAGATCCAAGTTAAGCTATATATACCACATAGCTTGTGTTATGGGCATTGGAAATCAATAATTTGACAATTAACACAGCGCCATCTAGATCCAAGTTAAGCTATATATACCACATAGCTTGTGTTATGGGCATTGGAAATCAGTAATTTGACAATTAACACAGCGCAATCTAGATCCAAGTTAAGCTACATATATATACCACATAGCTTGTGTTATGGGCATTGGAAATCAGTAATTTGACAATTAACACAGCGCAATCTAGATCCAAGTTAAGCTACATATATATACCACATAGCTTGTGTTATGGGCATTGGAAATCAGTAATTTGACAATTCACACAGCGCCATCTAGACCCAAGTTAAGCTATATATACTACATAGCTTATGTTATGGGCATTGGAAATCAGTAATTTGACAATTAACACAGCCCCATCTAGACCCAAGTTAAGCTAGCTAAAGTTTGTGTTATGGGTACTAAATAACTGATACAAATACATAGATATATTTTTTTTCGTAAATACATTACATTACAACATTATACACAGAAAACACCCAGATCATATATACATACAAACAAACATACTCATATACATTGAACCCACGGCCATCGGAAGCATGCTGTGTGCTACACCGCTAGACCACCGTGGCCGTACCAATTCCTTCTTTCAACGTTATTCTTTTCTCAAACAGACAGACCAAACAGACCAGTCCCAAGCAGCACTCGTTCACGAGTTTAGAATTCGCAATATTTTTTATTCTACCTCTTATTCGGACCGTAGACTCATCACAAGAAGAATAAGAAAGGAACTTATTTTATTTATTTATTATCACAAAAATTTGCATCATATAATATTCTTACATTTGTAAAATAAAAATACACTTATATTTGCCGCGCTGAAATATATATATGTGGGATTTTCGCGAGTGAGACTTGAAGAAAAGTCTTAAAATATTTATTTACTAGCTGTACCCGCGACTTCGTCCGCGTAAAATAGTGACCTTGAGCAAATAATAAAAAATATATATTAATAATCTAACCCAATAAAAAAGTTTCATCGTTCTAGCTTCAAAAATGAAATTTCCATACATAATTCCATACAATTCAATCAACAGCCAAAAACTAAGTTTCAAACTACTATCTTTAAAATGAAGATACTTCCATACATACCATACATACATTACATCTCCCCTTTCAACCCCTTATAACCCTTTTTCTTGTTTTTTTTAATGCTACTTATATTAGTGTCATCATGTACCAATGATAAGATGTCGCTATACTGTAACCGTTTATGGCTGAGTCCTGTGGCGGTAGGTACTGATATTTTCTCAACAGCCTAAAAAATGGGTTTCAAGTTTCTAGCTTTAAAAAATGACAATACATGCATACAACATTTTAACTCCCCTTTTGACCCTTACAACCCATTTTCGTTAATTATATTTAATCAATACGAAAAAAAATAAGATTGAAGCTTAAACTTTTAAAAAATTCCTCTTTCAGTCTCTTAGAACCCTTTTTAGCATTAAAAAGTAACCTATGTCCTATCTCAAGATCTAGACTTTAAATTTCATTTAAATCAGTTCAGAAGTTTTGGCTTTTAAGACAAACAGACAGAGTCACTTTCACTTTCATAATATTAGTAAGGTACTTATTAAATAAACTGGCCCAAAATAGCGTAAGAAAAAAGCTTCATCGTTCTAGCTTCAAATATGACGAATTTCCATAAAAACTTTTATCTGCTATTTTATTTTACCCCTTGAATGGTGACAATGTGATATTTACAAATTTAAATGTCATATTTATTTATATTTAATAAACAGTTTAAACATTTCTTTAAATTCTTTTGAAAATTGGTGGTCCAGTTGGCCAATAACATAATAAAATTTTGTTAAATCAAAATAATAGATGTGATATTCTAAATTGCAAACTTCCCTCTACTTGCGCGAACCATATCTCTGACTCTACTGGCCAGAATGGAGAAACGCGTATTCCGAACCTGAATAGCTCGGATGGAACGGTAGATGTTGTTTCTTCCAAGGAAATGTTGTTCATATGTATTGACAACATTTTTAATATTATATGTTGTTTTATTCTTCAAAAATATTAATAATATGTTCTTACGCTCTTGTCCAAGAGCAGGGTCATCAGTTATAGGCTATACCAGGATTATATTTATGTATTTATAAAATAAAATTGCAGAGCAAACGTTTATTCATTTAAATTCATAAGGAGACAACGGATTGACAATAATCGCATGCGCGCTGCTTATACAAATGACATATATGTTTATTTATGACATATGAGCGTTAATAAGTCGCATATCTAGTACAATACTGGTGTAATTCAGAAATTAAAATTTTTTGAAAATAGACTTAATAACACAATTATAAAGTAGACTTTCCAAAATATCTAATTTTTTAGTTAAGCCATTATTATAATAAGTGTGTATTCAACCGCATAAAGATAACCTTGCATTACCATTTTCAACCCCTTACAACCCTTTTTTCGCATTAAAAAGTAGCCTATGTCCTTCCTCGGCGTCTAGACTATATGGGTACCAAATTTCATTTAAATCAGTTCAGTAGTTTTGGCGTGAAAGCGAGACAGACAGACAGACAGACAGACAGACAGAGTTACTTTCGCATTTATAATATTAGTAAGGATTTATTTACATGTTTACAATACAATACAATTTTTATATATTTCTATTATCTGTAGTCCCCAAACTAGGTCAGGCCTGTATCTTGGGGGCTGGGGCTTGGGCCTGGCGGAGCTTTAATTTTTTATTTACGTCTTACATCGTCTTACGTCGTTCTGTCAACTCTCTCAATTAATTTTTCTTTAATAAAACTGTAAAAAAATAAAATGCATAAATCCTCTTTCCATATATATATATATATATATATGATGACAGATTTTTTATGTTGTATGTTTATTTCAATTTCCCAGATCAATAGCAAATGGCGGTTTCTAATATTGGGCATGGTCTGTGCCCACTTCACTTTCTGGCTGTTCTTCGCTGCTATCTGGTACGCAGTCTCGTCATCATACCAGGATGATATTGGAGACGGGAAGGAGCACTGCATCACCGGAACATCATCATTTGCAGGACTACTGATGATGTCTGTGGAAACACAGGTGAGGAAGAGATGAACTTCTTAGAATTCTATTGATTCACGGTGCTGTGTCCATCGCGTGGCAGAGAGAGATACTTCGAGCAGTTTCCGTACTTGTCAGGTAGTTGAGTAGGTTTATTAAGCCCTTTTGCCGACATACCTCAACACTCACCGTCGTCGCTACTGTTTCTCTCTCAGCCCAGCCAAATCTTTCAGGAGCCTGGAAATCAGCTTTTGTTACTCGTTCTAGTTTATATATTATCTATATATAATATATATCTAGTCCTAGTGGTAACGTACTGCAGTTTTAGGCAGGCCAAGATCTTTTAGTATATAGAAGAGACATTTTACAAATTTGACAAACTTCGACTGCATAAAATTAACCATTTTTCGTTTATTAGTTCGTAATATGTATTTGTTTTTATTGCATTATCATTATTTGTTGGTACAGTATAGTTGGTATGGTACAGCGTACCATGGGAAACAAATATACCTAAAAACTGGTCCAGCTTAGGGAGTTCTACCAGTACTACACATGTAGTTTTTTTCGAATTTAAGAATATAACTGTCTGGAAGATGAATCACATAAAAACACACAACCTTTGGGATATCATATGCGTCCTTTAAAATAGTCCAGTCCAGATAAAAAAGGTTATTAAACTCGTGAGCGGGTCCTGCTTGTTGCTGCGTGCGAGGAACTGGTCTGTTCTGATAACAATCACTAAATTATTTAGCTACTTACCATTGCAATTTTATAATTTTGTTAATTTTGCTATTTGACAGTTTCTATTCACACAAAATCGTAAATACGTAATGCTGAATATGGGACACAGTCACCTAGATACATCAAAATAATAATTGCATTTAATAATGTCTAGTAAGACAAATTCAATATTGTCTACTAAGCACTGCTGTGTCTAAACTGTGTCACCCCACCTTACATTTTCCTATTGTTATTTAGTATATAAGATCATTATTTCTATGTACATATTGTCAGTTTATCATCATCTGTAATATACATCGTCTCGACCAACAACATCGTATTATTCACCCGCAACACTGAACAACATTTATTTAAAACAGCAACATTTTCTTCTTTTAGCTTGCCTAATACAAATCGGCTTTAGTGATCAGATCAGATAAGAGAACCCAATGGTCTGAGGCACTACGCCACAACGGCTCTTGTTCTGTTCAGTTCTAGACATCCACAAACTTATATGTTCTTAATACCACTTGCAGATGACAATCGGTTACGGTGCCCGATACCCCAGCGAGGAATGCCCTGAAGCCATCATAGTCATGGTATTGGAGGTATGAGATATTTTCAGCTACATTTACATATAAATATATATAACTCAAAGGTGACTGACATAGTGATCTATCAACGCACAGCCCAAACCACTGGACGGATCGGGCTGAAATTTGGCATGCAGGTAGATGTTATGACGTAGACATAACACACGCTAAGAAAATACTTTGATTAATTCTACCCCCAAAGGGATGAAATAGGGGATGAAAGTTTATATGAAACTTTGTCAATTTTAAACCAATCGGGCTGAGACTTTGCATGCATAAAGCTACTATGACGTAGGCATCCCCTAAGAATGGATTTTGATAAATTCCACCCCTAAGGGGATAAATTAACGCGAGCGATGCTGCGGGCAAATGCTCGTTCTAATTATAATTTAATAATAATTTTAGGAAAATTCACGCAGCGCCATCTAGTCCCAAGTTAAACTAGCTAAAGCTTGTGTTATGGGCACTAGCGGACTAACTTAACTTAATAACCTAACTTACCTAGAGTCCAAATATGGCAAAAAGAATGAAATTATCTGTACCCTAATGCTTTGAATGGTTGTTTTTACAGATTGTGGCTGGTACTGCTCTAACTGGAGGTATATCCAGTTTGCTGTTCACGAAACTGATCCGGCCGAACAGACATATGGCGTCAGTGGGATTCAGTAGGAAGGCAACGGTTGGTATTATCTTCATATATCTTGTTGTTCTATCCTCGGTGGTCTATCTGATGGGCGCAGGTTCGATTCCTCGCACGGTACAAACATTAGTATTCATGAATACGATTGTTGATATTGGTGTGTCTTAATATTAATACTAGATTGAAAGACAAACTTGCTGTCCCCAAGTATCGTTTAGAAAAAGTCAATAGTTCTTTTATGGGAGTAAGTATAAAAATTTATAATAAGATACCAAAGGATATACTGGAATTGCCCTTAAAGAATCATATTTACTGAGCAAAGCTTATTACTCAGTAAACGACTACTTGAATGACGAGCGTGCATGGCAATAGTTGTTCATGCACGGGATTTTCATTTAATGTTAGACGTAGACACCTATATAAATAGACATTGTAAATAAGTTGGCTTTAAAAAAAAGTAATTCAATTGACTTTCTTGCCAGTTCTTCTCAATTGAAGATTTCTCTACTGAACTGCATGACTGTTTGTATCGATCTGAATATTTTATATGTATATATTAAAAAATATATTATAAATTTGTATCAGTCGTCTAGTACCCATAACACAAGCTCTGTTTACTGTGGGTCTAGATCGCGCTATGTTAATAATTATCAAATTACTGATTTCTGATGTAGGTATGCCTCCGGGATGGGCAGCTGTGCTTGCAGTTCAGAGTGTGGGACCTCCAGAACCTACACATCATCAACAGCACTATAACAGCTTATATGTTGAAGCCTATCAGGTATTTTTTTTATTGGATGATTATTGAATGATGCTCTCGTACCCCGACCAGTACCCCGCCAGCGTAAACTGTTAACGCAGGGCTAACGGTTTACGCTGGCGGGGTACAGGTAGAAGATGATAAGATGAACATGAGTGTGTTAATTAAATAAATAAATAAATGAGCTCAGGTTGGGCCGTCGTGATAAATTCACGACCGCCCAACCTGAGCTCATTTATTGTGTAGTGACGAATTTATTATGATGGTTTCTAGAGATAACCGCAAAGAGGTCAACCTGATATGGTTAATTGTTAGCTATGAGGGGGTAGGGGGTTAGGGGTTATAAGTACCACCGGAAGGGGGAGGGCTCCCCCCCCCAGTGGTAGTACATTGGTAGCAATAGGGCCAGTAATGGGGTTACCATTACTAACAACTCTAAAGAGTTCGACGGAACTTTCGTTTTCCTTTTGGCTTGGGCCTAGTTTCAGCTAAAATATAAAAATTCTCAGAATAGGTTCTTAAACAACTTTTAAACCCTTGAGTGACAAGAGAGGTCCATCTATTTTTATTATTATTATTAATTAAACTTAATTTCTTCATTTAATATTCAATTCGAGAATTTAAATATACGCAATCCTAAATTTTCTACCTACTATCAACCCCTATTCTACTTATTTTATAATCATTTTTTACTCTAGGTGGTTGATAATAGATTCATTTATATGCCAAAACAATGTTTGCCGGGTCAATTTATCTACATACCAGCTACCCACCCCGGCTTCGCACGTACATGTATTATACATATAAACCTTACTCTTGAATCACTCTATCTATTAAAAACAACCGTTGCGTAGTTTTAAAGATTCAAGCATGTATAGGGACGGACATATAGTGACAGCGACTTAGTTTTATACTATGTAATGATGTAATAATACACTTATTTTTTGTTTCCAGTGTCGTTTATTTATTTCTTTTTTTTTTCAGGACTTTAGAAGGCGAACTAGTACAGAACTATATCCACCAACTGAAGCTGATACAAGCGAATGCTTTTCTACTCTGGCCAATAACTGTAGTCCATGTAATAGACGCTGAAAGTCCGCTGTTCGATTTCTCTGCCCAAGATATGATGGACTACAGGTAATTACTTCAGGTTTTCCTAGACTGAACTAAAAATTATAAATATTATGCACATTTGTTTTATAACGTTTATTTAAATCTAGCTATTTCCCTAATGCTCACTAAAATGTCAAGATTTGTGGCGGCGTGGTGGGCCGGGACATTGGGCTCCCTAAAATATGGTCGAGCGCAGTGATGGCTGGCTCATCAATCATACTCGTGAATGGGTGCTGCTTGTAGGGACTGGTCTGCTCTAATGACTATGACTGATTTCCTCTTATTGTTTAACGGGGATCGATATTATGACGGCCTGAGCCGATTTTCGAACCCCTAGTGGTGCCCTCAGACTAAAGTCTGTAATCCGTCAGGAAGGAGTTGGCCTTCAGCTGCTTCATAAGTCACTTCCTTGGTTTGGAGTGCCACCTGCACTCACCCCCTAACGTCCGGTGAAGCTGTAAAAGCCAACTGCGGCCAATAGCATTAGAGTAATCCAAAAGAACTTAAACTTAATAATGTAAAGTAAGAATAAAATTATTTAAAAGAGCAACACACAAGTTTCTTGCTTGTTCTTCTTGTGATGAGATAGCATTCCGAATGAGCGGTAGATTAAAAAAAAATGTTATGACTATTCAAAAGTGCTTCAATGTAACTTACAATGAAGCACTTTTAAATAGTCATCACATTTTTTTTTAATCTTTTATTTGAATAAATAATTTTCTATTCTATTCTATATTCTATTCATATTCTTTAACTTTTATTTTATTGTAGAGTATAATAGTTAAATTTTGAAAGTGTTGTGTTAAACTAGTCTAATTTAGCACTCAATCAGATTGGAGTTTAACACAGGAGAACGGTTTAGCATACTGCCTTACTTCCGATGGTCGTGGGTTCGATTCCTCGCACAGCAATAACATTTGTATTCATTAGTATGATGATTTGTATCAGTCTGGGTATTTTCTGGGTATTATTTGTATCAGTTATCTAGTACTCATAACACAAGGTTTTAACCCTTAACTTGGGTCTAGATGGCGCTGTGTGAATTGTCCTGAGGTTATTATTATTTGTATGTGCAGGTTCGAGATAGTGGTGTGCTTGACGGGTTCATCCAAGAATATGGGTACGGTGACGCAGAGCAGAACGTCTTTCCTATCGAAGGAGATAATGTGGGGATACAGGTTCAAGAACGTGTTGAGGTAAGCATGTCTTTAATACTAGAGAGACTATCGATAGGTCCTTCAAGTGTGTCGAAATTGTATAACGGAAGATCAGATCTTATCAAAATAAAAAAAAATACTCTGTTGATGGAAAACACCAATAACAAATGAAACTAACTCCATACCCTGTAATTGATGATATAATCAAAAATGTTTATCGTCACTGTTAAATCTTAAACTTAATCATATTTGTGAGTATGGATGTTTGCTACTCTTTCACGCAAAAATTACTGAACGAATTTTGATGAAACCTTACAGTAATATACCTTATACATAAATAAATAAATTTATAGGGGCTGAAACCGCGGGCACAACTAGTAATAGAATAAAAATAATAATATCTCACGACAGACAGAGCCATCTAGTCCCAAGCTAAGTAAATATACCGAACTGGACGGTAGGGGAAAAAAATTCTAATGTAAAAACTTGACGTTCATAAGAGGCTAACATGTAATACATGAATAAATGATTTCTGAATTTGAATTTGTATTTAAGCTAAGCTTGTTTTATGAGTTGAAATATTTTTTTTATAAAAACAAGACATTCAGACCGATACAAACAAACATACTCATGAATATAGGGGGATAGGGGTATGTTAGTAATGTGAGCTAGTGATCCCATAGCTAGCAATGTACCATGTCAGGTCGACCCCCACGCGGTTCCCCCTGGAAACCATCGTGATAAATTCCCGGTGAATTTGTCACGTTGGGGTTACTGACCTGACTTCATGTTCATCCTATCATACTCCACTGGTGCCCCGCCAGCGTAAACCGTTAGCGCAGGCGGGTGCACCATTCTATTATCATCCACTAAAAAAAACTCATGAATATAAATGTTTACCGCGCGAGGAATGGAACTAGCGACCATCGCATGTAAAGCGGTGTTAAACCGCTAAACAAAAAAATGCTGATTGTCAGCCATGTTGCCAACCATTGTATATAAATATTATAGATGTTTTTTTTTTGTATTTGTTCTTCGTGTGTATGTATGTGTGTGTATGTGTGCATGCATATATATATGTAAAATCTACCTATATCAAACGTGAAAATGTATATTTATATTAATAAAGGTTGTCAATAATTGTTTCATTCTTTCTTTCTTCTTTCTTCTTCTTTCTAAACCACCGGAACTATCCACCATATAACTATGTTTAATCTTGCAGATATTCAAAGAAACACGAAGCATACAAAATTGATGAGGATCATCTGAACACAGTCGAGCAAGTGGACACTCCACTCTGCAGCCCAAGCACGCTAAAATCTATCGAAGAAGACATCAAATCTTCTAGAAACATCCTGACCACACCAACAAACTTATCAGTTTCGCCTACAGACTTATCGTTGAGCCAAGATGACTCCTCCATCCAAGTAGGGGACTCTCTACCGTCGTCTCCGATTCTGAACAGGATAGCTGGAACCCAGAGAAGCTTAGGATGGAACTTCAGACGGTTTTATCCGGAGAAATATGTGCCAGGCCAGGAACAAAAACTGTGATAGAATTGTGATGAGATATTTTAATTTTAATTATTATAATTAAGGGAATGTATATACATATATAATAATATAACAGTTATCTATACATATAAATAAAATTGAAGTGTCTGTTTGTAATATTGAAATAACTGTTTTTTACTACATGCATATGAATATAAATACGGTACATACACGAAAATAACATTTTTTACAATTTTTGTCTGTCTGTATGTCTGTCTGTTTGTTCCGGCTAATCTCTGAAATGGGTGAACCGATTTTGACGGGAATTTTATTCGCAGGTAGCTGATGTAATAAGGAGTAACTTAGGCTACTTTTATTGTAGATCTAAAATAAAGTAGCCTAAGTTACTCCTTATTACAGTTACGGACGATGTCCCGGGTACAGCTTTAAATATAACCTGACCTCATGCTCATCTTATCATCCTCCACTGGTGCCCCGCCAGCGTAAACCGTTAGCGCAGTCGGGTGCACAATTCCGTTATCATCCATCCAAAAAAACGTAGGGTTAATGACTTTCTCATTAATTTGTAATGTATGTTTTCTGAAGAATACATATAAATAAATAAATTTTGAGAGCAAACACTTGTGTATGCCATATGCAAGTAATAACTGACATATTTTTTGTAAAAATATTCTTTTAATATACACAAAAGTGGTCGAAATCGGCATGTGCCGGGTCAACAAACTCGGGTGTATACAAACATACAATCATGTTTGAAATGTATTCAATAACTGCAAAATGCTGAAGATAAAATTTGGTAGTGAAATTATTGTGTAATGAAGCGGGATATAATGGCTGTCATATAAAGACGTAAAGTTTGGTTTCAGGGCTGGTTTGCTAGCTGGCCAGGATGGCTTGCTCATCCTTCAAACTCGTGAACGAGTGCTGATGTAGGGATTGGTCTGTTCGGGTTACGAACACTGATTAGACTTTTCACTTGTCACTAAATTGCTATAGCATTTGCTGGTGGTCACTCTATTCTCCTAAATTTTAATTTAAAAATGAATCTTTATATCGCCTACATGTACAATCATATTTGAAAAGAATACGAGCTGAGTTTCTTGTCAGTTCTTCTCATCTCGAAATCATTTCGCACTGACGTATGTATCCATAACACAAGCTCTGCTTACCGTAGGACGAGACGGCTCTCTGTTAATTGTCTCTGGTTAAAAAAAATGTTTATTAATCTTCAGATTGGCGTACACTTTAAAATGCCTCGCGGTCTAGTGGATTAGCACACCGCTTTACTTCTGATAGTCGCGGGTTCGATTCCTCACACTGTATGATTGTATATCTAACGGTAGATTTGACATATCTTAAGAGTCTGTAATAGATCTACATGAATAAAGATATTTAGGTTCAGACTTTGAGGGTTTCCTGCCGCTTGCAACATTTTTTAATGGGTGACAATGGAGTGATGCACCCGATTGCGCTAACGGTATACGCTGGAGGGGCACCAGTGGAGCATGATAGGATGAAATCAGGTAAGTTAGCCCACCGTGGCAAATTCACCAGGAATTTATCATGACAGTTTCCAGGAGAAACCATGTGGAGGTCAACCTGACATGGTACATTGCTAGCTATGAGGTTATTAGTCCACATTACGAACAACCCCCCCCCCCCCCCCTCTTACAACACTGGGTCTTTGAAGTCAAGAGGGACTAGTCACTATTTGAGCTTGCCTGTACCACGTTAGACCATATCATCACTTAACATCACACATCACATAACGGTCAAATTTAGTAATAATTTAGTAATATGATAATGTTTTTATAGAAAAACTTCAAATCCATAGCTCTGACAATATTTTCTTATTACACTAATAATGAGTGCGTAGCGATTTCTATGTTGATTATCGCGTGCCTCTTACTTGTTATACTGTAATTATTATATAAAAAAACATCTATTCAAAAGAGTAACACACAAGTTGGCTGATGTAATAAGGAGTAACTTAGGCTACTTTCATTTTAGACTAATAAAATTAATTTCTACGCGGACGAAGTCACGGGAACAGCTAGTGTCATATAAGAATGTATCACAACTAAATATTAATTCTATATGATATTAGTATTTACAAATTTAGCGCCTGATAATTATTTTTTAGCAATTATACTAAGAAGATAATTTGATAGATAAAGAAAATACGATAGTCCTAAAAGTTGTGGACATCTTGCTTTGTATACATATGTCATATATACATATAGCAACATCTATACAAAAAAATATAGAATAGAATAGAATAGAAAATGATTTATTCAAATAAACATACATTGAAGCACTTTTGAATAGTCATCACATTTTTTTTAATATACCGCTCATTCGGAAAGCTGTCTCATCACAAGAAGAACCAGCAAAAAACTTGTGTGTTGCTCTTTTAAATAATCCTTGTAAGTTCACATTTTACAAGTCGAAACGAGTGAATACAAACTACCAACCAGCACAAATTTATTAGGGTCAAATATAAATACACAATAAGATTAAATATTGATAAGAGCAGACCAGTCCCTACAAGCAGCACTCGTTCACGAGTACGACGTATGAGCCAGCCATCACTGCGCTCGACCATATTTTAACGAGCCCAATGACCCGGCCCACCACGCCGCCACATGTCTGGACATTTTAGTGAGCATGACTATTCATTCCACTCGACCACGTCACAGCTACTTAAAATTACTATATGGTAGTTACATTATTCGCACTTTACATAAGGATGCATGCGGTAATCAATACAAAATCCGCTACGCTATCATATTTCAAGAAAGCAGTATGAAAAAGAAATTATAATATTGTTCGCAAATAAACTTATAAATAAATTTGAAGTGTCTGTTTGAAATTTCAAATTAACTTTTCACTAAATGCATTTTAAAGTACCTATATGGGGCACTTACATACATATATATATTTCTGCCGGTCGGTTGCCTGTCTGTCCGTGTGTTCTAGTTAAAGTTTTATTAACTGTTACATATGTACTACATTATCTTTAATTACAGAATAGTTTTTAAATTACGTGTATCAAAAATTTCGACAATTATTAATAATAAACAGAACTATATGTGGATCTGGGGGAACATTTCCAGGGGCAAAGCTCATTGTCACCACACGTGTAGCAGGTTGCAGTTAGCGAACGGTCTCCAGATATGGAGGTTAGCTGTGAATAACAAATAAACAGTCGCAAATAAAGCAGAGAGGTGCTGGGGAGCCCGTGGTAGGGTATACCTCAATATATAGCGCGCAAAACTCCATAACGACGGATAGCAGTGACGAATTAGGGCCGCCACTATAAACAAAGCTCCTACGCCCCGGGGAGGTGGACCTCATCAACCTTGGTTGGTAGTTCACATAGGAGATGGAAAACTCTAATTCCAAACCAAAACCTTCCTGGAAAATTACGGTAAGGTACCCGGCTACGAGAGAGATCATTGCAAGATTTTTTTTTCTTTTGATACTGTTTTTGTAACTGATTTTGGTTTTTGTGAGCATTGAATATTGTAATTCATTTTATACATATTTATATTTGTGTATCCTAGATCTTAATTTTTTTTTCTTTAAATTATATGTATCTGTATATAGTAAAAATCCCGCATCTTAGTTTTTTTTTATGAGTAATGGGGGCTACCTGAAAACCAGCGCTGTATAGCTGCACCTCATTGAGGTTGTACTTATATCAGCAACAGCTGAGGCAGCTCCTATTGCCAACTTCTATGTTAGTATTTATTTCTTATGTTGTGTCTTATTGTAAATTGTATTATTTGTGTTATGTTGGCAATAAATCAATTATCTATCTCTCTATCTATCTCTCTATCAAGAAGCCCAAGAAGGGTTGACGTCAGTTAGGCTGCCGGTCATAAAAAAACTGAAGCCAAAACCAATCTCTCGTATTATGAATTTGAGTGAACGAATTGATAAAAGAAATGCATGGACTGTGTGAAAGATGGTGAGAAAGGGAGTAAATAACGAGATGACTACGAACAGGGATGGAAGAGAAAAACATATTACGCCGACCACAAATAAATGGGATAAGGAAGAAGCAGATGATGATGACTTATGTACTATAATATTCTATGTGTCTGACTGTTTGTTACGTGCTAATAATGTCTGCTTATAGATGTTTTTTCCAATGATAATAAAAACACGATCTTGCATATAAAAGCCGCGTCAGCAACTTGGAATTCTCGCAAATAAACAATCAACTATCGTTTTGTTTGCCTGCCATTTTGCTGTTCAGAGAATTTTATTATCATTAAAAATCGTGGATACATGTTACCATTCCATATTGTGCATAAACAAGTTGCGAGTAATTGGTAAACATTTCTTATAATAATAATAATTTAATTTTTTTTTATAATAACCTAGTTTTTTTTATTACACATGGGACAAACGAGCATTCGACTCATTTGATGGTAAGTGATTACCGCCGCCCATGAGCACCCGCAACACCAGGGGAATGTACTTTCACGTTGTCGGCCTTTTAAAACGGAATAAGATCTTTTCTTGAAGGTTCTTTCTCTTCTGGCTAAAGTTAGTAATTCGTTTTATGGAAATTGCGTAAGGTTTTACAATAAAATACCAGAGTCTGTTATAAATCTGCCAGAAAAAAGATTTAAATGTCAAATAAAACAGTTCCTTTGCAAAAAAACTTACTACAAAATTGACGAATTCCTTAACGATAATAATGTTTTTATAGAAAAACTTTAAATCCATAGCACTGACAATATTATCTAATTACACTAATAATGAGTGCGTAGCGATTTCTATGTTGATTATCGCATGCCTCTTACTTGTTATACTGTAATTATTTATATAAAAAAAACATCTATTAAAAAGAGCAACACACAAGTTTCTTGCTCGTTCTCCTTGTGATGAATCTGCATTCCGAATGAGTGGTAGAATCAAAATATGACTATTCAAAAGTGCTTGTTATGAGTTTATTTGAATAAAGATTATTTCTATTTCTATTTCTATTTCTTTCAATATCGTATCGGTTCGGGAATACCATCGCTGGAAGGTGATTCCACAATGTGGTTGTGCGAGGCAAAAAGTTTCTAGAAAACCGCACTGTGGAGGACCGCCATTCATCCAGATGATCAGGATGGTGTTTTAGTTTCTGGCAGGTGGTACTCAGCAGCTGGTATTAATCCGACAATTCCTCAGAACACCCCCCGTGATATAAGTACAACTTACAGCGCCATCTAGTTTGAAGCTACGGAGATCTTGTGTTACGGGTACTGGACATGTAATATAAATACTTAAATGTTTATTTTATTAAACAATAATTATTTATTCTTTTTTGCAATAACTTAATACAACTCACACAGCGCCATCTAGTTCGAAGCTAAGTAGATCTTGTGTTATGGGTACTAGACAAGTAATATAAATTTTTATTTTTATATTTTATTACGTACGAAAAAAATGAGCAGAACAATTTTTTTAGAGAATTGTATGATCTACAATTTTTGTTTAACCTATTTTGACGATAATATTTACGGTTTTAGAAAAAAATGGGAAAAACCTGAATTTCTTACCTTTGACATTGGATAACATTTTTTGCAGAAGTAGAATCGAAGGGGATTTTTGACATTTCATTTGTAATGGTTTATTTAACGTCTATACCAATTTTCAGCTCTATGCGAATTTTGGCTGAGTTGTAATTTTTTTTTGGTCTATATTGCCTGGATTATAATATGTACATATGTCTGAATTAACACCTTGCGTACGGCGTTATCTACCAGGCAACCATGAGTGATGCAGAGAAAGATTGTTGGCGGTGTACTAATATAAATAAGACATGTCAATATATATAATAATCTCAGGACAATTCACACAGACCCAAGTTAAGCTAGCTAAAGCCTGTGTTACGGGTACTAGATAACTGATACAAGTACATAAAAAAAATTGTCGTAAATTACATACATATTATACATAGAAAACACCCAGACCGATACAAACAATCATACTCATGAATACAATTTTTTGTGCCGTGCGAGGAATCGAACCCGCGACCATCTGACGTAAAGCGCTGTGTTAGACCGCTAGACCACCGAGGTCGTCAAAATTTATTTACATATGTATATATTACATGTTGTAATTTAAATATTGTTGTGGGTGATAACTGTAATTGTTACAGCCTATGCTGTAAATAATATAAATGACGTAGTGGAGTAACTTGAAACAGTCATGCTCGCTATACAGTTCAATCTTGTAGCGGCGTGGTGGACCGGGTCCATGTGGCACCCTCTAATATGGTTGAGTGCAATGATGACTGGCTCATCCGTCATATTCGTGAACGGGTGCTGCTTATTGGTCTGTTCAGGTTACGAATATTAGACTCTACTCTCGCAAATTTGTATTTAAAAATGAATCTGTATTATTGTAAACATGTACAACCTTATTTGAATTTTTTATTATTTGAAAACCTTTATAGATAGGATGGAAGTTGGTAGAGACAGAGCTGAAACTGAGGATAGGGAAGGTGGCAGGATGGCCCTGGTAAAACACGAAGTAGTAAATTACATCTTATAGTTGCCATGTATATATTCACTCACACCTGAAAACAGTATAATTTAGTATTTATTTTAATTATAATTGTAAATTAATTTAACATTTATATTTAATTGTAATTTAATTTTATATTGACAATATTATATTGACATCCATAAAATTGTTATATGGGGCCTGACCAAAATAGATTTACTTAAATAAATCAATTTAAGTCAAACATAAATGTAAAAATTAACTTAATAAGAGCACGGACTTTGTATCTGTGGTTAATAATAATAAAAAAAAATAAAAAATAAACCTTATTTGAAAAGAATACGAGCTGAGTTTCTTGTCAGTTCTTCTTAGCTAGAATACACTTCGAATTAACTGTAGATTTGACATATCATAAGAGTCCGTAATAGACCTACATGAATAAAGATATTTTGATTTTTTTCATTTGTATAGCAATGCGTTTACCACGTTAGCCAGTAAATAATTTATCATTGAATACACATAACGTTGTGATAAAAAATCCATTTACTAAAACGATTACAAACGTGTTTTTAATTAACCTGATATTTAACGTTGTCTGTTTATTAGCTACACAACCTTCGCCAGGCAGACCTCGATATTAAGCCTTGTTTTGCAAAGAGGAAGATCTTCCGGGCGTAGATAAAAAAATCATATATCACTTTTATCAACTCTACTAATATCTTTTTATCAAATGAAAACAAATCAAAATATCTTTATTCATGTAGGTCTATTACAGACTCTTATGATATGTCAAATCCACCGTCAGTTCGGAATGATTTCGAGATGAGAAGAACTGACAAGATACTCGGCTCGTATTCTTTTAATCGTAATGTAGGTGACTTTATGTTTGCAAGTACGAGCTTTTAAACAGAAACACCTTTGTCCTCTAAATAAAAATACATTTTGGCGTACTTAAGGAAATTTAATTACGAGAATGTATTATTTTTATCAATTTTCCAATTTTGTATACCATTTTAAAGTTGGAGAATCAAATTGAATAACTGTTTTTTTATGTCCTTTCGTACCTTTCGTATCTTTTACATTTCTGTTTAACTTAAATTGATTTATTTAAGTAAATATATTTTGGTCAGGCCCCATATAACAATTTTATGGATGTCAATATAATGTAAAAAAAAACAATAATAAAAATTTACCAAAATTAAGTACAAATATGTCAAGTCGGAATAGAATAACTAATCAAATTTAAAATTAAATAATAAATTGAATTACAATTAAAATTAAATAATAAATTAAGTTACAATTATTATTAAAATAAATACTAAATTATACTGTTTTTCAGGTTTGAGTGAATATATACATGGCAAGTATCAGATGTATTTTACTACTTGGTGTTGTACCAGGGCCATCCTGCAATCTTCCCTATCCTCAGTTCAGCTCTGTCACTACCAACTTCCTGCAAATCAGCTTGTACTTTATTACAATAATACAGATTCATTTTTAAATTCAATTACCTAGAAGTTAGTGGTATACAGGCCCTATACCCCACTGGGCATGTGGCCCCGCGATGGATTGTGGCCCTATAGTCTAGTTTGAACCCTACTACATTACTAAACAATAACCGATAGCTACTCTACTCTCGCCTGAAAATCAGTCTTAAATAATGCTTACCGACTAAGTTCATATTGTTTTTTTTTTTGTAATATTTGTATATATGTCAAGTAAGAATTTGATACTCTCGCCTGAAAATCAGTCTTAAATAATGCTTACCGACTAAGTTCATATTGTTTTTTTTTTGTAATATTTGTATAAATGTCAAGTAAGAATTTGATACTCTCGCCTGAAAATCAGTCTTAAATAATGCTTACCGACTAAGTTCATATTGTTTTTTTTTTGTAATATTTGTATAAATGTCTAGTAAGATTATTGATATTCTCGCCTGAAAATCTGTCTTAAATAATGCTTACCGACTAAGTTCGTATTGTTTTTTTTTTTGTAATATTTGTATAAATGTCTAGTAAGATTATTGATATTCTCGCCTGAAAATCAGTCTTAAATAAGGCTTACCGACTAAGTTCATATTGTTTTTTTTTTTGTAATATTTGTATAAATGTCTAGTAAGATTATTGATATTCTCGCCTGAAAATCAGTCTTAAATAAGGCTTACCGACTAAGTTCATATTGTTTTTTTTTGTAATATTTGTATAAATGTCTAGTAAGAACTTGATACTCTCGCCTGAAAATCAGTCTTAAATAATGCTTACCGACTACGTCATATTGTTTTTTTTTTGTAATTTTTTTTATAAACTTTTTTTTTTTGAACCCTCATCACATGACTTTTAAAATTATTTTTGCTTGGTTTGTTTTGAAGGTAGGGTATCATAATATAAGATGAAAGACGGTACTCAAAGCATATGTTATTGCATTTTTTTCAAAGGAAACTAATCTAATCAGTGACTGTAACCTGAACAGACTATATCAACTCTATAGTAAACACCGTACACCCGTGCCAAGCCGAGGCGCGCCGCTAGTTTATCGTTATCTGTATTATCTTTTTTTATCTTTACATAATACAATAAAATTGTTATCATATATTTGTTTTTAACTTCTTTATTTATCTGTTTGTTTGTTTGTTAAGGTATCACACATAAGGTAAACACTGAAGGCATTAGCATGAAATTTTCACAGAATATCTTTTTTCATATGTAAGTAAAGAATTAACAATAATAATCTCAGGACAGTTCACACAGTGCCATCTAGACCCAAGTTAAACTAGCCAAAGCTTGTGTTATGGGTAGATAACTGATACAAACATTATAGATAGAAAACACCCAGACCGATACAAACAATCATACTCATGAATACAAATGTTTGTATCGTGCGAGGAATCGAACCCGCGTCCATCTGAAGTAAGGCGGGGTGTGCTAAACCGCTAGACCACAAAGTACACTAGTCGAGTCGAGTCGAGTCACTAGCTGTGCCTGCGGTTGTACCCGCATGAAATTATAGCCTATATGTTATTCTTATGTATAAGCTTATATTATTGTAAATTATCATCAAAATCCGTTCAGTAGTTTTTGCATGAAAGAGCAACAAACATCCATTCATTTAAAAGAGCAACACACAAGTTTCTTGCTCGTTCTTCTTGTGATGAGACAGCTTTCCGAACGAGTGGTAGATAAAAAAAAATTGTTATGACTGTTTAAAAGTGCTTAAATTAAGTTTATTTGAATAAATGATTTTCTATTCTATTCTATTCCATACTCACAAACTTACGCGTTTATAATATTAATAAGATTAAGACATGAATATAGAAAATAATGCAAATACAAAATAACTATAACAATAAAATAACTTATCCTTTTGCATATGATATGCAAAAGAACAAGGTTTTTTTTTATTTATTTAACACTTACAATCCATGCTCAAATGTTGGGGCACTTGATACGACACGACGAACTAATTAACAACATTACTGAAGGAAAAATAGATGGAAAGAGAGGAAGGGGAAGACCGAGGCACAGTATATCAAGCAGGTTAAAGAAAAAGTTGGAGTCGTGTCGTATCAACAGCTAAAAGGACTGATAGAAGATCGTGGAAGATGGCGGGAGCTCCAGCGACAAGAGCACGCTCTTAAATTATGAATTAATGAATACTTTCAAGATAATTATAAACAAGCATTAACCGTATAATAATAATTCTCTTCATCTTTTTCTTTCTTGTTCGTTTCTTAAAAAAATATATGTACGTATGTACTATATAGGTATGTATTCAAATATTATCAATTTATTTACATAACCTAATTATACAACTAAGAACCTAAAATTAAAAAGCTTAAAAAAATAAAATATAATGACTAAAATATATTATTAAAAGGGGTCCCTTTAGGCAACGTTCCGAAGATACTGGCAGCGTTCCCTCTTTGAATAGAAATAGAAATAGAAATAGAAATAATCTTTATTCAAATAAACTCATTACAAGCACTTTTGAATAGTCATATTTTGATTCTACCACTCATTCGGAATGCAGATTCATCACAAGAAGAATGAGCAAGAAACTTGTGTGTTGCTCTTTTTAATAGATGTTTTTTTTTATATAAATAATTACAGTATAACAAGTAAGAGGCATGCGATAATCAACATAGAAGTCGCTACGCACTCATTATTAATGTAATCAGATAATATTGTCAGTGCTATAGATTTAAAGTTTTTCTATAAAAACATTATTATCGTTAACGAATTCTTCAATTTTATAGTAAGCTTTTTTGCAAAGGAACTGTTTTATTTGACATTTAAATCTTTTTTCTGGCAGATTTATAACAGACTCTGGTATTTTATTGTAAAACCTTACGCAATTGCCATAAAACGAATTACTAACTTTAGCCAAACGACATTTAGGTAAAATCAGTTTGTTATTGTTACGTAAGCTTTTATTAGTGCAATCACTAACTCTTTTGAAACTGTCTATATTCCTTCTGGCATAGATGATATTTTCATAAATGTATTGAGAAGCAACGGTGAGGATATTTGATTCCTTAAAACACTCTCGCAATGACTCCCTGGAACCCATACCATAAATGGAGCGAATGGCCCTCTTTTGTAAAGTAAATATTGTATTTATATCAGCTGCTTTGCCCCATAACAAAATACCATACGACATAATGCTATGGAAATAGCTAAAATAGACAAGTTTAGCCGTTGCCACGTCTGTTAATTGTCTAATTCTTCTTACCGCATAAGCGGCAGAACTAAGTCGACTCGCCAATTTAGTAATATGAGCACCCCATTGCAACTTGGAATCTAATGTGATACCTAGAAATACAGTATCGTCAACAAAATTAATAGATTTATTGTCCAATACGATTTTTGAATCTACCGGCCTTACATTGGGGAGAGTAAATTTGATACATTTAGTTTTATTTGCATTTAGTAGCATATTATTTGCCGTAAACCATTTTAAAGCAAAAGAGAGAGAACCGTTTACTTCGTCCATATCATCAATATGTCGATTGACTTTGAATACTAATGAAGTATCATCAGCAAACAGAACTATGTCAGCTATCTTTTCTACCATATAAGGAAGATCGTTTATGTAAACTAAAAATAAGAAAGGACCTAGAATAGAGCCCTGAGGAACACCCATTTTAATACTAGTTCCCTCAGACTTTACACCATTTATTTCAACAACTTGCATTCTATTATTTAGATAGGATTTCATCATGCATAGTGCTTCATATCTAATACCGTAATGTTCTAATTTGAGTAAGAGTGTTTCATGATCAACGCAATCAAATGCTTTTGAGAGGTCACAGAATACACCGATAGCATCCTGTGACCTCTCCCAACAGTCAAAAATGTGTTTCATTAAAGCTACACCAGCGTCAGTAGTTGATTTACCGGCTGTGAAACCAAATTGCCGACTGTGAAGCAGTCTATTTATTTTAAAGTGGTGAAGCATCTGATTGAGCATAATTTTTTCAAACACTTTACTTAGTACTGGTAAGATAGAAATGGGCCTATAATTACCTACTTCAGTTTTATCCCCTAACTTAAAAAGTGGAGTTATTTTACTATGTTTCATTAAGTTGGGAAAAACACCGTCAAAAATACATTTATTGAAGATAGTTACTAAATATGGAGCAATAACATCTATAGCGGTGTTAATAACTTTAACAGACATGCCCCAATGGTCTTCAGTATTTTTTAAATTTAATTGTTTAAATGTTTTCGTAATTGTAGCAATGTCAATAAATGTAAATTTAAATGTAACCGGACACGAAGCAACATTGTCAATAAGGAATGATTTAGCTGTACTTGGAGAAGAGTCCAAAGAGGACGTAATATCAGTTGGAATACTAGCGAAAAATTTTTCAAAAATATTGACTATTTCTTTTGTGGACGTTACTAGTTTATCATTATAATTTAACGTAAAATCATTATATGGACTTTTAACTTTGCCAGTTTCTTTATTAATAATATTCCACACTGTCCTAATCTTGTCCTTGGATTCTTTAATTTTTTTATTTAGATAATTAGACTTTGCTACATTACATACCTTTTTAAAAGTTTTTGAGTATCTTTTTACATAATTTACGAATGTACTATCGAAACGGTATTTTTTTTGATCATATAAATCAAATAATATATTTCTACTTTTAAGAATTCCCTTTGTAGCCCATTCTGAAAATTTTGTTTTGTTACTAATACTGATAGTTTTTTTGTTAAAAGCCTTATTATATTCGTAAGAAACAATATTGAAGAAATCTGTATAAAGTTTGTTAGGTTCATCAGATTGAGGACAAAAATCTAATTTACTACGAACTGATATTTTAAATTTATTTATCTTATAACCAGTCAAGTCTCTTTTTAATAAATTAATTTTCCTGATTTTGTTTACGTGATTTGGAAAAATTACTAATTGACCACAGTGATCAGAAGGAAGGTTATTTATTATTATTTTATCTAAATATTCACTGTTGCTAAATATGTTATCCAAACAAGTAGCAGACGTGGCTGTGATACGAGTGGGTTCGTGGAAGACATTACTCAAGTCAAAAGATTGAAATAAACTCATTAATTTAGTTTTTGTGGTGTTATGTGATAAAATGTCAACATTGAAATCACCACACACTATAAATTTTTTGTTAATATTAAATACTCTTTTTAAAATATCCTCCATTACCTCTTCAAATAAATTATAATCACTATTTGGAGGTCTATATACACACATAACTATATAATTTTCTAGTTCCACACAGGAAATTTCAATACAACACTCAACGGAAAGATTGCCAATATCACTACGTTCTTTTACTTTTATATTATTTTTCACCAATATCATGGAACCTCCTCTATTTACTATTTTTCTATTAAAGCAGCTGACAATATTATAATTGTTTAAGCTTAACATCATATTGCTCACTTTGAGCCAATGTTCAGTTAAACATAGAACATCTATATTATTTTTTTCTAAAAACAATTGAATAATTAATTCACAGCCGAGAAAACTTTGTATGTTCTGGTGAACAATTTTCAATTCTGATAGCTTTCCCTTTGTCTTTTTCAGCAGTTTAAATCTGCAGTCATATTTAAATTATTGTAAATAAAAGGATTCTTACTAGAATCAATATTTATGTCAATATTTTCAGAATGTTTAGTATTAACATTAGTACAAATACTACTAATTGGATTAGTGCAACCCATTATATTACTTATAATGGGGTCATTTATATTATAAGCTAGTAAACTAGCTATATTTCTTATTTGTTTTTTAGGCAGATAAAATCTATCTCCAGTCATACAAAAGTTTGTAACAAATTTGTTACTATCAAAAAATAAAAAGTCATTATGGCGACAAGTCATATTATAAATTAAATTATTAATATAATATATGAACTTATTTTGTTCAATAGTCAGAGAATGACAGTAAGGAAATGCACATAAAATTATTTTACCTATGCCCAACTCAGCAATATTAAGCAAAGAGTTTACAAGTTTAATGACATGACTTTTTTTTACATTTAAACAGTTGCCTAAAGCAATGACTAATGTGGTTAACTTATCATACCTATCATTAACCACCTTATTTAAAATATTAGGCAATGAAGCACCAGGTAGACAATTATTTATAACATGTTGAGATAAACTTTCTGATAATGAACGGCCCAAACCCTTACCATATTCATCTGAATAAATAATTGTCCTTCGTACTGGTGCAACATTACAATTATCAGTTTTTAAAGACAAGTTAGAATTGAGTAAATTTGAACAAGGAGTGATTGACTCAGTTAAGACTGATGTGATTGACTTATTGTTATTTCCATTAGGGCTATATTGACAAGATTTAGGAGATTCAGGTGTCTCACAACATTTCTCTGTCAATGAGGTGAACCGCTCCATGTTGTAATTACCCAACTCTATTAATTTATCCAGTGATTTACTATAGTTATTAATTTCATGTTGAGCACACTCATATTTATTTGTTAAATTATATAATAAAGATTCCAACTCTTGAATTTTACTCTTTAATTTATTTTGTTCTAAATCCTTATCATGTAAATTTGTTTTACAATTTTGAAGTTCTTGTAACAGGTCTAATTTTTGTCTTCTAATATTTATAGATTTTAAACATTTAGTATGAGTTCTCACTAACTTTTCTGACTTTTTAATAAATTTGTTTATTTTTATATATTTTTTTAATTTATTGACACTATTAAATTGACTAGTACAACTATTTGAGCTGGGTGTATTTGTTAAATCTATGGTCACCAACGGCTGAGTAGACTTTTGATCACAAGTGACATTTAACAATTCTGTATACAGATCTAAGGTGTTATTATAGCTACTCACCCGTTTGTGTTCCAACATAGATTCACTATGTGCTTGAGCTTCCTCAAGGTGTCTCTCGAGGTGAGTGATACGCTGTAGATTTGACTCATATGTGTCCCTGCAGTGATCATATTCATTAACAATTTCCTGAAGTCTATCCCTGTCAACGCGTAGGTCCTCACAGAATACATTAATGTTTACAAGTTCTCCCTTCAGGGCCACATATTTGTCAAATAGAGATTTCATCTCTATTTCACTATCATCCCGTTCCTGTAACAATACTTTATTCAAGTCTTGGGTTTTCTTTAATTCAACGAGGGCCACCTTAAGTTTAGCATCAAGATCACAGGCTCTTCGGGACATCATTATTAAATATGCTGAGTAATAAATTTAAATATAAAGGAATTAAATGGAATTTAAAACTTGTGCTATTTCCTTACAATAAAATATATTTATAAATATATAATATGTAAGTAATGTTCGTAAATATGTTAATTATAAATAACAATACTAAAGATTATTATATGTAAGAACTTACAGTTAGTACTTACAATAATATTTGGTTAGTGGGCAATTTTTTTTTTCCTCGACGCACAACTTGAATTCACTTTTAAAATTACCACAATATTAACATGTAACACAAAACAAGTAATAAAAAAGGAATGTTATAATAATTTAAATTGAATTACGCGATAACATATACAAGATTGATGTAAATATAAGTTTATTACGAACTCTGACAGTTGACCGGTAGGAAATATTTGTGTCGATTTTTGTACACAAATACAATATAAAAATGAACACAAACAACAATAGATGCTTCTTATAGCTTAAACTCACTAATTATATCAATTGCACTAAAAAAATCGAGTAATAAATTATATAAAAGTATTTAATTATTACGGCCAGCTGACAAAGACAGTTATCGGTAATGTTGCCAGTCGAGAAAAAAAAAATAGCTAGACTAATTCTTTGTCCAAGGTAGCTGCCAGCTCTTCGGTCTTCTGTGATGTCGACTAACCTTTTCGTTATTTCTTTGAAAAGTCTTATAGCGCTAGGACCCCACGGACCAAGGGTCTCGACACCGAATGGGACAACATCATATTCGGAGCCTAGACCCTTGTATTTACATGTTTTGGCTTTTTCAGCCGCTTCACATGCCGCACCAGCTCTGTTGTTGGTTCCATGTAGATGGGATGGGGCCAGCGTGTCTGAACAGGTTGCATCCCATACCAGCACCCGGACCATATTCCATGGAATCAAACTCTTACCATCGTCTCTTGCAGTACCAGTCGGCTCAAGACTTGGCATGTTGACGGTGGCAAGGGACCAGCGTATGATATCGTTAAGTTAGTTACATAGTTAGTTAGTTAAGTAATACATAAAAGTAGGTACGTACAAGTAAAGTGCTTTATAACTAAATAAACAACAAAATGATTGTGTTCAAGGAAAACCTTTCCTAATATATTTATTTAATTATAACTAATGTTAAATTTACTTCAATTACGTTGTAATTAGTTTTGAAGGTACATAGAAGTTACGTGTATATAATAATGTATATTACAGTAATAATATGTTATATCTATACATATATATCGGCAAACTATCCAGGTATGTAGATCCAATTTCGAGAAAGAGGTCAATCGTCGAATCTTCGGATGGGCAGCGTTCGGGAAGCTCCGATATATCTTTTCGTCCAAATTACCGCAGTGTCTCAAGACGAAGGTTTACGACCAATGTGTGTCTTACGGTACAGAGACGTGGTTGCTATAAATATATAGAATACTAGCTGTCCCGGCAAACGTTGTTTTCCCATAAAATAAAAAAAAAATACTACCCCTAACATTTAGGGGGATGAAAAATAGATGTTGGCCGATTCTCAGACCTACTCAATACGCTCACAAAATTTCATGAGAATCGGTCAAGCCGTTTCGGAGGATTATGGGAACGAAAACTGACACGAGAATTTTAGATAAATAATATTGTGGTATAAAAAAAAAATATTGAACCCGCGACCATCAGAAGTGAACATGCGAAACCGCTATACCACGGCCGTATTTTTTTACTTACTAGCTAGAGCCAGAGAAGGGAGGGCATAGTTAAGAAATTACCAAAACTTTTATATTATAAACATTCATTTACTCTCGGGAAGCAATGGTGATAATTCCCAATTAATTCTTCAAGATGTGCTAACTGACCTGACGTCATGCTCAGTGGATGATGATAGGAGTCAGTTAGACCATCGTGATAATCCATTCAATTATCATTTATTGAAAAAAACCACAGAAAAAAATATTGCAATACGGTATGTATTGCAATATTTTTTTATACTTTACTATATACTGAAATATGAGACTAAAGAATCCATTTTACAATTCCATATTTAAAACATTTCAAAACTGTATCAATTGCTCCATACTCTTACCAAATTCCATTACAAATTTATTTTTTGCCTTCAAAACAAACCGTATATCAACCTATTAAAATACAATTTACTATAAACCGATTGCAAATACGTTTTGGTTGTACTCTTGGAATACAATACAGGAACTATGCAGCGTCCACTGTAATTTGAGCTCAGGTGAGTGTGTTTTTCTAAGATAAAACATCAAGCAGTATAGTGAGGTGCGGATCAAGTTATTAAAAGAATAAATACGCTTACTACATTCTGTTATCAATGCGTGTTGAAAAAATACTTCCTTCTTGTAATCCAGGAGCCAAATTCCATTTTGTTGATTCTTTTCATTATTTTATATTAAACTTATTTACTATAAAAAAATAAGAATTCAAACGTTGTTTTGCCATCTAAAAAAATATCGCTATTCAAAAATAAGGGTGGTAGAAGGGTGAAATTTTAGAAATGTATGTATTTTTAATGTAACATCATAAATAAAAATGTTATCAAAACTATTATAAAATCTTTTTTTTTTGGGGCCACCTTCATTCACCTCCTAGCAATCAAAAATAGTTATAAACCAGAGATGTTATGGATATGAAATTTCGGATACGGATAGGTTTCGGATATAGTAATGATTATTATACCGGATACGGATACGGATGCGGATATTAAATTATTTCGGATTATCCGTTAGTTTCGAATAATTTCGGTTACGGATATTATTTTTTTAAGGAATTTCAAAAGGAAAATACTAATAACTAATAAAATGGTTACATAACGTGTCTCTGTGAAACTCTTGTTTTGGATTCGGTTACGGTTACGGATATTTTTTTATATCGGATATCCGATAGTTTCCGTTATGGTTACGGAGCTCCCTAACATCCCTGTTATAAACCTATTCTCAGAGCATCATGTTTTTGTGAATATCTTCAGGCAATCGTTGTCTAGTATGTGATCAAAGTTAATCTATAATCTTTTCTCTATATAGATTAGTACAATCTAATATTGTATACAGAAAAGATTAGATACATTGTTTGTAACAGTTTATTATATCTATACAAAGAATTTTTAGGTCGGTTTATATGGCTTACTACTGACTAACTGTACCCGCGATTTCGTCCTCGAAATAGATGCCGAATCACGAATTCCCATGCGAACTTTCAGCCCATATTTTATTTTACTCTCTTCAGGGTAAAATTTTTGCAGACGTTGAATGTCATATTTGTTTATATTTAATCAACCCCCTAAATATCAAACTTCTAGCTTTAAAAATAACGATACTTCCATACAACCTTTGACCTCCCCTGTCAAACCTTTTTTTGTTTCAAAACGTAGCTTATGTCCTTTCTGAGGATCTAGACTATCTGTGTACCAAATTATATTTTAATCCGTTTAGTAGTTTTGGGGTGAAACTGCGTCAGACGGGTAGACAGTAAGAATACGTTTTAGTATAAATACCCTCAAAACACTTAACCAAACTAAATAATATTTAGGTAAAAAAATAAAATTAACACAATTCATAGTTTTTTCATTGCAACTCCGCTGCTATTGATTGTAATGTTATATTATAATAGTCCAAAAGAATGTCACCACAAAGGAAGCGGCAGATTTTACTATATTTAAAAAAAATGTTATGTTATATAAATAATTTAAAAAAAAATCCAAAATCGGTTCAGTGGATCCAGAGATTATTAACGGCCTCCGTAGTCTAGGCAAACCACACCGCCTTACTTCCAATGGTCGGCGGTTCCATTCCTCGCAGAGTACATTTTATTTTGTAGTTGTATTCATGAGAACACTGAGACTATAGTATGTCTATTACTAGCATTTATATTAATCCAGCGTGGCAAGAAGCCTACTGTCCATGCCATTTGTGTTTACAGTCGTGAGTCGTCCTAACAAACTACATATTCCATCGCGTCGTACATTTGCATTACAATATACACTTTTCCTATATGGACATTCAAAGGATCGCTTTAGAATTCTTCATAAATGTTATGCATTATTCATTACGCGTAGAATTAGAAAACGAGTTGTCACTGCTTTGGTTGATTTGAATATATGTGATTTTTTAATGGATGATAATGGAATGGCACTTGCAAAAGAGATGGATGGACTATGTGAAAGATGATATGGTAAGAAAGGAAGTAAATAACGCGATGACTGCGAACAGGGATGAATGGATGCGAAAAATATATTACGCCGACCACAAATAAATGGGACAAGGAAGGAGCAGATGATGATAATGGAATGGCACTTTACGCTTATATAAAATGAACATGAGATCAGGTCTGTTACCCATCGTGACAAGAATCCAGGAATTTATCACGATGGTTTCCAGAGGGAACCGCGTGTAGGTCAAACGGACATGGCACATGGATCTACAGTCTACATTAATAACATCTCACCCCCTATCTTTGGTGCCTTTTTAATGAGTAATAATGGAATGGTGCACCCGTCTACGCAAACAGTTTACGCTGGCGGGGCACCAGTGGAGGATGATAAGATGACAATATGGTTAGGTCTGTTAGCACTTAGTGAAAAATTCAGCAGGAATTTATCATGATGATTTCCAGAGTGAACCGCGTGGAGGTTAACCTTATATAATATCCTACATGAATAAATGATTTTTGAATTTGAATTTGAATTTGAAATTTGATAACATTGCTGGCAAAGAAGTTACTCGACGCCATAATTAACAATCTATTCTTCCACAAGAAATCACTATTCAAAAGAGAAAAGTTTCTGATGCACGTCTTTCTGGGATAATATGGAGAAAAATATAAAAAAGTTTTTAATCTATTAACTACAACTCCTTGAGTACCAACATTATTTTATTTATTGCACTTAGTAATATAATATCTTATCTGTGGTAATATTTTCATAACTTAAGCATTTACTGAAATAATACAGAATGAAATTTAATGTATTTTACTAAAAAAATATAAAGTAAATCATGCAGATAGTGTTAGTAGTTATAAAACAACTCCTTTGTGTCATCTTATCTAAACGTATATTTCATATAGCCTTCCGGCGTACTTAATAACTTGTCACTATTTGCATAAACGATAAAAAACGCACCATAGCCCCTAGCCTACACGCCACAACTGGCATTCGAACACTTAACATGTCCATATCCACACATGTGGAGCATAGACACGACAGCGTACGCTGCTTTATTTAATTACGCGGGAAAAAAACGATAAATATACATAAACTATGGTTATAAAACAATTTTAAAAAGTTATCATTTTAATTTTCATAAAAAAGTATAAAAGTATTTTCGACCAGTATTATTTTTATAATCTGTTGTTTTTTTTATTGTTATTTTATAGTTTGTATGTAGTGACAATGAAATTGTTTATGTTTTTGTTACTGGCCAGTTACACAGTGAAATGTGAGGATACGAGGTATGTTTATTTTTTTTTATTAATTTCTTTTTTCTATATTAGAAGTTTTATAAACAATAAGAATAGAAAAAATATATTATAACTAAATGTAATGTATTGTATTTATGAAATATACTCATTTTAGTATAACGATTACGATTAATTCAATAATTTAAAATGAATTAAGATGAATAATTTCGTAGAAAAAATAACTAAAGTTATTTTTTTAAAGCTATTATCTAGAAAAATGGACGCATTCATAATATATCATATTCATTTTTAAATAATATTATCTTACTAATAATAAACAAAATTAATAGAATAGTTTAATTTATTCCAATATACGTATAGAAATGACATAATTGTTTATTATATTCTGACAAGTTCTTACGTAGTTAAATTATATATAAACGCACAATTAAGGTTCCTTTGTCTCGTTTTGGCACTACAGCAAAAATTATTTTTAAATTTCTTTTTTGGCAATGTCTCTACTTGCTATAGAAATAATAATACATTGTCACAAATATTTTTTTATGTAATTTTTATGAATGACAATGATATATGGTAATAGAGAGGTTTACGATTGTTTTTCGTATGTTTGTGTACTTGTTAAACTAATACATATAACTCAATCTTACTCTGTAATAGTAGGACAGATAAGATAATTCATAATAGGTCTGTGGTAATACTGATTTATAAATAAATTTATATGTATATGACTATACAGAAGACAGATGAAATATATATATAGAAAACTAACCTACAATTTCTGTTTATTTTATATTTGACATTGACAAGATAATGGTAAATATTCCAAAATATAATTAAAAGTGTGTACTTAAATACTTATTAATTTAATTCTTGACATATTTTAATTTGATTTCTTATATTAATATTATTTATATATGAAAAAGTTATATGTAAAAGTAATTTCAATATATATACGTAAAATAACTTAATTAAAATAATAACGAGTCAGTACATTTCTTACATACATATAAGTAATTTTGTATTGGCAAGTCTTGTTTACATGCCGTTGCTAGGCAACCCGAGTTTCGCAAGTCCGAGAGAAACAACACAGTAACAAAAATATATTCTGTTGCTACAGTAATAAGGTAGCAATTGCTTTGATATATAGAATGACCATTATATAAAGCATTGTTTGGTTTAAAAATAGTCATGGATTTTGCTTATGGTTGCTTTGTACATTGTTGTCGCGTACAAATTCTACGAAATACTCATGCTTATTTAAACGTTTTTTAACTGCATACCGTCACGCCTATGTCCCATTAGATGTAGGCAGAGACGAAGGAATGCCAATGGAGCTGATTGAGCTCCAATTTATACTTCATTTTGCTACGGTTTCCCCTGTCGGTATTTGCGTACATTCACACTCGAGTTACCTCTTTCGTTATTCGATTTTTCGTTAATGATTATAAATCCGCGGAGTCTTGTTCCTTTGCCTGTTTATTTTTCACTAAATTTTAATATTATTTTGGCGGGAAAATTTATATTTTCTTAGTGAAATGCATAAGTACGCTTGAGTAAATTAGAGCAAATTATTTTAATTTTATCAGTAATATTTTTTCTCTAAAGGCTTATATTTAGACATTTTGTTTATTTGTATTTTGTAATTGTTAGCATAAGTTTCTCCAAATGTGCATTGTTACATTGTTACATAGATTATTTTTTTTAGTTTTATTTATCCTTATAGCAAAAGGAAAGACTATGTCCATACAGCCGTCTAAATTCAATTCAATTTTGTTTAATCTTAATAGAATTCGATGTTAACTCTGGAAAACTGTATTAATTACTGTACAAATATGAAGAAGTTTAAACGTAGACTAGGCTGTACGGTCTAAGGATCTTTGCCTGTTCCATCATTGAAAAGGAGATGGACGAATATGGGAAAAAAATGTATTAATTACTCTGTGCATATAAATAGCGGGAAAATATGACTGTAATGTATTTAGAATAATAATTATTGGTGAAATCTTGTAAGTGTTATTTATTTACTTATTTATATGATTGCTAGTGTATATAACATTTAAAATTAAACTAAATCTGAACTAGGCCGAGCCTGTGACATAGGTACTGGATGAAGTTTAAAACTGTATAGGACTAAAACTTAACATTTAAACTAATTACTTAAGTTCTAAAGGTAGCTGTTGAGATATAAGATTATACAATATGGCTGCCCTTCGTTGTAGGTCAAGGGTGAACTCGGCCGGGCTTCAAAAGGCCAAGGGTAACTTAATGCATCGATTTAGATAGCTTTAACGGTTATAGAACTGCCATCGAGTAGATCAAAAGAGATATTTATAAAAATAATAATCTCAGGACAATTCACACAGCGCCATCTAGACCCAAGCTCAGCAGAGCTTGTGTTATGAGTACTAGATAACTGATATATATATTTAAACTCGCCCGGCTTCGCCCGGGTGTACATGTATTGTATATATAAACCTTCCTCTTGAATCAGTCTATCTATTAAAGAAAATTGTTTCAAAATCCGTTGCGTGGTTTTAAAGATTTAAGCATACATAGGGACGGACGGACAGCGACAGTGACTTTGTTTTATATTATGTAGTGATACATTAGATTTTTTTTGTAAATATGTTTTATAATTAATTTAATATCCCTGAATAATTCAAAGTGGGTTTTTGAACACAGCGTCGTCTAGTGAAATGGTTTATTTACATTTTTTTTTATACGGAAGTCTATACATATAAATGAAATTGGAGTGTCTGTTTGTAATATTGAAATAACCGTTTTTTACTACATGCATATGAATATAAATACGGTATATACGCCAAAATATCATTTTTTACAATTTTTGTCTGTCTGTCTGTTTGTTACGGCTAATCTCTGAAATGGCTGTATCGATTTCGACGGGACTTTTTTTGGCAGGTAGCTGATGTAATAAGGGGTAACTAAGACTAAGTACTTTTATTTTTGAAAAATAAAGTTAATTTCCACTCGGACGAAGTCGCGAGTACAGCTAGTAGTAAATAAACTGAAAAATACTAAATAGATGATACCGTTGTAAACATGATTTTTTTTACGAAATCTGACCCAGATTACTGTAATCAATAAGATATGATTCTAATGTTGACATAAACACAAACACAAACCAAATTTCATGTTTCTAATGATAACGTCGATATGACGACCTCGATTGTCTAGCGGTTTAGTAGAACGCCTCATTTCCGAATGTCGCGGGTTCGATTCCTCGCAAACATTTGTATTCATAAGTATGATTGTTTGTATCAATCTGGATGTTTTCTATGTATTTTATGTATGTATTTAGAAAAATAACATCTATGTATTTATATCAGTTGTCTAGTACCCACAACACGAGCTCTGGATACACGGTACAAACATTTGTATTCATGAGTATGATTGTTTGTATCGGTCATTCATCATTGGTCATTCATGAATGTAGCATTAGTATGTAACGGAAACATATGCATGATGACTAGGGCCCTCACAGGACACTGCAAATTAAACAAGCATATGGCTAAACTAGGTCTATGCACGACAAGTATCTGCAGATTCTGCCAAACTGAAGAGGAAACGCCACTACCCATCCTATGTGGTTGTAGCCCACTCATGCATAAACGAAATATCTCCTTTGGAAAGTTTACTCTCTTTCCCGAGGAGATAAAAACGATCGCTCCTAAGAATATCCTTCAATTCTTGTCCCTGACGGGTCTAGGCAGCGAACTCTCAAAAAGGACGAGCACAATAGATCTATGTAGGCCGCAGTGCTACAGGTGCTACACATCTGACAATAGGGGGGAAAGTGGATTGTTAGTAATGTGGACTGATCGTCTCATTGCTAGCAATGTACCATGTCAGGTTGACCTCCACGCGGTTCCCCCTGGAAACCATCGTGATAAATTACTGGTAAATTTGTCACGATGGGCTAACTGACCTGACCTCATGTTCATCTTATCATCCTCCACTGGTGCCCCGCCAGCGTAAACCATTAGCGCAGGCGGGTGTAACATTCCATTATCATCCATTGGAAAAAAAAAACATCTGACAATAGCCCAAACAACCCAATTAAAAAAAATTGTATCGGAACAATTGTATGCATGAATTGAAACGTGAATGACGAGAAAAAAAATTACGCACAAGCTGTGCCCGCAATTTCATCCGCATGTCATTTATAGCATATGCGTTATTCTGATGTATAAACTAGAATATTGTAAAGTTTCATTAAAATCCGTTCAGTAGTTTTTGCGCGAATGTGTAACAAACATCCATCACAAACTTCCGCGTTTATATTAGGTGAATAAACTATATTTTTTATTTCAATTTGTAAGTGTAACAAACAATCTTAATATTATCTATATATATAAATAAAATTGGAGTGTCTGTTTGTAATATTGAAACAACCATTTTTTACTACATTCATATGAATATAAATACGGTACATACAGCAAAACAACATTTTTTACAATTTTTGACTGTCTGTCTGTCGGTCTGTTTGTTCCGGCTAATCTCTGAAATGGCTGGACCGATTTTGACAGGTAGCTGATGTAATAAGGAGTAACTTAAGCTACTTTCATTTTAGAAAAATAAAGTTAACAGCTAGTCATCCATAAAAAAGTCACCATTACTATATATCCCTTCCACTCTGTCCCCCCCCCCCCCTTGTTTGTTTACTATAAAACTCGTTCATGCAGAATAATCAATTTGCTATATATGGAATAATTATATAAGCCTACGTGTATACACAAGGTCAATGGAGTTTGTTCATTGCGGAAATAGTATCTGGAGCGTAGGCGACACGTTTGTTACGGTCCTAAGTTCGATTCTCGGCACATCTGACCTTCTTGTATAGAAATTTTAAGTTGTTGTTTATGTGGTAAATAAAAATGTTTTTTTTTTCTAAAACGATTAGATTTCTGCAGTATAGTGACTGCAGTGAGATGACCTAGTTAGCAATGTCGATAAATAATTATATATATAATAATAACTAGCTGTGCCGGCAAACGTTGTTTTGTCTTAAAATAAAAAAAAAAAATTAGGGGTGGACTACCCCTAACATTTAGGGGAATGAAAAATAAATGTTGGCCGATTCTCAGACCTACTCAATACGCTCACAAAATTTCATGAAAATCGGTCAAGCCGTTTCGGAGGAGTATGGGAACGAAAACTGTGACACGAGAATTTCATATATAAGATAATATCTGTCCAAAAATCTTGGAAATCGATGAAAATGATATAACACCTGCCATGTAAATTAAAAGGCTCGCAATAAGTATACACACAGACACACACACACCTATAATAATAATAATAATCTCAGGACAATTCACACAGCGCCATCTAGTCCCAAGTTAAGCTAGCTAAAGCCTGTGTTATGTGTACTAGATAACTGATGCAAATAAATAGATATATTTTGTTCCTTGAATATATACATATTATACATAGAAAATAGCCAGACCGATACAAACAATCTCATGAATACAAATGTATGTATCGTTCGAGGAATCGAACCCGCGACCATCGGAAGCAAGGCGGTGTTCTAAATTACTAGACCACTGAGTCTCCGAATAAGCGGTAGATTTAAAAAAAATAACTATTCAAAAGTGCTTAAATGAAGTTTATTTGAATAAATGATTTTCTATTCTATTCTATTCCTATTCTTACTTTATTCGCTACATACTACACTTATAGGTATAATATTGTTACGTAAGTGCAAGCCTATTGAAATAATTACAAGTGCACAAGTTCGATGCTCCGTTACATCACACTCAAGTGTGCCACTGTTGATGTAACGCAATAAATCAAACGATCACAATCGAAGACTCGCAGAGTCTGCATCTATACATATAAACTAAATTGGAGTGTCTGTTTGTAATATTGAAATAACAGTTTTTTACTACATGCATATGAATATAAATACGGTATATACACCAAATTTTTTTATACATTATTTGTCTGTCTCTCTGTCTGTATGTTTGTTCCGGCTAATCTCTGAAATGGCTGGACCAATTTTGACGGGACTTTTTTTGGTAGGCAGGTGATGTAATAAGGAGTAACTTAGGCTACTTTTATTTTAGAAAAATAAAGTTAAATTCCAAGCCGACGAAGTTGCGGGAAATAAAAATAGAATAAGATCTTCATTGAAATAAATTTAATATAAGCATTTTTGAATAGTCATATTTTTTTATTCTACCATTCATTCAGAATGCAGACTCATCACAAGAAGAATGACTAAGAAACTTGCTTATTTGTTTTTAATTATCTGACTAAACAAACAATTGTTTATTTATCTTGAGATTGGTGTATACTTTAAAATGCCCCGGTGGTCTAGCTGTTGGTCGCGGGTTCGATTCCTCGCACGGTACTAATATTTGTATTCAAGTGTATGGTTGTTTGTGTCGGTCTGTGTGTTTTCTATGTATATTATGTATGTATTTACAAAAAAATATCTAAGCATTTATATCAGTTGTCTAGTACCCATAACACAAGCTCTGCTTACAGTAGCACGAGACGGCTCTCTGTTATTTGTCCCTGGTTAAAAAAATGTTTATTGATCTTCAGATTGGCGTACACTTTAAAATGCCTCGCGGTCTAGTGGATTAGCACACCGCTTTACTTCTGATAGTCGCGGGTTCGATTCCTCACACGGTACGATTGTATG
This sequence comes from Achroia grisella, assembly GCF_030625045.1. Lineage (NCBI taxonomy): Eukaryota > Metazoa > Arthropoda > Insecta > Lepidoptera > Pyralidae > Achroia > Achroia grisella. The sequence goes on from NW_026712988.1 coordinate 752,763, forward strand.
TCTGACGGTAGATTTGACATATCATAGTCTGTAATAGACCTACATGAACAAAGATATTTTGAATTTGAATTTGTATATGATGTATGTATTCACAAAATCTGTTGTTCAGTACCAATAACTCTATAGATAATGTGTATAAAATTTATATTATTTCATTGTGTTATTTAACACGGATAGCTGGCCTTTTTAATGTGACAGATGTGGCACTCCAATAGCCATATTGTCACATAATTCAAATTAATATTAATGTATTAACACGTAATATGAACTGAATTAATTTAAATGTATGTAAGTAAGGCGAGTGATATATTTGTGGCGAATATACTATCATCGTGCGGCAACACCGTTGCCTAGTTACGATGGGGCAAGAAGAATAACAAGCCTGTCATTCGAGACCGAATCACTTTCTTGTACATACCTATATATTCATTGTAAATATTTCGTAATTATAGAATAGAATAGAATAGAATAGAAAATCATTTATTCAAATAAACTTACATTGAAGCACTTTTGAATAGTCATTACATTTTTTAATCTACCGCTCGTTCGGAAAGCTGTCTCATCACAAGAAGAACGAGCAAGAAACTTGCGTGTTGCTCTTTTAAATAATTTTATTATTACTTTACATTTTTAAGTTTAAGTGTGTGAATACAAACCACCAATTAGCACTAATTCTATTAAATACTCAAATAGAAATAATATTGAATATATAACCAACTGGTTAAACAATTAATAAGAGGAAATCAGTCATAGTGATTAGAGCAGACCAGTCCCTACAAGCAGCACCCGTTCACGAGTATGACGGATGAGCCAGCCATCACTGCGCTCGACCATATTTTAGGGAGCCCAATGACCCGGCCCACCACGCCGCCACAAGTCTGGACATTTTAGTGAGCATGACTACTCAAAACACTAGACTACTATAAATATGTACATAGCAACAATCTGGACTCATCATTTCACCTCCTTCTTTCCCGCTGCTGCTACAAGAACACAACATAAACACAAATAATAGCGGTAACAATAAAGACGCTAAATATTTATTAGGTTACCAAATATTATATGAAATCACGCAATATTTTGATAATATATTGCACACAATATGTTTTGTAATATTATAAATAACTGCACTAAATAACTCTGTCTGTCTGTCAAGAGCACTTTCACGCCAAAAGCGTTAGCACTAAACCGATTTAAATTATATTTGGTGTACAAACAGTCTAAATCCTGAGAAAGGACGTTGGCTACTTTTTAATGCGCAAAAGGGTTGTAAGAGGTTGAAAGGTTGTATGGAAGAATCGTCATTTTTAAAGCTTGAAACTTAGTTTTTAGGATGTTGATTAAATATAAATAAATATGGCATTCCAAGTTAGTAAAAATGTTACTTTAAGGAGGTAATAAAATAGGGGATGAAAGTTTGTGTGGAAAATCGTCGTTTCTGAAGCTATAACGATGAAACTTTTTATATGAAAGACTGCGCGCGCCGTCCGCATTCCCGCGTCCTTTGATAGTGTGTAATTAGTACCTTCTTTAATACTCAGTCTTCATTGTAAAATATAATAAATTATATATTTATACTAGCTGTACCCGCGACTTCGTTCGCGTAAGTAATGAAAAAATATTTAACTCAATTAATACAATATAAGTCAAATAAATAAGTTTCATCATTTTAGCTTAAAAAGTGATAAAAAATAAAAATAAATATTTAATCAATAAGCTAAAAAACATAGATTAGGGTAGCTAGCTTAGTAGATCTACCCTTTCAATCCTCTTGTAACCCTTTTTCACATTAAAAAGTAACCTATGTCCTTTCTCAGTATCTAGTGTATCTATGTCTGTTTCAAATTTCAATATAAATCGGTTCAGTATTTTTGGCGTGTAAGCGAGACAAACAGACAAAGTTACTTTCACATTTATAATATCAGTAAGGTATTTAATAAACTAACTCTAAAAATACAAAGAAAAAAGTTTAATCGTTCTAGCTTCCACAACCACACAAACAGCAAATTTCCACAATAAATTTCATTCCCTATTTTATTTTACTACCCCCCCTCTCCCTAAGAGTAAAAATTTTACATACATTGAATGTCATATTTATTGACATTTAAACAACAGCCTAAAATGAGTCTCAAACTTCTAGTTTTAAAAAATGACGATTCTTCCATACAGCGTACCATTGCAACCCTCTATATTTATACTATATTAGCAACAGCTAAAGCATATCTTACAAAGCAAGCTGCTTAGCAGGTGATACAGGCAGTTCTGAGGCACCAACGCTGGCGACATTTTTCAAACTCGACCACTATAACCTCTTATCTGCGAAGGAGCCGATTATTAGACTCGGACACTAAAACCCCATCCGTGGAGCATCTAAAATTTTTTAAACGTCAGTTTATAAAAATTATGGATACTCCACAGATGGGCCTAAACTCCCATCTGTGAGAAATCCTGTAATTGGTCTCACTGATGGGGCTTGAATATCATTTTGACAGGTGAAAGATTAAATTATGCAATTAAAAAGCAGGTATGTTAGCTCCGTAAAAGTAACCGAAACTATCGGATATCCGACATAAAAAAATATTCGTAACCGTAACCGAATCCGAAATAAAAGTTCCGGATAATATCGATAGGGGCTGATACATAGCTGTGCTTAGCAGAAGGCGTTACGGCGTTATCTAAGAAATCTAAGAATTTTCTTACCTTTATTTTTTATAACTTGTGAGTCGTGGGTATATAGTATATAGTAAGAATTAAATGTTTCAAATGAGAATTTCTATTAATTTTTTATCCTTAAAGAAGAAGGGACTTTGATTGTTCAGTGTATGATATACAATAGCTTCATTAATTCTACAATTCTAATCGCATTCTAAAACTGACATTGTGAGAATATAAGCATTAAAAGTGCTGATGCTTGAGATTGGGATAATAAATCCCAAATTATAGTGTGGCGACTTCGTTGTATAAAAAGCTAGTCGCAAAGAGATTTTTACAAGTTAAGGAGTAAGGAACTTATTTATCACCAATGATATAAAAACGATCAATGATTTATGCGTGATATTTTTTTAACATATTTATTTGTACATATAAATACTAATCTATTCGAGTTGAAATTCAAATATGGCCGCATTTGCATTTTTTCTTCTTAGCTCTATAATTTTATGCAAAATAAGTGGTTAGATGGTTACAACAAAACAAAGAGAAATGTGATTGTTTTCTGTGACAAAAAATAAAAATGTTATGGTCGTCTGTGTTGTTTCTAGGCATAAACAAGAAACGTTATTTTATTTCTAAAAATTAAGAATGAATTTTACCTAGTTTAAATGAAGGGCGGAGCCTAATTGAGACACGTTATGTAGCCATTTAATTGGCTATTTGTATTTTACTTTTGAAATTCCTTAAAATGTCAATATCCGTAATCGAAATTATCCGAAACTAACGCATCCGTATCCGTATCCGTATATAATAACCATTCCTATATCCGAAACCTATCCGTATCCAAAATCATATCCATAACATCTCTAATAAAAAGTATTATTTGTTGTTATTTCAGTTACTACGTAATCCAAATGCCAGAAAAAAACCCACCCACCAAACTCCACAAGAAACCGTTTCGAGTTTACTGGAACGTACCAACAATGCAATGCAGATCAAAGAAAATCCCATTCGAAAACCTACATGACAAGTTCGGGATATTGCAAAACAAAAATGACAGTTTCCGGGGCGAAAAGATCGCCATTTTGTACGACCCGGGCCTTTTTCCCGCGCTTTTGAAGAACGAAACGAGCGGTAGATTCATATTTAGAAATGGCGGCGTTCCCCAGCAGGGGGACATTGAGAAGCATTTGGCTTCGTTCAGGAGTGTACTGGAGCAGAGTATTCCGGATCCTAATTTTAGTGGTAAGTTCTAAAGTATAAAACAAATTTATCTTAAATATTTATTATTTAAGTGTCCGTAGCTTATAGATAGGTAGTTGTTTACCAACAGATGGGCTGTATGCATATTTGCCACCATAGCTGTATATTAAAAATCTTTTACAAAAAAAAAATAATTTATACACAAATAAAAACATAATAAATAAATAACCGTGGTGTTGTGTTACAATCAACACAGCGCCATCTAGTTTAGTTCTTTGTAAATTCCTACACTATATACATAGAAAACACCCAGACCGATACAAACAATCTAACTCACGAGTACAAATGTTTGTACCGTGCGAGGAATCGAAACGGGGACCGTCGGAAATAAGGCAGTGCGCTAAACTGCCAGACGGGAGACCGTCGAAAATAAAAAAAAAAATTGGAGTGATTCAAGAAGAAGGTTTATGTATATAATACATGTACACCTGTACAAAGCCGAGGTGAGTAGCTAGTAAAAACAAAATTAATAATAAAAATAATAATCTCAGGATAATTCACACAGAGCCATCTAGACCCAAGTTAAGCTAGCTAGAGCTTGTATTATGTGTACTAGATAACTGGTACATATACATAGATATTTTTTTTTGTAAATACATACATATTATACATAGAAAACACCCAGACCGATACAAACAATCATACTCATGAATACAAATATTTGTGCCGTGCGAGGAATCGAACCCGCGACCATAGGTCGTAAAGCGGTATGCTTAACCGCTAGACCACCGAGGTCGTCAAAATAAAGGAAAGTATGTATATATGATGATAATATCGCCAGTTAACTGCTGTACGCCGCGGCTATTAAAAAAAAACAAGATGATACTGAAATTAAACAGGTTTAAACAACACACAGAAATCACCTTCGTTTTAAGATCACCTTAAGATCATAATAATGTTATCACAATATTTGCAGAAAGCGGTACTATTTCGGATGTTTATTTATGAGTATTTATTGAACTAGCTGTTACCCGGCTTTGTGCGCGTTTATATTAGTCAACGCATATGATGTTAATGGTAGAGGGAGAACAATATATGAAACATTTATTATTATTATAATTATATTAAAACGTGAAGCAGAAACTTCGTAGGTACCCTATTTCCGCGGACGGAGGAGTATGAAATTTCGCACAATTTTACAGACACGGACAACAGAATGCCAATATTTTTTTCAAAACCTTGCACACACTATCTCTATATGACGACCTCGGTGGTCTAGCGGTCTAGCATACCGCTTTACGTCCGATGGTCGCGGGTTCGATTCCTCGCACGGCACAAACATTTGTATTCATGAGTGTGATTGTTTGTATCGGTCTGGGTATTTTCTATGTATAATATGTATGTATTTAGGAAAAAAAAAATTATCTATGTATTTGTATCAGTTGTCTAGGACCCATAACACAAGCTTTAGCTAGCTTAACTTGGGTCTAGATGGCGCTGTGTGAATTGTCCTGAGATTATTATTATTATTATTACTATCTCATATTTGACACATACACACAGAAGTCATATATATATATATAATAATATTTTCAGGGTTTCTTTATAAAATAAACTAAAATTTCTTTCTCTATAAACAAAGAAATGTTTTATATAATTTTAAAACACTACAATTATTTAACACTGAAATAAGAATCACATATAACTCACCTGTAAACAAAGAAACGACATATAAAGTTTATTACAATTATTATTCAACTATTACTGTCTTTTTATAATATGTTTTATATATACGTATAATTAGTAAAAATCACGGGATCTTACCACGTTTTCTATTTATTTGCTGAGTTCCCGATATTTCGGTAGTGTTTCAACCACCATGATCACGGGTAAACTGAAGAGCAGCGGGTAGATGGAAAATGAAATCTTTTTATGGGCAGACATATGACATATGACATATGAACTACACCAACCAAAAGTATTAACATCAGAACGGCATTATATCCCAAGAATGGTTAGAGAGGCCATTAAAATACAGAAATATAAAAATTTCAATCGAGAAGACGGCTATAGGCTCTCTAATGCCTGGAATCCAGTGATTGGTTTAATTAAACAAAAACAAAAAACGCGATCAAAAAGTGTATTAAATGTACGTAAATATACTGTGAGTACGGTTTGCCGAGATGAATATCGAGCGAGTTCCAGTAGTAGCAACAAACGAAGACGTGTGAAGGTAGACGCATATGTCTGCCCATAAAAGATCCCGTGATTTTTACTAATTATACATATAAATAATGACCGCGTCAAGTTTAAAACAGTATATGTTTTTTCTATAACCTTATTCACGCACACTTGTTTTTGCACGATCCATTTTTATGTTATTTCTATTGACAGCTCCCTTTGACACTCCTTGCAATCAACAGCGCGAAATGCGCCAAAATTTGAATTTATATATATCATTCTTTTGTTCATTCCTTCATTCGTTGACTCGTTTATTCGTTCATTCATCAATGGCCCATTGAACATCAAACCCATATTTACCTAACTGGTTACGCCATTTATAACATTTTTATTGTAACAATTATATATATTGTTATTTCGCTGGTCTGTTGTATTTGCAGTCAAGGTTTGTATATTTGTAATTTAGCGGGTAAGTATGTACCTGTAAAGTGCGCCTCTGACGCGTCACTGCGAGAGCAATTGTGCATCTGAAGTGAATACTTCGAAAACTCTCTGATTTGTACAATCAACCGCCGTGCACGCTGCTAAAAGTTAATCTCGAATTTGGACAATATTTTTGTGTTTTGTGCTTATATCATTGTGATCTGTGCGACAGCCGTTTAGAGGTGGTCTCCAGGAGTACGAGCCCAATATATTGCAGGTAACAAGCCTTGAATGTTTTAATCAGTCAACGAATTAACATCATATTTCTGAACCAGCGACCGCGCCCTACCGCATGGTGGTGAAACCTTATTTGCTATATTTTTCCGCAATTTCCCACCACTAACAATATTATATAAAAAAAAATTATCTGAATACCTCCGGCAGTTTTTACGTGAAACTTTAACATATAGACAGACAAACAGACACTTTTTCCACGTCACGATTTACGATACCGTATATATATATATATGTATATAGAAAATAAAGAAGATAAAGGTAAATAATATTTATGTATGGTGGAATGTGTAAACAAACCTCAATTGATTATTTGTTTAATATAAAATTTAACGGCATTGTCTAGCGGTTTACTAGCCCACTTGTGTATACAAACGATAGTGCGTTCCAATCTAGACGATAACAAAATAGTATGTATCAACAATGCGTTAGTACTTTATTTTCAGATGCAATAATCATAAAAAAAATCAAGTAAGTTTTCATTATTAACAACTGTTCCCCTGATAAACGATGTTTTAACATGGTCACCCATCCAAACCACAACCTTGCTTAACCTCGATACAGTTTGCTAAGTAGAGATCGTAACCGATTATTATTGACACTTATTTGACCTCTAATATCCTCTTGCTTTGTACATCATTACTCGACCTAGATTCTAACATCAACAATGACTATGTAAATACCCTTATTATTCTACAAAATTGTATATAGTTAACATTAATTATATAAAAAATAGTGTTTTATTTTTTAGCATTTACTTATTTCCATGGCGACTGATTTAATCTTATTTAATTACTTAACCAGTAGAAGAAGAAATAATCTTTATTCAAATAAACTCATTACAAGCATTTTTGAATAGTCATATTTTTTATTCTACCACTCATTCGGAACGCAGATTCATCACAAGAAGAATGAGCAAGAATTTAGTGTGTTGCTCTTTTGAATAGATGTTCTTTTATATAAATAATTACACAATAACAAGTGAGAGGCGTTAATCAACATAGAAACCGCTACGCACTCGTTCTTAGTGCAATCAGATAATTTTAAGTGTTGCTACAAAAACGTTATTTGAAACTATGCCTTTTTACAAAGGAAATGTTTTAAACATTTTCAAGCAGATTTAGAACAATTGGTTACTTATATATTTAAAATTTAGACCCTAATGAATTAGTGCTAGTTGGTAGTTTGTATTCACATTTCAATATAAAAATGGAACAACATTTATTTAAAAGAGCAACACGCTAGTTTCTAGCTCGTTCTTCTTGTGATGACACAGCCTTCCGAATGAGCGATAGATTAAAAAAATAAGTATTAAAAAATAATTAATTATAAAAAAAATAATATTAAAAAGTACATAAATTTAAGTTTGAATAACGAACATTTATATATAGATTGTTTTACATAATGGGAATATAAAATTGTTGTTTTTATTATTTTCTATGCAATTCCTTCATAATTTATCACCGTTTAATACTTCCCTGGACTTCCACGAATATTTCAAGTCTAGAATTAGCTAATTCGGCCGTTCTCGAGTTTTAGTCAGACTAACAAACAGTAATTCATTTATATATAGATATTGTTTTACATATATGACATAAGTCAATATAACTTAAATTGTCACGGTACAAAAGAAGAGGCGCACAAAGAGGGTCAATCGAAACCATTGTGGCACAGCACTGACAGGGCCCAACATCTTGTTACGTGCCGCAACACCGACCACGGCAATGTACCTATCCCGCCTACACTACGCTACCAAGGAACAGGACATTGTTGACTACATCCGGACGAAAAGCAACCTGACATTGAGGGTGACGCAGTTGGAATCGAGCCACAACGCGAGCTTCAAAGCGTTCGTGGCCCTGGTCCCCACCAACATGCTGCCCACCTTCATGAAGGAGGACTACTGGCCGAAGGGGGTGGTCTATCGGCGCTACCGTGGCAGATTGCCGTCGTCAGTGCCGTGACCATAGAGACAATTTTATTTTTCATATTTTATTATTATTTCTTATGTATGTTAGTCTATAAGGTATTTATAATATGGGCCATGTAGCCTGAATTAAATAAATAAATAAATAAATAATATTCTGCGACGATTTCTGTGCCGTTTCCCTTTGTTCATCACGACACGTATTGATCTCCTTCCTTCTCACTAACTTCATCACTTCATCATCCACTGGTGCCCCAACAAATAATACCGATAACGTATGCGGAAGCACTATTCCATTGTGTATATTAAAAGTCATACTATAGAAGTTATTTACAGGACTCGAACTTGTGACTCAATACAAAATTTCCGCGGCACTGGCCTTGCTCATTGAGAATGCTCTAATTGTTAGTTACTGGATATTATGATTTATGATTACTTGTCTGGTATTACTCCGCTTGTATATACACTATATATTATATACTAGCTTGTACACGTGGCTTCACTCGAATGTTTTTTTTTTAATAAAAAGTATCCTATACTAATTCTGTTAGGATTCACATCGATATTGTCGAAAAATCGGATATTTTAAAAATATTAAAAGAAGGTAGTTTCATTATTACTCGGTATCGTTAAACTAGTTGCGTATAACCCCACTCATATCTTCTCTGTATAAAAGGGATTGTTTTTGTATCGATCCCCCGTCCAATTCAAACGGGGACCGATGTTACGACGGCCTGAGCCGAGGTTCGAACCCCTAGCGGTGCCCTCAGACTAAACTCGTATCCGTCAGGCGAGAGTTGGCCTTCAGCCGCTCCATAAGTCCTTCATTTAGTTTGGTGTGCCATCTGCACTCGCGCCCTATGGTCCGGTGAAGCTGTAGTCTAGCTGCGGCCATCACCATTAGAGGTATATATACAGATTCCAATTGATAGCTGGCAAGAAACTCAACTATTTTTTTTCTATTTTTAATAGCAAATTTGCATACATTGTTTACTAATATAGTATAAGAAATCAGGTGGCAATAATAAAAACAGTGAATCGATACGCAAGCCGTTTATTCAAAGTTCCTCCTTGTTCTAACTCCAGCGCGTAACTAACTAACTTTCTGAACCGATTACCCCTTTTTAAGAAAAAGGGTAGTCATTTCATTCCTTTGCTCTATCTATCATTACACTACAATTATACAAAATAGTGGAACATATAATACTTAAAATGGTTTTAGAAAATACCATAATTAATTAGCATTTCCTTGTAGATATTGTATCATTATTACATTTTTATAATATAAATAAGTTATGAAATAAACACGAATGTCTCTAATCTAACTAATTGTAAGATGGCGCTGTATAGTCAGTACAATACTTGATAGTTTCCTATTTAATCATTTCATAAAGATAATATATAGACATATAAATTATGTCTTACAATAGGTAACATCTAACATTGAGTGAAAATCCCGTGCATGAACTAATATTGCCATGCACGCTCGTCATTCAAATAATCGTTTAGTGAGTAATAGGCTTTGCTCAATAAATAAAGATATAATTCTATTGGTGCAATAAAGAGTTTATAAATAAATATAAGATAGGAATAATCTTTATTCAAATATATTTAATATTTAATATGAACACTTAAATATATACATTTTTATCCTCCGATTGAGTGATGCATTCGGAATGCAGGCTCATCACAAGAGCTATCAAGAATGCGTGTTGCTCATTTAAATAAATGTTTTTAGTGTACAAACCTGAACCTGTTAATCAGGGAATTCCTTTTAATTACGCAACATAACGGGCACTGTCTCTCACTAGGACATGTCAGTACGTCAGCACAATATAATTTAATACGAGGAAAAAAAAAATATATAAACCATTGTAGTTTTATATATTTTGTTGAAAGCGCTAAAAGCAATAATTAAAAATATTTCTAAGGACGTAATTATAAATTACAAATTTCGTTCATATATACATAGTTTAAGTAAATGATTACCAAATATGGGGAAAGGGAATTGTTAGTAATGTGGATTGATAACCCCATTGCTAGCAATGTACAATGTCAGGTCGGCCTCCACGCGGTTTCCCCTGGAAACCGTCCTAACAAATTCCCGGTGAGCTTGTCACGATGGGCATGACCTGACCTCATGCTCATCTTATCATCTTCCACTGGTGCCTCGCCAGCGTAAACCGTTAGCGCAGGCGGGTGCACCATTCCATTATCATCGAAAAAAAAAAATATAGTTTAATATATATATTTTTGATATGAAATAGTTCCAGGGTGCAGCAGAAATTTAAAAAATTTAGGTATACATATGTCCTACAGGTACACAAAAGTTTGACGTTTGACTTATTTATACGTCCCGCTCGGTTAATAGATTAACAAGGATTAGGCATGCAATAATCAACATAGAAACCGCTACACTCAGTCTTTGTGCAATCAGATAATATTGTCAGCGCTATGAATTTTAAGTTACAAGTTGTCTATATAAAAACATAATCATCTATACATATAAATAAAATTGGAGCGTCTGTTTGTAATATTGAAATAACCGTTTTTTACTACAATTACGGTGTATACACCAAAACAACCCTTTTACAATTTTTGTTTGTCTGTCTGTTTGTTCCGGCTAATCTCCGAAATGGCTGGACCGATTTTGACGGGACTTTTATTAGCAGGTAGCTGATGTATTAAGAAATAACTTAGGCTACCTTTATTTAAGAAAAATAAGATTAAATTCCACGCAGACGAAGTCGCGTGTACAGCTATTAATTAATAAACTTTTCTATTTTACACAAAGAACCTTAATAATGTTCAAACTTATAATTCAAATAAATTATATTATTTAAATTATTAACCGGGTCTTAAAACGAATTTTACTACTCTACTACGAATTTTACACTAGCCGTGGTCACGAGCTGACTGCGTAGTCAGCTCGTGACCGGCTAATGCAACCTAGTCGAAACGTCGAGAGAGGTAAATACCTTTATTTGCCATAAAATATTCGTGTTAAGACCCGGTTAATAATTTAAATAATGTATATTAAACACGAAAGTTTAAAACTAACTAAATAAATTATAGTCGAATTTCGACCACTAGGTGACCTAGTCCTTATAAAATTCATCTTCGATTTCCAGGAGTCGGTATCATAGACTTCGAGTCCTGGAGGCCGGTGTTCAGACAGAACTTCGGGATCCTCGTGCCGTACAAAGACGTCTCGTATGAGATTGAGAAGAAACTTCACTGGTGGTGGCCGAAGGCGTGGATACAAGCCGAGGTACATCATGTCTACTACTTTATGACGAGCATTTGCCTCCGATCGATCCCCCGTCCGATTCAAACGGGGATCGAAGTTACGACAGCCTGAGCCGAGGTTCGAACCTGACGGTGTCCTCTGACTAAACAGGGGGGAGTTGGCCTTCAGCCGCTCCATAAGTCCTTCCTTTGGTTTGGAATGTCATCTACACTCGTACCCTATCGTCCGATGAAGCTGTAAAGTCCAGCTGCGGAACATTATTAGAGTAGTCTGAAAAAAATTACCTTATTTCCGGTGGCCGCAGGTTGATGGCCGAGTCCTGTAACGGTACAAACATAAGTATGATTCTTTTAATCAATCTGAGATTTTTCTATGTAAATTATGTATGTATTTACATTAAAAATGCAGTAAGTATTTATATCAGTTATCTTGTACCCATAACACAAGCTCTGCTTAACTTGGGACTGGAAGACACTGCGTATATTGTCCATTAATATTTATATTTTTTCTGTGTCGGTCAAATTTGAAGTCACGACCTCTTAGGAGTAATTAAGTGTCGTAAACCACTAAGCCATGACGCCATTAATTTTTATTTTTTATACAGCCATAATCAATTGTGATAAAAAGTCACTAAATTATATATATTTTGTGATAAATTTATAGCATCTTAGTTGTGTTGTCATTTGGAATCAAATTTCAAAATACAAATCAAATTCAAAATCATTTATTCATTAGGATATTTTTATAGTAATTAATATTAACGTGCAAAAAATTTTTATATATTTTAATAGATAAAAACTATAACCTACTATTCAATATATAAATCTAATTCAAAGAACTGGCGTAAAAAAAAAACTCAATTGAATTACTTTGTTTTTTAATTATTTTTTTTTAATTTATTTACAATGTATATGTATGTATGTATTTATTCATCTTACTTAGATGATATTACAGATTCTTATGATATGTAAAATCAATAAGATTCTACGTATTTCTTAGTCGTCTTATCGGCTGTACTAATTAGGGCAAAGCTTACGCCTCATCAGTCATTATGAAGGGCTGAGTGATGATTTAGAATGTTTGTAATGCGGTCTGTGAGTCAAACGATGACACAACATAAGGTTACTCAGTTTGAACGCTAAAACGCCCATGACGATATAAATCAGGTTAATGTTTAAAACACAACTAACCATGCCAACCAGTTTATATATGATAGATAGATTCATTCATTCATTCATTCATAATTTAAGAGCTACGCTCTACGATAGATGGATAGATAATTAATTTAATGCCAACATAGCACATCATCATCATCATCTGCTTCTTCCTTATCCCATTTATTTGTGGTCGGCGTAATATGTTTAAAACACAACTAAACATGCCAGTTTATATATGATAGATAGATAGATAATTAATTTAATGCCAACATAGCACATCATCATCATCATCTGCTTCTTCCTTATCCCATTTATTTGTGGTCGGTGTAATATGTTTAAAACACAACTAACCATGCCAGTTTATATATGATAGATAGATAGATAATTAATTTAAAGCCAACATAGCACATCATCATCATCATCTGCTTCTTCCTTATCCCATTTATTTGTGGTCGGCGTAATATGTTTAAAACACAACTAACCATGCCAGTTTATATATGATAGATAGATAGATAATTAATTTAATGCCAACATAGCACATCATCATCATCATCTGCTTCTTCCTTATCCCATTTATTTGTGGTCGTCGTAATATGTTTTTCTCTTCCATTCATCTCTGTTCGCAGTCATCCCGTTATTTACTCCCTTTCTCATCATATCATCTTTCACACAGTCCATCCATCTCTTTTTCGGTCTTCCTCTACCCTTATAACCATCCACATTCATATGTAACACCGTCCTTAGGATATGATCTTCATTCCTACGCATTACATGCCCATACCACGATAGACGATTACTCTTTAACCTCTCCGACATCGGTGCCACTTTCATACGAGTACATAGCACAAATAATACAAGTTACAAATTAACTATTTACGACAGAAGAATGAAATAACAAGTTTGTCATTCGAGACTGAATACATATACATATATTTGTACATATATCAACTGTAAATATTTTGTTAATATACTCGTACATAATGGAAATAGCAATCACTGGACTTATCACTTCATCTCCTTTCCTGCTGCTGCTACAGAGAACACATAAACGTAAATCATAGCGGTCCCAACATAGCCGGTAAAAATATAAAAAATAATAAATACATACAAACATGTCATAGGAGGTGCTTCAGCTCAGTCGCAACACCAAACGAATTGTATATAGTATATGCGTTCCGGTCTTTCAAGAAGGAATAATAATAATAATAATAATAATAATATATTTATTCTCGTATTATATTAAGTTCTCTTCTTAAAAATTTTAATATCGTATCGGTTCGGAAATACCATTGCTAGAAGGTGATTCTACAATGTAGTTGTGCGTAGTAAAAAGTTTCTTGAAAAACGCACGATGGAGGGCCTATATCATACAGTTGATTATCCTGATGCTGGTATATTAGTTTCTGGCAGGCAGTACGACGGTGACATTCAGCGGCTGCTATTCGAACCATTCCTTATCATATATCATAAATTTATATGTAAAACGTTTGCCATATAAATTAATAACGCTATAAAAAAATAGGGGCTGATGATAGAAGGGTGAAAATTTAGGATTTTATGTATTTTTGTATGTTGTATCCTAAAAAAATAGAAACTAAAAATTTTGTCTATAAAATAAAAAATAAAATTTAGGGATGGACTACCCCTAACATTTAGGGGGATGAAAAATAGATGTTGGCCGATTCTCAGACCTACTCAATACGCTCACAAAATTTCATGAGAATCGGTCAAGCCGTTTCGGAGGAGTATGGGAACGAAAACTGTGACACGAGAGTTTTATATATAAGATATATATATTGAACTGTAAATTTTATAAAATATCAGTTATATTTTTCATAATGATGATTTTTATAAGTAATGGGAGCTGCCTGAAAACCTATGCACTTCATTGAAATTGTGTTTATATCAGAAACAGCTGAGGCAGCTCCTGTTGACAACTTTGTATGTTTTTCTTATTCTTATACTAGCAAACCTGTCCACGCGTTACTGTGACTAAGGTTCTTGAGTAAAATAATATTGCGACTATAAATTGAGATGTAAGCTATCCTATCTTTCAAGTTGGATCAAATTACACACAATGTGCAAATCAAATTTGCAATCGGTTCAGTAGTTTAGGAGTCCATTGTCGACAAATAACGTGACACGTAATTTTTATATATAAAGGTATGCTTATTCATATATTAATGTTGTAACAAGCACTAATTATGATGGACGACTGAGGCTTTGAAGCCGGCTACCGCAAGGGAAACCCCAAGTAGCGCCCGTGACTTTTGACACGGGTGTAGGTTTAAAAGGCCCTTTTAGAATGCATTAACACTCACCTTCACTACTTGCAGCTTCCCCCAGGCCCAACTAAGACCGGGATAAACCCATTTCTAATACAATTCACTTTAGTATCCAAAACACAACTGGCACGCTCTGCGCTCGTCGACTGAATGCCGCGGCTCACGCAACGAAAGAGGATTATTCAACTACCGACCTCCGTATTTATAGACCAAAGTCAGAGTAGTAGGTTGATCTATAAATACTAGATGGCGCTATTTACAATATTCGTAATAATCTTTACATTGGGTACTAAAAACAAACTACTTCTTTTAATATATTTTTAAAATATCGGATATTTACTACAAAAATAAACAATTGTTAGATATATCAAGTCTATGTCTAGTAAAAGTATGTATTTAATAAAATATATTTTTAAAAATATCGGATATCTTCTACAATAATGATGTGAATTCTAACAATGTCTACAATTACCTATCTATCTATATAATTTCAGGCGAAGCAGCGCTTTGAGCAAGCAGCCCGTGCTTTCATGCAGTCCACGTTGACCCTAGCAAAGCAGATGCGCCCCAACGCTCTATGGGGATACTACGGTTTCCCATACTGCTTTAATATGGCCAATAACAACCCAACAGAGAGTTGTGCTAACAAAGTTCCGGAAGAAAATGATAGGTGAGTTTCTATCACTAATGTTTTTAGAAAGATAGAAAGAAAAAAAATATTTATTCAGTACTTTTCAACAGTGTAACAATATAAACAAAACCAAAAACGAAAATAAGACGAAAAATTATTAAATGTGTATATTTAATTATATCTACGTTTAATTTTATTTCATACTAGCTGTACTCTTGGTACGCGTGGAATTTAACATTATTTTTCTATAATAAATGTAGCCTAAGTTACTCCTTATTAGATCAGCTACCTGCCTGCATTTTGTAATGTCCGTATTCGTATGTATAAGGAGTAATAAAACGAAACTAATTTATCTTATATACAAGCGTATATTCTCGGACTGATTGCTTTAATTAACAACTCTATTTGATATGGTTACTTATATATATGCTAAAACTTGTTTTCATCTTTCTCGAAGTCTTCTCGTCTTCAGCAGGTTTTCTTCAGGGCCGGGCCAATTTCTTGTATTCGTCTTTCTCAAAGTTTGTTTCGCCTTCTGGAGGTTTCCTTCAAGAGAGTGCAGCATGTCCATTAGGACATTCGAAATTGGATGTCTCTCTTGAAGAAGTTGGATGCTGTAATCAGCATCTAACCTCATGTTTCAATTCTAATGATATACTTTTTTCATTTCAGTGTATATTGGCTATGGTCAAAAAGTACAGCACTATATCCGTCTGTATACAGCTCAAAAGATCTGTCAACGCCGCAGCTAGCTGGCTTAATACGTGGAAGAGTGAAAGAGGCTGCAAGAGTTAAGAGAAATGGGATTCCAATATTACCTTACTTCTGGTTCCGATATAGAGACGGATCTTATCTTAAAAAGGTAGGGATTTTAATACAATTTAATGCTTACTACTTAACTGTAGAGGGTTCTGTACTAGAACGTGTATCTAGAGCTCCAGGCTCCTACCAGATTTGACTGGGCAGGAAGAGAAACACGAACGGTGAATGTTGACCTACGTCTACTAGGAACCCCTTAAACCTACACCCGGGTTACAAGTCCCGGGAACTCCGCGACGTTTTCCCTCTTTGCCACACGATGGACCCGGTGAATAAGTGCTAAGAATTTCATCCCGTAGTTATGCTTACAGACGTTGATGTTAATTAAAATCTCCTGTTAGTACCGAATTTAGTCTAAACCGAGAACTGACAATAAAACTTTACTATAACTGTTCCTCTGTTTTGACTCTAAATAAGTATAGGTCATCAATTCCCTTGGTAAATTTTTGTAATCACTTTTTATTCAATATTAAATAACAATAATATCCTATAACGATACTAAGGCTGTCAATTATTCGATGTTTTGTGTAATTAGACATTACAATATTTTAATGAACTCGTATTTTGTAAATTCCAGGAGGACCTTGATGTTGCACTGCAAACGATGTACAAATCTAATGCGTCTGGTTTCATTATATGGGGCAGTTCCAACGATGTCAATACAGTTGACAAATGTCAAAAACTTCGTAACTACATAGAAAATGTCATGGGCCCAGCGATAGCAAAATACACGAAAGGCGATTCTAAAATTGAGAATGATATACTTCATGATTATCATGAGGAATTAATCGAAACTTCTACAAATAATAGTACGACAACCACAACCACTTTTAATCCGAATTTCATAGAAATTGATAAAGATATAGTAACAAATAATTTGGATTCAGTAACGCCTGACCCTGAATTCCATTGGGATCCCCCTGAAAATTACACACAAGATTTAGAACAGTATGTTAAGGAAGAATTAATGAACAATACAATATATCATAACACGAGTAGTGAGGAATTGAGTGAGTCAGAATTAAGCGCAATAGATATAATAATTAATATATTAACTGATGATAAATATAACAGAAAGAATAATACAGAGACTGATAATGCAATGCTTAGTAATAGTGAAAATGAAAAAGGTGATATAGAAATATTTACTGATGAACCTATTATTAGTACTCTATCTTATAGTACGACTGAAAGTTCTAGTGAATATGATGTTGAAACTACTACTGTGATAGTAGACTTAAGTACAAACGATAGTATAGAGAAACCAAGTAAAAATTATAAAAAAGGAATGCCAAAATCCAAAGCTGAAAAAAGTAATGAAATGGTAGAACCTGAAACAAGTACATTAATTAACAATTATTATGCATCTACAATAAACAATTATTCTGATTATGAATCTACAACTTTAAATAATATTCTAGATGATGAATTTTTATATAACAGTACTGATGATACTTACATATATGATGATTTTAGTACCACAGTCGCAGATACTACAACGCAATCATTACTAGTTGAAATAATAACAAATAAATTTAGTGATAATGAAAAACTTTTATCTAAACAGAAAAATAAAGATGTATCTGAAGATACCGTTATTTTAACAACAACACAAGATTATACAGTTACAACAGAATCAAGTACAAATTACAATGATATATCAACAACAGATGATATAACTATTGAAAATATAAAAGAAGAACTGTCTGGAACTACAACTGAAGAAAGTGACGATTTCTATGCAAATGATACGGTTGCATTTAGTACACCTACAGCTTTTGTGGAACAGGTGGTTGTATAACTAATACTATGTGTTGTAAATATTGTTATTTAGCGTCTTAAAATCGGTTGATGATTTAAGTACATTAATAAATTAATGGCTTCATTGATGATTCACAACAATTTCAATGAACATTTATTTAGAAATTTAGAAAATTTCGCAGACCAGCTTCTCAACTTATGTTCTTTTATAAGTAGTATAGTATAAGAAATATTTTGATATTTCGTCGCAGAAAATTGTCAGCCTATTTTAGACTCTCTAATCACAATTAAGCATGGGTATTTATTTCCATTTGGGCAGAAACTTAACATCATTTTTCTACCTAACTAGACGTTGAATAAAGTTGTCTGCGTGGATACTTCTGTCCCACCTATTTCAGCCTATATGTGTTACATCCGCGCCCATATATTCTTTAGTTGATGCGAGATTTATGCGGCAAGGTGTCGATGTGAGGTAGTGAAATTACAGCATACTGAAGCATGAATGACATTTCAGCTAAAGCAAAGCTTGATGGTTCTACCACGGGCATCAAATAATTGCCTTTTAGCATCAGATGGACTGTCAGCTAGTTTGTTATTCTTGTTCCACAATAAAGAAACTTCTTCAATTTCTATAGCATTTAATGCATTTGAAAAAGTGAACTTGTAGACTATTTTATTACGTTGTTAAATTTGGTAAGAGATATAAATCTCTGAATCTAGACTAATTAAAGTCTTATTAATAGAAAATATACTAAATTTAATGCTGAAATTGTTCATTCCTTTACTGCTTTTAATATTTGATCCATTGTATTTACTTTGTGAAATTCATGGTATTTGATATCATGACCTATTTTTATTATATTTTAGGCATTTTTACTTAAAATACTAACTTTCTCTTTATCTGTTTAACTTAATTAGGTTTCCTTGTTAATAATAATCTACACCCTATCATTAATAAATTTGTTATATTGCTTGATTGTTAGTTAATGTTTAAAATTTTATTTTTTACTCTATTTCTTGTTCGTAACTAA
Organism: Achroia grisella; assembly: GCF_030625045.1. Lineage (NCBI taxonomy): Eukaryota > Metazoa > Arthropoda > Insecta > Lepidoptera > Pyralidae > Achroia > Achroia grisella. The sequence continues at coordinate 772,377 of NW_026712988.1, forward strand.
ACACTGTGGTTTATGATATGTAGATGCCGCAATGTAATTCCTATATTCGAGTTGAATTAGATGAATCTAATTTAGGACAAAATAATCTCAGTGTAGTTTGATTCCTAGGTTACAGAAGTTTCTAGAAATATTATTAGAATCTGTAGATGCAAATTCAATTCAGGAAAATATTTGCCATCAATAAACTTTTGTAACATGTAAACCGTACAATAATGCTCTTACGAAATATCTATCTTTTAGTACTAAAAGACTACTTAGTACCGATGGATGTTCCTCGTACTGAAAGGCCTATCTTTCGTAACTGAAAGACTCCTCAGTACTGATCGAAGTTCCTCAAAAGTCTTCTCGTCGAGATTTCTCGTTGTAGCCTATTTCCAATTAAAATTTAGCAATTTTTAGATGTATTAGGACATCAGTTGCATTTTTGTTCTTTTATACTTGCGTCATCTGCCTTTAACTATGTGTATACTAACTTATTAATATTTATGTTAATAACCCAAACAAGTTGCGATTTTTTAACTTGCGCAAGTTTAATACAATAGTGGCCCTCTGCTCAAATAATGTCATCACTAAATAAACTATTTTTTATTGCAATGTTTAAGAATTAATCATAGTTATATCTCAAGTATTATCATCTGCTTCTTCCTTATCCCATTTATTTGGGGTCGTCGTAATATGTTTTTCTCTTCCATTCATCCCTGTTCGCAGTTATCGCGTTATTTACTTCCTTTCTTACCATATCATCTTTCACACAGTCCATCCATCTCTTTTTCGGCCGTCCTCTGCCCTTATAACCATCCACATTCATAGCTCAAGTATATGATTTATAAACTGCCAAATTTCATACTCCTTTTTATGAAGTTTTTGCTTCACCAATTTTAATAAATATCTTCCAATACATGCGCAAAATATCTTACAAAACTTGCGCAATTTTTATAAATATCTGATTCACGTATTAATTAAATAAAATCTTCCAACACATGTTCAAGTATACTTGAGCAAGTTCGAATATAGAAACTGTAAGTGTGCCAAATTTCATACCTCCCGGCCGTGCAATTTCCAAAAAGGGGTACAAAGTTTTTGCTTCCCGTATCAATCCCGATCGATCCCCCGTCCAATTCAAACGGGGACCGATGTTACGACGGCCTGAGCCGAGGTTCGTACCCCTAGTGGTGCCCTCAGACTAAAGTCGTATCCGTCAGGCAGGTGTTGGCCTTCAGCTGCTCCATAAGTCCTTCCTTTGGTTTGGAGTACCATCTGCACTCGCCCCCTATCGTCCGGTGAAGCTGTAAAGGCCAGCAGCGGCCAAGAGCATTAGACTAGTCCGAAAACATTAAATATCTTCCAAAACATGTTCAAGTATACTTGCGCAAGTTCAAATCGCAACTCGTATGACTCTTATAGCTTGATGTGTTAACATTTGTCTGTGTAGATGGCCGGATCTGCCAGCAGGGATGCTGTCTTCAGCTACTTGCACTTTATCTCTGTTGCAACATATCTCATAATCTTGCCTTTGTGATACAGAATCCATTCACTTTCTAATTAACGTTGAATATATTTGATCTGTGATATTATTTAGTGTATAATTGTAAATATAGTGTAAGATATTGTTTCTAATAAAAGTTATTTCTTTATTTTCATTGTTTTTTTTTATTTTTTTCTAAATACATACATAATATACTTAAAAAAACATCGATACAAACAATCATACTCATGAACACAAATGTTTGTACCGTATAAGCAGAGCTTGTATTGTGGGTACTAGACAACTGATATAAATACTAAGATATTATTTTTCTAAATACCTACATAAAATACTTAGAAAACACCCAGACCGATACAAACTATCATACTCATGAATACAAATGTTTGTACCCTATAAGTAGAGCTTGTGTTATGTGTACTAGACAACTGATATAAATACTTAGATATTATTTTTCTAAATACATACATAAAATACTTAGAAAACACCCAGACGGATACAAACAATCATACTCATGAATACAAATGTTTGTATAGTGCGAGAAATGAACCCGCGACCATTAGAAGTAAAGCGGTGTGCTAAACAGCTATACCATCAGGACCATCAGATTCAGGGTTGATTCTTAATTCTTTTGAAATAATCTCATGCGCTTGTTTGCTATTCCAATAATTACATAGTATAAAACAAAGTCGCTGTCGCTGTCTGTCCGTCCATATGTATACTTAAATCTTTAAAACTACTCAACGGAATTTGAAGCGGTTTTTTTTAATAGATAGAGTGATTCAAGAGGAAGGTTTTATACATAATACATGTACACCCGTGCGAAGCCGCGGCGAGTATATATTAGAGTATGTATTACCTACCTATTATATTAACAAGAGTACGTTGTAAAATATGTTGTAAAACACTGGATATAATAATTTAATGGTAACAACACTAAAACAACTGGCAATAGTCCAAGCTCCTCAAAAAAATAAAAAAAAAACATAAAAAACGATGCTTTGAACACGGTCACCCATCTTAAATATCACAACCTTGCTTAACCTCGCTACAGTTTCCTAAATAGAGAACATAAGACGAATATCATTGAATAGAATAGAATAGAAAATCATTTATTCAAATAAACTTAATTTAAGCACTTTTGAATAGTCATAACAATTTGTTTTTTATCTACCACTCGTTCGGAAAGCTGTCTCATCACAAGAAGAACGAGCAAGAAACTTATATGTTGCTCTTTTAAATAATCCTTGTAAGTTTACATTTACAAGTCGAAACGTGTGAATACAAACTACCAACAAGCACTAATTTTTTGGGTCAAATATAAATATGCAATAAGATTAAATCAGTCGTAGTGATAAGAGTAGACCAGTCCCTACAAGCAGCACTCGTTTCACGACTATGACGGATGAGCCAGCCAACACTGCGCTCGACCATATTTTAGGGAGCCCAATGACCCGGCCCACCACGCCGCCGCATGTCTGGACATTTTAGTGAGCATGACTACTCTACATTGACTATTATTTGATCTCTAATATCCTTTTGCTTCGTACATGATTGCATGCATATCGTACTGCATCATCTGCATGAGTTCTTAAAACAATGCTGAAAAAAAGATATGTATTCTACAACATATATATAAGTACTTAGTGTTAGGAAACAATTTTTGAGGAAAGTGACTTTAGTCACTCATAAAGATGTACTGAATTCCACCAAATATGGAAACCTGTTAAAAAAAAGAGTTTTTCAGATACCCCTGCCTATGGTACAGACAACCTTTGCTAAACGTTTTAGCCCATATATAGCTGTAAATTTATATAATATTCATGTGATATAAAAAAATGTTCTCTAGCTCAAGCCAAAATAAAAATAAAAGATTTTTTAATAAGTCTGGACTATGATCAATGTGAGAAATTGTTTCAAACCGAATTTTAATTACATAAAGCCTCAGTAGTACTTAATATGTGTATGTCTATTGTATGTATTAATATATTTTATATTTATTACTATTTATAGATATTTATTTATTATATATATACTTTGTAATATAACGCCATAAGTGTTGTGTGTGTTATTTCATTAAAGTTAACATATCAATTATGTGTAATGACTGAACCACACGATACAGACTTGCATGTCTAGTGTGTGGTCCGCAGTAATGTGTATTGAATGTAAAAGTGTTTTATTGGCCAATAAAGTTTATTATTATTATTTATTATTATTATTATTATATATGTAATACATGCAGATCCGTGCGAAGCCGCGGCGAGTAACTAGTAACACATATTTGGTAACTGTACATTACGATATTGTATTATGTATTTAACTCGTGTTGTGTTGTGTGTGTCGTTAATAAACTCGTGCTCTACAACTTCTGTCTCAGCTTTAGGTTTCTAATTCTAAAAAGACCTAACCTTCTACAGAGGGGGACTAATGATCCCATTGCTAGCAATGTACCATGTCAGATCGACCTCCACGCGGTTCCCCCTGGAAACCATCGTGATACATTCCCGGTGAATTTGTCACGTCGGGCTAACTGATCTGGCTTCATGTTCATCTTATCATCCTCCACTGGTGCCCCGCCAGCGTAAACCGTTAGCGCAGGCGGGTGCACCATTCCATTATCATCCTTTAAAAAAATATGTACCTTCTACAGAGAACTTTATCTTCAAATGCACATTGCAGATTTCTCCACGCTTCAAATGCTATTATGCTGTTTCTTACATAAAGTGCTACAAAATGTATACTTTGCGTATTAAATATTAAGACGTACATTGACAGTTTCTTACATTTGAAGTAAGAAAAAAGGGACACAAAATATTAAAAATTCTGACGTAAATTGAAATATAACAACATATTGCAACATGTCATTCTCTTCCACTGCTCTCTATCGGTCGTCATATCTGAGCATACTCTTCTTTTATTCATATCATCTTTCACACAATCCATCCATCTTTTCTCTTTTCTTAGGGCGTTCCTTCCCTTTACATCCATCCACATTCATATTAATTCATATTAAAAATTCTGACGTTAATTGAAATATAACAACATATTGCAATATGTCATTCTCTTCCACTGCTCTCTATCGGTCGTCATATCTGTGCATACTCTTCTTTTATTCAAATCATCTTTCACACAATCCATCCCTCTTTTTCTTCCATCTTTTCTTAGGGCGTCCCACATTCATATTAATTAATATTAAAAATTCTGACGTAAATTGAAACACAACATATTGCAACAACTTTATTTCAAAAACACAACAAACAAACACCTAAAACACACCACAGATAACTGAAAAACAATAATTCTTAAACAACAACGGCATCTCGTCATCCGTGATGAAGTTCCTATCAGGTCTGACGCTGGCAAACGGGTTGCGTCTCGGTTCTGCGACGAGGTTCAGCTCGAAGCCAGATACTTCCTCGATCCTGGTCAGATCTCGTCGTAATTCATCCAGAGTGTACGATGTTAGGACGAATGGAGTCTTCAACTTGAGGATGCAGTTGATGGTGGAAGGCCAGGAGTCTGTCCCGTTGTAAGTTGAAGATCGTTGGATGCTGGCATTGAAGGCGCATACTGAAATTAAAAGGAAGTTTATTAATAACAAACAAGAGGGGGGAAAGGGGATTGTTAGTAACGTGAAGTGATGATCATATTGCTAGCAATGTACCATGTCAGGTTGACCTCCACGCGGTTCTCCCTGGCAACCATCGTTATACATTCTTGGTGATTGTCACGATGGGCTAACTGACCTGACCTCATGCTCATCTTATCATCCTCCTTTGTCCATTCTATTATCATTAATAAAAAAAATAGCAAACAAGACGGCTTTGGTGATGTAGCGGTTTAGCACATCGCATTACTTCTGATGGTCGCAGATTCGATACCTCGCACGGTGCAAAGATACAGAAGTATGATTTAATCAGTCTGGGTGTTTTCTATGTATATATTTATCTAGGTATTCGTATCAATTGTCTAATACCAATAACACAAGCTCTGCTTACCGTGGGACTAGATGGCGCTGTGTTAATTGTCTAGTGTTATTTATTTATTTAAAACTGCCAAGGGGTTTGTTAGTAATGTGGAGTTATGACCCATAGCTAGCAATGTACCATGTCAGGTTGACATCTCGCGGTACCCCCTGGAAACCATCATGACAAATTCCTTGTGAATTTGTCAGGATGGGCTAACTGACCTGACCTCATGCTCATCTCATCATCCTCCACTGGTGCCCCGCCAGCGTAAATCGTTAGCGCAGGCGGGTGTAACATTCCATTATCATCCATGAAAAAAAATGCCAAACAAGTTTTTAGTAACTAATATTAAGTTATCTGTAGTAATATGGATCTTATAGCTGGCAATGTACCAGAATGACTTCCACACTCTCCCTGGAAACCATCGTAATAAATTCTTAACTTCTCATCTCACACAGTGGGCTAACTGCCCTGGCCTCACGCTCATCTCATCCTCCACTGGTGCCCCGCCAGCGTAAACCGTTAGCGCAGGCAAGTGCACCATTCCAATATCATTCATATATTGATCATCACATGATATTGACCTGTTTTGTTCCAGCACTGCCTCAGTTACGAAAATCATATGTAACCAATTCTTTAACGGTACATAGCCGTACATTATTTGTGTGTTCTGTGGATACATCGCTGCTTGTGGTTATGTTAGTCTATTTACTTGTACTGTATAACTACAAGTGAATTTTTTTTTTATTGGGTTGTTTGGGCTATTGTCAGATGTGTAGCACCTGTAGCACTGCGACCTACATAGATCTATTGTGCTCGCCCTTTTCAGAGTTCGCTACCTAGACCCGTCAGGGACAAGAATTGAAGGATATTCTTAGGAGCGATCGTTTTTATCTCCTCGGGAAAGAGTGTAAATTTTCCAAAGGAGATATTTCGTTTATGCATGAGTGGGCTACAACCACATAGGATGTGAAGCGGAGTTTCCTCTTCAGTTCGGCAGAATCTGCAGATACAACTGAAACACTGTCACGTGATTACTTCGATATGTTAAAATTGGATAATGAAAAATTTAATCCAGTAATACTATTGGCGAGGATTATTAATTGGCATGGGACAATTTGATATGACAAGTAACATGTAAAATTACACCGTTAGTCATCCTAAATAAATAAATAAAACAGCAGCCAAGCTTTATACCTTCACATAAATTCAAATTCAAATTCAAAAATCATTTATTCATGTAGGACATTTTAGCCGCTTATGAACGTCAAATTTTTCCATTCTAATTTTATTTTTTTTCCCTACCGTCCAGTTCGGTATATAGATCCAATTGAGAAGAACTGGCAAGAAACTCAATTGAATTACTTTTTTTTTAAAGCCAGTTTATTTACAATGTATATTTATATAGGTGTCTATGTCTAACATTAAATGAAAATTCGGTGCATGAACAACTATTGCCATGCACACTCGTCATTCATATAATCGTTTAGTGAGTAATAGGCTTTGCTCAGTAAATATGATTTAACAGATGTTTTGAATTTATTTAAGGGTATACCTATTAACTTTTTCTAAACGATACTTGGGGACAGCAAGTTTGTCTTTAAAGGCGACATCGTCCATATTTTGGTGAAAAAAGTTTTATGTACGTAATTTATCTTAATATTATTAAGATGCGTTTTGATGTTCTATAGTGAAAAGAACTACATACAGATAACCGACACATTCTTATTTATATATATTCGTAATAGGCATACAATTTTAAAATATCTACTATCTACAAACCCGTGGCATTCGCAGTTTAGTCAACACTAACTCGGCTTTCAAGCTATATCCGGACTCTATTTAATGATGATCAATCGTTCAGTGACAAAACACGTATAATATTATAAACACAATAACATTCAGAATTTGATCACCAATAGAGAAGGCGTAACGCTTAAAATAAAAGACCTATTAACTTTTTCTAAACGATACTTGGGTACAGCGAGTTTGTCTTTAAATCTTAAGTCATAAATTATGTAATGAATAAATGTACGAATCTTCCTGTTGGCATTACATTGAGTGATAACAATATCATCACGGCCAAAATACATCAATATTGACACCCGTCAATGTCGACATATTGTCGCATACCCAGACAAAGTATGAGACAATATGTCGACATTCCGAATATATCAATTCCTTGGCAACTACATATGTTGCATTTGAATAGATAGACAGGTAAATTCTTTATTCAACAATTACTGTAACACAGCATACACGAAGTACAGATAAAATAAATTAACAAATAAAAGAAAAGAAAGTTACTTTATATGCCGCAAAGATTAATAGAATAGAATCATCATTGCCTTGCGTTTATCCCATTATTTGTGGTGGTGTGTCGTACTCTTCCACTGCTCTCTATCGGTCGTCATATCTGAGCATACTCTTCTTTTATTCATATCATCTTTCACACAATCCATTCATCTTTTCTTAGGGGAACCCCTCCCTTTACATCCATCCACATTCATATTAATAGAATAGAAAATCATATATTCAAATAAACTTAATTTAAGCACTTTTGAATAGTCATAGTTATCATTCTTTCAATCTACCGCTCATTTGTAAAGCTGTTTCATCACAAGAAGAACGAGCAAGAAACTTGCGTGTTGCTCTTTTAAATAATTGTAACTTTACATTTCCAATTCGAACCTGCGAATATAAACCATCAACTAGCACTAATTTATTAGGGTCAGATATTAAATACACATTATGATTAAAACAGTCGTAGTGATTAGAGCAGTTCAGTCCCTACAAGCAGCACTCGTTCACGAGTATTATATACGAGCCAGTCATCACTACGCTCGACCATGTTTTAGGAAGCCCAATGGCTGGGCTCACCTGGCTCATCACGCCGCCACATGTCTGGACATTTTAGTGAGCATATCTACTCAATCCACTCGACCTCGTCATCATTACATAGTATAAAACAAAGTCGCTGTCTCTGTCTGTCCGTCCCTATGTATGGATAAATCTTTAAAACTACGCAACGGATTTTGAAGCGGTTTTTAATTGATAGAGTGATTCATGAGGTAGGTTTATATATACATGTACACTCGGGCTAGTAACTACTAAATACTAAATGGTAGTTATAGTACACTTTACATAATGATGCATGCGGCAATCAATACAAAAGCTACACTATTTTTCAAGAAAACAATAAGCAACTAACTCAGCATAAAGCCAGCAAATAACAAACAAGATTTGAAATTATTCAACAGTAGTTGTTGAATTCGTTGACAACCGTGTGTCACACTGGACGCCGTACATACAGTCATATAGGTCAGAAATGCTTGACGCAGTGCCAACAGGGTTGGCATATATCACACAACAACGAGGCAACATAATGAATAGGGTTGTCAACCTAAATACTCTTATGTATGAAGTCTTTTGTATAATTAAAATGGTGAACAAGCTGATACCACCTGTGGTAAAAGCGACGGTTGCCACTTGTAACCTTCGTCTTTATACACACACTACCTGAGCCTGCTGTTTCACCTGCGTGATATTTATAGCCTATGTTATTCTGATTTCAGCTGTATTAATGTAAAGTTTCATTAAAATCCATTCATTAGTCTTAGCATGAAAGAGTAACAAAAATCCATCCAACCATCTACTCACTAATTTCCGCGTTTATTAGCATTAAGAACAGCACTACGGATATCACGTTATCATATATATATGACGACCTCGGTGGTCTAGCGGTCTAACACACCGCTTTACGACCGATGGTCGCGGGTTCGTACCTCGCACGGCACAAACATTTCTATTCATGAGTATGATTGTTTGTATCGGTCTGGGTGTTTTCTATGTATAATATGTATGTATTTACAAAAAAAAACATCTATGTATCAGTCAGTGTCTAGATGGCGCTGTGGGAAAATGTCCTGAGATTATTATTATATATCGTCTAATACACAACCTACACACGAAGACGACTTTTTACAGTCTACCTAACTAGTAAATAGTGTGATAATAACTGACCTATATCTGCTGACCATGTTTAGAGAAAAGATGGTCTTGAACCATCATATCAGCTAAGTTGGATTGTCATTGAAATAAAAAGAACGTTACCTATATCTGGAGTGGCGAAATCGATGCTGTCATAGTATTCGTGATACGTCTTCTTATCCTCAAAGTTGAACAGCATCCGCCGTTTGTATTGCTGGCATTCTTCACAAAGCCTACAAACAATAAACGTATAGTCACAACTGTTACGAAATAATGGATTTTGAATGAATGAATGAACGAAATAATAAACGAATGTTTGAACGAATGAATGAGCTAATGAATTAACGAAAGAATGAACGAATTAATGAAAGAATGAATGAACGAAATAATGAACCAATGAATGAACGTATGAATGTACGAATGATTGAACAGATGAACGAATCGTGTTTTTTCTGTATCACATGTATGTTATGTGTCTTTAATTGTGAATAAAGAATTTTTCTATCTACATATCTATCTATTTAATTAACGTACTTGATTTTCTGAAGCAGATCCAATGGTAAGTTGGAGGGATTTAAATCAGGCGCTATCAGTACTATCCTTAGGTGCTGGACGTCAGGTCGTAGATGCAAGAAGAACACCTCCCATTTGTTCAATACATCCGCTTCGAACTGTAACTCAGCGCCGACTACGTGGATTGTGAATGATGACTTCTGTTGTATGGAAATTATTATTTTATTACCCACTAGCTTTAGCCCGCGGCTTTGCTCGCGCTAATTTATCCCCTTAGGGGTGGAATTTATCAAAATCCTTTCTTAGGGGAAGCCTACGTCATAGTAGCTGCATGCAAAGTCTCAGCCCGATCGGTTTAAAATTGACAAAGTTTCGTACAAACTGTCATCCCTTATTTTAGTCCCCTTGGGGGTAGAATTAATCAAAATCCTTTCTTAGCGGATGCCTATGTCATAACATCTACCTGCATGCCAAATTTCAGCCCCACCGTCCAGTGGTTAGGGCTGTGCGTTGATAGATCACTATGTCAGTCACCTTTGAGTTATATATATTTGACTCTGAGCCACGCAACTTCGTCTGCGTTTCATTTGCTATATTTTTCATTGCAGCTCCGCTTCTCTTGGTCGTAGCGTAATATTATATAACTTAAAGCTTTTCTCGACAAATGAACTATCCGACAAAATTTTTTTTTTCAATTCGAGCTATTAGTTCCTGAGATTAGCGCATTCAAACAAACAAACTCTTCAGCTTTATAATATTAGTATATATATAGTATAAATAATAAGAACAACATAGCAATTAAATCTCCAAGTGTTAATACTGTCAAAACTAGATCAATAATTTTATCTGTAATTCCGAATAGATACGATATTGAAACATTGAAGAAAAGAGCTAATTCCTTCTTAAAAAGGCGAACCAAAATTTTGACTCCTTTTCACGAAAAGAGCGCAGACGGAAGAATATGAAAATTCGAACACTTATAGTTTGTATAGAAAAGGAGTGCAAAATGATAATATTTTTAAATCTTATATATAAAATTCTCGTGTCACAGTTTTCGTACCCATACTCCTCCGAAAAGGCTTGACCGATTCTCATGAAATTTTGTGAGCGTATTGAGTAGGTCTGAGAATCGGCCAACATCTATTTTTCATTCCCCTAAATGTTAGGAGTAGTCCACTCCTAAATTTTTTTTTTTAATATAAGTCAAAACAACCTTTGCCGGGACAGGTAGTATATCCATAAAATATATTATATCAATAAAAGAAACATTAGACACACTACTATATATTTCATACACTCACTCATAGAAGCATAATCTTTGTTAATAGAATCTTAATAATGTTCAAACTTATAATTTCAATTTATTATAGTCGAATTTCGACCACTAGGTATCACTAGTACATAAAATTACGCCACTATCTCGTTTACTAACGATGTCCTCTCAAATATTACAAGATATTCAAATTACAATTCAAATACAAAAATCATTTATTCATGTAGGACATTTTAGCCGCTTATGAACGTCAAGTTTTTACATTTTTAATTTTTTTCCCTACCGTCCAGTTCGGTATATAGATCCAATTGAGAAGAACTGGCAAGAAACTCAATTGAAATACTTTTTTTTAAGGCCAGCCAGTTTATTTACAATGCATAGGTCTAATATAGGTGTCTATGTCTAACATTAAATGAAAATCCCGAACATGAAAACTATTGCCATGCACGCTCGTCATTCAAGTAATCGTTTAGTGAGTAATAGGCCTTGCTCAGTAAATATGATTTAACAGATGTTTTGAATTTATTTAAGGGTAATTCCAGTATATCCTTTGGTATCTTATTGTAAAATTTTATACCTATTCCCATAAGAGACCTATTGACTTTTTTTAAACGATACTTGGGGACAGCAAGTTTGTCTTTAAATCTAGTATTAATATTATGATAATAATTAGACTAAAATTAAAATAGATATTACTCAAGTAAAGTTATTTTTAATAATGGCTTGAATTTATTCTGCTGCTTCACGCAGAATGCAGGTACAAACAGTAAGAATAGATACTGACCTTAACAACACCATTGGCGTATGTAGAATTCAACTTGCTGGTATACAACTGGTGACTGTACGCGGTCGTGAGTGGTGCTGTGGCTAGTTGTGTCAACGCTGCATATTCAACATCATTCATATCTAATAACAATTCGAACAATATAACAAAACAAACAACCATAACGACTATTACACCAGGTGGTGTAGTCAGAAGGATTTTTTGAATGGATGATATGGTGTACCCGTCTGCGCTAACGGTATATGCTGGCGGGGCATCAATGGAGGATGATAGGATGAGCATGAATTTATCAAAATGGTTACCAGAAATGAAGTGAAATTCAACTTGACATGGTCCATTGCTAGCAATGAGGTCATCAGTCCACATAACTAACAATTTTCTCCTCCCCAGTCAGAGGTATTGGTAACTGACGATGTTATGGTAAATGCAACATTTGACTTGTCCAAGTCCATATTTCGCTCGGTATACTTTTAATCCAAAGTTGCTACTTTGGATTCAAAATATACCAAGTGGGCGAGCCTACTACCATTTTCGGATTCATTTTTGGTAGTTTGATTTTGGTGTCTTCTTCACCGGAGAGACGGGCAGATAAATTGACTCGACTAAGATTTTTTGCTATAGGTTAGATTACAAGGTTCAAAATTTCAAAACAGCCTCACAATGGCTTCGCTACCTCTTGGGCGTACCTTCAACTTACCAATTTTATCTTTGTAAATGGTGGCAAGAACTTCATTAATCTTCTCAGGTATATAGTACTGATCAATCATCACCCTGTTCGGAAGTTTTGGCTCCAGCCTGCCTTGTGTCTGCTGGTAACAGACCAACTTCTGATACAAGGAATACGACTTGCACCATCGCTGATGGGATTTTGGTAAATGTTCTGGATGATCTCGGCAGTAGGATACCTACAACAGTATTTTAGTTGAAAACTAAATCTTGGGGATTTATATCATCCTAACCTTTGTTACCCATTGTCTACTGCTAAAATAGTATTGTACATGTATATAAGCGACCGTTACCACATACCACGAGAGAGGACGGAACTGCCGTCGTAGTTTGATCGCCGAACAGTCAACACTAGGCTTCCAAGCTATATTCGAACTTTATTCAATGCTTGATGATGCCACATTCAGAGGCAAATCACGTGTCGTAATATGAGTGTAGACTCAATAATATTTGAATAGTATCATCAATAGAGAAGGTTATAACTCTTCTAGTAGCGGTCAGGTTTCCGCAAATAATATTTGTGTTACATATCTAACAAGTATCTCATAATAGCCAAATAGAATATAATAATAAAATATCCATTAAGTAAAAAAATCATTTTTGTTTTTCATAATATGCATAAATTTTAAATTATTTCATTATTAAGTAGCTATTTAATTCTTGTTTGTTTAATATCGTAAATAATCTATATGTAAATTATTTTACCTTTACCATTTACAGATATTTAGACTTTAACGCTACTATTTTTACCACATGTGTGGGTTTTGGTAGAACTTAAAATACATGAGTTTATATATTGAAATGCTAAAACGTATATTAACTCGATCATTTAAAGTGTTTATTTCACCTGCCCACATCCGTCGCAGTCCTCCAACATATTCTGTCTCCACTCCCTGCAGCCTATATCGGAACATATTCTCGGGTATAGCAGCATTTCCTGTTCCCAAGGCACTAATTTCCTCTTGAGTACCTTCTCGCAGGCCACTATCATTTGCATTCGGAGGAGTCTGTAGTTCTGTCCCGTTATGTTTCTCGCGTCTGCGTATATGTGTTTTTGATCTATAAAAAATATTATCACTGAGATGATGCAGATAGTATTTCAGTATAACAAAATTCCGAGGATTTTAAGTTTATTTGAAATATAATTTACATTATGTATAAGAAATTAGTACCTACATGAGTAACATGGAATCTAATCAAAGTTAAAACAGATTCATCTAAAATAAAATCAATATATGGTAAAAATTAATTAGAAATGCTGGTCTTGTTGAAATTGGCAGAAAAATATATCCCGCATACATTTAAGTGTAAACGCGAAAGTTTTTGAGTCCGGATGGACAGATGGATGTTTGTTACTGTTTCACACAAAAACTACTGAAAGGATTTTGATGAAACTTTACAATAATATAGCTTATACATCAGAATAGCACAGGCTACAAATTTCATACAGGTGCAACCGCTGGCATAGCTAGTAATTACATATATACAAAAAAATATTAATATACAAGAACAATAAATTCCTTAGTGACATCAAAAGTACATAAAAATATCATAATCAGATTAAGTAATATCATAACATACCTCTTAAATGTCCTACTGTAGATACAGCGAAACAGAGAGCTTGATGTTGGGCCCAGCCTTCATCTTTATGTTTTGGACAACAGTAGAATAACAAATTACAATAACTACACGAAATTCTGGATTGTTTTAAATCTTTCTTACATATATGACAAACATTAGGCAAAAAAACCTTCCTAAAAGTATACTTGTAAATATATTCATCAGTTTCATTAATCATCGAAGAAAAAGGCTCATCAATTGTTTTCTTTTTCATTAAATTTTTTATATTATTAGTCTGAGATTCTTTGGATTGCTTCCTATTTTCTATCTGCACGGAATCTTTTATTTTCACTTTTGCTAGTATTGCATTCGGTGGTTTATTTTTTTCCTTTTTATAATCAGTTCTATTCGATGATACAGGAATATCGGGGTGGCCTAACAAGTTTTTTGGCTGCGACACAGGGTTAATTTTTTCATTTGGCTCTTTATTTTTTTCTTTTACTGAGACATTGATGTTAATCTCTGAGTTCACTTGAGAGTTTTGAGCATCATCAGCGATTATTTCAAAGGTTTTATTTACGTCATCTAAACTTGACGTCATTGCGTCTTCAAAATTATCTATGGGCTCAAAATTGACTAAATTTTTATCATTACTCGTATTATTAGCCTCTGTTAAATCGTCAATTATATTTACTGATTGCTGTTTACTTTTTTCTTGAGACTTGTCAGTTTTTTGTTCACTTTTTTGTTCGGTTTTACTGCTTTCTGAGCTACATTTGTCACTACTTGTAGCACCAGTGGTTTTTGATTGATTTAAATTACTCCCTTGTTCTTGTTTTCCTTTTTTTTTCGATTTGCTTTTACCTTTATTGTCCTTTCTATTTTCACTTGTGGGTAACGTATGCGTTGTACTGGACACATTACTATCAGTAGCAATATTTTCAAAGATTGTAGATTTTATTTCACTTTTATCTTCTAAATTTGTAGGTAAGCTCTCCATTGCCTTTTCAAATGGAATAGTTTCAATGATTTTATTGTCGTCTACTGTAGGTAATACGTTAATTTCCTCACTTATTACAGTACTTTGTACGTCTCGTTCTTTATCCTCAATTTCTTCAATAAGATCAATGAAATCATCTCCTGTGCATTTTTCATCAGGTATAGGTTGATTTTGTTCTAGATCTGTTTTTTCAATTTTATCATCACTTTTTTCTAAACTTGTTAGCTCAGCGAGTGATTTTTCTATAGATAATCTTAATTCTTCCATATCTTGATTAACTTCTATCATTTTAGATTTCAGATCAGTCTTTTCTTGTTTCTCATCTGTATTTTTGACTGTAGGCGTAGATACATCTGATCCGGAAGCTATTTCTAAATCAGGAACTAATAATATGGGTGATGTTAATATATCTTTCGAATTATCTATAAATGGCGTATCAGGTAGAATATTGGGTATTTGTAAATTTGATTCTTCTGTTATTAAAAGTTCTTGTATTACTGTATTGTTATTATTATCTGTATTCTGTTGACTAATAGCTCGTGGATATTGTATACAGTCAGGGGTTATTTCACTAACTGATCCTTCCGATTCATCAGCTTTAACACTCTTGATATCTATTTCGTCAGGAGATGGTAAGTCATAAAACACTTCTTCACTAACATCGCCTGATTCTGCCTTACTTTTCTCTTTATTTTCAGTTGCTTCATCTTTGTTTTTACTCTCTTCCAATTTCTTTTGAACATCTTCAAGCTTGACAGGCGGTTTTGGCAATTTTTTGTTCTTTTTTCCTTTGCTAGTTTTTGGCAAAATATCTGTTTTACTTTCATGTGAAGTTCTATCGTCTTTAAATTCAGATTTATTTAAAAGTTGGTTATCAACTTCCTTAAACATTTCTTGTTTTTCCTTTAAAAATTGTTCCGTTTCAGGCTGAACTGTTTGGCTGGTTACTTTAAGCTGAATATCTGTAGCTATATCTGTAGAAACCTGAATGATATCTTTCTGTGCATCTTGAATACTTTGTATAACTTCTTTGTCCATTGTTGCCGTAGGTAGTTTAGGAGATTTCTCTCTTTTCTGCTTCACCTTCTCTATCCTGGTAGGCGTAGATTCATTGCCAGTATCTAAGCTTTTTATACTTTTTGTGGTAGCTATATCTTTTTCATGGGACTCTGTAACTTTTACTTCTAATGAAGTAATAGTTTTATCTAATGGGCTTTCAGAAACAATTACTTCTTTCGGCAGACTATCTTTAAATGATTGATCTGACTTTTTATCACTTTTCTTATCTACGGGCTTAATGATTTTAGCTTTAGGTTTTAGGATATTTTCTTCTAGTTGCTGCAATGCTTCATCTTTTTTCAAATTATTATCTGTATTCTCTTCATCAAAATGAATAGATGATATTAAATCAGTAGATGAAGATTTTATGTCTTCAGTTTCTGTTTCAGAATGTTTACCAATTTCTTGACCAATTTGTAGTTCATCCTCTTTTAAAATATTTCTTTTATCCTTTTTCTTTTTCTTATTTTTAGTACCTATATCTTTAATTGTATCTTTTAAAACTACTTCCTCTGGAATTTCCTGTGTAAGAAAACTAGATGGAATTTCTTCTAATTTATTTTCCATTTTTTGATCTTGTATTTTTTCCGTACTCAAGTCTTCAGCTATAAATAATTCAGATTCTTCATTTAATTTATTTTGAATGGTTGTGGTACAAGATTGCTCTTCTTTTAGATGTAAGATATCTGAATCATGTTTTTTTCTTTTGTTTTTCTTCTTAGACGACTTTACTTCTTCTGCTGCTTCATGAGGCAACTCTGGAGTATTTGTCTGTTCAACTTTACATGTATCTTTTACAGCTTCCTCTGGATGTTCCTTTGTTAATATACTTGCTGAAATTTCTTCTAATTTCTTTTCAATTTTCTGGGCTTTCTTTTCTTCATTAATACTTTCTATATTCTGGCTACTTAAATCTTCTCCTATAAATACTTCTGATTCTTCTTTTAACTGGTTTTGAGTAGTTGTGGTATAAGATTGTTCTTCTTTTTGAAGTATTTTATCTGAGTCATGATGTGTTTTCCTTTTGTTTTTCTTCTTAGACGGCTTTATTTCTTCCACTGTTTCAACAGGTAACTCTGGATTTTTTGTTTGTTCAACTGTCTTAACTGTATTAAGCAATTCACTTGGTATTAAATTTGTATTATTTTTACTAATCTCTGTTACCTCTTTCTCTTTTTCTGAAACCAAATCCTCAAATTGTTGCAGTTCATGTAAGTTTTTCTTATTTTTGTTTTTTTTCTTTCGTGCTGTAGGCGTTATATCAGGTATTTCTGGAGCTGTAGCTGCTTCATTCATTAACTCAATTTCCTCTACTTTTATCTCATCTACAACTACAGGTATAGTTTGTTCTAAAACTGAGTCGAGTAATTTGTCAACATTAGTCTCTTCTGTCTCCGCATCTTTATCTTGCTTTTTCTTCTTACCTCTATTTCTCTTCGGTTTTTTAGGTGTATTACTGTCATCCTTTACCTCAGTTGCGATATTGGGAATATCACTAATAATTTCAGGGACTCGCTGTTCATTTTCACTTTCAACTATATCACTGACATGTAATTTTTCTTCCTTCTCCTGTGCTATCTCTTCTTTTACTTGAGGTGGATTTAGATTAGGTGGCTTGTTAGGCCGTTTCCCTTTGCCTTTCTTGCTGCTCATTTTAATTTCACTGCACACAAAAATATTATCACCTCAATCATTTAATTTTACTCCAATCGCAACGTCTGGCCGTTTCTAAATCCAGTTCACTTCTGACCGAATTATCTCACCCACTTTATTTTTGTCACGTAATATTCACGTGTGATACCTACTTGAAAATGTCATTTGAGATCTGTCAAACGATTTTGCATCGTGCTCACAAGTTAGTAAAGTTTATTTTGAAGTGTTAATGTCCCGTTTCTGTTGTTTTGCGAGCCGTAACGCATTATGAGGAAGCGATCTGTTGCCAAAATGCATTAGTGCATTGCCACAGAAACTGATCTAAATATACATGGAGCTCGTATCGGAAAGCTATTGTATTTGATACGTAACCTGTAATTAATTTTACTGTCGTCTATATACAGAAACAGTATATCACGTTATCACGTGATACCACTTGATGATAATACTAAATGGCAAGATCATTCCAGAGAACTAAGTAGTCTTAATTATCACAAAGTTTGGGGGAGGCCTATGTCCAGCAGTGGACGTCTTCCGGGCTGCGATGATGATGATGATGATGATGAACACAAAGTTTGCCTCAGGAAAATGTGTCATAAGTATGGGTAAGGTCGACAGCTTTTGTATTTCAGCCGTGTATGTAACTGAATTACTGTAATAATCTTCATTTACTATCAGATCGGCCGTATGCTTGTTTGCCACCATTGCGGCATAAAAAAACTATCCCTGGACAACACAGACGGCGTCATCGAGTCCTTGTGCTAAGCAGTGCTTGTTTTATGAGTACTAGACAACTGATATAATTACATATATTTGTTTGTAAATGCGTACATAATATAAAACACGCAGACCGATACAAACAATCATACTCGTGAATTCAATTCTTTGCACTGTACAAGGAATCGAACCCGCAACCGGTGGAAATAAGCGGTGTGTTAAACCGAGACCACAGAGGCCGTCAAATATCAATAAAAAAATATTCTATTATTAACTGCATCTTAACACGAATAATTTTATCTATACATATAAATAAAATTGTAGTGCCTGTTTGTAATATTGAAATAACCGTTTTTTACTATATGCATATGAATATAAATACGGTACATACACCAAAATAACCTTTTCTACAATTTTTGTCTGTCTGTCCGTTTGTTCCGGCTAATCTCTGAAATGGCTGAACCGATTTTGACGGGATTTTTTTTAGCAGGTAGCTGATGTAATAGGGAGTAACTTATGCTACTTTTATTTTAGTCGAAATTTCTTTTTTTATTTTAAAAAAAGAAAAAAATTTACTTTCGTTTATTCCCTTATAAAACGCCAATTTCATATGTTAGGACTAACTTGTTTTGGTTTTTTTTATCTAAAACACAATCCCCGCGTGTCATATTGTAAAGTCGACCTAAATCTTTCATGCTTCGATACGCGAGTGTCATATTTTTTACTAATATTTTACCCTTCAAAAATATTCCAACTTATACCCTAACATTACAATTTACAATTAAGACCATTACTGCTTTCGTAATAGAGTCCACATATTCCTTTTTAGTCGTAAAATTAAACTTGTATCAACAGAGTGGCCCCTATTTTTGAAATGCTAATAAGTGCTGAAGGGTTCGATCCAACCCTTAATAGAACGGGAGCCAAACATCTTGTTTTATTGTAATTTTATTACAATAATGTATTGTAACGTTTTGTTTCCAATATTCAGGTCATTCGAGTGTTCTTTGACGCGTGTATATGTCATAAAAATGAATAGATTAATTCAGATTTAAATGTGACAATGACATTGTCACAATAGATTAATAAATAATGGAAATTAAAGGAATGTTACTAATATTATAAACGCGAAAGTTTAAATTCAAATTCAAAATATCTTTATTCATGTAGGTCTATTACAGACTCCTATGATATGTCAAATCTACCGTCAGTTCGGAATGATTTCGAGATGAGAAGAACTGACAAGAAACTCAGCTCGTATTCTTTTTAAATAAATGTTGTACATGTTTACAATAATACAGATTCATTTTTAAATTTATCTTTGTATGTTTGTAAGGTATACGTGAATAGATGGATGTATGTTTGTTACTCTTTCATGCAAAATCTACTCAACTATTTTTGATGGTACTTTCCAGTAATATAGCTTATATATAAGAATAACACATAGGCTATTATTGAAAAAGATATTATGTAAATTAAATGAAATGTAATTTTTTTTTATAATACAGGGGACAAACGAGCATGCGGCTCACCTGATGGTAAGTGATTACCGCCGCCCATGAGCACCCGGAACACCAGAGGAATTGCAAGTACGTTGTCGGCCTTTTAAAAAGGAATAGGCTATTTTCTTGAAGGTTTCAATATCGTATCGGTTCGGAAATACACAGGTACAAACAATCATACTCATGAATACAAATGTTTGCACCGTACGAGGTATCGAACCAGCGACCATCGGGAGTAAAGCGGTGTGCTAAACCGCTAGACCACCGAGGCCGGCAAACGTAATATCCTCCAGGTGAGCCTTCAGCTCATTTGCAATTCAGTGAAATAAAAAATTCCAAATATCGTTGACCCCTTTCTGCACGCCATTTTGGTTTTCTTTTAGGACTATATGCTGTCCCATACATCGCTAACTGAAAAGACAGAGAGAGCAGTAATTATGACTGCGCGGACGCAACAGTAAGGATTGTAATATGGAATGGCACTAATTATTTATTAGTTAACATTTGTCGGGTAATTTAATTGTTTAAGTGTTTTATACGACTTTTGAATCTTTTTCCAGGCATATTTAGAACAGACTCTGTTTCAGAAAGTTGTAAAACTACACGTCTCTGGTAGTTTGTTATAAAACCTTACGTAATTAACATAAAACAAATAACTAACTTTAGTTCCGTTTAACTACTTTAACTTATTTACGTTTTATATTTAGGTAATATAAATATTGTTTTGAAATGATATAAGTTATTAAAAAACCTTCTAATTAATTAACCACGTCACAAATGTAACAAATTGTTATGATATCATTAAAAATCATGCCACGCATAGATACCGTATGTTACAAGAGTCCATTTCCATATTACTCGGACTGACATCAAATCCGCAAATGTCATATGGCGCGTGCGTGACTGAAATACACAGAGTAATAATGTAGTAGATACTCCAGAGTAGTGGCAATATAATAAATATTTAAAAGAGAGACACGCAATTTCCTTCGTATTCTTCTTGTGATGAGTTTGATATTTGGTAAAATTGCAAGAGTTGCAAGAGGTAGAAAAAAAGGTATTCCAAAGTAATGGCAGAATAAAATTTATTTATAAGAGTACCACGCAAGTTTCTTACTCGTTCTCCTTATGATGAGTCTGCATTCCTAATAAGAGATAGAATAAAAACTAAAATACTTCAGAATAGTGGCAGAATAACTTTTATTTAAAAGAGTACCACGCAAGTTTCTTGCTAGTTCTCCTCGTGATGAGTCTGCATTCCAAATAAGAGGTAGAATTCAAACAAAGATGCTAGAGAATAATGGCGGAATAACATTTATTTAAAAGAGCGACACGCAACTTTCTTTCTTATTCTTCTTGTGATGAGTCTGCTTTCCCAATGGGATGTAGAATTAAAAAAATTGGACTTCAAAAGTGCTTATCCAAAAGTACAACATTTTAAAGTTGAAATGTGCGAATACAAACTACCAAATTAGAGTCAAAATATGAAATACACAATTAACTGCTAAAATAACTAAATGAAAGTAAATCAGTCGTTAAGAACGGCTTTTTTTTGTGTAATATTGCTTTCGATTGTATGTACCGAATAAACACATATTCTTTCTTAATTTCATTAATAACAATTCTGATTCAGCTGTAATTGAAACTTGTTAAAATTCTGCTCCGTTCTATTTCGTACGAAAAATACGTGTGACAATGTCCGCTGTGACGGACATGTGTTTCATCAAAAACTGTACAGCACTAATTTTTTTAAACATTTTTCCTGTATTTACTTCAAATCCAAAAATGCGACTACTAAAAAAATCAGAATCTTTTGCTACAAAAATCTCCGTCGAATTAAGGGTTAACAGGTAGAATAAAAAAAAAGGTAATTAACATTAAATTCCAATATTGCCTCAACCAAAAAAATAGTGCCACAACCCTATTTAAAAATTGCAAGAACCTGGCAACATCGGTAATGTCAAATTTGTCTCCTTGATTAAAAACAGACTATAGTCAGTCTCTATTAATAATTACTCTGTGTATTTTGCATAATATTTAAGTAGGGCGCACGTAATATTATGTCCTGTTAAATTAGGGGTTATACAAAAAGACACTCCAACTGTGTGGACAAAGGGGTCCGTGCCGTTTGTGTAATGCCCGGCTTAGGTTCGATTCCCATGCTGTCATAGTAGCTTACAAATGTTTTAAATTAGTTTAACAAGAGATCTGAATAATTAATACCAGCGTACGAGAAAAAAAAATAGTTCAAAAGGATGTCGCCACAAAGGAAGCGGCAGATATTACTATAAACTAGCTGTTCCCGCGACTTCGTTCGCGTGGAATTTAACTTTATTTTTCTAAAATAAAAGTAATCTAAGTTACTCCTTATTACATCAGTTACTTGCCAAAAAAAGTCCCATCAAAAAAAAATTCTTCGTCCGTATAAAATTGGAAATAAGATTTTGTAAATTGGTAAATAAAATAGGAGTGTCTGTTTGTAATATTGAAATAATCGTTTTTTACTACATGCATATGAATATAAATACGGTACATACACTAAAATAACATTTATTACATTCTCTCTTTCAGCTAATCTCTGAAATGTCTGGACCGATTTTGACGGGACTTTATTGGTAGGTAGTTGATGTAATAGTAACACGAGACGGTAATAGAAATTTTTTTACAAAAGAGTACCTTGTAATATGACAAATTATAGATCAAATGATGATTCTTTATATTATATACATACAGTGGACCCCCGGTTATCCGACAAACGTTTTGCAGGGCAGTGTCGGACCATCGTATTTGTCGGATTATAGAGTGCTGCTTAAGGGTCCTCTGCTTATAGTCCGGAATTTTTTACAAAAGAGTATCTTGTAATCCGACAAATTACAGATCCAGTGATGATTCTTTGTATTATATACATATACAGTGGACCCCCGGTTATCCGACAAACGTTTTGCAGGGCAGTGTCGGACCATCGTATTTGTCGGATTATAGAGTGCTGCTTAAGGGTCCTCTGCTTCCGGTCCGGAATTTTTTACAAAAGAGTATCTTGTAATCCGACAAATTACAGATCCAGTGATAAGATTCTATGTTATATATGTATGTATGTATATGCACTCTGAAGTATATTGTCAAAGTAATATTCAATAACAAATAATAGACAATGTCGGATTACAAGGGGGGCCGGATTACCGCGGGTCCACTGTATAGCAATAAATGCTTTTTATTTTTTATTTTATTAGTTGATGTAATAAGGAGTAACTTAGGATTCTGTTATTTTAGAAAAATAAAGTTAAATTCCACGCGGACGAAGTCGCATGTACAGCTAGTCTATAAAACATCTGTTAAATAATATTTACTGCACATCTAGAGTAATAAGCTTTATTACTCACTAAACAATTACTTGAATGACGAGCGTGCATGGCAATAGTTGTTCATGCACGGGATTTTCATTTAATGTTAGACATAGACACCTATATAAATATACATTGTAAATAAACTGGCTTTAAAAAAAAAAGTCAGTTGAGTTTCTTACCAATTGAATCTGTAAGTAAGTATATATTAATACAAAAATATTGCCAACTACGAATTTGAACCTGCGACCACCGGAAGATGGTATGCTATACCTCTAGTCCACCGAGGCCCTCAGAATGTATATCATCATTACATAATATAAAATAAAGTCGCTGTCGCTGTCTGTCCCTATGTATGCTTAAATGTTGAAAACTACGCAACGGATTTTGAAGCGATTTTTTTTAAATAGATAGAGTGATTCAAGAGGAAGGTTTATATGAATAATACATGTACACCCGTGCGAAGCCGGGGCGAGTAGCTAGTCAATCATGTATTTTATTAACTAGAGTTAATAAAATTATGACACGTGACTTTAAAATGAATACATTTCATCAAATAAATCTGTCCAGACCAGCTGATGTCAATGACCTTTATTCACTGACAAGTAGGCGAAGGGATATCCGGGGACTGGGGGAGGTGAGAGGGTGTAATATAAAGGGTGGATACAATACAACCCTGATTGTGTTTGTGTCTGTTTCCATTGTCATACGGTTTATTTCTATTTATAAATCTATATTTAAACCTTTTTTCTAACCACTAGCTGTGCCCGCGATTTCAATCGCATGAAATTTATAGACAGCTTTTACACGCGGCTTCGCTCGCATAACTTCATTACTGGCTAGATGACGCTGAAGTAATAAAATGTAAATATTTAATTTTTTTGTTTTAAAAAAAAATTGTTTTTAATAAAAAAAAGAGTATCCTATGTTCATTCTAATACCTCCAAGAACATGTGTACAAAATTTCATGATGATCGGTTCAGTAGTTTTTGCGTGAAAGCGTAAAAAATATACCTACTTTCACATTTATAATTAGTTAGATATGTGATTCTGATGCATAAGCTATATTACTGTAAAGTTTCATCAAAATCCGTTCCGTAGTTTTTGCGTGAAAGAGTAACAAACATCCATACTTACAAACTTTCGCGTTTATTATTAAGATTAAGATATACCATGCTTGCTTGCCATTTCAACAGTTCAAATTCAAATTCAAAATATATTTATTCATGTAGGTCTATTACAGACTCTTATGATATGTCAAATCTACCGTCAGTTCGGACTGATTTCAAGATGAGAAGAACTGACAAGAAACTCAGCTCGTATTCTTTTCAAATAAATGTTATACATGTTTACAATAATACAGATACATTTAAATTCAAATTTGGGAGAATAGAGTGACCACCAGCATATGCTATTGCAATAGCAACAAGTCTAGTCAGTGTTCGTAACAAGAACAGACCAGTCCCCACAAGCAGCATCCGTTCACGAGTATGACCGATAAGAGACTCTCTTAATATCTATTTATAACTCAAACGTAACAAAAGAATCTAGAAATAGATCATTTTTAGTTTACAATGGAAACGCACCGACATCCCATCCAGAGTTACAACTGAAAAAGTACATCGTAGGAACCCCCAATAATTTAATTTACAATCCGAAATCTACCTTATTCAGGACCAACGACACCAGCCAAAACCAGAAAGGCAAGATTCCGAGGCAAGGCTCATTTTGCGGATTTACCGTATGGTTGAAATTCAAATGACACTACTATAACCTTGATATAACAGTATTATAGCACGACAAGGTATTAAGGTCTTTAAAGTTATACAGATGAGAGTTTAAATTCGCTTGCGAATGAGATATAATATTGCTAATTTTTCCGCCTCTAACATTGTACTCAATTTTCGATTTTATTGTTAAGAATATAAAGTATGTTTGTGATTGTTGAATAATTGTTCAAATACTTTAACGGAATGGTTGAATATTACTCGTGGGAGACTTTCATTCCACGTTGGGATATCTTACTTCCTTTTACCAATTTTGGGCATGAAAATAATCTTTTTTGCATATTTATGAAATTTTTAATCGACTTCTTAAGAATTTTTTTTCATCTCAAATATTTTTTTACAGCTAGTTTCACTAGTCGTATACCGTGACGTTCCTTTCTTATATAACTCGGGAACATTACACCTTAGTCTTCCTGAATGACAACATGATAACGTGATGTTCATAGTTAATCAGATCCGGCATATTTTTTTCGACGTATTAATTTATACATATAAATAAAATTGGAGTGTCTGTTTGAAATATTAAAATAACCGTTCTTTACTACATGCATATGAATATAAATATGGTACATACACCAAAATAACATTTTTTGAAATTTTTGTCTGTCTGTCTGTTTGTTCCGGCTAATCTCTGAAACGATGACCGATTTTGACGGAACTTTTATTGATGTAATAAACCTAGGCTACTTTGATTTTAGAAAAATCTTTTAATTTAGAATAATAAAGTTAAATTCCACGCGGACGAAGTCGCGGGTACAGCTAGTAACAAATAAATTTCATTTCAATTTCAATACTTTTGCGAAAAAATCTAAGCTATCATCAAAGTCAGATCCGTGTGTTTGTGTGAGAACCCTTATTAATCTCCCGTCTATGCTATACACTAATTTTGCTGGCAATGCAATAACATGGCAACCTTTGTTCGATCCCTTCATATACCTACGTTTAGAATTACGGTACTCGCAATATATGTACAGGGCAGGTCTACCTCTGTAGTTGTGAAAGGCTAGACGAGTATTTGAGGGTGGTTTATATTCTAAACTAGCTGTTACCCGCGATTTCGTCCGCGTTGAATTTAATCTTCTTTATAATATTAAAATAAATAAAATTTCTTAAATGCATGTAGTTTTAATTATATAATTCAGCACATTATTTACAGTTTATTCATATTTTTTATATTTTGATAAAGAGCTCGAAGTTTAATATTTATGTCATTTTCTTAGTAATAAGTATAGTATAAGTATGGAGCCAACAGAATATCAGCGCTGCAGAGTTATCTGTAGCATTATGCTGAGTTGGCTACTTTTTCACTTTTGCGGCACATAAAGTCACCTACATTTCTTTTATTAATTCGTGTTTTTCTGTATCTCATGTATTTTATGTGTCTGTAATTGTGAATAAAGAATTTATCTATCTATCTAATCTGAGTTATTAGTAGCTGTTGAAAATTAAGCCTATTATACTTTTTTATAGCCACATACGTTTTAATGTTACCATCACTATTCTTCTTTTGTTTTTTCATTGCAATTGATCTTTTCACAATATTCATTCATTCATTCATAATTTAAGAGCTGTGCTCATGTCGGTGGAGCTCCCGCCACCTTCCACGATCTTCTTTCAGTCCCTTTAGCTGTTGATACGACACGACTCCAACTTTTTCTTTAACTTGCTTGATATAGCTGTGTCTCGGTCTTCCCCTTCCTCTCTTTCCATCTATTTTTCCTTCTTTAATATTTTCACAATATACGGAAGCAAATTATTTTCATTTATTTATTTAGTTTTCTTTCAATCATCATAATCAACTGAGAAATATATAATACTACCCAACAGTAGCCTTATAACCTTAGCTTTCTGCGTGTGAAAACCCGTCAAAAGCTGTCCAGTCGTTTCAGAGATTAGCAAGAACAAACAGACTTACAATTTTTTTTATATCAGTACCGTATCAGATCAAAGCTGTTAATTTGAAATTACAGACACTTCAATTGTATATATTTGCATTAATATTTGAAAATAAATAACTCAACATTTTACACGTACAAAGAGCGATTACCATTACGTTTTTAAAACATGTACACCAATGACTACTAATATGCGTGCGAGGAATCGAACCCGCGACCATCTAATATAAAGCAGTGTACTAACCGCTAGACCACCGACCGTCATGGTCTCTGCCAGTCCAGTCACATAAAAAGGAAGTAAAGCCACAGCACACGCATAAGGTAAGTGGCTTTATATAACGCGCCACCGGTAAAGCTTTTGAAAGAACGGTCCGGTCGTATTTGCATATAAATTGCTCCACCCCCAATGTTTTATTAGGGTTGCCGTGAGATAGAACCCCTGTTGCGAGTTAATTATTATTCAGGTATATTAATTTGTTAGTATCGGCGTGATAGATTGTTTCATAAACGTCCCTACATATGGCTTGATCCCTAATTATAAACATAAATATATATGCAACGACATGAAACTACAATATACTAATACATATTACATTTAAAAATTGACACGCAAAGACAAGCAAGAACATGTTTTTAGCTCTAATTATTGGAAAAATAATCTTTATTGAAATAAAACGGAAGACGCAGCGTGGGAAGGGCTCCAGCAAGGTGGACCGACGATCTGGTCAAGATCGCTGGAAGGCATTGGATGCGAGCAGCGCAGGACCGATCGTGGTGATCTTTGGGGGAGGCCTATGACAAGCAGTGGACGTCTTCCGAGCTGCAATGATGATGAAATACACTTATGTAGTATAATCTCAGGACAATTCACACCCAAGTTAAGCTAGCTAAAGCTTGTGTTATGGGTACTAGATAACTAATACAAATACATAGATATTTTTGTCGTAAATACATGCAAATTGTGAGTGAGCAACACGCAAGTTTCTTGCTTCATTCTTCTTATTTCCATAGATTAGATTATTATTTATTTAGATTACAATAGATTTACAATAATACAATATCATTTTTAACTTAAAATTTGGGTGACCACCGGCATATGCTATTGCAAAAGCAAATAGTCTAATCAGTGTTCGTAACCTGAACAGACCAATAAAGATCGATAAGTACCATGAAAAAAATTCCGAAATAATGAAATATCGTTTCGATTTTTTTTATTTGATGACGTTTTGCACGTTTATCGTATTTTAGATAGTTAACTTTTTACTTAAGACCAATAAAGTCTAAGTAAAAAACAATAATGAAATATTTTTTTTTATTTGAATGCAGTATTTAGATGTAACCCTGGCAAATTTAGCATAATTTTTCAAGCTATTATACTTGCAAGTAGAAGAGCAGGGCGCTCTCCATACTCAATTATTAACATTCAATCCGATATGGTCTTATTATCATAGTTGTTAAATTAACCTGCGTCTATTATTATGATAATCTATATTTATTTAATTTAATCTACATACAATTATGTATTTATGTTGTACAACTCATAATTATCATTATAAATTAAATTTACAACTAGCTGTTATAACTTTATTTTTCTAAAATAAAAGTAGCCTAAGTTACTCCTTATTATATGAGCTATCTGCCAAAAAAAGTCCCGTCAAAATCGGTCCAGCCATTTCAGAGATTAGCCGGAACAAACAGACAGACAGACAAACATTCTAAAGAATGTTATTTTGGTGTATGTATGTACAGTATTTATGTAGTATATGCATGTAGTAAAAAACGGTTATTTGAATATTACAAACAGACACTCCCATTTTATATATATGTATAGATTACTTACAATAATACCACAACGCGAGCTTCAAAGCGTTCGTGGCCCTGGTCCCCACCAACATGCTGCCCACCTTCATGAAGGAGGACTACTGGCCGAAGGGGGTGGTGTATCGGCGCCTCCGTGGCAGATTGCCGTCGTCAGTGCCGTGACCATAGAGACAATTTTATTTTTCATATTTTATTATTATTTCTTATGTATGTTAGTCTATAAGGTATTTATAATATGGGCCATGTAGCCTGAATTAAATAAATAAATAAATAAAATACAATTCTAAACAAATGGATGAATGGAAGTCTTTGAGTCCCACCATGAGTTTTTCCATAAACTTTTTACAACCACAATGTGGAATCTTTGAAACCTTCCAGTAATGGTATTTCCGAATCGATACGATAATGAAAACTTCAAGAAAAGAGTTTATTCCATCTCCCGGCAACGCGCTTGCAATTGGTGTTGCGGGTGCTCATGAGCGACAATAATCACTTACCATCAGGCGAGCCGCAAGTTCAAATTTTAAATTCAATTCAAATTCAAAATATCTTTATTCATGTAAGTCTATTACAGACTCTTATGATATGTCAAATCTACCGTCAGTTCGGAATGATTTCGAGATGAGAAGAACTGACAAGAAACTCAGCTCTTTTCAAATAATGTTGAACATGTTTAATAATACACAGTCATTTAAATTCAAATTTGGAATAATTCAAATGTAGTTAATAAAAAAAGTTCAGTAATGCAATTCAAGATAATAATAATAATCCAGGATAAGTTACACAGCATCATCTAGTCTCCAGCTAAGCAGAAATTGTGTTATAGGTAATATACAATTGATAGATTTACTTAAATACATTATTAATGCATACATAATATACATAAAAAACACCAGACTCATAAAAACAGTCATACATAGAAACACAATTTTTGTACCGTTCGAGGAATCAAACCTGCGACCATTAGAGGTAAGGCGGAGTGCTAAACCGCTAATCAATAGCACAGAGGTCCAATATATCTTTCAGCTGTTACTCAAAACTTCATTTCTTTCTGCATTTAGACTATATTCATTCTCGTGATACGTACAATCTTTTGTTGAAAAATTAAGATTCGGTACGGTGTTTGGTTATGTAATGTAATAGACAGACAGACAAGACCAATTTTGCATTTATAATATTAGTATGGCGTTCAAGTAAGCACAAACTATTGTAAATGATGTTTACAATTACAAAAATCAAAAATGCTAAACAGTCTTATATAAATATTTATTAATTTGTAATAATATATTTATTTATAATAATTAATTATAAATACATATATTTATTTCTAAGAAATGTACCTATTAAATAAACAACCATCTAGTCAACAACATTTGTTTGTATTTTTATGGATCTTTTGGTATTTTAACATTTATTATTAAATTAATTTCATTTAACAATAAACGTTAAAATAATAAACCAATTCACAAAAGATCCGTTAATATATAATATGAAATAACTAATATTCCTTTCTTTTGTAAGAAATATTACTTTTTTATTATAAACTAGCTATTTCTTAATATAAGTTTATATGTTACAAAGGAATAAAATTCAAATTATTGCAACATATAATGTCTTTATACTATTACTTTAGACTTAAATATTTAATAGATATAGGTACGTATGCTAAATGCGAGCTGGCGGGCACAAAGGATCAAATAATGAACTATTATTATAATAAAAAACAAAGAGTCATTCGTGGTGCAAGCAATGTGAGATAGTACACGGAACCTAGTTACGTTTTCCCGGGCAGATCGATGAGACGGGGTGTATCTGGTTTTTTCGGACACTATACCAACGTTCCAACTGGGAGGGGTGAACGAACCTCGTTATGTAAGTCCGGGTCGATAGCGGACGCATGCGCGCACCCCCGGCTCTACAACAACCCCCGTCATATCGCTCGCGCGCGCGACCGCAGCGGACGCACCGTGCTTTTCTTTTACCGCGTTTTTCGTTTCCCTTTCGTTCTTTCCGTTTATGATTTAAGCCGCCACCATGTCGAAAGGCGACGGTGAACAGCAAAATGGATCGGGCGAGGAGTCTAAAACCAACCTCATCATCAACTACCTCCCTCAAAGTATGACGCAGGAGGAGATAAGGAGTCTGTTCTCGAGTATTGGGGAAGTGGAGTCTTGCAAGTTGATCAGAAACAAAGGGGCCGCGTTCCCGGACGCACTGAATCACGCGCTGCACGGTGGTGGACAGAGTTTGGGATACGCGTTCGTTAACTATCACCGACCGGAGGATGCTGAGAAGGCTATTGCCACTCTTAACGGACTGCGGCTGCAGAACAAAACTATTAAAGTGTCGTACGCGCGGCCCAGCAGCGAAGCCATCAAAGGAGCCAATCTATACGTATCAGGACTCCCGAAAACAATGACACAGACCGAGTTGGAGCGGATGTTCAGTCCGTACGGACGCATTATCACATCGCGGATTTTGTGCGAGAACTCCGGCGGAAGACCGTTCACGGGCGGCGAGCAGGGCCTCTCCAAGGGAGTGGGCTTCATCCGCTTCGATCAGCGTGTGGAGGCGGAACGAGCGATCCAGGAGCTAAACGGAACGGTGCCCAAAGGTGCGACGGAGCCGATCACTGTGAAGTTCGCGAACAATCCGAGCAACAACGGGAAGGCGCTGGCACCGCTGGCCGCGTACCTGCCGGCAGCGCTCCGCTTTCCGGCGCCCCTCGGCCGGTTCAGTTCAGGCAAGTCGTTATTAGCAATCAATAAGGGTCTGCAGCGCTACAGCCCGCTGGCGGGCGAGCTCCTCGGCGGCGTGCTGCCCGGCGCCGTCGGCTCTGAGTGGTGCATCTTCGTGTACAACCTTGCACCGGAGACAGAAGAGAACGTCCTCTGGCAGCTCTTCGGGCCCTTCGGCGCCGTCCAAAGCGTTAAAGTCATAAGGGACCTACAGACCAATAAGTGCAAAGGCTACGGGTTCATCACGATGACGAACTACGACGAGGCCGT
This sequence comes from Achroia grisella, assembly GCF_030625045.1. Classification (NCBI taxonomy): domain Eukaryota; kingdom Metazoa; phylum Arthropoda; class Insecta; order Lepidoptera; family Pyralidae; genus Achroia; species Achroia grisella. The sequence continues at coordinate 804,460 of NW_026712988.1, forward strand.
GGTCGCCATCCAGTCGCTGAACGGGTACACGCTCGGGAACAGAGTGCTGCAGGTCAGCTTCAAGACCAATAAGATCAAGACCATCTAAAGGGATCGTCGAGGATTCGGCCTAGCTGGACGATAGGACGGCACAGCAGGCGCGCACCCATACATATACATACATACACACACACGCAGCAGCGCCGGCCCCGGAGGCGCGGCGGCTGCAGCTCTTGTCGCACGACTTGGACCCGACGTGGAGTAACGTCTTCCGGCGCCACGCTCACCCGTTGTCGCATCGGACGCGCGACGCCGCGATGCGACAACGGGTCACGTTTTGTACATTAATTAGAAAGTAGCGAATGTTTTTGACTCGCTCAATGTGCGGCGACCCTTTGTTCAGCGGCCATGTTCATTTACGCGCATTCATAGTAGACGGAATTGGGTTAAGTGTTTGGGGAAATCAAAATGGCGGATTCGCCACCCTCCCGCGGTTTCGGCGCATGTCCGGATGGGATGGCTGTAGCTGAATGAAAGGCCGCCCCGAGCACGCAATAAATTTACACCAATGTACAGCATGAGATGCTGACGGCGAACACTGTCCGCCACCGAAACAGACATATGGTCATAGTCAATAACAAAATAATGATATTAAACTTCGCTTATGAACGGTTGTGGTTATCGAGAAATAGTTTTCGGGTATAATAATAATAATAATAATACTTATTAGCAATAATAACATTATGCTGTGCTATACTCCAATTTTATAAGCGATCATATCGTGTTAAGTACGTTAATGTACGAGTATAACATACGTGGTTAAGGAGATAATTGGACACAAATCAATAAGTAATATGCCAAAATATATATATGGAAGTATGTTCATCTCTGTCGCTCACGTCCGTTAGTTTAGCGAGACAAGAAGACATCGCGGTAACACCCGCGTTCCTTATAACGAAGTAAAATAGTATTATATTGTTAAAAGAATGGAAAATATATATTATCTATACGTATATTTTAATCATATATTAAACTAATTAAGGATGAAACTAATCAAAAACTGTGATAGGTTTTGATAAAATTTTAGCAAAAAAAAAATAATAAAAAAACGGGAAAGATCAAGACGAGACGGGCCGCGGTGCCCCAATGGTCGTCGACCGACGCCACTGATAGGTAGGTTAGTTTTTTGAGATAAATTTTGGCGGTAACGAAACTAGAATTCGCAATACGCTTATATTAGTTCGTGTCGGAAAATCACGGATTGTACACAGAGCGGCGATACATTTCGTGCGGAAGAGGGGGAGAGGGATGGGGGAAGGGGGAAAATCGATCGAGCTGTTCTGGGCAACGTGCGTTGGGCGGGCGGGGGAGGGGAGGAGGCCTGGGGCGGCGTCAGGGAGGCTGCGGGCCCCCGCCCCATCCCACCGAGCCGAGAGGGATGGACGTCGCCAGGCCGAAACCGATGTCACCCGAGTGACTAGTGAGTAGAGTCCGTTCGCGGAACAAAATGGTGCATACTCTAGTCTAACGATATCGTTTCAAAAGTTAAATCGATGTCAAAACATATGATCGGTACCTGCTATAATAATAATGTATGGATGCGACCCTGCGTCTATTCTAAGTAGGCTTTAATTGTCTTAGTCTAAATGAAAATTTGTAAATAGAAAAAAAAATTGTTAAAAAAAATTAATAATATTGTATTCACGCCGCGTTGGGATACACGCCACATCGGATATCAGCATTGCCATAGTAACTCGAACCCGACAAAGACCTATTTACGAACATCGAACTTGAATAGATTTAATATCGTGCCGTCCTAACGACCCTACGATTTTTGTAAAAAAAATATATACTTAATATATGTAAAAACAGTTTTGTAACATTTCAGATATAATAGGTACTTATTACATACCAAAGATGGAAATTAAAATTTACAACTATTTATATATTTATTGTAAATGTAAAACGTGCAATAACTAATAGCCAGTAATTTAATAAAAATATATTAAACAAATGACTCGAAGAGGCGTTGGTAGACACTAACCAGTGTGTGTGTGAGTATATGCGCCACTGTTAGTTTACTATTTATTGTAAACTTTATTTATCCGCACTCGAGATGCGCGAGTGGCAACACTTTACCATTAATTTTAATGTTTAAAAAAAAGTAAAAAAAATTACTTTCGCTTTATTTCATACAGCTTAATGCATTTCATTCCAATTTAGTCATAATATGTTTTATTGTTAGGTATATTTATTAATTTAGACAAAATTGTGAGTTACCTCATTCCTGAGTGTCACGCTGAACGTGAAGTACAGACGTACAGAGTGATTTTCAGGGTAGTGATAATGATGTGGATGTTTGATTTAGTTTAGTTTCAAATCGTCTCTCCATTTGGTGACAAAAAGAATCATGGACAATGGAGGGGCGTGCTGAAACGAGTATGAATGATTAATTTAATTACAATACGATGGTATAGTTGGCAAACAGTTTGAGGGTAGACAGCACAAGATTTGCTAACCTACCCAGTAGTGTCTTAGGTTAAAGTGGTTGTTGTTTTGTGTTATTTTGGACTCAGCATAAAACTTCAACTGTTCGCTAGTCGTTTACTCCATTAATTAACATTTACTTATAATTCAGAATAGTTGATTATATAATTAACGTTGATAAGTTAAAACCTTATGTATGATAATTTCAGGTATTCTTTATCATGTTGCAGTCAGGCGGAAATTAAAAAAAAATCAAATATGGAGGGATTTGTATACTAATATGAAAAAGCGAGAAATAGATCTATATACGTCGCAGATCTTAACACCTGACAATAGCCAAAACAACCCAATAAAAAAAATATTAATGTGCGACGGAAGGCATGCGCCCTTTGCATCCGCCCTGACTACAGCACTGTTTTCTTCATAGATTAACACATTAATTTAGTGATGTGCAATTACTTGTATTTTAATTGTATCGATGTAATAGGTGTGGTAATTTATTTAATATTTTTAATTATTGTAAACCATGCTCGATATTCGTATGTAGACCTAAATTGATTTATTTATTAGTATATCGTATAGGGCGATTAATCTTGAGATTTCATACAATGTTTTGTGAATTACTTCCACCCTTATAGTTTCGATTGCTTTGAATTTTGTCGCATATGTGAATGTAACGGTTGAATCGAAACATAAAACACCAAAGTAATTAATGAGAACTCATCGACTTTTTAGATAATAATAATAAATAAATAATAATTAATATTGAGAAATGCAAAAAATATTTTGGAATGTTGTTAGCGTTAGGTAATATTGTCACTGACTGTACTTTAGTAGAATGTTTTGTCGGTTCGCCATTTCTGTCTGTCTGTGTAAATTAAAAATGTTATAGTGAATATAACAATGCTCAATGACTTAGTGGGCGAGGCCCATCACTAGATGTTAGACATGGGAACGAAGCAATAACGTTATTGTATAAATTTAACCACGACATTAACGGACAGCTTATCTTTAATATTTTTATATGTATTTTAAAATATAATGTAATATTCATATCTTCATAGTTTGTAAGTGGAGAACAACAAAACGTTCTACTAATTGTAAGCCGCTTGAGTGAGCTCTGATAACTTTAGATTCAATCATAATATCGAAACATGAATATATAGTAAAACTGTTAGACTTAAAAAGTTGTGCTTTAAATTTAAACGGTCGCTTATTTTCTAATCACATCACTTATTTGTTTTTTTTATATTAAAATTTGGGCGCGTTTGACCGCAATCTCACCTGATGTTAAGTGATGATGTGGTCTGTGAATTGTGTACGCAATCATTATATATTTCAACGCATTAATGGTTGTAATCTAAAGTTATCATAACTCAAAAGCAACTACAAAACGCCGACTGCGTTGTAGACTGTCATATACTGGCCACCAGTCGCTAGTTCGACATGATATGACATAGATAAAGTAAAAAATTGGACCCCAGTAAGTGGCATGGGATAATAACTGCTATAACATAACGGCTACTTTTTAAACGGTGTTTTGATGCATTTTTTAAGAAATTAAAAATAATATTAATAAAAAAAATAATAATTAATTGGCAACACAGAAACAATACTCTAAATACGCATAGGCTAATTGACAATGAGGCTGTGAAATTAGCAAAAATAAAAATATAGACACGTGACGATTGATCTTAATTGTAAAGTTTAATGATTAAGGGAAATCACAGGCCTGAGAAATGTAAAGAAATCAATGTGTTATATAAGTAACAGTCGACTGTATAAGCTCGTAATATTTGTAGAAACTGAAGGTGGCTTCTTCAAAAGTGCTTCTTTTATAATAACGTCTGAGACACGTGTCGTGATAGTCCCACTATTTCTTTGGCCTGTGATTAAAATCATGCAATCACGCGTACAAAAATGGTTAATGGCCCATATTTAATAAGTAAATCAATTGAAAATTCTGAAGGTAATGCGTGAAATCGACTGTCCAAAACTGATATCGGTGATAATAGTACTGTACGATGGAAAAAAGCATGTAGCATTTTCTAAGCAGTGTTTAAGCGTAAGCAGCTTATGGTGTTAGGTGATAGGAATGGCCTTAGACTCGGGCACAAGCACAAATAAACACAGTGGCCGAGGCGTATGCAATTCCGTTAGTTAAGACACAAAGAAGAAATGAAATCTTCCATAGGAAATAAAATACGTAAGTTAAACATTCTACACGTAAAAATATTTCAATACTAAACAACGGTTAAATAACGGTCTCACAACGTTATATGTTGCACAACTCTAGTCAAATGCTCAAACAATAGCAACGTTTAGTGTTGGGACACCGCGAACTGAACGGCTAAGATCGGCATGTTTTTTGACACTTATCGATTGAAATATTTTTCACGTGGTGGAAAACTCGAGACATCGACTAAATGTGTTACTATTACTTCATACGTCAAAATTCTATTAAAATAATAAACACTGATACATTGCACAACGCCTACTCTTCGACGCTGTGACGGCTATTGTTGTAAAGTTATTGACTGTAATATAAAACCACATTTGCTCATCCTTATACTTCCTTGTCTTTTGGAACCGTTTCTCTAGCGTAGCTGTTAGTGTCCTTTGATAATTTTATAACTAATAGCCTATCGCAGCGACTGTCGCTTCCCTATAACGCATGATCATCGTCACAATGGGGGAAAACGTATCGTGTTTTACATTAAATGTAAAACTAGCTGCTAGAGCTATATTAACCGTTTATGAATGGTAGGTAGCTTTCTTAAAGAAAGTTTAAAGTATGTTATGAACACTCGCACTGTAGGTTTTCCCCCTAAATTATCATTATAGACAGTGAAAGCAAAATCCGGAGCGAGTTATATCAATAATATAATAATAATTCTGATTAAGGCTCGTATGCCAAAATAAAATAAACTTTATTTACAAGCGCATTAGCGACAAATTAGCTTGATACGGGTAAATAACAGATTGCAATAAATATGTAAATAATCAATCGGCATTGGTCCAGCTTCGGGTAAGCGAATTATTAATAAATAACCAATAGTTTCGAATTTAAAAATAAAATGTAATATCATGTAATATCAATTTCACTGTCTATTTATTAGATATTCGTTTTCGGTGTTGATTCCTCTATTACTGCGAGCACAAATGTTGGTTCCCATTTCGTCGAGCGAGCACACGACACGTACCTGGTACTTTCGTTCATTCACTCATTTGTATCTTTCACAAAAAGAGCTATAGTGTTGTACTATTTCGCTCTTTAGAGCGATTTCGTCGACACATCGCGCGCTATCGTGTGCATCGCGCTAGTAGGCCTAACTTTTAATACGTAATGGGGACAAACGAAATCGTGCAGAGTAGCATGTGATACTCTTAGTACATAACTGTAGTCAATATTCATATTCCCATAACGAAAACTTCGAGATCACGTAAAGTACGTAGAAACAACTTACTTTGCCTGATCTACGAATATATTTAAAAATTTAAATTCACCCCGACTTCCAACAGATTCGAATGTAAGGATAGAGATAATTAGACAAAGTGCATCGTAAGATAAATAAGAATCTCAAAATAAAGTATTGTATAAGTATTTTACCAACTTCAACGTTAAGGTGTACTAGACAATGAAAGCAATGATATTTATAATTAAATGCGATTATGAAAAATCGGTCAGCCATTTTCCTCGTTCGTGCTAGCTGACTTCAATTTGATACAAATACGTATTTTATAAAATAAAAAATTGAAAAAAAAAATTAAAACTAAGATCTTCCGGTAATTTAAAATCAATGTTGAAGTTTCTTTTCGTCTTTTTATGATTATTATAAAATTAAGAGGTAGGTGTCTGTGTTGGTCGTATTAACCGATTTAGTTAATATTGTACCTAAGCGTTAGGTATTTCTATATACTTATTGTGTCGATTTAAATAATTACCTCTATTTCATTATAGCTTTTGTGGAGAAGTTTGAGTTGCACAAGAAACAGTAGTGGAATTAAGGTCGAAACACTAAACCTGATATCAACAGTCTCTCGTTGTTTTCGACTACAGTTCATAAAGAGCGCGTTCGCGGATTCATCGGTTCGTAACTGTGTGGAAACTCTCGACAGAACTATATATCTGACCGAGGGCGGACATCACTACGAGCTGAGCGCGGGAATTGATTCAGTTTTAGTGTCGTCTTTAGTCATAAATGTTGTTCCCAATAATTTGTAAGATCGTTTAAGGTATTATTTGTGAAATTATCCAAAATCACATCTGTGTAATTTATGCAGAGTTATAAATATACTCTATACGACAGGTCGGAATTTGTGATTTTGGAAAATTGATACTCGCCGACTTTGTTTGAAGTGCGGAATAGAAAATTTTGTAATACTCATTCCTAAAATTAAGCATTTAATAACCAATATTTACATCTGTAGCGGTTACTTGACTGTTTTTAGTAATTTATTAATTAATTAATATTTTCACGTAATTTATGTGTCTATAATTATTAATTTATTGGAATTAATTATAATTGAATAAAAAAAAATAATGAAAATGTCACATTCTCTTCACGTTTTACAATAGTTTTTACAATATGATATTTAATATCCTCAATGGTTGTAACTATACATTTCTTGTTCTAAATATATAAAAAACCCGAAAGTTGTCTCTTTTATTTTACGACCTTAGCCCTTATTTTGTCTTCAAATTCATTTAAAATTCATAGCGCTGACAATATTATCTGATTGCACTTAGAATGAGTGCGTAGCGGTTTCTATGTTGAACATCGCATGCCTTTTACTTGCTATTGTGTAATTATTTATTAAAAAAAAAAATATTTATACATCATATCATACATGTGATGAATCAGTGTTCCGAATAAAAAATATGACTATTCAAAAATGGTACTATCCGTCTATAAAGACCCGAAATATTGAGATATGTTTTTTTTTGTATGATAATGGAATGGTGCACCCGCCTGCGCTAACGGTTTACGCTGGCGGGGCTCCAGTGGAGGATGATAATATGAGCATGAGGTCAGGTCGGTTAGCAAATTCCTGGTGAACTTGTCACGATGGTTTCCAGGGGGAACCGCATGGACGTCAACCTGACATGGTACAAAATTCAAAAAATTCAAAATTCAAAAATCATTTATTCATGTAGGACATTTTAGCCGCTTATGAACGTCAAATTTTTACATTATAATTTTATTTTTTCCCTACCGTCCAGTTCGGTATATAGATTTGAGAAGAACTGGCAAGAAACTCAATTGAATTACTTTTTTTTTTTTAAAGTCAGTTTATTTACAATGTATTTTTATATAGGTATATAGGTACATTGCTAATAGTGGAGTTAAGAGTCCACATTACTAATAATTCCCTTCTCTTATTGAGACATGTTGGTAACTGCACGTCAATAATTAATTACTAAACCTGAGCCGACCCTTTGTGTACTCCCCACCCCTCGGACAGGGGTGGAATGACGCGTGTCATAACAACATATCGAACCCCACTTGTGCAATATTGAAGTATATTTGTTTGCTTTTTTGCATCGACTAGGTTAACACCTGTACTCTTAGTTGTTACAAAAAATAACAGCGTCCGTTGTTTTTATCTATAGAAATAATTAAAATTGATACGTCTGTTTGTAATTTATGTAAAGTACGAATAGTTTAATAAATTACAAACAGACGTATCAATACTTTAACTACCATATAGAAATTTTTAGTAGCTGTGACGTGGTGATGGATGGTGTGAGTGGAATGAGTAGTCATGCTCACTAAAATGTCCAGACATGAGGCGGCGTGGTGGGCCGGGTTATTGGGCTCCCTAAAATATGGTCGAGCGCAGTGATGGCTGGCTCATCCTTCATACTCGTGAACGAGTGCTGCTTTTAGGGACTGGTCTGACCTTATCACTACGACTGATTTAATCTTATTGTATATTTATATTTGATCCAAAAAATTTGTGCTGGTTGGTAGTTTGTATTCACACGTTTCGACTTGTAAATGTAAACTTGCAAGGTTTATTTAAAAGAGCAATACACAAGTTTCTTGCTCGTTCTTCTTGTTATGAGACAGCTTTCCGAACGAGCGGTAGGTAAAAAAAATGTTATGACAATTCAAAAGTGCTTAAATTAAGTTTATTTGAATAAATGATTTTCTATTCTATTCTATTTCGAATTAATTATCTTTATCTAAACCTGCAATCAAATAAATTACAAGTCTGTTTGTACTTTCCTATTAATAGCTTATCAAATGGTATATTAAGGTTTCTTAAGGGTCGGCAACGCGCACGTAACACACCTGGTGTTTCAGGCGACCATAGGCTACGGTAACCATTTACCATGAGATGGGCCGTATGCTTGTTTGCCACCATAGTGGTATAAAAAATTACATCCAATAAAATACCTACTTAAATAAAAAAAGAATTGTTTGTGTTTTAGCTTGTTTATCTCTGTAACGGCTGGACCGATTTAGACGGAACTTTCACTCGCAGATAGCTAATATAAAGAGTAGTTGTTTATCTGCGATGGACTCCTAAACTACTGAATCGATTACAAATTTGATTCGCACATTGTGTGCAATTTGATCCAACTTGAAAGATAGGATAGCTTACATCTCAATTTATAGTCGCAATATTATTTTATTCAAGAACCTTAGCTACAGCAAAGCGTGGCCGGGTCTGCTAGTTTATTTATATAATTGGAATGGTAAACATCCTACCACTGAATGGTAACATCTATTTACCGCTGTTAGTATACGATAGACACATATAGTACGATCGATTTTGTCATTTTGCTGGAATGGCATACCGTATATTAAGGTTGCTTAAGGGTCGAGAACGTACATGTGACACCAGGGGTGCCAGACGTTCACGACGGTACGGTAACAGTTTACCATCAGAGAAGCCACCAGTTTGCTATCATCGTGGTATATAAAAATGGCAAGCAAGTTGACTGCCCAGCTGGTAAATGGAAACCGTGTATACATTTTTTAATAGATTATAATGGAATGAGTGACCGACATAGCCCGAAGAATTGCGACTTTGAAGTGGCAATGGGCAGGGCACATAGCTCGTAGGACAGATGGCCGTTGGGGCAGTAAAGTCCTCGAGTGGCGACCACGGACCGGAAGACGCAGCGTGTGAAGGCCTCCAGCAAGGTGGACCGATGATCTGGTCAAGATCGCTGGAAGGCATTGGATGCGAGCAGCGCAGGACCGATCGTCTTGGAGATCAGTGGACGTCTTCCGGGCTGCGATGATGATAATGATGATGATAATGGAATGGTGCACCAGCTTGTGCTAATAGCTCATGTTCATCTTATCATCCTCCACTGGCGGGGCACCAGTGGAGGATGAGCATGAGGTCAGTTTGACCATCATGGCAAATTCACCATCGATCCCGCGACCGTCTGAAGTAAGATGGCGTGATAAACCGCTAGACCACCGAGTCCGTCAGTGTAAGTACATACGTTTAAAATACGTAATAACTTACTATACATGGTAAAAACCATCACATCAGAACATTTTGTCTCTCTAGTTTATTAAAAGAGCAACACACAAGTTTCTTGCTCGTATGATGTGACAGCATTCCAAATGAGCGGTAGTTTAAAAAAATAAGTGATAACTAATCAAAAGTGCTTTAATGTAAATTTAATATATATTAATAAATAAATGACCCAGCACAATTAACACAACGCAATCTAGTCGAACAGTAAGCAGAGCTTGTTATCGGTACTAGATAACTGATACAAATAGATAGATTATTTTTTTGTAAATACGTATATAATATACATAGAAAGCACCCAGACCGATACAATCATACTAATGAATAAAAATTTGCACCGTGCAAGGAATCGAACCCGCGACCATCGGAAGTAAGTGTGCTAAACCGCTAGACCACCGTGACCGCTTCATTACTGTACCTCGTATGTGTGACTTTTAATACAAATAAAACTTTTGGTCTTCTTATTATTTTTACTTGCAATTTGACGCAAAATATGAAAAATGTTAGACCTACAAAGAGAATCTGGAAGTTTTTATATTCGTTTATCCATATTTAAAACTAGCTGTACCCACGACTTCGTCCGCGTGGAATTTAACTTTTTTTTCTAAAATAAAATTAGCCTAAGTTACTCCTTATTACATCAGCAACCTGTGAAAAAAAGTCCCGTTAAAATCGGTCCAGACATTTCAGAGATTAGCCGGAACAAACAGACAGATTAAAAATTGTAAAAAATGTTTTTTTGGTGTATGTACCGTATTTATTTAAATTCATATGCCTGTAGTAAAAAACGGTTATTATAATATTACAAACAGACACTCCAATTTTATTTATATGCATAGATATGAGACTTCTTGTATACATTTTGTTTTATACACTTCTGTCACTGCGCTCTCCTATAATAAACGTCTCTACAAGCATCTTCATTATTTTCATTCATTTTTACGAAAATAATTATTTTTACTTACAATTTGGTGCGAAATATGAAAATATTTTTTTTTACTTGCAATTTGACGCGAAATATAAAAAGAACAGAAATTCGTACCCTCTATATTTGGACCCCATATCCATTAGATACGGTGACGTCAGGGACAAGGTCGTTGAACCCCGCATCCCCCGCGTTAGGGTGAACGACCCTCAATTCGGGGGTGTTGTTCCTGTAGATTATTATCTTGAGTTTTTAAATTGGAATATTGGGTAAAGTTTGGCCGAGGTCAACTTTGTACAATTATGTAGTTTTTTTAACGCATACGAGCATGCGGCTCAACTGATGGTAAGTGATTACCGCCACCCAAGAGCACCCGCAACACCAGGGGAATTGCAAGTACGTTGTCGGCCTTTTAAAAAGGCCCTTTCATATTGAAAACTTGATTTCAATATGAAAGGACGCGCCGCCTTGCTCCGCATACACTGTTGCAACCAGATAGAAGCGAGCAAAGCTTGGAGACCTATGCTTTTTTTATACTACGATAGTTTTTTTATAGCAGGTTTGTAGCACAAACGAGCTTGCGCTCACCTGATGGTAAGTAAGTACCGTTGCGCATGAGCACCCGCAATGCCAGGGGAATTGCAATTGTTTGAAGTTGCCGGCCTTTTAAGAAGGAATAAGCTCTTTTCTTGAAGGTTTCAATATCGTATCGGTTCGGAAATACCATTGCTAGAGGGTGTTTCCACAATGTGGTTGTGCGTGGAAAAAAATTTGTAAAAAACTGCGCTGTGGAGGACCGCCATTCAACCAGATGATCAAGATGGTATTTTAGTTTAAAGTGTAAGCGACTAATTTATCAAAACCCTTTCTTAGGGGATGCCTACGTCATAGTAGCTTTATGCATGCAAAGTCTCAGCCCGATCGGTTTAAAATTGACAGTTTCATATAAAATTTCATCCCCTATTTTATCCCTTTGGGGGTAGAATTAATCAAAATCCTTCATCCAAAATCAAAAAACGCGGACGCCTACGTCATAACATCTACCTGCATGCCAAATTTCAGCCCGATCCGTCCAGTGGTTTGGGCTGTGCGTTGACAGATCACTCTGTCAGTCACTTTTGTATTATATATATTTAGATTTTGCCCAATTTAAATAATAATAAATGTGGTAAAAGGTATAGACTGTAATTTAGAAAGATTTCTAAATTATAGTTTTTACCCGCGGCTTCGCTCGCATTTAAGGGAGATTAAAAAAAAAAAATTTTTTTAGGTAAATAAAAAGTATCCTATGTTCATTCTAATACCTCCAAGAGGGGGGGTCAGGTTGACCTTCACATGGTTCCCCCCTGGATATCCCCTATCGTGATAAATTCTTGGTGAATTTCTCACAATGTGCTAACTGACCTGACCTCATGCTCATCTTATCATCCTCCACTGGTGCCCCGCCAGCGTGCCGTTAGCGCAGGCGAGTGCACCATTACATTATCTATACATCTATACATATAAATAAAATTGGAGTGTCTGTTTGTAATATTGAAATAACAGTTTTTTACTACATGCATATGAATATAAATACGGTACGTACACCAAAATAACTTTTTTTATATTTTTGTCTGTCTATCTGTCGGTTTGTTTGTTCCGGCAGTCGCAGGTTTTGTATTCATGAGTATGTTTGTATAGGTCTGGATGTTTTCTATGTATATTATGTATGTAAAACTCAAACATATACATAACAAATAAAAGTGCATAATGTAAGTTACTATTTATAACATTTTTAGAGATTAGCCGGAACAAACAGACAGACAAAAATTGTAAAAATGTTATTTAGGTGTAAGTACTGTATTTATATTCATGTGCATGTAGTAAAAAACGGTTATTTCAATATTACAAACAGACACTCCAATTTTATTTATATGTATGGATAATGGAATGGTGCACCCACCTGCGCTAACGGTTTACGCTGGCGGTCAGGTCAGTAAGCACATTGTGAGAAATTCACCAAGAATTTATCACGATAGGGGATATCCAGGGGGGAACCATGTGAAGGTCAACCTGACATGGTGCATTGCTACTAATGGGGTCATTAATACACATTATTAACAAGGATACTTTTTATTTACCTAAAAAAATTTTAATATATATAATATCAATACTATTATTGAAATGCCACAACTTCTGTATGTTCGTTACACGACTAAACGACTAGGAATTTAAAAAAGGTCTTTAAAAAATAAAACATCATTGTGTACTTTTAATATTTATTTAAAAATCATTTCATTGGTACTACATTTCATCAGATAACGCAAAAACCATGTTTAGAAAAAGCAGTCCTGTTTCTTTTGATATAAAAAAACTACTCTTTTACACTCTATTTCAATATATAAAACATATGTTTCTTCTTTATTTTAGGCCATGTATGTAATATATCATATATATGTATATATTTCTTTACAATTTTACACTTTCATGATTTTTACCTCTCTCTCGTTCTTGTCACAGATCTCTGTCTAGTCTGACGTCACATATTATGAAATTTTTCATTAAACTCGCCAACATAGCAATTTAAACCTTAATGCTCATACAGATAAAGTTGGAAATATTCCAAACTCATTAATCTAAACAACTCTCTCCCTAAAGAGATAACTTCTACTAGTGTGACGTCACATATTTTAAAAATTTTCATTCAACACATCAACAAAGCAATTTTAACCTTATTGCTTATACATATAGAGTTGGATCGATTTCAAATCTTTTGCTAATAGTCAAACATTACTCACAATATTGGGTTTTGAAATGTGACAACATGAACCTCCCCATGTCACAGTGTCACACTTTTTCGAACCTCTCCCTAAATGTGACATAATTGAAGGCCTTTTATGATATATTCGTACGACATATATTTAAATTCACTGTTTAACTAGATATTTTGTTGCAAATCTCACAGACAAATTTCTCTGTACCTGAAAAGAGAACATATTATTAGCATATATGTGAGGACGACGGTCTCGGTGGTCTAGCGGTTTAGCACACTGATGGCCGCGGGTTCGATTCCTCGCACGGTGCAAATATTTGTATTCATGAGTATGACCGTTTGTATCGATCTGGGTGTTTTCTATATATGTATATAGTATTTACAAAAAAAACATTTGTATTCATGAATATGATTGTTTATTTGTGTATTTTCTATATATATTTATGTATGTATTTACAAAAATTATCTAAGTATTTATATCAGTTGTCTAGTACCCATAATACAAGCTCTGCTAACCTTGGAACTAGATGGCGCTGTGTTAATTGTCCAGGGTTATTATTTTATATGTATAAATCTATACTAATATTTACACATGATTAGAGGCATAATATCAGAGTCCTCTAGAAATAGTGCAATGTATGAGCGGTACCACTTGTGTTACATGATAACGTGATGTCCATAATGCTGTTCATATATATAGGCGACTGTTATCCGTTATCATCCGGCGGGCCGTAAGCTTGTATGTCATTCCAATTACAGAAAAAAAGAAAAAACCTTTATGGGCGGCGATGTGAGCACGCAGCGACTTAATACTGCTGCACATCTTCTGACAAATTCTACACTTGTAGTGGTACTCCAGAATCTGAAAAAGAAAGAATTTATACGAATGTTATAAATACGAAATTGTGTCAGTCTCTCTGTTTGCTATATTCTGAACGTATGTGAACGAAATTTTATGAAACTATATTTGCTTTACTTGAATGTAAAAAATAATCTGTTTTTTGTAAACATGCATACTAGGTCTAGGTGTAAATGTGCATATTAGGTGGCATGTGCACACATTTCTTGTGCACGTATTACCTCTTAACCACACGCCGCCTCCTGTGCATACATCATCTAGTCACCCGGTGCCTCCTGCTCATACGGCGTCTCCTGTGCACAATTTACCTCCTGTCACACGCCGCTTTCTGTGCACACATCATCACCTGTCACACGCCGCCTTTTGTGCATACATCACCTCCTGTCACACGTCGCCTCCTGTGCACACGCCGCATCCTGTGCGCACACACACACACACACACACACACACACCGGTACCTGCGCTAGCTCGGCGGCGACCCGTGCTCGCCTGGGTCGCAGTGCGGGCGCGGGGTGCGTGCGCACGTGCGTCAGTAGACTGTACGTCACCTCCACTGTTCACACACACACACACACACACACACACACACACACCGGTACCTGCGCTAGCTCGGCGGCGACCCGTGCTCGCCTGGGTCGCAGTGCGGGCGCGGGGTGCGTGCGCACGTGCGTCAGTAGACTGTACGTCACCTCCTCTGTACACACACACACACACACACACACACACACACACACACACACACACACACACACACACACACACACACACACACACACACACACACACACACACACACCGGTACCTGCGCTAGCTCGGCGGCGACCCGTGCTCGCCTGGGTCGCAGTGCGGGCGCGGGGTGCGTGCGCACGTGCGTCAGTAGACTGTACGTCACCTCCTCTGTACACACACACACACACACACACACACACACACACCGGTACCTGCGCTAGCTCGGCGGCGACCCGTGCTCGCCTGGGTCGCAGTGCGGGCGCGGGGTGCGTGCGCACGTGCGTCAGTAGACTGTACGTCACCTCCTCTGTACACACACACACACACACACACACACACACACACACCGGTACCTGCGCTAGCTCGGCGGCGACCCGTGCTCGCCTGGGTCGCAGTGCGGGCGCGGGGTGCGTGCGCACGTGCGTCAGCAGGCTGTACGCGCTCGGACAACCACGCGCGCACACGCCGCACCTCACCTCCTCTGTACACACCAAAACATACCATATGTACTATAGAATTAAGTGTTATTTTGCGGTAGTCATGTGGTAGACTTATATTATTTTGTTTCGGCTACCATTAGTGTTGGAGTCTCTTTGACTTGGACTTCTCGCTGGCCGCTTATACTACGATAAAAGCTTAAATAAGATATTTCAAATGATTAAGTGCATTATGACGATTATAACACGCGAGGTGGAATTTCAGCCCGAACCGAAGGCGAAGACATAACAGAGCCGAGTGTGCTAAATACGCATGATGCGATATTTTTCAATACACTTAATTTTAAATAAACTGGACACTTATTTTACTTTTTTAAATCAGCGTATTGCCTACTAGCAGCGCGGTGAAGTTGAGAAACTCTTTAGATATATATATATATATCAAAACTTATTTTTGTATTCTTTAATCAAAAGTATATAACAAAATGATATATATGTCACTTCATTATCTCTATCATTACCATTAAAATATTATAAATAGTAAGAAATAAAAAGAATATTCAAATAAACTTAATATAAGCACTTAATAATAATCACATATTTTTTTATTCTACCACTCATTCGGAACGCAGACTCATCACAAGAATGAGCAAGAAACTTGTGCGTTGCTCTTTTAAATAAATGTTATTTTAAGTTTTACTGCAACAGTTGGTCACTTCGAAATTTGGTTAAAAAGTAACAAATAGCCAGCGAGGCAGAAACAGATTTGACTGATTTCCTCCAGGAATATTTCTAAGATAGTTAAGGTAATTATGTTATGAAGCCGAGTGACAGTCAGCTGCGATTCCGAAAGTCGGTTGATGGGAAACACAGTCTCAAAAATGTAAATTAAAAAAAAATCAGTAATGTCTTGGTTCCTGTTGCTAGAAAATCATAGTTAACGCTTGTTCAGAAAACTGAGAAGAGAGGGGTGAGGCACATGCCGGTATCGCTGATCGTCGCAGCGTGATCTCCAGGCGGGAATTGCGGTCTGCTATTCCCACCTAGAGATCACGACGAATTCCCGTGTCACTTAATACTAAACCATAAAATTTTCTGTACTTTATACATCTTATATATAAAATTCTCGTGTCACAGTTTTCGTTCCCATACTCCTCCGAAACGGCTTGACCGATTCTGATGAGATTTTTTGAGCGTATTGAGTAGGTCTGAGAATCGGCTAACATCTATTTTTCATCCCCCTAAATGTTAGGGGTAGTCCACCCTTAATTTTTTTTTATTTTAAGGCAAAACAACGTTTGCCGTGACAGCTAGTTAATATATATATATTCTTTATTGCACTTTTAAATACAGTTGTAAACATAAATATATGCAGAGTGAGCAAAGGTGGACTTATCTCTAAAAGAGATCGAGCTCGATCGAGAGATCGATCTAGAGAGAGAGTGATTAAGTTATTGGTTGATGTGAACCGGCAAATAACAACACTTATAACATCCCAGGCCTTACAAGTGGTCATAAATTGTTAAATTTGATAAATTTAACCTCGATCCGATCTCACGTGTTGTTTTATTCGCCAGTTCGCAATAATCAATGCCCTTATCAGCTGCAACCGGCCTTCTCGAGGGTGGTGCATCTTCGACATCAAAATTGCCGGATAGAAATTTAGCTAACCAGTTTTGGCAATGGCGTACTGTTAACACACTTTCTCCACACATATCGGTCAATTTCTTTCTGGCTTGAACAGCATTTTTGCCCTTTCTGTAGTAAAACAGTAAGATGTGTCGAAAATGCTGCTTATTCCTCTCCATATTTAAAAGGGCACCAAACAAAAACTACTGCGTAGAATTAATTGTAATTTTTCACACATAAGCTTTGCTATATGAGCTCTCAAAGCATATATATTTAAAATTATACAGGTTAAGTGTGAAGTTGAATGCAAAAACCACAATTAAATCCTAAGTTAGGAAAAAACGAAATTACTTTCCGAACAACGATATAGTAATAATATATTTTAGAATAATAGATAGATAATATAATAATTTTAAACTATTCTCGAAGTTTATTTTATGTCTTCATAATTCGAGACTTCTTAGTTTTTCGTTCGACTTATCTATCTATCTATCTTATCTATCTATCTAATCTATCTATCTTATCTATCTATCTTATCTATCTATCTATCTTATCTATCGAGACAACGCTAATAGGAACAACGAGTGTGTGATACATACTCTTAATATTCTTCTTGGTGCCCCTCCACGAAGCCTGGTAGCACGGCGCGCACATCTTGCAGTGTGCGACTTGCTTCAGATATCTCCTATCGTCTTCATTTTCACTATTAATTTGGTTATCTCTGTAATAGCAAGTATTTATTAACTAGCTGTTACACGCGACTTCATCCAACGTAAACCTTATAATGGGGGGGAGGGGGGGAGGGGATTGTTAGTAATATGGACTAATGACCCCATTACTAGCAATGTACCATGTCAGGGTGACCTCCACGCGGTTCCCCTGGAAACCATAGTGATAAATTCTTGGTGAATTTGTCACGATGGGCTAACTGATCTTTTTTTATTTTATTTATACCAAAAACTAACAATCTCTACAATCGGGAGAATCTAATAAGAACAATAAAATACATATTATTGATATTTTTTTTATTATTAAAGTATAAATTAAAAATGTCCACAACCTTATCTGTCCAGATCATTCACTGGTAGAGAATGTCATCAGGCATTAAGTCCGCCATGTGTATAATTTTATGTGCAAAATAATAAATATCAACCTGTTCCAACAGTATCCATAAACATCTTCCTAATTATATACTTTATGCATTAACAATTTCCAAGTCTAAAACAAGTTTAAAACAGTGATGTAAGGCTGCATGGAAGAATCGTCATTTTCAAAGCGAGAAGCTTTGTTTGAATGTTTGGATTCCTGTATGGATATTTGTCATTTTTGAAGTTAGAACGAAGAAACTTTTTTATTAGAAATAAATATTTCCTCATTTTCATTCCTATCAATTGCAATAAATACCGTCTATGACTGTATTGAACGCTTACCATCAGGCAGGCTTTATTATCTCATAGGGAAGAAACGAGCTTACGACTCAGCTGATGGTAAATGATTACCACATCCCATTAGCACCCGCAACACCAGGAGAATTACAAGTGCGTTGCCGGCCTTTTAAGATAGAATAAGCACTTTTCTCGAAGGTTTCAACATCATATAATTCAATTACTGATATACTTAGTAAGAGGGTAAAAAATTACCCATCTTCCAGTAGACTTATTGATTTTTTTTAGGATGGAAATGGGTATAAAAATTTACAATAAGATAGCAAAGGATATACTGGAATTACGTTTAAATGAATTCAAAACATCTGTTAAATCATATTTACTGAGCAAAGCCTATACTCACTAGACGATTACTGAAATGACGAAACGTGCATGGCGACAGTTGTTCATGCACGGGATTTTTTTAATATTAGACATAGACACCTATATAAGTAAACAATGTAACAACACTGGTTTTAAAAAAATCAATTCAATTAAGTTACTTACCAGTTCTTTACAATTGAATCTGTATACTGAACTGGACGGTATGGAATCATTACATAGTATAAAGTCGCTGTCGCTGTCTGTCCGTCCCTATGTATGCTTAAATCTTTAAAACTACGCAACGGATTAGAACTGGTTTTATTTTAACAGATAGAGTGATTCAAGAGGAAGGTTTATATATATAATACATGTACATAATATAAATGACGTAGTGGAGTAACTTGAAACAGTCATGCTCGCTATAAAGTTCACACTTGTGGCGGCGTGGTGGGCCGGGTCGATATGCTCCCTCTAATATGGTTGAGTGCAATGATGGCTGGCTCATCCGTCATACTCGCGTACGGGTGCTGCTTGTGGGGACTGGTCTGTTCAGGTTGCGAACACTGATTAGATTTTTTGATTTTTTTTATTTTTTTTTATATAGCATATGCTGGTGGTCACTCTATTCTCCCAATTTTGAATTTAAATGAAATAGTATTATTGTAAATATGTACAACATAAAAAAAAATACGAGCTGAGTTTCTTGTCAGTTCTTCTCATCTCGAAATCATTCCCGAACTGACGGTAGATTTGACATATCATAAGAGTCTGTAATAGACCTACATGAATAAAGATATTTTGAATTTGAATTTGAATTTGTACACCCGTGCTAAGACGGCGCGAGCAGCTGGTAAAAATTAATACAAAAAATTTGACGTTTACAAGTGGCTAAAATCTCCTGCATAAATAAAGTATTTTTAAATATTCTGTGGGTATTTTTATTAAAATTTTATTTCTTTATAATTGTTTATTTTTTCTTTTATCCATTACGTATATGGGTCATTGTCAAATTTTGCGCAGGTAAACTAGTCCCTCGACCCTTTTTATTTATTAATTGTTAATAATGTCACAACCTCTAACAAAATTTACATGAAATTCAATATATATCGCATTAACAAACATCCATTACAAAGTAAAAACATGGGTCATATTTTTTATAAGTTTTTTTAAAGTAACACATTGGTCATTTCTGGTAACAGAATGGTTTTTCTTCGAAACTCTACCTGTCCCAGACACAACTCCGATAGTAAAAATCAATATAACTTTATTTTCTGCTATATCAATCTACATAATTAAATATTTTAGCATAAATTGAGTATTTCGAATATTCATAAAATATATTTAAAAATTGGTTAGTATAAAAATGTAATTTATAAAAAAATCCTAAACTTTGTCCCACGTATTGCATGGAACTATCTGTACACCTATGTTATTAAGTAAATCACGATTCAAAGTAGAGATTGCGTTGCTTTCAACTATCTATTAGCTTGGGCAGAGTGTCGGTATCTATTGTGGTTCTTCTCTAGATCGGGGGGAGGGTACATCACTTCTCAGTGGACCGCGAAGTGTTAAACGTGCTGCGTGTTTTTATTGTGCATCCACTGTGTTACGTACACCTATTCTTGTAAGTAAATCTTTATTTTTAATATTATACGTTTGGTATGTAGCCTAAGAAATAAATATTCTGAACGTGAAAGATATTTGATACATTACGCTTTATTTTATGACATATGTCTTACGGAATGTAAAATTTACTACTCTGTTACTATACAACTCTGTTACTAGCGCGTGCTAACAGAGTTGTTAAGAAAGTAACAGAGTTGAAAAATCCCATATTATTTCAACTTTGCTAAAATGTTATACTTTAAATTTAATTTTTTTGAATAATCAATTTTCTGAAATAATGTGTAAACGTACTAACATACAAATAAAGTGTATCAACTATAATAATCCAAAAACATTGTTACAGGATACTGTGTCTGTTTGCACTTTTAATATGCCTCTCACGCCTGCTGGAAAGCAGCGACGATACCGGGAACGGCGTAAAAATAATCCCGAAAAGGAAGCAGAATCTAAAAGAAAGGAGAGAGGTACCATGCAAACAAACGTTTAGTACGAGATTTAACAACACGTGAACATCGAGCAATAAAAAAGAAATGGCGATCTGCAAATGCTAAACGGAGAGATAAGGCTAGAACTCACATTGTTAGTATGCACACACCAGAGTCATCACCCTCTCGTTTAAATAGTCCAGTCCCTTCCAGTCCAAGACCTAGTTATTTCAAGAGCTTTTCAGAATTTGTCTACACTCCAGCTGTCTACTTCCCGTGAAAACAATCCTAGCTCTACCACTTCCGCGGTTGTTCGCGGCAGAAAGCAAGTAAAGAAAAACAGGTCGAAGTTATTTAGAGATAACATGAAATTGAAGGATCAATTAGAGGCAGCAAATAAGAGATACGAAAAATATAAAAAACGATACAATAGAGAAAAACAAAAGAAATCTAAAAATGAAGATAGCAATAGAGAAAATCAACAGAAATATAATATATTATCAAATGCTATTAGAAAACGGTATGAAAACGTCAAAAATCGAAAGGGAAAATATGCTATCCAAAAAATATTTGAAGAGAAGACTATTAAATATTCTAGGCAGAAGATACAAATCCTACAAGAATGTCTTGCTGTCGACCAAGGATACATACGAAAAAAACAGCCCCTCTTTAAGAAAACCATTTTAAGTACCAAAATCAAGAATTTTTTCGATCGTGACGACGTATCAAGAGCGACTGCCGGAAAAAAGGAAACGGTATCTAAAAAAAAAGACAAAATGCAGAAGCGCTACTTACTCGACAATATGAAAAACCTTTATGTAGCTTTTAAACAAGAAAACCCTAATTTGAGATGTAGTTATAAAACTTTTACACGATATAGACCATTTTATGTTGTGTTTCCTACTGTTACTGCAAGAGAAACATGTTTGTGTCGAATACATACTAATATTCAATACATAGCATTTGCTTTGTATAAAAATAAAGTTATTCCAACCTCAGATCTTAATAAGATTATTGTAAATCAAGTATGCAATCCAGATTCACCAGCATGTATGACAAGAATCTGTTTTGAATGTCAATCAAATGCCACTGTTTTTGATACGTCAAAAGACGAAATTATAGTAAAATATCCTCAATGGTTAAGTAAAATTCAAGTTATAGAGAAGTCAGGAAAGAAATTCAAAGTAACAAAAAACATTAAAGAAGAAATAAAGAGCACAGGAAAGGATTTGATAAATAAGTTTGAAATTACACTGAAGGAATTTAAAAGGCACATTTATTACATTAAAAGTCAGTACAGAAACTATAGAAAATGCATAGATGAGTTGGCTATAAATGAAATTGCAGTGCACATTGACTTCAGTGAAAATTATAACTGTAAATATTTTGAAGAGGTACAATCTCACCATTTTGGCGGTAAAAGACGATACTACCAATTTGATACACCTTTAGATATATTTGAAAAATAAGTAACTTCAACTTTTCAGTTACCCTCTCAAGGCAATCTCATTTTTATTTTTATAAAGTTCATTCTGGATTTGTAAATTCGATTCATTTAATTATTATTAATAACAAAGTTTATTATTTATGTTGTGTAAGATCTTAAACTACGTGCAATTTCTCTATATTAGGTATAAAAAAGAACAACTATGTTAATGTGTTACAACTCTGTTACTTTCTTGTCCCAAACATTAAAGAACTAATCAAAGATTTTTAGGAAAAGCTAGTTAATGTAATATATCAATATCACAAAACGGTAATGTATCTGATACGTATACGCTAATGTGTTACAGTTATCTCTTAATGTATGTATATTTGGAGGATTTAGGTAGAATTTAAGGTCTGTCAATATTCAAGAAGTAACAGAATTGTTTAAGAGTTTAAATTTATGATTGTTAAACAAAAAAAAAATGTTTTGATTCTAAATGTGATTATAAGGTATAAGACTGTAATTAATATTAATGCCAAAATATTTGCGGCTGATTTATTAAATTATACAATAAAACGTAAAGCATACTGATAACAGAGTTGTATTTATTTACACCCTGACCAGCGAAATCTGGAATAAATCTTAAATTTTTAATTAAACATCGCGGACGACGATTATATAACGTAATTCAATTGTTTTAACAGGCACGGACAATACTAAAAGCAAGGTTAAAATACATTTATATTTTTATGTTTTTGTAATTTTGAGTTACGTTTACCTGCGCAAAATTTGACAATGACCCATATAATGTTTTAGGATTATTATTTAATATTATTAATATATAATTTTAATTTTTATTATTTATATACTTTTCTCTTGATATTATTATTTTAATTTTAATTGCATAATATCTGATTTATTAAGTTAATGTATACGTATTTTTTAATTGTAATATTTGCGCGTCCGTACTGAGGGCCCACTTGAAAATCAGCGCTGGAAACTACTTCCAGCATTATGCTGAGTTGTGGTCCACATTGACTCCGTTTTTTAATGTGTAAATTATTCTTGTATTTCTTATTATTACTGTAAAAACGAGTTAATAAAAATTCTATTCTATTTAAGTTATATAAATTTGACACCATCAGGCGGGCCCTATGCTTGTACACCTATAGTAGAGTTACTTACGCGTCATCAGTATCGATCAGCTTATAAACTGACGAGATGGACTCCTTCGGCTTGTAGACGACCAGACTATCGCCATCTTTGTTATCCTCTTTTGTAATTAACACTTCGAATGTATGTCGGTAGCTTTTCGGTTTCTTGTTGGGCTGCAGATCGTATGTATCTATTCGCTTCTTCTCCCGATACCTGGGGAGGATACTTTGGAATATCTGAGATTTCTTCACTCCATCCTCATTTTCTACGGAAGTTTTCGACCAGATCGCCGTTTCGTATTTACCTGTAAATAATAATAAATGACGACCTCTGTGGTTTAGCGGTCTAGCACAGTTACTTCCGATGGTCGCGGGTTCGATTCCACGCACGACATAAACATTTGTATTCATGAGTATTATTGTTTGTATCGGTCTGGGTGTTTTCTATGTATAATATGTATGTATTTACGAAAAAAAAAATATTTGTAACAGTTATCTAGTGCCCTGAATACAGGCTTTAGCTAGATGGCGCTGTGTGAATTGTCCAAAAAAAAACTAGTGATCGCCCGTTGGTTGAGATAGGCGTCTATAGGCTATGGTAACCGTTTACAATCAGATGGGCCGTATGTTTGTTTGTCACCTTCATAATGTAAAAAAAATTAGGCCTAAATTGATGTTCATGTAGATCCGCTGTCTGTTCGCTTAGATCTTTTAAACTACGCAATAGATTTTAATGCAGATTTTAAATAGAGTGATTGAGATTCAAGAGAAAGGCTTATCTATACATCTATACATATAAATAAAATTGGAAGTGTCTGTTTGTAATATTGAAATAACAGTTGTTTACTACATGCATATGAGTATAAATATAGTACATAAGCCAAAATAACATTTTTTACAATTTTTGTCTGTCTGTCTGTTTGTTCCGGCTAATCTCTGAAATGGCTTGACCGATTTTGATGGGACCTTTATTGGCAGGTAGCTGATGTAATGAGGAGTAACTCAGGCTACTTTTATTTTAGAAAAATAAAGTTAACTTCCACGACGAAGTCGCGGGTACAGCTAGTGCTTTTTTTTTTATGGATGATAATGGAATGGCTCACCCGCCTGCGCTAACGGTTTACGCTGGCGGGGCACCAGTGGAGAATGATAAGATGAGCATGATGTCAGGTCAGTTAGCCCATCGTGACAAATTCACTAAGAATTTATCACGATGGTTTCCAGGGGGAACCGCGTGGAGGTCAACCTGACATGGTACATTGCTAGCAATGGGGTTATCAATCCACATTACTAACAATCCTTTTCCCCCCTACAGCTAGTGCTAGTAGCTACTAGAAAAACGAATTACTGTCTGTTAGTCACGCTAAAACTTGAGAACGACTGAATCGATTTGGCAAATGTTAGCCTTGAAATATTCGTGGAAGTCCAGTGAAGGTTTAAACGGTGATAAAATATTAAGAAATTGCATGTAAAATAGTAAAAATAACAATTTTATTTTATCGTACAAACTGCGTAACGTACGTAACGTGCGCCGACCCCAAATAATGGGATAAAGGCAAGGCAATGATGAGGCAATGATGATTTTATCGTACAAACTGCTGATACCTGTCAAACAGGGTGCGTTCAGAAATTTATTGCGTAACTAAACTTCAAAAAACTGTTGACATATTTAATTTTGAGGCGGAACAAAGTTCGCGGGGTAAGCTAGTTCATCATCTGCTTCATCCTTATCCCATTTATTTGGGGTCGGCGTAATATGTTTTTCGTTTCCATTCATCCCTGTTCGCAGTCATCGCGTTATTTACTTCCTTTCTTACCATATCATCTTTCACACAGTCCATCCATCTCTTTTTTGGCCTTCCTCTGCCCTTATAACCATCCACATTCATTTGTAACATCTTTCTTAAAATATTATCCTCGTTCCTACGCATTACATGTCCATACCATGATAGACGATTACTCTTCAACCTCTCTGACACCGGTGCCACTTTCATACTTCCTCTAATGTATTCATTCTTTATCTTATCCATTCTTGTCACACCACACATCCACCTCAACATTCTCATTTCAGTTGCATGCAGTCGTCTTTCATCCGTCGCCTTTACGGGCCAGCACTCTGATCCATACAAGACAGCAGGCTGGTCTTGTAAATTTTCCCCTTAAGCTTAAGAGGAACACGCGAGTCACACGTCGTTGCCGTGCCGGGGTAAGCTAGTTGTATATAAAAAAGCAGATTGACAATTAGCAGTATTCAAAAAGAAAAGAAAATGTTTTAGAATACTCACCTGTTGCTTTATTAACTATATTCCTCAACACTATACTTCTAGTGGAACTCTTGGTGACTCCACGTTCTGGCTTCAAAACATTATCACTATGTTTAAAATGCTCCAAACATGCATTGTTCCAGCTCTTCAGTTTCTTTGCATCATTCTCACTCTTCTTGATTGCCCTGACTGGTAAACATAAGGGATCCTCAAAGTCTGGAATCCTTACGTTCCTGTTTTTTGGACTTACCTCTTTAATTTTAATTTTAGATTTGCTAGGTTTGTTTTGAGCGGATGGGTTAGGTTGGGTTAGCCTTCGAGGTGGGTTTGTAGGGGTCAATGTACGAGAGGCTTTAGACACTGTGTTTGTGGGGGTTGAAGAGTATTTTGGCATTTTTTTTATATTTTTCTTCTTTTTTACGCTTAAATCGGGACTCGAGGCATCATCCCGGGGATCGTAGTCAGAATCTTCTTCCTGTAGTTTCCGTTTTTGCTTCGATCGTACTGGTTTTCGCTCGACTAAGTATTGCTCTGGATCTTCAGGGGCTGTAGTGTTCTGGACGCACTGCTGGACAATATCGGCGTCCTCGTCTAGGAATTCGATTCCAGAGGGTGAATCTGCCTGTAATGATACATGTAATAAAATCAGAAACAAACTTGTGAAAGCCTGTTAGTGGCTTAGTTTCTTTTATAAATTGGGTTCTACATTTTTAACATGCATTTTGTTGTCGTTAATAATAAAGTTGGACCTTAATAAGGAGGGTCCTTAAAGTCCTTACTAAGGTCCACCATTATTAAGGTTCTATTGACAAAGACTAATACTTTTATGCGTGTGTGTCAAAAACATGATAGTGTGTGTAATGTTTTTTTATGCATAATTAAAAATATATATCATTATTTTCTATATCTCAATATATATAACTCAAAGGTGGCTGACGTAGTGATCTATCAACGCACAGCTAACTGGACGGATCGGGCTGAAATTTGGCATGCAGATGTTATGACGTAGGCATTCGCTAAGAAAGGATATTGATTAATTCTACCTCCAAAGGGATAAAATAGGGGATGAAAGTTTGTCAATTCTGAAACAGTCGGGCTGAGACTTTGCGTGCATAAAGCTACTATGACGTAGGCATCCCCTAAGAAAGGATTTTGATAAATTCCACCCCTCGCGTTAATTTATCCCCATTAACGCGAGCGAAGCCACGGGCATTAGCTAGTAAACTATAAGTGTGCGATATTTCATACTCCACGGTCCGCGCAATTTTCGTGACAAGGGGTACAAAGTTTTTGCTTAATCTATTAATATAATGATATATATACATATATATACTAGCTACTCGTATATATATCATTATATAAGGGAGGGGACGCCCTAAGAAAAGATGGATGGATTGTGTGAAAGATGATATGAATAAAACAGTACGTTCAGATATGACGACAGATAGAGAGCAGTGGAAGAGAATAACATACTGCGCCGACCCCAAATAATGGGATAAAGGCAAGGCAATGATGATGATACTAGCTACTCGCCCCGGCTTCACACGGGTGTACATGTATTATATATATAAACCTTCCTCTAGAATCACTCTATCTATTAAAAAGAACGCTTCAAAATCCGTTGCATAGTTTTTAATGATTTAAGCATACATAGGGATGGACAGACAGCTACCTTATTTTATACTATGTAATGATAATGATGTACGCACCATATCATTGTAAGGATCACTTTCTGGGATGCTCTCCATTGTATGATCATCATCATCATCCATTGTAAACTGTTCGTTGTGACTGCATTTTGAATTAGCATTCTGAAATAAAAATATAATAATATCTCAGGACAATCAATTTATTTATATATTTTTTTATAATTAATTGCACAATTTATTCAATTAAAAAAAATTAACAAACTGTGCAACTAATAATAAACAAAAAAATGTATAATAATAATAATAGGAAAAATCAACATATTAAAAAAAATAAGTGGAGAATAAAGGATTCTTCATCTTTAATATCTCAGGACACTTCAGACAGCGCCATCTAGTCCCAAGCTAAGCAGAAATATAAATAATTTTTATTCTTTATGATGTGACAGCTTTCGGAATGAGTGTAGATAAAAAAAAATTTATGACTATTCAAAAGTGCTTAATTTAAGTTCATTTGAATATATTTTTTTTTGGCATGACCTCAGCCATTGTCTAGCAGTTTAGTAAACTGCCTTACTTCTGATGGTTGTAGATTCGATTTCTCATATGGTACATTTATATTTCTGGGTATGATTGTTTGTATCAGTCTGGGTGTTTTCTATGTATGTATTTACAAAAAATATATATATCTAAGTATTTATATCAGTTGTCTAATACCCATAGTAGTCTAGTAGTCATAACACAAGCTCTGCTTAGCTTGGGACTAGATGGCACTGTGTGAATTGTCCAGAAATATCAAATATTTCCATTCCATTTCTTTCCTCAAGTATTAATAGTATTTCTTACCATTTGGTTGCAAAGTTTACAATTCTGGTATGTAGAGTATGGTACTGCAGACTTGCGAAGCCGACGTAAATTGTCAGGGTAATAGTCACTCTGTTTAAAGTGGAGACTACAAACACGTGCTGAATTATAATATTTTCCTTTTATTTGCAGCTTCGATAACCAGAGATCCCTCAGTTTCTGTTCTGGGGGAAAACTGAAAAAATTATAATAAGTATATTAACTTTTTGAATGTCCGTCTGTCGCAACGACCGAAAGTAAATAGGTGGTACGCACGAGACAGCTTTTCAAATGCATTTCTATCTTATTTTAGTTTATTGCATCAGCGACCTACCAAAAAAATGTCGTCAAAATCGATCCAGCCAATTCAGAGATTAGTCAGAACAAACAGACGAACAGACAAAAATTGTAAAAAATGTTGTTTTGGTGTATGTTCCGTACTTATATTGATATGTATGTAGTAAAATCAAAGGTTGGGAAGAAGTCACAACTAAAATTAAAAGGTTGAAGTGTCCACTTGTACAGTGTAAGTGTACACAGTCCACTTCGGACAGGTTACATAGTAAGGGGAAATATGAGATGGACGAAAACTGTAACTGAGTGGATTCCCCATTATAAAATGAAACGAAAAAGAGGAAGACAGTACAAGACATGGTCTGATGACCTTAGAAAGATTGCCGGCCCATTGTGGCTCCGATTGGCAAAAGATAGGAACACATGGAAAACACTGGAGGAGGCCTTTGTGTCTAAAGGACATGTTGACTCAGAGATGTGCAGAATTGAAAGTAACACAAACATATATATAACTAATATTTCTTTTATATTTTAAACTTTTAATTAAAAATATTTGTTAGATTGTATAATTTTGTGTCGATTAATAAAGGCTTTGAATTTGAGTATGTAGTAAAAAATTGTGATTTCAATATTACAAACAAACACTCCAATTTTATTTATATGTATGTATAGAGTATGGATATGTAGATTCAGTTAAAATTTAAACAATACTTACTTGTGGAGAATGATAGACGATTGAGGGTGCCAAACAGTCTTGCAACCCTGAACTATGCAACTCATACTTGTCTCCAACAATATATGAATTTCATACTAATTTATTTATTTTCACAATCACAAATAAGAGTAACTAAAGAATACTTTAAAGTAGTTAAAAGTTAATACAATTTGGATCACAAGTTCAAATTTAGCATAACACACCAATCACTCAATAAATGAGAATTAATTGTACTTTTAAAAGTTGTTTAGAACATTTCTAATCTATTTACGAAGTTATAATTATGTTGAATTCAAAATTAATATCAAACATAAAACATAACCTACAAAAAATTCAATTGAAAGAAAATATTAGTCTATGTCTATGTCAACAACCACAGACTATTAAGACAAAGGTTGCTTTGTGACATAGAGTACTTCCATAACAGAAATAATTTTTGGTTTGATATAGTGCGAGGTGATAAACAAAATTTTTAATGAGCTTTTCATTTCATTTTCACAAACTCGTCTACTGTAAAAAAATATTTATTTAATTATGTTATATTGATGACATTAAAACTTGGTAGATTGATTTTCAAAATCTATTTATAATCGCTCATCTTTTTAATTTTATTTCCACGAACATTATTTTGCTTGCTTTTATAATGATTTTTTTTAACTTTAAGTCACATTTGAATTTAACACACAAAATTGGACTCGGAAATGGCAATATGTGTTATAATGTTTTAAAAAAACAGTGAACAATAGTCTATGGATGACCAAATTGTCAAAGTCAATCAAGAAAATGTCGGACAAGTTAGTATTTTTCTTGCATTTTTCAATATTTTCTATAAATTCCACCATACCTTTATTGTTACACTTTCCTTCAGACACTTTTATTATTTATAAAATTATGCTGTATGCATAAAATTATTTCTTGAAAGTTAATCTTTAGAAAGTATTTCACAACATCCATGTGCATCGTTGTAATCGATGATAAAAATATTATTTCTTATTTATTTTCAGTGAAGATTTATTAGGTGATGATCTCGGCGATCACAGCCTTGCAGATTATAACCTTGGAAATGAAGAGGAAGAACAGCTTTTGGCCGATGACTACGAAAGTGGGCCTTCACAAAATGTGCCAACGTCTATTGGGCCAGGGTACAGCAATGGCGTTGATATGGTTAATACAGAATATCCTGGTAATGGCATCGAATATGGCCAGGTAAGTCTTATTTATGTTTTTATAGAAATTACTCATAACATCATGACCTAGTAAAGTTGTTTAGTACCATGAATACACCAAAAATTTTCTAGAGGTCAAATCTGGCTGACAGAGAAAAACTATCAACTTATATTTTGGACTGACTCTTCAGTTACTGAAACACTAATATAAAAGTAAGTGGTTCACTCTCCTCTCCTTATGGTCATAATGGATAAACAATATAGCCAGCGATTTATGTGTTAAAAGTTCATTTCCCTTTAACACTGACAATTGACAATGCCTATCCTATCAGTATACAATATATGTATGTTTTACAATATTAAAATTACTAAATATAAAACCATTCACCTCTACTGCTTAATACTAATCCTTGTAGAAGTGCCAGTATTTTATTTTTTCTCTTTCTTTTGGCAATATTAATATGTAGTTTGTACACCTTTTTATGGAAATTGTACATTAAGGAGTATGAAATTTCATATACTTACTAGCTGCCCCAGAAAACATTGTTTTGCCATATAAATTAAAACTAGCTTATGCTCGCGGCTTCGCTGATGTTAATTTATCCCTTTAGGGATGGAATTTATCAAAATCCTTTCTTAGGGGATGGCTAGGTCATAGTAGCTTTATGCAAGCAAAGTTGAGACTTTGCTTGCATAAAGCTACTTGCAGAAAGTTTCATATAAACTTTCATCCCCTATTTTATTCCCTTGGGGATAGAATTAATCAAAATCCTTTCTTAGCACATGCCTACGTCATAACATCTACCTGCATGCCAAATTTCAGCCCGATCTGTACAGTGGTTTAAGCTGTGCGTTGATAGATCGTTATGTTAGTCAACTTTGAGTTATATATATTTAGATTGCTATTAAAACAGTGGTTGGTTATAGACAACCCTTGTCACTTAGTAGCCGATTCTCAGACTTACTGAATATGCATAAAAATCGGTTTAGCCATTTCGGAGGAGTATGGTAACTAACATTGTGACACGAGAATTTTATATATACTTATAGTTTATATAGAGAATGATGACAGATACTAATATTAGTTTAAAATTATGCACAAAAAATACATTAAATCAGTAAAAAACATAACACACTAACCATGTATTTGACACACATGCATAGAAGTCTAATCTTTGACAATGGAACCTTAATAATGTGCAAACCTATAATTTTAATTAAATATGTTGAATTTTGACCATAAGGCCACCACTAATAATTAAAAAAAATTAATTATTTTAATTATGTTGAATCTTGACCATAAGGCCACCACTAATAATTATAAAACAAATTAAATTGTTGATACTTCTGCAGAATTTACAATATCTGTCACATTTTTCAGCCACTGTCTTTCCAACCAGCAATGGAGGCTGAGTGTGTGGTCCCCAACATAACAGTGGAGGTTTCAAACGCTCCACTACCGGAACATTCAACATATGCACCATACGAGCCACCAGCATACAGACCTGAACATGCTGTTGTGCCACCACCCATTGTAAGTATATACATTTTTAATCTTTTGTACAGGGTAGTCACTTTATTATTTATTACTAGCTGTACTCGCTACTTTGTCTGCATGGAAATTAACTTTATTTTTCTAAAATAAAAGTAGCCAAAGTTACTCCTTATTACATTACCTACCTGCTAAAAAAAGTCCCATCAAAATCGGACCAGAAGCTAGAAGAAACAGACAGATAGACAAAAATTGTAAAAACTGTTATTTTAGTGTCTGTACCATATTTATATTCATATGGATGTAGAAAAAGTGTTTATTTAAAAAAAAAATTGTATATATTGTCTGTGTGTAATAAACAGACAATACATACAAATTTTATTTATATGTACAGATTTTTATACTTTTAACTTTCACATAATATTTTTCAAACATTATAGTTACAATAAGGATGTGCAGTGGCATTTCCTCTTCTGCTTAACAAAACCATACAGATGGATTATGTATATATATATTTTCTCCTTTGTTACAGCCAGCATCAGTGCCTGTGGAGTCATCACAAATAGTACCCTCAGAGATGACACCAGCTGTGCCCAGTGAGTTTAATAATAATAGACTTAATTACTGTTAACTTAAGTTTACAATCGTTCCAAATATACATATACTAGTGACTTGTCCCAGCTTCAGATGGGTACTTGACAAATCTTTGAATTTCTGGGCTTGTTCTATAGTATAACATGCATGTGTTATACATTAGAAACCTTCCTCTTGATCACTCTATCTATTGCTGAAAACTGCATTAAAATTAGAGATGGATTGGTTATCCGGTTACTATTCGGTATCCTGCCTATCCGGCGGCCATGATACTATCCGCCCGACAGCCGAATACCGGGATGACTACTGTTTATAATCTACCCTGTACAGACTATTGTATTAGAGTCCATTAGTTTCTGTTCCCGCGCGTTCCCCCCTTACCTATGACAAAACTCACCGTACGGCGCCATAACGCGCGCGCTTGATTCCTATATTAAAATAAATTAAAACTGAGTGTGAAACTGTGAAAGCTAGCGAAAATATCATCGAGACGCTGATCTGTGTTAAGAAGCCCAAGAAATCCACAGGAGCATACAAGTATGAGACAGAAGCTTCCACATCTATTATTTTCCCTAACAACTATACGCCGGATAGGCATCCGGCGGAATTAAAAAAAAATCTGAAATTATTTGCTTTATTTAGTTAGTCTTAGTATCACTTAAGAAATATAATTAGTTTATGTTTTAAATTTTTAATCACACAATAGTAAATGACTGTAATAGAAAGAAAATTAATTAATTAGTACTCATACTGCACTAAGGGTAAATTATGGTGAATAAATACTAATTTCTCTGCATTAAGAGGTAGCAAGCAATTTCGCTTCTCTTCATAAATAAGGCCAGCTTCAGAAAAAAGTCTTTCGTTGTACACACTGCTGCAAGGTGCTGAAAGATAGATTTTGGCAAAATTCGTTAAATTTGGGTATTGTTTGGAATTAGTTGCCCACCAAGAATATGGGTCACGATTGCGATCAATTCGCACTGACTTAAGATAAAAATCCAGCTCACAGGCTATCGCGTTTCTTCTTTCATGTTGAACCTGATCTATATTGTTTTCATTTGCTACCTCATCAAAGCAGTCCCAAAACGTGTCATGAGGTTTGCGAGATACAGCTGACTCTATCTCCTCACCTCTGCTCTTTTTAGCCGGTGTTGAAGATGAACTGCTACTTGAGGACTCTTCACAAGACATTTTCAAATATTCCAATAAGATCTCCTGACGTGCTCTTGCAGCATCAGTCACCCCTAAGTAGTTTGTTTTGAACCTCGGGTCTAGGTAAGTCGCAATCAAGTACTTTGAGTCTTGATTTATGGAGTTAAAACGAGTTTTTAATTCAGCTTTCAAAGCAGCTCGCATATGTGATAAATCAGGAGTTCTTTGCTCAGTTTCAGCTTTATCTAAGTATTTTTTTAAAGCAGTAACGTGTGGTATAACTTCCGACACGCAGGATAGTCCAGAACTTATTATTTTAGTAATTTCTTCGAAGGGTTTTAATAAATTTATACACTGCTCCATTAAACTCCATTGTTGAGGTGTCAAATTTATGAGTGTATCCTGATCAGCCACATACAATGATATGGCCCGCTTTTGTTCTGACAAACGTTCAATCATGTAAAATGTGGAATTCCACCTAGTGTTAATATCTTGCACTAACTGATGCTGGGGTAAACTTAGCTCTTTTTGAATCGTCAGCAGTTTCTCTTGACCTAAACCTGAGTGATTGAAGTGCGTCACAAGTCGCCTTCCAGCAGCAATCATTGCTGTCACTTCAGTCTGGACTTTGAGCGACTCGTTTATAGCTGTTTGAAGCGTATGAAGAAAACATCTAGCAGAATCGTACTTAGCCAAACGAACATTCTTCACCACATTAGCACCACTATCATGAATGAATAAATGTATTTTAGTGTGCTCAATATCCCAACGATTTGCGACAATGTTAAGTTCCATAGCTATATTCTCTTCTGTGTGTGAACCTGAGAAAGGCTTCATTGCCAGAACTCCGTGTTCTACTTTAAATTCTGACGATATCCAATGAGCTGTGAAGCTCAGACAGCTAGCATTATTGTGTAGTGTCCATATGTCAGATGTCACGGAAATAGCGAAGGCACTCGAAATGTTACGTTTGATTTTCTCGTAAATTCTGTCATATATATCGGGAATGATTTTTTGGGTAATATAAGTCCAGCTTGGCAATTTATAGTTTGGTAAAGCTTGTTGTAAGAGTCTATTAAATCCGATTCTTTCCACTATGGACGATGACTCGTTGTCGAGTGCAATCATTTCCGCTACTAAATAATGGTACTTTCTGGCTTTAGTATCGTTTATATCCCAAAGCATTTTCCTTTCGTAAGATTCTCTCATAGCCATTTGCTGTTTTGCTATTGAAGACGAACTTGTCCCCGCAATGGCTAAAGAAATTGTAGCAGGCTCGATATCGGCCTTGTCTTTATTCACTATATGAAATTCATCTGGATGTTTTGATTTTAAATGATTTTTCATCGCAGAAGTACCTGAAAAAATTGTAAATACTTAATTAGGTATCATTACATAGTATAAAACAAAGTCGCTGTCTGTCCGGGACGGACTAGCGCCAGCCCGATCCGTCCAGTGGTTTGGGCTGTGTGTTGATAGATCACTATGTCAGTCACCTTTGAGTTATATATATTTAGATATAATCCTTCTTGAATCACTCTATCTATTTAAAAAAACCGTTTCAAAATCCGTTGCGTAGTTTTAAAGATTTAAGCATACATAGGGACGGACAGACAGCGACAGCGACTTTGTTTTATACTATGTAATGATTAGAATAGAATAGAATAGAAAATCATTTATTCAATTAAACTTAATTTAAGCACTTATGAATAGTCAACAAATTTTTTTTAATCTACCGCTTATTCGGAAAGCTGTCTCATCACAAGAAGAATAAGCAAGAAACTTGTGTGTTGCTCTTTTAAACAATCCTTGTAAGTTTACATTTACAAGTCGAAACGTGTGAATACAAACTACCAACCAGCACTAATTTATTTAGGCTCAAATATAAAAACAATAAGATAAGATACATACCTGCTTTTTTCCCTTCTCCGCCACGAGAAATGTTAACATTGCATAATGAACAAACAGCTAACTTTTTATTTTCACTGTTTATATCAAAGTAAACCCATAAAGGCGACTTTTTCTTCATCGATGCCATTTCTCGTTGCTAAATCTTTTATGCTAAGTTTACATTCAGCCGCTTCCCCTGTCACTCGCGCTGCCGGAAATATTGCCGGGCGACAACTGAGCGAGAGGGCTGAATGTAAAAACACGCTGCCACTCGCGCTGCCAGTCCTTTGACTCGCGCACGAAAAACCGACAATCGAGGAAGAACAGAAAAAATATTTTTAGATCTGATCCTAAAACACCTTTAAAAATTTATAGTCTAAATACCGTGACTTATGGTACAGCTTCCGCTCCTTATTTAGCCACCAAGTGTTTAGTCAGTCTGGCGACTTCTATCCTTAACAAAAGAGTAAAAAACTCGATCGAACGGGACTTCTACGTTGATGACTATCTTAGTGGTGCTAATTCAATTTCAGAAGTAGTGGAGTTAGGTAGGAAAGTTAAGTCTATTTTAGGTTCAGCAAATCTACATCTTCGCAAATGGCAATCAAATAATCACTCTTGCAAGAACTGACCCAGTTCGTTGCAAGTAATTTTTTGGAGTGAACGTTGTGATGGCGTTACGAAAGTTCTGAATTAATGGTCCGGGCAGCGCGAGTGGCAGCGCCAATGGCATGGGAAGTGTTTCCACTCGTGTTTACACTCTCGCGCTGCTCACTTCCGTGCTCACTTCCCTGCCAAAGGACTGGCAGCGTGTGTTTACATTCAGCCCTCTCGCTCACTTGTCGCCCGGCGTTTTAAGCGGAAGGTAAGGAAGAGTCGCCCGGTAAATAAATATGAGGGCTGACTGTAAACGGCACTCATTCGCGTCGACGCTGATGCGGTAATATTTCCGGCAGCGCGAATGGCAAGGGAAGCGGCTGAATGTAAACGTAACATAAACGTAGCATTAGAATTATGTATATACTTTAAATAGCAATAGCACAAATACAAATTATAAACTCAAACAATCACACACGTCTCTGCGCTGCGATCAACACAATAAGACTATAAATGAAACTATTGCTAACTTCGCTGATCAACGAAAAGACCCAGATCGAACCAAATCTGTGTGTGTGTGCACCGAACAGCGTTCCGCCGGTACGCCCCGCCGGATATCCGGCCACATGGTTGGCTGAATATCCGGTATCCGGTATTCGGCCAAACTCCGTTTCATCTATAATTGAAATCCCTTGCGTAATTTAAAAGATGACGGTAGCGGAGACTTTGTTTTGTACAGCTAATACTATTATACTTTGTACGGAAGGAAAATTTTAATTAATCTATACATATAAATAAAATTGGACTGTCTGTTTGTAATATTGAAATAACTGTTTTTTACTACTTGCATACGAAAATTTTTGCAATTTTTGTCTGTCTCTTTGTGGCCGGCTAATCTCTGAAATGGCCGGACCGATTTTGGCGGGACTTTTTTGGCAGGTAGCTGATGTCATAAGGAGTAACTTAAGCCAGTTTTATTTTAGAAAAATACAAATACAGCTAGTGTAATACAAATTTATTGAATATTTCCTTGTGTATAATAACAGTTTGTGTCGTGATGTGACATATTTTTCTATAAATCCTATGCAAGCTATTCTATAAATTCCAGTCCTTTGCTCTTGGTACAGGTCATTGGGCTCGCTAAAATATGTCGAGCGCTGTGATGGCTGGCTCATCCGTCATACTCGTGAACGAGTACTGCTTGTAGGGACTGGTCGGCTCTTTTACTACGACTGATTTAATCTTATTGTACATTTATATTTGACCCAAAAAATTAGTGCTGGTTGGTAGTTTGCATTCACACGTTTGGACTTGTAAATGTAAACTTACAAGGATTATTTAAAAGAGCAACACACAAGTTTCTTGCTCGTTCTTCTTGTGATGAGACAGCTTTCCGAACGACTGGTAGATAAAAAACTAATTGTTATGACTATTCAAAAGTGCTTCAATTAAGTTTATTTGATTAAATGATTCTATTCTATTTTTGAGTCCATTTTTTTCTGCTGCCTTCCCAATATTGTCTTCCCACCTTTAAATTTGTCTGCCTCTGTTTAAGTAACCCTTTGGCCACCATTCTGTACCGTTTTGTAATTTTATATTAACAGCTTTTCACTAACTACATAGATGTGCACTGGTATATCTTATATATAAAATTCTCGTGTCACAGTTTTTGTTCCCATACTCCTCTGAAACGGCTTGACCGATTCTCATGAAATTTTGTGAGCGTATTGAGTAGGTCTGAGAATCGGCCAACATCTATTTTTCAACCCCCTAAATGTTAGGGGTAGTCCACCCCTAAATATTTTATTTTATTTTAAAGCAAAACAACGTTTGCCGGGACAGCTAGTATACTATACTAGCTGTCCCGGCCACGTGTTGTTATGGCTAAGGATCTTGAATAAAATAATATTTGTGACTACAAATTGAGATGTAAGCTATCCTATCTTTCAAGTTGGATCATATTGCACACAATGTGCTAATCACATTTGCAATCGGTTTATTAGCTTAGGAGTGTCTCCCTACTGTGTCTCCCTACTGTGTCTCCCTAATCACGTCGTTGGCAAAATCACAGACCTCATTTGGTTGATACCATTTAAATAAAAAAAAAATGTAAAAATTTATTTACTTACAAAAAATAATGATAATAATAAAACTTTTCATTGTGCATAAAAAAGAAATAATGACAAAAAAGAAAAACATACGAACAAAAGGCAGCCTTATCGCTCAAAGCAAT
This sequence comes from Achroia grisella, assembly GCF_030625045.1. Lineage (NCBI taxonomy): Eukaryota > Metazoa > Arthropoda > Insecta > Lepidoptera > Pyralidae > Achroia > Achroia grisella. The sequence continues at coordinate 843,028 of NW_026712988.1, forward strand.
CTAATCTAATCAAAAATATTAATTTATATAACACATGTGACAAACGAGCATGCGGCACACCTGATGGTAAATGATTACCGCCGCCCATAAGCACCCGCAACACCAGGGGAATTGCAAGTACGTTATCGGCCTTTTAAAACGGATTAAGCTCTTTCGTTGAAGGTTTCAATATCGTATCGGTTCGGAAATACCATTGCTGGAAGGTGATTCCACAATGTGGTTGTGGGTGGCAAATAATAAGAAAAGACTTTTTTTTTTATTGGGTTAATTGGGCTATTGTCAGGTGAATGGATCTGTAGCACTGCGACCTACATAGATCTATTATGCTCGCCCTTTTCAAAGTACACTACCTAGACCCGTCAGGGACAAGAATTGAAGGATATTCTTAGGAGCGATGGTTTTTATCTCCTCGGGATAGAGTGTAAACTTTCCAAAGGAGATATTTCGTTTATGCATGAGTGAGCTACAACCGCATAGGATGTGTAGTGGCGTTTCCTCTTCAGTTTGACAGAATCTGCAGAGTAGAAGAAAAGACTAAATATTAACTTTAATTTGCAGTGGTGGAAATGAGCGGCCCTCGTGAGCGGTTCGTATCAGAGCGGCCTCCGAACATGTCACGGCAACCGCGAGTCAGAGACATACCGGACAGTTTAGGTAAGCCTGGGTTTTTTATATTATGTACGGGAAAGGTAGAGAGAAATCCAGGTAGATTAAGTATTCATATAACTGCTTTGGTAGTACTTGGAAGTAATCTATACATATAAATAAAATTGGTGTGTCTGTTTGTAATATTGAAATAACCGTTTTATACTACATGTATATGAATATAAATACGGTACATACACCAAAATAACATTTTTGACAATTTTTATCTGTCTGTCTGTTTGTTCCGGCTAATCTCTGAAATGGCTGGACCGATTTTGACGGGACTCTTATTGGCAGGTAGCTGATGTAATAAGGAGTAACTTAGGCTACTTTTATTTTAGAAAAATAAAGTTAAATTTCACGCGGACGAAGTCGCGGGAACAGCTAGTAATCAAATAAAAACAGCCAAAAAAAAGAACAAAAAAGAAGGAAATGTAAAACATAAACTTTAAAAATTCGTCCTCAAGTATGACATTACGTATTTAGTTAAGTTTAGTTTAATATCTTTAATTTATTTATCATTCTGCACTTCTTTCTATATCTTACTAGCTGTCCCGGCAAACGTTGTTTTGCCTTAAAATAAAAATAAAATATTTAGGGATGGACTACCCCTAACATTTAGGGGGATGAAAAATAGATGTTGTCCGATTCTCAGACCCGATACTCCGATACTCAATACGCTCACAAAATGTTTCGGAGTAGTATGGGAACGAAAACTGTGACACGAGAATTTTATATATAAGAAGATTAATTATATAAATGCGAAAATTTGTGAATATGGATGGATGTTTGTCCCTCTTTCACGCAAAAAACTACTGAAGAGATTTTAATGAAACCTTACTTATATCATCAGAATAACATATAGGCTATAAATTTCACGCGAGTGAAACCGTAAGCACAGCTAGTAAACTATAAGCGTGTGAAATTTCATACTACTGCATCGCACTATTTTCGTAAAAAGGTTACAAAGTTTTGGCTTTACATATTAATATGTTTTGTTTGTCCACAGACAAAGTGATAGTTCCACGCATGGGCGCGGGTCGCGGCTGGCGTCCCCCACACGTCTACCGGCGGAGGAATAACCGGGTATGTACTATATTCACGCCATATCCCTTAACTGGTAGGCAGAGAAACTACTGTTCTATTCTCTATCATCATATTTTATAGTATAGAATAGAATAGAAAATCATTTATTCAAAAATTCAAAAATCTTACATTGAAACACTTTTGAGTAGTCATCACATTTTTTTTCAATTGCTCGTTCGGAAAGCTGTCTCATCACAAGAAGAACAAGCAAGACTCTTGCGTGTTGCTCTTTTAAATAATTTTATTGTTACTTTTAGAAGTTGAAGCGTGTGGATACACACTACCAACATTAATTCATATAAATACTCAAATAGAGAAAATATTCTACCAACTACCAACCGGTTGAGTAACTAAATAAGAGTAAATCAGTCGTAGCGATTAGAGCAGACCAGTTCCAAGCAGCACTCGTTCACGAGTATGACGGATGAGCCAGCCATCTCTGCGCTCGACCATATTTTAGAGAGCCCAATGACTCGACCCACGTCGCGACATACTGGTTAGTTACAATAATATGGTAACCTGTAATCGTTGCCTATATACATGAACAGCACTTCTGACATTACTTTATTATGTGACACCCATGATACCACTTATTCATTGCTATTCCTGGGGACTAAGGTGTGATGCCCCTTCTCCAGTAATTTCATTGCTTAATCTGCACCCTACAACTGAAGTAGGTGAGACTGAGTTACCAACGCAGATGGTTTTTTACAGTCTACCTCTAGTTATACAAGACAGATTTTATGACAGTGTTATGTTTTTGTCTTTACTCAGGGAAATTTCAGTCATCGAGCACCGTTTCCTCCACCACAAATACGATCAAGTCCACCACAAATCCGACAAAATCCACCACAAGTTCGACCAAATCCTCCACAGATTCGGTCAGACTTAAGGCCGGATGTTCCGCCCGAAATTCGGCCAGATATCCAACCGGAAATTCACCCAGATGTGCGTCCTGAAATTCGGCCAGATATTCGGCCTGAAATTAGACCAGATATACGACCAGACCTTCGGCCTGAAATTCGTCCCGATATTCGGCCAGATATGCGTCCCGAAATTCGGCCAGACCACCGACCTGAAATGCGACCAGATTTTGGTCCTGAAATTCGACCCGATTTTCGGCCGGATCGTCATTCTGACATACGGCCAGATCTTCGACCACAAGCACGTCTAATGCATTTAGACCCCCATATGGAACTTGATCGTGGTCCTTTCCCAATGGGACCCGAAATATCTCCGGAAAGGCCGATGTTACAAGAAGTACCATTCAGACCCCTAGAGGGTCGACCCTTTGTTCCTAATTTCCAAAGGTTCCCCAATCAATTCCGGTCAAATGTGGAAGATTCACATCTCTTTGGACCAAATGTAAGGCCAAATTTCGAACCTCGACCCATGTACCCTTATCCTCGTCAGGTTCATAGGCCTTTTGGGGCTCCAGTGAGGGAGCTAGCGCCTTATCCTATACCCCAAGTGACGATCCGACAACCTCTACCAGGGTTACCCCTACCGAAAATGGATAAATTTGATGGGAAAATGATGGGGAGAGAGCAAGAAGTGAGGATGTTACCGCTTCAACTGCCTCCGAATTTGCCGCCCGGTGGTTTGGCGGGGAAGAAAGTACTCATCAATCCACACTTCAAGGGGAATATTCAGCCGCCAGTTGAAGGTAAAATGTTCAAGCATATTTTATGTAATTACCAAACAAATTTACCATCGATGTGATGGTAAGAGATAACCGTCTATACATAATCAGCACCTTATTACTCTATGTTTCATGGACATAAGGTTGTTCTGGCTAAGATGTCGTGCCTTTTAATTCTTTAAAATAAATACAGGATTAAAAGTCATGACACCTTAAATTTCGGAGACATGTCAAATTTCGGCAAAATATTTACAAATTTTCTTAAATTTCTTTCGTCGTCATCACTTTCATCGTCCTCATATAACTTTTAAACTCATCCATGCTTGGCTAAGGCCCGCGTGTTTGAACAATTACCCCCTGAAAAGGGAGATATGTAAAATATATATAAATAATAAATTCAAATTCAAAATATCTTTATTCATGTAGGTCTATTACAGACTCTTATGATATGGCAAATGTACCGTCAGTTCGGTATGATTTTGAGATGAGAAGAACTGACAAGAAACTCAGCTCGTATTCTTTTCAAATAAATGTTGTACATGTTTACAATAATACAGATTCATTTTTAAATTCAAATTTGGGAGAATAGACTGACCACCATCATATGATATTGTAAAATACATTATATTTAATATTGTATACACCTATAAGTACTGTATTCTGCGAATAAATGATTTGATTTAAAGATAAAAGAAAACAGTCTAATTAGTGTTCGTAACCACTGAACAACTGCTTGTTCACACTGAATCAAGGTGTACTAAATATCGGTTCAATGAATGAAACAATATATGTACAGGTGGTTGATATATTCTTTTCTAGAACTGAATGATACAGAACCAGATGGAATTAAATTGCTGTTACATTTTCTTTTTTTTTTTCGGACTACTCTAATGCTGTTGGCCGTAGCTGGCCTTTACAGCTTCACCGGACGTTATGGGGCGAGTGCAGATGGCACTCCAAACCAAGGAAGGACTTATGGAGCGGCTGAAGGCCAACTCCTGCCTGACGGATACGACTTTAGTCTGAGGGCACCACTAGGGGTTCGAACCTCGGCTCAGGCCGTCGTAATTTCGATCCCCGTTTGAATTGGACGGGGGATCGATCGGAGGGGATTGCTGTTACAAACATTCCGTTTGACTATATAAATAGCACAAAAAATCTTGATGGCGCGTTTTACGTTACATAGTAACGCCATCTAGCGGCATAAGTGGAAAGTGTCCAAGACACTTATTTACTAAATTATACACGTACAATAATAATATATTATAATTATAATTTCTGAATTGAGCTACCGTATCTGTGATTTTGATTGTGATATTGTGAATTGTGTAGGGCTATCCCTGCCTACGTATATACCGACACGGATACACAAGTCGCCGCCGCTCAGCCCTACGTTGGAGAGCAAATTCGGTAAACTGTGTGATATATATATAAACATACATATATACCACATATATAAATCTTATGCCACCGGGTTTTAGGTCAGTAGAACTAAACGTTTAATAACTAATCGTAATAATCTATGGAAATAAATAGAAATTAAGTGTTTGTTTGTAATTTTCAATTAGCATCTTTTCTCTAAATGCATATGAAGATATATTATTAGGAATATAGTGTTTTAAATTTGACACGGTCATTATTTATATGTATAATTAGTAACAATCACGGGATGTTACCACGTTTTATATTTATTTGCTGAGTTTCCGATATTTCAACGACCATGATCACGGGTAAACTGATTTTGACTAATTATACGTATATATTATTAGGAAGTTTCAGAAATTAAGCGTCGATATTTTTATTTAGTTTTATTTCTCACTCCACATTAATACTTTTGTATTCCACGTCTGGTCGTATCGGCTGCCTCCAACAAAAAGAAGATCGCTCCCTTTTTTCGGACTACTCTAATGCTGTTGGCCGCAGATGGCCTTTACAGCTTCACCGGACGATAGGGGGCGAGTGCAGATGGCACTCCAAACCAAAGGAAGGACTTATGGAGCGGCTAAAGACCAACTCTCGCCTGACGGATACGACTTTAGTCTGAGGGCACCGTTAGGATTTCGAACCTCGGCTCAGGTCGTCGTAATTTCGATCCCTGTTCGAATTGGATGGGGATCGATCGGAAGTGCATTCAGTGAAAGTTTATTTGAAATTACAATGAGACACTTCAATTTTTGTTAATTGTAGAGATACAAATTTATTATTATATACGTCAATGGATATGTTGACCATCTCTCGTTTATAAAAAAATTATTTGAATGTTTTGAATTTGAAACCGGTGGCATTTGAATAATTTGTTAAAATCACGCATGACTGTTTCTTAGCACAACTGTGTTTTTTTATTATTTCAGATATTGCATTTTGTATTTAGTGGCGCTTACCAATTACCTGCACATTACATTATTTCTTGATATTATAGATATTAATATGAATGTTATAATAGTTACTGCATGGTGTGTGTGAAAGACAGACAAACAGCTCTTAAAAAAATACTGAAAATTTATCAAAGTTTTTTTTTATTTACATATTTTGTATATGATCACCAACAAGTAATAATTTAATAGAATAAATTTACACTCAAACACAAAACTAATGTTAACTATAAGAATTTTCTAGAATTAACCTATTTATTTATTCTCATTTTATTTAATTTGTTTTTGTTGTTGACTTACTTTTACTACATGTATTTATTTATTTAAAATATTTACACGCCTGTTTCTTGCTCATTCTTCTTGAGATGAGTCTGCGTTCTGAGTTGAATTAATTTATTAATTCATATAATTCATTTTAATAAAGATTATTTCTATTTCTAATATCAACGAGCTCGAAGTTTACTATGACTATATAATGTATAGTATTATATGTAGTTTACTAATCTTATATATAAAATTCTCGTGTCACAGTTTTCGTTCCCATACTCCTCCGAAACGGCTTGACCGATTCTCATGAAATTTTGTGAGCGTATTGAGTAGGTCTGAGAATCGGCCAACATCCATTTTTATCATCCCCCTAAATGTTAGGGGTAGTTCGGCCCTAAACTTTTTTTTTAAGGCAAAACAACATTTGCTGGGTCAGCTAGTAAGATATATAATTTTAAGTATAGGAGCCAACAGAATATCAGCGTTGCAGATTTATCTCCAACTTTATACTGAGTTGAGTGAATATGCAATTCATATTTGCACATAATGCCAACTCCATTTATTTTATAGACAAATATTACAGAAAAATAGATATACAAATATCTATTTTTCTGTACCTCATATACGCTGTTTGTAATTGGTGAATGAAGATTTCATCTGTCTATCTATCTAATTTACACATCACAGCGTTTGAAATGGGAGTCTGAATTCCAAAGGCACAGATCTCTAATCTAGTTTAGAGTCCAGTCTCCTATAATTTTTTGTTGTTGTTATTATATATTTTATGTTTAAATTTGTGGACACAATAAATAAATATATATTCATTCACATAAATGTAAATTATTCCATAATGTCACAATTTAGACAGTTATTAATGACAGATTTGAGAAAGTGTTACGCAGTTCGAAAGATGCTGGTCCATCTTTCGAACTGCGAAATATTTTCTCAAATCGGTGCAGAATCACTGCGATTCTAGTATTTGAATTCCAAAAACAAATAAAAAAATCCTCAAACACAAAATCACGGCGGGGGTTTATTATGAGGAATTTAAATTCCAGAATCTGTCTTTCTCTCTTTCTTTTAATGTTAGTATAGATAGTTTAATAGAAATGCAGTGCAATACAGTTCAATATTTACATTTGCAGGTCCGATAAAGGATCTAGATCAAGCAGCGGAGAGGTTCATAGCTGAACAGAGAGATGCCCTAGCACGGGCCGCCGCACGGAAGACCGCGCCCAGCCATCCGCCCAGGCGGGACCCGCAGAGGTAAAGTTCTTTATGGTTTCCACACACAGTTTACTGTTCTTATCTTTTATAGCTGACCAGCGCAACTTCGTCTGCGTTTCATTTCCTCACCTGTTGCAATATTTTTCATTGCAGCTCCGCTCCTATTGGTCGTAGCGTAATGTTATATAGCTTAAAGCCTTCCTCGAGAAATGAACTATCCAACACAAAAATAATTTTTCAATTCGAACCTAGTTCTCGAGATTAGCGCGTTCAAACAAACATACAAACAAACAAACTTCAGCTTTATAATGTTAGTATAGATTATAATTAATTGTATTGAATTATTTAAGATAAGTACAGGGCTTTACTTCGGATGGTCACAAGTTTTTAAAAAATGTTTTAAAGTATTTATATGTTGTATCATATCCATCTTTGCTTAGCTTGGGAATAGATGGCACTGTGTGAATTGTTAATTATTATTGTTATTATATTATTAATCCAGCAGTTTGTTCGTATTATATATATAAATCTTTTGCGTTCTCTAAAAGTCCGTTGGGTAATTTTAAAGATTTAAGCATACATAGTGACGGACAGACAGCGACAGCGACTTTGTTTTATACTATGTAATGATACCAAGTACTGTATTACCTGCAATCATCTTGATATAAATTATTACCTGCATAGACTAAGGGAAAAGTAATTTTCCTGGATATGTCAGTGGCATGCACTTTGCTTTGTAAGCTGTGCTTCAGTTGTAAGGTGAAATAAGGTAGTGAAATTACAGGATAGGTACCATGATATCGTAGTCCTAAAAGATGGCAACGCATAAGTATCACTTAATAACATTTCAGACTTTATGGTGATGGAAACTCCAATAACAAAACCAATATAATCCAGCAGTTTGTTCGTCCCACATGACAATTTTTGCGTTCTCTACAACTCCGCCAGTTGATCCCGTCTCGGATGAATATGATGGTTATTTTATTTGCAGATATATAGAGAACACAACCATTGAGATCGAGAACGATCTGGCGGTGTCGGGCAGTGGTGCTGGTGATGGTGGTAGACCTGGCCCTCTAGGAGGCAGACGGAGCAGTGATGATGAGTTACTGCTGCGGCAGGAGGCCTTCATCAGCGCCAACCGCGCCGGCTTGCGCAGGAGGTGATTATGCTTCAATACATGTTTTGTAGAAAAAAAATTATTTTAAAATTCATAGCGCTGACAATATTATCTGATTGCACTAAGAATGAGTGCGTAGCGGTTTCTGTGTTGATTATTGCATGCCTTTTATTTGTTATTGTGTAATTATTTATATAAATAATAGTAAAAATAGTAATACTTTATTTGCTAAATGTAGGTAAACAATAAGATGTTAACAATATGTTGTCGAGATCAGTATATCTTCATAAGAGATGTGTAAAATTTCAATTAGTAGATACAATTTATGTTTAATACTTACATACTTCTTGTGTTGAATTTGTGTTCCGAATGAGTGGTAGAATAAAAATGTGACTATTCAAAAGTGCTTGTATTGATTTGTAATGTTTCCCCCACAGGATGCGGTCTCCGTCCCCGTCCCCCCCGCCGCCGCCGCCGCCCCCGCCGCCGCCCCCGCCGCCCGGCCGCCGCTCCCCCGACCGGCGCCGCCACACGCCGCCCCGGGACGAGGTCAGTGCGCGGCCGTACGCCACCAGTGTGGGGCACCCTTTATAATTACATAGTCTCGTCGTTACATAGACTACGGTGCGGTTTCAGAGGAGCTTCCTCCCGCGTACACTTAGATTGTTGAATTAACTACCTGCCGAGGTGTTCTTGAGAGACTACAGCATGGGGTTTTTCAAGAAGAGTATATTAAGGTTTCTTAAAGGTCGGCAACGCGCACGTGACCCTCCTGCTGTTTCAGGCGACCATAGGCTACGGTAACCGTTTACCATCAGATGGGCCGTATTGCTTGCTACATAGAGTAAAAGAAATCGTATAAACAACACAGATATAATTCACACGACGCCATCTAGTCACAAAAGCAGTGCTTGTGTTGTGGGTACTTAACTGGTACTAGCTAAATCAATTTTTTGTAAATACATAATTATATACATACACAGAAAACACCCAGATAACCCAGAAATATGACCAATACCAACAATCATACTCATCAATAAAAATGTTTGTATAATATCAAAAAGTCAAAGCAATGACCATAAAAGAATATATTTCTGTCTACCTCATTTAGAATAATACTCGTTAAAGTCTTTTATTATTAACCGTTTTTTATTGTTAGGTTTGGACTATTGTCAGGAGCATGAGATCTGTAGCACTGTGACCTACATAGATCTATTATGCTTGCCCTTCTTAAGAACTAATAAAACATTTTATTATGCATAAAAAAAGAAGAAATAATTACAAAAAAGAAAAAAATACGAACAAAAGACGGCCTTATCGCTCTAAGCAATCTAATGTAATCAAAAATATTAATTTATATGACACATGGGACAAACGAGAATGCGGCTCACCTGATGGTAAATGATTACCGCCGCCCATAAGCACCCGCAACACCAGGGGAATTTCAAGTACGTTCTCGGCCAGTTAAAAAGAAATAATTATTAGATGTCAGGTGCATGGACCTGTAGCACTGCGACCTACATAGATCTATTGTGCTCGCCCTTTTCAAAGTACGCTACTTAGACCCGTCAGGAACAAGAATTGGAGGATAGCGATGGTTTTTATCTCCTCAGGATAGTGTATATATTCTAAAGGAGATATTTCCTTTATGCATGAGAGGGCTACAACCACATAGGATGTGTAGTTATGATCTTTTATAGTCCTTAATTAATTACATTAGCTTTTATTATATATATTGTGAAATGTGTTCTGCAGGATAGCGAGTACAGACGACGTCTGCGCGAACAGGAAAATCTGCGGGAAAGGGTACTTCGAGCCAAAGAGGTCAGGCGTAGGAGGAATGCTGTGGCACTACATCGCCAGCTACAGGACAGGTCAGTTCATGAGCTTCTTCTAGACGCTCCCGCAGGAGAGTTGTTCCAGGACAAATCGGTTCATGGGGTCAATCTAGATCCTTCTCTCGCAGGGGAAAGACCGGTCAGTTCATGGGCTACTTCTAGATTCTTCTCTCGCAGGGGATTTGTGCCAGTTCCTGGTCAGTTCTCCCTTTAGGTCCTCTCGCAGAGAAGTTGTGCCAAATACAGGACGTTCCATTTCCCTTTGGGTGAAGCCTTCCATCTTTTCCCAAGATTCTCTGGTTTTGCCCATAGTTAACCAGTGTTTTCCGGGGGGAAGGGGAGTGTTAGTAATGTGGTCTAATTACGCCCATTGCTAGCAATGTTCGGTATCAGGTTGACCTTCACGTGGTTCACCCTGGAAACTCTTAATAAATTCATAGTGAATTTACTATGATGGGCTAACTCACCTGACCTAATGCTCATCCTATCATCCTACACAGGTGTTGTGTCAGCATAAACCGTTAGCGCAGGCAAGTGCACCATTTCATTATTATCCATTAAAAAAAAAAACAGTTTTTCCCCATAGGAAGGAACATTATACAATGCAAATATTATTTTTTTTTTACACAGAGAGCGTGAACGACTCGATAAAGATAAGGAGTTGCCGAAGTTAGACGAAGTTAAAACACACACAGAGAGACCCACAACCACGAGTGTAGAACAGGACAGCAAGCCGGACACCACCAGAGCGTCGCCGGAGAAGACGGTGAAAATGGAGAAGGTCAGAGAGAGGTCGCCGGTGAGGGTCCGGGAGACTGCGGAAGTTAATTCTACCAGTGGTGAGAATTTTTTTAAATCTTAAGACTGGATTATTCAATGTTAAAATGTTTTTCTTTTGTCTGGGACGTGATGATGCGGCTCGAATTAAAAGATGGTATTTGATGATGGTTTTAGCAGATTACGGGGTGTAGATATGATAATTTTCGCTTACTATTTTGAATTTATTGATAAATGTACTATTTGTTACAAATTATGGACGAATGTAATTACGCTACAGTCGCGGTAAAAACAACAGTGTTACACACATACTCCGCTAAAAAAAATATCTATTATTCGCGGAGCAATAAAGGCGAGGAAAAATAAATAAATAAAAAGGATCATTAAAAAAATTGCAAATGTTATGAACCTTCAGTCTATGGAAATAAGGGCGTAACATGAAATAGAAATAATCTTTATTCAAATAAACTCAATATAAGCACTTTTGAATAGTCAAGCTTTTTTATTCTACCGCTCATGCGGAATGCAGATTTATCACAAGAAGAACGAGCAAGAAATTTGTGACTAATATAAAACAATAATAAAAAAATATGGATATATATTACATTTTGTGTACAATAACAAAATGTATGTTGCGTGATCGATTAGATTTTGAAAGTCTGTTCGTTATATGTAGAATGTATGAGTTAAATTGGATGGGTGTGCGCTCCAAATAAAACGCTCTCTTTGTGTTGGATTTTGTCGCTGCTTGTACGCGACAATGGCGAATAGAATGAATTTAAGGACTACCATCAGAAATGAGCGTAGCGGTTTCTATGTTGATTATCGAATGCTTTTTATTTGTTATTGTGTAATTATTTAAAGAAAAAGAAACATCTATTCAAAAGAGCGACACACAAGTTTTGTATTATTTTTTTACGATTTAACATTAAACAAATATAATAATTTATTAACATAGTTTATGAGTCGTTAGTAACACAATGTGTTCACATTCGAGTTAAATAAATAAATAAAAATGTTTCCCGGGTCAGCTAGTGTATATGTAAATGTATTAGTCACATTGAGAATATGTGATACTATGTGAACTAAGAATATGTGATAATAAATGTGTGATGTTTGTGACCAGAGCCTCTGACGCCGCCCGTCCACGCTCGCCACAGTCCTGAGCGTGCACTCACGCCGCCGCTGCCGCCCCCCGCGTCCTCCACGCCCGCCACGCTCACCACACCCGCCACGCTCACCACGCCCGCCACGCTCACCACGCCCACCACGCCGGTCACAACCGCCAGGACCGACTCCGACGACGACCTCGACCTCATACTCGGGGACATCGATGGTATCTTATCAGACGACGATGATACCGGCCGGTTCAAGCAGACCACCAAGTCAGTACCCATATAATAATAATAATAATCTCAGGTCAATTCACACAGCGCCATCTAGACCCAACTTATAATAACAGGGTCTGGCAATAAACATAGTATATATGTATGTGTGTGTCAAATACACGGTAATGTGTGTAATTTTTTAATGATTTCTTGTATAATGAAAAAATATATATACATATATTAGCATTCTGCACTCCTCTATATAAACTACTACCTATACCCGCGACTTCGTCCGCGTGGAATTTAACAAAAAAGTTAATTAATTTTAGTTGTACTGGACAGTACATGGTCATTGCATCATTACTTTTTTTTTTTTAAATAAAAGATGATTTCTTACATAATAGTAGTCTGAGTTACTCCTTATTATATTCGCTACCTGCCAGTGAAGGTCCCGTGAAAATTGGTACAGCCATTTCAGAGATTAGCCGGAACAAACAAACAGACAGACAAAAATTGTAAAAAATGTTATTTTGGTGTATGTACCGTACCTCGGTATCATACCATTATCATCCATTAAAATAACCCGTCACTAACAAGAATTGAAGGATATTCTTAGGAGCGATGAGTTTTTATCTCAGAATGATGTATGTACTCTTCGAAATGATAACATGAGTAAGTGTTGTATGTTTTTTTATGGACGATAATGGAATGTTGCCCCGCCTGCGCTAACGGTTTACGCTGGCGGGGCACCAGTGGAGGATGATAAGATGAGTATGAGGTCAGGTCAGTTAACCCATCGTGGTAAAATCACCATGAATTTATCACGATGGTCAGGTTTACCACGAGGGTTCCCCCTGGAGAACCCTCGTGGTAAACCTGACCCCTGACGTGGAGATCAACCTGACACAGTACATATACACACAATGTGGGTATTAGTCCACATTACTAACAATCCACTTCGCCTCATTGTTGTATGTTTGTCTGGTGCAGGAGTCCTCCGCCGTCTGTGGGCCGCGACCTTCGTGCCCGGCTCCCGCCTCGAACCCAGAACCAGACATCTACCAGGCAGAAGATCGTCTTCACCAGTCGCACAGGTATATGCCGTCTAGGGTTCATTCCCGGGAATTCTCGGGTCGAGAATTCCCGGGAAATCCTTGGGTTCTGTTCCCGGGAAATCAAGCTCGAGAAAAGTCGAGAACTCGAGAAATCAAGTACCTATATAGAAATTAAATTGACGTTTGTTGTATTGCGTGGCGGCACAATAATACAAGATATTAAGGTTTTCTTTCATGTATTTTTTTTTTGTTTTACAGAAACTATTTTTGTTTACAAGTTTAAGGTAGATTTTTTCTAAATAACCAGCCAAAAATGGTGCTGTCATTATAAATATAAGTCTGAATAATATTAGGTCCTAACATATGAAAGTGGTGTTTTGTAAGGGAGTAACCTGAAGTATTTTTTTTTCAAAATATAACATGTTTATTTAATCAAACTATGTACCATTGCTCTTAATGCACTTTTGCCATCTCATAGGTACTTCATTGATCCCTTTACTGAAAAAAACATTTGAACGGGAACATTTGGACATATCAATAAAATCTTTGTACTTTGGACTGCCTCATCGGATTTGAATTTTTTCCCAATCAGTTATCCAAATTTCGAAAAAAATGGTAATCTGTTGGAGCAAGATGCAATTTCAGTCTTAGACATTACAATTGAATCTCTTCTAATTTGGTAAATGTCAGTTGTGCAGTGTGTGGTCTAGCGTTGTCCTGAAGCAGCAGTAGCCTACGGCGATTGACCAGCCTCGGTTGTTTAGCAGCTAGCTTTCCACTATGGTTTCTCAATTGCTGACAACACACATCTGCCGTAATCATCTGGCCAGATTTAAGAAAGCTGAAGTGAACAACACCGGAACTAGTCCACTAAACGCTCGCAAGTAACTTTTTTTGGGTCAATTTTCGCTTGGGGCAGGATTTGGTTGGTTTGCCAGGGTTCAGCCATTGCGATGAGCGTTTCCAATTATAATACAAGATCCACATCATCACAGGTTCGATTTAAAATCCCTTTATTATTATGCCGGTTGACTAATGTAACGCAGCAGTCTACGCGCGTTTGTCGATCGAAACTCGAATTGTCTACTCAATATACATTTTATATTTTCACCCTCCCAATTTGCTACAAGTGGATTAATACAGTTTTGTCACTAACACCGCAACCTGAAACTAACTCGGACGTGGTTTGCGATGGATCTGCTATTATAATTACCAACCTTGGACTCCAGCCGCCCACGGGGATTGTTTTGCAGGTCGAAATTTCCAGAACGAAAACGTTGCAACCAACAATGCATTGTGTTTTCTTTTGCGACACCACCACCATACACATCATTAATCCTTCGAGCCGTTTCTGCAGCATTAGTGCCATGGCGGAACTCGTACTTGTACTTGTAAATGACGCGATATTTTAAGTTTTCCATTTTATAAGCTGAGTGACCCAAAGAAAAAACCAAGCACATGTATTACGGTTTTCGAAAAACAAATGCATGAGTGAATAGCCGTGTAAATTTGAAATTGAAATTTCTAACCAAAGAGGAGATATTTAAGATCAAAGTGGCCAGTACGACAAAACGCTAATTTCATATTTAAGAACCTAATATATTTCAGTATTTAAAAAAAATGGCTTATTCATAATATGTATAATGTTTTTAAATATACCTACTCAATAAAAGTTTTATAATTCATTTTATAGTTAAATTTTATAATTAATATTTAACAAAAAATGCAGTGGTTTTCGTCTCAAATGAAACCACTGAGTTTTTTGACGTTATTGGAACAAAAAGAAACCAAACGTACGTAAATGTAAATTTCTCGACAACCCGAGAAGACCCGAGAAATTAACCTCGAGAATTCTCGAGACCCGAGAAATTGAAAAGCTCGAGAAATCATGAACCCTAATGCCGTCACCTTAAAACTTGAAACTCCTAACCATACCACTCCATAAGCAGTTCCTAAGTATCGCTTAAAAATGAACAACTATTGCCATGCACGCTCGTCATCAAGTAATCGTTTAGTGAGTAAAAGTCGGTACTTTTGTTGCAATGAGGTCCACCGGGACCTCATAGCAACTCTCAATAATAGACTTCACTTATCCAGGTCCCACTCAACCAGGTTTCATTGTAAATGTTTTGTTACAGAAAAGTCACCACCTAGTCGAGCTGCCGCCAGCAGCTCCACTTCTGAAGACACAGAGAACATACAGAAAACAACCAATAAGGTATTTTTAAACTTATTTAATACTAGCTACCCCGCGTTACTTCGTCTGCATCACACTTACGTGACGTTTATCACTATATTTCGCACAATTTACATAATATCTTTTACAATTATAGCCAATGTGTTATTCTGATGTTTAAGCTATATTACTGTAAAGTTTCATCACAATCTGTTCAGTAGTTTTTGCGTGAAATAGTAACAAACATCCGTCCGTACTCACAAACTTTTGCGTTTGTAATATTAGTAAGATGATCATGGATTTTTTTTGCTGCAGGCTAAACAAAAAACGGAAATTAACTCGACGAAAATTAGACAACGAATAACATTTGATAAAAAGGATGTACTTGATAAAAAAGAGGTAAGTTTTTAATCATAAAGATCTCTCCGATCGCTTCCCCGTCCAATTCAATCGAGGATAAAAATTAAGAAGGCCTTCGAAACCCTAACGGTGCCCTCAGACTAAAGTCATATCCGTCAGGCGGGATTTGTTCTTCAGCCGCTCCATAAGTCCTTCCTTTGGTTTGCAGTACCATATGTACTAGCGACTACTATAGACTGGTGAAGCTGTAAAGCGAACAGTGTAAGAGTAGTCCGAATGTTTTGAAAATTTTATTAAGAATCTCTATGAGACCTATAAGAATTTTGATTTGATTTGTATAATGATTTTTTTACAGTCTGCCAAAGAGGAGAAGACACAACCCTTCACAAACCGACGAGTGATCCTCCAAAATAAACCGCAAACCAAAGAAAAGTCTGTATTCTCACGCATAGAAGGCAAAAATGATCCCAGTAAACCCAACCCTGGCATATTCAGCAGGGCCGTCCGCACCGCTATAGGGTCGGAGAAGCCCCGTATAGTTATAAAGAAACAGGAAGAGCCGCAGGTTGAGTATAACTCAGATTCAGATGTAGATGAGGAGAAATATCTGAGCGATGGGAACGTTGCCATGGTAACGAACTTGCCAGATGGCATCACGGATACCAGACTGAAGACATTGGCCGGAAATGATATACAGGTAAACAATAAGCATTATAGGGTTAAGTTGATTGTATGGTTTGATGCTTCATATGTGAATAAGTTCGGACTTAAAAAGATATATGTAACAAGCAGTCCCAGATATTGTAGTTTTCCCATTTAAATTAATATCGGTAATAAATATAGGATTGACCATAAACCTTTATATGTACCCTATATTTTATATTTCATCATCTCAGCCCGGAAGACGTCCACTGCTGGACATAGGCCTCCCCCAAAGATCTCCACGACGATCGGTCTTGCGCTGCTCGCATTTAATGCCTTCCAGAGATCTTGGACGTGGACCAAGTGGATCGTGGACCGACACGATTTATATTTATTTCCCTATAATTTATATAAACTGTCCCTATATTAACCCTATGAATATAGGGTTATATTAACGTACCGAATAATAAAAAAATATATAAATATATTATATCAGATAAATATTTGAATAGGTCAAATGTCAGAAAACTTTAGCTGTATTCTCAAAAACTTGAACTGTGTTTACTCCCATAGTTTCCATTTATTTTAAAACCTCTGTAAGGTAACACGGCCCACGAGAAATGTCACGGAATATTGATGGATTTTTAACTCAACCGTTGGAATTTATTATATTTAGAATCGTTGGTTCTAACTGAAATTACATGTTTAACCTGGGAATTCGTTTTTAATAGACGTACTGGAGGTGTCAGTACGTAAGTAGTGAGAGTCAGTATATAACAGATACTGACTCTCACTAGGAGGTGTCAGTACGTCACAGAACAATATAATTATATATATATATATACATTTTTGATATGAAATATGTTTTCCTTTATTTAAGCAATAACAAGGGAATACACCAAAACTTGTACGAAACGATACGTCCCACCCGTTCTAGGTTCCAAGGCGCAACATGAATTTCAAAAATGTAATAATAATAATAATCTCAGGACAATTTACACAGCGCCATCTAGACCCAAATTAAGTTAGCTAGAGCTTGTGTTATGGGTACTAGATACTGATATAAATACATAGATACATTTGTTTTTCGTAAATACATTCATATTATACATAGAAAATACCCAGACCGATACAATCATACTCAGGAATACAAATGTTTGTGCCGTGCGAGGAATCGAACCCGCGACCATCGGAGGTAAGGCGGTGTGCTAAACCGCTAGACCACCGAGGCCGTCTATTATGTAAGCATATGATCATAGTGCATATTAAAACTATTCAATCTTACTTTTCGTTCATCAGAAAATAATAGACATCTAACTGTCCTTTTCTTTTATCGTGTTAGAAAACCCTTTTGAAAAGACCGCAGGAGGGATTACTAGGGGGTGTGTGTAATTCTTACCCACTAAAAAACTACAATGTGGACCTACGAGCGTTATTACTGAAGTCACTTGTAATGGCATAACCCCGGCTCCGACGGCGTTGGCCTGCCCTGTACATGGTATAGGGCAGGCCCCATCTCCTTTTTATAGGGCAGACCTCATCTCGTTTTTAGGGTAGACTCCATCTCGTTTTTAGGGTAGACCCCATCTCGTTTTTAGGGTAGACCCCATCTCGTTTTTAGGGCAGGATCCATCCTGTTTTTAGGGTAGACCCATCCTGTTTTTAGGGTAGACCCATCTCGTTTTTAGGGCAGGATCCATCCTGTTTTTAGGGTAGACCCATCTCGTTTTTAGGGCAGACCCCATCTCGTTTTTAGGGTAGACCCCATCTCGTTTTTAGGGTAGGATCCATCCTGTTTTTAAGGTAGACCCATCCTGTTTTTAGAGTAGACCCCATCTCGTTTTTAGGGCAGGATCCATCCTGTTTTTAGGGTAGACCCATCTCGTTTTTAGGGCAGACCCCATCTAGTTTTTAAGGCGGGCCCCATCATGTTTTAAGGCGCTCTATTTCGCACTAAATTGGCGTCTAGCAACCCTGATTATTATTATATTATCGCAATTACAGTACATAGTTAAGACCCAAGTTAGATACATCTGTGATACAAATTCTGTGATATATGTATACTAAAAGAATAAAGAAAGAAAGAAAGAAAGAAAAATATTTTATTCAGTGCAATGTAAAAAATACAATATAAACAACAAATGAAAAAAGAGCAAATAAAATGTACATATAATTAAACTTAATTTACCATAATTAAAAATAAACATAAAATAATCATTTTATACATCCAAAAATGCACTGAAATGGCTCCACTCAGCTATAATGTAAAATAATATTATAATAGAATATAAAATATTCAAATAATTTTTGTGAATAGTCATACTTATTTTATTAATCTACCACTTATTCGGAAAGATGTCTTATAACAAGAAAACGAACAAGAGACTTGCGTGTTGCTCTTTTAAATAATCGTTGTAACTTTACATTTTTAAGTCGAAACGTGAGTACAAACCACCAACTAGTACTAAATAAGTTTTAGTGTATTTTTTATTAGGTTTATCTATAATTGCAAATAATATTATTTATTCATTTAATTCGGATATTATGTTAGTAAATTACAATTTTATTCATTCAATTCATATATTTATGTCTATTTCCACGTCCAGAAGCACTGCTGCGCAGCAGTGTAGCGATGTCCAGTGTCTCCTGGAGCGGACAATCTGATATATTTAATATGGTGTTTTTTATGAGCTCCCCACCCCGTCACGACATATGCGGAGCGGAGACCTAGTTGGTACTGTAATTATTAATATAAAATGTAAATTAAATTAAAAAAAATATTTTCAGTGTACCAAATAAACAATTTTCTTTCTTTCTTCTTTCTATATTGCCTCGAATATTGCGCGGACGAAGCATTTTAATGTCCCATTGTCTTGTATAACATAATGGAGCTTCTAATGAAACTCAGATTTATATGTTTAAGTATGTATTTTAATTTCGACAACGTTTTACAAATTAAGTTAGTACAAAAGAAGTGAACTCAATAATTGACGAACGATAAGAAAAAAAATTAAAATTATGCAGGTATACAAAAAACAAGTGCATATGCAATGCTCTAAAAATATAATAAAAAACACGTTTGAAGCATCAAACATAGTGTTGTGTATTTATACAGCACTGAATACACGTCTGTGATATAAATTGTGTGATATATTTATATTGTATTTATATATATAATGTATATGTCTATTTTTATGGTTATTAACTCATTCACTGCCATTGTAGGTTGTAACAACTACAAGGCGTTTTATGTTTGTTTTGTAACTTAAATTAATATACATGTAATTAATTGTATTATATGTAACTAGCTACTCGCCCCGGCTTCACTCGGATGTACATGTTATATATATATATGTATAAACCTTCCTCTAGAATCACTCTATCTATTAAAAAAATGCTTCAAAATGCGCTGCGTAGTTTTAAAAATTTAAGCATAAATAGGGACAGACAGTCAGCGACAGCGACTTTGTTTTATACCATGTAATGATAATGTTACCAATGGCAGTAGTTATTAATTTAATTATTACAATAAAACGTTGTGTTTGATAAGTCATAGGTATCGTGTATCACGTCGATCGTTTGTTATTCGATTTTTTTATATTTATTTATAACTCGCTGTACCTGCTACTTCATCTGCGTGGAATTTAACTTTATCTTTCTAAAATAAAAGTAGCCTAAGTTACTCCTTATTACATCAGCTACCTGCCAAAAAAGTCCCCTCAAAATCGGTACAGCCATTTCAGAGATTAGTCGGAACAAACATCCAGACAGACAGACAAAAATTGTAAAAAACGTTTATTTTGGTGTATGTACCGTATTTATATTCATATGCATGTAGTAAAAAACGGTTATTTCAATATTACAAACAGACACTCCAATTTTATTTATATGTATAGATGTGGGCCATTAGTTGCCTGAAATAAATAAATAAATAAATATTAATCTATGATGGCAATGGATGTGTTAATAATAATTTTATAGTAATTTTCTATGGCAGAAAGTATTTTGATGAATTTTCTATTCTAATTGTTCACATATTATATTAATAATGAACTTTATTTATTAGACACAAGGTTCATTATGATATTACGTATAGTTTCTTTAAGTACAAAAACAGCGTGACTTCTTGTCTTTCGAGTTTGAAACCTTAACTAAGTGATCTGTACTACAGGAAATTAATATTATAAGTAATGTTTTTTTTATTATAACAAGCGTCTGTTGTAGAATGTATTTTTTTTATTGTGTACATAATATACAAGTGTTGAATTTGTACAGTTTGAAAATTGTACTGAATCTCAATAATGTACAGTATATGTTATATATATTATGAAATTAAGCCTAAATACTATGATATATAACATAAATAGAATGTATCCGTATCCGAAATCAGTTTAGTGAATTATTTTCACATAACAATTACACAATTGACACGAAAATTACAAATATAATGCTATCTCTTTCGCACTGTAGCGTTTATTGAAAGCTGAAATGAAATTAAAAATGAAAATGTGTTTTCGGAATAGGTTTTCACATAAAACTATTGGTTTTTTTGTAAGGTAATACATAATAAGTTTATTGTGTAGAAGATAATTTTAAAGGAGGGACATCTACCCTCCCCTACGCTTAACAGCAGTATTCCTCTATTGTCAATGTTTTATATAAGGGAAATATGAAATTGTCCAAATCAAAGGCAAAATTGTGTATTCATTGAAGACATCATTTGCCTAAGGAAATATTAAATGTTCTAAATCAAAGACAAAATTATGTATACATACAGAACACCTTTCGCCTGCTTATGCGACATATAAACATCATTGCAAAATTACGAACAAATTGTCTTATAATATTTAATCAACTATTTGTATTAAGTTTATTAATTATTTGAAATGAAATGCAAATTAACGTTTATTTGCGAAGAATGGTTAAGGAATCGTTATATTATATAGTTCAACACATTCCGCCTTATGTAAAGGCATGTTTGATATTAATGATTATGCTTCTGTAAATGGTTACATAATTCTAGATAATATATTAAATTATACAATTTAAAAATATTATATATTACTGGTTAGTATTATATGTCAATATAATTCTTATTTTTATATCAAAATACTAATATAATCCAATTCATAAATCAATTTACCTAAATAAAAGCTAAATGTGAAAATTAACATTTATTATGTTCTTGTAATGTTGCTTATTACGATTGTATGTGTTACAATGGTCAATACATTATGTATCAAATGACACACACACATATATTTTTATGTATACATTCTATATTTATTTACATTATCTTAATATTTAATATTACGGTGTATTTAAGGTTTACGAAACGTTATATATAAGTTAATATATGCGCATGGTATTGAATATATTTTTTTACATGGAACCATGCAATTTCAATGTGATAAAACTAGTCAATGATTGTAACATTAAATATAATGTATACAATTATATATTACATTTAATTTAATTAAGTCTCTATTTACACATTACATAAAGTGTATATTTAAGCGATTATAACTCCTATTTTTAATTGCGCTCAATATAATATTACATAATGAGAAAATTGTATGTATTTGTGAGAATTTCTCATGTTGAGATTGTATGTATCTTAAACCAAAAACTGCTAAGTAGATGAATGACATCATTTTCTTGTGTGTACAAGTAATTTTTCTTTATACTACTTTAGTATAGGTTGGTCTGGTAAAGGACCAGAAAATGCTGTGGAAAAAACGTGTTCTGATGTTAAATTTTAGTCTTTAATTAACTAAATAAAGAGATTTTTATCTACTTTTCAGTTTCTGTAATTAACTAATAAACCTACATACATATTTAATATATGTTATATTTATTATTAAGCGGAATACTTCTTGTTGCTAAGTTTATATTGTTTAATATTAATTAGTACTAAGTTTAAATAAGTAATGAGGAATGAAACCCCCGGATTAATGTTCCAGAGCTTAAGTTTGGACAAAGCGGAACGCAGCGCCATAATAACGTTTAAAACGTCGACAGCGGCGGAGGGATTCAAGAGGAAATTTAACAACAAAATGGTCTCCAAAAGTAAATTGACCGTCGTTGTACGCTAACTTCGAATGTAACCTTTTAATGTAGCATTTTGTGTGTATTTGTAACCTTTTCTCAGATTGTAATACACATATTACTCACAATGTAACGTCTTTGTTATTCAACTCGAATTGTAATATTCGCTTATACTTTATTAACTATATTGTTGTTTCTATGTAGTGTATTTATGACCATAAAAGTTGTGAAAACATAAAAATTTATCTTCTATATTATATAGGCATACATATAATAGTGCAAATAAATATGTGATACGCCTGCTGTTGACTAAATTAATTGTATTAGGATTACAATTTTTGAAAATTAAATTGTAATCCATTTGTTTACTACAATTTCATTGCATTTAGACTACGAATAATAATGGTAGAAACTCGTTCTTATATTCAATCAAGTTTCTATATTGTTCAATAAGATGTAAGAATATTAGCCGTAGCCCCGTAGCACCTTGTTATTATAAATATTTAATATTCAAATCAGAAATGTACCAATTCATCACACGAAAGCAATATACTGTACAAAACTATAGCGTATACACTTTTGTAACAACCTATTTGTAATCACAAGTAACTGTATAACTATTTGATATAATTGAAATTAAGTTGAACATTTAATATTGATTGTTAACAATATGGAAATGGCAGTTTTATTTCGAATTTGGTGTCATGTTTTTGTTTTTTTATTAGTCTTTGTGATGTAGCAAAAGTAACGATTTTGTAATATTCGTGTTGGTATTACATTACAAGTTAAGAAAATGACTTATATGTTTTGATAGAGTTCACGAAAATTCTTGTAATTGAACATAAGTAGACGATGATATATTATACTTATTTAAATTAAAAATCACACGCTTTTTGACACATTTTCATATATAATAATAATATAGAAATGATGTAATATTACATCTCTTGTAATTTGTTATATATGTAACATTTCTGTTATGTAAACTTTAAGAGTGACATTTTGCACGAATTTTTCGTCATGACATTTTTTTTATTTAAATTATGTTTTGTAGAAATTGTTTGACCATTTTTAAATTTAAATTTCTATTAATACAATTGTATTTATAAAAGAAATGTAGAAAATAGTCCATAATCTTCACCTGAGAGAATTTTAACTTAGTGTAAGTTAATAACTTTAATTTGAAACCAACCAAATTATCTTGAATTGACTTGTGGTAAACCTTAAGTAGTTCTTGTTGGAATTTATACAATAACATCATATATAATAATAAAAATGACCTACTTGTATAAAATTATGAACAGCAAAGTCTTGTCCTATTTGTAGAAGCGAGATACAGTAGGGATGCTTAGAGCAACTAACTTGTAGCCTACTTGTGGGAGCAAGAAACTAGTGTAGGTACTACTTGTAGGACCACAACGAAAATTTCCTTAAATTTTCTCATTTGAAATATCTAAATTTTAATATACCACTAGTGGTAACGTAAATAAGTGGTAGATCTGATGTTAAGCTGCTACCGTAGCCTATAATTTGCAGATGTTAACGTTAAGATCATTAAAAAATGTTGTGGTAAATGTAGTTTTTGAAAAACTGATGGTATTTTTTTTAAATGTTAATTATAGCTTGAAAATTGTTTCCGGTGTTTATATTAGTTATATAAATAAATAATGTACGTATGTAGTACAAAAAGTACTGTACATTTGGCGGACTTAACACCATCGCGTATTTTCTACCAGTCAACCATAGATAAAGCAGAGGATAATTGCTGTCTGAGTGTGAGTCTGTGCAAATATAATAAATAGAAATACTAGGCATATAAAAAGAAATAAATACATAATATAGATACTTACATACATACCAAAGAACTACAGAAAATAAAAAAAAGATATTTTTTTTATTCTATAGTTCGACTCGTGATTCGTTATATAAGTATATAGAGCTATAAGTGATGCATACAGTAGCTTTTATAGGCTATTTTTTCCAAAATGTATTTTATTTTGCGTTAACTCCTGTTCTGTCAGACATCAATAGGCTACAGTAAATGTTTACCATCAGATCAAACATACGTTATAACTAAAAAAAATAAAATATAGGAAAATCGATTTTCCTAAAATTAACTATAAAATGCAAATTATGGATAATCTGTATCTGTATATATGTTTGTTTGCAATTATTGTAGTATAGAAAAAAGTATCATTTTAATTGAAACTTTAAATTTCTTTGAATGACGTTACACGTTCTATCTATATGATAATATAATAGGGTCCTATTTAAGAACCAATGAACAATCTAAAATATTATGTTCCTTTATATAAGTGAAATAAAATTTAGTTCACATTTTTTTTCTATTATTATAATAGATTATGTTTTATAAGATTTAGCAATTAGTTTTTTTATTTCTTTGGTCTGGTCCTAATTAAATTTATGTAAGGGAAATATTTGTTTGTTATACTTGCCAATTCTAATATATTAGATGTTTTCAGTTCTTATAGACGCTATACAGAGTTTTTGTAGTCAAGGAAAGCCAGGTAGAATGCTCTTACACCGAGAAACGATAAGTGGGCTATTGGAAATAAATTTGGAACTTTGCAATACTAAATTCTAACAGGGTAGTTAGTTGTGTGAAGTTTTGAAAAAATATTTTACGTTCCCTCATTTGGTTCTTTGTCAAAGTTGTTTTATGAAAGTTGACATTGGTTTTCGTCATTGTGTACCTTCTACGATCAAACTAGTCCTCAAAAGGGACTTGGAGAAGTAGAACATGTGTTTTATAACAAAATGTATGTATGTATAACGATGATATTTTTGTTTTATTTAATTAAAATTAAATATTGTTATTTACAACTTACAATATCTCGTTTGTCATAGACTTTCATTGGTCTATTTATTTCTATTACATTGATTGATTCATACATTTGTAGTGTGAAGGTATTATATGTTTAAATATGGTGTAACATTACAATAATGTGTTGTAACATTCTCATAAATGTATGGTAATGCCTACTCGAAATGACAATAAAACTATAGTTAAACGTGTTTTGCCTTGAATAATTTTATGGTAAATAAAGGTAAAATACCTTTATTTACCATAAAATTGTTAATGCAGTGATAACAAATGTTCAAAATTTATTTTCAGATTTCTGACTTTCTTTCTAGGTTTAAGAGGTTCTGTTTTATAAGTTGGTTAACCGGGTTTTACCTTGAGATTTAATTTACAATTAATTTTAGTTATTTAATATGTGTAAGAGAAAATAACTGTAGCTCATTGGACCAGATCGTTATTTTTAATAAATGTAATAATTTTTCTTTAACATGTATAGTTTATAACTTGAATAATATTTGTTAGAGCATTTATACGAAAGACTTATGTAGTAATAATAGACAGACGAAGAAAATATGCTACAGATAAAAAAATATAATATTCTCCATTAAATAAAATCATTTAATTGTGGAATGTTATTCTTTTGAGTTATATTCACATTTGAGAAAATATTTTCGATCAATAATACTAACTATATAATGATATGATAACAATTTTTAATATTATCAAGATTTACTATGTAGTTTGCTGCCGTTTAGTTATTTCATTCTAAGGTGTGTTACAGAGTAAGACATGGCAGAGAAATTATAAGGTACAACAATATCTTAGCCTGCAGGAATGACAACTCATTAGTGGGTATTACAGGTGTTATGTGAATCTTTACGGATCTCAAAGGGCACTCACGCCAAATCCAAGGACTTATGGAGCTACAGAAGGGTAATTTTTGCCTGATGGATGTCTCCAGTGATCGCTTGGGGTTCGGATCTCAGCTCAGGTCGTTGTAATCTATTCTATCCCCACTAGAATGTGACAGGGGTTGAAGTGGGCTGTATTCTACTACTGTATTACAGTTGCTAGTGTGTATATAAAGTATCAGCTACTGAAATGCAAGTTTTGCCTGATGGATGTCTTCAGTGATCGCTTGGGGTTCGGATCTCGGCTCAGGTCGTTGTAATCTATACTATCCCCACTAGAATGTGACAGAAGATAGAGTGGGCTGTATTCGTTTTATATGTATATTAGCAACACGTTTTATATGTATATAGATACAAGCAACTCATCCCGATTTGCTTGTATCTATATAACGTGTAATTCTGAAAGGCTAATTTCAGTAGTCTCCTCCAACGGGCATAAAAAACATATTAATTTTAACTTTTTAATTATTGAAATGATACTATATTTTAAATTACCTAACTATAGAAAACAGGTGACACCGTTCGATGCTAAAACTATGTAATATTATCTTATCTGTGCTAGAAGTAATGCTCTCAGAATCAGTCAGAATCATCAGTCTCAGAATTAACGCAAACCACAATTGCCCCAATATACCGTTTAACAGATTTAATATAAAATTAACAGTATTGCAATTAAAACTGTCCAGTTATTATATTGAAATTGTGACATTGAGGCTTCTTTCATACTCGGCGCGTATAAATTCTGCTCCTCAGCAGTTTTATTAGAGCTGTGCACTGCATATGTAACATGCTTCAATCAGACCTCCGATTTTTGTACATAAAATATTAGGAAATGTTTTGTAGTTGTTTGTCGGATGTAGTTTTTTTTTAGTAGAAAATATTGGTGGCTGTTTTAGTGGAAAATAGTGGAGGATGAACATGAAGTCAGTCAGTCAGGTCAGAGGGAATTTATCACGATGGTTTCCAGGAGAACCGCATGGAGGTAAACCTGACGTGGTATATTGGTAGCAATGGAATCGTAAGTCCACATCGCTAACTTCCCCCCAGTTACTCATTCATAACATAGCGTTCTATCTAATATATAAAATTATCGTGTTACAGGTTTCGTGTTTATACTCCTCTGAAACGGCTTGACTGATTTCGATGAAATTTTATATCTATATTCAGTAGGTCTGAGAATAGGTTTATAACTAATTTTCGTACCCCTAAGTATTAAGGGTGGCTCACGCCAAAATTATTCAAAACAAAATTATTTTTTTTATTTTAATTTATTAAAATACATACAACCCTAAATTTTCACCCTTCTATCATCAACCCCTATTTTTTAATAGCTATTTTAATTGATATAGCAAAACGTTTGCGGAGTCAACTAGTAGTTATATAAAAACAGATGTAGTTCATAACATACCGTTATGGGTTCTGTTTTATTAAATTAGTTTTTTTTTTCATAAATACAATAAATTGATTCAATCATGTTTTACATATAAATATATTATATATTCCAATAAATTACTGTAAAATATTTAGTGTTATTGATCGAAATATTTAAAATCGAAGAATCGATCCTTTTTTTTTTGTTATATATACGTTAGTTTTAAGATGTTTATAGTATCACGTAAACTACGTGTGTGTTTTTTGTGTATCTAGACTAGATAACAATATAGAAATGCAAGAATACGTTTTGTTTGTATTTGAACCGAGATCTCCAATAAATTTATTATTGAAATTGCGTACGAGCTATATCATTTTGTACCCTGTATATATTAATTTTGTGTATGTTAAAATTAAAATATCTGACATTTCTCTGTGGTTGTATAAACCGGGAATCGAATTGGGAGTTCAAATTTAATTAACAATTATGTTTTTATCTCAATTCGTAATCCCTGAATGTTTCTTTTGTAAAAATTATATACAATCACATGTGAGATGGTAAAGATTTTTACTTTTCTGTGATATATAAAATTTGCGTGAGATATAATTTGTTTTATATCCAACGCATATGTATAAGACTGATTAAATAAAACATCCAGTAATAAATCATCGTTTTATTTCATCCTTACATACAATTAAAAAATATTAAAAATATACAGGTTATGGTAAAAAAATAGAATGAAAATTTTTAATTCATTATTCTAACAATACACTGGGTCAAATTATAATCTATATGATACTAGTTCTTGTTCGCGGCTTTGTATGAGTGGTGTCAATCATATATTCACTCAAAATGCATTTCAAAATTTTAAAAAAATCATACTTTACATACATACAGATAACAATCTGTACTTCATTACATGCTCATATTTCTAAAAGATCCAATTGAATTGAATTGAATCGATAAAGATATAATTTTTTTTTAAATAGAGTCAACCCTTTTTCATGTTAAATGATGATAATCAAATAATAATTTTAAAAACATAAATAAATAATTACACATTTGATATTACATGCTGATATTTCTAGAAGATCCTGTTATAAAAAAAATAATAATGTAACTCCCACTTTACCCATGTTAAATGATGTTGTAATATATGTTACATTATCAAATAATAATGGGAATTAAATATATAAAAAAATCATCACATATTTGATATCTGTATTTTATTACATGCTGATAGTTCTAGAAGATCCTGATATAAAAAAAATTGATAGTGTAACTCCCACTTTACCCATGTTAAATGATGTCGTATAGAATATTACATTATCAAATAATCATTAACTTAGTGTAATTAATATTAAATAATTTATTATTCCTAATGGACGCTCCATAATTAATGGATTAAATTTTTTTTTTAAATAAATCATATTTCTAATTCATAATGTTCATAAATTAATGACGTCCGATATTAAATATAATAAAAAATACGGTAAGTACTTACATAATACTATTTTAAAATGGACCAAATAATGTTTTAATAAATTAATTATATGACTAATTCTTAATGTTATTAAATTATTAATGTAAATATTATATAATCAAAAATACGTTAAGTAAATAGAATAAATACTATTATTATTTGTTAAATAAAGTTTAGCAGCCTCATAAAAAATTAAAATATGAACGAACGAACGAATCTTCATTATATTTGTCTCTTTCTAATGAAGAATGTACTGAGAGGTATAAAATTTTAATAGGTACATTTGTGTTACAGACAATAATAATACAAAACCTATTAAGATAATTATCTACCACATCGCCTTACTTCAACGATCGCGAGTTTGATTCCCTGCACAGTACATTCATTTGTATTCATGAGTATGATTGATTGTATGGGCGTTTTGTATGTATATTATTTATAAAAATCAAATGTATTTATGTATTTATATCAGTTGTCTAGTTGTGTTATGAGTAACACAAGCTTTAGCTAGCTTAACTTGGGTCTAGATGGCGCTGTGTGAACTGTCCTGTGGTTATTACATATTATTAAGTACATAGTCACATATTTTTTTTAATTTATCATCCTTTACGAATGCAATCTTATCTTGAATTGATAATAAGAAACACGGGTTCCAATGATGATGAAGTGATAATAAATGTGATATCACGAAATGGGGTAATCAGAGGTATTGTCAATTATACACATAATGACGCCTACATATGACATGTCGACATCTTTCTGGGGTATATATTTTTTTACTTTTATTGTAATTTTTTATCTGTGTACAATACAGAGTTATTATTATTATTATGTTTGTATTCAACATAGCAGGTGGTGAGCTACCTACACTGGGATTACTGTTTGGTTTTGGTATTAGTGATGTTTCACTTTTAGGTTTTTTTTTATTTTATTGTATTTTACTAAACATTGATGAATTTTAAACATCCTACCTCCCTTCTTTCTTTCTCTACCTTTCTATATTAATACAAAGAATATTACAAAGTTCTGTACGGTAATACACTAAAACGTGATTTTAACCATCAGACTTAACTGTTAGGTATAATGTTAATAATTCAGTAGGTAGTCTTATCAGTAAAAATATAGGTACATAGCACTTCTTTTATTTAATACAAAACAAACATCAAATTATACAAAATAAACGGGCTGTATGGGCTGAGTCCTTTTGCCTTTCCCTATAAAGGGAAACACCGAACCAAAAACAAAAATATAAAATAAACTTGTTACTTTAAAAGGTCGTCAAAATATTTATTTTTAGTCTCATGATTACGATACTGAGAATTTTATTCTCGGGATCCTCGTCAAAAATAACATTTTGACATACAATTTTGTGATGATAAGTAGCTATAATTTGTATACGTAAGGTACGTTCGTGTCGACGCCTTAAGAACTCATCTGAATTGTGTATCCTCTTGTTAACAATTCACTTTTAATTCAAACAGGATTTGTTATTTGACAGTTTAGCGCTTATGTATTTGACAGTTTCAGTTGCTAACCAATGTCTTACACGTGAGAATTGTTAACAAATGACATTTTAGAGATTATAGTCTATATAATATAACGCGTCCAGTAGCGGTGGTCAGGATTCCGCACGGACAGGTCTCACACATGCTAATAGTATCGAAATTAAATAAAATTATACAAATCCATTAATAAAATGTTGCGCAAAACAACATCTAATTCATATCATTCAACATCAGTCCACTGCTGGACATAGGTCTTCCCCAAGGAACAGAACTGGGCCCGATCTTCAACTCCTCTCTTTCAGTTATTATCCGCAACCCTACGTATATAGCTCTACCTAGCTGCAAGGCGTCATAAAAAACGTACCTATTCTTACATATACATTAAAATATATAGTTATTTCTAAACGTCATAAAGTTTGCGAAATTAAAATACTTGGGCATAGCTTCGAGGATCATCTCGAACTGAGCGGTGTAGTCTTCAGGATGTTGTATTTTGTGGGCGTGGTGAGATACATCTACTAATGGTTGGTTCTGTTGCGATAACGGCACCTGTACATCAGATAATAGAGTCATCATCATCTGCTTCTTCCTTATCCCATTTATTTGTGGTCGGCGTAATATGGTTTTCTCTTCCATTCATCTCTGTTCGTAGTCATCTAGTTATTTACTCCCTTTCTTACCATATCTTTCACACAGTCTATCCATCTTATCCATTATTATAATACTAGCTTTTACCTGCGGCTTTGCTTGCATTAAATCTATTAAATAATTTCATTACTGGATGCTAGATGGCGGTGAAGTAGCAAAATGTTGATAATTTTTTTTTATTGTATAGAATGGAGTATAGTGAGATGACTGCGAACAGGAAAGAATGGAAGAGAAAATGTATATTTATGTTAATAACAACATGTCAACATTTTTGCAAATGTCTAACCATGTGTTTATGAAAGAAATTAATTAATTAAAAAAATATACTTACAATGAGTGTGAGATTGAAGGAGAGCTGATCGAGGGTGCCCTTGTAGGTGGCTTCCGAGTGCACCATTACGTAGTATGGTCTGCCGGCGTGCTGGACAGCAGGTGGCAGCTGCGGAGACAGGGTCCAGGACTTCAGCTGGACACCAACATGGGGCCACACGGTCACCATATTGTGGGGCGCGGCTGTAGATTCAAAGCCGGTTATTAACGATTGTAATCAAGCGGTTAAAAATGTTTTTTTCGTTATTAACGGTTATTTAACCGAATATAGGATTTCTTTTCTGTGATATCAGCTCTTCTATTTGAATCAATACAATATTATAAAAATACATCTCACCTATCATCCTCTTTCTTTATATCTATAACCAAATAATTTCATCACAGTAGTCCAACTGACCACATGCTCATCTTATCATCCTCCAATGGTGGAGCATAAACCATTAACGGAGACGAGTGAATCATTCCACTATCATCGTTCCAAAAATATACAGTATAAGGAGATTGTTAATAATGAGGCTTATGACCCTGTAACAATGTCAGATTGATCTCCACGCAGTTCCCCTGGAAACCAGCCTGATGAATTTCACGATGTGCTAACTGACCTGACCACATGCTCATCTCATCATCCTCCACTGGTGCCCCGCCAGTTCATCATTCCATTATTAAAAAATATGATAATATAATTCGCCAGAGAACTAAGGTCACGGATATAGCTCTTCGTAATTGTAAGTTGAAGCGGCAGTGGGCTGGTCATATCTATCAGAACCGATGCTCGCTGGAGTAGACGTGTTCTAGAGTGGAGACCGCGAATTAGCAAACGTAGTGTAGGACGCCCTGCAGCTAGGTGGAGCGACGACATACGTAGGGTTGCGGGTAATGACTGTAAGAGAAGGGCTGAAGATCGGGCCCAGTTGTGTGCCTTGGGAGACGCACATGATGATGATGATGATGATGATGAAAAAATATAATAGAGACCTGTCATGACAAGTTCCAGCGTGCAGGTCTCCCCGATGCAGGAGCGTCCCCTGCGGACAATACCCGCAGTGGGGGAGAACGGGGCCGGACCAGATGTGTACAGGAACAGACCGTCCTTCCTGCAAAATAACACACCAATAAACTTACTACCACTACTTTGAAATTATGTCATTTTTTTATTCTACCATTAGAGCAGCTGGTAACCCCACGTTCATGGTCCCCCCATGAACGTGGGGTTACCAGCTGCTTGCCAGGGGATTGTTAGTAATGTGGGTTAATAACCCCATTGTTAGCAATGTACCATCTCAGGTTGACCTCGACGCAGGACCTCCCCCCTGGAAAACATCGTGATAAATTACTGGTGAATTTACCACGATGGGCTAACTGACCTGACCTCATGTTCATCTTATCATCCTCCACTGGTACTCCGCCAGCGTAAACCGTTAGCGCAGGCGGGTGCACCATTCCATTATCATCCATAAAAAAAAAACTTCATTCCATTTTCTTTCCACACACGCGGAAGTAGCCTCTACGTGTTTATTCTACAAGTATTGTCATTTGTACTCTGTGTGATGAGTATTTGTTTCTATGTCAGTAGTTAGTCTGTGCCGGAGAGATTGTACAATAAATGTAATATTAATACTATAGCTCAAAAATAACAGTGTTACAAATTCAAGCACAGAGTAATATTCCAAACTCTAGGTATAATAAAAAAAACAACCGAGTCAAATACATACTATAGCTAAAGAATAACAATGCTACAGATCTAAGCACAGAGTAATATCTTGGAATATTACTCTGTGGTGGTGTGTGGAGGACCACGGTGGCCTAGCGGTCTAGCACACCGCTTTCCGTCCGATGGTCGCGGGTTCGACTTCTCGCACGGCACAAACATTTGTATTCATGAGTATGATTGTTTGTATCGGTCTGGGTGTTTTCTATGTATAATATGTATGTATCTAGTACACATAATACAAGCTCTAGCTAGGTTAACTTGGGTCTAGATGGCTCTGTGTGAATTATCCTGAGATTATTATTATTATTATTATTTTAGTTTTTACTAGCTACACGCCTCGGCTTCGCACGGGTATATTTGTATCAATTATCTAGTACCCATAACACAAGCTTTAGCTAGCTTAACTTGGGTCTAGATGGCGCTGTGTGAATTGTCCTGACATTATTATTATTATTACTCTGTGCTTAGACCCTATAATAAAAAAACAACCGATATAAAATACTTACAGATATTGTCCAAACGAGACCCGATACAATGGCAGATTGCAGAACAGATAGGTCTCGCAGTCTTCAGTGAAGTCGGTCCGCGAGTGTAGATTGATGCCGTGGTTGCTGAGCGCCGGCAGCACGCGCTGGGTGCTGTAGGGATCGTGCTTGGTGACCAGCACTCCAGTGGTGGTTTCTGTCACGACACCATTTATGTCATGGCTTTTAATTTCTGTGTGCTGCAAATTAATAATAAATTATTAAACATGCCGTATTGTAAGGAGATTTCTTTCATCACATGCATCATCCTTATATAACTTTTAAACTCATCCACGCTTGAGTAAGACCCGCGTGTTTGAACGTATTACCCCCGTAAAAATTCAAATTAGAATAGAATAGAATAACATTTATTACATCACACATCACAACACAATAAAAATGATGCTGATAGCTGCATATAAATTATTATATAAGATAAACGTAAATAAAAAACAATTCATTAAATTAGAGATGAAATCATTATATACAAAATAATAATAATAATAAACCAATACTAAGTAATAATAATAAAGTAAAATGCATTTCCTATCCACCACTGCGGAGCATCGCCACCGCGTCACTGTGTACTGATGTGTGTGTAAGGGGCCCAAATTCAAAAATCATTTATTTATGTAGGACATTTTAGCCGCTTATGAACGTAAAATTTTTGATATTATATTTTTTTCCTACCGTCCAGTTCGGTATGTAGATCCAATTGAGAAGAACTGGCAAGAAACTCAATTGAATTACTTTTTTTTTAAAAGCCAGTTTATTTACAATGTATATTTATATAGGTGCCTATGTCTAACATTAAAAAGAAGATATATAAAATATATCTTAAAATATATATAAATAATAATAACCCTGACCAATTAAGACAGCGCCATCTAGTCCCAAGCTAAGCAAAAATCTACCTTCAATCAAATAAAAAATAATTTATTAATGTAGGACATTTTAGACACTTATGAACATCAATTTTTTTGTATATTTTTCCCCTACCGTCCAGTTCAGTATACAGATTCAATTGAGAAGAACTGGCAAGTAACTTAATTGGATTGTTTTTATATTCATATGCATGTAGTAAAAAACGGTTATTTCAATATTACAAACAGACACTCTAATTTTATTTATATGTATAGACGACGACTACCTCGATGGTCTAGCGGTCTAGCATACCGCTTTACGTCCGATGGTCGCGGGTTCGATTCCTCGCACGGCACAAACATTTGTATTTATGAGTATGATTGTTTATGTCGGTCTGGGTGTTTTCTACGTATAATATGTATGTATTTACGAAAAAAAAAATTATGTATGTATTTGTATCTTCTGTCTGAATAGTCTTGAGATAAAAAAAAAAGATACTTACAAACCAGTAGTGCCTCTGCGTGGAGGGACCTTCGTCGTTATACGGGCTGAATGGTATGAACATCAACACTATGCAGATCACAGATAGAAAACCTGCCGTCAACCACAGACGCCTATGCGAGAACAGCAGTTCGATTCCGGCCTGGGAACAAAATATTGATGATTTCATTAAAACATTATGCTGAGTTATGGTTCACATTGATATGTGCTTATTATTGTTTTTACATCATTGTTGTTATATACGAGTCAATAAATTCATTTGTGGTTTAAAAAGAATAGTTTTTTTTAAATTGAAGCACTTTTGAATCATATTTTATATTCTGCTCCTCATTTGGATAAGAAGAACGAGCAACAAAATTGTTTTCTGTTCTGTTCTATACCACTCCACTCTATTCTATATTACTCTACTCTATTCTAGGCCACTTCATTCCACTCCACTCCACAGTATTCCACTCCAATCCATTCCTCCACTTTATTTTACTCCATTATTTTCTG
This sequence comes from Achroia grisella, assembly GCF_030625045.1. Classification (NCBI taxonomy): domain Eukaryota; kingdom Metazoa; phylum Arthropoda; class Insecta; order Lepidoptera; family Pyralidae; genus Achroia; species Achroia grisella. The sequence continues at coordinate 878,779 of NW_026712988.1, forward strand.
TTCTAGTTCATTCTACTTTACTACATTCCAGTCCACTCTACTGTACTCCTATTCTATTCCACTTTCACGTTTCGAATTGTATAATGTGAACTTACAAGAATTGTTTAAAAGAGCAACACACAAGTTTCTTGCTCATTCTTCTTGTGATGAGACAGCTTTCCGAATGAGCGGTAAATTAAAAAAATACATTGTCATGACTGTTCAAAAGTTCTTAAATAAACTTTATTTGAATAAATGATTTTCTATTCTATTCTATTTTATTCCACTTCACTCCACTGTATTGTATAGTACAGACCACTATGGAACAGGTGAGTGCTGCTAGCGCTACGTTGACTGCTGCCACCAGGTAGTCGGGTGAATCAAGGCCCGCTCTGCCCATGACGGGCAGCAGCATGGCGTTGAGTCGCAGAGCCAGGGAGAAGGAGAACATCGCTGTAGGCACGGATAGAGTTGCCTCCATGATCAGGTGACGCCATGCTGAGCAAAAAAAAAAACAACTATAAACTGCTAGCCGATCTGAGCAATTTCGTCTGATTAATAACCCTATCATCTGCTTCTTCCTTATCCCATTTATTTGTGATCGGCGTAATATGTTTTTAGCTTCCATTCATCCCTGTTCGCAGTCATCGCGTTATTTACTTCCTTTCTTACCATATCATCTTTCACACAGTCCATCCATCTCTTTTTCGGTCTCCCTCTGCTCTTATAACCATCCACATTCATTTGTAACACCTTTCTTAAAATATTATCCTCGTTTGATTATTAACCCTATATCCTTCGCAATATCCTTCAAGCATTTCTCAGCCTCGATGGTCTAGCAGTTTAGCACACCACTTTACTTCAATTGATTGCGGGTTCGATTCCTCGCACGGTGCGTGTTAGATATTTTTGATATTTATTTATTCAGTAACAATTTATATTGTATTTGAAATTATACAATTGTAGGGTTCACATCCATATTGTCGAAAAATCTGATATTTTAACAATATTAAAAGAAGGTAGTTTCATTATTACTCGGTATCGTTAAACTAGTTGCGTATAACCCCCACTCATATCTTCTCTGTATAAAAGGGAGGGTTTTTGTCAGCCGCAACATGACCAACCATGAAGGCCAACTCTTGCCTGATGGATACGACTTTAGTCTGAGGGCACCACTAGGGGTTAGAACCTCGGCTCAGGCCGTCGTAACATCGATCCCCGTTTGAATTGGACGGGGGATCGATCGGTGGGGTCGAGACGATGTATATTACAGATGACAGTAGACTGACAATATGTACATAGAACTAATGATCTTATATACTAAATAACAATAGGAATATGTAAGGTGGGGTGACACAGTTTAGACACAGCAGTGCTTAGTACACAATACTGAATTTGTCTTACTAGACATTATTAAATGCAATTATTATTTTGATGTATCTAGGTGACTGTGTCCCATAGATATTCCCCCCTTGAGAGAAAAAAAAATATTATACACAAAAAAAATGTATAAAAGTTAACTGTAAAATTTCAGACATTATGTACTTAAGTAACAATAAAAAATCTTACTTCTTACTTATACTTGAAAAGAGAGTGTGTTTTGTCATCTTGTCTGCCGTCGTATTGATGTATCCGTATAACTCATCTATATTATTGTATTGTATTGTATTGTATTGTATTAAATGTGATTTTATCTTGATTATAAATATATTTTGTTTATCTTATTCTACATTGTTTACTTGGAAATCACTATAGTTACTCTGTTAATGTGAGGCAAGTACAGAGGTAACTTCCCTCACAATTATAAAATGAAAAAATCGTAGATGATACAAACATTATAAAGTACTTAAACTGTGTGATATTTTGCATTAGATAAATTGCTGATATAGTGTTATTTGCGGATGATACTTTGTTAGTGAAATGAAATTAATGTTTATTTACAAAAGAGGACTAGAATTGCACAGAGCAGATCAGTGTTTAAAATTGGTCGTCAAAGTAATAATAATAATAATCTCAGGACAATTCACACAGAGCCATTTAAATTCAAGTTAAGCTAGCTAAAACTCGTGTTATGGGTACTAGATAACTCAAATTCAAACTGATACAAATACATAGATAATCTTTTTTCGTAAATACATACGTTTATACATATAAAATACCCAGACTGATACAAACAATCATACTCATGAATACAAATGTTTGTGCCGTGCGAGGAATCGAACCCGCGACCATCGGTCGTAAAGCGGTGTGCTAGACCGCTAGACCACCGAGGCCGTCTTTACTTTAGAGTTACTATTTAATAAATAGTTTGATGTAGTAATTAATTAGACGATGTAAATTGTGCTATCTCTGCTATATTAAATTGGTTTACATGTAATAACTTATTATTGAATTCCAGCAAAATAAAGTGTATTAAATTTACACTTCTTAATTTAAGGCAAATAAATAAAGCTATTGCTTAATGATAACATAATACATTTTGTTAATATTGTTGATTCAGTTATTTTAGGTATAACAGAGGACTCGAAGTTACAACAGGGGCCTCATATTTCAAACCTAGCAGACCTGTCCACGCGTTGCTGTTGCTAAGGTTCTTGAATAAAATAATATTGCGACTATAAATTGAGATGTAAGCTATCCTATCTTTAAACAACAAATTGCACACAATGTGTAAATCAAATTTGCAATCGGTTCAGTAGTTTAGGAGTCCATCGCGGACTAACAACGTGACACGTAATTTTTATATATAAAGATTAGCCAGTAGACTCAATTCTGCTGGCTATGCAATTAGAAGAATCAGGCAATTAACAGACGTGGCAGCATGTCAACTTGTAGACAAGACAAACGTAAATTAGAAGTGGCCATAAATATTTCTATCAAAAATTTATTAAAATCAAACTCACCTTTCATCCGGAAGTATCTGATGATGGTGAGAGAGACGATGGATGCGAACGACATCAGCATGAGTGGGAAGGAGACGGCGTACCGCACGTTGGCCACCGATGGTATGCAGGTCAGTACTACCAGCACCACTGCCAGGATCAAGCGGCTAGCTGCCATCGCTTGCAGCGCTCGAATCGACCGATTTATCGCTCTCTGATACAAAATACAAATATAAATGACTAACTTTTACCCACGGCTTCGCTCGTATTCAGTCCATTAAATAAGTATTGGGGATCATTACTAATTTATAATATCATTGCTGGCCGATAGATGGCGCTGATTTATAACTTCATTACTGGCCGCTAGATGGCGCTGAAGTAGTATATAAATGTTGATATTTTATTTTTTCGTTTTTTATAAAAAAAAATCTATTTTTTTAATAAGTAGTATTTTATGTTCATTCTAATACCTTCAAGAACATGTGTACGAAATTTCATGATGATTGGTTCAGTAGTTTTTGCGTGAAAGCGCAACAAACATATCTACTTTCACATTTATAATATTAGTAAGTTCTTCAAATAAACTTAATTTAAGCCTTTCGATAACTCATACTTTTTTAATTCTATCACTCATACGGAACTCGAACTCATTACAAGAATTGTTTTTTGAGCGGTTCAGGCTATTGTTAGGTGCTTTGCGACTAAATAGATCTATTGTGCTCGCCCTCTTTCAGAGTTCGCTACCTAGACCCGTCAGGGACAAGAATTGAGATATTCACAACAATTAATCAGTATGTCTGTAGAAGATGTTGTGTTGTCTGCAGATATTTGTTGTTTACCCGTTTGCCAAACGTTTAATGCGCCACTGGTCATCATGCATATGTTGAATATTGATAGTAGTCTATTGGAGTATTTATTCAGTGCTACAGGTGCTACAATTAATCAGTATGTCTGTAGAAGAAGTTTTGTTGTCTTAGTTTTCCCGCGCAAACGTAATGCGCCACAGATGCAGAATATTGTAGGTCGCAGTGCTACAGGTGCTACAAACATACAACAACAATATATATACAATATATATAACCACTTTCACCAACTATGGTGAAAGGTTATATATTTTTTTTTGTATTGGGTTGTTTGGGCTATTGTTTGTCGAATTGTCGATTGTCGAATCCCAATTCGACATGGTAAATTTCCTGCTTGCTTACCTTCCTGCTCCTCCAGGCGTCGTACATGTGCGAGACAACCACGGCCGGAATGATGAACGGCATCCAGTACAGAGGCACCACCAGCCACGGCTGCGTCAGGTACCTTCACAACATCAGTATCAAGTCATCTTATGATAGCAATGTAATGAAGTTCGGGATCGAGTTCAATAAAACATTAAAAGAAGCTACTTTATTCTATACTAGCTACTCACCCCGATTTCACCTGGGTGTACATGTATTATACATATAAACCTTCCTCTAGAATCACTGTATCTATTTAAAAAACATAGGGACGGACAGACAGCGACAGCGACTTTGTTTTATACACAAGCTTTGCTTACCATGGGACTAGATGGCGCTGTGTTAATTGTACAGGATTATTTATTTATTTTACACTACGTAAATATATGCGTAGGGACTTATTATTGGCTACCTGTTTCATATTTATTGTGGTGGAATACCAGATTTTTTCTATTCAAGTTATAAAAAAAATCTCACCTCATCTGCACAGTGGTGGCGACCATCAGAGGCACGAAGATGGTGACCGTCAGCAGGCCAGCCAGCAGCGACGCCACGCGACCCACCACCGCCAACAACAGCTCTCTTATCATCGGCCATTCTGATATCATCATTTTGAAATATAAATAATCGTATAACTGTTGGAAATTGCTAAACCCAAATAAATATGTGACAAGTTAGAAAGTGACAGACTGCATATATGTCTGTACTGCTTACAGTCTTGTAATCTATGAAGTTGTCGCTGTAATTACTCTGTGCATTAGAAAAGTGTTGTTTAATCTGTGTATATGTTCATTAATTCATCAGTCATATTTTAATATTTCTTTTCGTGCACGTATGTATGACTATTCTAGTTAATACACTATCCTAAAATATTTTCTGGAAGAAATCTCTTTTATAAGCTCGCCCTTGTACTGTTTTCCTATGTGTATACAAAAGAATAAAATAAAATATTTTTTTATTCTGCCACTAATTCGGAACTTAGTTGAAATTTCACAATGTACATTTTACTCTGTCTCTTATGAGTAAATCTAATATTTTTTTTATGGAAGATAATGGCATGGTGCACCCGCCTGCGCTAACGGATTACGCTGGCGGGGCACCAGTGGAGGATGATAAGATGAGCATGAGGTCAGTCAGTTAGCCCATCGTGACAAATTCACTAAGAATTTATCACGATGGTTTCCAGTGGAACCGCGTGGAGGTGAACCTGACATGGTACATAGCAATAAGATCATCAGGGGGGGAAAGGGGATTGTTAGTAATGTGGACTGATGACCTATTGCTAGCAATATACCATGTCAGGTTGACCTCCACGCGGTACCCCCTGGAAACCATCGTAACAAATTCCTGGAGAATTTGTCACGATGGGCTAACTAACCTGACCTCATACTCATCTTATCATCCTCCACTGGAGCCCCGCCAGCGTAAACCGTTAGCGCAGGCGGGTGCACCATTCCATTATCATCCATAAAAAAAATAAGATCATCAGTCCACATTACTAACAATCCACTTTCTCCTCCAATTCTAAAATATTACAAAGAAAATGTTTGAATGGAACACAAAAACATATAAAACCGACCCTAAATAAATAGGATAAGGAAGAAGCAGTTGATGATGATACAAAGAACATCTTAAATTAAGGAAATGTTTATATTAAGGTTGCACGGTACATGTAGATATATGTATACGAAACAATACTTACGGAATCCGACCAGCCATAAATAATAGAGTACGGAGAGTATTGCCAGTAGTGAAATCAGTGAGTCGACAACTGCTGCGATTGTCCGGGAGTACGATATCACGGACGTGTTCAGGTAATCATAGTACACTGAAGTAGACGACTCCACCTGGAAGAACGACGAACAGTTATAATAATTAACTGTAAATATATCTATACATATAAATAAAATTGGAGTGTCGGTTTGGTATATTGAATATATATTGAAATAACTGTTTTTTACTACATGCATATGAATATAAATACGGTACATACACCAAAATAGCATTTTTTTTTCAATTTATTTGTTTGTCTGTCTGTCTGTCCGGAACAAACAGACGGACGTCTGTTTGTTTCAGTTAATCTCTGAAATAGCTGGACTGATTTTGACAGGATTTATTTTGGCAGGCAGCTGATGTAATAAGGAGTAACTTAGGCTACTTTTATTTTAGAAAAATAAAGTTAAAATCCACGCGGACGAAGTCGCGGGAACAGCTAGTATATAATATAGATAGAAAAACCTAGATTAACACAAACAATCATACTCATGAATACAAATGTTTGCGCCGTGAAATTGAACCCGCGACTATATGAAGTAAAGCGGTGTGCTAACCGATATAACCTGATATGTTTTTTTATGGTGTTTTACATTTTGATCTCCTTTCAATAGAGCGATTGCGCTATCGGTGTACGCTCGCTGGTATTAGTGAAACGTAATTTACTATATCTACTAGGAAATCTGACCACGCGATGGTTTTTAATGTATGTACATGTATCAGATATATTACTGTAGTTTCATCAAAATCCGTTCAGTAGTTTTTGCGTGAAAGAGTAACAAACACCCATACTTACAAACTTTCGCGTTTATAATATTAATACGATATATATTCTGAAGGTATACCTTAGTGTCGAGGTCCTGCAGGTCAGCCAGCTCTGTTAGGAACGGGAGTAGCATATCACCAGCGCACTGCACCACACCCTCGCGGAGGAGATCCGGTGCATCATACCGGGTGTGGTACACGTGGCCACCCTTGGAGTACGCTATGTCGATACCTGGCGATGACCACACCATTAACAAATATATTTTTGTCATTAAAAAAAATGTTTCAAATTATCTTTATTCATATAGATCTATTACAGACTTATGATATGTCAAATCTACCGTCAGGACGGAATGATTTCGAGATGAGAAGATCTGACAAGAAACTCAGCTCGTATTCTTTTCAAATAAATGATGTATTATACATGTTTACAATAATACAGTTTCATTAAAACGACGAAATGACGAATGTGTGTTGCCAGTGATGACTTACGGAACAGAGACGTGGTCGCTAACTATGGGCCCCATCAACAAGCTCAGAGTCACTCAGAGGGCTATATAGAGGGCTATGCTCGGAGTTACTCTGCGTGATCGAATCAGAAATGAGGAGATCCGCAGAAGAACCAGAGTGACCGACATAGCCCGAAGAATTGCGACTTTGAAGTGGCAATGGGCAGGGCACATAGCTCGTAGGACAGATGGCCGTTGGGGCAGTAAAGTCCTCGAGTGGCGACCACAGACCGGAAGACAGCGTGGGCAGACCTCCAGCAAGGTGGAACGACGATCTGGTCAAGATCGCTGGAAGGCATTGGATGCGAGCAGCGCAGGACCGATCGTCGTGGAGATCTTTGGGGGAGGCCTATGTCCAGCAGTGGACGTCTTCCGGGCTGCGATGATGATGATGATGATGATGATGATTAAAATTCAAATTTGGGAGAATAGTGACCACCAGCACATGCTATTGCAATAGAAAACAGTCTAATCAGTGTTCGTAACTCGTACAGACCAGTCCCCACACGTTCACGAGTATGACGGATGTGCCAGTCATATCCAAGTGTTAATATTAATATGTATATCTTAACACTAGATGGCGCTTATTCACTTATTCTTTTGTGCTATTTGTATAATTACAGAACATATGTTTTTTTTCGGACTACTCTGATGCTGTTGGCCGCAGCTGGCCTTTACAGCTTCACCGGACGATAGAGGGCGAGTGCAGATGGCACTCCAAACCAAAGGAAGTACTTATGAAGCGGCTGAAGGCCAACTCCTGCCAGACGGATACGTCTTTAGTCTGAGGGCACCACTAGGGGTTCGAACCTCGACTCAGACCGTCGTAACATCGATCCCCGTTGAATTGTACGGGGGATCGATCGGAGGGGCGAGAGAGAGATCGCGCGCAGAACATATGTTTTAATAGTTATGTTATTTATTTACCAGTAATGTTGGCGAAGTCCCTCCATATCCGGAAGTCAGTGTCGGAGGGGATGGCCCCCGACTGGAACAGGAATTCCCCGAATGCTTGCGCGTTGGGACGACGAGCACGGCGCTTGAACGCACTCAGCACGCGCTCGTCCGTCACCTGCCATACAAATAGACAATGTTTAATCTATAGTCTATTCAAAAAACAAACTATAGATTAATACATAGACTAAAAATATGACTGACTGACTGACATAGTGATCTATCAACGCACAGCCCAAACCACTGGATGGATCGGGCTGAAATTTGGCATGCAGGTAGATGTTATGATGTAGGCTTCCGCTAAGAAAGGATTTAAATTAATTCTACCCCCAAGGGGATAAAATAGGGGTTGAAAGTTTGTATGAAACTTTGTCAATTTTAAACCGATCGGGCTGAGACTTTGCATGCATAAAGCTACTATGACGTAGGCATCCCCTAAGAAAGGGTTTTGATAAATTCCACCCCTAAGGGGATAAAATAGGGGATATGCAGGATGTAAATGTATTAGTTTATACCTATCAGTACCTAATGGAACGAATAAATTAAGACGATCAAATAAATTTTTAGTTCTTTGGGCTACTTTTATTTTAGAAAAATAAAGTTAGATTCCACGCGGACCAAGTCGCGGGAACAGCTAGTAGATCTATACTATAAATTAAATCCAGAGGCTAAATTGACAGGTGTAAATGAAATCATCAGCGATGCAGATTTATCTGCAGCATTATGCTGAGTTGGCTGCCTTTTCACTTTTGGCAAATAAAGTCAGCTAAATTTCTTTAGCAAAATATTTTAAATAAGTGTTTGTTTTAGGATATACTAGCTACTCGCCCCGGCGTCGCACGGGTGTACATGTATTATATATATAAATTTTCCTCTTGAATCACTCTATCTATTCTTTATTCTTTATTGTACACACACACACATAATAAAAAAATTATACAGAATAAATGTAATGTACAAGGGCGAGCTTATCTCTAAAAAGAGATTTCTTCCAGCAAACCTAGAAAATGTTATAGGATCGTGTATTAAATAGAATAGTCATACATACGTGTACGAAAAGAGGAGATATTAAAATATTGTTCTAATGATATTAACTATTTATTTATTTATTTACAATATATAAACATTCACGTATATATGTATGTAAGTATGTATTTAATTATAGGAGCCAACAGAATATCATGCAGACTTATCTGTAGCTTCATGCTGAGTTGGTTGCCTCCCCATCATTGCGACACATAAAGCCACCTCCATTTTTATTTTATTTTATTTTGTAATATCATATTTCTGTATTATTTAATCTGTAAACTTTATTTCTATTTATAAAATGTATCTCATGTATGCTATGTGTTTGTAATGGCTGAATAAAGAACTTATCTATCTATCTATCTATCTTATTTATATTTGCACATGCGTATACATAAATTTACATAAGATAAATTAACAATACACATGGACTGTTTAAAGAGTATGGCAATTTCGTAGATGACTCATTCCAATAATAAAATTTAAAATTTAGATCTGTTGTAGTGTCCAGTTAGCTCCTATAGTATGTCTGTTAAAAATTCTTTTACTGTATAGTAAGCTTTGTCGGTCAGTAGTTGTTTAAGCCTTTTTTTAAATAAATTAATTTTATCTTCTTGTTTTATGGTTTCCGGGATTTTATTATATATTACAATGGATCGGTAATACGGACTCGCCCTAAACATTTCTATTTTAGGTTCTGGTAGGGCCAGTTGGCTTTTTAATCTATTATTACATTTAAAATTAAAATATGATAAATGCTCATGAACAAATACAGCTATCTCCAATATATAAATAGACGGTAAAGTTAATATTTTTAATTTTTTAAAGTGTGGTTTGCAACTGTCAAATCGCTTTATGTTTGCTATCACGCGCATGCACTTTTTTTGTGTTATGAATAGGTCCGCGGCGTTTGTGCTTTCTCCCCAAAGGATTATTCCATAACGAAGCCATGCATGTGCATAAGCATAATAAGCTGCCACTGCGCATTGCGTATTCGTATTCCTTTTTAGCATCGATAACGCATATATAAATTGTGATAGTTTTGTTTTTGTATTAGATATGTGTTTTTTCCAGTTTACGTATGTATCTATAGTCAGGCCAAGTAAGTTGAAATCTGGTACCTCTTTTATATTATGCTTAAGTTGGATGTCTGTTAAATTTAGCGGTGTTTTCTGGTAAGGTCGAAATTGGATAATTTTTGTCTTAGTCATATTAATTTGAAGGTTGTGATCTAGAAGCCAATTCTGTGTAGTGACAAAGATTTCGGATATATGTGAGTTATTGTCGCGATCATTAGGACATTCGAACAATAACGATATATCATCGGCAAACAGAACACATGCTGAGTTTGTAATTTTTGGAAGGTCATTTATGTATATAAGAAACAATACACATCCCAGAACACTCCCCTGAGGAATGGAGTGATTAATGTTTCGTTTTTCGGATGTGACATCAGACAATTTACAAGTATGCTCATCGTAGTGGTTCACCTGTACGTATTGTACTCTATTTGCCAGGTATGACTTTAACCATCTGTTTGCTGGTCCGCGAATTCCGATACCATTTAATTTAGAAAGTAGGATTTCGTGAGATACACAGTCATAGGCTTTTGTCATATCTAGTAACAGTCCGACTGCGTAATTCTTATTTCTTATATAGGTTAATAATTTTTGGATGTAGTGGTAGACAGCAAGTGTAGTTGAGCGTTTTTCACGAAAACCAAACTGGTTATTATCAAGTAGTTTAAATTTTTCCAAGAATTTATAAATTCGATTTGACATGGGTTTTTCAAATATTTTTGATATTGTCGGTAATAATGCAATTGGTCTATATTGACTGGGGTCTGAGACTTTGTGTATTCTGTATCAATATTCTAAATTCTGTCTCGAAAGGAATTACTGGTGTTTGTCTCGTTCTTTGATTCTCTTGTTTGTATATGGTTATCTTTATTTACGGCTGTTTTTGGTGATGTTGCTTGGTTGTTGATTGTAGTGTAATTGTGCTGCATCGCCTGTGATGGAGAAGTTTTTTTCTCTGTGTTGCCTATGGACTGGGTTTCGAGGTATTCTTTTCCGTTAATAAACAATTTGTTATCTCTCATTATTGCATGTTTGCCATTGTTTCTTGCTTCACGTAATATCTTTCTCAAATTGTAGCGTTTTTTTTGTTCATTTATATCTAAGAATTCAGTCACGGTGAACCCGGTGTTTTTAAAATAATGTTTGTTTAGTAGTATTATCCTTGACATTTTCTTACTAATTAGTTCTATTTCTAAAGGTCTAAAGCGTCCCTGTCTTCCTATGCGTTTAGTCTCTTCAATATACCCGTCTAGGTTTATTTTAAGTATATCAAAAAATATTTGTATCACGCGATCATGTGTTTCGAATTCTGTTTCTCCGTAGTATTCCTGCAATCCGTGTAGTACAATTGTTCTTGTTCTGCATGTCACGTCTTTGTCATTGATAGATGTTTCTATGGCCGGCTGTAAAGGCTTTGTAGTACAATTTTCGTGTTTGGTTGTTTTTAATTTAGTTTCTAGGGTGCTTATATTTTTGTTCAATTCAATTATTTTGTCTTGTAATTCTGTCTGTTTTTTTGACAGGCCGTCCATACGATGAATGCTTTCCTGTCTTAAAATGGAGATAGCCCCTGATATTTGTTGTTGTATTAGCGATTGTATTTCCTGTATGATAGTTTGTTTATTCTGATCTAATTTATCGCACAATAACTCAAATAATTCCTTATAATTTATGGTTTCCGTTAACATTGTACTAGGTGGGCTAGGAGGTATATTTAGGGTGTCACCTAGTATACTTATATCGGTATGCGATTGATCGTCTATTGACATATCAAAGTTCATGTATTTCGGTGGATTGATGATTTGCTGTGATGCATCTTTACGCCTCACAGTTATGTTTTGTACTTCGAAGTCTTGGTTGTCATTAATAGATCGTATTGGGGTGTTGGTGTTATCCTGTTTTGGCATTTTACAGTGGCAGGCTTGGCATCTCCATGAGAGCTTATGTTCTTGTGTCATTGTATTATAAAATCGTTTCTCTGAAACGTTTGCACATAGTAAGTCATAAGATTCCTTACACAAATTACAAGTAAGAAATCTTTTATGTTGTATGACATGTTTACAACCCGCACACTCCATCTTGTATTTTATGTGAGCAACTATTTGAATTAGATCTTGAGCAATGTCGATTTTTCAAATGAGGAAGTTCTATTGTTTTCTAATAGATGTCGCAACTTTCGATTACAGATGTAGTTCCAGTACTTTAATATAGATGGCTCTTTTTGTATATATATGCCAAATTGTTTCGGTTAATGACAATAAGATTATTGTAGGTAGATTTATAGTTTGCGAGCAGTAGATGCTATTTGTAACTTCACTATGTTGATAAGTTTATTTTAAGTATTATAAAATTTTTCTACTGACTTTTGTTGCTTAGTGCCGTGTACAATGTTTTTCTTCTATATTCCTGTGCGGTGTTCACTATTGTTTTCAATCAGGTAGGGATTATTTGTTTTCACTTTATTCAGTTTAATATACACTATTCACTGTTGATAACATTTGTACACGTTATTTAAGGTAATTGGAGTTGTTTAATGCAATTTTTGAGTAGATATATTTGGTAATTTATTTTATTTAAGTACAAAATTACGGACTAAATGTTCACGATATGGCAGCGCCATCTACTCCCTATAAGTATCAATAGACATACATAACTATATAAATATATAGACATACATAAATAAATTATAAGACATAAATTAAAATGTAATTATAATATATACCTAAATATATAAATATAAAAATACGTCAGCATTGTGAAAGTTTTTAATCGGCATTTGAATATTTCAATACTAGAACTGGCACGTATTTCGTGAGGTAAAGAGTTCCACAATTGAATAAAAAAAATATAAAATTATATCTACAGAGTAGCTTCGCTAAGAAGACTATTATAAAAATGCCTTTTAACCAAGAATAGGTTGTGAATTCTGGTTTATATAGTCACCTGAAAGACTGCCGGCTTCCCGTTCATGCCGGCCGCGTCCAAGTTGACGACCACGGTGGCGCCGCGCGACCACGGATGCTGCAGGAAGCCGTGACTCGCCTGCAATCATCACCATCATCATCATCATCACATGACAACACGTCGTACACCATATACACACAAGTACTGGCTGTTTAAGATTGTTAAGATCCTGTTATACTTGTTGGGCGGTATGTTTAAGATAAGTAATTCTAGTTCACTTCGTACAAACTAGATGGCGCCACAGATAAATGTAAATGACGCTATTAAGATGTTTTTGATTTGAATGATTCTCTCTGTAGTATTTTTGTTAGTAAAAACTGTATCATCCCTATTGAATGGTAGTTTCAATTGGAACCCTCAATAGCAACTTTTTGACTTCACGGAGGTCAATCTAGTCTTGGTATCTCATTGATGTATGTAGTTGGGCACTAACCACAATAATAGAAATAGAAATAATCTTTATTCAAATAAACTCATTACAAGCACTTTTGAATAGTCATATTTTGATTCTACCACTCATTCGGAATGCAGATTCATCACAAGAAGAATGAGCAAGAAACTTGTGTGTTGCTCTTTTTAATAGATGTTTTTTTTATATAAATAATTACAGTGTAACAAGAGGCATGCGACAATCAACATAGAAATCGCTACGCACTCATTATTAGTGTAATCAGATAATATTGTCAGTGCTATGTATTTAAAATTTTTCTACAATAATAATAATACAATAATAACAACATTGGACAACGTGGGTTAATTAAAAATTAATGTATTTTAAGTTTACATTTATAAAACTTATATAATTTAAAATCGTTATAAGTTTACTAAATGTAAACCTTAAGATCCTAAATAAATAAATAAAATGAAAGTTTTCTAAATATAAACCTTGGGATCCTAAATAAATAAATGTCTCGGGCAAAATAAGAAGTTTCTAACTCAATCTCACCTGTAAGGGGTTTTCTTCCGCGCCGTTAAACAGGAAAATAACATTGTGTTTGTACCGCTGCGACCGGCGCGCCATCTTCGCCAGTGTTTCAGCCATTACCGCACAAAATACCACATTATCCGATGCACCTGACCAATTAACAAAAACGCGTAAACTTTTTTATAGTAAATGCGATCCCCATCGATGGTAGAAACATATTACTAACCAGGGGCGGATCGTGAATTTATGGGGCCCTGGGCTAAATCTACTTTGACGACCTCGGTGGTCCAGCGGTCTAGCACACCGCTTTACGACCGATGGTCGCGGGTTCGATTCCTCGCACGGCACAAACATTTGTATTCATGAGTATGATTGTTTGTATCGGTCTGGGTGTTTTCTATGTATAATATGTATGTATTTACAAAAAAAAAAAAATATCTATGTATTTGTATCAGTTATCTAGTACCCTTAACACAAGCTTTAGCTAGCTTAACTTGGGTCTAGATGGCGCTGTGTGAATTGTCCTAAGATTATTATTATTACTTAGGGGCCTACCTAATCATATTACTCAACTAAGAATATACACCGACCAAAAACAACTATCGATGGCAACACCGCGGCCGGCTGTCAAAACAAACAGCTCATACATTATTTATATTTTAATTTAATTTTACTAATAAATAATCGTGTATTTTAATAAAATTTAATATAATAAGTGATAATTAATTAGTACCAGTGTTTGTTAAAGACTTCATCAAGATTTAATTTGTGAAATTCTTGCCCGTTCGACATCTTGTCAAACGGGGTCAACGGCAGCAAAATTCGAAAAACTTTGGATAAACTTTGGATAAACCGGGGAAGTATTGTTTTTATTTATATGTTTACCTTTGATTGAGTAATCTATTTAATCAATAAACTACCTCTTAATATAAATACTTTCTTGCTAATCTAAATAATTAGATTGTCATCAATTCATCACATGCTATAGATCGTTTGTTATATACAAATTCTTTGAATGTTGTTTTATTTATAGAAAAATAAGTATCTAGATTTACCATTTTTTACTCATTTTATTCCTAAAGTAATATTAGAAATATTTAACAATAATTGCGACTTACAAAATACACTCCTAACTACCTACATAATAGTACTAACGATTCGTTTATTTTGTCTTTACTGTACTCCCTGACAATTTCTAGTATATTTTCTTAATTAATAATTAATACATAAATATAAAATAATACACAACTACAAAATTGTTTTATAATTTATTAAATTGTCAAGTAATCTTATATATTAACTCCCTAATCAGCCTTACTAAATTGTATATTTTCAATACTCATCTGTTTTATCTTTACTATGTTTCCAGTAAAAATGGTCACTCGCAGTAAGGACTTGGATGTGAAATTGAAGAAGGCTTTACAGGAGTTAAAAGACAAGAAGGAACTATGTGACAAATTAATTCAGGAACGGGATGAGGGGGAGGTAGAAATATCAAATATAGTACATAAAAATACTATATTAAAGCAAAACTTGGCTGAATTAGACTGTAAATTTCAAAATGTACAAAAAGAACGGGATCAACTGCAGTTTCTTGTCGACTCCTTTGACCAGTGCCGGAATGCTCATGACTGTGCACTCAACCGCATTCATGAATTAGAATGTGAATTGTCAGAAGCATATAATAAAATTAACACATTGACCACAAAAATGGGAGACCAAGAAACAGAAAAGACTATGACATTATATGCCGAGTTGATCGAACAAAGTGTATGTGATGAGCCTGACCCTGTCCACTCCATCTCCGACACACAGAAGCCTTTTGTACAACAGAAGCGAGTAAAGCACCCTCTAACTAATTACAATAGTAAGAACTATAGAAAAATAAGCAGACAAATTAAAAGATTAAGAAAATCTTTCAAACTTAATCAAACTGCCTTATCAAAATTAGTAAAAGAAAAAGAATTTAATTTTGAAAAACAATTAGAATATTATGAAAATCAGTTCTGGACCCATAAATTACAGTTTGATACAAATACTACAAGGTTATTATTGCATATAAAAGAACTGGAAACAACATTGGATGCTATTAGTGACAAGTACTCACATGCTCAGTTTCAAATATCAAAACATAATGTTGTGATGAAGGAATTGCTTGAATTTAACTCAAAAAGTGAAAGTGGAACATCAGAACAACTGTCACAGCAACATGCAGACTGCAACACTATGTCGGGCAATTACACATCACCTTCATCAACATCCATTGTCACTCCGGAACAAACAAATATACTACCCAATGTTGTTAGTAGTCACCACACATGTAAGAATAACACTGTAATATATTCAGATAGTATAGGAATAAATCTAGGATCGCTCATGAATAACTGTTTGAGTGAACATATCCAAAACAATTGTACGAATGCCCCATTTAATTATATAGTTGATAGAATGTTAAAAAATCAAAATAGTTATACTGAATACACAACTATTGTGTTATTCATTGGAAATAGTTTAGGTATCACTCAAAATGATTTGATGAACTTATTTGAATCTGTCTCAAATATGAGAATTAAAAAATTTGTAATTTGTACATTTCCATACTCAAAATCATTATCAAAGAATAGAAATAATTATATCTTTAAACTTAACACTCATATATATAACATGAGCTGTTATAATGACAACATTCATTGTTTTGATACAAATAAATTTGTAAAAAAATTTACATTGACTAAAAATACTTTGTATTTGTCACATTTTGATAAAAGACATATAGCTACTTTGTTAGCTTATAATATACACAATCCTGTTATAAGTAGTATAACGGGTACTTATTCTGACTGCACAGTTTTTAGTAGTTTTACTAATGTTTCTGTGCAAGAATCTTTAAACTTAAGTTACAGACAAAGAGAAAGCCATCACAACTAAATTTAGTACATCAAAATATTCAAGGCTTTCTTGGCAAAGAATTAGAGATAGAATTATTTATAAGTAAATTTAATATTGACATTGTATGCCTCACAGAACATTGGTTAAAACAGTCCAATATGGTATTTCAGTTACCAAATTATGAAATATTGAGTACATTTACTCGGCAAATTTCAATTAGAGGTGGTTCAATTATTTTATTAAAAAATAACATTAAAGGGAAAGAACGTAAAGATATTGTAGCACTTTCAAATGAATGCATTATAGAATTATCATGTGTAGAACTAGAGAAACACATAATTATATGTGTGTATAGGCCTCCTAACTCAGACTATGAAAAATTTGAGTCTACCATGGAAGATGTACTGAAGTTAGCATTCAAAAGTAACAAATTTATTTTGGTATGTGGGGATTTCAATATAGATCTTCTTGTTGATAGTCCTATAAGTAATAAAATTATGATCTGGATCATATTTTCTTTGAACCTACTAGGATTACATCCACTACGGCAACATGTATTGATAATATATATTGTAATTTTAGTATTTTAAATAAATCGATTATAAATAGATGCCGTCAGACCATTGTGGACAAATAGTAACATTCGCATGTAATGAAAAAAACGAGATTATGTATAAGTTCTACAGACCAACAACAGCATTTAAATTACAGAATTTTAAAAACAGATTAAATGGAAGTTTACCGTTTTTGATGTTTGATAATATTGATCCAAATATATCATATAATCGTTTTTTCAATATAATAAAAAATCATTTTGATAAAAATTTTACAGTAAAGAAACTTAAAGTCAATAATTCTAAGTACGCTGAATGGTCAACATTAGGTATCAATATAAGTAGGGAAAATATGTATCAATTATATGATATTAGATCATATTTGCGTGATCCTATATTCTATGAATATGTCAAAAATTATTCAAAGTTATTCAAAAAAGTATGGTAAGGCCGCCAAGGCACTTTATTTAAAGAATAAAATTAAGTTTTCTAAAAATAAAATAAAAACTACCTGGAATATAATAAATACAGAAACAGGTAACATTAAGTCGCGCCAGTCAGAATATGAGTTAAAAGCAGAAAATGGCGTTATTATTAATAATAATGAACTAGTTGCTCAAACTTTTGATAATTTCTTTTCAACAATACCTCTCAAAGCTACGGAAAATTTAAACTCGTCACCTAGTTTAGCTGAAACATTATTAAAAAATACCATAAATCCTTGCGTTCATGACTTTACTTTTCATCATATCAGTTGCTCCTGTGTGATAAAAACGTTCAACGCTCTCAATCTAAAAGGTACTGAGGATATCTGGGGTATGTCAGTTAGAGTCATGAAAACTGTAATAAGTGAAGTTGCTTCACATTTAACTGAAATATTTAATATGAGCATTGATCAAGGTATTTTTCCAGATCTAATGAAAGTGAGTAAAATAATACCGCTATTTAAATCTGGTGACAAAGACAATATATCAAATTTTAGACCTATCTCAATTTTACCAGTATTTAGTAAGATTTTTGAAAAGATACTACTTACACAAATGTTAGCTCATTTTAATACACATGATTTATTTCATAAACAGCAATTTGGATTTATGAGTGGACGGTCTACTACTGATGCAGGCATTAACTTAATACAAAGTATTTTCGGTGCCTGGGAAGATTCACAGGATGCCATTGGTGTCTTCTGTGATCTCTCTAAAGCGTTTGATTGCGTTGACCATAGGATATTATTACGCAAACTAGAGCATTATGGAATTAGAGAAAAATCTTCAGAACTCATTGGATCATATTTGCGCGATAGCAAGTGGTAGACATTAAAGGAAGCAAGTCCAAGGGGTCATTTATAAAAATGGGTGTACCCCAGGGTTCTATACTTGGCCCATTTCTTTTTCTTGTTTATATAAATGACTTACCATACCAGTTTCAAAACATACTTGACATAGTATTGTTTGCTGATGACACATCACTTATTTTCAAAGTGAAAAGAAATACAAAGGATTTTAATAATATAAATATTGCTCTTGAGGATGTTCTAAACTGGTTTACATCAAATAATCACGCTTAATTCAATGAAAACAAAATGTGTTAAATTCTCTTTACCAAATGTAAAACAAGTAACGACAACTGTTAGTATGAATCATCATGTTTTGGACTTTGTTGATGAGACTTCGTTTCTTGGTATTGTAATAGATAATAAATTGCAGTGGGGTCCACATATATTCACACTAGCCAAAAGACTCTCGGCTGCTTTTGCTATCAGAAAAATTAGACAGTTGACTGATACTGCAACAGCGAAACTAGTGTATTTTAGTTACTTCCATAGTATAATGTCGTATGGTATTATATGGGGAAGAGCGGCTGATGTAGAATCAATTTTTATATTACAAAAAAGAGCAATTCGTTCAATATATAATTTACCGTGTCGCGATGGCATCTCTTAGAGAACGCTTTAAAGAAACAGGTATTCTTACTGTTCCCTCTCAATATATATATGAAAATATTATGTATGTACGCAAAAACTTAAATTTATTTCCAAAAAATAGTCACTTACACGCTTTTAATACAAGGAATAAAAATAAATTAAATATGCCTAGTTATCGTCTCAAAAAAGTAAGTACATCTTTCATGGGACATTGTATACGTTTTTATAATAAATTGCCAGATAGTGTTTTAAATTTAAGTGAAGCCAAATTTAAGATGCATGTAAAAAAAACACTTTGCTCTAAAGCTTATTATAAAATAAACGACTACTTAAATGACTATGTGTGGACTTAATTACAATTTTAACTTTTGTTATGAGGCATATAATATTGACATGGATAATGTAATAACAATAAAGAAACTTATTATAAATTTTGTAATGACATATTGTAAATTAAATATTGTAAATTAAATAATGTAAATTTAATATTGTAATGGGTGAAAACTGTGATCGGTACAGCCTATGCTGTAAATAATATAATTGACGTAGTGGAGTAACCTGAAACAGTCATGCTCGCTATAAAGTTCAAACTTGTGGCGGCGTGGGCGATGTGCTCCCTCAAATATGGTTGAGTACAATGATGGCTGGCTCATACGTCATACTCGTGAACGGGTGCTGCTTGTGGGGACTGGTCTGTTCAGGTTGTGAACACTGATTAAATTTTTTGTTCTTTGCGATAGCATATGCTGGTGGTCACTCTATTCTCCCAAATTTGATTTTAATAACTGTATTTATCGTAAACATGTTCCACTATTATTTGAAAAAAATTACGAGCTGAGTTTCTTGTCAGTTCTTCTCATCTCGATATCATTCCGAACTGACGGTAGATTTGACATATCATAAGAGTCTGTAATAGACCTACATGAATAAAGATATTTTGAATTTGAATTTGAACAAGCGACTAGAAATTCCCCGTTCCTTTCGATAGACGCGAACTTGCATGTGTTGATTGATCTCCGGGTTGCCAACTTATTAGATTTTTTAACATTCTAGATATTTTTTTATATTCTAAATATCGTTTTAGTAGGGACTGGGGGCCCTTTGTATCCTCGGGGCCCTGTGCTGCAATCCAAAAAGCACTTAGGTAGATCCGCCCCTGGTACGTCTTAAGCTTTACAAGTTTGTGACATTATGTGTGATCTGCAGCAATACAGAAAGGTTGAAGCTCAGCGTGGAACATTGTTCAGAGAACAAAACACTCATTTTCAGCTTCAAATATACTTCAAAATACTAAAACGATATTTAGAATATGAAAAAATATCTAGAATGTTAAAAAACCTAATAAGTTGGCAACCCTGAGATCAATCAACCCATGCACTTGCATGGAAATTCCCCATTCCTTTCAAATGGGGAATTTCTGGTCGCTTGTTTTTGGTCGGTGTATTTTTTTAGTTGAGTAATATAATTAGGTACGGTAGGTAGGCACCTAAGTAGATTTAGCTCAGAGCCCCACAAATTCACCATCCGCCCCTATGACGTACTATGTATTGACTATAATTATGAACATGTAATTGTGTGTGATTAGTACTGTAGCAGCACACATGATTAGTGGAATACAGCTACGCGCCAACTGCCGGCGCAATTTTTTTTTTTTCGGTCTACTCTAATGCTATTGGCCGTAGCTGGCCTTTACAGCTTCACCGGACGTTATGGGGCGAGTGCAGATTGCACTCCAAACCAAGGAAGGACTTATGGAGCGTCTGAAGGCCAACTCCCGCCTGACGGATACGACTTTAGTCTGAGGGCACCACTAGGGGTTCGAACCTCGGCTCAGGCCGTCGTAATTTCGATCCCCGTTTGAATTGGACGGGGGATCGATCGGAGGGGAGAGGAGGAGGTTGCCGGCGCAACGCGATCGCCGCGCTTATAAACCCGGTGCGAGCGGGAGCGCACTAGCATTGCCTTCTCACTTCATGAATGGAATCACCTGTTTGTATAGTATACTAATGACATGATTTTACGCACATAAGTTGTAAAGCATTCCAAATAAATCAATCCACGGATACTACTAAATTAGTGGTTTCTCTTCATCCCATACGTGCTACTACAGTACCAAACATATAAATATCGATATATCTGTCTATTTGTCTATTTATTTATTTAATTCGGGCTACATGGCCCATATTATAAATATCTTACCTAATGAATATGGCACAGAATCATAGTGGCAGTTGACCAGTATCGACGAGCGAGTGGAACCATCGGCATTGAATCCGCTGTCTCCCTCTAACACTGCTACGATGTTGGACAGATTGTGATAGTAATTTAAGAAAGGAGTAGATGTATTCATCAGGTAACTGCCTGGAAGTAATAAAATTAAACATTAATATTTGACGGATTCTGTGGTCTAGCAGTCCCAAGTGCATAGCTTGGGACTAGATGGTGCTAGTATTATGGATACTAGACAACTGATACAAATATGTATGTACCTATACATTTCTTAGGCAAACGTAAGGCAACGAAAACTAGACTTGTTTATTGCCTAATATTCCCCATTTTCCTATATGCGTCGGAGACATGGACTCTTCGTGAAACGGAGAAGAAGAAAGTTGATGCGTTAGAGATGTGGTGCTGGAGACGGATGCTAGGAATATCGTGGACAGTTTTAATGATTCCATATTAAAACAACTCTGCATCAGACAAATCCACAGTGCAATCAATTCTGACCTTCTTCGGCCACGTATCTCGAGGTGGTAATGAATAGAGCGTCTCGTAGTGCAGGGAAAAGTGGAAGGCACCAGGCCACGTGGTACACCAATGAGATGGACAGACCAGATCAAGGCCGCAACTAAGTGCTCAGTTTACGAATGTACCCGGAAAGCTACAGTCTGCGACGAATGGCGCCATATTACCAAAAACCTCACTCATCGTGATTTAAAATGTTGATCACGACCACTCTGACAAGAGTGTACCGACTAAGAAGAAGAAGATACATTTCTTTCGTAAATACATACATAATTTATTTATTAATTCTTAACAATAAATATAAAAAGTTATTATCTAAATATTACAGAAAAAAAAACATATATTTCTAAATTAATAATAATAATACGACAATTCACACAGTCATAGTCCCAAGTTAAGCTAGCTAAAGCTAGTGTTATAAGTACTAGACAACTGATACAAATACTTTATAATTTCTATGTATAATATGTAAATACATACATGTTATACATAGAAAACACCCAGAGCGATACAAGCAATCATACACAATTATACACAACAGACGAGTGTCTATTGTGTATGATTGCTTTTAGACTGATACAGACAATCATACTCATGAATACAAATGTTTGTGCCGTGCGAGGAATCGAACCCGCGACCATCGGACGTGAAGCGGTGTGCTAGACCGCTAGACCACCGAGGTCGAATTAGTAATAATAAACCCTACATAAATAATGTATATAAAAAATAAAATAATATACATAAAGAATACAAATACTTGCACGGTGCAAGGACTGGAACCCATCTAAATGTCTAACACACCGAGATCGCCAAATGTAAAAGAAAATATAAAATACCTGTCGCATACTGCCAGTCCGTTCTAACTGGTATCCTGGTCTGCCGAGCTATGTCGTCCACCATGCTCTTCACGTCCCTGGTCTTCTGAAGATGGTATGCCGTCCCCGCAACCCTGGGCTCGTCACCCATTATCAAACGCAGGTACCTCCAAGCGGATTCCTCGCTGAACTGGTCTGGACTCTGCGTGTCATAATATTACATTTTTTTTAATTAACTGCCGCAGTTTCAATTGCGGTAATTTTCAATATAAACTATAGCCTATGTGTTACTCTGATGCAGAAGCTATATTATTGAAAAGTTTCATCAAAATCCGTTCAGTAGTTTTTGCGTGAAAGTAACAAACATTCATACTTACAAATTTCTCGTTTATAATATTATTAAGACTAAGACTAGCTGTGCTCGCGACTTCGTCCGCGTGAAATAGAGACCTCGGATGGCATAAAATATTTAATAATCTAACCCAAAAATGACAAAAAAAGCTTCAAAAATGACGCATTTAACGAAAGGTCTATCCAGGGCCGGCGCTAGGGTCCTCAGCGCCCGCATGCAATTTTTATTTCTCAACCGCGTTAGGATAAAAGTTGCATGCGTATTCATAATTAAGTTACATTATTTATTATAATTTATTAAGTATTCTATAGATTCTATACTTTAATAAAATTATAGTATATATCCGAATCTCATGATGGCGCACCCTTCGACGAGGCCCTGGCACTGCTATCCCACATGCGTTGGGATGAAAAATAGATATTGGCCGATTCTCAGACCTACTCAATACGCTCACAAAATTTCATGAGAATCGGTCAAGCCGTTTCGTAGGAGTATGGGAACGAAAAATGTGACACGAGAATTTTATATATAAGATATAACTTACGTCTCTTGCAATATCTATATCTTGGTATGGAGTAGGCATATTATCTTCAACTAGTTGCGTCATATATCCGAGAAGGAAGTATAAGCCCAGTAATACTATAATTATTGTGCTTGGTACCTGTAAATTAATATTTTTAATTATAACACTATGTTCATACTAGCTTTCCCGCGAAACTTCGTCTGCATCTCACTTACTTGACATTTATTCTTATATTTCGCCCAATTCACATAATACCTTTTTAAATTATTGCTTATGTATTATTCTAATGTACAAACTATATTACTACTAGCAGACCCGGCCAAGCGTTGCCTAAAGTTCTTGAATAAAATAATATTGCGATTATAAATCGAGATATAAGCAATGTGCAATACAAATTTACAGGAGTTTAGAGTCAATCGCGGATAAACAACGTGATACGTAATTTTTATATACAAAAATAAAGATTCACCAAAATCCGTTTAGAAGTTTTTGCGTGAAAGAGTAACAAACATTCATCCATACTCACAAACTTTCACATTTATAATATAAATAAGATTAGTCAGAATAAGGTACAGAGAGACGAATTTCTCAGCATTCCATGGATCCCCGTGCGGGGGCCGGGTCCTTCGTGTAGCAGAGTCCCCAGGACTTGTAACCCGGGTGTAAGTTCCCCCTTTTTACACTACGATGGTAGCAACCAAGCATACGCCCATCTGATGGTAAATGGTTACCGTAGCCTATGGACGCCTGAGATACCAGGAGTGTCACGTGCGCGTTCCTGACCCTTAAGGGTAAACCTTAAACCTTATATACCATTCTTACCGTCGTACATCAACACTCACCTTCACGCTCATGGTCCTTGTCCCGCCTAAATAAATCTAGTAGGAGTCGCAATGCACTTTTCGAGTATATACACGTTCTAGTATACTTTATTTTTGGTTTTGACAGATTTCAAATACCATAAGTATCTCAAAATTTGATAATAAATTCATAATATCTTGTATTATTAATAGAAATATTATATTGTATCATAGAAGTATAACGAAAGCGATAAGTGCAAAACTCTTTACATAATTTGTAAATGAAATAACGTACGAAAAAGAGGGCCATTCGCTCCATTTATGGTATGGGTTCCAGAGAGTCATTGCGAGTGTTTTAAGGAATCAAATATCCTCACCGTTGCTTCTCAATACATTTATGAAAATATCATGTATGCCAGAAGGAATATAGACAGTTTCAAAAGAGTT
Organism: Achroia grisella; assembly: GCF_030625045.1. Taxonomy (NCBI): domain Eukaryota; kingdom Metazoa; phylum Arthropoda; class Insecta; order Lepidoptera; family Pyralidae; genus Achroia; species Achroia grisella. Next base: position 903,910 of record NW_026712988.1, read on the forward strand.
AGTGATTGCACTAATAAAAGCTTACGTAACAATAACAAACTGATTTTACCTAAATGTCGTTTGGCTAAAGTTAGTAATTCGTTTTATGGCAATTGCGTAAGGTTTTACAATAAAATACCAGAGTCTTATAAATCTGCCAGAAAAATGATTTAAATGTCAAAAGTTCCTTTGCAAAAAACCTTTATAAATTGAAGAATTCGTTAACGATAATAATGTTTTTATAGAAAAACTTTTAATCTATAGCACTGACAATATTATCTGATTACATTAATAATGAGTGCGTAGCGACTTCTATGTTGATTATCGCATGCCTCTTACTTGTTATACTGTAATTATTTATATATATAAAAAAAAACATCTATTAAAAAGAGCAACACACAAGTTTCCTGCTCATTCTTCTTGTGATGAATCTACATTCCGAATGAGTGATAGAATCAAAATATGACTATTCAAAAGTGCTTGTAATGAGTTTATTTGAATAAAGACTATTTCTATTTCTATTTCTATAAATGTGACAATTAAAGTAATTATTTAGCAGAAGATGGATTAAGCTAAGCACATTCTATTTAAAACGTTTATTATCCTTTTGACAAAAATGCAATATCATTTGCTAGTTCAATACATTCTCCTTAAATGAATTTATAAATGAATCTGTATTATTGTAATCATGTACAAGCTCATTTGAAAAGAATAACTGAGAGTTGTCAGTTCTTCTCAGCTCGAAAGCACTCCGAACTGACGGTAGATCTAACATATCATAAAGGTGGTGTATCGGCGCTGCCGTGGCAGATTGCCATCGTCAATGCCGTGAGCATACAGACAATTTTATATTTTTTTAAATAAAAATAAAAATTAGGGGTGGACTACCCCTAACATTTAGGGGGATGAAAAATAGATGTTGGCCGATTCTCAGACTTACTCAATACGCTCACAAAATTTCATGAGAATCGGTCAAGTCGTTTCGGAGGAGTATGGGAACGAAAACTGTGACACGAGAATTTTATATATAAGAGTATAATATTAATTCATATATATGTTAGTCCATAAAGTATTTATATGGGCCATTAGTAGCCTGAAATAAACAAATAAATAAAAACAAGAGTCTATAATAGACCTTCATAAAGAAGATTTGATTTCATTCACAACAAATCTATACAAACAGTATGACTTATACTCTTGTACAATTACCAGAATATTTCATTATCAAGTTAATAGCTACGTGAAATCGGTTAACAGGTGTCCTATGTTTTAATCTAGGCTAGGGTTTAATTTTTGTCAAAAGGTAATAATTTAATCAGTAGTCATAACCCAGATAGACCAGTCCCCATAAGCAGCAAACAAGCAAATACATACCAACATTATTTATAAAACTATCTCTTATTTTACACATAAAACAAAAATAAGAAAAATATATTCAAATAAAAAAATAACATAAATATTAGCTATTAATCAAATAATGATATTATAATTCAATGAATACAGTAATGATACAACTATTTAATATATTAATAAAATATAAATACATAATTATTATTTATTCATAGATATTTTTTGTAAATACATACATATTATACATAGAAAACACTCAGACAAATACAATCACACTCATGAATACAAATGTTTGTACCATGCGAGGAATCGAACCCTCGACCATAGGATGTACGGCGGTGTGCTAATACGCTAGACCACTGAGGGCGCTGAATATGTAAGTTTTTGATAAGAACTAGGTAAATTAATAATGCTTTTATATACCCTTGACATAAAACATCACGACACAAACATGTCCCAACAATTAATTTGCCCAGAAAAATATTTTTACTCACTGACTTAATGGGCTCATACAAATGTGTCCCTTTTCTTGTAACCTCATACATAACCTAAAAAATAAATAATAAATAAAACCAAACAATAAAAAAATAATCATAAAACAAAAGAAAAATAATAGAAATATTAGCAATTAATGTGTTAATGATATGTCAGATTTTAATGAATAGATTAATGATATTATTAAATAAGCGGTGAACATAAATAATTGACAATAAATATTGTTTTAATTAATTTAAAGTGTGTTATAGCACATAAAAATATATGTACACATCAACTAGTATATGTGTTATGTATGTGTTGTATGAGTTAAATGAAAAGTTCACCCGCTGCCAGGGTTTTTCATGTTGTTCCTTATCGTACTCTCGAGTTGATACATGTACAGTCTCTTGGCCGCCGTTCTGAAAATTCATAAACATACATACAGCAGGTTTTTTTATGGACGACTAGCTTTGCCCGCGGTTTCACTCGTTACATTTCAGTAACAAATAGGATATCGTCGGTTAAATAGAAAAATGGCTGTATTCAAAATGTACATTTTTTACAAACATTGAATGTTTTTAAGTTTATTTAAATTATTAGTTTTTCCTTTAAAGTTTTAAATTTACACAGAAATATTATACATCATTTTGAAAGTATTTAGATAATGATTAAGACGGCGTGGTTAATTTAATTTACTTATATAAAAGAAGGCAATTCTAGCTTCTAATCATGAAAAATGACATTTATTTATTTAATTGACGGTGTGTTATTCTGATGCATAAGCTATATTACTGTAAAGTTTCATCAAAATGCGTTCAGTAGTTTTTATGTGAAAGTATACCAACTACTATTTTTTAAAAGCGATTTCAATTTATATAGCAAAACAACGTTTGCCGGGACAGTTAGTATGCTATAAAAAATTGTGAGGGCGTGTACCTATATTAGGTATTTTTGGTACAGTTAAAATAATATAGGTCGGGTTATCAGAGATAACGCGGTTAGATAGATGCTTATCACTGAACTTGTCACTTGCTGATAAATGTATTGATTCAGTACATGTCATAACATCTACACATATAAATGAAATTGTCTGTGAGTGTCTGTTTGTGATATTGAAATAACAGTTTTTATGAATATAAATACGGTACATACACCAAAATACCATGTTTTACAATTTTTGTCCGTCTATCTGTTTGTTCCGGCTAATCTCTGAAATGGCTAGACCGATTTTGACGGGACATTTTTGACAGGTAGCTGATGTAATAAGGAGTAACTTAGGCTACTTTGATTTTAGAAAAATAAAGTTAAATTCTTATTGTAAATTTTGAACTCACCTAAATGACAATCTACAGACAAACAAACCGTTGATTTATCTATATATTGTTACAATGATATTTCTATATTTTATTATTAATACAAAGGGTAAACATGTAAAATGAACAGAATAATAAGTCACTCCAGTCTCTACAATACAGGCCTGCGAGCCTAGTGTAGAACTACAGTAAATTACAATGTAAATGTGTATCATGAATAAATATTATTATTATTATTATTATTATTATATTGTATAATATTTTCAAAAATCAGTATTATTCTCAAATTGTAATTTTCAACTATAACATTATATGTTAACGAAACTATTCTTTTAATGAATACTAGTTTTATATCAATTTTCGACACTCAATGTCTTGTTTTTAGTAATAAAGTTTATTATATATAAGTTTATATTTTAATGACTGTATCTGGCAGAATAAAGAAAAAGAAAAAATAAATACGCGAAGATAAAACTTTGTACGCTTTTTTAACGAAATTTGCGCGGACGGTGAAGTATGTTTTTTTTTTTTTTAATATTGTGATTGCGCTTGGTCTTACCTCATCTGATGGTAAATGATGGCAAGACGTAGGATATAGCGCGCTTACCCAGAAGATATCTATTCACCATAGAATTGAAGAATCCGGGGTTGTATTTCTCACACTTATAGTTTATATAGAGGAGTTGATAATATTTTTTTATTATGCTTAAAAACCACATTAAAAAACAATAACATGTATTTGACACACACGCATATATGTATACTCTTCTGTTTATTATTAAAGTCTGTGCTCAAATTGAGCATAGATTACTATTGTTTGTATTTACTATTATTTGTCTATGGTCTTACTGAATGTTAAATTAATGGTGGTCGAATTCCGATCACTGGGCCACCACTAGTTTGTTTTTGGACTACTCTAATGCTGTTGGCCGCAGCTGGTCTAACTTCACAGGGCGATAGGGGGCGAGTGTAGATGGCACTCCAAACCAAAGGAAGGACTTATAGAGCGCCTGAAGGCCAACTCTCGTCTGACGGATACGACTTTCGTCTGAGGGCACCGCTAGGGGTTCGGATCGATCGGAGGGGACTAGTATGTATTTATTAGGTAATTAATTAATAATTATTTACTTTTTTTGTAATTGTTACAATGTTTTGAGTATTTTGTTTTGTTTAATGTGTGTTTTATTTCATTTCATGTCATTAATCATTAAAATTAATCATAATGCTTAACTCTGTACTTGGTCTTACTGATTATCATTATTAATTTATATTTATCTTGATCTTTATTCATTATTATTAAATAATAACAAATGAATTTATATTCCTTTTTGAAATAATGGAATGATGCACCCGCCTGCGCGAACGGTTTACGCTGGTGGAGCACCAGTGGAGGACGGTAAGATGACCATGAGATCAGGTCAGCTATGCCCTCGTGACAAATTCACCAGGAATTTATCATGATAGTTTCTAGAGAGCAAGCGTATGGAGATCAACATGGTACATTGTCCACGTCAGCTATAACGTCAGGTAGGGCTTTTCAATGAGACAATTGAACACTATAATCACTTTTATATTTATCTTTTATTTTAATTCTTGGAAGCCAATATGCGTACGCGCTTTACACTGTACAAAGCAAAAGTGAGGGACCGTCTTAGAGCAGTTTTTTTTTTTTATATTTAAATACATTTTTCCACAGACATATTCGTCCGTGCCTTTTTTAATTTACTTTAATATTATAATATTTATTTAATTTCCATTTTTGTACAACTCCAGCCGAGATGTTACAATTTGCCTAACAATGACACCGAGGCAGACCTTATCCGTCTGGCCCAGAACCACCGCTGGCCGGCCGGGTGAGTTGACAACATGCAGTGTCACCCATCTTTATTTGGAGGATTAGATTTATCAATATGCATATACAATTATATAAATCTTACACTACTACTAATTTCACAGTTTTCATTACATTGTGCAATGTAAGAATTCATAATGTAACAATACACATTATGAATTCTTACACTGCATATACAATATATATATCTAACACTGTTTTCAAAGTTACTATTTGTTATATAGGTTTTGTTTAATTTTTGATTGTTTAATTTCACAGTTCACTTTTTGTCGTAATTCGGCAATTTTTTTTTTTTTTTCCCTTTTTCACTTCCCTTTCCCCTTTTTTTTTATACTTTTAGCGAGCATGTTCCGGCCTTTCCAGTCCAAAGCGCCCCGACGATGCATCAGCTGTTCTGGTTTTCTTTGTGCTGATTATTTTAGCGCAATCAGCGCATCAACGATCGCCCTGTCTCTATTTTTAGAGCAGTCTTAGTCTTAGAGCAGTTACAAAGAAAACTAGCACAACCTCAATATATATATCTACCTACATATATATTAATTTTATTACGTCACTTAATCAATTGGGAGGTTAATGTTTGCATTCCAATACAATTAAATCAACATCCACGTTACCAATCCCCCCCCCTCCCCCTGAATACGTCTGTCTGTATGCTATATAGCAAAAGTAGATACTATAATAAGGTGAAATAACCGTATGTAACATATAAACTAAAAAAATAAAATATCGTTTTATAAATTTATTTAGCAATAAGACCGCCTATTGTTATCTCTATATTGTAATTATGTTGTTATTATATTTGGTATAAATATTAATTTATGTAATTGTTATGGACCTTCTGTGAGAGGAACAACAAAGAGTTTTTTTATATAATTACTTGAATATATATGTACATAGTGGAAAGTGTATAATATGAAAGTGGATGGATATAAAGGGAGGGGACGCCCTAAGAAAAGATGGATGGATTGTGTGAAAGATGATATGAATAAAAGAAGAGTATGTTCAGATATGAAGACCGATAGAGAGCAGTGGAAGAGAATGACATACTGCGCCGACCACAAATAATGGGATAAAGGTAAGGCAATGATGATGTATATAATGTGGAGTGGTATGAATAATTTCATATACAATAACGGGAGATTATTATATTATACATTTTTTTTTTTAATTTGAATAATACATGTACAATATTTAAAAATCGTCTAAGGTCTCATTATCTGTCCCTATAGCAAATTTTTTTTTTTTTTTTTCCTATTTAACTCTGAAATCTTCCAATATGTTGAATATATGTATGTATACTTATTTATATATATATATGTATGTCTATTAATTAGTTTGATAATTATAGTGTCTTGTGTGTGCCATCTACCTCTTCTGTGTATGTTAGTCCTATCTTGCAGGTTGTCTGTAAGAAATTGATTAAGACCGCCTTTTGTTCATAATTTTCTATTTATTGTTTTTTTTTTCTTATTGTATTTTTTCTATGTGCACAATAAAGAGTTTATTATTATTATTATTATTATTATGTTACAATAATATTAAAGCATTAATTAAAAATTTATTAAAGCACAAGGCGAGCTTCAAAGCGTTCGTGGCCCTGGTCCCCACCAATATGCTGCCCACCTTCATGAAGGAGGACTACTGGCCGAAGGGGGTGGTGTATCGGCGCTACCGTGGCAGATTGCCGTCGTCAGTGCCGTGACCATAGAGACAATTTTATTTTTCATATTTTATTATTATTTCTTATGTATGATAGTCTATAAGGTATTTATAATATGGGCCATGTAGCCTGAATTAAATAAATAAAAAAAATTAATTTGAAATTGAAATGTTTTTGTGAAAATGAAAATGTCTTTGTAAGCATGTCAAATAAAAATCATTTTAACTTCACCTTGGACGTAATACTTGTGTTGTCTTGTTTTAATTTCTTTTCATCCTCGTCCGCCATTATTAATATTTGAATATGGAACGCACAATTTAAAACAATAACGAAATAGAGAAAGGCAAAGGAAATTCACATATGCCACTATTATACTTATAATGATTTATAATTTAAATATAGAACTATTTAGACAAAGAAAATTTTCTGTACATATTATTTAAAATTTTTTCTCCATGTTGATTCTGCGGCTACAGAAGTGAAACTAAGAAACAAATCCCTTTATTCATTTATTAACACAAATATGTTTATCAGTGATATAATGTAACGGCTTCTTTATTGCAATAATCCTACATTATGATGTGCGTATTACACTAGTAATTGCACGTGATTTTGTTTAGGTAGAGACCGATTTTAAAGCATTGTTAATAAAAATGTAAAGGTAAGTTTTACAATTTTATAACATGCATATCTTGCTTATGTATCTACCTAATCTGGTATATATACATAAGACCTTTTTCTCAGTAATTCTACTAGTAGTTACGTAAATTTCTAAATTCTTGAACTTATTATTTCCATACAGGATTAGTCGTTTGTTATTGCAAGTGAAAAGCCAGGTAATAAGCATAGTTACTCTTGAACCTGCCAGAGAAACTGAGTTACACCAATAAATTACTATTATTATAAACATCAAAGTTTGTGAGTATGGATCGATGAATGTATGGATGTTTTTTTATAGATGTTAATGATATACTGCACCCGCCTGCGCTAACGGTATACGCTGGCGGGGCACCAGTGGAGGATGATAGGATGAGCATGAAGTTAGGGCAGTTAGCCCATCGTGATGAATTCACTAGGAATTAACCACGATGGTTTCCAGGGGGGACCGCGTGGAGGTCGACCTAACATGACAAATTATTAGAATTCTGAAGGGGCTACTGTTCCCATTACTAATAATCCCATTAAATGTAATGCAAAAATTACTGAACGGGTTTTGATGAAATTTTACAGCTGTGCCCACGGTTTCATCCGCATGAAACTTGTAGTCTATGTGTTATTTTCATGTATAAGCTATATTACTGTGAAGTTTAATAAAGATCCGTTCAGTAGTTTTTGCGTGAAAGAGTAACAAACATCTATCCATATATACTCACAAACTTTCGCATTTATATTTTTTTTTAATAAGATTATTATATTATATTAAAATTCAGAAGAATTTCTTGTTTTTTGAACGCGCTAATATCTAGAAATTCAAAATTTCATTTGAAAGCCCAATTTTAGAATAATATAACAGATTTATTATCAGCTGGTAGTTACTTTTAGGAACCGGACCAAAATTCAGAAGAATTGCCGTTTCAGAGATCAGCAAGAACAAACAGACAGACAATTGTTTGTTTAAAAATTTATTTTTCTATATTTATACGTTATGTACCGTATATGCTTTCAACAGACAGTAAATTTTTTGAAATTAATTTTCCATGTATAATCTTAATATATTTTAGTTATTACATTATATTTTTTAAGCTTTTAAATTTTTATTTTAATTAATTTTTTTAAATAGTAAAAAAAAATTAAAATCTTAAATTACCGTATATCGGTACTTTCATGTGCAAGTGAAAATCTGTTAATTTGAAATCACAATCTGACATTTCAATTTTTTTTTAATTGTGTGGTTTATCTCAATATGGCTACTGTCATTATATAAAGCAGCGCTGTCTAAACTATGGCCCGATGGCCACATGCGGCCCGCGGTTTGAATTGATGCGGGCCGTGAATACTTTTATCTTTAATTAAATAACTAAATTTTAGTAGAGAGGAAATTATATTTAATTTGTTTTGTAATACCAAATGATTTCATTTGCATTTTTTAGCATTTGCTCTTTTAAGTATGCACTGCGCCCAGCTACTGCCAATATTTTAACTCACTCCCTGAACGTATACAAATAATATATCTCCAAAGAGTATATTTAAAAAAAAATGTTCGTGCTCATCTTTTAAGTTTATTGTCATAGAACAAGTAATGTATTTATCCTATTGAATCTATGTATATATTATATTATGTATTGTATGTATGTTGTGTACATGTATATATGTTATAATATTCGTGTGTATTCTATTCTTGTTTAGTTATAGTTTAGTCTAATATTTGTATATATATATTATTTATATAATTAATGTTAAGCCACCATTAAGTATTCCTGCACTTCCTGAAGGTTGACTGGTAGAGAATGCCTATAGCATTAAGTCCACCTTTTGTACAATAAGTACGGTCAATAAAGTTTAAATAAATATAAGTTTTATATATATATATTTACGCTGATGTTGACACAATTGTATCTTTTACAATTCTGTCAACATCAGCGTAAATATTAATTTATTTAATACTTTATTGAATTAACTTAACTTTATTAAAACTTTTTTAAATAAATAAATATTTACCTGATGTTGACAGAATTGTATCTATTACAATTCTGTCAATATTAGCGTAAATATTAATTTATTTAAAACTTTATTGAATTAACTTAACTTTATTAAAACTTTTTTAAATAAATAAATATTTACGCTGATGTTGACAGAATTGTATCTTTTACAATTCTGTCAACATCAGCGTAAATATTTATATATTTAAAACTTTATTGACCAATAAATTATGGTACAAAAGGTTATATTAAAACAATAATAAAATTATGATTATTATACCACATACTACATATATTTATTAATAAAAATTAAAAAAATCCATTGACTCCTAGTTCCTATCTAGTTTGGACAGCTCTGATATAAAGCATCATCTGTTTCCATTGAGCACATCCTTGATTGTCGTTTATTACATGTTTCAAATGGAAATTAACAATTTTAGGAAGTATAAATTTATCGTTAATTTTACAGTTTTACAATATTGCAATAAAAGCATAAAACAGAATCTCAAGTACCAAACGGCAAATTCGATTGTAATAATAAAACAATAAATGTAATGTTTTTACGACTGTGTTGTTGCTATAAGGGGCAGTGTGCACGGATGCGGACATAGCCGCGGTATCTCATGAGTTTACAGGTTATATTATGGACTAGCTGTACGCGGACTTTAACTTTATTTCCGTCTTCGTGGAATTTAACTTTATTTTTCTAAAATGAAAGTAGGTTAAGTTACACCTTATTACATCAGTTACCTGTTAATAAAAATCGTCAAAATCGGTCTAGCCAATTCAGAGATTAGCCGGAACAAACAGACAGACAGACAAAAATTGCAAAAAATATTATTTATGTGTTACATACTGTATTTATATTCATATGCATGTAGTATAAAACGGTTATTTCAATATTACAAACAGACACTCCAATTTTATTTATATGTATATATGTATAGATAATGGAATGGTGCACCCGCCTGCGCTAACGGTATATGGTGGCGGCAGTAGAGCATGATAAGATGAGCATGAGATCAGGTCAGTTGGCACATCGTGACAAATTCACCAGAAATTTATCACGATGGTTTCCATAGGAAACCGTGTGGAGATCAAACTGACATGGTACAATGCTAGCTATAATAAAAATAACTAACCTTGGACAATTAACACAGCGCCATCTAGTCCCACGCTCAGCAGATCTTGCGTTAGGTACTAGACAACTTGATACTATTTTTGTATACACATAATATATATACAAAACACCCAAACCGATACAAACAATCGCACTCATGAAATGAATAGAAGAAATAGAATAAATGTTTGTGACGTGCGAGGAATCGAACCCGCGACCATCGGAAGTAAAGCTGTGTGTTCATCCGCTAGACTACCGAGACCGTCTTTACTTTAGAGTTATTATTTAATAAATAGTTTGATGTAATATTTTGTATGAATGTTTTGAAATATATATATTTTTCTTTCTTTCGTTCTGAATATTTAAATGATAAGCTCTAGATTTCATATAATATATGAATGTCATTATATGATAGTTATATGAATGAATAATATTAAATTGTATGTTGTAAATCATACTAAATATTGATATGTTAAAACAATAATTTTATTATGTTTACGTGCCCTAACAGGGTCCATATATAATAATCTCAATCAGGGATGTTAAGGAGCTCCGTAATCCTAACCGAAACTATCGGATATCCGATATAAAAAAATATTCGTAACCAAGAAAAGAAATAAAAGTTTCGGATAATATCGGATAGGGGCGGAGCCTAATAGACATATTATGTAACCATTTTATTGGCTACTACCTTTTGCCCGCGGCTTCGCTCGCTTTAATGGGGATAAATTTACGCGAGGGGTGGAATTTAGAAATCCTTTCTTAGGGGATGCCTATGTCATAATAGCTTTATACATGCAAAGTCTCAGCTCGACCGTTTCAAAATTGACAAACTTTCATCCCCTATTTTATCCCTTTGGGGGTAGAATTAATCAAAATCCTTTCTTAGCGGATGCCTACGTCATAACATCTACCTGCATGCCAAATTTCAGACCGATCCGTCCAGTGGTTTGGGCTGTGCGTTGATAGATCACTATGTCAGTCACCTTTGAGTTATATATATATAGAAGATATGTAATTTAATTTTGAAATTCCTTCAAAAAATAATATCCGTAAACGAAATTATCCGAAACTAACGGATAATCCGAAATAATTTCATATCCGCATTAATATACGTATCCGGTATAATAATTATTCCTATATCCGAAACCTATCCGTATCCGAAATTTCATATCCATAACATCCCGAATTTAAATACATCGCGATAGGCTAATTGACCTGACTTCAATGTCATCTTGTCATCCTCCAAATCGCGGGTGCAAGCTGGTGCAATTACTTATCAAAGGAACATGCGTCACCTACCTCAAGTACGTAACTATACAAGTTACCTAGTAAATAGTATTGACGTAGTGGAGTAACCTGAAACAGTCATGCTCTCTATAAAGTTCAAACTTGTTACGGCGTGGTGGGCCAGGTCGATGTGCTCCCTCAAATATGGTTGAGTGCAATGATGGCTGGCTCATACGTCATACTCGTGAACGGGTGCTGCTTGTGGGGACTGGTCTGTTCAGGTTGTGAACACTGATTAAATTTTTTGTTCTTTGCGATAGCATATGGTGGTGGTCACTCTATTCTCCCAAATTTGAATTTTAATGACTGTGTATTATTATAAACATGTTCCACTATTATTTGAAAAAAATACGAGCTGAGGTTCTTGTCAGTTCTTCTCATCACGATATCATTCCGGACTCACGGTAGATTTGACATCATAATAGTCTGTAATAGACCTACATGAATACAGATATTTTGAATTGAAAATTGAATTGACAAGTTCGGTGAGTTCCGGAATGTGTAATATCATTATTACTCATGATTTAGATTATCTATTTATGTAAGCAAAAACATTGTACCCCTTTTTACGCATATTGTGAATCATCATCATCATTTCGGCCCTGATGATGTCCACTGCTGAACAAAGGTCTGTGGTGCGGTCGTGGAGATCTTTATAGCCCAAGAGCCCACGACTGCCAGACATACGTCATTTTAATAAACGTGAAAGTTCTTGTATGTGTGTCCCCAACACAGGTAAGAACGATCCCCAAATATGTGGAGATTAACAAAGGTGTAAAAAAAATCATACCAAATTCGTTATTTTAAGAAACTCCATATTTTCATATATTATTCGTAGCATTATTATAACTTGCGCTGCTCATTGCCAGACACGTAGTGTGGTTCCAACCCCCCGCCGGACCCCCCTAAACTATACTATTTTAGAAATAAACTTACGTCATTTTAATAAAGCTGAAATTTATATATATTATTGAGAGTTCTCTCAAACTGAGTTTCCTAAATTGCCAGACAGTTTTCTTGGTTCCTTATCCTACCAGATTCATGGAAACCGTATATTGGGTAACAACGGTGTATACAATTTCATATCAAATTCGTTATTTTAAGATGCTCCATTTTTTCACATATTGCTCGTAACAGTATTATAACTTGCTCTGCTCGTTGCCAGACCCTTAGTGTGGTTCCAACCCCCCGCCGAACCCCCCGAAACTATACTATTTTATAAATAAACTTACGTCATTTTAATAAAGCTGAACCTTATATATATTATTGAGAGAACTATTAAACTGAGTTTCCTAAATTGCCAGACAGTTTTCTTGGTTCCTTATCCTACCAGACTCATTGAAACCGTATATTGGGTAACAACGGTGTATACATTTTCATATCATTATTTTAATCCATTTTTTGATTTCGTAACAGTATTATATCTCGTTCAGTGTGGTTCCAACCCCCCGCCGGATCCCCCTAAATTATACTATTTTATAAATAGACTTACGTCATTGTAATAAAGCTGAACTTTATGTATATTATTGAGAGAACTATTAAATGATTTCTAAATTGCCAGACAGTTTTCTTGGTTCCTTATCCTACCAGCTCATTGAAACCGTATATTGGGTAACAACGGTGTATACAATTTCATATCAAATTCGTTATTTTATGATGCTCCATTTTTTCACATATTGCTCATAACAGTATTATAACCTGCTCTGCTCGTTGTCGAACCAAGAAAACTGTCTGGCAATTTAGGAAACTCAGTTTAATAGTTCTCTCAATAATATATATAAAGTTCAGCTTTAGGGGGGTCCGGCGGGGGTTTGGAACCACACTAAGGGTCTGGCAATGAGCAGCGCAAGTTATAATAATGCTACGAACAATATATGAAAATATGGAGTTTCTTAAAATAACGAATTTGATATGAATTTTTTTACAACCTGGTACCTGCCAAAGGAACCACGATCCAGGTTTCATGTTTGGGGATCGTTCTTTCCTGTGTTGGGGACACACATACAAGAACTTTCACGTTTACTAAAATGACGTATGTCTGGCAGTCGTGGGCTCTTGCTCTATTAGGGGGATCTCCACGACGATCGGTCCTGCGCTGCTCGCATCCAACACCTTCCAACAAGCTTGACCACATCGTCAGTCTACCTATGTCAGACGCTGCGTTTTCCGGTCCGCAGTCGTCACTAAAAGGAGTAAAGCCCTCGCTTTACTGCCTCAACAGCCATCTGTCCTACGAGCTATATGCCCTGCCCATTGCCACTTCAGTTTCGCAATTCTTCGGGCTATGTCGGTCACTCTGGTTCTTCTACGGATCTCCTCATTTCTGATACGATCACGACGAGAAACTCCGAGCATAGCCCTGTTCATTGCCCTCTGAGTGACTCGTGAGCTTAGTTCTTAGGCCCATAGTTAGCGACCACGTCTCTGTGCCGTAAGTCATCACTGGCAACACACATTGGTTGTAAACTTTCGTCTTGAGACGGTACTTTATGAGAATTTTCTGAGTCGAAACGTAAATTGTATGGAGCAGCTCATAATCGAAGAATCATTAGAGGGCAAATGTTTTCGGAGTCAATCACCAACGCGATGGACTGACCTTATAAAAAAGGTTACACAGCAGTCCGTTGTGAATTTTTTTTTATTAGGTTAGGGAACAAGTGTTTATCTCTCCCCTGATGGTAAGTGATTATCGCCACCCATGCGCACTCGCAACTGTTTACCACAGAAGGTAGAACATTAAATGAGAGGCATAAGTCCAGCAGTGGGGAGAAGGGGATTATTAGCAATGGGAACTAGTAAATCCCATTGCTAGCAATGTACCATGTTAGATCAACCTCCATGCGGTTCCCCCTGGAAACCACCGTGATAAATTCTTGGTGAATTTGTCACGATGGGCTAACTGACCTGACCTCATGTTCATCTTATCATCCTCCACTGGTGCCCCGCCAGCGTAAACCGTTAGCTCAGGCGGGTGCAACCATTCCATTGTCATCAACTACAAAGAAAAAGTCCAGCAGTGGCAATATATGCTGACAAAGAAGTATCTAAAGTAGATCTACATAAATTAATATATTATGATTTCATTTAAAAAAAAATCAACAGAACTTGTTACAACAAATCTTTAAATGGCATTCGCAGATTTTGTTAGTGTACAATATGATAAGATATACACTGCCAATCCCCTATATACTGATTGTGGAGTATATATATATATGTATATATATGTTGCAGTAGTGTATGATGTTGTGGAAAAAACAAAAGTACATTACCAGCTATGCACAGATGTATTACAAATCTTTGAATCTTTCTCAGCTTGTTTATATGTTACATCTGAGAATATTATTACTATTATTTATTCCCTTAAGCGATGAAGGGATATTAATTCAGATATCCTAATTGTATATCTAAAAAGGGATTGAGTTATAAATTTAGTAGGTCAATGTCCAATTTACACTCAGCCCGAGTGGGCAGGGAAGTGAGCAGCACGAAGTTTCCACTCGTGTTCACACACACTCCCGCGTGTGTGAACACGAGTGGAAACACTTTCCATGCCATTGGCGCTGCCACTCGCGCTGCCCGGCGCTCCCTCGATTGTCGGTTTTTCGTGCGCGAGTCAAAGGACTGATAGCGCGAGTGGCAGCGTGTTTTTACATTCAGCCCTCTCGCTCAGTTGTCGCCCGGCAATATTTCCGGCAGCGCAAGTGGCAGGGGAAGCGACTGAATGTAAACATAGCATAAGAAAAAAGTTGATGACTATTTTTTATAATCCTAGATAATAAGAAATCTAGAGAACTCTATACAGAAATCATTTTCAAGGGAAAACAATTTGCCAGGTAAATACTAGCTTACTTATAAAGACTTTAAATTGTTATATCACTATCAATATTATAATACATATAATATTCATAGTCAATGAATAAAATAATAACAAATATGTATGGATATATCATATAAATAATAATAAACTATATTAAATAATTTGAAATATTAGGAAAGTAACTTCAAAGTAACTTAAAAGTTAAAATTGGTTTCGCATTTTTTTTTTATAAATTATGCATTGTATCATTTTTCCACTCCACAAGTGTACCAGAATGAGAGCCAGTAGGGAGAAATGGTGAGCTGTAGTAAGACAGATGCCATCTGCTTCTCACTCTACTACATAATGACCACAACCGTTCTGTCAAGTGTAAATTGAGTAATTGTATATTGAAAATAAAAAAAATATATATAATTTTATTTTATGTTTCAACTAGCTACTGTACTATATATATATAACTCAAAGGTGACTGACATAGTGATCTATCAACGCACAGCCCAAACCACTGGACGGATCGGGCTGAAATTTGGCATGCAGGTAGATGTTGTGACATAGGCATCCGTTAAAAATGGATTTTGATTAATTCTACCCCCAACGGGATAAAATAGGGGACGAAAGTTTGTTAATTTCAAACCGATCGGGCTCAGACTTTGCATTCATAAAACTACTATGACATAAGCATCCCCTAAGAAAGGATTTTAATTAATTCCACCTCTAAGAGGATAAATTAACGAGAGCGAAGCCGCGGGCTTATAAATGTATACATATAAATGTTCCTCTTGAATCACTCTATCTATTAAAAAAAACGCTTCAATATCTGTTGCATAGTTTTATAGATTTAAGCATACATAGGGATGGACAGACAGCGACAGTGACTTTGTTTTATACTATGTAATAATGAAGTACTCTAATGCTGTTGGCCAGGGAAAGGGGATTGTTAGTACTGTGGACTAATGCTCCCACTGCTAGCAATTTACCATATCAGGTTGACCTCCATGCAGTTTCCCTGGAAACTATCGTGATAAATTCTTAGTGTATTTGTTACGATGGGCTAACTGACTGACCTCATGTTCATCTTATCATCCTCCACTGATACACCGCCCGCGTAAACCGTTAGCGCAGGCGGGTGCACCATTCCATTATCTTCCATAAAAAAAAACATTAGATTTACTCATAAGAGCATAAAAAGAGACAGCATAAAATGTACATAGCGAAATTTCAACTAAGTTCCGAATGAGTGGCAGCATAAAAAAATAGTTTATTATTTCTATCAAGATAAATTTCTTGTGAATTTGTCACAAGGGTCTAACTGACCTTAACGGACTGAAAGTTGGTGAAACCAATTTTCAATACTACCCCATAAAAAGTGAAAATTAAAAATAATAATACATATTACCTATACAAATAAATTTCTTGAGATTTTATCACAATGGCCTAACTGATAACTGACCTGACCTTAAGTAAATTGGTGAAATCAATTTTTATTACTACCCCATAATTAGTGAAAATTTAAATATGATATTATACAATATAATAAGTCCCAATTATTTTTAAAAATATTTTATTTCTTCAAAACATAGGCAACATGAATAACACAGACAAAATCGAACCTATGATCTTACTGATACGAAGCTAAATACTATACCCACTGGACTATAAGGGGGATTAAAATGAAATTCCATTTGTTCCGTGGATTTGATAAAAAAACATTTTCGGTTTTATAAAGCAGGACTTATTTAACAGTTAACTTAATGATTTTAAATTAAAAACAGTTATTTTATGAATAGTATTATTGGAAAAAGGATTTCAACAGGCTTTTCCATAAGCTTATCAGTTGTTTATCACATTCCATAGGGTACTATCAAACATTTATCACTTACATTTGATACTGTGTTTTTCTGCCTTAATTCCTGCAACTCCTCGCCGGTTTCCGCCATTTTAAGTTAAATTTATAATAAACACTTATTGTTTAATTCATAAATATAATAAATTAATTAAAATTAATATGAATTCATAACGAAATCAGTGTTTCGTTAAATATCAAGTCAAAATAATTTATCAAGCAGCGGTTTATTGATAACAGATGATATGATAACAAACAGTACATGTGAAAATGACAGATAGGAGACGTCAGTCTATACTATAATGACAGCTGTCATTTTAAAATATTGCCTACTACGTGGCTGTATGGGAATAATTTCCTATGCCTTGTTATTATAGGATAAACAAAAACAAAAAAAATGCTTCTATAATATTCTAATTCCCAATAAGCAATTAAATAATGTCTTATAAAGTAAAGACAAAAGTTTTAAATAGAGAGAGAGGTAAATACCTTTATTTGCCATAAAATTACTTAGACCCGGTGAATAATAGAAATAATGTATATTATACACGAAAGTTTAAAAATAACTAAAAGTTTTAAATAATAAATTAAAGTAGTTATTATTGGAAAGTTGACACTAAATAAACTTTAACATTTCTATTAAACTGGCATTAACATGTGTCAATGTAAATGTAATTTACCAGGACCGAGTTGAATTACATTAAAAAAATTCTATGATCTAAAAGTAAATACAATAAATTTTCCAATCAAATCTAATCTACATTAGATTAGCTTTTTAGATATTAATAAGTTATCTCATAATTATAATATTAATAAATAAAATGAAGAATAATAACCGCGTCAAATTTAAACAGTAAAAAATGAAGAATCCGTTATACACTTGTATATGAATATTCTTCGTTTGTTTTATTTGCTCTATAAAAATTGTAGGCGCTAATTTACTGTTTTATGTATGATATGGAATAACTAATTAATCAAACTTTAACTGAGGTTAGTAACCAACTACCTAATATCTATAGATCACTATCTGCATAGAATGCACTAAATGATACTTTATACCTGGAGATTAAATGTTATAGTTATCTGAGCCAAGTAATTTAACTTCAGAACACCATGAAATCACAAAAAGGTGGCTGGTAATTATTATATGGAACTCGATAGACATACACAAATTTTCTCAGATGTAAACTTTTAGTCTTATATTTATTTCACTATTTCACTTATGCATGAGTAAGCTACAACTACATAGGGTGTGAGTTGAGTCAAATGGATGACCAAACGTCACCAGGCGGGGGGCAAAGGTGATTGTTTATTCACGGTACATGGCTGATTCGCGGCATACCTGCATAGTTTTCGGTGCCGGGCGGAGCCATCGTGACCCTGTGACCAGTTAACAGCACATAATATCACAGTGCCCTCGCTTTGGAGCGGAAAGAATGGAAACAGAAATAGAAATAGTAGAGAAAAATTACTACGCAATAGTAAGAAATCGGAAAAGTAGGGAAAAATTTATAGAATACAGCGGAAAAATAATAGAAAAAGTAGCAAAGACCAATAGTAAGTAAGCATTACGATGTATAGTGACTATGCAATCGGTTAAAATAGATCAAGTGTAAAGTAAAGTAAGAATATGAGTAATAAAATATGGTCGAGCGCAGTGATGGCTGGCTCATCCGTCATACTCGTGAACGATGCTGCTTGTAGGGACTGGTCTGCTCTTATCACTACGACTGATTTAATCTTATTGTGTTTTTATATTTGAGCCTAAATAAATTAGTGCTGGTTGGTAGTTTGTATTCACACGTTTCGACTTGTAAAATGTGAACTTACAAGGATTGTTTAAAAGAGCAACACACAAGTTTCTTGCTTATTCTTCTTGTGATGAGACAGCTTTCCGAATAAGCGGTAAATTTAAAAAAATGTTGACTATTCAAAAGTGTTTAAATTAAGTTTATTTGAATAAATGATTTTCTATTCTATTCTATTCTAATAGCAAATAGAATAGAAATAGGAATAGAGGATAAGGAAATGTAAAGAGAAAAGAGGCAAAATGTAAATTAAAATGAAAATAAATAAGTTAGAAAGTAAGAAAGTATTGCAATAAGTCCGATAATATAAACTGTGGAATTAGTATATATATTAGAATACTCCCTAAAAAAGTAGTAAGGCTGGAAATAGACATCCAGGAAGAAAGGAAAAAAAAGGTGATTGTATGTAATGTGGACTGATGATCTTATTGCTAGCAATGTACCACCTCAAGTTGACCTCCACGCGGTTCCCATTAGAAACCATCGTGATAAAATCTTGGTGAATTTGTCACAATTTTGACTGACCTGACCTCAAGCTCATCTTATCATCCACTGGTACCCCGCAAGCATACTATTAGCGGAGGCAGGTATAAAAAAAAACGCCACTAGGGGTGTCATCTTACATTTGACAAAATTAGAAGTACTATAGTTTTTTTAAGTTGTCGTCTTTAATATCATGATCATCATCATCGCAGCTCGGAAGACGTCCACTGGTGGAGTGGACATAGGCCTCCCCCAAAGATCTCCTCGACGATCGGTCCTGCGCTGCTCGCATCCATCGCCTTCTAGCGATCTTGACCAGATCGTCGGTCCACCTTCCTGGAGGCCTTCCCACGCTGCATCTTTAATTAATTCGTGTTTAGTAGGTATACATTATTTATATTATTCATCATCAGCCCATTTCAGTCCACTGCTGGACATCCACTGCTGGACATAGGCCTCTCCCAAGGCACGCCTCTGGGCATGGTCTTCGGCCCTTCTCTTCTTTATGTTATTAATCGGGTCTTAAACGTCGAGATAGGTAAATATATAATACCTTTATTTGCCATAAAATTATGCGTGTTAAGACCCAGTTAATAAAATAAATATAATATAATATCTCAGGACAATTCATATAGCGCCATCTAGTCCCAAGCTAAGCAGAGGTTGTATTATGTGTACTAGACAACTGATATAAATACATGGATACATTTTTTTTTGTAAATACATAGAAAACATCCAGACCGATACAAACAATCATACTCATGAATACAAATGTTTGTACCGTGCGAGGAGGAATCGAACCCACAACCATCGGATGGTAAAGCGGTGTGCTAAACCACTAGACCACCGAGGCTGTCAGATGATTAAAAGTATAACATTTAAGCTAATAAATTAAAAACAATATCCTTGTGTAAGTATTCAATATTTTTATTAATGTTATGCTCACAATCTAAGTACAGTGTATAGTATAGACTACTGAATAAATTAACATCTGGTAATCACTATCGAACATTAGCACAATACATCACCATTTTTACATTGAAATGTAAGTTTTAGACATATAACGCTTTTCCTGAAAGTGTACAGTATCAGTAAAGCACAGTTCACAATTGTATCTATTACAGAAAATCGAGGGCGGCTCCAGCTTAGGCGCCAGGAGGGGGTCATAGTAGTGGTCAAGTCATGAACTTATAATTTTATATTGATAACAGTAGATACAAGTAAAAGGTACGTATTTTATTAATGTACATAAGTACTGTACTTAAAAATACATATTAAAAAAGTATAGTGACAAAATATATATATATCTAATATATATAACATAAAATATTATGTACAATCAGTGGTCCACCTAAGTCCTGGGCTCAGGGGGGGAGGGTCATGACCCCCATGACCCCCCTGAATCCGCCGTTGGAGAAAATACAAGTTTCATTTTTTCTACAGAAACTTCAATGTATAATATATAATATAATAATAATAAGTACATTTGTGAACTAAGCTATAGAAATAGAAAATTAGAACATGGCTCGTTAAATATATATTTATATACAGTTATAGTATACGTAAATAAAGTATGAAACGAAATTGGCTATATATTACATATTTACCGACAAAGGCCCTATTTTAATTATAATATGCTTAACCAACTATTTATCTAAATATTTATATTTATATTCAAATTTATACAGTTTATATACACGATAATTTATATACAATTAACGCTAACAGATCTTAATAATATTACTGTTATCCCATTTTGTTTAACTAAATTTTAAATATAATAAAATTATGGTAAACATCACATAATAGTTAAAAGATTTGCACGGATTCTAATGCGTTACTATTTAGACAAAATGAACTAATATAAAATAGAGGAGAAAGGTGATTGTTAGTAATGGACTGATGATCTCATTGCTAGCGATATACCATGTTAAATTGACCTCTACGCGGTTTCCCCTGGATACCAACGTGATAAATTCTTGGTGAATTCATCACGATGGTTTCCTATAAATATAACTATAATTTCATAATTAGTAAACATATTATTACTGATTATTATCGACAGTATGAATTTCATGAGATAGTAATTCCGCTAAAGCGTCTGCATTTCCCCCATCACCTATATCTATTATGTACCTATCTCTGCAAAACAGATGTCATATAGACTGGCTTGCAATATATTTTCATGCTTCTTTTATAACACAGGGGACAAACGAGCATGCGGCTCACCTGATGGTTAGTGATTACCGCCGCCCATGAGCACCCGTAACACCAGGGGAATAGCAAGTCCGGTCGGCCTTTTAAAATGGAATAAGTTATTTTTTTAAGGTTTCAATATCGTATCGGTTCGGAAATACTATTGCTGGAAGGTGATTCCACAATGTGGTTGTGCGTGGCAAAAAGTTTCTAAAAAACCGCACTGTGGAGGACCGCCATTCATCCAGATGATCAGGATGGTACTTTAGTTTCTGGCGGGTGGTACGGTGGTGAAACCGATGGTGTGTTTTATTACGAAGCATCCACTAGTAATCCGAACTGCTTCAGATATAGCGACATCTATCGCCTACAGCGGCGAAACAAAATAGCTCGAAGAATAGCCCGAGTTAGGAATAAACCGTTTTCTTATGGGGTATCTGTATGTAATATTATGTTAACTGTAATATTAGTAAGATGGTAGTTCAACTTAAAAACGCATTAGAATCTCAGTGTTCGTTTACGCAAAAAAATTGCAAACATAAAAATAATGGCGTAACTTGGCAAGATTATCAGATATATATGTATAGAGGTACACTTAATATATATAACTTAGAGGAAAGTGAACATTTATATATTATAGTATTATTATCACATATTTTCGCCATCACTGCCCTAAAATGATTTCTAGTTCTACCCAAAGGTTAACTGGTAGAGAATGCCATATGGCATTAAGCTCGCCTCTTGTACACTCTTTATAGTGCAATAAAGAATAAAAAAAAATGTGTTCCTTTCTATATTATACCAAACATTTTAAATATTCTCTTAGTTAAGGTTAGTTTTTGATGTTGTTTATGGTATTCCCTATTTGGGGAACCTATCCCTATATGGGTACTTTCATTTTATTTAATTTCTGAAAAATTTTTCTTACCCCAAAGTTATTAATATAACCTAATATTGTTAAAAATAAGTACAAATATGACTGTTGATAATTACCACAAAACGTTGTTTATTTATAAGATTAGTGGAAATTATGCCTATAATCAAAATGGTATTTTATATATGGTCACTTTCCTCTACATGATTAAAAAAATCCAGTTTACAGAATATGGATTTTTAATAATTAAGGTTAAAACCAAATGAAGACTGCGCAGGGAACAAAATAAAAGTGGATATAAAAAATACTGTTTAATTTATAACTTCCCCAATACCTACCCACAGTGGGTTATTAATTATTTTATTTTTTTATTTATCTCCATTTGGTTTTACTTTTAATTTTCTGTTTATTTGTTATATACATATATATAATATTTTTTATTTACAGACATGCAGTCTGTATTGAACAGTTATTTTTTTAAGTAGATAAATTATTACTAAATTGATTTTCAGGTCTGCAATTTTTAATACACTTCTCATATAACTAGGTTTGTTAACGGTGTTGTTTACACACCAGGTTACATGTTGAGCGGAGTGCGTTTACTCTCAACACATTATCTGCCAACAAGTTTTTTTATAAAATGTAAAAAAAATTATATATATTTAATAAATTATGTAGAGATATGATTATTTAATTTACTCTCATGCATGTTTTTATTTTATTTTGAGGATTTTTATGTGTCTGTATGGCAAGTTAAAGTAGGTACTCAGTGTCAGTCACTGGTGACTGATGACCCGTGACTGGCAGAATACTCCAATGTGGTTAAGGCAGTTAATGTGTTAAAAAATCACAACCAATCATAATTTTTTTGAGTGGTAAACAATGGACGGTCGAAATTCGACTTTCGATGAAATTATGGTCTCGATCTGTCGAGCCGTTTCTAAGGATCGTTACAAAGACTGCAAATGTGATTTCAAAGATCTCTCTGCATTTATTACTCCGCTCAATAAAAATAATAGTTAGTTAGTAGATTCCTAGAAGGAAATGGAAATCAATAAATCAACTTTTTAAATCAACCTATAAAAAATAGTATCTAATTTGATATTTTCGTTGACTTAGTTGTACAAATGAGTACATAATTAGTTAATTAATATTGAGAGACAACATTACTGCAAATAATATTACAATCGTAATAGATCGTGTTATTTAAAATCTGTGTTATTTTATTAAATTCATTTTGGTATAAACTTTATTTATTAGTTACGTTTAATTCTGCTCTGGTTAGGGTTGCCAACCATACTTTGTAATAACGTATCCTACTTTAATTTTGGTAATTATACTTTACACTTTTACATACAAATAAAGTATGCGAAAATACTTTATTTTCAACCTTCACTGTGATGCGTAAAACAAAATACTCTTTATGGGTACTTAACGATTTATAATTACTGAACGAAATGTTAGATGTCAGTTGTGAGTTGTGACATTTGTCACAGATCACAGTTGTCACTCACTATCGACGAAATTGTACAAAAATGATCCCCTGGTTTTGTTTATAATTGAAAGATTAAAAACGATTTTGATTTATTTAAATTTAATACTGTATAATACGGAAATACATTTCATTTCATTTCATTTCATTTCATTTAAATGTTGATTGTCAAACAAGCTGTTGCAACATTTAATGATAACAAAAAAATGTTAGCATATGCTAAAAGGACACAAAAATACGTTTTTAAAGCAATGAAAACATAACCTAAACATAAATGGTCTCGGACAGCGTGGTTTCAGAGGAGCTTCCTCCCGCGTACACTTAGATTATGGAATGAATTACCTGCCGAGGTTTTCTCACGAGATTACAGCATGGGGTTTTTCAAGAAGAGTAGGTTTCTTAAGGGTCGGCAACGCGCATGTGACACCCCTGGTGTTTCAGGCATTCATAGGCTACGGTAGCCATTTACCATCAGATGGGCTGTATGCTTGTTTGACACCATCGTAGTATAAAAAAAAAATAAAGTTTGAAAAATATTTTTTTTTTCAAACCAGTTTATACGTTATTTTTGTCAAAAGTTGGCAACCCTAGCTCTGGTGAGCATTATGTGAGGCGACACTAGGGCGATGGTGGTAGACTGTCGTCGCTCTCGAGGTACGTCACGTAGTTGTCTTCAGTGCTGTGAGGAGGTCGAGGGGGTGGCAGCGAAGGGACGTCGTACCCATGCATCTATAATAAACAAAAAATTTATAAGAAAAGCAATTTTCTATTACAGCTACGCCTTTAATGTTTTTTAAAAATAAAATCACACATTTCGAAAATGAATGATTGGTCGAACATAGAGTGGAAAGTGTTTGGTATTTTTATACACATTCCGCTCGTATATTTCGTAGTCTGTGTTTGGACACGCCAAATAAGTACATACTTAAATAAAAAAATAACTATAAATCATTTTGTATACCAGTAAGGGTAAAAATATTTTTTTTTATCATAATTTCAACATGCAATATTCCTCCAAATAACATATATATCAACAATTTAGTAAACAATATAATGGCGGAGCGATTCAAAGTTTGCGAGTGTGAGCGAACAATCATTCACACTCACAAACTTTCAAAACGCAATATTTTGTGAGTATAGTGAATGGATTTTGTTACTCTTTCACGCAAATGTTATAGAATAGATTTTGATGGTGGTTCGGTTAGAAGTTTTGGTGTCGGTACAATTGTGGAGAGTGACCTGGTTAACCAATTATTGAAAGGAGCTATGTTTTGGTGTTGGTACACTTGTGGAGAGTGACCTGGTTGACCAACTACTGGAAGGAGCTAAGTTTTGGTGTTGGTACAATTGAGGAGAGTGACCTGGTTGACCAACTACTGGAAGGAGCTAAGTTTTAGAGTTGGTACAATTGAGGAGAATGACCTGGTTGACCAACTACTGGAAGGAGCTAAGTTTTAGAGTTGGTACAATTGAGGAGAATGACCTGGTTGACCAACTACTGGAAGGAGCTAAGTTTTGATGTTGGTGTAATTGAGGAGAGTGACCTGGTTGACCAACTACTGGAAGGAGCTAAGTTTTGATGTTGGTGTAATTGAGGAGAGTGACCTGGTTGACCAACTACTGGAAGGAGCTAAGTTTTGATGTTGGTATAATTGAGGAGAGTGACCTGGTTGACCAACTACTGGAAGGAGCTAAGTTTTGATGTTGGTATAATTGAGGAGAGTGACCTGGTTGACCAACTACTGGAAGGAGCTAAGTTTTGGTGTTGGTATAATTGAGGAGAGTGACCTGGTTGGCCAACTACTGGAAGGAGCTAAGTTTTGGTGTTGGTATAATTGAGGAGAGTGACCTGGTTGACCAACTACTGGAAGGAGCTAAGTTTTGGTGTTGGTATAATTGAGGAGAGTGACCTGGTTGTCCAATTACTGGAAGAAGTTAAGTTTTGGAATCGATACAATTGAGGAGAGTGATCTGGTTATCCAACTACTGCAAGGAGCTAGGTTTTGGAATTGGTACAATTAAGGAGAGTCACCTGGTTATCCAACTACTGCAAGGAGCTAAGTTTTGGAATTGGTACAATTAAGGAGAGTCACCTGGTTATCCAACTACTGCAAGGAGCTAAGTTTTGGAATTGGTACAATTAAGGAGAGTCACCTGGTTATCCAACTACTGCAAGGAGCTAAGTTTTGGAATTGGTACAATTAAGGAGAGTCACCTGGTTGACCAACTACTGGAAGTTGCTAAGTGGCCTAATGGCCAAATTATTTTCCTGCTGGAAGTTAAATTTTGGAGTTGATAAAATCGAGGAGCCCGACCTGGTTGACGAGCTGCTGGAAGGCGGCGCTGTGGTGCGGGGCGCGGTCCAGGTCTGCGTGCAGCGCGAAGTCGGAGAGCGCCTTCCAGGGCGGCTGGTAGGCCGTCACCTCCAGCGCCAGCGAGCCGCCCGGCTCGTGCCGCACCGGGGACCCCGCCACTAGCGGCACTCCCATCGACATGTACCCCATGCGGCGACCTTCCTGCGGGAGAAACCGACGCACGGGTCAGGCGACTCGCTCCCAATTTGTATACTGAACTAGACGGTAGGGAAAAATTCTTCTGAGGAAGACCGAAAAAGATGGATGTACCGTGTGATAGATATCAATATATATTAATATATTATATTCTATCATTTCCTTGCCTTTTTCCCATTCATTTGGGATCGGCGCAGTATGTCATTCTCTTCCACTGATCTCTATCTGCCGTAATATTTATAAACTAGTAGTAATAAAAATATACCAAAAGTCAAATTACCACCTTCTCCTGCTGCATTTGCATTTTGAGCTGCATTGTTTTCTTCTTGTCCTTGCAACGTTTGTTCTGAAACCAGACCCTGATAACCCTGGGGCTTAAGCCCGTCATTTCTACGAGTTGCTCCTTCATTAGCGCATCTGGACGTGGATTCGCCGCGTAGCATGTCCTGAAAGAAGAAATGTATTTGACGTTGTAACAATTTATCATGACTCTATATTTATAATCTATACATATAAATAAAATTGGAGTGTCTGTTTGTAATATTTAAATAACCGTTTTTACTACATGCATATGAATATAAATACGGTACATACACCAAAATAACATTTTTTACAATTTTTGTCTGTCTGTCTGTCTGTTTGTTCCGGCTAATCTCGAAATGGCCGGACCGATTTTGACGTGATTTCTTTGGCAGATAGCTGATGTAATAAGGAGTAACTTAGGCTACTTTTATTTTAGAAGAATAAAGTTAAATTCCACGCGGACGAAGTAGCGGGAATAGCTAGTTTATAATATAATTGCAATACAGAGAGATGGAAATGACATTTACCTATCATTTTTGGATTACTTAATTTACGGCATCATTTATGTATGTAACTTTTTCCCGGACAGAGTCGGAGGTAACAACTAGTAATTATACAATGACTGACCTGAGTGTGTGGAGCTGCTTCTCATTGAGGACTGTCCGGACTCTGGTAGGTTTCCCATCCGCTGCGGCCGCGGTGCGCGCGCGCCCGCTCTTGTGGGACCCGGATTCACTTCCCGAGTCTGTAATTTTACATATAATAGAGTAGATAGTAGATATAGTTATATCTTCTAGTTTAATATATAAAAAATCTCCTGTCACAGTTTTAGTTGCGCTACCTCTCCGTAACGGCTTGACCGACTTTGATGAAATTTTAAATAGATACATTTAAAATTTAAAATTTCATCAAAGTCTGTATTGTTGTCTATATTTTATACCTCTAAGTATCACGCCTAAGTCCCACGCCACATTTTTTTTTTATTTAAACATTTAATTTTTTTATTTCTTCCCCTACATTAAATAGTTCCATAATCATTCATTAAAAAAAATCAAGTATTATTAGGTTATTTATGTTTTATACCAGTAAGTGTTAAGGCAGGCCACCCTTAACACTTACTGGTATAAAACATAAATAACCTATTCTCAGACCTATCGAATATAAACATAAAATTTCATCAAAATCAGTCAAGCCGTTTTGGAGGACTATGGCTACTACAAACACTCTAAATTTTATATTAGAGATATAAAGGATTCTATAATTTTCTAATTATTTTATATTAATTACTCAAGGGTTGTCACCCCTGAGTAATTAAATAATACAAACATTAAACCCGATATAATTATCAAGGAGTGCAATCCTTCTAATCACTCGACAAACATTACAATGTCAACCCTAAAACACCGGCCGAAACCCGATTAGATATTTACAAAGGAGTATCCGAGCCGAGCTTACCGAGGTGTGAAATGTGGATCAACTGGACATGGTCATTTGGACCTCGTAATCGTGATAAGCTAGCTTTTGAGGGGTTAACATGTAATACAAATTAATAATTTGTATGTGTGTCCAATAGGGGTTGTAATTAAAAAATATTATAAGTAAGTTTTTTTATTTTTTTCATATTGTAACTAGCTGTACAAGCGACTTCGTCTGCGTGAAATTTAAAGTATTTTCTAAAATAAAAATAGCCTAAATTACTCCTTATTACATCAGCTACCTGCCAATAAAAGGACCGTCAAAATCGGGCTAGCCATTTCAGAGATTAGCCGGAACAGACAGACAGACAGACAGACAGACAAAAATTGGAAAAAATTATATTTTGTTGTATGTATTTGTTATATTCATATGCGTGTAGTAAAAAACTATCATTATCTGCTTCTTCCTTATCCCATTTATTTGGGGTCGGCGTAATATGTTTTTCGTTTCCATTCATCCCTGTTCGCAGTCATCGCGTTATTTACCTCCTTTCTTACCATATCATCTTTCACACAGTCCATCCATCTCTTTTTCGGCCTTCCTCTGCCCTTATAACCATCCACATTCATATGTAACACCTTTCTTAAAATATTATCCTCGTTCCTACGCATTACATGTCCATACCATGATAGACTATTACTCTACAACCTCTCTGACATCGGTGCCAATTTCATACATGTAGTAAAAAACTACCTTAGTAGTAAATCTACCTTAAAAAACTTTCCACAACTTTCAATGACGCAATGATAACTTGCAACTCTACAGTTACGCCTCATCACAATAAAGATCTTTGATTCCCTTTGATTGAACTTTTTAAAATTTCGGATCTTACAAAACTTCCCGCAATTATTTTTTAATTAATTCTACGGTTACGCCTCTATGCATAGGTAGAAGGTCTTTGTTTCCCAAATTACATTTTAAAATATCGAATTTTATAAAACTTTTTGCAGTTGTCCTCTAGGTTACGTCTGTACGCAATGTTGGTCTTTGCTTCCCAGATAACTTTTTAAAATTGCGATATTTATAAAACTTCCCGTAATGATCTTCTACGGTTACGCCTCTATGCAATGTTGGTCTTTGCTTCCCAAAAAACGTTTTAAAATTTCAATTTTTATAAAACTTCCAACGATGATTTTCTATGGTTACGCCTCTATCTTTGCAAGATAGTCTTTGCTTCCCAAATAACTTTTTAAAATTTCGAACTTTACAAAACTTCCCGCGATTATCCTCTACTGTTAAGCCTCTATTCAAGGATAGTCTTTGCTTTCCAGATAACTTTTTAAAATATCGAATTTTACAAAACTTCTCGAAATAATCTTCTACGGTTACGCTTCTATGCAAAGATAGTATTTGATTCCCCAATAACTTTTTAAATGTTCGATATTTATAAAAGTTCTCGCGATGATCCTGTACGATTACGCAGATTTGCAAAGGCAGTCTTTGCTTCCCAAATAACTTTTGAAATTTCCGAATTTTACGAAACTTCCCGCGATGATCCTCTATGGTTACGCCTCTATGCAATGTTGGTCTTTGCGTCCCAAATAACTTTTTAAAATTTCGAATTTTACGAAACTTCCCGCGATGATCCTCTATGGTTACGCCTCTATGCAATGTTGGTCTTTGCGTCCCAAATAACTTTTTAAAATTTCGAATTTTACGAAACTTCCCGCGATGATCCTCTATGGTTACGCCTCTATGCAATGTTGGTCTTTGCTTCCCAAATAACTTTTTAAAATTTCGAATTCTAAAAAACCTCCCACGACTGACGCAACCAATTTATCGGAAAACAAAAGACATTTTAATTTTCCAATCACCACTGATATATTGATAAAGGAGTCCAGTTGTTGGGCGCGGCGACATCAAAGTGCGCGGCAACTTTGTCGGCTAACTTCAAAGAGTTTATCGGTCAATCAGTGCCAGATCGCGAAACGTTATCGCCACTTGAAATACCACTTGAGATATGATACCTAATTACGGATGTCAACTGATACGTTCCACTAATATATTAAGGTTGATTTCGACCGGCCGTGAGATTATGACCTTTTGTGCAGTACTTTCTAGAAGTTCTCCAAAACATTGCAGACTATATACAGACATACTCGTAGTTTATATAATTTACAATTCAATATTTTTAGTTATTTATTTAAAACAGAAACATCTATACCAATTCACTGAAGAAACGATAACACTCACAGAAGTATAGAACTGTGTTTTTTTTTATTTATATTTTTATAGTAATATCTGCTGCTTCCTTTGTGGCGACATCCTTTTGGCCAATTTTTAGATATAAAATTGTGTTGCGAAGAGAGAGAGAGAGAGAAAGTGGGTGGTCTATGATGTCTATATAAATAAGATTATTTTTGAAGCTATAATATTTAGAATACAAGTCGAGTCAAGAAAGTTTTAAAAGATCTTTTTTTCATAAAACAAGCTTTGAAGCCATTTAACATACAACAACTTATATTTATAGCAGGATAGGGAATTCATATATATGTACAGACATATATACGTATTATTATGTATATATACGTTTATGATACTTATATTAAAGATAGAGTACTGTTCAAAATATACCCTGTACCATCGTAAGCACAGATTATTATATTAGAGTCCGTTAGTTTGTGTTCCCGCGATTTCTGTTAAACCTACTGTGAAACCTATTGTGAAACTGGAAAGCTAGCGAAGATATCTTCGAGACCCTGAAGCCCAAGAAATCCGCAGAACCATACAGGTACGTGACAGACGTTTCCACACATATTTTTCCCTATATATATACATAGTATTTTCCCTAACATTTTGGTAGCAGAGAGTAGTTTCCCTAACAAGTACAAAATCATTAATACATACAATTAGGAAAAAATGATGGGATCTTATCATGTTTTATTTATTTTTGATTTAGGATTAGAATTTTCTAGTGTCCTGGGACGACCTGAATAGTTAGTTTAATTAGTTAGTCCTGGATATTTGAATTTCAAAATTCAGAAATGATTCAGAATAAGGGAAATCATTAACGCCACATGATGTCTGGTGCTGTCAGTTATTTAGGCGAAGCTTGGCATTTCTTTAGGGGCAGCTTGTACATTACCTACATTCAGTTAATACAGTTACATTTTATAGGGGACAATCGAGTTTGCGGCTCGTTGCGTGTAAATGATACGATGTTGTTGGTCGAGACGATGTATATTACAGATGATGATAAACTGACAATATGTACGTAGAAATAATGATCTTATATACTAAATAACAATAGGAAAATGTAAGGTGGGGTAACACAGTTTAGACACAACAGTGCTTAGTAGACAATATTGAATTTGTCTTACTATACATTATTAAATGCAATTATTATTTTGATGTATCTAGGTGACTGTGTCCCATACGGCTCATCTGATGGTAAGTGATTACCGCCACCCATGAGCACTATTATCAACAGGAGAATTGCTCTTGCAACGCTCTTGTGTTACCAGCCTCTTAAGAAGGAATAACCTCTTTTTTTTGTTTTAACATCGCATCGGTTGTGAAGCAATGGCTTCAGGACCAATACGGCAATGGCTGGAAGG
Organism: Achroia grisella; assembly: GCF_030625045.1. Lineage (NCBI taxonomy): Eukaryota > Metazoa > Arthropoda > Insecta > Lepidoptera > Pyralidae > Achroia > Achroia grisella. Next base: position 935,949 of record NW_026712988.1, read on the forward strand.
TGATCCCGCAATGTGGTTTTGTGTGGCAAAAAGTTTTTGGATATTGCACGATATTGGGATAATATAGACCACAGACAACCACTGTTATATCTTTTGAGTTTTCATGTCTGTTAGACACGCTGGCGAAAGTTTATTGAAACATATGATTTTAAAGCAAGTCTGTCTCTTCAACTCTATGACGATGACTTTAAAAACGGTCTTTAGAAATTTCTAGTATTCATAACATTTCGCCCAGCAAGCAAATTGCTTACATTCCTTTGTCCAGTTTAAGGAGATATGAGAAGATGAGATGAGATGGGATGTAACAGTAAAATTCTGGGATGCGTGACTCAACTTAGGATCTTTAAGTCTCTGGTATTCTCTAGGTGCTGCAAATATCCGGCCTCCTTTATTGTTGACTGTTTATCTTCTGAAAACGCTTCTTTTCTTTTAAAAGAAACAGAAGGTAGACTCACCTGACATGGATCCTAGTTCGTGGGGGTGGTGGGAGTTGTTGTTGCTTAATGTTGTATTGTTGTTACTTTCCGCGTTGGTGGTGCTGCCTCCACTTGAGTTTGTGCTCTGAAATTGCACCTCGTGTTAGTATTGAATCAACAAATAGCCATTGCAGATAAGGATTGTCGCTATCAACAGACGACATGTAGTTATTAAAAATAATATGTTAAGGGAGGATAATACAGTTTTGTAATCCCTAATTTGATTTTTAAAATGAATTTCCACCTTCATTTAATTTGAAAAGAATAAGAGTAAAGTTTCTTGTCAGTTCTTCTTGGCTCGAAAGCACTCCGAACTGACAGTAGATTTAACACATCATAAGTCTGTAATAGACCTACATGTATAAGATATGAATTTGGAATTTTAGCCTTAAGTCAATCAGTAAAAAAGTTACAGAGTTGTTTATAATTTATAAAACATAATTGTGTCTTTGGACAATATAATGAATATCAAAATAAAATTCTAAAGGAAAGTAGGTACCTATATGCATGCAACGTACGTGCAATCATGCGAATGAGTGAACGCAAAGAAATAGGCAAAAACAATCAGTCACGATTGCGCGTGTTCGACAGCTGATAATGTTAATAACTACATTATATGTTATCACAAATATGATGTATTTACCTTTTCTAATACGTCGTGATCTTCTCTGCAATATAATGCTCCACCTTCTCTTAACGCGAATTCATCACCTGTGGAATCAAATCCAAATTCATTTATTCGTGTAGGACATTTTAGCCGCTTATGAATTTCAAACGTAATGTAATTTTTTCCCTACCGTCCAGTTCAGTATACAGATTCAATTGAGAACTGGCAAGAAACTCTGCTGTTTGCAAGATCTATGCAGATCAGGCTCTGTTTAACACCGTCGAATAGTTTAAACCTCGCCGCGGTTTCCCCAGGAAACCATCATGATAAATTCACTGTGAATTTACCACGATGGGCTAACTGATCTGACCTCATGCTCATCTTATCATCCTCCACTGGTGCCCTGCCAGCGTAAACTGTTAGTGCAGGCGGGTGCTTTCCATTATCATACCTAAGAATACCAAACCCTTTAATAAAGCTAATAGGATCTCTAGGCTTGTTATTGTAATTTTAACACGGTGGGCTAACTGACCTGATCTCATGCTCATCCTATCATCCTCCATTGGTGCCCTGTCAGCGTAAACCGTTAGCGCAGGCAGGTGCATTCCATTATCATCCCTAAGACCATGTGTTCTGCACTGAGTGATCGCGTCACTTGCGTGACGTGGCGGCTCGGCGAGCAACATATGATTCCCGCCACACGACGCCCACAGGCGGCTGAAAAGCAGCCGCCTGTGGGCCGTGTGGCCAGCAGGTCGGCCGGTAAAAGAACGACGCTGGGGTGGTTCACCCCAGCAGTACGCCCGGGCAAAGAGCCGAGGCTCGAGGCCCGTATCCTGCGGTCTGTAAGGACCAGCCGACGACCAGGTTTGCGCATCCCTTAGAGCCCCAAACCTTTTAATAAAGCAAATAGGAGTTCTATCAGCTTTGTCGCCTGGTTACACTGGTACATATCTTTCACTAAACCGGTTATTGTAATCTATCGGACTAGCTGGAGTTGTTTTAAGTTTGGTAGGCTTGTTATACTCGTAAATTATCGGACATTTCTTTCAATATAAACTATCATAGGATGGCACGTGTGGACTCTGATCCTTTGCCGTGTAAACAATCGTTTCCTTACAATGACAGCAGCTTTAAAACATAATTAGTTTATGTTAAGTGCATTAATAAAATCAATATCAGACAGATGTGAGCTGTCAGCGGAAGCGGAAGCCGACGAGATATGTAATTGGAAGGAAGTTTTGAAATTTTGCAACTTTAATCAATTAACTTACTATTATTATAAACGGGAAAGTTTGTGAGTATGGATGGATGGATGTTTGTTACTCTTTCACGGAATAAATACTAAACGGATTTTGATGAAGGTTTACAGTAATATAGTTTATCATTGGAATAAGACATGGGATACAAGCATATTACGCCGACCCCAAATAAATAGGATAAGGAAGAAGCAGATGATGATGAAGACATGGGATACAAAGTTCGTGCTCGTGAAACCGCGGGCATATGTAGTCCATTATAATATTGACGATTAACTGTGGTTTCACACCCGTGAAACTTATAGCATACTAACTGTACCCGCGACTTCGTTCGCGTTGAAATAAACTTTATTTTTCTAAAATAAAATATTTTTTCTAAAATAAAATTAGCCTAAGTTACCCCTTATTACAACAGCTATCTGCCAAAAAAAGTCCCGTCAAAATCGGTCCAGCCATTTCAGAGATCAGCCGGAACAAACAGACAAAATTGGTAAAAAATGTTATTTTGGTGTATGCACCGTATTTATATTCATATGCATGTAGTAGAAAACGGTTATATCAATATTACAAACAGACACTCTAATTTTATTTATATGTATAGTATAGATGTGTTATTCTGATGTATACGCTATATCACTGTAAAGTTTCATCAGAATCCGTCCAGTAGTTTCTACCTGAAAGAGTAACATATATCAATTCACACTTACAAACTTCCGCGTTTACAATATTATATTATATAATAAGATTAGTATAATTACAATAAGGCCGGAATTATTGCTAATATTACCGGGTATGAGTTGTCTGGCGCACGCGCAGCACCGGAAGCAGTCGATGTGGTAGATTTTCGTCTTGGCGCGCATCACGAAGTCGTTTTTGCTGAACGATGCACCGCATTTGTCGCATTTTGTACCAAATAACCTGTGGGCAATACAAAAATTATCGTATTAGGTATATTTTTTATTACTACCATAACTTGCCAATCATTAATTCTTAGATACTAGCTACTCGACACGGCTTCGCACGTGTGTACATGTATTATAAATACAAAACATCCTCTTGAATCACTTATCTATTTAAAAAAGCCGCTTCAAAATCCGTTGCATTGTTTTAAAGATTTAAGCATACATAGGGACAGACAGCGACAGCGACTTTGTTTTATACTATGTAACTTCGCCCGGGTGTACATGTATTATATATTTAAACCATTCTCTTGAATCACTCTATCTATTAAAAACATCGCTTCAAAATCCGTTGCGTAGTTTTAAAGATTTAAGCATACATAGGGACGAAAAACAAAGTCGTTGTCGCTGACTGTCCCTATATATTTATACTATGTAATGTATAAGATATAATAGTGTAAAGTTTTATCAAAATCTGTTCAGAAGTTTTTGCGTGAAAGAGTAAATTACATTCATCGAGTCCTGTCTAGAATCCGTAAAACAAGTTCTGCTTAGCTTAAGACTAGATGGCGTTGTATGGTTGACCAGGGTTATTATTATTATTGTCAATTGTCGACCTATTTGTCTCTATAACATTAGACTTCTAGGTTTTCTTGTAATAGAGTGATTCAAGAGGAAGGTTTATATGTATAACTAGCTGTTCCCGCTACTTCGTCGAATTTAGCGTGGAATTTAACTTTAATTTTCTAAAATAAAAGTAGCCGTAACTTAGGCTACTTTTATTTTAGAAAATTAAAGTCTTACTACATCAGCTACCTGCCAAAAAAAGTCTCATCAAAATCGGTCCAGCCATTTCAGAGATTACCCGGAACAAACAGACCGACAGACAGACAAAAATTGTAAAAAATGTTATTTTGGTGTACGTACCGTATTTATATTCATATGCATGTAGTAAAAAACGGTTATTTCAATATTACAAACAGACACTCCAATTTTATTTATATGTATAGATACATGTACACCCGGGTAAAGCCGGGGCGCGTAGCTAGTTATTCCTATAAACAATAAAACTTACAGCTTTAAAGCTCTCCCAAAAATCTATAAAGCGCTATACCAAACCTCTAAGCACATTTAAAAACACCCCCAGCCCGGGTTATTGACCGCCACTTAGCAGAATGAGCCCCACCCCCAGCAATCTTGCTAAAAGCATCGCATATACATTGTATAGGGTTGTATGTTTGTATGTACCTGCGCAGATACGGAACGGTTCGAATGGAATTGAATGAGTTTGTGATGGAAACGGGTCAGTGTGTGTTTTCTGTAGGTGTTATTATATGAAGGTCTTGGTGGTGTAGGGGTTTAACGCAGCGCTTTACGATGGTCGAGGGTTCAATTCCTGGGACGGTAGACATTTGTATTTATGAGCATGATTGTTTGTATCGGTCTGGGTGTTTTCTATAATAATAATAATAATAATAGTGATATATACCGCATAACGTAAAAACCATGCAAAAAAAAGCTGTTCTATAATAATAATAATAGTGATATATACCGCAAAGCGTAAAGACCCTGTAAAAAAAGCTGAGAAAACAAAATATAGGTACCTACAATTAATAATAATCTCAGGACAATTCACACAACGCCATCTAGTCCCAAGTTAAGCTAGCTAAAGCTTGTGTTATGGGTACTAGATAACTGATACAAATACATAGATTTTTTTTTCCTAAATACATACATATTATACATAGAAAACACCCAGATAGATATATGTATAACATGTATGTATTAATAATAAGAGAAAAAATATATATCTATTGTATTGGTATCAGTTATCTAGTACCCATAACACAAGCTTTAGCTAGCTCAACTTGGGTCTAGATGGCGCTGTGTGAATTGTCCTTAGATTAGAAAGCAAATAGTAACATTATATTTCACCCCTTTATGTAGACAAAGTCGTAGAATATACTTAGTTCTTTATATTTATTACTGATATTATATTATTTTAAAAATTTACCTTTTTCTACATGCTACCTATCTGTCTAGGCGTATCCAATGAGGCAATTAGCGATATTCGATATCATGAGTCGAGCTCAGATTACCAGCTCCTGTACAGATGTTCGTGGAACACGATATAACTTTACACATTTATTAACGTCGTATGTAAATAAAGAAATTAGGAATTTTCTACCCAATTTCGAACTACAGTAGATCTATTTTCAAATGTATGAAGAGAGCACTTATCGAGAGATTCATATGTAAACAACATAATTAGGAAATTTCGATCTAATTCTTAAAAGCAGGAGATCTATTTTCAAATGCAGCAAGAGATCATTTATTAATGTCATATGTATATTACGATATATGTAATTTTGAATCGAAATTTGAAAAGCAGAGAATCTATTTTCAATTGCTTATGGTATATGCACTTATCAATACAGATTTCGCGATATCAATTGCGGTACAGATTTTTATTTTTAATATTTTCCTATTTTTTTTTTATTACTATTTTTATAGGCTTTGGTCCTTACACAGACGAGTTGGGTACTAGATAACTGATATAAATACTTAGATCTATTTTGATTATGACAAATTACAGGTTAGTTTTAGTAGAAACGTGATATTATAGGCAGTGGGCTACCTAAGGGCAATGCCCCAGGGCCCTCAAACACAGGGGACCTTCGAACTCTTACCAGAAAATATCGACCACACGGAAATTTTCAAAATTTCTCCAATTTTTAAAATAAAGATGACAGGTTGCAACACGACTTTAATCATGGCAACTCAGTTGAGTGAAATTCGAAAGTTATACCTTCGGAATTCCTCTAAATTCTTTCTGTTGGTTGGCAGTGTTGTCAATTTGACGGATAGCGATATGTGCGTTTTAATAAAACTGTAATATCGCAAATTAAAACCCACTTTTTAAACTTTGTAACACTTTGTAACCAAAGGCCCCAGGGCCCTTGGTTACCCCACTACGCCACAGATTATAGGCATCATATAAAAACGCGATATCGGTGCTGTTCATGTATATATATATATAAAAAAAACGACGGCTACCACTTATCTACAGGTAGACCGTTAGTGTGTCTGTCATTCTACTAGAAACTACATTTTAAAATTGATTATTTTAATAAAATACCAAATTGCCATATTTCACACATTCAATACAAATTTAGAAACTTATTTGTGTGTTTGTCTGTGGGTAAATTTCGGATGTTTATATAAAATCGTCACTCGATAGCCGCGGGCGGTAAATAAACATTACATTTCCGCCGTATTTCCTTACAAAGGGTTAATATTTATAAATATTGCCTACACCTAAGAGATTATCATTTTGTATCGATTCATTGTAATCGATTTAATAGAATAAAAGAAGAATGGTGTTTGCTGGAGAAATATTGCAATGTTTAATTTGTTTTAATCATAAAATATATAGAATATATTGTACACGGATTTTGATAATGACGCCACGGAATGTTCTAGAAGGAGTGCTAAATTGTATATTTTTTTTATTTTTATTTATTTATTTACTTAATACAGAAAACATGTGTACTAATTTACTAAAGAAACGATTTTTATAACGATATTTATAAATATATTAAAGGGCTATTTGCGATCGCAAACAAATGGAATAGAGAACTGTTTCAAATTCAAATTCAAAATATCTCTATTCATGTAGGTCTATTACAGACTCTTATGACATGTCAAATCTACCGTCAGTTCGGAATGATTTTGAGATGAGAAGAACTGACTAGAAACTCAGCTCGTAGTGTGTTCGACCTTTCGGTCGTTGTATTTCCATTTAAATTCATATTTAGTAGTGAACCGGTTTATAGTAGAAATAGGTACACGTGGGGTAAAAAAGCAAATAGTCTTGCGCAAAATTATGCACCACGCACCTTTCTTTTTATTTTAAGTATATATAGATATAGCAACAGTATATAAACATAGAGGTTTATTGTTGTCCCTTATACATCCAATTTTTTTTTTAATTAATAAACAGGCAAAGAACCTTATGCCGTACAGACTAGTCCAGTTTTAAACTTCTTTAGCTTCTAAAACCTATTAGGAAAAAAGGTTGTCGTCAAAGAGGTTGAAGGTATGTATGTAATAACTATCTTTTAAGTTACGTCGACAAAACTGCAGAAACTTCAGTGAGGTTAAGTTCTTGTGTAGCACTTAGTAGTATTTGTTAATTTGTGTGTTAAGTAAAGACTATTCAAATAAAATAACATTTTAGATGACTACTTAAATATTTTCGCAAACTTAGGCCTCTAATGTACCTAAGTAGTTAATGTTCCTGTTTTATTTACTTTAAAACATCGCTAAAAAAATATTGACCGAACATTTTGAATTGCATTACACACAAAAAAGTGTAATCGAAAACCCGCTTATCCGGACCGGTGTAAACGGGAACAAACATACCATAGACATATCGAGTTCCCGCCGCCCGCCGCGCTGTCAAAGTGACGTTTGTTTTGGCGCCGAAATACATAATGCTCAGTCAAACTCCGTTTGTTTTCTCTACGGCACATCAGAGTGTAGTGACAAAAACAATTTTGCCGTTCGAAACACGAATTTCCGTGATCGAACACGCGATTTTATATTTTATGTCAATAGAATAGAAGTTATTCGTTTAGGCAGCACGGTTTGAAGACAGTATAACGTTGTGTGTTGGAGCGTAATTCTATATTTTGGCTGGGAGAGATAGAAGGGTGAAAATGTAAACAGATGCAAGTTATTTTAGTGAATTCATCTTTGGTCTGTGTATATAAAAAGTGGCGCCACGACGTGATGGTGATTGACGTCGGTTATGAATTCCATTTCTTATTCGATTTTGTTATAAACTGCTGAGCTAATATGGGAATGTTTTATTGAAACGAATTTGTTCTACATTTGTAACATTAACATTTGGAAGTACGATTTGAAATTGAATTATTTCGACGATTAACGAGGAATAACTGACTATGTAAGGTTGTCTGTTCTTCTCATCTCGAAATCATTCCGAACTGACGGTAGATTTGACATATCATAAGAGTCTGTAATAGACTTACATGAATAAAGATATTTTGAATTTGTATGTAGGTACTTATAGCAGTCGTCCAGTATACATAACAAGAAAGAAAGAAATATGTTCAAGAAAGAAAATAAGAATTAAGTACTGTTCCATAACTGGATTGGTTCTCTGAAGCTAATGAAATTGATGCTGACTTAATGATTTTGTTAATTATATTTTTTTTAATATTAATAAATTGGCAAATAAACAATAATAAAAAACAGGGTGAGAAGAAATCAAAAGGAAAAAACCAAAAGCTGATTTAGCCTTAGTAGAAGACAGTTTCAGATGATGATGATGATGATGAGGTGATGCTGTTTGATACAGACAGTGAACCTGATTCCTTGATAGGATATACAGCTCCAGATTCTGAAGACTCGGAGTATAATTTCTATGGTATGCTGATTTCTAATGATACTGAAGGAAACATGGATCAAGTGCCTCACGTGTGGGCACACAATGATTGCGCTAGCCCAGACTTTATCTGGATTTGCGATTTTTGTAAATAATTTGTTTTCTTTCTTTTCTATAGGTATTATATCAAATACTATATTATATCAAAGTTTTCAAAGAGTCACTTAGAAGTTAAGGTTAATTTTTGATAGTGTTTAGGTACCTATTAGGTTCCATACGCTCACAAAATTTCATGAGAATCGGTCAAGCCGTTTCGGAGGAGTATGGGAACGAAAACTGTGACACGAGAATTTTATATATAAGATATGTATAAAATATTCTAATAATATATATCTATTACATATATATATAATCTTTACTGTTATTTAGTCTTTGAAAAGTTTTATTACCTCAAAATAATCATCTATCAATATAAACTATTATTAAATATGTGATTGTAATTCTTAAACTTTCGTGTTTAATATAGGTATGTTCGAGTCAAAATAGTTTTATACTAGTACAACTAGATGGCGCTGTATTTTTGCATACATATTTCTAAAACACGCTAATAAGATATTTTTGTTGTTCCTTATATAGATGTGTAATTTTTTATTTAGGCACTTAGATCAATATATACGGTTGTAACCTCATAACTGTATTTCATTCAATAAGTACAACGCTCCTGATCTCCAGAACCTCGACTTTATACAAGGTACATTATTTATATTATAAACGTCGAGTATAAAATTATTCGTGTTAAGATCCGGTTAATAATATAAAGAAAAGTTTTTTACTTATAACATTTGTGCACATTATGCCTAAAAATCAAAATTATATTTCATATTTGGTCACTTTCTTCTATCTATTATTACACTTAGATATAGAAAACAACGAATCAATACAAAGAACCTTACCTAGTATAATCTCTTTTACAATACGTCTTCCCATCCCTCACGAAGCATGTGCAGCTCTCGTCGAGGAACTGCCGGCATTCCTGGCACTTGAGGCAGGCGGCGTGCCACTCCAGGTCCGGAGCCACCCTCAGGATGTACTGGTCGTGGATCTGACCGCCGCAGCCCACGCACAGCGACAGCCGGAGCTTTTCTGTTGGAAGAAGTTAGAATGAGAACAGAATAGAATAGAAAGTTATTTATTCAAATACTTAACTAATTAACTTTAAAAATACACGTTTTATGTTAATTGTGTATTTTGTAACAAACTTTCAGAGTCTGTTCGAAATTATATACATATTTTTATATTAGACTAGCTGTTCCCTCGACTTCGTCCGCGTGGACTTTAATTTTATATTTCTAAAAAAAAAAAGTAGCCTAAGTTACTGCTTATTGTATCAGCTACCTGCCAATAAAAGTCCCGTTAAAATCGGATCTTCGGACGGACCATTTCAGAGATTAGCCGGAACAAACAGACAGACAGAAATTGTAAAAAAATGTTATTTTGGTGTATGTACCGTATTTATATTCATATGCATGTAGTAAAAAACGGTTATTTCAATATTACAAACAGACACTCCAATTTTATTTATATGTATATCTGTATAGATAAATCCCCATAACTAATACAGAATATGAATGGATATAAAGAAATTATGAATAAATTATAATGTCTTGTCCAAAATCAATATAATTGAAATGGGCGTGGCACCTTGCCGCCCTTTCGCTGCGGTGTCGACAGCAACTATACATCTCACTTGCTCGCGCCTATCTCTCTTGCACTCAAGACAACTCGCGTGATCATAATGCGAGGTAAATACACGTGATTTCTTTTTAATCGATCGCCTTGGCACCGAATCGGTAACTATTAGATTTCGGATAAGATTAATCTACTGTTGATGATAACATTTAACAAGGACCAGCTTTATAGTGTTTATAGGTTTAAACGAATTATCTTTGTATGTACTGTAGAAGAATCCTACTTAGATATACTTAACTAGTTGAAACCCGCGGTGTTGCTTGCGTGAAATATACTCAATGTTATTAGCTAATATTGTAGCTATATTATATGTGTAAGATGTAGAAATAAAAATAAATACACAAGTTCTCTATTGAATAGAATAGAGTAGAAATAATCTTTATTCAAATAAACTTAATATAAGCATTTTTGAAATCATATGTTTTTTAATCTACCACTCATTCGTAAAGATGACCCGTCACAAGAAGAATGAGCAAGAAACTTACGTGTTGATCTTTTAAATAAACGTTGTTCAGAGTTGCATTCTTAATTACTGTCTGTTAATACAAACTGCCAAAACAAACTAATATTACAAGAGACAATAGGTTTGTTTTGTCCACTTCTCAGTCAAATTGAGCATGTCAACAGATGCGTTTAGAACACCTTCTACTACCCCATATGATGAAGTCGTGAATATATATTTACTTATAGGTATATATAGCTAGACCAAAAGAAATAGCGAAATTAATAAAAATAACAAAGGTGCGAGAACCGAACCTGCGACCATCGCAAGATGAGGCGTTGTACCTATTCAACCACTACACCACCGGGGTACGCCTATATAGATAGACTAGCTGTTCCCGCGACTTCGTCTGCGTGGAATTTAACTTTATTTTTCTAAAATCAAATAATTGTTCTAAAATAAATGTAGCCTAATTTACTCTTTATATCAGCTACCTGCCAAAGAGAGTCCCGTCAAAATCGGTCCAGCCATTTCAGAGATTTGCCGGAACAAACAGACCGACAGACAGACAATCAAAAATTATAAAAAGTGATATTTTGGTGTATGTATCGTATTTATATCCATATGCATGTAGTTAAAAACGGTTATTTCAATATTACAAACAGACACTCCAATTTTATTTATATGACTGTATATCTATACAGTTACTATTTTATGTTGTTAATTATAAGATTATAATTAACAACATAAAATATTAAATTTATCACCTTCGAGATAATTATGTAATACCTAATATTATAATACCAACTATAATTTACAATTAATTTGTTCATTGCATTTAAGTTAAATTAACTTTATTATATGCACTTTACAAAACCACTTTATAATAATTATTATTTAATTATAAACGCTGTTTTTTTTATATAATTATAATGTTCACGATAATGACCCACTTGATGGAAAGAGGAAAGAATAAAATCTTTGTCCTTTATAGATATACTTATATACTAGCCCGTGACTTCGTTTGCATGGAATACCTACTGACCTTGATGAAACAAGGAAAAAAATATTTAATACTAGCTGTGTCAGCGACTTCACTCGCGTGAAATTTATAGCCTATATGTTAATATGATGTATAAGATACATTACCTACTGTAAAGTTTCGTCAGAATCCGTTCAGAAGTTTTTGCGTGAAAGTGTAACATACATCCATCCATACTCACTATCTCACTTATCCCCTTAGGGGTGGAATATATCAAAATCCTTTCTTAGGGGATGCCTACGTCATGGTAGCTTTATGCATGCAAAGTCTCAGCCCGATCGGTTTAAAATTGACAAAGTTTCATACAAACTTTTATCCCCTATTTTATCCCCTTGGGGGTAGAATTAATCAAAATCCTTTCTTAGCGGATGCCTACGTCATAACATCTACCTGCATGCCAAATTTCAGCCCGATCCGTCCAGTGGCTTGGGCTGTGCGTTGATAGATCACTATGTCAGTCACCTTTGAGTTATATATATATAGATAAGATTCTTACCAAAAAAAGCCAAAAGTTTAATCGTTCTAGCTTCAAAAATGACGAATTTTCATACAAACTTTCATTTCCTATTTTATTTTACCTCCTTAAGGGCAATATTTTTTAATGTCATATTTACATTTTTATATTTAATCAACCACCTAAAGATAAGTTTCAAGCTTCTAGCTTCAAGCAAAGCTATATGAAGCATTGCTATTGCAAAAGCAAATATTCTAATCAGTGTTCGCAATCCAAATCTATAACTTTTATTAATTAAAATATCTTTATTCATGTAGGTCTATTACATACCGATGTACATTTATGATAAATCTAATCTGTGATATATATATACATATATATGATAATATAATATATCTTAATGTAAAAATGTAATACATTCATGAAACAAATCTAAATTACAATCTTTACAATTTTACATGACAAAGACAATAAACAAAATAAGATAAAAAAAATTATACTTCATTATCTATACCTAAATTAATACGTGAAACAAAAACTTTGTACCCCTTTTTTAAGAAATTACGCACAATTAGGTATAGCTTGGGTACTAGCTACTTGCTCAGGCTTCGCCCGAGTGTAAATGTATTATATATATAAACCTTCCTCTTGAATCACTCTATCTATTAAAAAAACTGCTTTCAAATCCATTGCGTAGTTTTAAAGATTTAAGCATACATAGGGACAGACAGCGACAGCGACTTTGTTTTATGCTATGTATCTAATGAAGTCTGTAGTCAAAGTGATTTCTTTTTTCGGCCTTCTCTAATGCTGTTGGCCGCAGCTGGCCTTTACAGCTTCACCATATGTATGTATTTACGAAAAAAATATCTATAGAGATATTTGTATCAGTTCTCTAGTACCCATAACACAAGCTTTAGCTAGCTTAACTTGTGTCTAGATTATTATTATTATTTTAGAAATTATTATTATTATTACAGACAACTATCATTTATTCATAAAGATTTTGAATGGTTTTAAATTTACACAATCTTCCAACATACTACTGCTTCTTCCTTATCCCATTTATTCGTGGTCGTCGTAATATGTTTTTCGCTTCCATTCATCCCTGTTCGCAGTCATCTCGTTATTTACTTCCTTTCTTACCATATCATCTTTCACACAGTCCATCCATCTCTTTTTCGTTCCTCTGCCCTTATAACCATCCACATTCATATGTTCCTTCCTTATAATATTATCTTCAATCTAACATACTTGTATATAATACCACTTTAATTTGACCACTAATAATTATAACACAAGGTTTATTTTTCTTCTTTTGGCTCCGGCTGTTTGTATTATCAGTATTGTATTACTGCCGGGGGGAGGGGATTGTTATTAATGTGGCACTAATGACCCCATTATTAGCAATGTACCTACCACGTCAGGTTGACCTACACGCGGTTCCCCCTGGAAACCATCGTGATAAATTCCTGGTGAATTTGTCACGATGGGCTAACTGACCTGACCTCATGCTCATCTTATCATCCACCACTGGTGCCCCGCCAGCGTAAACCGTTAGCGCAGGCGGGTGCACCATTCCATTATCATAAAAAAAAGGCTTTACTGCAAGTAATACAAAATTTATTGTTTTAATTCTCACAGTCCGATCTCGTCATAATGCAAAGTGGCGTAACTATATTATTGCAAAAATTTTAATTTTATTTTGCACAATTTCTTAATGTCATTTTTAAGAGCACCCGATCTTTGTGTCGTGACGAATTACTTCCGTTCGCATCGGGTTTGAATCCTGTAACGGTATTATTTTATTATTATGCATTTTTTTTATTACCTACTGAATCTTTATAATGTTTACCTATATGAAAAAAATTAGTGTTGTATATTTGTGTGAACGTCCAACTCTCACCAAATCGTAATATTATAAACGCGATAGTTTTTATGTTTGTTGTTACTTTTTCACGCAAAAACTCCTGAATGTATTTTGATGAAACTTTGCAGTAATATAGCTTGTGCATTAGAATATCATATAGGCTATATTTTTTATTGAAATTTAATACGAGTGAAACCGCGGGCGGGAAAACAATGTAGTCAGCGACTTCACATCTGGTTGACTATCAACATTATAACTATTCAATTTACATAAAAAAATCGTATAAAACATATACAATACAGTGGAATCATTAACTTCAATAGTTTGTTATTAATTGAACTGCAAATATTAACAACTATGTATATAGTTTTTATCAGACGAGTTAACACGAGCGAGCAACAGTTTATGGTTAAGTTAATGATGCGGTTTATGATTCATTAAAATGCTATGCCGCTACAGGGTTCCGTGGGTATGGATAGAGCTTACGGAATCTTCAAATAATCTTAACTTAAGGATTTTAGACCCACTTTTAAGTTAACAAATGTAGCTTACATTTCTTAACTTAAAAGTGGGTCGATGCCCAGAGCTTAAGGATTCTTCAAGTAGCTTTAATAAGCTATATTTTTAACTTAAAAGTGGGTATCGACAGAGCTTAAGGATTCTACAAGTAGCTTTAATAAGCTATATTTTTTACTTAAAAGTGGGTATCGACAGAGCTTAAGGCTTCTTCAAGTGGCTGGGATAAAAGGGATGGAAAGGATAAGGGGATGAATATATCAGGTTAGTTAGCGCATAATGATCAGGTATTTGTCATGATTATGATGAACTATGATGAACGAGTTTGGACTGATCTCCCCAATGCTAGAAAGGGGGACTTCAGTGTACCCCCCCCCCAGCCTGGTTAATTTCTGGTAAATTGGCCACTAAAAGCTAACTGAGCTGATTTCATGCTTACCCAATAATCGTCATCTGCTTCTTCCTTTTCCCATTTATTTGTGGTCGTCGTAATATGTTTTTCTCCATTCATCCCTGTTCGCAGTCATCTCGTTATTTACTCCCTTTCTCACCATATCATCTTTCACACAGTCCATCCATCTCTTTTTCGGTCTTCCTCTACCCTTATAACCATCCACATTCATATGTAACACCGTCCTTAGGATCTGATCTTCATTTCTATGCATTACATGCCAATTACTCTTTAATTACCCAATCATTCTCTACTTATTGCCTGGTTACCGTTCGAGTACTATGATATTTTTAAAAATAAAAAAATTAACATGTGGCAATACATCGCGAAATGCTATATTTAAACACAGACTTGCTAATGAAATATCGTCATCGAATTGCAATATTTTATCTACCTCGATGGTCTAGCAGTTTAGTACAGTGCTTTACTTAATATGGTTGCTGGTTCGATTCCTTGCACGGTGCAAACATTTGTATTGGTCTGGGCGTTTTCTGTGCATATGGTTGTGGGTCGATTCCTCTAATGGTAAAATATCAATATTTGTATTTATGAGTATGATTGTTTGTAGATAATGTATAGGTATATTATGTATGTATATAAAAAAAGATCTATGTATTTATATCAGTTGTCCAGTACCCATAATACAAGCTCTGCTAAGCTTGGGACTAGATGGCGCTGTATAAATTGTCTTGATTTATTATATATAAAAAAATTACACGTTAAAGGTATCACGCAACTTATCTGCGTAATCGGTTTAGTGACAATTGCGATTGGATCATCACTAGGATTGAACCCGGAACCTAACATCACACATGCTTCGCGCGTGTGAGTTCTATGATCAACATTGTATTTGTTGTATCCTAAAATAATATATACTCATACAAAGTAATGTTATTGTGTGTGTTTAATCTTTATAGAGTAGTCTAAGGTCTGACGTCAAGAAAATATATGATTCAAATATTATGACGACCTCGGTGGTCTAGCGGTCTAGCACACCACGGGTTCGATTCCTCGCACGGCACAAACATTTGTATTCACGAGTATGATTGTTTGTATCGGTCTGGGTGTTTTCTATGTATAATATGTATGTATTTACGAAAAAAAACATCTATGTATTTATATCAGTTATCTAGTACCCATAACACAAGTTTTAGCTAGCTTAACTTGGGTCTAGATGGCGCTGTGTGAATTGTCCTGAGATCATTATTATTATTATATATATATTTATTATATCTCCCTTTTTACGGGGGTAATATATTCAAACACGCGGGCCTTAACCAAGCATGGATGAGTTATGTGATGAAGATAGAAATTTTCTGACTATTCGGCATGTGTTTAGTATGACGGCTTTTTGTAATAGGTCTATTGTAGAGGAGGGGATATGCAACGTGTCTAGGTGTTTGTTCAGACTTTTTGGTATAATTCCTGTAGATGACAAAACTATGGGTACTATGTGGATGGTGTGTGCTTTCCATTGTTTTTTTAATTCTATTCCTAGATCTGTGTTATTATTATTATTATTCCTAACTTCCAAAAATTATTATTATTATTATTATAAATATTACTACTTAATGGATTTATATTATTTTGTTTAATTCACAAGATCACAAATATTCGGTGCGGATGTGTGTGGTGTGATGTGTGAGACACACGCTAATTGTAGCGGAATTAAAAATATATTTATATCCATTTAGTACGAAAATGAATTTCCGCAAATAGTATCTAATTCGATTAAATATATCAAATACTGTGCCCGCGGTTTCACTAGCTCGAAATTTATAGATTATGTGGTATTCTAATATATAAACTAGACTACTGCAAAGTTTCATCAAAATCCGATCAGTAGTTAATATCCATCCATACTCACAAACTTATAATGTTTGTAAGATTATAAACTAGTTGACATGACAATTCCTGTCCAAATTATGAATATAGCTCTCTCTTGTACTATTAATATATGTATGAAGATTGCTCCATATTTGCGATCCAAAATAGATATAGCCATATAATATATTTAGAAATAAAATTATAAAATTCAAAGTTGGAACGTAATTTGTAACGAACGTAACGTAACGTATTTAGAAATAAAATTATAAAATTCAAAGTTGGAACGTAATTTGTAACGAACGTAACGTAACGTATTTAGAAATAAAATTATAAAATTCAAAGTTGGAACGTAATTTGTAACGAACGTAACGTAACGTATTTAGAAATAAAATTATAAAATTCAAAGTTGGAACGTAATTTGTAACGAAAGTAACGTTACGTATTTAGAAACAAAATTATAAAATTCAAATTTGGAACGTAATTTGTAACGAAAGTAACGTAACGTATTTAGAAATAAAATTATAAAATTCAAATTTGGAACGTCACGCATGAACACCGATGTTGTTTTGTTTATCTATAGTACCTACATTTTTTGACTTCTCGAACATTCCGTGGCGTCACTATCAAATTCCCCTCCGATCGATCCCCCGTCCAATTCAAACGGGGATCGATATTACGACGGCCTGAGCCGCAGTTCGAACCCCTAGTGAGCTCAGACTAAAGTCGTATCCGTCAGACAGGAGTTGGCCTTGAGCAGCACCATAAGTCCTTATGCGGATTTGGAGTGCCATCTGCACTCTGCCCTAACATCCGGTGAAGCTGTACAGGCCAGCTGCGGCCAACAGCATTAGAGTAGTCCGAAAAAAAACTATATAATCCAGTGTACAATACATTCTAAACATTAATTTCAATAGTACAACAACTTAAATATTGCAATATTCTTCCAGCAAACACTCTACTAACTTATCTAATGTTCCACGCAACTTTCTCAATTTGTTTCTTTCATAACCTCCTGGCAATAACAAAAAAGAATTAGCGAAATCGGTCCAGCCGTTCACGCGTCATGCTGTGACTAAGTGAAATAGGTATTTTTATTTATTTTTATATATGTAGATTTAGGTTTGACGATATGACTTTCAAATGACATATAAATAATCATCATTAACATGACACATTGGTAAATATAGATTAATCATTTATTAATAATAAATTAATAATTTGAACAAGCATGATCATGATAGTATTTTAATTCATTACTAGCTGTACACGCGACTTCGTCCGCGTGGAATTTAAACTTTAATTTTCTAAAATAAAAGTAGCCTAAGTTACTCCTTATTACATCAGCTATCTGCCAATAAAAGTTTCGTCAAAATTGGTTCAGCCATTTCAGAGATTAGCCGGAACAAACAGACTGACAGACGAAAATTGTAAAAAATGTTATTTTGTTGTATGTACCGTATTTATATTCATATGGATGTAGTAAAAACGGTTATTTCAATATTACAAACAGACACTCCAATTTTATTTATATGTATAGATAAAAAATTTTATTTCTACATTTTTTGCTATAGTGAATAGTTTATTATTATATGAACACTTGCTTTTACACGCGAATTTGTATACATTTTGTCTATATATAGAACAAACTTGAAAGGTCGAAAAAGAAATTATGGTAAGGTCAGCAACGCACACGTGAAATCTGTGTTTCAGGCCCATAGACCACGGTAACTGTTTACCATTTATCTTGTCTATCGTAGAGGGGGGAAAACTCCGAGCAGTTCCCGGGACTTGTGACTCGGGTACCTACACCCGAGTCACAAGTCCATAAGTCCATAATGTCCATAAGTTTCTCTCCGTGCCCAGCCAATTCTGCTGATGTTTAATACAGAGTCAAAATAAAAGTATTTTCATTTGTTTCATTCAAATATAGAACTGTTTATTGTCCAGCAGTGGACTGCAGTAGGATGATGATGAAAAATCGAATATGTTTTTGTTCAAATATCGAATTAATTACGTAATGCAGTGATTCATGCCATCGTCTCTTGTACTATTAATATATGTGTGTGTTGAACACACCTGATCACCTTGTGTGTGTGTGTGTGTGTGTGAGTGTGAGTTAGTTGGTTTTAAAAACGCGTGAGTTAGAATTTATAGTGTCAATAACGAGTGACCGCCGCGACCGCCTCCGTAAATAGGGTTGTCACATTTTTTAAAATTTAAATTAAAAAATCATTTATCCATGATCTTTTAATTTTTTTTTTTTATATTATAACTAGCAGATCCGGCCACGCGTTGCTGTGGTTAATAATGGACAAATCATTTGCAATAAAATAATATTGCGACTATAAATTGAGATGTAAGGTATCCTATCTTTCAAGTTGGATCAAATTGCACGCAATGTGCAAATCAAATTTGCAATCGGTTCAGTTTAGGAATTTTTATACACGGAATTTTTATATATAAAGATTTTTTACCTACCGTCCAGTTCAGTATACAAATTCAATTGAGAAGAACTGGCCAGAAACTCGATTGAATTTCTTTTTTTTTGTAAAGAGCAAGGTTTTTACAATATTTATTTATATATGTGTCTAAAACTTAAATTTCATTTTTCTTTTAAACTTAGTTTATTTACGCTGTTCATTTATGTAGTTGGCTATGTGTAACATTAAATGAAAATCCCGTGCATGAACAACTATTGCCATGCACGCTCGTCATTCAAGTCCAGATTTATCAACGACTCAGTTCAAATTTGTTAACCTGTCGATTTCAATATCATTAATGAGAGTACTGTGGCTTAGTGATTACATACCTGACTTCAAGCGGTCATCAGCTCAAATCTGACCCACACCGAAAGAAACTTTGTATGTCAATATATTAATATATCAGATTAACTCTCTGGTGATGAAACATCGATAACAAATAAAATTAAACTGAGAGAGGTTTCACATTTAACTTAATCATGGATATACCACCGTCTCTCGGATTAACTTAATAATATGAGGAAATATATTTTGAATAATAATATGCTGGTATAATAACAGTATTAATATGTATTATATTAATAATATTCTAAAAATACCTAACATATAGGGAAACTGTTTATTATTAATATTTTCCCTTTGTAAAATTCGAAGAATAATAACTCATTTACCAAAGTAGACTTTGTATAAAGTCGTCGACGATTTTTTTTATGAAAATTTCGACGGAGCCGTGTATAATTTCGCACACTTATAATTTATATAGAGGAGTGCAGAATGATAGATCTTTTAAGTAACGCATAATAAATACATTAAATAAATTAAAAAAACCATTACACTACCATGTAAGTATTTGATGCACACACGCATAAACAGTAAATATAATTTTAGTAATGTTCAAACTTCTAATTTAAACTAATCATGGTCGAGTTCGACCATTTCGCTATTCTAGCGGTTTAGCAGACTGCTTTACTTCCGGTGCTCGGGTTCGATTCCCGCATGGTGCAAATTTTTGTATTCATGAGTATGATTATTTGTATCGGTCTGGGAGTTTGCTATGTACATTATGTATGTATTACAAAACAACGTCTAAGTATTTATATCAGTTGTCTAGTACTCGTAACACAAGCTCTGATTAGCTTGAAACTAAATATCACTGTATTAATGGTCCAGGGTTATATATTAATCTCATTAATATTATAACTGCGAAAGTTTGTAAGTATGGATATTTGTTACTCTTTCAAGCAAAAACCACTGAACGGATTTTGATGAAATTTTACAGCGATATAGCTTATACATCATATAGCCTATAAATTTCAGGCGGATGAAACCGCTTAGAAAATCCTTTATTCAAAAAACAATTAAATTTACACATATTTTTAAAGACGTGGTCATCACTATTTTTAATAAAAACGGTTTGAAAATAAAAAAAAAACACTATTTAAAAAAAAATTTTTGAAATATAAAATTGTTTGATGACAACCCTAGAGCTAATAATGAAATCGGCGGCGATGCAAAGAGATGCGTACAAAGACACCGCTACACGTATCTGGGCTTATCTTCACGACCGCGCGTCGGGTAGCCGGCCAGGCCGAGGTATTGTACCCTAACCGTAATAAACTTCACTCAACATGTTTACTATAATATGTACTAATAATTAATCGAGTTTAGTTATTCTATCTAAGTATATATAACTCAAAGGTGACTGACTGACGTAGTGATCTGACAACGCACAGCCCAAACCACTGGACTGAAACTGCTGGGCTGACATTTGGCATTCAGGTAGATGTTATGGCGTAGGCATCCGCTTAGAAAGGATGTTGATTAATTCCATCCCTAAGAGGATAAACAGGGGATGAAAGTTTCTATGAAACTTTGTCAATTTTAAACCCATCTAGATTCTGTAGGCCCTAATGTTTTACACACGCTAAACAAAAGTAAAGCCGCAAACACTACACCTAATTAATAATAATACTTACTACTACGCGAGCGAAGCCGCGGGCAAAAGCTAGTTCTCTACTGGAATTCAAAATACCTGTTAAATCATATTTACTGAGCAAAGCCAATCACTAAACGATTACTTGAATGACGAGCGCGCATGGCAATAGTTGTTCATGGATGGGATTTTCATTTAATGTTAGAAATAGACACCTATGTATATGCACCAACAAAATCTTCGATGCATCCACAACGTCGAGACTGCGACCGCTAGTAAACCAACATCACAGCGGCGTGTGCCAAAGATGGCACCGAGCGTGCTCCTACGGGTGCTAACACTGATGACCATGGCGACGACGGTTTCATCATGGCACAGAAGAAGAGGCACATAGAAGGAGGAAGGGGATTATTAGTAATGTGGATTGATAACCCCATCGCTAGCAATGTACCATGTCAGGTCGACCTCCACGCGGTTCCCTGGAAACCATCGTGTTAAATTCCTGGTGAATTTGCACGATGGGCTAACTGACCTGACCTCATGTTCATCTTATCATCCTCCACTGGTGCCCCGCCAGCGTAAACCGTTAGCGCGGGCGGGTGCACCATTCCTTTATCAACCTTCAAAAAAAAAGAGGTACATATGATGAACCAACCAGAACGCAAGGTCACACAAGGTCACAAGGGGTTCACACAAGGTCGCGGGAAATTGCTAGTATTAATTAACAAAGTAATGATGAAGTAGGTGACATAGCATTATATTCCATTCTCTCTCATACCTCTTGTACCGTAGATCAGGTAACTGATGTATGGTTTTTTTTTTATAACACGGGATAAACGAGCATGCGGCTCACCTGATGGTAAGTGATTACCGCCTCCCATGAGCACCCACAACACCAGGGGAATTGCCAGTGCGTTGTCGGCCTTTTAAAAAGGAATAAGCTCTTTTCTTGAAGGTTTCAATATCGTATCGGTTCGGAAATACCATTGCGGGAAGGTGATTCCACAATGTGGTTGTGCGTGGCAAACAGTTTCTAGAAAACCGCACTGTGGAAGACCGCCATTCATCCAGATGATCAGGATGGTATTTCAGTTTCTGTCGGGTGGTACGGTGGTGAAACTCAGCAGCTGCTATTAATCCGAACAATTCCTCAGAACACTCCCCGCGATATATGCGGTAGAAAATGCACAGAGATGCAATATCTCGCCGCAAAGCCAATGGGTCGAGTCTGTCACATAGACGTTGATTACCAATGATTCTGGCTGCTCGGTTCTGAATCCGACAAATAGATTTGACAAAACAGAACAAAAAATAACATCAACTGTCTCAATCCACCATTTTAAAGAAATATAACATTGAAATTTGAACTCTAATATCTGTATAAACATATTACCCTTACTTTACACAGTATTTAAGGTCGACAATCCCGTGACAGCTTCGTGCTACACGGTATCATTGTTAAATCGAAATGTATTTATAGGTACAAGGGAATTGTACCCGTATTGGGTGTCTTGTTGGTTTTGTATGATGTTTGTAAAGGACGGAGGTTTAAAATTAGCAGGTCCTACCGCGGTATAAGGTAAAGAGGGACTCTTTACCCTTCTGAGGGTAATAGGTAGAACAAATATCGCGCACAAATATTAATACTCCTTAGACGAAAATAGCTTATTGTCGGTTATTTGGTTATGTATCGCTAGTTGTGGCTGTAGGCGCCGGTTGGGAATATAACTTGAAGTAACTTCAAGTCATTTAGTTCATTACTTCGATCCTTGTTTATAAAAACAAACTTTTTTTTTATTTTCGGACTACTCTACTGTTTTTCCGCAGCTGGCCTTTACAGCTTCACCGGACTATAGGAGGCGAGTGCTGATGGCAATCCAAACCAAAGGAAGGACTTATGGAGCGGCTGAAGGCCATCTCCCGCCTGATGGATACGACTTTAGATTGAGGGCACCGATGGGGTACGAATCTCGGCTCAGGCCGTTATAATTTTGATCACCGTTTGAATTGGACGGGGGATCGATCGGAGGGGAAATAAAAAATATAAAGGGTAAAATTATTTTATATAATTGTATCTTGTACTCTATCTACAATATCTACAAGACAATTCAATATTACAAACAGACACTCAAATTTTATTCATATGTATGTTTAGATGGTTATTGAGAATTGAACCCTAATTACTTAGGCGCGAAGTCTACCAGCAGCTAATAACAACAGTGTACTTACAAATAACTACTAGTCTTATAAAGCTGATTTCACTACGCACCACTTCAGTGAAACCTGTTCCGAAGTCACCCCACTTATTTTTTACCGAACCTTTGCGCCGCGCCGCCAAAAGACACCGCGGGTAAAACATAGCTAGCACTGTTTGCCCATCACCTCGAGAGCACAAAAACCCGTTCCGATTTTTTTTTGTTTTAATATTTTTTCGACTGGGAACACTGTTGGTTGAGTGGAGTAAGTGGCTGGATGGTTTCCTCGGTTCAAGTGCTCGGTGGTAGAGGTTTAGATGTCTATTTATTGCCGTCTCTGAACATCTGTTTTTATAATTAACTATGTAGCTACCTGCCCTGACTTCGCACTGGTGTACATTATACATATAAACATTCCTCTTGAATCACTCTATCCATTGCTAAAAATTGCATTAAAATCCGTTGCGTAGTTTAAAAGATGTAAGCGAACAGTCAACGGAAGCGACATCTTTATATACTACTAGCAACTGACCCCGGATTTGAATGGGTGTACATATATTATACATATAAACATTCCTCTTGAATCACTCTATCTATTAAAAAAACCGCTTCAAAATCCGTTGCGTAGTTTTAAAGATTTAAACATACATAGGGACGGACAGGCAGCGACAGCGACTTTGTTTTATACTGTATGATGTAAAGAAAATCTGGATGATGTTTACATTACTATGTCTGTAAGATACATACTCGTATACACATATACATATATATATTACGATATTAGGACGTATAAAGGAATACATAAATAAATAATAACACTAGCCATTACCTGCGAATTCGTCTGTCTTTTTTTAAGATAAAATATCCATTCTTATTCGTCCTTGTCTATATATAGTTATATATTGACAGCCTCGGTGGTCTAGCGGTTTAGCACACCCCTTACTTTCAATGGTCGCGGGTTCGATTCCTCGCACGGCACAAACATTTGTATTCATGAGTATGATTGTTTGTATCGCTCTAGGTGCTTTTTATATATAATACGAAAAAAAAATTCTATGTATTAGTATCAGTTATTTAGTACAGATAACACAAGCTTTTTGCTTCTTCTCATCTGGAAATCATTCCGAACTGACGGTAGATTTGACATATCATAAGAGTCTGTAATAGACCTACACGAATAAAGTTATTTAGAATTTGAATTTTGAATTAAATTGAGTCTAGATGGCGCTGTGTGAATTGTCCTGAGAAAAAAAAAGTCCCTGTCTGCTCCTTTGTGGGTATTAAGTCTTGAATTTTCAATGCAATGATACAAGTATAAAGCTGAGACAACTTGCGTGAGAATAAAATGTAATGAATCATTAAAATATTTTATCAGTCCATCAATAAAGCGGTAAGATGGCTACCGTAACGGTGAGCCACGAAAATGGCGGACTTTCCGAATGACAGTATAGCGGAATTTAAATACACTAATTTAATAACAATATTTCTGGACAATTATCTATACATATAAATAAAATTGGAGTGTCTGTTTGTAATATCGAAACCGTTTTATACTACATGCATATGAATATAAATACGGTACCAGTATATACCAAAATAACATTTTTTTCAATTTTTGTATGTCTGTTTGTTCCGGCTAATCTTTGAAATCGGTCCAGCCGACCGATTTTGACGGGAGTTCTTGTGGCAGGCGGCTGATGTAATAAGGAGTAACTTAGGCTACTTTTATTTTAGAAAAATAAAGTTAAATTCCACGCAAACGAAGTTACGTATACAGTTAGTGTTCTATAAAAGTAAACAATTTTGATACAGAAAAAGTCAAACAAAGAAACACACAATAAAGAGTTATAGAAATAGAAATAATCTTTATTCAAATAAACTTAATATAAACACTTTTAAATAGTCACAATTGTTATGTATTATTAACTCGCGAAACTTCTCGTGCATCACACTTTCATGACACTTATCATTATATATCGCCCAACTTATATAATATCGCATTAAATTATACCCTATAAGTTATATTGATCCATAAGCTATATTACTGTAAAGTTTCATCAAAATCCGTTCAGTAGTTTTTCCGTGAAAGAGTAACAAACATCCATCCATACTCACAAACTTTGGCTTTTATAATATTAGTGAGATTATTATTACTTCAATGTTGTTTATTGCTTTTTGAGAATATAAATCGCTCCGCTACAGCCTATAAGATCGCTTACTTAGTAGCCACACTTAGAGATCAAGATAAACGCACATTCGGTCGTGATTTGACGTCTATATCCTTGTATCGGACGCCATCTTGAAATTTTAAAAAAGTAAAAAATATGGCGCCTTAATCACTGTCAGTCGATTGGAGATTATAAGAGAACACGGCGTAAATGATGAGTAATTTTACGGTTTTTGGTATCAATAAAAATAAAATATATATACATTTAATAAATAAATAAATAACCCTGGACAATAAACACAGCGCCGTCTAGTATCACGGTAAGCAGTGTTTGTGTTATAGGAACATACTTGGTTACAACTGATCTAAATACTTGATTTTTTTTTAATTATGAAGTATTTATATCGCTTACAGTTACCGGTAGATAACGCTGCATGGTATTAAGTTCGCCATATGTACACATTATTTTTGTGCATTGAAGTTAAATAAATAAATAAAAATGCATATATAATATACATAGAAAACACCCAGACCGATACAAACAATTATACTCATGAGTACAAAATGTTTGTACCGTGTAAGGAATCGAACCCGCGACCATCGGAAGCAAGGTGAGGTGCTAAACTGCTGGACCACTGAGCCTGAATACAATCAGAGTACATAACTGCCTGAAGTATAAAATGCATTTATATGTATAATATAAATATCCGTACTTGCTTAGTTAAAGTTAAAGTTAAAAAATAACGTTGTCTCACTTTCACGCCAAAACTACTGAAACGATTTACAAGAAATTTGGTACACAGTTTTAATACGAAAAAAGGGCTGTAAGGAGTCGAAAGGTATGGAAGTGTCATCATTTTTAAAGCTAGAAGCTTAATGTTAATTTTTTAGGCTGTTGATTAAATATAAATAAATATGACATTCAAAGTTTGTAAAAAAATTACCCTTAAAGGGGTAAAATAAAATAGGGGATGAAAGTATAGTATTTTTAAGCTTTCTTCTTTGTTTTTTATAATTAAAATGCTGTCGAAGGCCACTTTCACGCGGACGAAGTCGCGGTCACAGCTAGTATATATATTGCTCGCTTGTCCGCGTGTATATACAGTAGTCTGGCTATTATCATGAACAGTAGTCAGTATCGAAGTCTCGTCACACGTCAGATTATGTATAAGTAGGATTACAGACTCAGGAGCACACTGAGAGTTTTATATCTTTTACTATCTGATCCCGCAAACGTTTTGCCATATTAATTAAAATCGCTATTAAAAAATAAGGGTTGGTGGTAGAGGGGTGAAAATTTAAGTCTTAGTGCCACATTATCTATACATATAATTAAAATTGGAGTGTTTGTAATATTGAAATAACCGTGTTACTACATGCATATGAATATCAATACGATACATACACCAGAATAACATTATTTACAATTTTTGTTTTTCTGTTCGTCTGTTTGTTCTGGCTAATCTCTGAAATGGCTGGACCGAAGGGATTTTCTTTGGCAGGTAGCTGATGTAATAAGGAGTAATATAGGCTACTTTTATTTTATAAAAATAAAGTTAAATTCCACGCGGACGAGGTCGCGGGCATAGCTAGTAATAAATTCAAATTCAAATTCAAAAATCATTGACGACCTCGGTGGTCTAGCGGTCAAGCACACCGCTTTACGACCGATGGTCGCGGGTTCGATTCCTCGCACGCCACAAACATTTGTATTCATGAGTATGATTGTTTGTATCGGTCTGGGTGTTTTCTATGTATAATATGTATGTATTTACAAAAAAAAATATCTATGTATATGTATCAGTTATCTAGTACCCATAACACAAGCTCTAGCTAGCTTAACTTGGGTCTAGATGGCGCTGTGTGAATTGTCCTGAGTTTATTATTATTATTTATTCATGTAGGACATTTTAGCCGCTTATTAACGTCAAGTTTTTACATTATTACTTTTTTTCCTACCGTCCAGTTCAAATAAACAGAATAAGTACTATTTACACAATTAAATTCAAATAACGGTAGTGTTTGAATATTAAAATGAGCTCGTATCAAAACTAAATCAATAAAAACATATATATAAGGTGAAAACGTATTATAGAAGCTTTTTAGATATTCAAACTATAGATTCCACCCACGTTTCTCAACAAACAAATTGACATTGTGATATTTACGTACCTACTATAAGTTGATTGTTCGTAAGTTTACAATGTAATATAAAAAATGGCCAAGACCCTATAGGGTATGTTGACTAGCTGTGCTCGAGGTTTTAATCGCGTGAAATTTATAGCCTATATGTTATTCTGATGTATAAGCTATATTACTGTAAAGTTTCATTACAATCAGTTTAGTAGTTTTTGTGTGAAAGAGTAACAAACGTTCATACTATCTTGCTCATTCTTCTTGTGATGAATCTGCATTCCGAATGAGTGGTAAAATCAAAATATGACTATTCAAAAGTACTTGTAATGAGTTTATTTGAATAAAGATTATTTCTATTTCTATTTCTATTTCACATTTCACAAACTTCCGTGGTTATAATATTATTAAGATCTGTTCGTCTGGTATACAAGCTATATTACTGTAAAGTTTCATTACAACGTAGTTACTCTTTCACGCAAAAAACTACTGAACGGATTTTGATGAAACTTTACAGTAATATAGATTATACATTAGAATAACACATAGGCTATAATTTAAAAAGATATGTAAACTGGGCTATATACAGTTATAAGTGTGATGCAGCTTAACTCGCGCGGGTCAGTTAGCAATCCATAAAAAATAACAGAAAAAATTGACAAAAATGACGCATACCTAATAATACAACTAATGTAAACAAACAAACAACCTTTTCTTATATTGAATAAAGAATAAACGGTTTGGAATGTTAGCAAATACAGATAAAATATGAACTCAAAATAAATTCCAACGCAACTGAGTGTGACTCTAGGTTTATTAAAAAAAAGTTTAAAAGAAAAAGTTTTGACACAACCGGCTACCGTAAGGTTTATGGTGATGTGAATAATCCTTTGGTATGGACAGACGGACAAAAAATAAGTCATTTGAATAGATATACCGGTCTTAGACGTAGATTGAGAGAAATACCAGTACTCAACAACAATCATTGAAGATATACTGTCCTCCGATTGATCCCGTCCAATTCAAACGGGGATCGAAATTACGTAGGTAAGGTTCAAACCCCTAGCTGTGCCCTCAGACTAAAGTCGTATCCGTCAGGTAGGACTTGGCCTTCAGCCGCTCCACAAGTCCTTCCTTTGGTTTGGAGTGCAATCCGCACTTGCCCCCTATCGTTTGGTGAAGCTGTATTGCAGTGCCCTCAGACTAAAGTCGTGTCCGTCAGGTAGGACTTGGCCTTCAGCCGCTCCACAAGTCCTTCCTTTGGTTTGGAGTGCAATCGCACTTGCCCCCTATCGTTCGGTGAAGCTGTATTGCAGTGCCCTCAGACTAAAGTCGTATCCGTCAGGTAGGACTTGGCCTTCAGCCGCTCTACAAGTCCTTCCTTTGGTTTAGAGTACAATCCGCACTTGCCCCTTATAGTTCGGTAAAGCTGTAATGCGTTGCCCTCAGACTAAAGTCGTATCCGTCAGGTAGGACTTGGCCTTCAGTCGCTCCACAAGTCCTTCCTTTGGGTTGCGGTGCCATCTGCACCTACCCCTACCACTATCGTCCGGTGAAGCTGTAAAGTTGCTATCTGCGATCTGCATTAGAGTAGTCCGAAAGAAAATTTACTACTACAGTAGATATCAATTTCTAATCGTGTGAATGGCGTGCGTCCGTCACGTCCAAACGTGGCGTGTGAAGGCATTTGTCCAAAAACAAACACAAACATTGTTTTCGTATCGGATTAATGGTTTTGTGTTTGTGAACAAATTCACTTGTATTGATCGATCAAGGTATAAGTTTTCATGACTTTGCTGGAACTGTTCTGACACCATTACGAGATGAAATCTGTGTGGGGTCTGTATCTATACCAATATTATTATATATGTGCTGTTTGTTTGGGTGAACGCACTAATCTCAGGAACTTACTGGTTCCAATTGGAAAATTCTCCTAGTGTTGTATAGTTCATTTATCGATATATAATTGATGGCGTCGTTGGTATAGTGGTTTAGCATACCGCTTTAATTAGTCTTGGTCGTAAGTTTGATTCATCGCACTGACCTGCGTAATTTGCGCGAACTTTTTTTGAATAAATTGGAAATATTTCCTTGGTTTCTTGTATTTTGAATTTGGAACAAATTTAGAATGATAATCATATGACCGTTTCGCGATTGAAACAAAACACTGTATTTTCTTAATATTTCATTGGCGCCAGGAACAAAGCTGACATAAAAAATATAACCCATGCTAACGACACAGTGTCGACTTCCGAAAAACAAAAAACGAAACGTCAGCGCATAGGCAAGTATGTTATAAATCATTACAATACGTACAGACGAACAATATTTTAACGCCATGGTCACTGACCCACAGGGGTCCGAAAAAAACAAAAACATTTTTTTTCTTTTTTTCTCATCTCGGAGCACCGGATATCGTCGGCGCGACACTTGCGTCGGCGACAAAACGGCGGCGCCTAATTTTTTCTATTGGGAATCAAGCGAAAACTCACCCTAATATAAAAACGGTAAGAGCTATTTTATTTGTTGACAATAAACATAAATCTTACAGAATTGTAGAGTCAAATTTCGTGTGACACGGACATCACTTTCGACTATTGTTTTGGATTTTACGCCCAATTTTAGGGTTTTGTTGGCAAAAAGTAGGGTTAAATGAAATTAAGCAGTTAAAACTAACTAGACGGTAAAATTAACTTTGACATTAATGGAAAAAACAAACAAATGTATATAATTTCTACAACAAAAAATACAATTACATAAATCAAAATTGAAATAATATACTAAATATATACTTGATAAGGTACCATGAATTTATGAAAATTATTATTGAGGGAAAAATATAAGGAAAGAGATAAGAGAATAAAAGCGAGGAAGATAAATGGCATAGCTACAATATCAAGCAAATTAAAGACAAAATTGGAGTCATGTCGTATCAACATAGGTACTATATAAAGAGCCTGATAGAAAATAGTGGAAAGAGGCAAGGGCTCCACCAATAAGAACGTGGCTCTTAAATTAAGAAATTAATATATATCAAAATATAGTTATTAATATTAAGAATGGAAGTAGAATTAAGCGGCCTTATCACTAAATAATAATATTTAATTGTTTAATATTACTTCAGAAAGAATATACAATTAAACGATAAACAAACGAAACGACAGGCCAATATTTAATTAGTCGACAATAAAAATACAGACATAAATTAAATAAATATTTTATAAATTCATTTAAATCATACTATTAATTTAACAAAATCTATTTTTACTAGAAAACAAAATAAAATTATCATATAGTTTCAATATTTGTCTTGTAAAGAAAGTAGATATTTGAATATACAGACAGTCCTCGACTTACGCCGTCAAACTTACTTTTGATAATAAAGTATGTATATACATTGTTATAAATGCAGTTTTTTTTTTAATTTTGTGTCCGTGTGGATCTTAACCGTTGAGTTTTTACATATAAACATATGAAAAAATATGTCTCGACTTACGTCGTTTCGATTTACGTCGCGTATTTCGAAAACCTAACATACCGTAAGTGAGAGGACTGCCAGTATTTAATGGACTAATTCAAATAAAAAAATGCTATATTAAATAAGTCTGTATCTATGTATATACGTACTCTAAGAGTAGATTATTTCAAATTAAAACAAAACTAATAAATGGTAAACAAAATAAGGCAGTATCTGTACACGTAATACGTTTTCCTTTGCTGTCATAACTTAAAAATAAACAGTCATTGTTTGTAGATTAAACATATATTTTTTATACAGTCATTATTTAATATAATGATGTAAGTATGGTAAGTTAAGGAAGAGAATTAGAGGTAAAAACCATATGAGCAAGTAAACACTATGTAATTACTTAAAAATAAATCTACTGTATAGTTATATTTTTATTAAAAACATATCTTTTTATTCAGATACAGCAATATTACCTTTTTATTAAGTAGCTTTCTAAATATATAAATGTACTAGCTGAGCCCGCAAACTTTGTTTTGCCATACAAATTAAAATCGCTTTTAAAAAAATAGAGGCTGATGGCAGAATATTGAAAAATTAGGCTTGTGTGTATTTTTTAATGCCGAATAATAAAAAATGTGTCAAAAAAGCAAAATAAATATATTTAGGAATCTTATCTAATGCATAGTAATAAAAAACCATGTTAAAAAATTAAAAAAATATAGTTAGGTTTAACCTTTCATTTATCATTGAGAAGTATGAAAAATATTTGCTTTAAACCTACTCGATATGCACACAAAAATTCATAAAAATCGGCAAATTTCGGATAGTTTCGGAGGAGTTTGGTCACCAACACTGTGACACGCGAATTTTTATATATTAGATACTATAATTACAATATATATGATATACAATTATATATGTATATAATATGTTAATGTAATTATATATATATTTATATATTTTCCTATAAAACTTATTTTTGGGTAAGTGACGTGATCCATACGTACCTCTGAGTAACAAAGTCAAAGGCGCCAAGCTTATCAATCCATTCGAAACACTCACAAAATATTTTGCCGATTCGTCACAAAAATTTTTGCTCCACAAAAAAACGAACGCATTGTCACTGGTCAAAATAGACGTGGCACAAAAAATGGCGGCAATAGAGCTGTCACGTTAATTTGACAGCTGTCAAAGTGGGCGTTGTTTGTGGCAAATTGTGATTGACTATGAGATTATGATTTTAAAATATTTTGAACGCTCATTATGATGTCTATCAGTCATACTCGTGAACGAGTGCTGCTTGTAGGGACTGGTCTGCTCTTATCACTACGACTGATTTAATCATATTGTATATTTATATTTGACCCAAAAAAAATGTGCTGGTTGGTAGTTTGTATTCACACGTTTCGACTTGTAAATGTAAACTTAGGATTGTTTAAAAGTGCAACACACAAGTTTCTTGCTCGTTCTTCTTGTGATGAGACAGCTTTCCGAACGAGCGGTAGATAAAAAAAATTCAGAAGTGCTTAAATAAGTTTATATGAATAAATAATTTTCTATTCTATTCTATTCTATTATTGTCGATGAAAATTATTTCAATGATGGAGATCCATTTCTAATACGTAATTGTAACATTCGATGTCAGAGAAATAATATTTGTATATGTATATGTTATATATAAATTTCTCGTGTCACAATGTTAGTTACCAGACGCCTCTGAAACGTCTTGACCAATTTCTATTAAATTTGATTTGACCCAAAATTTTCACCTTTTTTAGTTGGCCTTCAGCCGATCAATAAGTCCTTCCTTTGGTTTGGAGTGCCATCTGCACTCGCCTCCTATCGTTCGGTGACTCTGTAAAGGCCAGCTGCTTAGGCCAACAACATTACAGTAGGCCGAAAAAAAATATTAATTTACGAATTGGTATAAAACCGACACAAAATATTACTAAGCTTGTTAGAATACGTCAGTTAGAAATACATTAAAATCGGTATAGACTTTTCTGAGATCAATTAAAATCGCGCAGACTAACTTTTTAAAAACTAATATTTTAACATCGGTAAATTAGAGATTTTTCGGACTACTCTAATGCTGTTGGCCGCAGCTGGCCTTTACAGTTTCACAGGGCGATAGGGGGCGAGTGTAGATGGCACTCCAAACCCGTGGAAGGACTTATGGAGCAACTGAAGGCCAACTCCCGCCTGACGGATACGACTTTAGTCTGAGGGCACCGCTAGGGGTTCGGATCGATCGGAGGGGACTAGTATGTATTTATTAGGTAATTAATTAATAATTATGTACTTTTTTTTGTAATTGTTACAATGTTTTGAGTATTTTGTTTTGTTTATATATTTAAGAATCAATACCTATATTTAATATTTTGCTTTCTTCAATAGATCTCATAGATATATAACGTTAGATAGATATCGTTACTACACTGTCTTACTTCCGATGGTCGCGGATTCGATTCCTCTCACGGCACAAACTGTTCTAACTGGCTAATAAGAATTTGTATTCTAAATTTGTGTTTTAATTTATAGTTCCTTTTATTGTACATTCTTATTTCGATACTTCGTTCATTCTCTTATGACAATACTTACCGAATATATATATATATATATAGATATATATATATCTCAGTATACCAAAATTTTTGCTTTTAGCTATATACAAATATAATACAAACATTTGTATTCATGAGTATGATTGTTTGTATCAGTCTGGGTATTTTCTATGTATAATATGTATGTATTTACGAAAAAATACATATCTATGTATTTGTATCAGTTATCTAGTACCCATAACACAAGCTTTAGCTAGCTCAACTTGGGTCTAGATGGCGCTGTGTGAATTGTCCTGAGATTATTATTATTATAGTCAACTGGTATTAAATTAATTCCTAAAGATAATGATTTTTTATACTTGACTGCATCAAATTGAATTAATATCTACAATAATTGGGTTGCCATAAGAAAAAACTAATTCTTCAGATTAAAGTAAATACCAAAGAACGGGTTTACGTGGCTATCATTAAAAACGTCCTAATCTGTGTCCCGCGTTATCGACTGTCCCCCATAAAAGACCAATAACGTCCACAGATGAAAAAAAACAAAAGAAATGTTTAAAAAAAATACTGCCTTATCTGTGACCGGCGCCAGTGGTAGCGAGCCGGTGTGGTGGATTTTTTTATTTTTTCTCTGCCTCGAAGCAAAAATCCCGGCGCGTTCCGACTTGGTAATTGACAGAATTTACGCACTCGATAAGAGAAGTTTTATATTACAATAATACAAGTTTTGTTTCAGTCTTGTATTCAATATTCAAGGGTCGTACGGTTACAGAGAATATTTTTTTTTTAATTTGAATTACAATTTGTACCTTTTGATAATATATCAAAACATTAAATACTGTGATATTTTCTATACCAATGTAGATTTGATATGGGTAACATTTTTCAATTTGGATTCAATATTTGTGTAAGTATACTATTATAGTATAGACTAGCTGTCCTGGCAAACGTTGTTTTGCCTTAAAAAAAAAATTAGGGGTGGACTACCCATAACATTTAGGGGGATGAAAAATTGATGTTGGCCGATTCTCAGACCTACTCAATACGCTCACAAAATTTCATGAGAATCGGTCAAGCCGTTTCGAAGTATGGGAACGAAAACTGTGACACGAGAATTTTGTAATGTGGATTGTTGACCCCTTAGCTAGCAATGTACCATGTCAGGTCGAACTCCACGCGGTTCCCCCTGGAAACCAACGTGTTAAATTCCTGGTGAATTTGTCACGATGGACTAACTGACCTGACCTCATGCTCATCTTATCATCCTCCACTGGTGCCCCGCCAGCGTAAACCGTTAGCGCAAGCTGGTGCACCATTCCATTATCATCCACAAAAAAAAGTACCCTCTTATTCTGATAATTATAATTCCTGTAATACTAATATGTTATAAACAGTTTATAAATAAATTTATACTGTTATTTATTTATATACTCTTTGTTTTATATACACTTTTGAATTGGGATTAAATCGAAATTCCTTAGAATAATACATTTTTTTATTTTTTATTTCATTTATTTCGGATATCATTATTATTTTAGTAAACAACTTATAAACTATACTTATACTTAGGTATACTCATTTGCAATGAATAGTAAAATAGAAATAATGCATATAACATCTACTCTAATATAAAGCTGAAGAGTTTGTTTGTTTGGACGAGATAATCTCAGGAACTAATGGTTCGAATTGAAATATATTTTTGTTAGATAGTCCATTTGTCGAGGAAAGCTTCAAGCTATATAACATTACGCTACGACCAATAGGAGCGGAGCTGCAATGAAAAATATTGCAAAAGGTGGAAATGAAACACAGACGAAGTTGCGCGCGCAGGTGATAAAAGTACATTTTTTTTATAATTTAATAAAATTTGTAACATGTTATACCTTATAAAATTTATCAAATTATCAAAATTCGTTTTAGATTTGTCAAACATTTTTCTTATTAGAGACAATTTGTAGTTTTCCTTATCCTTTTGTAGTGGGTATTACTGATTCTTGTCATAAAAATCAAAAACTATAAAGTAAACAGTAAACATAATCCGATAAACCTTAATTTTCCGCTTTAAATTTTTTAATTACACAAACATTTCCGTGGGTGATCAATTAGATGGGGCGCCCATTCGAACCCGGGCCCGCGGAAGTCGAGATCGCCCGATAGCGGCGTAATCAAAGTGGTCACTTGTACACTGATGGTGTCGAGATTCAGTTAATTTAAATATTTTACTGGCAACAAAAATTTTAAGGGACTTCAAGTTGGGTTTATCGTGTTTTTTTTTTTTTTGAAGCTGTTGTTTAGTTTATTTTATTTTATTTAGTTGTTTATTTTATTAGGTCGATGACGGAATAGTAAACCCGTTTGCACTAACGGTAACGGTACACTGGCAGTAGTTGAAAATGGTAGGATTTCACGCGAAAGAAACCGGGGGCACAGCTAGTAATATTATAAACGCAAAAGTATGCGTATGTATGTTTGTTACTCTTTCACGCAAAATCTACTGAACGGATTTTGTTGAAACTTTACAGTAATATAGTTTATGCATCAAAATAACATATACCTAGGCTATATCTTTTATTGAATTTTATATATTAAATTTAGACGCGAGTGTATCCGCGGGAACAGCTAGTAATATTATAAACGCGAAAGATGGATGTTTGTTACTCTTTCACGCAAACACTACTGAACAGATTTTCTTGGAACTTTACAGTAATATAGCTTATACATCAGAATAACATAAGCTATAATTTAAAAAAGATATAATGTAAATCGAGTATGTGTATATATCGCAGTGATGCAGACAGAGTTACGCGGGACAGCTAGTATAATATATATCGCAAGAAATCGTAATATAAATGGTCAGTTTTATAGTTTTTAATTTGCACCAAGAACAACCACTCTCTGAGCTGCTCACGGTCGACAGGTAAATAACGCCACTAGATGTTAAGTACGTATTATCTACACATATAAATAAAATTGGAGTGTCTGTTTGTAATATCGAAATAACCGTTTTTTACTACATGCATATGAATATAAATACGGTACATACACCAAAATAACATTTTTAACAATTTTTGGCTGCTGTCTGTTTGTTCCGGATAATCTCTGAAATGGCTGGACCGATTTTGACGAGACTTTTATTGGCAGGTAGCTGTGTAATAAGGAGTAACGTAAGCTACTTTTATTTTAGAAAAATAAATAATTTGATTTGAAACATTAATGAACATAAACGCAGAAGTTTGTGAGTACCTATAGATGTTTGTTACTCTTTCACGCAAAAAATACTCAAGGGATTTTGATGAAACTGTACAGTAATATATCTTATATATCAGAATAACATATAGGCTGTAAATTTCACGCGGGTGAAACCGCGGGGTACAGCTAGTATAAATAGAATAGAATAGAATAGAAAATAATTTATTCAAATAAAATTAATTTAAGCACTTTTGAATAGTTTAAAATTAATTTAAGCAATTTGTTTTTTATCTACCACTCGTTCGGAAAGCTGTCTCATCACAAGAAGAACGAGCAAGAAACTTGTGTGTCTCTTAAAATAAAACTACTGTCACTGTCTCTCGTATCAAATTGGTTTGTTATTTGTGTTATCATCCACAAAGAGTCTGTCATTCCTATTTTTTCTGTCACTATCTTTACACACACAACTAGGCTAGGCTTTTTGTATGATAATGGTGCACCAGTATCCGCTAACGGTATACACTAACGGGGCATCAAGTGAAGATGATACGATGAACATACAATCAGGACGGCTTAACGTCTCGCGGTTGAGCACATTGCTTTAATTCCGATGGTCGCTGTTTCGATTCCTCGCAAGGTACAAAATGTTTGTAATTTTGTATTGATGAGTATGATTGTTTGTATCAGTCTGGGTGTTTTCTATGTATATTATGTATTTACAAAAATTATATATCTAAGTATTTATATCAGACTAGCTTTTCGCTCGCGTTAACTTATCCCCTTAGGGTTGGAATTTATTAAAATCCTTTCTTAGGGGATGCCTACGTCATAGTAGCTTTATGCATACAAAGTCTCAGCCCGATCGATTTAAAATTGATAAAGTTTCATACAAACTTTCATCCCCTAATTTATCCCCTTGGGGGTGGAATTAATCAAAATCCTTTCTTAGCGGATGCCTACGTCATAACATCTACCTGCATGCCAAATTTCAGCCCGATCCGTCCAGTTGTTTGGGCTGTGCGTTGATAGATGTCTATGTCAGTCACCTTTGAGTTATATATATATTTAGATATCTAGTACCTAAAACACAAGTTCTGATTAACTTGGGACTGGATGGATGGCATTGTGTTTATTGTCCAGGATTATTTATTTACTAGCTCTGACCGCGATTCGTTCGCGCAGCGCACCCAACGGAAGCCCACAGATATTAAAAATTTTCACCGTTTTTGCAACATTTATCACTGTTGCTTCGCTCCTATTGGTCGTAGTGAAATATGAAATATGAAAAATGAAATGAAGTATGAAATAATTTATTTGCGAAATATTGGTACAGTATTGTAATTAATATGATGTTACATGAAATTGATTGATCAGCAATATTTACCATACAGGCATGCAAATTACGTGTAATGTTATATAGCTTAAAGTCTTCCTCGATAAATGGACTATCCAAGACAAAAAGAATTATTCAATTTGTGTCAAAAATGTAATAATTTATAAGAAGAATAACTAACTATACTTAAAATGGTGTCAATAAAATATATTATTAATAATATATAAAAAAATACCAGCTAATTTGAATCAGTAGTTCCTGAGATTAGCGCGTTCAAACAAACAAACAAACTCTTCAGCTTTATAATATTAGTATAGATTTATAATTATTGGAATTTTTTTACTAAATTTTGGCGCCATATCATTATTAAGGACAGATGGCCGTTGGGGCAGTAAAGTCCTCGAGTGGCGACCACGGACCGGAAGACGCAGCGTGGGAAGGCCTCCAGCAAGGTGGACCGACGATCTGGTCAAGATCGCGGGAAGGCATTGGATGCGAGCAGCGCAGGACCGATCGTCGTGGAGATCTTTGGGGGAGGCCTATGTCCAGCAGTGGACGTCTTCCGGGCTGCGATGATGATGATGATCATTATTAAACCCATCTTGGTGAGTTCGCCATGACTTAACTATGGTATCTTCAAACGGGTTTACATTAACATTAGTTTAATACACTTTATATTACTATATTAGTTTAACTACACTTTTTTCTTACTAACAACTTCCTCCCCTACTCATCTAGGGTAATAGGCCATTAAAACTATAACGCATAATGAGTTCAATTAGAAATAATGTATCGATATGCAGATTATGCAATGCATATTAGTTGTCACAAGTTCTACTTAACTTGGGACTAGATGGCGTTGTGTTAATTGTTCAGGGTTATTTATTAATTTATTATAATTGGTATTGTTTTTACTGAATTTTAGTGTACAGCACAAATATTTTTATTCATGAGTATGATTGCTTGTATCGGTCTGGGTGTTTTCTATGTATATTCTGTACCTATGTATTTACGAAAAAAAAATCTATGTATTTATATCAGTTGTCTAGTACCCATAACACAAGCTTTAACTAGCTTAACTTGGGTCTAGATGGCGCTGTGTGAAGTGTCCTGAGATTATTATTATTATTATTATAAATCTATCTTGATGAATTCACCATGAAATGCAGATTATAAATATATATTAGTTGTCACAAGTTCTGCTTAACTTGGGACCAGATGGCATTGTGTTAATTGTCCAGGGTTATTTATTTATTTATTATTTTTGTTATTGTTTTTACTGAATTTTGATGCTATAATATTATTATTATTCGAATTTAAATTCAAATTCAAAAATCATTTATTCATGTAGGATACTTTAGCCGCTTATGAACGTCAAATTTTTCACTATAATTTTATTTTTTTCCCTACTGTCCAGTATTATTTGCACTATTGTCGCATTTTCTCAGCTATTGCTGGTTTTATTATTATTATTAATAATAATAATAAACTCTTTATTGTGCACATAGAAGAAATACAATAAGAAAAAAACAATAAATAGAAAATCATGAACAAAAGGCGGTCTTATCGCTATAAGCAATTTCTTACAGACAACCTGCAAGATAGGACTAACATACACAGAAGAGGTAGATGGCACACACAAGACACTATAATTATCAAACGAATTAATAGACATACATATATATAAATAAATACACATACATATATACAACATATTGGAAGATTTCAGAGTTAAATAGGAAAAAATGAGCTATAGGGACAGATAATGAGACCTTAGACGATTTTTAAATATTGCATGAGATTGAGCGGATCGAATGGAGAGTAGAGATCGAGTAGAGAGTTATTAAATGTATCTTGGTCAATTCACCATGACTTAACAATGGTATTTTCTAAAAGGTTTACATTAGTCTAACTACATTTTTTCTTTCTAACAACTTCCTCCTTCACCCATCTAGACTAATAGGCGATTAAAAATATTATGCATAATGACTTCAATTAGAAATAATGTATCGATATGCAGATTATGAATATGCATATTATATTTATATACATCAAGACCAATCAATGGAATAAACGGTTGCCATAGTCATCAAAATATATTTAGATTGCATAATTTTATCTGCAAATCGTTGTTTATGGATATTTACTATTAACTTCATGATGTGAAGCTTTTACCTCCACTCTACTGACGATTTACTTATCTACAATAATATCCGATTCCTTTCATAGGCAAATCATTATAGATAATAGAAATAACATCAGTATCGAATTAGAATTCTTGCAGAGTTGATATAAATGGTTTTTTTTGTACTTAGAATGGCAAAGCTAATGGCACAGTTGATGGAAATTGGCAACGGTAGACAATTTCTATTGCCAACGTTACGTTAAGTGATCGTTAAATCATGCGTTGCTATTCAGGATTATTAAACCGTTTTCCATCTTACCAGGGTTGATAACCTTAAGACAATTAGTTCTGTACTTAGATACCGATAAAATGAAAGGAAAAGAAATAAAATATCTTAGAAAATCGTCTACGTACAAGACTATTTGTCTTAACTTCTCAAAAGGTAGGGAAAATATTGTAATATAAAAATTTGACGCTCATAAGCGACTAAAATGTGCTAAAAGATTTTTGAATTTCAATTTGAGAGTTTTATTTCGCCATACATTCTCAATTTGACTCTTTATATTTATTTATTCTTCTTTTTATATAAAAAAAACATCTATTAAAAAGAGCAACACACAAGTTTCTTGCTCATTCTTGTGATGAATCTGCATTCCGAATGAGTGGTAGAATCAAAATTAGACTATTCAAAAGGCTTGTAATGAGTTTATTTGAATAAAGATTATTTTCTATTTCTATTTAAC
This sequence comes from Achroia grisella, assembly GCF_030625045.1. NCBI lineage: Eukaryota > Metazoa > Arthropoda > Insecta > Lepidoptera > Pyralidae > Achroia > Achroia grisella. The sequence continues at coordinate 977,285 of NW_026712988.1, forward strand.
CTAGTACATCATGGTACTTTTGGGTTCGATTCCTCGCACGGCACAAATATTTTGTATTCATGAACATTAGTGTTTATGTTTGTCTTGTTTTATATGTATATTATGAATGCATTTACAAAAAAATATGTAACTAATTATTTATATCAAGTGTGGGGATGAATTCCCTGTCGCTGGCGAGTGGTGCGATGGAAAATGGTACCTGTTCTAGAACTAATTTAATATTACATTCTAGAGTTACGTGTAACTTTTTTATTGGGATACTAGCTGTCCCGGCAAACAATGTTTTGCCTTAAAATAAAAAAAATTTAGGGTTGGACTACTCCTAACATTTAGGGAGATGAAAAATGATGTTGACCGAATCTCAGACCTACTCAATACGCTCACAAAATTTCATGAGAATCGGTCAAGCCGTTTCGGAGGAGTATGAGAACGAAAACTGTGACACGAGAAATTAATATATAAGCCTACTATGACCTATATAGATCTATTGTGCTCACCCTATTTCTAAATTCTATTTCTAGTACCTATAACTCTAGCTCAGCTCAGCTTGGGACTGATGACTCTGTGAGGATTGTCTTAGGTTTATTATTATCATCATCCATGCATTTTTCGGCTTCCTTCTTCCCTTATAATCCTCTACAATCATATAGTTTCTATAGAAAATTCTCTTCATTCCTACGCAATAAATGCCCATACTAAAACTAACAATAATATGATTATTTATTACTTTTGTTCTGCAGATAAACAAGCAACATCTAGTATTCATCTCGTTGACAATCTGTCTCATCAATATTCATGAGCTAGATAGAGACGGCATGCTAAAGGTTAAGCGAATACACCTTTTTATACATACATATTTATAATATATACATATGACATTCAGTTTTAAATATATTAAAATACTGGCTGTTCGCCGCTGATTTTCCTGCGTGGTAACTGGAGCTTCATGAATGCGACTAAACATTTCTCATCCATATAGAAATCTGTCAAGCCATTACGAAGGAGTGTGGTAACTAACATTGTGACACGAGAATTTTATATATAAGACTAGCTGTCGCCAAACGTTGTTTTGCCTTAAAATAAAATAAAAAAATGTAGGGGTGGACTACCCTAAATGTTAGGGCATTTAGGGGGATGAAAAATAGATGTTGGCCAATTCTCAGACCTACTCAATATGCTCACAAAATTTCATGAGAATCGGCCAAGCCATTTCGGAGGAGTATGGGCACGAAAATTGTGTCACGAGAATTTTATATATAAGATATACCGAGGTATAACTGCTAACTAAAATATACTATAACTATATATGTATGGGAAATATATTATGAGCATAAATGCCACTACCAAAATCATGCTTATAAATTACAACTCAATCCATTTCTACATGTGTGTTGTACGGTTGCACATGTTTACAATAATACAGATACATTTTTAAATTCATATTTGGGAAAATAGAGAACCTACATATGCTACTGCAAAAGCAAAAAGTATAATCAGTGTTCGTAACCTAAATAGACCAATACAAGCAGCACCCGTTCACGAGTATGACGGTTGAGCCAGACATCATTAGACTCAACTATATTAGAGGGAGCACATCGACCCGGCCCACCACGCCGCCACAAGTTCGAACTTTATAGCGAGCATGACTGTTTCAAGTTACACCACTACGTCATTTATATTATTTACAGCATAAACTGTACCAACCACAGTTTCTATATAGCAAATATCATCATCATCATCATCATCTGCTTCTTCCTTATCCCATTTATTTGTGGTCGGCGTAATATGTTTTTCTCTTCCATTCATCCCTGTTCGCAGTCATCGCGTTATTTACTTCCTTTCTTACCATATCATCTTTCACACAGTCCATCCATCTCTTTTTCGGCCTTCCTCTGCCCTTATAACCATCCACATTCATTTGTAACATCTTTCTTAAAATATTATCCTCGTTCCTACGCATTACATGTCCATACCATGATAGACGATTACTCTTCAACCTCTCTGACACCGGTGCCACTTTCATACTTCCTCTAATGTATTCATTCTTTATCTTATCCATTCTATATGGCAAATATATAACTACAAAAATGCTAATGGACATAGTAAGCAAAAGGGCCAGTATTCCTCATTCCTAACCATCCCCTCCCCCTTAAAACAGTAACTGTACAATCGAACGAGATTACATGTTTGTTTTAGTTCCCAAGTGTGCCACTAGATGGCGTTGTTTAGTTTTTATACTTTTTTCTACATCACGCTATTTAGATTTTTTTTGGAACATATATAGTCTTTTAATAATTATTAATTATATAATATAACAACCACTGTGGAAAGGTTTCCGTAGTTTAATTTATTTAACTACCCTAATCAAAGTACACCCTTGGGGATCCGTGGATAAGATTATTCAGTAACATTTAACTCGGCAACAGAATAGAACTTGTAACCATTTGGCAACCACCCATATAATCACTACGTCATTCAAATAATTGATTATTTATGTTAAATATTATTTAAACATTGTATAAAATAATTCTACGATTCTATGTCGTGAGTGATAAGGTCGGGAATCGCACATAAACTGGTATCCATTGGTGCAGGTGTTGGTAAATACAGTGTAGTGATAACAGAATTTGTATTAGGTCTTAAATTTTACTACCGAAGTGTGTTGTATGTTTGTCGTAGATAACGTAATCTCCTAAACATATGTTCATTTATTAGTTGAATTTGTTTGGAAATGAAGTATTATTAGAAACAATTCATTTCCTAATATACATACATATAAAAATCTTTACTAAATCAAATCAAATCAGGAATCATTTGTTCATGTACGATAGGTCAGCTGCTTATGAACTGTTAAGTGAAGTGTTAAGATTGGATTACTCCTATATTTTTTTAACTTTTTGCCTTTTTTTTTTATTTTAAGATTAATTAAGAAATACATCTTATATATAAAATTCTCGTGTCACAGTTTTCGTTCTCATACTCCTCCGAAACGGCTTGACCGATTCTCATGAAATTTTGTGAGCGTATTGAATAGGTCTGAGAATCGGCCAACATCTATTTTTCATCCCTCTAAATGTTAGGGGTAGTCAACCCTTAATTTTTTTTTATTATGTTAAGGCAAAACAACGTTTGCCGGGACAGCTAGTACCCCAATAAAAAAGTTACATATAACCGCTAGTATTCATATAACCTTCTACCATCAACCCCTATGTTCTTATAGTGATATTTAGAAATAATTTCAATGACAAAACAACATTTGCCAGATAAGCTAGCACATATCTTATCTTAATATTAATAATCTTATAACTGCGAAAGTTTGTGAGTGTGGATGTTTGTTACTCTTTCAAGCAAAAACTACTGAACGGATTTTAATAAAACCCTTTATAACTACCCTTTATATTAATAAAATTGTAGTGTCTAGTTGTAATATTGAAATAACCGTTTTTTACTACATGCATATGAATATAAATATGATACATACACCAAAATAACACTGTTTACAATTTTTGTCTGTCTGTCTATCTGTCTGTTTGTTTCGGCTAATCTCTGTAATGGCTGGACCGATTTTAACGGGACTTTTTTTATCAGGTAGCTGATGTGATACGGAGTAACATAGGCTACTTTTATTTTCGAAAAATAAAGTTAATTTCCACGCGGACGAAGTCGCGTCTACAGCTAGTATTAACTAAACTTCTACTACTATCAACTAACTAACCCGTACAAAGATATTATATCTCCTAGTATTCTACAAAAAAGTCAACACAAAAAGCAATTGAGCAATAAACCGAACCCACGTACCGGAGTGGGTGGGGAGTGAAAAAATTTATATGCCGCTGTAAATATCTGTAAATTGGTAATACGATCATCATAGGAACCGACACGTGCGTGCGCTGCTCCATTGTGTCCGACACGGATGTGGATGTTTTTTTATACCTACGATACGATAGGTCAGTTAGCCTATGATGATAATTCAATAACAATTTAGACTTTCTGCTTCTGCAATAGCATATCCTGATGGTCACTCTATTCTCCCAAATTTTAATTTATAATGAATCTGTATTATTATAAACATGTATAACAATTATTTGAAAAGAATACGAGCTGTTTCTTGTCAGTTCTTCTCATCTCGAAATCATTCCGAACTCACGGTAGATTTGACATATCATAAGAGTCTGTAATAGACCTACATGATGTTTTTTTATACCTACGATACGATACGTCAGTTAGCCTATGACGATAATTCAATAACAATTTAGACTTTCTGCTTCTGCAATAGCATATCCTGATGGTCACTCTATTCTCCCAAATTTTAATTTATAATGAATCTGTATCATTATAAACATGTATAACAATTATTTGAAAAGAATACGAGCTGTTTCTTGTCAGTTCTTCTCATCTCGAAATCAGTCCGAACTGACGGTAGATTTGACATATCATAAGAGTCTGTAATAGACCTACATGATGTTTTTTTATACCTACGATACGATACGTCAGTTAGCCTATGACGATAATTCAATAACAATTTAGACTTTCTGCTTCTGCAATAGCATATCCTGATGGTCACTCTATTCTCCCAAATTTTAATTTATAATGAATCTGTATTATTATAAACATGTATAACAATTATTTGAAAATAATACGAGCAGTTTCTTGTCAGTTCTTCTCATCTCGAAATCACTCCGAACTGACAGTAGATTTGACATATCATAAGTCTGTAATAGACCTATATGAATAGAGATATTTTGAATTTGAATTTGGAATTCAAATTTTTGATTTATGACATTTGCATTTAATTATTAATTGCGCAAATTGACCCACTCAACACTTCCTATCCACGCTCTATTGGATTGACAGGAGAATATCGTTTTTATATTATACTAGCTGATCCCGCAAACGTTGTCTTGCCATATAAATTAAAATCGCTATTAAAAAATAGTGCTTGGTGATTGAAGGGTGAAAGTTTAGGGTTATATGTATTTTTCAAACCAAATCAAAATATCTTTATTCATGTAGGTGTATTACAGACTCTTATGATATGTCAAATCTACTGTCAGCTCGGAATGATTTCGAGATGAGAAGAACTGAAAATAAATTCAGCTCTTATTCTTTTCAAATGACATATGATGATAGCATAATCATCATGATATCATCAACACTGTTATGGATTGTAATATTTAATTTTTTTTCTTATTTTATTCTGTACTAACTACTCGCCCCGGCTTCGCACGGATGTACATGTATTATACATATAAACCTTCCTCTTGAATCGCTCTATCTATTACAAAAATTGCTTCAAAATCCGTTGCGTAGTTTTAAAGATTTAAGCATACATAGGGACAGACAGCGACAGCGACTTTGTTTTATACTATGTAATAATTAAGACAATTTTTTTTTTCGAAATTTCTTGTGTCGACATCAGTGGCAACCGGAGGTAAATGCTAGTTCAGATGGTAGGTGCGAACTGCGGCTACCGGGCTCGCACCCCCATAAAACGATGGTGGTCCACTACCTGACACGCTCGGACGTCTGTTTGTCCAGTTTGGGCGACTTCATGTGGACTCTTATTGAGTGCTATTTTCCATTCTCAATATTAAAATGCCGACTAGCGATTTATGTAATGGAAGTTGTATAACTACGAGTATTTAATAATAATAAAACTCTTCATTGTGCATAAAAAAAGAACAATATAAAAATATGCAAACAAAGGGCGGTCTTATCGCTCAAAGCAATCTCTGACAGACAACAAATATTCTTCAATATCAATATGATATATATACTAACTGTCCCGGCAAACGTTGTTTTGCCATATAAATTAATAACACTATAAAAATATAGGGGTTGATGATAGAAGGGTGAAATTTTAGGATTGTATATATTTTTGTATGTTGTATCATAAAAAAATAGAAACTAAAAATTTTGTCTACAAAATATAAAAAAAAACATTTAGGGAGATGTAAAATGATGTTGACCGATTCTCAGACCTACTCAATACGCTCACAAAATTTCATGAGAATCGGTCAAGCCGTTTCGGAGGAGTATGGAAACGAAAACTGTGACACGAGAATTTTATATATAAGATATATATTTATCACAGATGTCCGACGCAAACGATACATTTTCATTAAGTTTCCAAAACCTGAAAATTTCTTAGCCAATGAAATAAAACAATAAATGAAATAAATGAACGTCAGACAGATGATACGGATTGTGAGAAAAAAAAATTAATACAGGGCCATGTCAGTCAGATATGTGACATAAAAAATAGTGTTATTCCGGGAATTTTAGCAAAAAAAAAATCTGTGATACATTAAGTTTCCTTCATACATTTTGAACTAAATTATCTAATGAAATTACCTGGGTCTATGTGATTTTTTTTTTCATATATTGTCGTGGTGATTAACGTCTTAAACCTCTTTGCAATTCCAGTTATAAAAAAATTGGTACCTAATGTCAAATGTTAGTCGTATTCATCATTGTCATGGATAACCATGGAAACTGGGTTACAGAGCCCATAATCTCACGGGTCAAATATCTAAGTCCAATTTGTCTAGTATAAATATTTGTGGTGTCTGTCTATTAGTACAAATATTTCCGAACGTGGGCGGTTGATAACATTATAAAGCGCGGGAAATGTGACATTTGATCATGGCGGAATGACAAATTAAGTAATCTGTGGTACTCACTAAAAAAATAAACCTACGTATTCTCACGTACTGTTAAACGCCAAATTAAAGACCCACCTTTAACCTCACTGTTTAGAAGGCAATATTTGGTTTGAGCATAGATTAATTAACCGTTTAGTGACTTATCTTTATTTATTGTCACCACAGAAATTTCTGGAAATTAATACCTACTTATGATAATAATTATCTCAGGACAATTCACACAGCGCCATCTAGACCCAAGTTAAGTTAGCTAAAGCTTGTGATCTGAGTACTAGATGACTGATACAAATACATAGATATATATTTTTTTCCTAATTACATACATATTATACATAGAAAAAACTCAGACCGACACAAAGAACCATACTCATGAATACAAATATTTGTGCCGTGCAAGGAATAGAACTAGCTACCATCGGAAAGTTAAACCGCTAGACCATGGAGGTCGTCGACTTATTGAAACCTAAATATATGGACTCAAATTTTCTACTAAACCAGTATTGCATAGACTAGGCTGTATGGTGTTATGCTCTTTGCGTTTACACTAATAGTTGTAATTCAAATCTGGCCTGAGACAAAAAATTTTGTTGTATCTGTGACACCAATTTTTTTAGCAGAATTTTACAAGAAACTGTTGACAGCTGACATGTGTAAGTCCTTTGTGTTTAATTGTCCAGTTTTTCTTTCTTTACAACCATTAAGTACAGTTTGTTACATACATTCGCGCCAACTCTTATAAAACGTAGTAATTACTCTGTGGTTTCAGTCATTTAGTCTGTACATTAATAAATTAATTCTAAGAACAGTAATAAATTGTTTTCAGTATTAATTACTCAGGATAAGCTTCTATATAGATCTACTGAACAATTTTTTTTAGCCGTTTACGTTCTGCTTTGTTGTATGTTGCAAAAGCTAGTCCGAAATAATTTCATTTCCACATCCAGTACCTATCCGTATCCGGTATAATAATCATTCCTGTATCCGAAACCTATCCGTATCCGAAATATCCATAACATCCCTAATTATTTAATCCTAAGATTATTTACATTTGTTTAGAAAAAGAAAATACTAGTTCGTCATCATTCTTATTCTGTTGGAATTATTGTTCTTCTTATACTGAATCTGTATTCAGAATAACTTCCACAATAAAAACTATGACTAAAAGTGTTTAAATATAAGTTTATTTTAATAAACAATTTTCAATTCCATTATTTTTTGGCGGGATTTTAAATGTGTATTAATGTATAGTATATATAGCTCCGCGACTTCGTTCGAGTGGTTATCAAAATCATTTCATACATATTTTTTTGGTAACTTGAATCGCATAAGGAAGTTTCAAATATTTTCTTTTTTTATTTATTTTATTTATTTTAGGAAAAATAACAGTGTAATTTTACATGTTACTTATACTATATGAGTAATTTCCTCTGTTTTTGCAACATTATTCACTCATGCTTCGCTTCTATTGGTCGTAGTGTAATGTTATATAGCTTAAAGCCTTCGATAAATGGACTATCCAATACATAAATAATTTTTCATTTCAGTAGTTCCTGAGATTAGTGCATTCAAACAAACAAAGAAGCTTCAATCATAATAATATTTCATTGTTAACAATCTCATATATAAAATTCTCGTGTCACAGTTTTCGTTCCCATACTCCTCCGAAACGGCTGGACCGATTCTCATGAAATTTTGTGAGCGTATTGAGTAGGTTTGAGAATCGGCCAACATCTATTTTTCATCCCCCTAATTTTTTTTTATTTTTTAGACAAAATTTTTAGTTTCTATTTTTATAACTTAAAACCTTCAATAAATGGAGTATCCGACATAAAAATAATATTTCAATTCTAAGCAGTAGTTCCTAAGATTATTGCGTTCAAACAAACAAACAAACTCTTCAACCACAATAATATTTCATTGTTAACAATAAGTATCTAATATAAATCAAAAGAAATCTTTATGAGATATGATTTTAAACACTTTCACTTCTATGGCTACATTCGTATTGTTTTTTGTACATCTGTGCTAATATTGTATGCTACTATTGGTCGTAGCGTAATGTTATATAGCTTAAAACCTTCGATAAATAGAGTATCCAACATAAAAATAATATTTCAATTCGAAGCAGTAGTTCCTGAGATTAGTGCATTCAAACAAACAAACAAACAAACTCTTTAATCATAATATAAATCAAAAGAAATCTTTATGAGATATGATTTTAAACACTTTCCATTATAATAATATAATAATAATAATCCCAGGACAATTCACACAGCGCCATCTAGACCCAAGTTAAGCTAGCTAAAGCTTGTGTTATGGGTCCAGAACAACTGATACAAATACATAGATATATTTTTTTATTCGTAAATACATACATATTATACATAGAAAATACCCAGACCGATACAAACAATCATACTCATGAATACAAATGTTTGTGCCGTGCGAGGAATCGAACCCGCGACCATCGGTCGTAAAGCGGTAGACTGGACCGCTAGACCACCGAGGTCGTCATTATTCTGTGGCTCTATTAATATTGTTTTTTGTACGTCTGTGCTAATGTTGTTTGCTATTTTTGTGCATGTCCACACTCGCAGACTTTCATTTTGAACTAACACTATCATATACCTACTAGACAGCGACAGAATATTGCCGCAACACAGCAAACAATCTAGTATCACAATATGTACTAGACACCAGGAAATAACTACGATGGTTTTCAAGGGAAACCGTATGGAAGTCTATCTGACATAGCAATGGGCTCACATGTTTCTGTCTATACATATAAATAAATTTGAAGTGTCTGTTTGTAATATTGAAATAACCGGATTTTACTATATGCATATGAATACAAATACGGTACATACACCAAAATAACATTTTTTACAATTTTTTCTGTCTGTCTGTCTGTTTGTTCCGGTGAATCTCTGAAATGGCTAGACCGATTCTGATGGGACTTCCTTTGACCAGTAACTCAAGTAATAAGGAGTAACTTAGGCTACTTTTATTTTAGAAAAATAAAGTTAAATTCCACGCGGACGAAGTCGCGTATACAGGTTACTAATAAAAATAGAATCATCCTTTATTGAAATAAACTTAATTTAAACACTTTTGAATAGTCATAACAATTTTTTTAAACTACCGCTCATTCGGAAAGCTGTCTCATCACAAGAAGAACTAGCAAGACTTGTGTGTTGCTCTTTTAAATAATCCTTGTAATTTTACATTTCCAATTCAAAACAAAAATACAAACCACCAACTTGTACTAATTGATGTTGGTTTTGTTGGATCGGTTTTATAATGTTTTATTTTTTAATCTTAAAAAATATCACAATTGTTTTTTTATTTGTTTCATTTAATTCCGGCTACATGCCCCATATGATAAATGCCTTATAAACGAACATACATAAGAAATAATAATATATATATATAAAAGGCAATCTGATAATCTGATAATTATGACTATTCAAAGCTGCTTAAATTAAGTTTATTTGAATAATTGATTTTTGTTCGCGCCATCTATTGACGACTGGGCGCAAATAAAACTAACGGCGTGATGTTGGCAACAAACGGCTCTTGGACACAATTTAAAAAACACAACATCATAGTTTGTACCATTGTAACAAAATTATAAAATAAAAAATAATAAACGATACCGAGAGGAAAGGAAATGACCCTTATTTCAATCAATTTTTTATTCCATTCTAACCCTAAACAGACCGAACAGGGTCAAACTGACCGGCCAATTAAACAATAGCTACAGTTAATCTGTTGAATTCTTACGATTTACCAGTTTAACCCTAAACTGCCATGTTTGCGTACACACTTAGCGTACCGCACGGCTCGTTCGGGCCGCAATAAAATGTATCCTCGCCGAGACTGCTAAATGGCAAATAACTGGCTTCTCGCCGCTAAAATATTGGAAATATTGGACGCATGTTTGTCTCGGGCCCGTGTGTGTTTTTACTATTATGAACTGGTATACCTATACGTGATTTTTACTCACTTTACATTGTTTTTTTTACACTGTTCTTAATTTAATAGTAAGACGAGTTGTTCCTATCATTGTAAACACGACGACCAAATCGTAAACATATATGTTACTTGTATAGATAGATAGATAGATGACTTTAAGTACATTAATAACTTTAATTGACTGCCTTGGTGGTTCGGTTTAGCATATCGCCTTATTTGCTATGGTAGCGGGTTCGATTCCTTGCACGATACAAACATTTGTATTCATGAGTATGATTTTTTTGTATCGGTCTGGGTGTTTTCTATATATTACTTGTTACTCCTATATACGTATATTTTGAACTTAAATAGAATAGAATAGAAAATCAATTATTCAAATAAACTTACATTGAAGCACTTTTGAATAGTCATTACATTTTTTTAATCTACCGCTCATTCGGAAAGCTGTCTCATCACAAGAAGAACAAGAAAGAAACTTGCGTGTTGCTCTTTTAAATGATTTTATTATTACTTTACATTTTTAAGTTTAAGTGTGAATACAAACCACCAATTAGTACTAATTCAATTAAATACTCAAATAGAAAATTTATTGAATATATAACCAACTGGTTAAACAATTAATAAGAGGAAATCAGTCATAGTGATTAGAGCAGACCAGTACCTACAATCCTTACAATTGAATTTAATGTGACGGATTATATCTATTTTTATTACAGAACCAATGTGTTATAACCTTATAGTTAAAATCTTAGTTAAGTAAGTATTGTAACAACGAAGAAATCCAGTGTAAATAAATCTTGAATCTAACCCTCTAATGGTTGCATTAGTAAAAATAATGCCCATGGGTAGTTTCTACCCCTACGATTTATAAATCAATCAACCACTCCCCTTTCTGCTGCTTTGTATTTATTAGTTACAGTTGTATCGGATTAGATGTAAATTTTACTATCACATCATTATGATAAAATATTACTCAGATTATTTATTTTACTAGCTTTTGCCCGCGACTTCGCTTGTGTGAATTTATCCCCTTAGGGGTGGAATTTATCATCCTTTCTTAGTGGGATGCCTACGTCATAGTAGCTATGCTTATGCATGCAAATTCTCAGCCCGATTGGTTTAAAATTGATAAACTTTCATCCCCTATTTTATCCTTTTGGGGATAGAATTAATCAAAATCCTTTCTTAGCGGATGCATACGTCATAACATCTACCTGCATGCTAAATTTCAGCCCGATCCGTCCAGTGGTTTGGGCTGTGCGTTGATAGATCACTATGTCAGTCACCTTTGAGTTATATATATATAGATTTATTTAATTGTAAGTCACTACATTAAAAGTTACCGCAAACTTACAAATACACTTGCAAGAACAATTCCTTATTACTTATTAATATTTTTTTTACTGTGATGTATGATATTTCTTCTATTTTATTGCCTACAATAATATAATCATTATGATATTGAAAACAGTGATTAACATTTTTCATGCCATACATTAGAACTAGCTACTCGCCGTAGCTAGTTCTAATGTATGGCAGGGGGGTACATGTATTATATATATAAACCTTCCTCTTGAATCACTCTATCTATTAAAAAACCGCTTCAAAATCCGTTGCGTAGTTTTAAAGATTTAAGCATACATGGGGACAGACAGCGACAGCGACTTTGTTTTATACTATGTAATTATTTAAGTTGTTAGATAATATATTAAAAAGTTTAAGCACTGACATAACTTTATAATGAAATCATTTATTTTATTAAAACGTTTAAGTTGAAGTTAAAATATTTAATTACAAAAATGCTATCTACTTATACATTATATGTAGGTATATATTATTATATAGGTATATTAAATATACCATAGGTATACTAAAAGTTACAGTAAACTACCAAATACAGAATAGAATAGACAAGAAAAAACATTTATTCAAATAAACTCAATTTAAGCACTTTTATTTTTATTTATTTATTTATATAACTTTAATGCACACAGTACAAAAGTAACAGTACATTTGGCGGACTTAACACCATGCGGTATTTTCTACCAGTCAACCATAGGCAGTACAGAGAAAAATTGTTGGCGGTGTAAAAATAATCATAACAAAACAAAACTAAAAGACAAGGCATAAAAAGTGATATAATAATATTTATACTATTACAATTACAATAATACATAAATATAAATATACATACATATACATAGAAGGAGTGTATAAAAGTTTTGAATAGTCATAACAAATAATACACTTGCAAGAACACTTTCTTATTAGCTATTATTAAATTTTTTACTGCGCTGTTGTTGGCGACCGAGCGCCGAACTCCTATTATATATATATTATATTATTTTTATATTTATATAAATATTTTTAGAACAGTTCTTTTTTGTATATCATATTATTGGATATACTTCACTTTATTCACGCCTCGTACTTATTATATTGTAATTATTTATATAAAAAAAACATCTATTCAAAAGAGCAACACACAAGTTTCTTGCTCATTCTTCTTGTGATGAATCTACGTTCCGAATGAGTGGTAGAATCAAAATATGACTATTCAAAAGTGCTTGTGATGAGTTTATTTGAATAAAGATTATTTCTATTTCTATTTATTATTCACTCTTTGTTTTTAGATAGTTCGCAAATGTATTTCAATATGTTATATTGTTTCACGCGGACGAAGTCGCGAACAGCTAGTCTGTATATAATAATAGGTACAATGAATTGAGAAGGAATTACACCGAACATAGTAAACGAGCATTTTATATGTTTACATTTTTAGACAATGTAACTTTTTATATATATTTATTTAGTACAGACAAAAATTGTAAAAAATGTTATTTTGGTGTATGTACTGTATTTATATTCATATGCATGTAGTAAAAAACGGTTATTTCAATATTACAAACAGACACTCCAATTTTATTTATATGTATAGATGACGCATGTCATTGTATACCTAATATAAAACCACAACAATGTAGTTTGATATATATTATTTATATCCTGCCTTCCTATTTATATTATATTTAGTAGCTAATTATTTATACATATATAAAAAAAAACAGGTTATGTTGAGAATAAATGTAATAATATGTAAATTTATTGTAACATTTATATATCACCAGCTACCCACCCCGGCTTTGCATGAGTGTACATGTATTATGTGTATATATGTATATATACAAACCTTCCTCTAGAATCACTCTATCTATTACAAAAACCCGCTTCAAAATCCGTTGCGTAATTTTACAGATTTTAGCATACATAGTGACGGACAGACAGCGACAGCGACTTTGCTTTATACTATGTAGCTAGCTACTACTAGATTTTGCCCGCGGCTTTGCTCGCGTTAATATATCCCCCTTAGGAGTGGAATTTATCAAAATCCTTTCTTAGGGGATGCCTACGTCATAGTAGCTTTATGCATGCAAAGTCTCAGCCCGATCGGCTTAAAATTGACAAAGTTTCATACAAACTTTCATCCTCTATTTTATCCCCTTAGGGGTAGAATTAATCAAAATCCTTTCTTAGCGGATGCCTACGTCATAACATCTACCTGCATGCCAAATTTCAGCCCGATCCGTCCAGTGGTTTGGGCTGTGCGTTGATAGATCACTATGTCAGTCACCTTTGAGTTATATATAGGTATTTAGATAATGATAACAAATTAACAGACTTTTTTCTTACTTTCTATAGTAACTAGGGTTATTTCTAGTTTAGGTAGCTACCTATAAATGACTTCTAATTCTCTGATATATAATAAGTACATAGTCCTGAGTACTCACTGGGCATCATCTCGACATGTGATGAAGTGTCCATGATGTTGTGATGATGCATCATATCGGGTGGGGACTGCACCAGCCCACCACCACCACCGCTGGCCATCACCATCACTGAAGATGATGAAGAAGATCTTCACCGATGATCACGTTATATTAACGCCTTTACAAACCAAACGTCTGGTCCCTAGATTTGTAGTTTGTGTTACCTTTCTTTTTAATTTAAAATATATATAACTTTAGATTTACTTTAATATGGTGTTATCGTTTACTAAGATTGCTTTAAAATTTTATTTTATTATTTATAAACGCAATATTATTTACAGGTTATATATCACATCAACATATTGGTACCTATAATTTGTCTATTATCTATGAAAACACTTAAAAAGAGTATGTTTCAATAACACTATTGTTTTGTCACAAAAGGAATACACCAAAATTTTCATTTAGACTAATATTTCACTAATTTTTGTCCGGAGGCACTTCGACATTTTATACAAAAAGAATGTATTATAGAGAATAACATTAGGTCCTCTCGCGTCGGCGGTCAAGCCCACACTGCCGTGTATATCTATAACTCTATGGATCGACGCGAAAGCGCATGAGCGAACCAATCTGCAACACCATTGGTGGAATAACAGAACGCCTTTTCAAAACAGCGTCGCTGATTGGCCGGCAGCTTCCCATTTTCCCGCCCTAATCGACTGTACCCTCACAAAATGGCGCCCCCCTATAGCCTTTTGATGCTTTTTTGAACATTTTCTTCGGTAAAAAATAATCCGGTTCGAATATAATGAGCATGATTTATGGTTTTGATCCGTGAGCTCCTTTTTCTGACTTTATTTTTTAATCTGGCCATGTTAATCTTTCGTGTTTTAGGTGGTTTGTTTTTGATTAATCGCGACTTGATTTTTGTTTAATCTTTAGCGAGTCGAATATTTCTTTTCGTTGTTATGACAAATATCGATTTAGCGTTGTAAATGTTAGTGTTGTTATACCTCTTAGTACATCTTCAACTCGACTACAGGGTAACACTCTACCTACAATTGAAATTAAAACAAAATAAATAATTATATATTAAAATACGCAATTTGGACATCATAGGACATTTGCGAGTTAACGTTGCGCAGTGTTATAGCGCGTGCCGATCGATTTTGTACTTTAATTACTGTCTAATTAAGTTTCAACCGATGATATCTATGTAAATGTTTATTGTTTATAGGCAATTGTTTTTTTTTTAATTTATGATCTTAGTTATTATACGGGCAAAGACAATTTTATTATTTTTATATTGGTATACCTGATGCCTATAGATATGTTTTTATAAGATGTTTAGATATTGTGGTTTTTATATAATAGGTATATAGGTACTGCCCTATAGTTATTGACTAGTTGATCCCATGACTTCGTACCTACATCTTGAAATAATGATAGTTTATAAATTCTTTGTTAGTAAACCGATTGGAATAAAATAAACAGATTTTTTTTTCTGAAGCCTACTACAATACATTAATGAAAATCGTACTCAAATAAGTTAAGCCCTTACTGAGATTAACCCGCACAAATAAACTGACAAACAGACAAAAATTCTAACAATAATTATTGATCTATTACGTTTATTGGGTGTTCCAATAGGTTTACTACTAGACTAGATTACTAGATTACTACTTACTAATAGATTTTCTCATAGGTAGGTATACATATATCTTCAATATTACTCTCTGTACCTACAGACAACGATCAATTGTGTTTTTATTATAAAGGTAGATATATGTAGACGGCCTCATGGTCTAGCGGTTTAGCACACCGCCAAACTTCCGATGGTCGCGGGTTCGATTTCTCGCACGGTGCCAACGTTTGTATTCAAGAGTAGGAACGATCCGAACGATCGGTCTGAGTGTTTTCTATGTTATATTTTATACTAGCTGTTCCCGCGACTTCGTTCGCGTAGAATTTAACTTTATTTTTCTAAAGTAAAAGAATATTTCTAAAATAAAAGTAGCCTAAGTTACTCTTCACTCTTCATTACATCAGCTACCTGCCAAAAAAAGGTCCAGCCATTTCAGAGATTAGCCGGAACAGACAGACCGACAGACAGACAGAGAAAAATTGTAAAAAATGTTGTTTTGGTGTATGCGTCGTATTTATATTCATATTACCTAATGTAGTAAAAAACGGTTATTTCGATATGACAAAGAGACAAAAATGTATCTATGTATTTAATTCTTATCAGTTGTCTAGTACCCATAACACAAGCTCTGTTTAACTTGAAATAAGATAATGAAATAATTATAACACCTTTTTTTATGCGGAGTTATTTTCTCTACAACTTTTATTTAAAACGTCTTGTCATGTTTCTTACCGTTATCGAGTTATTTTGAAAAAACCCCTTTTTTAATTTCACAAATTACTGGACTTATTTTTTAATATTTCGCCAAAACTGGTCACAATATGGTTTAAATTAATATTTTATTGAACTAATCTTATTAATTAATATTATAAACGCGAAACTTTGTGGGTTTGTCAGATACTCTATCACGCAAAAACTACTGAACGGATTTTTATGAAACTGTACAGTAATGCATCTCATACATTAGAATAATATATAGGCTATAAATTTCACGCAAGTGAAATCGCGAGCACAGCTAGCACCTCATATAGGTACCTCATTAAAACTCTTGTCAATTTTCCACTAATAAGTATGTCTACGTGTGAGGTGTCTTGTAAAAAATAGATAACAAAAATCCCCTTTGGCGCCAAATGTTCGCGCCAACTGTCATTAGGACTGCGAGCCATAGATAAAAGATGGCCACAGACGATAAAGTTATCTGCGGAATTTGGCAGATGTGTTGATTGAGATTTTAAAAAGCAAAACCATCTCTATGGTCACCATGATAAGAGTTACGCAAAAATAATGAGAGATACCTTACTTAGATAGTAGAATATATCAGTAGGTACCTATTTAGGTATACAACGGAAGGAAATTAAAAAAAGTTTGGCGACAGGTATACAACTTATTTAAAAGAGCAACACACAAGTTTCTTGCTTATTCTTCTTGTGATGAATCTGCATTCCGAATAAGCGGTAGAATAAAAAAAACTTGAATAGAATAGAATAGAAAATCATTTATTCAAATAAACTTAATTTAAGCACTTTTGAATACGCAACATTTTTTTAAATCTACCGCTTATTCGGAAAGCTTTCTCATCACAAGAAGAATAAGCAAGAAACTTGTGTGTTGCTCTTTTAAACAATCCTTGTAAGTTCACATTTTACAAGTCGTAACGTGTGAATACAAACTACCAACCAGCACTAATTTATTTAGTCTCAAATATAAAAACACAATAAGATTAAATCAGTCGTAGTGATAACAGCAGCCCAGTCCCTACAAGCAGCACTCGTTCACGAGTATGACGGATGAGCCAGCCATCACTGCGTTCGACCATATTTTAGGAAGCCCAATGACCCGGCCTACCACGCCGCCACATGTCTGGACATTTTAGTGAGCATGACTACTCATTCCACTCGACCACGTCACAACTACAAAAAAAAGAAAAAGAAAATTAAAATAAAAATAAATATTACATCACAATAAAGTTATATTTTTTTATCTGCACATTAGGAAAACAAGAAAAAAACCCTTTACCTAGCTGAAGATTCCATCCACTTAATAGAGGTGCTCAATAATTACTTATCTAATAATTAAAACATGAAATTTTATTTAATAAAAAAATTCAGAAACCAAATTTCAAAATATTTATCACACAAGGGGAGTCTAACAATTGTTACTGTTATAATGACAAGTCAAAAATAACGAAATTAATAATATAACATAATAATAATAACTGAGGACAATTCACACAGCGCCATCTGGTCCCAAGTTAAGCTAGCTAAAGCTTGTGTTATGGGTACTAGATAACTGATACAAATACATAGATATATTTGTTTTTCGTAAATACATACATATTATACCTAGAAAACATACAGACCGATACAAACAATCATACTCATTAATACAAATCTGTGTACTGTGCGATGAATCGAACGCACGACCATCGGAAGTAAGGTAGAGTGCTAAGCTAAACACTAGACCACCGCGGCCGTCAAAACCAATTTTTTTTTATTTATTTATTTATTTACTTATATAACTATTATTACAGGCCTAAGCCCAACAATTTATACAACGATGGTGGTAAACAATCATACGGCCCATCTGATGGTAAACGGTTACCGTAGCCTATAGACGCCTGAAACACCAGGGTTATCACCTGCGAGTTGCCAACCCTCCGTATGCCGTAAATTAAAAGATAAATGACGTAAATTAAAAGATGAATAATGAGATGAATGATAAAATTAAGAGTAAATGACCCCTAAGCTATAGCTGTATGTGATCCAGGTACTCAGAGCCGTAAAAATTTTTATTTTTATCTCAGGACAATTCACACAGCGCCATCTAGACCCACGTTAAGCTACCTAAAGCTTGTGTTATGGGTACTAGATAACTGATACAAGTACATAGATATTTATTTTTTCGTAAATACATACATATTATACATGGAAAACACCCAGACTGATACAAACAATCATACTCATGAATACAAATGTTTGTGCCGTGCGAGGAATCGAACCCGCGACCATCGGACGTAAAGCGGTGTGCTAGACCGCTATACCACCGAGGTCGTCAAATTCCCCAGTTAATGGATAAATCCATTGCTCTCATAAACTACCCTACACAGAGCGAATGAATAGTCGCCAATCAATAATCGTCCGGCCATTTCCGGCGGTCAGCCGCTTCCCGTTTCCGGTTCCGGTCTTCCTACAAGCTACTTGGCAGAGGGGAATTAATTCCTTTGTCTTGTTTTAAATACAGAAATATGCTTGATTTATGATACTGCGTCTTCTGAGCTAGCTAGCAAACCGTGACTTCGCACGGGCCCAATATTTGAACGTATCTAGGCAACGGTTACCACTATCAAGCGACCCAATAGAAATAGAAATAGAAATAGAAATAATCTTTATTCAAATAAACTTTACTTTTTAAAGGATTTTGATTAATTCTACCTCCAAGGGGATAAAATAGGAGATGAAAGTTTGTATGGAACTTTGTCAATTTTAAACCGATCGGGCTGAGACTTTGCATACATAAAGCTACTATGAGGTAAGCATCCCATAAGAAAGGATTTAGATAAATTCCATCCCTAAGGGGATAATATAACGCGAGCGAAGCCGCGGACAAAAGCTAGTTAAGCTATGAAATGGTATAAATACAAGAACAGGATAGAAATAATCGTTATTCATATAAATTAGCATTTCTTAATAGTCATATATACATACTTATCCATTATTTCATATATACACATGTCGCATGGTGTTAAGTTCGCCAAATGTACTGTACTATGTACATATATATTGTATTGTGTGCATTAAAGTTAAATATATAAATAAAAAAAAAACTAATTTTGAATAGTCATATTTTTCCATATTATCCTATATACGATATTTACATACATTACATATTATATACGTCATATTTTTCAATATAGATCATCATCATCTGTTTGAGGTCCCATCCCATTTATTTGTGGTCGTCGTAATATGTTTTTCTCTTCCATCATCTCTGTTCGCAGTCATCTCGTTATTTACTTCCTTTCTTACCATATCATCTTTCACACAGTCCATCCATCTCTTTTTCGGCCTTCCTCTGCCTTTATAACCAATTTTTCTATATAGATATATATTTAGAATATTTACATATATTAATTGTACAACTAAGAACCTAAAATTAAAAAGCTTAAAAAATATAATGAGGTCGCGGTTTCTTATATTATAAGTTTATTATAGGTTTATTATATTATAAGATTATACACACCATCCTGGTGTTTGTTTGCTTTCTATTACTGGCTATTCTATATGAGATAACTAAAATATATTATTAAAAGGGGTCCCTTTAGGCAAAGTTCCGAAGATACTGGCAGCGTTCCCTCTTTGAATTGCTAGACTAATTCTTTGTGCAAGGTAGCTGCCAGCTCTTCGGTCTTATAATAATAATAATCATTTTAGGACAATTCACACAGCGCCATCTAGACCCAAGTTAAGCTAGCTAAAGCTTGTGTTATGGGTACTAGATAACTGATACATATACATAGATATTTTTTTGTAAATACTTACATATTATACATAGAAAACACCCGGACCGATGCAAACAATTATACTCATGAATACAAATGTTTGTGCCGTGCGAGGAATCGAACCCGCGACCATCGGTCGTAAAGCGGTGTACTAGACCGCTAGACCACCGAGGTCGTCGTGTCGTGTCGTGATGTCACTAACTATTTCCATATTATATACGAATCTGAATTACAAGAAGAATGAGCAAGAAACTTATGTATTGCTCTTTTGGACAGCTTCACCAGACGATAGGGGGCGAGTGCAGATGGCACTCCACAGCAAAGGAAGGATTTACGGAGCGGCTGAAGGCCAACTCCCGCCTGACGGATACGACTTTAGTCTGAAGGCACGGGTAGGGGTTCGAACCTCGGCTCAGGCGGTCGTAATTTCGTTCCCCGTTTGAATTGGATGGGATCGATCAGCGGGGATGTGATACAGAATACTGGAAACAAATCTAGTCATTAGCTTCAAAAATTGTGACATGAGGGATGTCACAATTTTGTCACAATTTTTGAAGCTGGTACCACCTTAGTACCGAGGACGGGTTATGCTAAGTCCCTCATTATCTTATCTTTATTAGATACTAGCTGTTCCTGCAACTTCATCTGCGTGGAATTTGCCTTTATTTTTTTCCAATAAAAGATTTTTTCTAAAATCGATTCGAAAATAATTCGAATTATTATTATATTACTAGCTATCCCCGTGGAATTTAACTTTACTGTTCTAAAATAAAAGTAGCCTAAGTTATTCCATCAGCTACCTGCCAAAAAAAGTCCCATCAAAATCGGTCCAGCCATTTCAGAGATTAGCCGGAGCAAACAGACAGACAGACAAAAATTGTAAATGTTATTTTGGTGTACCGTATTTCAATATTACAAACAGACACTCCAATTTTATTTATATGTATAGATTACTTTCACACTCATAATCAACTGGTATCCTATCAAAGTATACCGTTAGAGCAGCAGTGGAGTACCATTCCATTTTCCATACCATTACATCAGCTACATTTTTTAAAAAGCAAAATTAGACGCGGTTCCAACAAGTAAAATATACAAGAAACGTAAATGGACATAAACACAGACAGACATTCTTATTATGTCATGTACATGCATTGCATACATGTATGTATGCAATGCATCAAAATAATAATACCAACAAAAAAGTCACGAAAAACAAACGAGAAACCGAAATATTGAAACTAACAAAGACATTTCCCGCACTTACTAATATAGAACTGCATTCTGTCTGTCTGTCTGTTAATTGTACGGAGCAGCATCTAATTGAATTAGAGCGCTATGGAGACTGTGAATACCACTTGATAATAGCTTGGGCAACCACCACTGTTTTATGAGGAGTCAAATATGTCAGCTTCCTGACATTCCTCCTCTGAGAACCATATCTGAGAATATTTTTTAAACTAATTTATAATCTATACATATAAATAATATTGGAGTGTCTGTTTGTAATATTGAAATAACCGTTTTTTACTACATGCATATGAATATAAATACGGTACATACACTAAAATAACAATTTTTACAATTTTTGTCTGTCTGTTTGTTCCGGCTAATCTTTGAAATCGCTGAGCCGAATTTGACGGAACTTTTATTGGCAGGTAGCTGATGTAATAAGGAGTAACTTAGGCTACTTTTATTTTAGAAAACTAAAGTTAAACTCCACACGGACGAAGTATGACAATAGGAAAATGTAAGGTAGGGTGACACAGTTTAGACACAGCAGTGCTTAGTACACAATATTAAATTTGTCTTACTAGACATTATTAAATGCAATTATTATTTCTAAGTAACCGTGTCCCAAGTGTACATGTATTACCTATAGGTATACATAAACTTTCATCTTGAATCACTCTATTTAACCGCTTCAAAATCCGTTGCGTAGTTTTAAAGATTTAAGCATACATAGGGACAGACAGTGACAGCGACTTTGTTTTACACTATGTAATGATATAACTTTATAAATAAAGAATTAAAAATATATTAAAACTTTCTTTTTTTTTTTTCTTTTTTTTTAAAGACCCAAGTTAAGCTA
Organism: Achroia grisella; assembly: GCF_030625045.1. Taxonomy (NCBI): domain Eukaryota; kingdom Metazoa; phylum Arthropoda; class Insecta; order Lepidoptera; family Pyralidae; genus Achroia; species Achroia grisella. The sequence continues at coordinate 999,930 of NW_026712988.1, forward strand.
GCTAGAGCTTGTGTTATGGGTACTAGATAACTGATACATATACATAGATATTTTTTTTTTGTAAATACATACATATTATACATAGAAAACACCCAGACCGATACAAACAATCATACTCATGTATACAAATGTTTGTGCCGTGCGAGGAATCGAACCCGCGACCATCGGTCGTAAAGCGGTGTGCTTGACCGCTAAACCACCGACGTCGTCACACAAACTACCACAATTTGACAAAAAACAACATATTAGCTACCGTGGATTAAGTAGAAAACATTATGTCAACTATTCATAGTCCACAAAAAGACATCTCACATTCTTTAATAGATTTTTTTCTGCACTCTAAAACCCAAAAAACTTGTTGCACAAGCCGACAAAAGAGCAGTACCTATAGCAGTCTGGTAGATTGTCTTTGTCATTAAAAAAAAAGTTAAGAAGATTATATTAGAACCTCCTTTGTCAAAATATGGGGTGCATTTAACACATAGATTGGCGCCATTGGATGTCATTTTGTATCTGTATTTAGATGTTGAGATATTGAAATGGTGAAAAAAATTGAAAAAAAACATGCCCCAGCCAAGGGGCGAGAGCATTAGGGGCGAAATCGATTTTATTAGGAAATATCTTATGGATTGCATTCGAGGTTAGAACTTCTTAAGGTATAATTGAATATTTTGGACTGAAATTGATATTTATGTGCATTTAAATAAAACAAATTAAAGTAAACTCACTTTAAAAAAATTTAAGTGACTCTCCATATACATTTAGCTCGTTTAAAAAAAAATGGAAGTGATTCCCACTTACATTTTTTTTAAATGAGCTAAATATATATGGAGAGTCACTTAAATTTTTTTGGCTACTCAGATTCTGAGGCAGGACCTCATTGTGTTTTATACTACTACTAAGCTAGTACTAGTACTGGCTCCGGCTTTGGGTGTACTATATATATGTGTATTATATATATAAAACTTCCTCTTGAATTACTCTATGTATTAAAAAAAATATTTCAAAATCCATTGCGTATTTTTAAAGATTTAAGCATACATAGGGACAGACAGCGACAGCGACTTTGTTTTATACTATGTAATAATGGTGGCAAAAAAGCATACGGCCTATCTTATGTTAAACGGTTACCGTAGCCTATGGACGCCTGAAACACCAGGGGCGCCACGTGCACGTTGCTGAACTTAAATTCTGTGTAGATTATGTATATCTTTCCATAAAACCTGTATTTTTATCAGTTATATTGTAGGTGGGTACCCATAACACAAGCAAGATATTATTATTATGCACATATATATATAATAATAATGATAATAATTTCAGGACAATTCACACAGCGCCATCTAGTCCCAAGTTAAGCTAGCAAAGCTTGTGTTACGGGTACTAGATAACTGATACAAATACATTGATACATTTTTTTTTCGTAAATACATACATATTATATATAGAAATCACCCAGACCGATACAAACAATCATACTCATGAATACAAATGTTTGTGCCGTGCGAGGAATCGAACCCGCGACCATCGGGCGTGTGCTAGACCGCTAGACCACCGAGGTCATCGAAGTAGTATAGTATTTAATAAAGATTTATGTAAGAACATTTATGTTTATTCCATTGTTCCCCAAATTGCAGAACAGTTTGATGGCAAGATATATATAATCTATACTTATATGTAGAGTCTCCTTGTTAAAGTTCGTCTCAAAAAGACATGTATCTAGAGCCCTAAAATATAATAATAATAAAAAAAATCTGTTATTTACACCTCTAGAAATGATACAAAAACCGTCTGACACTATAAGAGTGCGGACACAATCCTTCGGATTTCACGCTAGTCGCGCAGATCATGCGATTACGTAAATCCCATCTTACGGCCGGATTCTGTCTCTCACTCGGCCGGCTCAGTGTTGCCACGTCGAAAAAAATTCGTTTGTTTACTAAAATCCTTTTCAAATACTAACAAATATTTGAAACTAATCTTAAGGCCATCCACAAATTCACATTTTACATTTTAGCCGTTTATAAACGTAAAATTTTTTTACATTATATTTTTTTCCCTACCGTCCAGTTCAGTATATAGATCCAATAGAATAAAATACAAAACAAAATCATATATTCAAATAAACTTAATTTAAGCACTTTTGAATAGATGACTATTCAAAAGTGCTTAAATTAACTATGTTAGTTATCATTCTTTTAATCTACCGCTCATTCGGAAAGCTGTTTCATCACAAGAAGAACGAGCAAGAAACTTGCGTATTGCTCTTTTAAATAATCATTGTAACTTTACATTTCCAATTAGAAACGTGCGAATAAAAACCATCAACTAGCACGAATTTATTACGGTTAGATATTAAATACACAATAGGATTAAAACTGTCGTAGTGATTAGAGCAGTGCAGTCTCTACAAGCATTCGAGAAGAACTGGCAAGAAACTGAATTGTATTACTTTTTTTAAAGCCAGTTTATTTACAATGTATATTTATATAGGTGTCTATGTCTAACATTAGACAAAAACTACCGTTTTCATATGGCTATTGCCATTTAGTGGACTTTGCTGTGACGCCTAAAGATACAAGTGTACAACATGTTAAAAACGCAGGCATGTAATATTACCATCCTTTCTCACTGAATCTGGATAGGGATAGGGACACTAACGGGCCACTGTCCCTTAAACAAACACACAATAGGCGCTACAGACAGTCCCCTTTGTCAGGGCTGGTTTGAAGCTGAAGAAACTGCTCAGGTAATCCTGAAGTGCTTGCAGTGGCCACACAACGAACATAAATCCTCGGAACGGTGAGGTCGCTCCGTGAAGCCTGTGAAGAAACTAGGAGACTTCCGCGCTTTTGAGAGAAACTTGGCTGGCTACTCTAGTAGACGTTCAGTTTTGCGGTCATTTGGAGGACAAGGCTAAAATAGCCTCATAAAAGCTTGGTGTGCTCAGTAGAGTGAGACGGTATTTCATGGCGGCCCATTGCTTGCAATTACACAATGCGCAGATCCGGCCGCACATGGAATACTGTTCTCATCTCTAGGCGGGAGCACCACAATACCAGCTACTTCCAGTTGACCGCATTCAGAACCGAGCAGCCAGAATCATTGGTAATCAACGTGTATGTGACAGACTCGACCCATTGGCTTTGCGGCGTGATATTGCATCTCTGTGCATTTTCTACCGCATATATCACGGGGAGTGTTCTGAGGAATTGTTCGGATTAATACCAGCTGCTGAGTTTCACTATCGTATCACCCGCCAGAAACTGAAATACCATCCTGATCATCTGGATGAATGGCGGTCTTCCTCAGTGCGGTTTTCTAGAAACTTTTTGCCTCGCACAACCACATTGTGAAATCACCTTCACGATACGATACTGAAACCTTCAAGAAAAGAGCTTATTCCTTTTTAAAAGGCCGACAACGTGACAATTCCCTTGGTGTTGCGGGTGCTCATGGGAGGCGATAATCACTTACTATCAGGTGAGCCGCATATTCGTTTGTCCCCTGTGTTATAAAAAAAAATACTCTAGTAGCCTGGCTCTACACGCACAACGGTCCACATGAGAGGTTAATTGAGGAGAGTGGAGTCCAACTTACATTACATTACCCTACTTTCTTCTGCAATCGGGTACAAATACCCACAAAAAGCATCCAAAGTCTTCCCTTAAAAAAACGTATACAGTGCGTAATATCAACTCTAATCCCATATTATCCAACAGGGGCGCTATTGTGGCGGCGCGGCGGTAATGACAGCTCGTAGCTGCTCTTTTAGTTTTTTTTTATTTATAGCCGAAACGCGTAAGGCAAAGGCATTTTACTTGGGACTTGTTGTTGTGTAAACCGTATATTAAGGATTATAAAATATATTTTTTGTAAATAACACAGAGTCTTCTAGGTCCGTTATAAACATGCTGATTTGCTGATTATTCTATAACATAGTATCTACTTGCCCCGGCTTTACCAGGGTGTACATGTATTATATATTCCTTCCTCTCGAATCACTCTATCTATTAAAAAACACCGCTTCAAAATCCATTGCGTAGTTTTTTTACTTACTGATAAATTATTAAAAAAAGTTAATATTGATTTATATAATAATAATAATAATATTTCAGGACAATTCACACAGCGCCATCTAGTTCCAAACTAAGCAGAGCTTGTGTTATGATTACTAGACAACTGATACAAGTACATATATTTTTTTTGTAAAATATATATATATTATATATAGAAAACTCCCAGACCGATACAAACAATCATACTCATGAATACAAATGTTTGTGCCGTGCGAGGATCGAACCAGCGACCTTCGGAACTAAAGCGGTGTGCTCAACCGCTAGACCATTGAGACCGTCCCATTATGCTATTAATATACGCAGTACCCTTGGAGTACCTTTCCATCATCATCTCTACAAACAATATCGCGAGTATCAAACCTGCGACCTTCAGAAGTATAGCGGTTCAGTATCCACTAGACCACCCAGGTCGTCAAATTATGCTATTATTATTACTTTCATGTTCATTCTGCCATCGTCAACTGGCATCATACCAGAGTATACCGTTAGCGTAGTAGAGCACCAGTTCAACATCATCTCAATAACCAATATTGCGAGGATCGAACCACTAGATGTGCTCAACCACTAGACCCCCCAGGCCGTCGAATTATTATTATATTACTGGCTGTCCCCGCGACTTCGTCCGCGTGGAATTTAACTTTGCTGTTCTAAAAAAAGTCCCGTCAAAATCGGTCCAGCCATTTCAGAGATTAGCCGGAGCAAACAGACAGGCAGGCAAAAATTGTAAAAAATGTTATTTATGTGTATATACTGTATTTATATTCACATGCATGTCGTAAAAAACGGCTGTATCAATATTACAAACAGACACTCCAATTTTATTTATATGTATAGATTACTTTCACGCTCATCATCAACTGGTATCCTATCAGAGTATACCGTTAGAGCAGCAGTGGAGTACCATTCCATTTTCCATACCATTCCATTCCAATCCACCAATTTCTTTCCCACGACCAGTTCAATATCTGAGAGCCGTTCGACCGCCCGTGTATATATGTCTAGTGATTATGAACAAAGACCTGTTTGTCCTATCGGGTCGTCTGTTCGATTCAGGGAGCTCGTTATCTCTGTACTGTACTTTACATGGTCATATGGTCGATTAAGTATGTCTTACATCGTTTAAGTACATATATATATGTATATTGTATACCAGAGTCCAGTACCAGAGTCTGTTATAAATCTGCCAGAAAAAAGATTTAAATGTCAAATAAAACACTTCCTTTGCAAAAAAGCTTACTATAAAATTGAAGAATTCGTTAACGATAATAATGTTTTAATAGAAAAATTTTAAATACATAGCACTGACAATATTATCTGATTACACTAATAATGAGTGCGTAGCGATTTCTATGTTGATTATCGCATGCCTCTTACTTGTTACACTGTAATTATTTATATAAAAAAACATCTATTAAAAAGAGCAACACACAAGTTTCTTGCTCATTCTCCTTGTGATGAATCTGCATTCCGAAGGAGTGGTAGAATCAAAATATGACTATTGAAAAGTGCTTGTAATGAGTTTATTTGAATAAAGATTATTTCTATTAGTTCTTGAGGTATATATAATCCGCAGAATTCCAGCGTCGTGGCACCCCGTCACGACATATGCTGAGCTCAGACCTATTTGGTACTATCTAATTGATATAAACCAGTATGAAATTTAAAATTTAAAAATTATTTTTATTATTGTTATGTACCATTTTCTTTCTTTCTTTTAATTTATTTATTTATTCAATATGGGACACAGTCACCTAGATACATCAAAATAATAATTGCATTTAATAATGTCTAGTAAGACAAATTCAATATTGTCTAAGCACTGCCGTATCTAAACTGACTAACCGTACATTTTCCTATTGTCAATTAGTATATAAGATCAATATTTTATGTACATATTGTCAGTCTATTATCATCTATAATATACATCGTCACTACCAAGAACCTCGTATCATTTACCCGCAACATTCAATTATTCTTAATGTTTGTTACTCTTTCACACAAAAACTACTGAACGGATTTTATTGAAACTTTACAGTAATATAGCTTTTGTATCAGAATAACATATAATAACCTGCGATAAACAACATAGAAACCGCTACGCACTCATTCGTTGTGAATTTTAAGTTTATTTCTACAAATTAAAATTCAAAATATCTTTATTCATGTAGGTCTATTACAGACTCTTATGATATGTCAAATCTACCGACAGTTCGGAATGATATCGAGATGAGAAGAACTGACAAGAAACTCAGCTCGTATTCTTTTCAAATAAATGTTGTACATGATTACAATAATACAGATTCATTTTAAATTCAAATTAGGGAGAATAGAGTGATTACCAGCATCTACAAAAAACATTATATTCTTTACAGATTCTCAAATTTAACGAACTCTTACATTTAATAGCTTTTTTAAGCTATTAAGCAAAAAAAAAATTGCAACAAATTATTCACTACTTCAAATTTATATATCTTCAGTTACATTACCTTTTATGTTAACCGTTCATCGATAAATCGGGAACGTATCGAAAGCACTTGAAGCGTGAAGATAAGGCTGTGTTTACAAAACGCTCCATCCTATTATCTCAGTGTGCACGGGGCATTATCATCTATCAAGAGTCAGTGTGCGCTCCGCCTTATCGCGCTGATATACATGTGGTGTTTGTTTTTGATGTTACTGGAAAATTAACTTAATGTAGGCAAAGTTAATAATTTTGAAATATGTGTTGATAAATATTAGTTGAATGTATTTAAATTAATATTTCTCAAGCACAGACAGCCTCGGTGGTCTAGTGGTTTAGCACACCGCTTTACTATCCGATGGTCGTGGGTTCGATTCCTCGTACGGTACAAACATTTGTATTCATGATTGTTTGTATTAGTCTGGGTGTTTTCTATTTATAATATGTATTTATTTACAAAAAAATGTATCCATGTATTTATATCAGTTGTCTAGTACCCATAACACAAGCACTGCTTAGCTTGGGACTAGATGGCGCTGTGTGAATTATCCTGAGATATTATTATTATTATTACAGACTAAATTTATTATAATAGGTAAATGGACTTACGGAATGGTTTGCTGGAGTCTTCTTTTTTTTATTGGGTTGTTTGGGTTATTGTCAGGTGCATGGACCTGTAGTGCTACGACCTTTATTTTTGACTATCTTGTTATCTTTATCTTTTGGCTATCTTGTGATAGGCCGGTCAAGGCCAAAGGATAAGAAGGAGCGGGAAATTTTAAAGTGCTTAAAGAAATGTAAGTGACTTTATATGCCGCAAAAGTGAAAAGGCAGCCAACTCAGCATAATGCCAACAGAAAAGTTATACAGATAACTCTGCAGCGCTGATATTCTGTTGGCTCCTTAGTTATACTATATTAGCTCTACCCGCGACTTCGTTCGCTTGAAATTTAACGTTATTTTTCGGACGAAGGAGTATGACATTTCGCATACTTCTATTTATACTAGCTGTACCCGAGAACTCGTCCGCGTGGATTATGCAACATTACTTCATTTTTCTAAAATAAAAGTACCCTAAGTTATTCCTTATTACATTACCTGCCAATAAAAGTCCCGTCAAAATCGGTCCAGCCATTTCAGAGATTAGCCGGAACAAACAGACAGACAAAAATTGTAAAAAATGTTATTTTGGTGTATGTACCGTATTTATATTCATATGCATGTAGTAAAAAACGGTTACCTGATTCAATATTACAAAAAGACACTCCAATTTTATTTATATGTATAGATGTATAGATAGAAGTGCCAAATCTTATATTTTTTATTTATATATATATATATTTATATTCGTTATTGAGTACATATCACCGGCCAGAAATTGGTATACCACCCTGATCGTCTGGACAAATGGCGATCCTCCACAGTACGGTTTTCTAGAAACTTTTGGCCACGCACAACCACATTGTGGAATCACCTTCCAGCAATGGTATTTCCGAACCGATGCGATATCAAAACCTTCAAGAAAAGAGGTTATTCCTTCTTAAAACGCCGGCAATGCACTTGCAATTCCCCTGCTATTCAGGAATCATCTTCCAGCAATGGTATTTCCGAACCGATATGATATTGTATTATATAAAGAAAAAAGAAAGACTTTATTTCCATTCTTAAAAAGCCAGCAACGCACCCGCCACACTGGGGGCAGCAATTATTTAATATTGCAATATATTGATTGAATTGTTCGGATTAATACCAGCTGCTGAGTTTCACCACCGTACCACCCGCCAGAAACTGAAATACCATCCTAATCATCTGGATGAATGGCGGTCTTCCACAGTGCGGTTTTCTAGAAACTTTTTGCCTCGCACAACCACATTGTGAAATCACCTTCCAGCAATGGTATTTCCGAACCGATACGATATTGAAACCTTCAAGAAAAGAGCTTATTCCTTTTTAAAAGGCCGACAACGTACTTGCAATTCCCCTGGTGTTGCGGGTGCTCATGGGCGGCGGTAATCACTTACCATCAGGTGAGACGAAAGCACGTTTGTCCCCTGTGCTATAAAAAAAACTACGGAACCCTCATGATCAGTACGTGTACTATACTGACGTGCTCTATACTACAGAACAGTCCATCAGGTACCCCTCAATACTGATACGTTATCATTAATATCATAATTCGCTTGTCTCTCTGCAAACAAACTTCGTTAAAAGCATTCAGTATATTATCGTGGAGCTACCACACGCCATATGTTAAGTAAACATACATCAGGCCATTAAGTTAATTTTATATATAGTTACCTACAATATACATGTATTTTTTTAATGGATCATTATAGTGCACACGCCTGCGCTAACGGTGTACTCTGGCGGGGCACCAGTGGAGGATGATGAGGTGAACATTTAGTCAGATCAGTTAGCTCATTGTGACAGATTCAATAAGAATTTATAACGATGGTTTCCAAGGGGAACCGCGTGGAGGTCAACCTGACTTGGTACATTACTAGCGATGATTCCCTCACATATACTTATACTAGCTGACCCAGAAAACGTTGTTTTGCCATATTTTAAATGCTAATATCGCTATTAAAGAATAGGGTTTGGTGGAAGAAGCGTGAAATTTTAGGGTCGTATATATATATAATGCCTCGCCTTGCTTTCGATGGTCGCAGGTTCGATACCTCGCACGGCACAAACATTTGTATTCATCAGTATGATTGTTTGTGTCGGTCTGGCTGTTTTCTATGTATAATATCTATGTATGTATTTACGAAAAAAAATATCTATGTATTTGTATCAGGAAGTATGAAAGTGGCACCGGTGTCAGAGAGGTTGAAGAGTAATCGTCTATCATGGTATGGACATGTAATGCGTAGGAACGAGGATAATATTTTAAGAAAGATGTTACAAATGTATGTGGATGGTTATAAGGGCAGAGGAAGGCCGAAAAAGAGATGGATGGACTGTGAGATGATATGGTAAGAAAGGAAGTAAATAACGCGATGACTGCGAACAGGGATGAATGGAAGAGAAAAACATATTACGACTACCACGAATAAATGGGATAAGGAAGAAGCAGATGATGATTGTTTGTATCAGTCTGGGTATTTTCTATGTATAATATGTATGTTTTACGAAAAAATATATATCTATGTATTTGTATCAGTTATCTAGTACCCATAACACAAGCTTCAGCTAGCTTAACTTGGGTCTAGATGGCGCTGTGTGAATTGTCCTGAGATTATTATTATTACTTACTTATGCAGGAACTGTACCTACTATAGACTGGGCTATCTTCATAGAGATTTATTATGTGTCATTTTTATTTATTATTTTCCTGCCTCTTACAACATTGGGTCTTTTAAGTCAAGAGTGAACAGGTATTACTTGAGCTTGCGTGTAACAGCTTAGACCACATCACATCATCACTTAACATCAGGTGAGATTGCGGTCAAAGGCGCTCAAATTATGATATAAAAAAAAATGTTTTTACGTTTTATCTATGCATAGTTCAGTACACAAAATGCCGTGAAATATGAATGGATCACATGCTGCATGGACACCAGATGGAATTTTTTTACGTCCAAACCACTTTGCCACAGACTCATAAATCTTCACGACACGCGACGCACCCAAACGTTTTTGTCTGTGGCTCTCGTCTCGGAATAGACATGAAAAAATGGATAAGCGTGAAAAAAGAACAAGATAGAGTTCCGTAGAATAGAGTAGAATAGAAAATCATTTATTCAAATAAACTTACATTGAAGCACTTTTGAATGAAGTAATTTTGTTTTTTTATAATTAAATCTGTGCACATAGCTCGTAGGACAGATGGCCGTTGGGGCAGTAAAATAGAATGGAATAGTAAATCATTTATTCAAATAAACTTAATTTAAGCACTTTTGAATAGTCACAATATTTTTTTTAATCTACCGCTCATTTGGAAAGCTTTCTCATCACAAAAAGAACGAGCAAGAAACTTGCATGTTGCTCTTTTAATAATTTTGTTGTAAGTTTATATTTTTAAGTAAATATGTGTGAATAATAAATTCTAGAAAAACATTCATCCCCTATTTTATTTTACCGCCTTAAAATTATTTTTGTATACACTTTGAATGTCATATTTATATATTTCTATTTAATCAACAGTTTAAAAAATAAATTTCACGTTTCTAGTTTTAAAACTGACGATGTTATTCAACCCCTTACAACCCTTTTTTCGCGTTAGAAAGTAGCCTATATCTTTTCTCATGGTCTAGACAAACCCTTTGTCTAGACCATGAGAAAAGATATAACCCTTCAACCCGCGGCCCGCGAGCTGCTTGCGGCCCGCGGATGTGTTTTCTGCGGCCCGCCAAAAGCATAGGTCCACTCTCTATAACGACAACAATTAAGTAATAAATAGTACCTTTAATGTAAAATTAAAAATTCCTTATAAAAATACACACGATGCGACCCGCAATGTAGAAAAAAATTTTTTTGGCCCTTGATTTGTCAAACGTTGAAGAAACTGGTCTAGACTATCTGTGTAGTTTTGGCGTGAAAACGAAACAGACAGACAGAGTTGCTTTCCTAGAGTTAGGTCGTGTTTATAATATTAGTGATAATTTTTCAGAGTAGGCGAACCAATGGCCCTCGGCGATCATAAAACTATTTGAAGAAGCTGGCTCATGCTATTTTAACAATATTTTCACCTACCTATACCTGCGAGTCATTATTTTCAGAGATGAATAACATTAAAAACTCGGTTAGAAACACTTCGACAGATGAATCCAGTTCAGCATGCATTTTGCTAAAAGTAACATCGTACAAGCCTGACATAAATTATTTGTCATCTAACCTGCAGCAACAGAAGTCACACAAATTTTACAGTAATTTAATTTATGCGTGTAATGAAAACAATCCAAAATGTACCTCTTTTGTTTACTTTATTCCATAGAGAGTATTTATTATTATTATTTTCCAAATAATCTGAAAGTCAAAATTATTTGATGGCACGTCAATGACTCCATTAAACATTTTTTGGAAAACATGGCACGTTGATGCATAAAGATTCGCCTCTACCCTGGTCTAGACTATCTGTGTAGTTTTGTCGTGAAAACGAGATAGACAGACAGAGTTACTTTCGTGTTTATAATATTAGTGATGAACATTACTAGATGTCTGTGACGGAACCCCAAAGCTATTAAAATCGGATATAAATACTTGCATACTTAAAAGTTTAGAGGTGAGTATTAATTTTTGTGTACAACGGATATTATCTTCCTATAAACTAATATTTTTTATAGTTACATTTCAGTATACGAATAAAATAAGCAAATCACGCTTATTGCTCTTTTATTTGTGACCCAAATTGAATTAAAAAACCACCAAGGACTTGAAAAGTTGAAAAATTGATAGGAGTGTTAATAACTCTTTAGTTTGTATAAAGAAAATAAAATTTGAAAATTGTACATTCCTTGTCATCGTTAGAACAATAGAAAATAAAGACTGTATATGTAGACTTCATCGAGAAATATAATTGTGATATAATATTTTACTTTCCTCTTTTATTGATGCCCTATCTACGAACCTAATTATAATTCAATATCTACTATTATTATATATATTGGGTTTGCTGTACTGCCCAATAAGGAGAAAAACGTATTCAAATCACATTATAGTATTTACAAAAAATATCTATGTATTTGTATCAGTTGTCTAGTACCCATAATACAAGCTTTAGCTAGCTTAACTTGGGTCTAGATGGCGCTGTGTGAATTGTCCTGAGATTATTTTTTTTTTATTTATTTAGACACAGAATAAAATATAAACATTAAGCCGCAAAACTGCTCAGCAGTTTGTCGGCAGCAAAAGCGCTTAACTTAATACTTATTTCTAATCTATATATACACACACATTTATTCACATAAACACATTACTGTAGAACCAGGTATTTTTATTATTATACATAGAAAATATCCAGACCGATACAAACAATCATACTCATGAATACAAATGTTTGTGCCATGCGAGAAATTGAACCCGCGACCGTCGGAAATAAGATGGTGTGGATGGCTGGACTAGGTTTAAGTGTGCGAAATTTCATACGCCTCCGTTTGCGCATCTAAATATATATAACTCAAAGGTGACTGACTGACATAGTGATCTATCAACGCACAGCCCAAACCACTGGACGGATCGGGCTGAAATTTGGCATGCAGGTAGATGTTATGACGTAGGCATCCGCTAAGAAAGGATTTGATTAATTCTACCCCCAAGGGGATAAAATAGGGGATGAAAGTTTATATGAAACTTTATCAATTTCAAACCGATCCAGCTGAAATTTTGTATGCATAAAGCTACTATGACGTAGGCATCCCCTAAGAAAGGATTTTGATAAATTCTACCCCTAAGGGGATAAGTTAACGCGAGCGAAGTTGCGAGAAAAAGCTAGATTCATATAAAGGTATAGAAATGTTTTTGCTTCACGCATTAATATACAAATATTACACTGTACTTTTTTGTGTCGGCTAAAAAGAAGCAATATTTCATCAAAATGAATACAAATGATCATCAAATCATGCTCGGTCACGGCATATGTGCGGATTGGTAAAAAGGCGAGGTACCTACCAGTTGGAAATTAATATAAATGATGTCTGATCTAGTTGTGAAAGCTTATAGTCATCGGGCGATAGTCATTACGTATCGGCAGTTTTTTATTTTAATAAATAAATACTGGGCACATAGCTCGTAGGACAGATGGCTGTTGGGGCAGTAAATTAGAATAGAAAATCCTTTATTCAAATAAACTTAAACTTAATTTAAGCACTTTTGAATAGTCACAAATTTTTTTTTTAATCTACAACTCATGGATTTACGAGTATGATATGGAAATACTTAGATACAATGCTACTAGTTCTCCATAGATTTGCGCATTTCCAAGGCTGACGTATTTTGGAAAATTTCTAATACAATAGAATAGAAAATTATTTCTTCTTAATAAACTTAATTTAAGCACTTTTGAATAGTTAGGACATTTATTTTTAATCTACCGCTCATTAGGAAAGCTGTCTCATCACAAGAAGAACGAGCAAGAAACTTGTGTGTTGCTCTTTTAAATAATCCTTGTAAGTTCACATTTTAAAAATCGAAACGTGTGAATACAAACTACCAACCAGCACTAATTTATTAGTGTCAAATATAAAAACACAATAAGATTAAATCATTCGTAGTAATAAGAGCAGATCAGTCCCTACAAGCAGCACCCGTTCACGAGTATGACGGATGATCCAGCCATCACTGCGTTCGACCATATTTTAGGGAGCCCAATGACCCGACCCACCACGCCGCCACATGTCTGGACGTTTTAGTGAGCATGACTACTCATTCCTAAAGTCCTCGAATGGTGACCACTGACGACGCAGCGTGGGAAGGCCTCCAGCAAGGTAGACCGACGATCTGGTCAAGATTGCTGGAAGGCGGATGCAAGGAGCGCAGCGCGCAATATTAGTATAAATGTATTATTCCGATCTATAAGCTATATTACTATAAATTTTCATCAAAATCCGTTCAGTAGTTTTTGCGTGAAAGAGTAACAAACATTCATCCATCCATACTCACAACTTTCACGTTCATAATATTTTTTTTTATTGGGTTATTTGAGCTATTGTCAGATACCTGTAGCACTGTGACCTACATAGATCTATTGTGCTCGCAATTTTTCAAAGTTCGCTACCTAGACCCGTCAGTGACAAGAATTGAAGGATATTCTTAGAAGCGATGGTTTTTATCTCCTCGGGAAAGAGTGTAAACTTTCCAAAGGAGATATCTTGTTTATGCGTGAGTGGGCTACAACCATATAGGATGTGTAGTGGCGTTTCCTCTTCAGTTTGGCAGAATCTGCAGATTTTTGTCGTGCATAGAGCTAGTTTAGCCATATGCTTGTTTAATTTGCAGTGTCCTGTGAGAGCCCTAGTCATCATGCATATGTTGTTTTTACTCAATAGCAGTAGTCTATTGGAGTATTTGTTCGAGTAGCCCGATATTAGGACTTTTGAATATGTCAATCCTGGCATTTCTTGCCAGTGATTTCATAGTTCATAATATTAGTACAGATAGTTTTTTTTGTTTTGTTTTTTTTTTATGATATGACGTATCACGTAATTTACCTTGTTTGTCTGTTTGTTTTACATGTCCCCCGAGGCCGGTGACGAGAGACCGAGCCGGTAAACCCTACTAAATTTATTTCCGCGATAACCGCGTCGCCAGTTGGAATGTCGGCTATCCGTCCGTCTGTCCTTCGTTATTATTGAACAAAAAAGTCACGGTACGCTATTGGAAATAAAGATATATAGTGACATATAACTTGAAAGGTCGGTGCAACGTTTTGTATAGATGCTGTTGGATCGATTTACTTTTAAGTTTTGGTTATTAATTAAAAATCATCATCATCGCAGCCCCGAAGACGTCCACTGCTGGACATAGGTCTCCCCCAAAGATCTCCACGACGATCGGTTCTGCGTTGCTCGCATCCAATGCCTTCCAGCGATCTTGACCAGATCGTCGGTCCACCTTGCTGGAGGCCTTCCCACGCTGCGTCTTCCGGTTTGTGGTCGCCACTCGAGGACTTTACTGCCCCAACGGCCATCTGTCCTACGAGCTATGTGCTCTGCCCATTGCCACTTCAGAATCGCAATTCTTCGGGCTATGTCTGTCACTCTGGTTCTTCTGCGGATCTCCTCATTTTTGATTCGATCACGCAGAGTAACTCCGAGCATAGCCCTCTCCATTGCCCTCTGAGTGACTCTGAGCTTGTTGATGGAGCCCACAGTTAGCGACCACGTCTCTGTTCCGAAGTCATCACTGGCAACACACATTAATTAAAAATATGTAGAAGTAATTATAACACGTTTTATTACATTCACCATTGAGATACAGAGAGAGAAGAAGTGACAGATATATATACACAGAGTAGTTATAAGTTATAGCATTATAGAGTTGTGGTCGATTTTTACTACCAACAGAGGCAAACGTATTTAGATACAACTAGCTCTGCCCGCGACTCCGCGTGGAAATCACTTTAAATTATTTTGAAAATCCATATAAATTTCCATTTCCTCTCGTTTAAAAGACACATTCAAAAATGATAAATTTATAAATAGACTAAAATCTTTTTTTTTTTAATTATACAATGTGAATTCAATATTCATAGTTCTGTCTTATGAGCTGTGGATATTGAAATCACATTGGACAATATAATAATATAATAATAATATTATAATATATTCATAATATTATATATATATATATATATATATATATATATATATATATATATATATATATATATATATATATATATATATATATATATATATATATATATATATATATATATAAACTAGCTGACCCAGCAAACGTTGTTTTGCCATATAAATAACTTTCAAGTAATTTCTAGGTGATAAATAAAATCCCCCTAAATGTTAGGGGTGGACTACCCCTAACATTTAGGGGGATGAAAAATAGATGTTCGCCGATTCTCAGACCTACTCAATACGCTCACAAAATATCATGAGAATGGGTCAAGCCGTTTCGGAGGAGTATGGGAACGAAAACTGTGACACGAGAATTTTATATTACATATATATAGTTTTCACATATCGCATCACATTTTTTTAATTAGATATTTTATAAATTTTAAAAAACTATAAAAAAATATTTGTAACTTCATACAATAATTCTTAACTAGAACCCGGCCCTGGTTTTGCTCGAGTCCTTTTTAATAGTTTAAAAAAATCTTATAAAATTAACTCTCGATAACACAATTACCTACTATTATTTTTAACTTACATTATTCATAAATATAATAATTAATAATACAACAATATAATAGCACCCTTAACTGTTAACCCTTCAAGCCCGTTTGTTAATGCAGAAACAAAATAAATTCAAAAATGCACAACCCGACCCACCGACCCACCATTGTACGGCCGGCGCGCATATTTCACAAATTATAATATTATAATACTGTGAGTGAATTATTTTATAATTAATATTCATAATGCATTGAGAATAATTTCTATTTATGTGTCAGTCAATTTACCCTACGTGTGGGCGCTTTTGTACAACACGCCGCGAGGGGGTTAACTGATATACTTGCTCTACACTAATCTATACATATAAATAAAATTGGACTGTCTGTTTGTAATATTGAAATAACCCTTTTTTTAATACATGCATATGAATATAAATACGGTGCATACACCAAAACAACATTTTTTACAATTTTTTGTCTGTCTGTCTGTTTGTTCTGGCTAATCTCTGAAATGGCCGATTTTGATGGGACTTATTGACACGTAGCTGAAGTCATAAGGAGTAACTTAGGCTACTTTTATTTTAGAAAAATAAAGAAAGCTGTCTCATCACAAGAAGAACGAGCAAGAAACCTGTGTATTGCTCTTTTAAATAATCCTTGAAAGTTTACATTTACAAGTCGAAACGTGTGAATACAAACAACCAACCAGCACTAATCTTTTTGGGTCAAATATAAATATACAATAAGATTAAATCAGTCGTAGTGATAAGAGCAGACCAGTCCCTACAAGCAGCACTCGTTCACGAGTATGACGGATGAGCCAGCCATCACTGCGCTTGACCATATTTTAGGGAGTCCAATGACCTAAATAATGTGTGAAATGAAAGTGTAACAAACATCCATCCATCCATACTCACAAACTTTCGCGTTTATAATAATAGGTCCCGATCTGAAGGGTAGTTGGGGTAGTTTTTTTTAAAGGAAGATAATGGAATGGTGCACCCGCCTGCGCTAACGGTTTACGCTGGCGGGGCACCGGTAGAGGATGATAAGATGAACATGAAGTCAAATCAGTTAGCCCAAATGTACAAATTGTAATGAATGTATCACGATGGTTTCCAGGGGGAACCGCGTGGAGGTCGATCTGACATGGTACATTGCTAGCAATGCGATCATTAGTCCACATTACTAACAATCCCCTACCCCTAGTTAGGGTAGTTAGGTAAGGGTAGTAGAGGGTTTAGAATCCAATCCGATTCATTACTCCGGATATCATTAAAATAATGATTCCAATGCTATAAACACGTAATCAATTGTAATTTGCTAAAATGATTGCAAAAAGGGGACGGTGGCTGTTCAACAATGTGTTCAATGGGCCGATGTAAGCGTCGCGCTGCTCCACTCTGCACATATGTCGACAATGTAGATGGGCCATTAGGTCACTTATTACCAGCAAAAAGTGGCAATATTATGCTTTACTGGCTGAGCCTGCTTTCGTACTCGTCAAGCATTAATCTAAACAGATTAAATCATTATAGTATAAAATAAAATCGCTGTCGCTGTCTGTCCGTCCCTATGTATGCTTAAATCTTTAAAACTATGCAACCGATTTTGAAGCGGTTTTTTTAAATAGATAGAGTGATTCTAGAGGAAGGTTTATGTATATATAATACATGTACACCCGTGCGAAGCCGGGGCAAGTAGATAGTATACTAATAAATCTTTCTTTAGATATAATGTAACTCATTACCAACTCTGGCTTTGTATGGGTGACGTGTATTAGATATATATAAATCCTTGCTCTTGAATGACTCTACCTATTGCTGAAACTGCATTAAAATGTGTAGTTTAAAAGATTTTAAAACTTACTTTAGAAGATCTCAGTGTATAGACAGCTGCGGCGACGAGTCTAATAATATAAAATTATTATCTATCTAGATAGATAACAATTTTATTTGTATCTTCAGTAAGTACACACATAAAGGTTCAGTTAAAATTGAATACATCAAGCAAAATTTAGGACTTCGACGTAATTTATGTCATTAATAGACTTTCATCAATTTCGTTTAGGGGTCTAAAACATAAACAAAACTTTATGTCATTCATGTTAGTAGAGTTTTACCATTTTTATTTAGGCCAGCCAGAATCATAAATGTATACAACAATGTATACACAATATATTTATTTTAACATATCACTAACATCTGTCAACATTATTCTGTAAATAATAAAGAAATAAAACACAATTCACAATTAGAACCCTCTGTAATTTTCCAGAATTATAATAAAAAATAATCAAACTAAGTCATCGGGCACACGTATCAGTCGTAAAAATCACCGCTTCCCCATAATCAGCGCAGGTTTTGTTGTTGACATAAATAATTTCCGTGATTGGCGTTTGATTGAGTCGCGCGCGCATTGAACACACAAAAATGCACAGTTTTTGTTTAATTTCTGCTGTTGCATCATTATCGATATGGGAAAGTCAGTTCCCCTAGTTGTTTGGGTTTCACACCCACTATTTTTTGATTAAAACTCCGGTAACGCGGTAGGGTGTGCCGCAAGGGTGCATCCTAGGTCACTTCCTTCCTATTGTTTCTCATTTCTAATTTAGTGATGTGTTTTCGATGGTAAAAATCTGAGTAATTGTTGATTTACGGATACGATAAGAGTTTCATTGTTTAATATATATAGTCGTTTCCATTTTCTACATTAAAATCAGCAGACACTAAGTGTAATAATAATATAACATGTAGTTTAAAATAATATTGACAAGGTATCATCTTTAAATTAAATAACTAAATACTTTTAATTTAAAGATTTACGTACATATATGTTAGATTTTATACATGTATTATTTTAAACCTGACTAATTTTTATTTCTTAGTTAATTTTAAACTTTCGTCTTTAATATACATTATTTATATTATTTACCGGGTCTTAACAGAGAGTTAGCTCGTGACCACGGCTAGTGCAACCTAGTCGAAATCCCATAAAATTATTCGTGTAAAGACCAGGTTAATAATATAAATAATTTTTATTTCTTATTAAAAAAACA
Source organism: Achroia grisella (assembly GCF_030625045.1). Taxonomy (NCBI): domain Eukaryota; kingdom Metazoa; phylum Arthropoda; class Insecta; order Lepidoptera; family Pyralidae; genus Achroia; species Achroia grisella. Next base: position 1,019,321 of record NW_026712988.1, read on the forward strand.
TACTTCCTGATATACACAAAAGAGAGCGTAGTATTCATGTTTCATATAAAACCTGCATCCTTTTTAGAATCGGTTGGAAGCAATATGTCTCTAACAATTAGTCGCAACGCAAACGGAAATATTAACCGAAGTGTGTCAAATTGTCGGTAAAAACGTGGTAATTTCCGACCACACCCAACAGCTTCCTAGATATCGCGAAACATTAATCTAATCAACACAAAACATTCTAATGACTGTCAAAAGTGGGCGCCATTTTGACGCGTGCGCGTCACGTGGCGCGCGTGCCGGCAAATGGATACATTGTTTTGTGCGCACTCCATTTAGGAGACCCATTTCTATTTTTATATTTATGTGACACTAACTGTGCACCGTGGCTTCTCTTAAGTTTAAGAGGAATGGAGTCGCACTTTGATTGTATCTAATTTATTTTTTTACTTCACTTCCGCTTAGTATTAATTCTGACTTTTTAATTTTTCCCAGGTGCTAATGGTGTACCGTGGTTTCACTCGTTTGGTTTAAAAGAAATCTAGTCGCACTGTATTTGTACCCAATTTGTGTTTTTATGTTGATTTTGTTTCGTGTTTCCCAGATCCTAATAAATGTAGAGTAATTATATTATATATAAATAGCAATATTTCTCAAGATTTGAGGTATCAAATACAAAAATAATTCCAAAAAACAGCAATATTCATAATATTAATAGTAGATTTAAAGACAAACTTGCTGTCCCCAAGTATCGTTTAGAAAAAGTTAATAGGTCTTTTATGGGAATAGGTATAAAAATGTACAATAAAATACCAAAGGATATATTGGAATTACCCTTAAATAAATTCAAAACATCTGTTAAATCATATTTACTGAGCAAAGCCTATTACTCACTAAACGATTACTTGAATGACGAGTGTGCATGGCAATAGTTGTTCGTGCACTGAATTTTCATTTAATGTTAGACGTAGACACCTATATAAATATACATTGTAAATAAACTGGCTTTTAAAAAAAAGTAATTCAATTGAGTTCAACTGGACGGTAGGGAAAAAAATAAAATTAGAATGTAAAAATTTGACGTTCATAAGCGGCTAAAATGTCCCACATGAATAAATGATTTTTGAATTTGAATTTGAATTTTGCAATACGACTGCTTGTTTCAGAAAAAAAGAACTAAGTATAATAATTTTGTAAAAAAAATATTTAATTACAGTGAAACAATCAATCGAAATACAAAATAGATACTATATGGAACATTATTTGAAGAAATAATAATAAACAGAAATATATATAAAGAACCTATCAATAAAAAAAAAACTTGCAATTTCTACGCGGAAAATAAACAATAATATATAACGTATAAGTTTAAGTAGGAAAGAATATATAATAAAATTAGCTGGACTATAATAATGTAAACATATTTAAAATAAACATTAAAAAAATATTCTATATAATATAAATGATATACCCAATATTAAGGAAAAATGATTTGATTGATTGATTGAAAAAAAACATAGTTTAGAAATTAAAATTGTTCAAAATACAATACACACTGCATATACTGTATTGCTTGCATATAATATACTGTACTGTACGCGAAGAAACTCTGAAGAAAGATGCAGTTTGGAGATTATATTTAAAGAAAAAAATTGTATATTTGAAGTTGATAAATACATTAAAAATTAAATTACAATACTTTCAGTGTCATCAACTATAACTACTACAGATTCTGGATCTATTCTTTGATTTAGTTAAACGACCTCAGTGGCCTAGTGGTTATACACGCCGCCTTACTGTCGGATAGTAGCAGGTTCGATTCTTCGCATGGTACAAACATTTCTTTTCATTATTATGATTGTTTGTCTGGAGGTTTCCTATGCATATTATTATTTGTGTTTAAATATTTATATCAATTGTTATAATAATATAAGCTCTGCTTAGCTACCTCCGATCGATCCCCCGTCCAATTCAAACGGGGATCGAAATTACGACGGTCTGAGCCGAGGTTCGAACCCCGGTGTCCTCAGACTAAAGTTGTATCTGTGAGTTGGCCTTCAGCCGCTCCATAAGTCCTTCCGTAGGTATGTGGTGCCATCTGCACTCTCACCCCCTTCCGTCCGTTGAAGCTGTAAAGGCCAGCTGCAGCCAACAGCATTTGAGTAGTCCGAAAAAAAAAGAACTAGATGGTGTTGTGTAAATTGTGCTGGATATTATTATTACTAATTACCATACTATATTCCATACAGGCAGCACAGCGGGATACAATTAGTTAAAAATATATTAAACTGAATGTGGATACATTTAAAAGCCGAACTTTCTCCATCCGGCCGCGGCCAATGTGTCCATACTTCCGGGCATTTTGACATACCACTATTGATGTTAAAGACATTACTTTAAAACAGTTTGCATGTACCACATGTACTAATGGTAGTACTACCGGCCATTGTGTTCACTGTGCCTGAGAGTGCCATAGAGAATAGAGCAGTAGATACTAATAATTTTATGGTAAATAAAGGTATTTACCTAAAACTTGCAACCCAGTCGAAATGCCTAGGGAATAGGGCAATAAACACTAGTAATAATTTAATGGTAAATAAAGGTTACCTACAACTAGCAACCTAGTCGAAACGTCTAGGGAATAGAGCAAAAAACACTAATAATTTTATGGTAAATATAAGTATTTACCTACAATTTGCAACCTAGTCGAGACGTCTAGGGAATAGAGCAATAAACACGAATATTTTTATGGTAATATATACCTTTATTTACCTCTCTTAACCCCTCGACGTTGCAACCTAGTCGAAACGTCGAGAGAGGTAATATTTGTAGAATTGTAAGTATTAATTTTATTCATATATATATATATCTGATTATTCGGTTTCTTTTATAATTTTTATATATGTATGTTGCAAACTCTTTGCACATTTTTATATAATTATTTTTCTACCAATTTTAAATGTATTTTCTTTTAGAATTGTCATATATTTTTATTGTCACTTTTTGCCTACAACCGTTTGTACGCATACCTATCTTCATTATAAGTATTTACCATTTTCTATCCATTGTTTGATTTACATCACACATACAGTCCACTCATTTTATCACCCACATTTTGGTCCTAGAAGGTTTCGGTAAAATTCCAACATTTACATCCTACAATGCATTTATATCTACAGTGTATTCATAGTTCATCATATTTGACTTTAATTCTTTAGTTTTAATTCTTATTTTATCTTTTCTTACATTTATTATTTGCACTCCTGTGACTCACACACCACTTCCAGTGTCACGCTGTTTGTGTTGACTGGAAGAGATCTCTTTTAGAGATAAGTCCTCCTTTGCAAACAAAATTTGTAACTCATATTCAATCAATGTATTTAAAAGTGCAATAAAATATATATCATCATCATCATCATCATCATCATCACAGCCCGAAAGACGTCCACTGCTGGACACAGGTCTCCCCCAAAGATCTCCACGACGATCGGTCCTGCGCTGCTAGCATCCAATGCCTTCCAGCGGTCTTGACCAGATCGTCGGTCCACCTTGCTGGAGGCCTTCCCACGCTGCGTCTTCCGGTTATAGTATATATATATTTTATTGCACTTATAAATACATTGATTGAATATGTGTTACAAATTTTATATAATGTTATATATATATAGTCTGTTAATTCTAATTTCTAATTCTGCCTACCCCCACATCTGACAAGCGTGAACATCGCATTATTTATTCTTGTAAATATTGCCAATCTGTACGAAAGCCCAAAGAAAACAGGATAGTGGGATTATGTAGGGGTCGCGGTTATAATCCGATGGTTCTTATTCGCGGTGCATTTATAATCTGTGGGTGATGCGTGGTCGACCCACAGGATCGCATTTAGACCATAAAAATTTTAACAATCCTATAAAAATGACTGATATATTTTATTCAACAAGATCATATTCAGAATGTAGATTCATCCGAGAGTAACTATAATAATAATAACTCAGGACAATTTACACAGCGCCATCTAGTGCCAAGTTAAGTAGAACTTGTGTTATGGGTACTAGACAATTGATATAAATAATAATGTACAATAATATCTCAGGACAATTCACACAGCGCCATCTAGTCCTAAGCTACTCAGAGCTTGTGTTGTGTACTAGATCATTACATAGTATAAAACAAAGTCGCTGTCGCTGTCTGTGCGTCTCTATGTATGCTTAAATCTTTAAAACTACGCAACAGATTTTTAAGCGGTTTTTTTTAATTGATAGACTGATTCAAGAGGAAGATTTATATGTATAATACATGTACACCCGGGCGAAGCCGGGGCGAGTAGCTAGTAACTAATATAAATACTCAGACACATTTTGTAACTCACTGCAGTATTGGAAAGGCTTTTAGAAGATTTCGCTGGTATACCTCTCGATCCCACTTCAACGGCATACAAATTAACAACAGACATTTTACGTTAATTCGTTTATTAGTTATTACAATACACTAAATCACTATATACACGTAGTTTTAGAGCGAATACATTTAAAATTAGAAAAAAAATCCAGCCTCTATACCTACATAAAACATTATTTTAATACCAATTATAAGACAAGACTTAAAAAACATCCCAATTTCAACAGAGAGGATGGCTTCAAATTATCATCTGCGTAGAATCCAGTCATAAATAAATTCAAGCAAAGTTCAGTAGCATCAATAGTCAATAAGTGTACGGATACCGTGAGTGCTGAGTGTCGCGAACTTTCGTTAAACAGTCTAGTGACGGTAGATGAAGAAAAAACTGCTGTCACCTACATTGACATCGCTGTTGCTCCAGTCAGCTCATGACCACGGCCAGTGCAACCTAGTCGAAACGTCGAGAGAGGTAAATTCCTTTATTTGCCATAAACTTATTCGTGTTAAGACCCGGTTAATAATTTAAATAATGTATAAGACAAGACTGTTGGAAACTGTGATCGGAGTACTTTGATGAAAGATCTCTATCCAAAGGTATCTAGTATAAAACAATCCAGCCCAATCTCCTTCGCATTCCCTGATCTGAACATTCTAATATGAATAGACAATATATTGTTGTAGCACTAAGACTTAGTTCTGGACACTTTCCTTTAAATAGTTTTGCATTTTTAATGAGATCTATAACTCTAATCTATAACTCCAAATTGTACGGTATGTGGAAAAATTGTCTATCTTATTATTATGGAACGTACACGGAATGAGAGCAAAAGACGCGAATTGTTACCTTCTATTCGAAATCGGCATCTGCAATAGTATTCTCAATAACCCATTAACAGAAGAGGCCATCAAAATTATCAATATTGTTAAATTTCCAATTAACGAAATGTATAATAATTTAGATATTATGTATTGTTGCACCAATGGGGGTGGCGTATTCTCCGGAATTAACCCTCAATATTTAATAGAATAATATAATAAAAAAAAAAATATTCGAACAAACAAGTCCGGCCCTGTCTCCAAACAATGTTTACTTACAACCAATTTCGCTAATGCGCAAACTCGGATAAATATAATTTGCTACCGCAGCGTCCATTGTGCGGCGGGCACAATTTTCCAACAGAACAAACTTATGAATGTTGCATAAGTTTGTGATATGACGATCTATCAGCCTGTCGACGATCAGCGTCGGTTTTTTTATAATAAACATCGCGAGATAACAGTTTCTTTAAATTTCAATAGATAGATAGAATAGTATCTTGCCAGAATATAATAGAAACTATATTCTTTATTCTATAGATAGTTTCTTGCCAGTTCGTCTTAATTAGATCTATATACCGAACTGGACGGTAGGGAAAAAAATGACGTTCATAAGCGGCTAAAATGTCCTACATGAATAAATGATTTTTGAATTTGAATTTGAATTTGAATTCACAATTATAGACACATAACATACATGAGATATAGAAAAAAACATGAAATTAATAAAAGAAATGTAGGTGACTTTAGATAGAGATAAATAAATAATAATAATAATCTCAGGACAATTCACACAGCGCCATCTAAACCCAAATTACGTTAGCTAAAGCTTGTATTACGCGTACTAGATAACTGATACAAATAGATATATTTTATATATCTATTTGTATCAGTTATCTAGTACGCGTAATAGATATATTCTAATCTCCTGCTGTATACTCCTTCTCATCGTTCTAACTTCTCATCCCAATCCTTCACTATTTCTGCTATTAATCTTTGGAATGCACTTCCTGTTGACCTCAGAAGATGTCAAACCAAATTTTCCTTAAAGAGATCCTTGCGTGAACACTACTTGAAATTCTTATAGCAATATTCATACAAACCACTGTCTCAAGATATATGTCATGAAATCTTATATATTGTATATTTATTATAGTTTAATATTATATTTAAATTGTATGATAATTATTAAGCTTATATATTTCGCTTTATTTATGTAATTATATAATTTTAGAAGTATATTTGTACGTTTATATATATATATATATATATATATATAAACTACATATTTTTTTTTCTGTATTAATCTATTTAATTATTAATCTATACTTGTAAAATTGCACCGCTATACTATCTCTGATCAACGCGTCGGTTGACTGGTAGAGAATGCCATCAGGCATTAAGTCCGCCATGTATACAATTTTGTGTGCAAAAGAATAAATAAATAAATAAATAAATAATATATTTCATAACAATATAACGATACTTCCGTACAACCTTTTAATCCCCTTTCAACCCTTATACCTTTATATATATTTAATCTATAGCTTAATAATAAGTTTCAAGTTTCTAGTTTTAAAAATGACAATACTTCCATATATTCTTTCATCTACCCTTTCAACCCCTTACAACCCTTTCTTCTTTATTCATATTTTATGAACAGGTTAAACAATAAGTTTAAGGTTTACGAAATGACGATACGTTTATACAAACTTTCATCACCCCTTTCAACCCCTTACAACCCTTTCTTCTTTATTCATATTTTATGAACAGGTTAAACAATAAGTTTAAGGTTCACGAAATGACGATACTTTTATACAAACTTTCATCACCCCTTTCAACCCCTTACCATTCTTTTTTTGGATTAAAAAGTAACCTATGTCCTTTCTCAGGGTCTACACTATCTGTGTACCAAAATTGATATCAGTACTTTTGGCGGGAAAACGAGACAGACAGACAGACAGAGTCACTTTCGCATTTATAGAAAATTGTATATATATACAGTAACGATTCTGGATAAGAATAACACTAATTAAAGACACAGTCATGGAAGCGGTTTCCCGATCACTGTATACCCCACAAAGTGTTATTAGGGAGTGAACGGCGTGGGAACAACGGCCGTGACCAATCAGACACGCGTTCACTTGATGAACTATGATGAACTGTTAATGAACTCCATACACACTTTTTAACTACAGTACAGTACATCACTCCTGGAGCGATATATTGGGACTTACTTAAAATATAATACTATATTAGCGATGGCCTCAGTGGTCTAGCTGTTTAGCACACCGCTTTACGACCGATGGTCGCGGGTTCGATTCCTCGCACGGCATAAACATTTGTATTCACGAGTACGATTTATTTGTATAGGTCTGGGTGTTTTCTATGTATAATATGTGTGTATTTACAAAACAAATATTTATTATTTATATCAGTTATCTGGTACCCATAACACAAGCTCTGCTTACCGTGAGACTAGATGGCGCTGTGTTCATTGTCCAGGTTTAGATATTTATTATTATTATTTTATATTAAACCTACATACCGTATTATAACTACAATCTCAAGAAAATATTGTAATCCAATACGGCACATCGACACAGCGTACCCAAGATACTGGCAGCGTTGCCTCTTTGAATACTCCATACTTCTGGGCAAAGCTATATTATTGTAAAAATTCATTAAGAAGTTTTTCCGTGAAAGAGCAACAAACATACGCGTTTTACTAGCTATGCTCGCGGTTACATCCGAAATTTATGTCCTGTGTTATCTTTTAATATAATATATAATACAAAGGTGACTGACATAGTGATCTATCAACGCACAGCCCAAACAACTGGACGGATCGGGCTGAAATTTGGCATGCAGGTAGATGTTATGACGTAGGCGTCCGATAAGAAAGTATTTTGATTAATTCTACCCCCAAGGGGATAAAATAGGGGATGGAAGTTTGTATGAAACTGTGTCAATTTTAAAACGATCGGGCTGAGACTTTGCATGCATAAAGCTACTATGACGTAGGCATCTCCTAGGAAAGTATTTTGACAAATTTCACCCCTAAGGGGATAAATTAACGCGAGCGAAGCCGCGGGCAAAGGATAGTTACGATATATAAGCTATAACTACAAATTCTTCAGTATTCTAATATAATAATAATAATCTTACTAATATTATAAACGAGATAGAGAGATGGATAGATGTTTGTTACTCTTTCACGCAAAAACTACTAAACAGATTTTGATGAAACTTTACAGTTATATAGCTTATAAGTATACCAGAATAATACAGGTTATAAATTTCGGATGTAACCGCGGGCATAGCTAGTAAACCGCGGAAGCTTGTGAGTATGAATGGATGTTTGTTACTCTTTTATACAAAAACTACACAACGTATTTTGATAAAACTTTACAATAATATAGCTTATACATCAGAATAACACATACATTTCAGTCGAACCCTGGGCATAGCTAGTAAAAAATAAATCATCATCACTGATATCAAAAGAAAAAAACCGTGAAGGTGTGGGGATGACCTACAATAATGGTGGCCCCCGCACCATAACGCACCGTGAACTTTGCTCGTGAGAACTCAATTACGTAGCATATTGTTATGGGAACCCTATGGTTTTTAGAACGTATGTATTTTTTATACAATTTCATTAACATAAAATTTGGTCTGCACTGAATTGGAGTGCCTCCGATTGTAACCTGGAACCCGATCAGGGGGTAAAAAGGGTAGTCCTGGAACTGGGGGGAACTTATTTTTCATACAATGTCATTAACATAATATTTGTCGGCCCTGAATTGGAGTGTCTCCGATTTAGAATAGAATAGAATAGAAAATCATTTATTCAAATAAACTTAATTTAAGCACTTTTGAATAGTCAACATTTTTTTAAATCTACCGCTTATTGTTTCCTGCTGCTTATTGTTTGTAACCTGGAACCCGTTCAGGGGGTAAAAAGGGTAGCCCCGGAACTAGAGAGGAGGGGGAACTTATTTTTTATACCTTGGACAAAGAATTAGTCTAGCAATTCAAAGAGGGAACGCTGCCAGTATCTTCGGAACTTTGCCTAAAGAGATCCCTTTTAATAATATATTTTAGTTATTGTATTATATTTTTTAAGCTTTTTAATCCTACCTATTATATGTAGATATAAAATAAGTATTCTTTAAATTAAGTATTTTTTAGCGACTTGTAAGAAATGATTTTTTATACAATGTCATTAACATAAAATTTGATCGGCCCTGAATTGGAGTGTCGTTCCTAACCTGGAACCGGACCAGGGCGTAAAAAGATACATAAATTTAATGCAAGTGAAACCGCGGGCACAGTTACTATTGTTTTAAATGAGGCACTTTACGGAAACAAAGATTAAAGTAAGCAATTAACCAAATGTTAGAAGATTAATGCGTCCCGTCACCCAAAATACATGTAAAAAGACCACTTTTTTATGTTCTCGGAGACTTTTATTTCGTACACTTTTGCGCACGGAATCGAACTCCAATTATATCAATATTAATATGTCATTTATTACTTCCAATACACAACGATCTACCAATTTTAAAGCGCCTACACACGTTCCTAAAATCAGTGGCGATATCTGAAGTAAACTTCGATAAACAGTTCCACAATCTAAGTGTAAACGACAGACAGCTCCGAAACCTCACTGCACTAGACCACTTAGGTTCCAACGTGTGGGATTATATTCCCTGTCAATTGGAATCTGCTGTTTATAAGGCTGTAAGTTTAAGTGAAGTAAATTTTTAGTTGCAAACAGCACTAAAAATGGCAGAGCTAGTAATGTTTTATATGAGAAACTTTACGGAAACAAAGATAAAGGGAAGAAATTATCCAAATGACGGAAGATTAATATAGAACAGAATAGAAAATCATTTATTCAAATAAACTTACATTGAAGCACTTTTGAATAGTCATTACATTTTTTTACTCTACTACTCATTCGGGAAACTGTCTCACCACAAGAAGAACGAGCAAGAAACTTGCGTATTGCTCTTTTAAATAATTTTATTATTACTTTACATTTTTAAGTCTAAGTGTGTGAATACAAACCACCAATTAGCACTAATTCAATTAAATACTCAAATAGAAAAAATATTGAATATATAACCAACTGGTTAAACAATTAATAAGAGGAAATCAGTCATAGTGGTTAGAGCAGACCAGCCCCTACAAGCATCACCCGTTCACGAGTATGACGGATGAGCCAGCCATCACTGCGCTCGACCATATTTTAGGGAGCCCAATGACCCGCCCCAACACGCCGCCACAAGTCTGGACATTTTAGTGAGCATGACTACTTAAAACACTAGATCACGTCAAAGCTACTTACAATTGTCATCTGATAGTTATAGTATTCACATTTTACATAAGAATGCATGCGGCAATCAATACAAAAACTGCTACGCTTTCATATTTCTAAAATCAATCAATTAAATCAAGAAAGCAATGAGAAAATAAAATTATAACGTTGTATACTAATAAACTAATTATTTACTTGATATGTTGTCATCTATGAATTCGTCTATCCTGTAATAGGCTTTCTTACATAAAAATTGTTTAATATAAGATTTGAATTGCCTCTGTCAGATTTAATGCAGATTCTGGCAGTTTATTATATGTAAAATGTTATGCAATTATCAAATAGAAAAAATATCGTATATATAACCAACTGGTTAAACAATTAACACGTCCCGTCTAATACATAATTCATATAAAAAGACATTTTTTTATGTTTTCGGAAACTTTTATTTCGTATACTTTTGCGCACGGAATCGAAGTCAATGTTAATAGGTATGTCATTTATTTCTTCCAATGCCCAATATTCTATAGTGTCTACACACGTTCCTAAAATCGGTGTCGATATCGAAAGTAGATCTATAATCGTACACGATTCACACACGAGACTTTGTAGAAGAAGAAAGAAAGAAATTTTGTTGTCAACTAATAACATTCATTTTTAATTGTAGTATGCTTAATAACTATCAAAGTCGACAAAAAATTAAAATATGGCTTGAGAATTTAAATTACAGTGAGACTGAAGTATTCATATGCAGAGTAGAGTGACACTAAATCAATATACGTTTATGTAAGGGTATATATAGTATATAATATATATGTATATGTGTATACTTGTACTACGCACACACACACACACACACACACACACACACACACACACACAGGCTAAATTGTATAAAATATTAATTAGGTTTATGTCTACATGTAAATTAATTAAAACTGTTATCCTTGTTTTGGGAAGGAACTGACTCCTGATATATAGCTCACGCTTGTTTGGTAGTCAGGACTACATCAAACTGTACACTGCTGAAGGTTTAAATATATAAATAAAAAATTATAAAATTAGGTACACAACTACATTATTACATATGCATGTTACAATACATAGACACCTTAATATCGCTGATGAAGAGCGACGTAGATTCTACATGGACTTTGGTGTTCACCAAACGCAATGCTCCAACGCTGATGCAGCGGAACGTGCACCAGCGCCGACAACGTGACTTCGCGGTTGCCTAATTGTGCAACCGAAACGGGCTTCCGTCCGCCACTTGTATTCTTGCCTCGATAGAGTCGCCTCTTTTTTATTATAATTAGAAATAAGTAATTTTAATATATTGTAATTTTTAAATAAATTTAGTGTTTTTTTGAGTCCTAAGGCTGCGACTTACGTAATTTCCTGAATGTTGTTATGTTGTGACAACATAGATACAGTTACGTGCGCAATTCCAGTCATTAAGGAACCGTAACATCTCCCTTCTTGAAAAACCCCATGCTGTAGTCTCTAAACAAAACCTCTGAAGGTAGATTGACGATACTTAAGGATCAATATTATACCTCGAGAGATTACCTCGAGGAAAAACCCCATGCTGTAGACTCTAAACAAAACCTCTGAAGGTAGATTGCCGATACTTAAGGATCAATATTATACCTCGAGAGATTACCTCGAGGAAAAACCCCATGTTGTAGTCTCTAAACAAAACCTCTGAAGGTAGATTGCCGATACTTAAGGATCAATATTATACCTCAAGAGATTACCTCGAGGAAAACCCCATACTGTAGACTCTAAACAAAACCTCTGAAGGTAGATTGACGATACTTAAGAATCAATATTATACCTCAAGAGATTACAGCATGGGGTTTTTCAGGATGGAGAAACCCCACATTTAATATCATGAGGAAACTTCAACAGGCAGTTCTTTCTACAATCTAAGTGTACGCGGAAGGAAGATCTTCCGAAACCGCACTGTCCAAGACCACTTAAGTGCCAAGATTCCAAGGTGTGGGATTGAATTCCCAGTCGATTGGGAGCTATTGATTTTATGTACATGTGTAGATGGTTTAAGTGAAGTAAATTTTTAGTTGCAAACCTTTTTTAATCGCCACAAAATAAATTACCACCCATTCCACGCCGTCGCCGTAAAAGCTTTTAACATAAATGGCCCCCGACCATCAACCGTCAAAATATTGTCGGCGATATCAAAAACGATGATGTTTCAAATTCAAAATTGCCACCACTTCCTTGGGGGAGCGACGGCTTTTTAATAACAACGCAATCTGAACACAATCGTACCAATTTAGTTCGATAGCTAATTTTAGTCAAAATGTTTGGATTTTCATCTTACCAAACTTTTTTTGGCATTTTACCTAAACCCTTTTTTAAGTTTATTATTATTATAATGAATCTTATCTATCTATGTATCTATATAAAAATGAATTGCAGATCGTTACTCTCGCTAAAACTCGAGAACTGCTGAACCGATTTGGCTAATTTTAGTATTAAAATATTCGTGGAAGTCCAGGAAAGGTTTAAACGGTGATAAAATATTAAGAAATTGTATGTAAAATAGTAAAAACAACAATTTTTTTTCTCATACAAACTGCTGATACCTGTCAAACAGGGTGCGTTCAGAAATTTATTGCGTAACTAAACTTCAAAAACCTTTGATATAATTAATTTTGAGGCGGAACAGAGCTCGCGGGGTGAGCTAGTACCTATATAAAATTCTCACTATTAGTTACCATGGTATTCCTCCTAAACTTATTTTTATGAACGTAACGTACTAATTTGGATTTTCAGAGATAACCGTGTGGAAGTCGATCTGACATAATACCTACATTGCTACCAATTTCGCCACAAGACCCATTACTAACAATTCCTTTCCCCGATTCTACTATAGGGTTGCCAACACCAAATTTAAAAAACTAGGATTTGAAATTGAAAATCCAGGACAATTTAGTTTAAAACCAGGACACAGTGATATACTTGTTATAATTATATTATTATGTAATGTCAATAATCAGTCTTTAATACTTAAAAGTATTTAAAAAAACTCTACAATTCGAGCAGGCATTGTAAAAATGGCGCGCGAATTTTGAAAATATATGATTTTATCAGGTCGTTTTAAAACCCCAGGATGCTGCTTAAAAACTATCCAGGACACCCCAGGACACTACAATAATTAGGACATGTCCTAGGAAAACTGGACGGTTGGCAACTCTATACGGTTACATACTCAAATACTAATATATGCACATCCTTACCTTCCTGAATATATTTAGAAGTTGTCGGTGTGTTCATTTTCATTATATTTGTCTTTTAAATTAAAGCCAATTAATTAATAGTTGTAGTCAAATAAATCACACAATCATTACATAACTTTTAATGGCGTAAAAATGGCGAAAGTTCACAAATTGTTCTACACAATGACGCAACATTCTGCTATATCGCACAGATTAAAGAACTCGATAATAAAAAAAATAGATAACCACGATACTGGCCGAAAACAATAGTGGCCGACACGAAAAAATAAAACATTCGAAATTCAAAGCAGAAGCCGCCATTGGCCGGCGGGTACCACAATGGCTGCCAAGACATGTCAGATTTGACAGCTGATAAAATACTTTTTGAGCGATTACAAGCAGGAATTCTTTCAACGAAACCAATTTCGTGAAAATACATTCTTTATTATTAAGAAGTATAGAGCGCGTGGAGCTTGTTAATTGTTACTAATATTGTAAATGCGAAAGTAATTCTGTCTGTGTGTCGCGCTATTTCTCCAAAACTGTAAATTATTATAAAAAAAACTGTAATTATTATATAAAAAAAAACATCTATTCAAAAGAGCAACACACAAGTTTCTTGCTCATTTTTTTTTGTGATGAATCTGCATTCCGAATGAGTAGTAGAATCAAAATAGGACTAGTAATGAGTGCTTGTAATGAGTTTATTTGAATAAAGATTATTTCTATTTCTATTTCTATTTACTATTGAACCGATAAAAAAATTTAGAACACAAATAGTCTAAACCCTGAGAAAGGACATAGGCTATTTTTGAATGCAAGAAAGGGTTGTAAGAGGTTGAAAAGAGAAATGATAATTTGTATCGAAATATTGTTGAAACTTATTTTTTATTGATTAAATATAAATAAAGAAAAAGGGTTGTAAGGGGTTGAAAGGGGAGATGAAGGGTTGTATGAAAGTATCGTCATTTTTAAAGCCAGAAGTTTGAAATATATTTTGTAGACTGTTGATTAAATATAAATAAATATGACCCTAAAGGGGATAAAATACAATAGGGGATGAAAGTTTTTATGGAAAATCGTCATTTCCGAAGCTAGAACGCTGGAACTTCTTTCGCTTTTGTGGGTTACATTATTAAATATTTTATCTTTATTTGATCAAGGCTATTTATATATTTATATTATATTACTATTTGAAACAGACAAAGTCGCGGGCACAACTACTGCACTATAAACGTACCTATGTATTTAGGTTACACAAATGTATTGATAAAAATCACTTTCGCTGCATTTCGGCGGTTTCCTTTTCGATTACGTTTAAAATAATAGATAAATTACGTCTGTTATGACATACAATAAGTAGATAGGTTAGATTAAACGTAAGCGTATTTATTGGTTTAAATATTTATAAGTGGAGAAACGTTTTAAAAGCTTTTTATTGTTATTAGATAAAATTGGATGTTTTGTGTTATACAATACTCGATCTACTTTTGGGAGTGATGACTAATCTCCTTATTTTTAGTAATAAAAATTCAAAATATGTAGGTCTATTACAGACTCTCATGATATGTCAGTTTGCAGTGTTTTCGAGCTAAGAAGAACAAAAAACAATCGTGCGAGGAATCGAACCCGCGACCATCCAAAGTAAAGCGGTGTGCTAGAATTTTCTAATCAAATCAAAAACCATTTATTCTTGTAGTTATATAAAAATCATTTTGTCGCTTATGAACGTAAAATTTTATTTTTAATAATTATATTTTAGTTAAGAATAAAGATATATTAAGTTATTTAAACTTTCGTGTTTGATATACATTATTTATATTATTAATCGGGTCTAACACGAATAATTTTATGGCAAATAAAGGTATTTACCTCTTTCGACGTTTCGACTAGGACGCACTAGCCGTGGTCACGAGCTGACTGGAGTAACAGCGATGTCAATGTAGATAGGTGACAGCAGTTTTTTCTTCATCTACCGTCACTAGATTGTTTAACGAAAGTTCGCGACACACAGCACTCACGGTATCCGCACACTTATTGACTATTGATGCTACTGAACTTTGCTTGAAATTTTTTGGATTACCTTTATTTGCCATAAAATTAGTTGTTAATTAAGTTAAGACCCGGTTAATAATGTAAATAACATTAAGTTTTTATTTAAGTTCACAATTTTTTTAAATTACATTCACGAACGTGTTGCGTATCACAAAAGTGTATAAGAAACTAATCAATATTATTCTAAATCTATATTTAAACCTATTTTTATAGTTCTATTCTTTTACAATTGTTTATCTTCCTTTCAATATTATTTTTTGTACATCTCCATTCACGAATTTGCTTCATTTTATTATTTCTAATTCTTAATTCTTAATTTCTTTATTATATCCAAAATACAATTTCACGTACACAGAAACCCATGTCTTTTCTTTTCTTTTTTTTATTGGGGGCTTTGGACTTTTACCTGGTGCTAAGACCTGTAACTCTGCGACTTATTGTGCTCGCCCTTATTCAAAGTTCGCTACGTAGACCCGTGAGGGACAAGAATTGAAAGATATTCTTTAGAGCGATGGTTTTTATCTCCTCAGGATAGAGTGTATACTTTCTAAAGGAGATATTTCGTTTATGCATGAGTGGGCTACAACCACATAGGATGCGTAGTGGCGTTTTCTCTTCTTTTTGGCAAAATCTGCAAATTGATTTAGCTAAGACCTAATTTCGCCATGTGTTTATTCAGTTTGCAGCATCCAGTGAGGGCCCTAGTCATGCATATATTGTTTTTACTCAATAGTAATACCAATACCTTCATTCCCCCTTTGATCGATCCCCGTCCAATTCAAACGGGGATCGAAATCACGGCCTGGGCCGAAGTTCGAACCCCTAGTGTGCCCTCAGACTAAAGTCGTATCCGTCAGGCGGGAGTTGGCCTTCAGCCGCTCCATAAGTCCGCGGGTTTGGAGTGCCATCTGCATTCGCCCCCTATCGTCCGGTGAACCTGTAAAGGCCAGCTGCGGCCAACAGCATTAGAGTAGTCCGAAAAAACCTTGATTCCGATACAAGTCTAATGGCACCCCGACGACAGATCTACTTAGTATACATCGACAGAATCCATTTTACTCTAAAAATTATTATGATAATCAAATAACTCGCGCCGATATATTTATAGCCGTGAACCAAAATGGTTTTATTTTTGACTCGGAAACGTGCGCACGCGACGCATCGCGTCAGCCAATGAGGTGGCACGGCGTTCCATCAAAGAATATAGGCGGAGCCGAGCTACAGAACCTTCATAAGTAATTGCCCCCTTGGAAACCAAGATGAGCGATTTGATAGTAGCATTTTTATACACGTCATTCGGTTGTGAGAACAATGGTTTGTCAAAATATTTTTAGTTTTTTTTCTATCAACACTCATGCACTTAACAAATAACTTATTAACTTCTATTACCGCATAAATAAGGTTCAAAATTAATCATTTATCATTTTCTGGATTAATATTACAAACTTGTCAAAGTTATATCTTACTCTATACGATAAAATTAGCGGTTACCAGTCTATTATTACGTGGCTTTTAGTTTTATGGATTCGGAATTGGCCTTCTTTGTAAATTGACCCTCGGGACTATTATTATGCTTTTAGAAAACGTATCAATAGTGTTGTCTCACTCTGGCATGACAAATAAATACCTCTATTTACATACTATCTGAGACCTGCTAACGAGCGTGTGACTTGTGGTAGACCCAACGATAATGATTACCCAGTTATGATTTTTTTTAGTACTCGATTCTTAAGCGCCTCTCAAGCGGATTCGGCGCATATTGGTTTTTGTACAGCATCCGTATATGTTTTTTTAATATAACTGTAATGGTAAATAAACGGATGGTAAGTTGTAAGCGTCATCTGTATATATCTCGGATATCACGTCATATCTGTACTAATATTATAAAACTCAAGTATATGTTTGTTTGTTTGAACGTGCTCAAATCAGGAACTACTGGTTTGAATTGAATTTTTTTGTGTTCGATAGTCCATTTGTCGAGGAAGGCTTTAAGCTATATAACATTATGTTAAGACCAATAGGAGTGGAGCTGTAATGAAAAATATTGCAAAAGGTGGAAATGAAACGCAGACGAAGTTGCGCTGGTCAGCTAGTCACGTCATTAGATTGTATTATGTTATTGTGTTGATGTTTATTTTTAATTATCTACATGGTAAATTAAGTTTAATTATATGGACATTTTATTTGCTCTTTTTTTCGTTTGCACTGAATAAAATATTTTTCTTTCTTTCTTTATTTCGTTCTTTCTTTCTTTCTTTCTTTCTTTCTTTCTTTCTTTCTTTCTATTACACATGCATTGCCAAAAAACTAGGAAGTCATACGTCCGTATACTGTATTTCACTATCGTATCTCATCCTTCACCTGAATCAAATTCAAATTCAAAATATCTTTATTCATGTAGGTGTAATGTATTAGTGTAGTACTTTATTATTTTTTTATAACACAGGGGACAAACGAGCATGCGCCTCACCTGATGGTAAGTGATTACCGCCGCCCATGAGCACCCGCAACACCAGGGGAATTGAAAGTACGTTGTCAGCCTTTTAAAAAGGAATAAGCTCTTTTCTTGAAGGTTTCAATATCGTATCGGTTCGGAAATACCATTGCTGGAAGGTGATTCCACAATGTGGTTGTGCGAGGCAAAAAGTTTCTAGAAAATCGTACTGTGGAAGACCGCCATTCATCCAGATGATCAGGATGGTATTTCAGTTTCTGGCGAGTGGTACGGTGGTGAAACTCAGCAGCTGGTATTAATCCGAACAATTCCTCAGAACACTCCCCGTGATATGCGGTAGAAAAACTCTTATAATATGTCAAATCTACCGTCAGTTCGGAATGATTTCGAGGTGAAAAGAACTGACAAGAAACTCAGCTCGTATTTTTTCAAATATGTTGTACATGTTTACAGTAATACATATTGTGAGGGGGTCAAAAGTGGCTCCAAAAGATTCGTGTAACGTAACGTAACGTACACACGGTGCTGCTCGCCAGTTCTCTTACTTGAAACTCGGATTTGACACGCTACCGCGTGTCTAGATTAGTATTGAGTGACCATCAGCATGTCAGCAATCACTTACAGAGTGCAGTAAACAACTCCACTACATAACTCATTACTTGTAGAGGGTAGGGGGTGGTTAATAATGAACATAGTAGCCCCATTGCTAGCAATATATGTGAGGTCGACGTCCAGGCGGTACCTCTGTAAACCATCGCGGTAAATTTATGTTAAATTCTCCACGATGAGTAAACTGATCTGAGTTCGCTCATCCTTCACTGGTGCCCCGCCAGCGTGCAACGTTAGCGCAGGCGGGTGCACCATTCCATTGTCATCCCTACAGAAACTCATTACTTACAATCCTTCTCCATTATGGTGCTTACTGCTAGAGTGTGCCACCGCCGTCGAAGTCTTGGTGGACTGAAATTCGGTTCAGTGTCATATGGAGTTTTATATAATTTTTATAATAAGTCTCACTTTCTCTTCGATCGATTCTCCGTCTAATTCAAACGAATCGAACTCGCGACCATCGGACGTAAAGCGGTGTGCCAGACCGCTAGACCACCGAGGTCGTCGGATTAAATATAAACAAATATGACATTCAAAGTTTGTAAAAATTTACCTTAAAGTGTTCAAATAATAGGGGATGAAAGTACGCATGGATATTCGTCATATTTGAAATTAGAAGGTTGAATCTTTTCTCATTTACTACTTATAATTAGTCGAAATAATTAATTAACCTTAAGGGGTTCAAATAATAGGGGATGAAAGTACGCATTGATATTCGTCATATTTGAAGCTAGAAACATGAATCTTTTCTATTTTACTACTTATAATTAGTCGAAATATTTATAAATTATATCTGAGGTCACTATTTCACGCAGGTAGATCTAGTTTTACGTAAAAATCAAACCAGTTCACAACCGCGCTCTCTTATTACTATTCCTATCGTATACAGACCAGTCACAGTACAAAGAAGCCGCTCTCTCAAACAAGTACGCAGGCCACGTCTAAAACCAGAAGCTAAAACACTTGTATTTGTATGGCACTTGAGATACGAGTACTGAACGGATTGACAACGGCACTCTTATTAGTAGATAGTTATACGTTGGTAGTACTCTGTATCTTGGCTCGGGTGATATCTGGTTTAGTCGGTATTTAATATATTATAATGATTTTAACTAGAAGATAATGCAATTAAAATTAACCTTAAAATAAAAATAAATAAATAAATAAATAACCTTGGACAATTAACACAGCGCCATCTTGTCCCACGGTAAGCAGAGCTTGTGTTATGGGTACCTACTAGATAATTGATATACATAAATACTTAGATTCATTTTTTGTAAATACATACATAATATGCATAGAAGACACCCAGACCGATACAAACAATCATACTCATTAATACAAATATTTGCACCGTGCAAAGTATCGATCCCGCGACCATAGGAAGGAAAGCGGTGTGCTAAACGGCTACATCACCGAGGCAGTCAGTAAAATGATGTTTTAATCAGTAATTAATTAACACATCGTTTTTCTTCCGATGGTCGCAGGTTCGATTCCTCGCACGGTAACATTTGTATTCATGAGTATGATTCTTTGTATAGGTTTGGTTGTTTTTTATGTATATTATGTATGTATCTACAAAAATGTATCTATGTATTTGTATCAGTTATCTAGTATCCATAACACAAGCTCAGTCAACGCCATCTAACCTCAAGCTGCTTAGTTTGGAACCAGATAGCGTAGTGTGTATTATGCAGGGTTATTATTACCTATACTAATATTATAAAGCTGAAGAGTTTGTTTGTTTGAACGCGTTAATCTCAGGAACTAACTGATTCTAATTGAATAATTAATTTTGTGTTGGATATTCCATTTGTCGAGGAAGCTTTAAGAACTTGAAGCTACATAACATTACGCTACGACCAATAGGAGCGGAGCTGCAATGAAAAATATTGCAACATGTGGGGAAATGAAACGCAGACGAAGTTGCGCTGGTCAACTAGTTATTAGTAGACAATGTTTAGCACTTATCTTCGAATAGGCTATCAGTTTATTTGCTAGAATTAGTTTAAAGTATTATAATGTTATAAGATACCGAAAATATAATAGATTGGAAATCTGTAACACAGGTTTCTGATTCTTACAAATAATTGAATTGAATTTCGTCCGGTGAAGCTGTGAAGGCCAGCGGCGATCAACAGCATTAGAGTAGTCCCGGAAAAATGTAATAATTGAAAAAATACTGGTTAATTGTAAGAATTAAAGACGATGATCCTTATCAGTGATAAAAAAATATATAAATCAAAGAATAATGAAACTATATTCCTTATCAATTTCCATAACGACAGCCGTCCGTTTTTTTAACCATGCCAGTTACATAAAAAGCTTTTACGATTCACGCGTGTAAATTCAAGGTATACAACATGTATGTATGAATGTTTAATCTTGATAAAGTTATCCGGAACATCTTCATCTGCCGCCGCTAGCGCCGCCCACGTGTGCCCGCGATGTTAATGCGCGGCGCCGCCGGCCTCTTTGATCTTCCATCTTGAGATGTATGTATGTATATCTGTAGGGGTTTGGAGACGCAGCGGTAATAAATATAGTGAAATACGAAAGTAAAATATGTAGATATAATATTAATAAGAATACACACACGCTGCACTTACTTGCTTTCGGCCCGTAAGTAATAATAATCATCTCAGGACAATTCACACAGCCCCATTTAGACCCAAGTTAAGCTAGCTAAAGCTTGAATAGTATAGAACAGAATAGAAAATAATTTATTCAAATAAACTTAATTTAAGCACTTTTGAATAGTCATAGTTATCATTCTTTCAATCTACCGCTCATTAGGAAAGCTGTTTCATCACAAGAAGAACGAGCAAGAAACTTGTGTGTTGTTCTTTTAAATAATCTTTGTAAGTTTACATTTATAAGTCGAAACGTGTGAATACAACCCACCAACGAGCACTAATTTATTAGAGTCAAATAGAAATATATAATAACATTAAATCAGTCGTAGTCCCTACAAGCAGCATTCGTTCACGAGTATGACGGATGAGCCAGCCGTCACTGCGCTCGACCATATTTTAAGGAACCCAATGACATGGCCCACCACGCCGCCACATGTCTGGACATTTTAGTGAGCATGACTACTCATGCCACTCGACCACGTCATAGCTATTTAAAATTACTATATTGTACTTGTGTTATGTGTACTAGATAACTGATACAAATACATAGATATTTTTTTTTATAAATACATACATATTATATATAGAAAACACCCAGACCGATATAAACAATCATACTCATAAATATGACCATCGGAAGTAAGGCGGTGTGAATTGTGTGAATTAAACCCCAACAATCGTTATGGGCCCAGTCCTAGACCCAGTTGGCCCAGTCATAGCTAGATTATGCATAAAAAGTAAGGGAGGAAGTGAATTTATAGTAATAATAAATAACAAGTGTATAACCTCATTGCTACCAATGTACTATGTCAGGTATACCTCCACGCGGTTCCTCCTGGAAACCATCATGTAAATTCCTGTTGAATTTCCCACGATGGGTTAACTGACCTAACCTCATGCTCATCCTTTCATCCAGCAACCGTTAGCGTAGGCAGTTGCACCATTCCATTATCATCCATAAAAAAATACAGGATAACAAAATCGCAGGCTCAGCTAGTACCAAACTAATAGGTAATTCAAAAGTCCTAATATCGGGCTACTCGAACAAATACTCCAATAGACTACTGCTATTGAGTAAAAACAACATATGTATGATACCAGGGCCCTCACAGGACACTGCAAATTAAACAAGCATATGGCTAAACTAGGCCTATGCACGACAAGAATCTGCAGATTCTGCCAAACTGAAGAGGAAACGCCACTACACATCCTATGTGGTTGTAGCCCACTTATGCATAAACGAAATATCTCCTTTGGAAAGTTTACACTCTTTCCCGAGGAGATAAAAACCATCGCTCCTAAGAATATCCTTCAATTCTTGTCCCTAACGGGTCTAGGCAGCGAACTTTGAAAAGAGCGAGCACAATAGATCTATGTAGGTCGCAGTGCTACAGGTGCTACAAACATCTGACAATAGGGGGGAAAGTGGATTGTTAGTAATGTGGACTGATGATCTTATTGCTAGCAATGTACCATGTCAGTTTGACCTCCACGCGGTTCCCCCTGGAAACCATCGTGATAAATTCTTGGTGCATTTGTCACGATGAGCTAACTGACCTGACCTCATGCTCATCTTATCATCCTCCACTGGTGCCCCGCCAGCGTAAACCGTTAGCGCAGGCGAGAGCACCATTCTACATGTATTATCATCGTAAAAAAAAACATCTGACAATATCCCAAACAACCCAATAAAAACAAGAATAGTACCAAACTAAATTAGGTAACAAGTAAACCACTGGAATGGTAATAGTAACGAGTGAGTTTAAATGCTAAATAGCTATTGAGTGGTGACGCGGGCGGCTGTCACCGCCGGATATGAACCCGCATTTGAATGTTATTGCTGCCACCGTACCGTACCGTTCAAGTGTCAAACACTTCACGGCATCGGCCTAAAATTGATTTCGTAAGTTTAAAATGGCGGTGATTATAGTTAAGAGCGTTCACTGGTTCACTGGCGGAGATGTCTCAACTAAAGGTTTTTCAAGAAGGGTATGAAATGAAATGAAATGAAATGAAATGCTATGAAATGAAATGAATATTTATTGCTTAAAATGTGGTACATATGTGGTTTTTAAGGTCTTTAGAACTAGTTTCACACATTTTGTCATTTCTGACATGCAACAGACAAAACAGATGTCAATTTTGGTTATTATTCGTTAGTCAATATTAAGTACGTTACATTATTTATAATATTAGTATGTCAACTTCGTATTAATGAAATATTTATAAATTATACATGTCAATGTTTTTAATTAAGTAAGTGCTCCTGAACACTGTAGTAAGATTTGCTGATTAGCCATCTATGTAGTTCTTTCTTGAATTTATTTCGATATAAATTTACAATTTCACTTGGCTATTTATTATATATTTTAATCGCCATGGCGTGACAGTTTGAACTGCATAATGACATCTTTATAGATGTCTAAGTGTCTTGTACTGTATTTACTGGGTATACTAAGGTTTCTTAAGGGTCGACAACGTGCACGTGATACCCCTGGTGTTTCAGGCGTCCATAGGCTACGGTAACCGTTTACCATCAGTTGGCCGTAATAGTTAAAAAAAAAACGAGTAATATAGGGTGTTCTACAAAAACAAAAATGTCAAAAAGTATCTATTGAATAATATAGGAATTACAAATGACACTGTGAAATAACCAAACTCCATACAACTTTGGCTTTTGATGGACGGTAAATAATTTAACAGAAGAATAAGGTATTCACATAGACATCTATACCTACATATAAATAAAATTGGAGTGTCTGTTTTTTTCTACATGCATATGTATATAAATCGTACCGCATGTACACCAAATTATCATTTTCTACAATTTTTGTCTGTCTGTCTGTTTGCTCCGGCTAATCTCTGAAATGGGTGGACCGATTTTGACGGGACTTTTTTGGCATGTAGCTGATGTAATAAGGATCCTTTTATTTTAGAAAAATAAAGTTAAATTCCAATTGGAAGATGTCGCGGGTACAGCTAGTCAGTAATATAATAATAGTGTGTGTAATGTTTAATTTATTGATCGAATGTTGACGGCCTCGGTGGTCTAGCGGTTTAGTACACCGCCTTACTTCCAATGGTCGCAGGTTTGATTTCTCACACGGTATCGTCAAACATCCATGCATACTCACAAACTTTCGCGTTTATAATATTAAAATCATGTATATAATACAATCTGCAAGTCTGTCAGGGCTAAAAACAATAAATTCTTGCAAGGTTTAGTAAATATAAGACATACAAACACATACGCATACTAGCTGTTCCCACGACTTCGTCCGCATGGAATTTAACTGTATTAACTTTATTTTTCTAAAATAAAAGATTTTTCTAAACTAAAAGAAGCCTAAGTTACTCTTTATTACATCAACTACCTGCCAAAAAAATCCGTCAAAATCAGTCCAGTCAGTTCAGAGATTAGTCGGACAATAGAACAGTCGGAACAAACAGACAAAATTGTAAAAAATGTTATTTAGGTGTACATATGTACCGTATATATTCATATGCATGTAGTAAAAAACGGTTATTTCAATATTACAAAACAGACACTACAATTTTATTTACATGTGTGTATGTATGTAACATATAATTATTTGTGCGATCAGCATGAAGGTCACCTCGTGATATTTATACTTTTTAATTAGCTATTTTTTGCGGCTGGCAATAAATGAATGTCGTATACTGCTCTGATTTATTACCAAACGATGTCTTGTCTTACGATTTTATTTCATTCTGATTAATGCCGTATATACGAGTATTTACATGGCCTTGGTGGTACAGTGGTTTAGCACGCCGCTTCACTTCCGATGGTCGCGGGTTCGATTCCTCGAACGATACAAAAATTGTATTTATGAGTATGGTTGTTTTAGTATGGATGTTTCATATGCATATTATGCATGTATTTAAAAAAAAAATTTTTGGTATTTATATCCAGTTGTTGGTTGTCTAGTACCCAAAACACAAGCTCAACTTAGCTTGGAACTAGATGGCGCTGTGTGAATTATCCTGAGGTATTTCTATTATTATAATATTGTAGTGAAAAGTAGCAATTTGACAAACATACTTTTGCATATATAATACTAGCTGTTACTAGGGACAACGTATGCACAATCATTTGTTTTTTATATGTTTATTTAAGTATTCCATTCCATAAATTTACAATAAGCGGTTTTTTATTTTTTACTAGCTGTGCCCGCGATTTCGTCCGCGTGGAATTTACTTTATTTTTCTAAAATAAAAGAATCCTAAGTTACTCCTTTTATATCTGATACCTGCCAAAAAAAGTCCCGTTAAAATCGGTCCAGCCCTTTCATAGATTAGCCGGAACAAACAGACGGACAGACAAACAGAAATTGTAAATGTCATTTTGGCGTATTATATTCATATGCATGTAGTAAAAAACGGTTATTTCAATATTACAAACAGACACTACAATTTTATTTATATGTCTAGATTAGGGTTGTTGGGCTATTGTCAGATGATGCAGACCTGTAGCACTGCGACCTGTATAGATCTATTGTGCTCGCCCTAATTCAAAGTTCGCTACCTAGACCCGTGAGGGACAAGAATTGAAGGACATTCTTAGGTAGTGAGTTAGGCAGGTAGTTAAGTTCACATCAGATCAATTATGGACCCTATTAAGTCTAGCAAGCAGAAAAGAAAAGATCTATTAAGATACTATTTTATCTAAATATTTTTAAGTAAAATATACTCTACTAGCTTTGGCCTGCGGCTTCGCTCGCGTTAATTTATCCCTTTATAGGTGGAATTTATCAAAATCCTTAGGGGATGTCTACGTCATAGTAGCTTTATGAATGCAAAGTCTCAGCCCGATCGGTATAAAATTGATAAAGTTTTATATAAACTTATCATCCCCTATTTTATCCCCTTGGGGGTAGAATTAATCAAAATCCTTTCTTAGCGGATGCCTATGTCATAACATCTACCTGCACGCCAAATTTCAGCCCGATCCGTCCAGTGGTTTGGGCTGTGTGTCGATAGATCACTACGTCAGTCACCTTTAAGTTATATATATTTAGATAGAAGATAGATTCATGTTGAATTGCATTAAAATCCATTCATCTATTTAATAATAATAATAATAATAATCTCAAGACAATTCACACAGCGCCATCTACACCCAAGTTAAGCTAGCTAAAGCTTGAGTTATGGATACTAGATAACTGGTACATATACATAGATATTTTTTTTTGGTAAATACATACATATTATACATAGAAAACACCCAGACCGATACAAACAATCATACTCATGAATACAAATGTTTGTGCTGTGCGAGGAATCGAACCCGCGACCATCGGTCGTAAAGCGGTGTGCTAGACCGCTAGACCACTGAGGTCGTCTATTTTATCGTGAAAAACCAAAAAAAAGACATTGACAAGATTGTAATTTCTGTCAGGGAAATTACAATATTCTCCGAAATCTTTAGTTTTTTATATAATCTACTAGATGCTTGCCCCGGCGTTGCACGAGTGTACATCTATGATATATTTAAGTATTCCTATTGAATCAGTCTATCTATTGTTGAAAGCTATAATAAAAACCGTTGAGTAGTCAAAGATCTAAGCGTACAGACAGCATGAGCAGCTAGTTACTCGCCCCGACTTCGCTCAGGTGTCCATACATATCATCCAAAGCTCATTGGCGAGGAGTGGTCCGTGGAGGGTGGGTACGGAGTGGTCCCCGTAACCCACACTCGGAGGCGGCTCTGTCATGGAGAACGCGGCCGGCGTGCGGACGAATATTATGCTCCCGTGCGTCCGGCGAATTTTCGTGGTGCGAAGGAACACCGGGGGGTTTTGGTGGGTCAAGTCCCACAGTATCCGTCCGTACCCTCTCATAAAGACGGACGGTTCTGTTTTGAACATTTCCCCTCGAAAAAAAAAAAAAGGTGTCCATACATATAACGTTCCTCTTGAATCACTCTATCTATTAAAAAACCGCTTCAAAATCCGTTGCGTAGTTTTGAAGATTTAAGCATACATTGTAACGGACAGACAGCGACAGCGGCTTTGTTTTATACTATGTAATGATTACGTATACACATCTCAATACAAAATTTGAACTATACCTATACCTATTAGATTAGATAGATATAGATAGATAACATCGAGAGTCACTCTGCAGCTCGGAGTGAGAGGAGACTAAGGCGGAGGCTTCCCGTCTTGCGGCTGAGCCCCGTAACAAAACAAGGGCTACGCACTTGAACATCACAGGGAAAACCATGGAGACACTCTAGTAATAATTTATTTTTATATTTACTTTTTACTGAATGACTAATAATAATAATATCCTTGGACAATTCACACAGCGCCATCTAGTAAACTTAGAGCTTGTGTTATGGGTAGTAAATAACTAATTGACCTCTGTGGTCTAGCGGTTTAGCACACAGAGTTACTTTCCGATGGTCGCGGGTTGTATTCCTCGTATACATATGTACATAATGTACAATCTCCAGTACAATATGTATATCTGGGTGTTTTCACATTATGTACTTCTTATATACAACCATAATGAGAAAACACCCAGACACATTCACACTCATTAATAAAAAACACACAAATGTCTAGGTATATCGTGTGTGGAATCAAAACCCGCAACTCATCATCAAATATAAAGGGCATGAGACAATAAGATAAATATAATAAACACGTATAAAAAAATATAAAAATATCAATGATATAATAACTAATTAATAATTTATATAATACTTAATAATTCTGTTACTAAAGCAAATTTAGTGAGGATAATTGTTAATATACAAATCTATTTGAATATTAGTTTTTTTATATTCCATATAGAGCTCTACCGACAAGAGCATAGATCTTAAATTATTAATGAATAAATGAATATTCCATATTCATAATTTACATATAAAATTCTTTCTTAAGATTCTGAATTTAGTAACAGATTGAAAAATATATATATAAGGCAACTCTGTACCATCGCTGTCCGACGACCCTATTCCATTAAGAGTATTAAAAGCACGAGAGTTGCACCGTAGGCGCCTACAAACTATATCTACAACTACATTTATATATAGATACGCAACAGCAACATTATAGCAATCCTTTACCTACCAATCTTGATAATAAAATCTAATGAAAATATCTTTATTCATGTAGGTCTATTACAGACTTTTATATAATAGAATAAAATGTTACATCTGCTTGTCACTCTATTCTCCCAAATTTGAATTTAAAAATGAATCTGTATTAATGTAAACATTTACAATATTTATTTGAAAAGAATACGAGCTGAGTTTCTTATCAGTTCTTCTCATTTCGAAATCATTCCGAACTGACAGTAGATTTGATATATCATAAGAGTCTGTAATAGACCTACATGAATAAAGATATTTCGAATTGAATTGAATTTGAACTACCATCAGATCGGAGTGCTTTCGAGTCTCTTACGACCCTGTTAAGAAACTCAGCTCTTATTCTTTTAAAATGAGCTTGTACATGATTATAAAAAAAACAGATTCATTTTTAAAATCAATCAGGGAGAAAGTTGTGACCACTAGCATATGCTATTGAATTGTTCTAAATCTATACATATAAATAAAATTTGAGTGTCTGTTTGTAATATTTAACCACATATTTAGCATATGAATATAAATGCGGTACATACACCAAAATTTTTTTTTTTTTTAA
Source organism: Achroia grisella (assembly GCF_030625045.1). Lineage (NCBI taxonomy): Eukaryota > Metazoa > Arthropoda > Insecta > Lepidoptera > Pyralidae > Achroia > Achroia grisella. Next base: position 1,048,519 of record NW_026712988.1, read on the forward strand.
TTTTCGTCTGTCTGTCTATTTGTTCCGGCAAATCTCTGAAATGGCTGGACCAATTTTGACAGGACTATTTTGGCAGATAGCTGATGTAATTTTTTTTTATTATTTCATTTATTTCGGATATGTATCCATATTAAGTAAGTAATAAGGAGTAACTTAGGCTACTTTTATTTTAGAAACGTACATGCTGACAAAGTCGTGGGTACAGCTAGTAACCAAAACCCGAATAGATCAGTCCCCACAAGACTGACGCTGCACTGCCTCTGTCTGTTCGCTTATATCTTTCAAACTGCGCAACTGATTTTAATGCAGTTTTTAGCAATAGATAGAGTAATTCAAGATGAAGGTTCATATGTATAATACATGCGTGTTATAGTATAGAACAAGCCGAGAAATTCAAAAATATATAATGCATCCGTGCTAATCCTGGAAGAGTCGTTGTAGTTATAGATAAATAATGTATCTATCTATCTAAATCTATAATATTTGCTAATACATATCATAAAGCTGAAGAGTTTGTTTCTTTGTTTGAACACGCTAACCTCAGGAACTACTGATTCAAATTGAAAAATTATTTTTGTTTTGTATAGTCCATTTATCGTGGAAGGCATTAAGCTATATAACATTACGCTACGACCAATAGAAGCGAAGCATCAGTGAAGTTGCAAAAACGGGAAAAATTAATATTTGAGAGCTCCGTTGCGTGCGTTACGCGAACGAAGTCACGGGCAGAGCTAGTGTTTAATAAAAAACTAATCTCTAACACGCATGGGTGTAGTCATAAACTAATATCATATAATTAGACAACAGTTGCGAGGCAATGGAGCTTGTTCACGCACCAGCCATCTGCCGGGGTAGCATCCCTTCTATATTTTTGTACGTATGTGTAGGTACTTAGCGTTATTTTCCTGGTTTATCTTCCTTAATTAATAACATTAGTAGCAATATATTTATTACTGGCAAAATCGACAACAATAAAAAATACAAAAATATCTTTGATATATTATAGGTAAGAGGAATGAAGAAAATATTTTAAGGAAGGTGTTACATATGAATGTGGATGGTTATAGGGGCAGAGGAAAGCCGAAAAAGGTATGGATGGACTGTGTGAAAGATGATATGGTAAGAAAGGAAGTAAATAACGAGATGACTGCGAACAGAGATGAATGTAAGAGAAAAACATATTACGACCACAAATAAATGGGGTAAAGAAGAAGCAGATGATGATCTTTGATATATTTTTTTTACTGGCAGCTTATCCACTATTTTTTTTTTAAATATTAACTAGTGATATTCGACAATATAACAATAAAAATATCTTTTAACTAGCAATAAGAATTAAACAAAATCTAAATATATATAACTCAAAGGTGACTAACTGACATAGTGATCTATCAACGTATAGCCCAAACCACTGGACGGATCGGGCTGAAATTTGGCATGCAGGTAGACGTTATGACGTAGCCATCCGCTAAGAAAGGATATTGATTAATTCTACCCCCAAGGGGTTAAAATAGGGGATCAAAGTTTGTATGAAACTTTGTCAATTTTGAACCGATCGGGCTAAGACTTTGCGTGCATAAAGCTAGTAATATATGTATATGTGTTTGTGTCAAATATATGATAGTATGTGTAATGTTTTATTACTGTGGGCTTCTTCGTCTGCATTACACTTACTTTACTTTTACCTTACTCTACCCAATTTACACAATATCTTTTTAAAAGATACTACTACTACCTACTAGCTGTGCTCGCGATTTCACCCTTGTTAAATTTCAATATAAAATATGGCTTATGTGTTATTCTGATGCATACGCTATATTACTGTAAAGTTTCATCAATATCAGAAAGTACTTATTGCCTGATAGAGTAACAAGCATCCATCCAGACCCACAAACTTTCGCATTTATAATATTAATAAGATATAGTATGATACTCAATTCTCGCTGCCTACCCAATGTGGGATCTAGCGTGAAGATACTTTATTAAACGTCGAAACGGGCCGCTAGGCCGCTAGTTACAAATAAAGGACAAAATAGACTGTTTTAAAATACGCTGTACCTTTTAATTTCAAAATGGACGTCGCCCTTCAAATCATTCCTTTCTTTTGTCTGTATAGGAGGTAATCATGACAATATCGATTGTCATCTCGCATCGCTTATTGACGATGTGCAAGATGCCGGAAGCTGGGTACAGTTCAGTGAATCCAATGTGACATTTTTTTTTCATGGTATTGCTATGGTAAATAAGTAAAATTCCCACCTGATGGTAAATTAACATTTTGTATTTTAAAAATAATAATTTACCAGGACAACAAAAAAATTTACTCTCTGTCTGTTTGTACTCACACATTTCAACTTAAAATTATAAAGTTGTAACAATTATTCAAAGGTGCAACACGCAAGTTTCTTGCTCGTTCTTCTTGTGACGAGACAGGTTTCTGAATGTATATCTATTGCTAATCTGAAACAGTTGGTCCGATTTTGAGGCGGCATTCATTCGCAGACAGCTAATGTTATAAGGAATAACGTAGCAATAGATATAGCTGTTAGAGACTGATAGAGCTGTCTGTACTATTATTTTAAAATTTATTTTATAAAAAAAAGTAAAATCTATACGGACGAAGTCGCGGGTTGCAGCTAGTCATCAATAAAGAAAACTAATAATAATAATCCTGGACCACAAAATGTTGTCTTTCTATTGGATTGTTCATGCTAATCTCTGAAAAGGCTGGTCCGTTTTTGACGATAATTCAACACAGATGCTAATTTTCTAAGGAGTACTTTGTCTACTTATATTTCAGCAAATTTAAGCTATATTTATAAAAAAGTTAACTTATTTTCGGTCGAAGTCGCAGGTTGCAGCTAGTCACCAATAAAAAAAAAACAACGAAACGCATGGTAAAAATCGTCAGCTACCCTCAAATCATTAACGCCAGCAATAAGCACCCATTGGGAATATTAATTCCACGGTACTAGATATATATTGACACCATCACGTCTGAACGCACGGGGGGTGGGCAGCGGAGCGTGCTCACGGCGACATTACTCGCGCAATCTGTCCGGTGACCCGGAATATGCCACATGACTACAGGACTCTATACAGGGTTCTTCAAGAAGGAGATTTGGAACCCCAGTGGTGTAGCGGTTGGACTCTCGTTCCGATCGTTACGGGTTCGATTCCCGCCTAATACGAATCATAATTCATATTGTGCCAGAATTTGCATTAGTCAAAGTAACGTAACGCACACTTAAACCGAATAACCTAACTCTAAAAAGTAAAAATTAAACCGAGATCATTAAAACGCTTGTATGTCGATCGCGTCAGTTTGGAAACAAAAAAAAACTCATCATAATCGGTTCTTTCGTGTAGTATCTATGATGCTAGAGTCAAACTTATCTCTCTTTCACGGCGACATTACTCGCGCAATCTGTCCGGTGACCCGGAATATGCCAGATGACTACAGGGCTCTATACACGGTTCTTCAAGAAGGAGATTTGGAACCCCGGTGGTGTAGCGGTTGGACTCTCGTTGCGATCGTTATGAGTTCGATTCCCGCCTAACACGAATCATAATTCATATTGTGCCAGAATTTGCATTAGTCAAAGTAACGTAACGCACACTTAAACCGAATAACCTAACTCTAAAAAGTAAAAATTAAACCGAGATCATTAAAACGCTTGTATGTCGATCGCGTCAGTTTGGAAACAAAAAAAAACTCATCATAATCGGTTCTTTCGTTTAGTATCTATGATGGTAGAGTCTGAGTGAGTCTGAGATGGTAGAGAGATTTTTTAATTTTTTTATTTATATTTCTATTATTGTCTATTTTAATTATTTTTTAATATAAAATTCTTTATCATTACATAGCATAAAACAAAGTCGCTGTCTGTCCGTCTGTACGCTTAAATCTTTAAAACTACGCAACGGATTTTGAAGCTATCTTTTTTAATAGATAGAATGATTCAAGAGAAAGGTTTATATGTATGTACATGTATTATACATATAAACCTTCCTCTTGAATCACTCTACCCGTACGAAGTCGGGGCGAGTAGCTAGTTCAAATATACCTATTTAAATTTAAGTACTTTTAGATAAGTCGCTTCGTAACAGCTACTTAAAAATAAAACAACCTTTTTTGTAATTTATCAATAAAGCTATATAATTACGATGAGCAATCGAATTGTAACATTGTAGGTCAAACTACCCTCAACCCCATCAAATAATGCATTACCGTATCACATTAATAACTCACCTACTGACAGACAGACAGTAGTTATGATAAATTGGTTTTTATAGTTACCAATTGGGGGGGAAAGGGGACTGATGATCTTATTGCTAGCAATGTACCATGTCAGGTTGACCTCCACGCGGTTCCTCCTGGAAACCATCGTGTTAAATTCCTGGTGAATTTGCACGATGGGCTAACTGACCTGACCTCATGCTCATCTTATCATCCTCCACTGGTGCCCCGGCAGCGTAAACCGTTAGCGTAGGCGGGTGCAACATTCCATTATCATTCATAAAAAAAAGTTACCAATTGAGGGAGAAAGGGGATTGTTAGTAATGTGGACTGATGATCTTATTGCTAGCAATGTACCATGTCAGGTTGACCTCCACGCGGTTACAGATGGAAACCATCCTGATAAATTCTTGGTGAATTTGTCACGATGGGCTAACCTGACCTCATGCTCATCTTATCATCCTCCACTGGTGCCCCGGCAGCGTAAACCGTTAGCGTAGGCGGGTGCAACATTCCATTATCATTCATAAAAAAAAAGTTACCAATTTGGTTCGTTGATCAATATTGGTAATCCTGTTTAGTTACTAGTATACATGACGACCTCGGCGGTCTAGCGGTTTAGCACACCGCCTTACTGCCGATGGTCCCGGGTTCGATTCCTTGCACGGTGCAAACATTTGTATTCATGAGTATACTTGTTGGTATCGGTCTGGGTGTTTTCTACGTATAATATGTATTTACGAAAAAAAAATCTATGTATTTATATCAGTTATCTAGTACTCATAACACAAGCTTTAGCTAGCTTAACTTGGGACTAGATGGCGCTGTGTGAAATTGTTCTTAGAGTATTTATATTACTAGCTACTCGCCCCGGCTTCGCTCGGGTGTACATGTATTATATATATATAAACCTTCCTCTAGAAATACTATTAAAAAAAACCGCTGCAAAATCCGTTGCGTAGTTTTAAAGATTTAAGCATACATAGGGACGGACAGACGGCAACAGCGATTTTGTTTTATACTATATAATGATTTTGATAATCATTATAGATACTCATATATAAATAAATAAAAAAGCTTTTTTATTTGTTGCTTATTACAAAATTATGGTGTTAGTAACTTAGAAATATATATTTATCACTATTTGTTAATTTATAATTATTATATTTATTATAGATACATAAGTATATAAAATACAAAACTCATACATAAGTATATAAAATACAAAAAAGTCCTAACCCTACACACAACCCTTTCATTACAAAGGGAATAAAATATACTGAACCAATCAGCTGATTGCTACACAATCCGTCGAGACTAGGGATGGGAAAACATAATCAATTGTTTAAAAATAATAATCAAATTAAAAAAAAAAAATACTATTCAATAAATAATAATAAGTGACAATTATTATTACTGTGTTACTAAACAAATGGTAGAAATACTTAAAAAAAATACATTACATCCACAATGTACATAGAAAACGCTCAGATCAATACAAACAATCAGACTCATAAATACAAATGTTTGTATCATACGAGAAATCGAACCCGCGATCATTTGTATTAAGGCGATGTACTAAACAACTAGACCACTGAATCCGTCGAATAATATCGACTTTGATATTCAAAGTAATCAAATAATAGTCGATTTTTTTCCAACACGGGGCAGGATTATAAAAATCGACTATTAACCTAAAACAACTCGCTAGCGGTTTAAAAAAACACTACCAAGTTATGATCTAAAACATGACGCTCACCAAATAGTGACGTCAAAACTCACAGTCCAAAATGCTAGAAATTGCTTAGAATAGAATAGAATAGAACAGAAGTTATTATTTTGACAAACTAGTTAGATAAGCTTTTTTTTATAATTTTATCCAGCTAGGTAGATCCAATTTCGAGAAAGAGGTCAATCGTCGAATCCAACTCGGATGGGCAGCGTTCGGGAAGCTCCGATATATCTTTTCGTTCAAATTTCCGCAGTGTCTCAAGACGAAGGTTTACGACCAATGTGTGTTGCCAGTGATGACTTACGGAACAGAGACGTGGTCGCTAACTATGGGCCCCATCAATAAGCTCAGAGTCACTCAGAGGGCAATGGAGAGGGCTATGCTCGGAGTTACTCTGCGTGATCGAATCAGAAATGAGGAGATCCGCAGAAGAACCAGAGTGACCGACATAGCCCGAAGAATTGCGACTCTGAAGTGGCAATGGGCAGGGCACATAGCTCGTAGGACAGATGGCCGTTGGGGCAGTAAAGTCCTCGAGTGGCGACCACGGACCGGAAGACGCAGCATGGGAAGGCCTCCAGGAAGGTGGACCGACGATCTGGTCAAGATCGCTGGAAGGCATTGGATGCGAGCAGCGCAGGACCGATCGTCGTGGAGATCTTTGGGGGAGGCCTATGTCCAGCAGTGGACGTCTTCCGGGCTGCGATTGTATATAAAATTAATTAATTGAGAATCGTTTTTATGCAGAGTGTCACACCCCTAGTGGAGACAGACAAAGCAATCTATTAATTAATTAAAAAGTCTACGCCTCGGGGCAATAACTTACCGTACGATATGGTAGGTACTTTGTCTTCTGCCAAAGGGTTAAAATAATGAACCATTTAACTGGAGGCTTAATTTGTCTGTATGTATCTCATATCTTCTTATTACTTCCAATATGTAGTATATATATATGTGTAGTATATAGTATGTATATTTTTGCACCGTTATTTTGACAATTTATCTAAATATATATAACTCAAAGGTGACTGAGAGATTTATCAACGCACAGCCCAAACCACTGGACGGATCGGGCTGAAATTTGGCATGCAGGTTGATGTTATAACGTAGACATCCGCTAAGAAAGTATTTTGGTTAATTCTACCCCCAAGGGGTTAAAATAGGGGACGAAATTTTGTATGAAACTTTGTCAATTTTAAACCGATCGGACTGAGACTTTGCATGCATAAAGCTACTATGACTTAGGCGGGATGCCTAAGTCATAGTAGCTTTAAGAAATTATTTTGATAAATTCCACCCCTAATGTGTGAATGTCTTTGTGCAGAAGACATTACGCGATCTCAGCTAGTATTAAATAATAGTATTTACACTTCATGGTCACTGATGTCAGTTTAACATCAATATTTGAAAAACTATCAAGATCAATCGATCAATATTTGAAATATGATGATCATTACGATCATTCAGTACAAACAATTATTTTCCCGTTCATTGTAAAGTAGTACCTACAGTTAAATATTATAGTAACACTAAAAAATAGGGGTTGGTGATAGAAGGGTGAAAATTTAGGCCTGTACGTATATTTTTAATGCCACACTCATCAAAAGTAATAAATACATCGTCATTTTATCAGTGGCCGTGATACAAGCAGACTAGTCCTAAGCAGCACCCGTTCACGAGTATGACGGATGGGACAACCATCATTGTCGATCAGTAAAAGTTATAATTACACGATTTTAGTTCTCATGCCAGCTCCCTACACGCATATGCGCCGTGAATATAAACAGTTGTGTACAGATGTAAAACGCGGCACTTCGCCGGAAAATCTTCCACTTGTACTTGCATACGACGCTAAGTGCGTAGTGCCTACGGTACGGCTCATAAACGACGAATTTTATATTTAAAGCCTTGTAATTTTTTTTATTTATTTACTAGCTGTGCCCGCGAATTCGTCCGCGTTCACCTTGACCAAATAAAGAATAAATATTTAATAATCTAAACCAAAAACAATCTGCATACATTGCCAAGTCAAAGAGGAAACGATACTACACATCTTATGTGGTTGTAGCCCACTCTTGCATAAACGAAATATCTCCTTTGGAAAGTACACTCTATCCCGAGGTTATAAAAACCATCGCTGCAGAGAATGTGCTTCAATTCTTGTCCCTGATGGGTCTAGGTAACAACTTAAAAAAAGGGTGAGCACAATAAGTTCTATGGATGTCAGGTTACAGGTGTCAATAGCCCAAACCCCCGGGGGGAGGGGATTGTTAGTAATGTGGACTAATGATCCCATAGCTATCAATGTACCATATCAGGTCGACCTCCAAGCGGTTCCCCCTGGAAACCATCGTGATAAATTCCCGGTGAATTTGCCACGTTGGGCTAACTGATCTGAATTCATGTTCATCTTATCATCCTCCACTGGTGCCCCGCCAGCGTATACCGACAGCACAGGCGGCAGACCATTCCATTATCATCCACTAAAAAAGAGCCCAAACCCCCTGATTAAGAAAACCACCAAGACCAGTTCCAGCTTGAAAAATGATGAATTACCATATGAATTTTCATCCCTTATTTTATTTTTTTATGTCGACCTCCACGCGGTCCTGGAAAACTTTCTGATCTTTGATAAATTCGCGATGTGCTAACTGACCTGACTTCATGCTCTTATCATCCTCCACTGGTGCCCCGCCAGCGTAAACTGTTAACGCAGACGGGTGCACCATTTCAATATCAACCTTAATTTTTTTTATTAATATGAAATTCGGCGTAGGAAGCCGTCGGCGGAGTCACCTAAGGGTGGGCCATCGTCAATCAGAAACTAACATAAATATGCTTTTACCTCTCCCCTCCCCGTGACAGGGGTGAGGGTGCAACCGTAGCCAAATGTATAGAGTCGGGGGTGCAGTCACATAAATGTAGAGTACAGCGGGACATGTGGGCGCATGAAATTTTTAGACTCTACAGATTAGGGTGAGGATTATAGAGGCGGGAAGATTGCTATATGTGATGATTAGAGGATGTGTGATTTACATGATTATTTAATACTAGCTGTTGCCCGCGACTTCGTCTGCGTTTCAGTCGTTTTTTGTAAAGTAGCGTATGTCCTTCCTCACGGTTCAGTGGTTCTGATGTGTTTCCCTAACATTTCCCTTCACTGCTCTGCTCCTATTGATCGTAGCGTGATGAAAAGTATACTATAACCTGCCCAGGAGTATGAATAATAATTGTAGCAAGTTTCGCTAAAATCCTTCGAGTAGTTTTTGTTTCTATAACGAACATACAGACAGACAGGCAGACAAAAATTTTACTGATTGCATTTTTAACATCAGTATCGATCACTAATCACCCCCTGGTAGTTAGTATGGAAATATATTTCATGTACAGAATTGACCTCTCTACAGAAGTATAGAAGATATATATATATATATAGATATGTGTGTAGACCATAACTAATATTATAAACACGGAAGTTTGTCAACGTGGATGGATGTATGATCCATCCATTTTGTTACTTTTTCACTCAAAAACTACTAAATTTTAGTAAAACTTTATAATAATATAGTTCATACATTAGCTATAAATTGCGGATGAAACCGCGGTAACAACTAGTACATTATATTTTATAATGAACTAGTAGCGACTTCATTCTCTTGGATTTAATAAAATAAAATTTCTAAAATATAAGTTAGTTATCTGCAAGTGAAAGTCCCGTCAAAAACAATTCTAGCCATTTCAGAGAGTTCACGTCGAGGACCAGTGGATGATGATATGATGAGTATAAAGTCAGGTCAGTTAGCTCATCATGGCAGATTCACCAGGAATTTGTCATGGTTTCCAGGGGGAACCGCAAGTAGGTCAACACATAACTAAACCCCTTTCTACCCAAATTCTAAAGTAGTTAAAATTCCAATATAAAATCTTAAAAACACTGTGAAGTATTTTTGCAAAAGCAGCCTCCTCTTATATTGAGATGGGTCCCGGGGCACTCGGGCATTGGAGACCAACTAACAAACAGTCAGGGGTAAAATCAGCCCAAAAAACTGTAAGAACTCAGAGAAATAACCAAACGGGAAACACTGAATCACTGGCAGAATATGTCAGGATTAGTAGTTCATTCAAAAGGCATAATAACGGACTACTGGAATCAGTTCTCCAATAGATCATTTTTTATGGATGATAATGGAATGTCGCACCTGCGGTTTACGCTGGCAGGGCACCAGTGGAGGATGATAAGATGAGCATGAAGTCAGGTCAGTTAAGACCATCGTGACAAATTCGCCAGGACTTTTTCTCCAATATCGATGTGAACCCTAACAATAGTTAACAACAATTTACAGATTTTGCCAAGCAGTAGAGAAACTGTAAACCAGAAAGTAGCTCAATAAATATAATTAGTCATACATTCCCAGATCAAAGATTACTAGCCCCTGGCGAGCCCACAATGATTTTATTACTGTATCATCTAATTACTGAGTAATGTAGATTCGTATCTCAGACACATATGGCATGACACGGTTCAAGATTTGAGGGTAGATAAAAGAACCATGATAGATTACCTCTCATATAGAACTACTTGTTCTAAATACGAGGTCTTGTAATACTGGTAATATAAAGACCATTATGGATGAGCTGTGTTTGTGAAGACAAGTAATCGAATTAGGTGTCTTGAATACTGGATATTTTATTATGAGTCGTAAAATAGAAATATACTATACAAATATTGATTTTAAATAAAAAATATTACTTTTAATGTTTCATTGACGGCCTCGGTGGTCTAGCGGTTTAGCGCACCGCCTTACTATGGATGGTAGCGGGTTCGATTCCTCGCAGGGATTTGTATTCATGAGTATGATAGTTTGTATCGGTCTGAGTGTTTTCTTTGTCTGTTAGGTAATTATAAAGAAATGTATCTGTGTGTTTTTATCAGTTGTCTAGTACTAGTTCTAACACTAGCTTTAATTAGGTTGTGACAAAATGGCGCTGTGTAAATTGTCCTGAAATAATCATTATCATTACATAGTATAAAACAAAGTCGCTGTCGCTGTCTGTCCGTCCCTATGTATGCTTAAATCTTTAAAACTACGCAACGGATTTTTTTAATAGATAGAGTGATTCAAGAGGAAGGTTTATATGTATAATACATGTACAAAAAGGATAATAATGACTATGAGTATATGATTGATTATCGCATGCCTCTTACTTATTATTTTATAATTAATTATTTTAAATAACATTTTAGCTTTATCCGCGGCTTCGCTCGCATTCAATTCATTACTGCTAGATGGATGGCGCTGAAGTAGCAAAAAGTTGACATTTTGGTTTTATATGATTTATAAAAATATTTGTTTTTTTTTAATAAAAAGTCCTATCCTATGTGCATCCTAATACCTCCAAGAACATGTGTACAAAATTTCATGATGATCGGTTCAGTAGTTTTTGCGTGAAAAAGTAACAAACATACCTACTTTCACATTTATAATATTAGTAAAGGATATGTAATATATATATATATATATACATGACAAACGAACACACAAAACTAGCTTCTTTATAATATTAGTATAGATTACAAGTATATTGATCTATAATCATCAGATGATCAGAAATGAGTAATTTGAAATATATTTATCAAAAACCAAATTACAGGGATGCACACAGTGGAGTCAAATGGGTTATTACAAAACGCAACAACACGCCACACGCACTTATTGTAACACCCCTGTAATTACCTAGATGGACACACATTGTTTTATATACAGGCTGATACAAAAAGGGAGCAGTGAAAGAAAGAAAGAAAAATACATTCATTTGGCACATTTAGGGCACTGCAGCATAGTGGTGTTTTACTCCAACTTAGATACGAATGTCCTTAGTTCAAATATAATAATAAAAATATCCTTACAATACACATTTTTTATTTCTAAGGTGTCAAATAAGCATACGGCCCATCCGATAGTAAATAGTCATCTCCTCTTTCAACCCTTTACTACCCTTTTTCACCTCAAGAAGTAGCCTATGTCCTATCTCAAGATCAAGACTATCTGTGTACCAAATTTCATTTATATCGGTTCTGTAGTTTTGGCGTGAAAGTGATACAAACAGACAGACCGACAGACAGAGTTACTTTCGTATTTATAATATTAGAAAGGATAGGAAGGATTAGAAAACATAAACTTTGTAGTCACCACGCTCACAACGGCAATCTGCCATGGTAATGACAGTACTTCCTTCATGAAGGTAGAGACAGCATGTTAATCTATAAGATATTTATAATATTATGAGCTATATAAATATTAGTAGCCTGAAATAAATAAATAAATGCATGGCGGCTAAAGCAATAGCGGATCCAGCTTTGGCGTCAGGAGGGGGTCACATAGTCGTGCTCATGGCGCCAGGAGGGGGTCACATAGTCGTGGTCAAGGCGTCAGGAGGGGGTCACATAGTCGTGGTCATGGCTTCAGGAGGGGGTCACATAGTCGTGGTCATGGCGTCAGGAGGGGGTCACATAGGCGTGGTCATGGCGCCAGGAGGGGGTCACATAGTCGTGGTCATGGCGTCAGGAGGGGGTCACATAGTCGTGGTCATGGCGCCAGGAGGGGTCACATAGTCGTGGTCATGGCGTCAGGAGGGGGTCACATAGTCGTGGTCTTGGCGTCAGGAGGGGGTCACATAGTCGTGGTCATGGCGCCAGGAGGGGGTCACATAGTCGTGGTGAAGTCAAGAACTCATAATTTAATTTTGATAACAATAGATACAAGTAAAAAGTAGGTATTTGAATAACGTACAAAGTTATTATATTATATTAACTTAGTTAAATATTGAAGGTATGTTTGTTACACAAAATCTTTATGGTGTCAATATATATAAATAAAATCATTATGTTCAATTAGTGGCCCACCTAAATCCTGGAACCAGCTCAGGGTGGTCATGACCCCATGACCCCCCTGGATCCGCCGTTGGCTAAAGCCAAGTCTGAAGTTAACGTCAAGTATACAGCCCAAAATGTGTGTAACTGAAGTGCAAAAGTCGGTATAAACGTTCAAATATTGACGCATTTCAAGATCCGCGACAGAATCCCAAACACTACATCATCTGTGCAAACACTGGCTGGTAACGCGATATTCCTCGACATATCGCATGTCATACGCAGCGACAACAAACAGAACACCCTGTGTGATCTGCTCGTAATAGTCGATGCGCGATACACACGAGCCGGTACGATGGCGAATAAAGCACAGAGAAATTAACACTTTTTCGTAACCCGAACAGACCAGTCTCTACAAGCAGCACCCGTTCACGAGTATGACGGATCAGATGCTGCTTGTGGAGGAAGATGTAACAAAGGTCCGTACTTACAAACTTTCGCATTTATAATATTACTAGCTACTCGCCCCGGCTGCGCCCGGGTGACCTACCTCTTGAATCACTCTATCTATTAAATAAACCGCTTCAAAATCCGTTGCGTAGTTTTAAAGATTTAGGCATACATAGGGACTGACAGACAGCGACAGCGACTTTTATACTATGTAATGATACGATAATGATACTTCAATTCAGTCTTGTCAATAGTTTCCTAATATATCTTCCTAATAGTCTCCGGACACTAAGTCTTTTTCTATAGTTTTCCTTTCACCAATACACATACTAATCATTACATAGTACAAAACAAAGTCGCTGTCGCTGTCTGTCCCTATGTATGCTTAAATGTTTAAAACTTCGCAACGGATATTAAAGTATTTTTTTTTAATAGATAGATTGATTCAAGAGGAAGGTTTATATGTATAGTACATGTACACCCGGGCGAAGCCAGGGCGAGTAGCTAGCATACTATACAAGAATGTTACTATAAAAGAACTATAAATTTAGAATAAAAAATAAATTTCTGATTAGCCAGATATAACAAATGAGGTTAGGATTATTATGTAGTTGTATGAAATGCACGACCGTATTGCACCCGGGAGGGATGACACCTGGCGATGACGTCACTGCCCACCCCAGGCGCGGCCGCGCGCCGCAATTATATCGAGATTAACTTCTGGTGCCAACTAGGTGTGGTCATGCTCGATGAAAGGGCACCGACCAGTATTGACTTTTTAGTCAGTGGATGCTTTATTCCTTTATTTTTATACTAGTGTCCCGTCCCGACATTGCGCGGATGAATTACAAATCTTTAAATTTCTCGGCTTGTTCTATATTATAATACGCATGTATTATATATATAAACCTTTCTCTTGAATCACTCTAGACTACTAGTTTTAACTAAGTGCCGTTTGACGAAAGTTAGTAATTCGTTTTATGGAAATTGCGTCAGATTTTACAACAAACTGCCAGAGTCTTTACTCAATTTGCCAGAAAAAAGATTCTAATGTCTTATAAAATACTTCCTTTGTAAAATAATAATAATGTTTTTGTAGAATATCTAACTTAAAATTCATAGCGCTGACAATGTTATCTGATTGAACGGAGATTAAGTCCGTAGCGGTTTCTATGTTGATTGTCGCACGCCTAATCCTTTTTAATGTAAATTTACTTAGAACAATATTCATTTAAAATAGCATCACAAGTTTCTTGCTCATTCTTCTTGTGATGAATCTGCGTTCCGAATAAGTGGTAGAATCAAAATATGACTATTCAAAAGTGCTTGTAATGAGTTTATTTACTAATAAACTCAATACAAGCATTTTTGAATAATCATATTTTAATACAGTTATTTCTATTTCTTCTTTTCTGTGAAGGTAAGTGATAACGTACATATTAGTAACTAACTAGTAAATAAATAAATAAAATAAGACTAACGTTATTGATCTTAATATAATCCTTACTTTAATATTATAAATGCAGAAGTAACTGTGTCTGTCTGTCAGACTTACACGCCAAAACTACTGAAGCGATTTAAATGAAATTTAAACACACTGTTAAAGAGGAACCTGATAAAGCACATATGATATTTTTTTATAGATAATCTAGAACCTGAGAAAAGATAGGGAACATTTTAATACGAAAAAGGGTTGTAAGGGGCGCGTCAGACAGACGGATAGACAGGTTGTTTCGCATTTATATTATTAGTAAGTCTTACTTCCGATGGTCGCGGATTCGATTCCTCGCACGGCACAAACATTTGTATTCATGAGTATCATTGTTTATATCGGTCTGGGTGTTTTCTATGTATGTTATATATGTATTAGGAATAAAAATCTACGCGTTTGTATCAGTTATATAGTACCCATAACACAAGCTTAAGCTAGCTTAAGTTGGGTCCAGATGGTGCTGTATGAACTGTTCTGAAATTATTATTAATTTCCTAAACAATCCATTAATAAAAAAAGCAAGATTTTCATAAACTAATTGAAAAACATTTCAAAACGCATTGTAAGCCCATATTGGTTACATCAACGGTAAGCTACGAGTTTCTCGTTTCGATCTACGTCTGTCTGCTTCGGGCGTTGCACACTAAAATAAACTATATTATATGATATGCGTGTCTGTACGTCAGTACTGAAAGCTTTTAGCGTTCTCGTGATGACGGCGTCATGCAACATGGAGCATTTCTATGAAACCAATTTCACATGATATATTTATGTTTATCACCTTGGACATTGAAAAATCTTATTTCTCGCAAAGGGACTCGCATCATTTTATTGTTAACTAGCTGTCCAGGCAAACGTTGTTTTGCCTAAAATAAAAAAAAAATTAGGGGTGGACTACCCCTAACATTTAGGAGGATGAAAAATAGATGTTGGCCGATTCTCAATACGCTCACAAAATTTCATGAGAATCGGTCAAGCCGTTTCGGAGGAGTATGGGAACGAAAACTGTGACACGAGAATTTTATATATAAGATTATTAAGTATTTTTAATATGTGTTTAGTGTACAATAATTTGAGGTAGATATTATTTAACCCATAGATTTATTTCAATCAAAGTGCCCACGGGTGATCACTCAGTCCCAACGTGTAAATTTACTTTCGTTGCGGAGTGACCACATCTCCACGGGTGGGAGATGTGGCCCTTATCGTGTTAAATTAAAAACGTTTTTCTTTTTAAATTTATAAGGGGGACGGGATTGTTAGTAATGGGGTATAGTAATCCCATTTCTAAAAATGTACTATGTTAGGTCGACCTCCACGCGGTCCCCTCTGGAAACCATCGTGGTTAATTCCTGGTGAATTCGTCACTATGTGCTAACTGATCTAACTTATACTATCATACTTCACTGGTGCCCCGCCAGTGATGCCGTTAGTCAATATATTCCCTCAAAATATGTTGACCTCTTTTCCAGCCCTCGACCAAATTGGATTTTGTGATCGTAGCTGATTCTAAGAACTCCTTATCTGAAGTTACAAGTATAGAAGGACCACCTGTTCGTAGGAAATCTGCAGGTGTTAAAACGTGCTCTAATTCTTCACCGACTACAGTAAGTGGCCGTGAATTTACAACCGCCTCAATTTCCTTAATAATCGTACCTAACTGAGAATGATTTAACATATGTTTGTCGACTGTTTTCTTTAAGCAGTTCTTGACAATACCGATCAATCTTTCGTAAAATCCGCCGAACCAGGGCGCGAGTTCCGGAATAAATCTCCACTTTATTCGATTCGTTACACAGTAATCCCCAGTGAGGACATCGGCTGCAAGTTTGAATTGCAGAGCGTTATCTGAGATGATTAATTTGGGGACGCCTCTAGAGGAAACAAACCTCCTTAATCCTAACAAACACTCCTCTGCAGTCAAATCTTTTACGAGCTCCATATGTATAGCTCTCACAGCTAAACAGGTGTATAAGGAAATCCAACGTTTCTCCAAACAACCATTCTTATCCACCAACACGGGCCCAAAATAATCAAGACCTACGTAAGAGAATGGTTCACTATAAGTGACTCTTTCGGGTGGTAATGGGGCCATGGGTGGCAATCTATAAGGACCTCCTGAGTATTTCTTACATGCTGGACACTGTCTGAGAAGTTTTTGTACTTGCATTCTACCTCTGGGTATCCAGTACTGTTTTCTAATAATAGCAAGAGTATGAGACACTCCTACGTGATAATTTCTCCGGTGTGCATCCTCGATTATCTTTGATGTGAAAGCGTGATCTTTAGGTAATAATATCGGGTGTTTCTGGCTATGCGACCAATCTGTATTCTGTAGTCTCCCACGACATCTGAGTATACCGTCCTCGTCTTTGTACACGTCAAGAGCTCTCACAAGATCTGTCTTCATACCCGTAAGTTCCTTCGAGAAACATTCCTTCTGAACTTGTCGGATCTGATCAATGTGATTATTTGAAATATTTGTCAAACTATAATCTGATGTTAAATGGTTTTTATCGACTTCCATTGATTCAATGACCGCAGTACGCTGAACTGTCTGTGGAATGTTTTCATTTATTTGAGAGTGAGTTTCTATTTGTTGTTCGGAGCTATCTATTGTATATTCTTGTGGCTCTGTTTCCGAAGGATCCTCCCGGCCCGCGACAACTTGAATGTGTGTATCTAACTCGTTGTCTTTTTGTGTATTTCTCGGCCAGTACATTGGATCGCTGTATAAAAAATCTGGACCTATCAACCAACGTTGAGCACTTTCAGCAGAAATATTGGGTCGTGTTGCTACATCGGCGGGATTCATATGTGAAGGTACGTACCGAATATGTGGATTGCAATTTAATTTAATTTCGTCAACGCGTTTCGCCACAAATGGCAGCAAAAGTTTTTCTGAGTTACACCAATTTACGACTATCTGACTATCTGACCACAGGTAAGTTTTAGAGATTGGAAGTCTTGAGTGTTTAAGAACAGTTTTGATGAGCCGGCTTCCGATTAAAGCCCCCAATAATTCCAACTTCGGTATATGAAGGTTAGTCTGATCCTTTTTGCTTATTAAACGTGATTTCCCTATTATGAAGGAAATTTCGCTTTTATTCTGGTGAGTGCTACGTAAGTACACGGCAGCCGCGTAAGTTTGTAGCGATGCGTCTGCGAATGCGTGAAGTTCGTGCTTTATGGAGGTATTAAAATCTTCCTTTCCGATTGCGAAACGAGGAACACTAATGTATCTAATTAGTTTCAAGCCTGCCGGCAGGCCGTTTGCCATTCTACGAGAGCTTCTTCAGCTAACTCAGTGTCCCAGTCATATTTTTGACTCCAGAGATTTTGTAGATACAACTTCATAGGTAAAACAATCGGTGTTACAAAACCACATGGATCAAATATGGAAGCTACTAGTCCCAAGATTTCTCGTTTTGTCCTAATTTGGTTTACTTTATCTTGATCTAACCGAAAATTCAGCTTCAGCATGTCGTTTAGAAGATCCCATTCTAGGCCTAGCACTTTCATACGTTCTGTTGTCTTAGATCGAAATTGTAAGGGAATAGTCTCATTGAACTGCTCTGAATTGGAATTCCACTCACGAATATTCATAGAAAGATCGTCAAATGCCCTTTTGACACCATTATACAACTTCTCAGCATTTTCCACTGAATCTGTGCCAGTAACTAAATTGTCAACGTAAATATTTTCCGCGACTTGCTTGAAGACTGCACTGTCACTCCTTTTCAAATGGTGTCGTATGGTGGCATTTAAAAGGAAAGGGCTTGATATCACTCCAAAAGGCACTCTACAGAATCTATAATGTTGAATATTCTGAGGAGATAGATCCCTTCCTGCAGATTTTGTCCATAAAAATCGTGTTACATCTCGGTCTTCGTTCTGTAAACCGACCTGTAAAAATGCCTTTTCGACATCTGCGACAATGCCTATTCGATGTTCCCTAAAGCGAATCAAAAGACCTGTAAGATCCTCTAGCATGAGTGGTCCTCGATATAGGCATTCATTCAGACTTTTATTGCCCTTTGTCTTGGAAGATGCGTCGTACACCAAACGTAACTTTTCATTTTGTTCTACACAATGATGTGGCAAGTAATGCACGGGATGCTCGACAGGTACAGATGGATCTGGCACTATCTCTATAATGCCCCTTTCCAATTGATCCTGAATAATATCGTTGTATCTTTGGATTGTATCGTCATCAAGTCTTTTCAACAAACTCGTTAATCTACCACGAGCCAACCCATAATTTGATGGTAAAAGCGGAGGGTATGCGACCCACGGCCATTTCACATAATATCGATTATTTAAATATTGCGTCGTCTCATTAAATTGCCGAACAGCTTCATCTTCACGGGAGACCTTCGGAGAGTCCATAATTCCGATTGACTCTAAATCCCATAATCTTTTCATATCGTCACTCTTTAAAGGAAGATCAGGGACGTAGAAACTGTTAAATTCAATACCAGACTGAAAATAAGTTAATACTGATAGCTTATCTGGGAGGTGTCTTTCCGAAGTAGAATAACGGCCAGAAAAAATCCATCCGAAAGCTGAATTGATCAAGTAAAGATCTTGGGTTACTTTTCTCTTTTCGCCATCAATAAATGTGAAATAATAGTCGTTACCTATTAATAAATCTATATTGTCACCCAGAGAGTTATCATCAGCTAATATAGTGTTCGATGGGACAACGCTCCCAAGAACACTCTCAGCCATTTCTCGAGGCAATGTGGATACACTATTAGTTATATGAGGAACAACGTTGGCATAAAGTATTTTGTATACGTTTGTTCTAGTGATAATTCTAAATATTACTACTGGACTATCAATTTCAGTTGGACGGTCGGCGCCAAAGGTAAAAACGGAAAGATTATTTTTCTCTAATTCAGGTAAGTTTAATCTCTTTGCAAGCTCCTTTGTTATGTACGTGCGCTGACTACCAGAATCGAGAATTACTCTACAAGGCGCAATGACGGATTCCTTTTCTACATTCTGAACCTGAGCAACGGCAGTTTGCAGGAAGGTAAGTCCCTTTATGTTATTAGAACCACCAACGTGTAGATTTTCTGTTCTGACAGGATTCCGAGAGGGACAGAGAGCTCTGTTATGTTCACCATATTTACTACAATGCCAACACTTCTTATGCGACTTACATTCCTTTGAGATATGACCCTTTGATAGACAATTATAGCAACGGCCTTCTAACTTTCGTTTTCTCTCTTCAACAGTCTTCACTACATCACATTCATCGTTGAAGTGACCATTACCGCAGAATATACACGATGGTTTCCTCCGTTTGGTATCAAAGCCTCGGTAATTATTATCATCTCTGAGGTGGTTTCTCTTTCGACCATTGTTTAACTTTGTCTTAAGGTATCCGGTTACATATTCTTTTTTATCAGGGTCACGCCTAACTCCTCCTCTGCCGTAACTCCTACCCTTATCTTTTTCTTTTAGTGGGAACTTCTTAAACGTTGACTGCGCCCTTCGGTGATTTTCTGTTCGAACATGTAGGGATTCTAGTGTAAATTTCCCAGCGTCCTCTTTACTAGTGGATCCTTCTGTCGAAAATGTTTCTTCTTTCATCCTACTTGACGCTTCTCGTGCGGATATAATATGTTCCAAATGACGTCTAATATTCTCTATGGAATCTGTTTCGGTTCCCATTTTCATTCGAAGTTCATAAATTAAATCCTCTGAAAATTTTTGCATGATCATCACTCTGAGATGGTTATGGCTAACGTCTTCACCTAAAGAACTCAGTACCCTAAGATGTCTCTCAATTTCATTTAAGACCCGTCGACAATCTGCAACCGATTTATCTGCCGTCCTTATTCTATACAACGCTGCATAATGAGCATCAATTATTGTTCCAGGTTTTCCATACCTTTCTTTAAGGGTAGATACCGCTATCTGATAATTTTTATTTGTCATGTCTAAACCTTCAATTGCTCTTTTCGCTTCACCTTCAAGTACCGATTGTAGATACAACAGTTTGTCTACCTCACTAATGTTTCTACTGTCTACATTCGATGAGAATTGGTCCCAGAAAGGATGCCATTTTAAAACGTCTCCATTGAACTTGGCTAGTTCCATTTTTGGCAACTTACTGGCAACATTGAGTTTCTCTACAGTATTAAATGTCGAAAATGGTTCGCTGTTCGCCTTTTTATTCACCCTATGATTGAGCTCTGTTACCAATTCTTCCCCTTTTATCTGAATATCCGTATATTTTGCTAAATCATCAGGCGATGTTACCTCTACCAACTTATAATAATTATACGTTTCAGCAACGAAGCGGTCTATGGCAGATTTCAATTTTGTTGAAACAATTTTAGCTTCATCTAAGTCAATGCCGTCTGATTTTAATTTAATTAACATGTCCTGACCAGTATCTATAAGAGATTCGACGTTCGCTAAGAATAGATTCATTCTAGTTTTAATCAACTCCTCCATCACTACAAAAATAAAGGACCAGCTCGCTTCACTCAAATAAACCAACTATTCGCACAGGCTACTGAACACCCCTTTAACGTAGCTGATTGTACAACTGTGGGTCCCAACTGTAACAACGAGTTAGGATATCTGAGACATCTAAAGTAGGTATATGTGCTTATGTAAACTGAATTCACTGTGAAACGATAATGAGCCAAGAAACAATTTGTATCATTGATTTAGAGATCGCTGCCATACTTCAAACATGTGTAGATGTAGTAAAACAATTAATTAAAATAACATAATGTTTATAGCGATTTACATATTGTTGTAAACATTATCCATGCTTAACAATTCGAATATACAAATTTTAATTGTTTACTAATATAAATTGTAATTTTTAAAACCACTGGTCCATTTTTCTTTCTCTTAATTTATTCGCCAACAAAAATAACACTATTCTTATATGATATAATAAATTCCATGAAAAAATTTTTCGAAAAAGTTTGTATATAAAATAAATATAGAATACAATTGTTCACAGTGCCTATTATTTCATTATAAATTTTTGTAGGTAATGTATTTGTTCGAAATAAAATTGTCTGTGGTCCGTGATTACAATAGCCGCTGTCAGAAACGGTTCGATATTCACTCGTGTAATTTTTGATAAACACAAGTAAGTATCTAGATCGAATCAAAAAATAATATGAGGATCCTGTGTACATTACTACGACAAATTACTACGATAAATAATACCCTAAACACAAAACTACAATTTATGCTTTCCAAAAGATAAGAGGGTAGGTATAATATTTTCATATACGTGTGTCCACATCGATCCCAGCACCTCCACCATGTCGTTAAAGTCGTAACTCGCTACGCAATAACGATGAAACACTGTATGAACTAATTATATATATATATCACACACACATGCATGCACCAACACTATATGTGTGAGCATACACACACGATTACACATATATATATGCATATACCAACTTATATAACAGAATGGAGATCTGAGCTGAGATTCATTTATGAAACTGAGTTGGATGCGAATCCAATGCAACCTAAATGGTTTATAACACTGAGCCGTGTGACGAGTAACTGAGAGTGCACACCATATGTACGTTTGATACTGAGGAGGCTGAGTCCCTTGGTTATGTCCAACGGGATGCAGTACATTGTTATAGTAAATTATTAAACTACGTGCACCAATGAGTAACATACGGAGCTGAGTTCGATCTGAGTATTCTGAGCAGTCGCCTCCAACCACCCCTTACAGCGACCCCTGTCCTCACAACTGAGTAACAAGCATGACACTGAGCACAATCCTGAGGTCTTAAACACCTTAGACACGGTTCAAGTTGCTTAACAGGCAACTACTGGGATCGAAGTATAGACACAACACTGAGACACACAATTTCGTCATAATTATTATAAATAACACTAAAGATTCAACAATAAACAAGTTTACGTTGTATTATAATAGTTACAAAGCACTTACCGCAATATTTTCGGGAACAAACTCGTAGAACAGCCAACCTCTTCGCTCCATTTAACAGAATGAATGAAAATGTGTTACCCTCAACTATTTTTAATAACCATCAAACGTTAGTGTATTGTACTTTCTTTCTACCGTCATAATTTAATGCACATCTTACACGAATAGATATCATATACAGACAAATATCGCGATGATTCGCGACACCGTTAGCGCAGGTGGGTGCACCATTCCATTATAATCCATTAAAAAATGTATTTATAAATGCCGGCGTTCTAAGGTACTAACCGAACATTATAGTTATGACATACTAGCTGTACTCGCGACTTCGTCCGCGTTTAATTTAATTTTATTTTTCTAAAATAAAAGTAGCCTAAGTTACTCATTATTACATCAGGTAGGTACCTGCCAAAAAAGTCTGGTCAAAATCGGTCTAGCTATTTCAGAGACTAGCCGGAAGAAATAAACAGACAGACAGACAAAAGTTAAAAAAATCTTATTTTGTTGTATGTACCGTATTTATATTCATATGGATGTAGTAAAAACGGTTATTTCAATATACAACAAAGAGACATTCCAATTTTATTTATATGTATACATGTATAGATAATAACAAACCAATTTAAAAATAAACCTTAATAAATTAAAAAATGTAACAAGATATGTAGGTACATAGATATATATGTATGTTGTTCATTGTTGTATAAACCGTTCCATGGAACAAGGCGCGTCACGGCGCGCGAGCCCGCTCTCAAACAAAAATCTATGGAGACGTAAAGTAAAAAATTAAGAACGATCGTCTGTCAAGAGTCTACTTCCGATGTTTACATTCAAATTTCCATTTGTAGGTAAGCATGTTGTGGCAGCAGTAGGTAATTCTCTTGATAGGTAAGCATCTTCGCATATAACACTAAATAACAATTATATTTATATATTTTTTTTTATTTTATTTTGAAAACCAACAGCGAAATACAAATAATAACAAATAATATGTACTTAAATATAAGGCCAATTAAAGGATTTCTCACAATTATAAGATTAATATGTTTTAATAACTGTATGGTTTTATTTATTGTGCGGTAAAAATATTGTGGAATAATGTATCTATTATTATTGAAGATGTTTCTATTGATATTAATATTTATAAATTTATTATGACAATGCATCCGCCGCAATTTCTCACTAGCAGTGATGTTAAACACATATTTAATAACATTATTACCATAGCTGTACGGTACGTCACTATGTTCATATAACGCCCACATATACGTATATGTATATATGCATATAATATATTTATATTTATATATTCTTATTTAAGTATGTATGTAGTTGGATATATATATTTCAATTTATGAATTTTATTATAATTGTACCTTTCTCCTTTTATTATTTATTTCATGTTATTATTTACTTAAATGCACCGCCCACTAATCTCTGTTTGCCCTATGGTCGACTGGGAGAAAATGCCTTATGGTGTTAAGTCCGCCATATGCACCTTTATTTTGTTTTATATTTGTGCATGAAGTTTTTATAAATAAAATAAATAAAAATATACAATTTCCCTTCAGTACACCAAATACTCACAAACAAGCATCAGTCCAAACTCTATCATCGTGTACTCAATAAATCAAGTTGGAAAGCAGCCCGGACTTATTGTTTATACATTATAGCATCCAGATTATGTGGGTCACAGCAGACCTATACAATAGCCTTTATTTAATTCAACTTATCGTAAAATACTGCTTTAAAACAAACAATATATATTTTTTTAATATCTTATTCTAATAATTGCTTATTTTATAATCTTGTTCATTTTCTGTAGATCTGTTTACCAATCAATAACGGCCCGTTCCAAATCTTTGCAAGTTTTCTCTGTCTTCAGTTACTCTGTCCCACATTACACCTGTCACTTCCCTGATAATTTAATAACATATTCAGTGAAAATTTCACCCCAATTTCTCTAGTCATTTTTTGGAAAACTAAATTCATAAACAGCCTGTTTTCATTTCGTCACTATTTTACGATTTCATTATAAATATATAATATTAATAATTCTATGTAATAATAATAATCTAAGGGCAATTCACACAGCGCCATCTAGACCTATGTATGTTACGCTAAAGCTTATGTTATGGGTACTAAATAACTGATACAAATACATAGATATATATTTTTTTTCGTAAATACATAGAAAATATGTAATGAAATTAAATATATTTCAATATAGCTCCACATATTTCTGTATTCTCCATTAGAGTTGGATTGACACGGTGTTTTTTAGCGAGCTCCATATATCGCCGGTTTGGCCATTACCTCTCACTGTACTGCTACACAGACCTCCACAACTCAAGAAAGGGCATTCTTATCAGACAGAACCGAACCTACTGTAATTGTTTATGCGCCTAACTGAAATGGCAAACACGCTGACGGAAAACTGATGGAGTTATTCAGTGGATGTATATAGCATGCAAATATAATTTATTCTCGTATTGATCATAGTTACACGTTACATATAAGTGTTACTTAGCAATAGGAGTACTTATTTTAAACTAGCTGTTCCCGTGACTTCGTCCGCGTGGAAATTAACTTTATTTTTCTAAAAAAAAGCCTAAGTTACTCCTTTTTACATCAGCTACCTGCCAAAAAAGACCCGGCAAAATCGGTCCAGCCATTTCAGAGATTAGTCGGAACAATCAGACAGACAGACAAAAATTGTAAAAAATGTTATTTTGGTGTATTTATATTCATATGCATGTAGTGAAAAACGGTTCTTTCAATATTACAATTTTATTTGTTATGGCAATAATTATCATTAGCTAATACTTATGGGCACAGTCTGGGTGCGATGCCCAGTCGCTGCAGCCAAAGCCCTGATCGAGGCAGGTCGGGTGAAGGTAGGTTGGACGATGGCTCGGGTGCAATCACTCGACCCGAGACCCATGCGGTGCTACCGGTGTTTGCTCACGGGTCACGTGGGCCGACGGTGCACTGCGGGGGAAGACTGCAGCGATAAATGCTATCACTGTGGTCAGGGTAGCCACAAGGCCGCGAGGTGTGCCGAGCCATCGCCAAAGTGCTGGTACTGCGCTGCGGCTAACCGCAACTCGGACCATAGAGTCGGCAGCACTAAACAGTGCCGCCAAAGGCCAGAGCCGCAGCCGCGGCGCAGGTTACCGACCGGGGGGGGGGATTCGATGGACACCTGAGTCTGATCAGTGTGGGCATCTATACTTGACCCTAGGGTGGAGGTTTGTTAGGGCAATCCGAAGCTCACCGGGGAGGCATTAGGGTCTGGGAGGTGGCGTGCAGAGACTGTTCCCTGCACGCCTATATGGAAGGTCCCTCCGATGGGAACCATGCCGGTGGTCTTGGAGAATGCCTTGTGCGATCCCATGGCCACGGCGATTATGTCGAGGAGGAACAGTCATCAGGTTTTTAGCAGGTAGGAGTTCTCCATGATGGATTTTTCTGACGTAAAAAAAAAGGGGTCTATAACATGCTGCAAGGGATCTACGACAGCGGTCATCTTTATGTTTTTAACACTAAACTTTACTACAGTTAGAAATTTACAAAAAAAACAATGCCTGGTAAGAATGGGGGATCTACCCAAAACAAAAAAATATGGCAAGGAGTCTACGACACAAAAAAGTTTGGGAACCTCTGGTCTAGATCATTCCATTTCTTTAACTCTGGGTACAGAACAGTAGTCGGCAGGTTTCGAATCACGACCTGCGATACTGCATGTAGCGCAGTTGAGGTCAAAGATAACGGTTCGAAAGTAAATGGCTGAAACCGTACAGTATTTTCCTGTTATTGATTGATTGAAACAAACAGACAGACAAAACTTTCAAGTTTTTTTATGTAAGGTACTTACCGTATACACACAGGTACTTATTATTATATTTTCGAGACGAACAAACAAAAAAAAATAAGTTATGATTTTATAAAGTCCCGTAGTAGTACATTGGTATACTTTATTATGTATCTAGTGAAATTAAAATCACAAATATACACTTCAATTTTATTTATATGTATCGATAATGAACATACATAAATACATATATATTTATTTCCTTTATTTCAAATCATATCAAATCAGAAATCACTTATTCATGTAGGACATTTTAGCCGCTTATGAACGTCAAGTTTTTTATATTAATACTAGCTGTCCCGACAAACGTTGTTTTGCCTTAAAATAAAAATAAAAATTAGGGTTGGACTACCCCTAACATTTAGGGGGATGAAAAATAGATGTTGGCCGATTCTCAGATCTACTCAATACGCTCACAAAATTTCATGAGAATCGATCAAGCCGTTTCGGAGGAGTATGGGAACGAAAACTGTACATATGTATTTCCTAGTTCAAATTAGTAATCAATTATTTATGTAGGACATTTTAGCCGCTTATGAAGGACAAGTTTTTTATATTAATATTTTTTCCCTACCGTCCAGTTCAGACTAACAGATTCAAATGAGAAGAACTGGCAAGAAACTCAATTGATTTTTTTTAAAAACTAGTTTATTTACATATTTACTTATATAGGTGTGTAAATCTAACATTAAATTAAAATCCCGTGCATGAACAACTACTGCCATTTTCAAAGCATAAGTACACCTTACTTCTCACTTATAGATTAATGCTATATTAATTCTTCTCTAATTTTTATACATTATGTACTTACATAGTGACGGCCTCGGTGGTTTAGGGGTTAGCACACCGCTTTCCTTCTGATGGTCGCGGAGTCGATTCCTCGGACAGCAAAAATTTGTATTCATGAGTATGATTGTTTGCATCGGTCTGAGTATTTTCTAAATATAATATGTATGTATTTACGAAAAAAGTATTTATATATGTATCAGTTTCTAGTACCCATAACACAAGCTTTAGCTACGACGACGACCTTGGTGGTATAGCGGTCTAGCACACCGCTTTATATCCGATGGTCGCGGGTTCGATTCTTCACACGGCACAAACATTCGTATTCATATGTATGATTGTTTGCATCGGTCTGGGTATTTTCTATGTATAATATGTACAAAAAAATATCTATGTATTTGTATCAGTTATCTAGTACCCATAACACAAGCATCAGCTAGCTTAACTTGGGTCTAGATGGCGCTGTGTGAATTGTCCTGAGATTATTATTATTATAATCTCTCATTCTCTCAGCTTTTGCTGGTTTTTTATATAATTATTATTATTTAGCTAGCTTAACTTTAGCGCTGTGTGAATTGTCCTGAGATTATTATTATCATATAGTCTATGTTTGACATAAATAAAAATCCCGTGCATGAACAACTATTGCCATCTTTAAAACACTCCTTACTTCTAACTTGTTATATATAAACAACTGCCATATTAAAATCTCCACATAAATCATAGCAAACTGATGATGCATAGAATAATAAACGGTTAGATGCTCAGAAAACGCAACCCTCCTTTCAATATACTACCGGAAGCTATTTTCCATTCTGCCGCTCCGATCGATTATCCGCCATTACCGAACAATTGAAATATGAAACGTGACTGCAGAATTCATCAGCAAATGATGTGTACCTAATACTTTAATGTGAAGAGAAAATTTTATATTGTTGAAAAATCTTTGACCATTGTTGAAATTTTCCTTCGAATTATGTCATTCTTATTGTTAGCGTTCAAGTGAACAGCAGTTGTGGTTGAAAAATATATTATTTAATTGTATGAGGTGGTCCTTACAAGTTTCAACATGTGTATATACATGTATACAATATACTAAATTACTATATTGTATACATGTATATACAATATAGTAAAAATAAAAAATTGCCTTTAATTATATATAAGTATATACTATCTATTCGCCCCGGTTTCACCCGGGTATATAAACCTTCCTCATGAATCACTCTATCTATTAAAAAAACAGCTTCAAAATCCGTTGGGTAGTTTTAAACATTTAAGCATACATAGGAACAGACAGCGACTGTGACTTTGTTTTATACTTTGTAATGATATATGTAATTATATATGACCCGTCACACTCCATACAAGTATCATAACTCATGAACCACTTACGGGAGTGGTGTAAATTTGTCTCTTCAAAGTAGATCCAGGAATTTCATTGAGATGCTTCCAGCCCGTCACCATTGAGAATCCAATGAGCACAAAAATACATTTAATGAATGGAATTTTAATATTTCAAACGCCTTGTGTTGTATACTGTTGGATCTGTTGACATTTTTATAGTATGCTTCTTGTTTTATTATCTTATATATAAAATTCTCGTGTCACAATGTTAGTTACCATACACCTCCCAAATGGGTTGACCGATTTTTATGAAATTTTATATGCATATTCTGTGGGTTTGAGAATCGGCTACTATCTGTTTTTCATACCCCTAAGTGTTAACGGTTGTCCACCTCTACTATATATTAATTATTTCATTTTTTCAAGTACCCTAAGGGTTCATCATCATCATCATCACGGAAGACCACTGCTGGACATAGGCCTCCCTCAAAGATCTCCACGACGATCGGTCCTATCCAATGCCTTCCAGCGATCTTGACCAGATCGTCGGTCTACCTTGCTGGAAGCCTTCCCATTGTGCCCTGCCCATTGCCACTTCAGTGTCGCAAGAGGTTGTCCACACCTAAATAGTCTTTTTTCAACAAATGTTATTTTATTATGATTTAGCATTACAAAATACATTCTTAAATTTTCCCCTCCTAGCATCAACTCGTAATTTTTAATATCGATTTTAATTTATATGGCAAAACAGCGTTTGTGGGGTCAGATAATGATAGAGATATTGAGTGGATTACATATATAGTAGTAAATATAATTTACTTCGTTCCGATTGCAGTTGCACGTTACATACAAACTGTTACTTATCAACAATACTTATTGTAAATGTGATGGATTATACTTTTTCTACTTCAATCAATGTGTCTAATAGATAATTATTATATATTATTATCTTTCATCTTCAAAAATAAAGAAATAGAAATAATCTTTATTCAAATAAACTCATTACAAGCACTTTTGAATAGTCATATTTTGATTCTACCACCCATTCGGAATGCAGATTCATCACAAGAAGAATGAGCAAGAAACTTGTGTGTTGCTCTTTTTAATAGATGTTTTTTTTATATAAATAATTACAGTATAACAAGTAAGAGGCATGCGATAATCAACATAGAAATCGCTGCGCACTCATTATTAGTGTAATCAGACAATATTGTCAATTTGGATTTAAAGTTTTTCTATAAAAACATTATTATCGTTAACGAATTCTTCAATTTTATAGTAAGCTTTTTTGCAAAGGAACTGTTTTATTTGACATTTAAATCTTTTTTCTGGCAGATTTATAACAGACTCTGGTATTTTATTGTAAAACCTTACGCAATTTCCATAAAACGAATTACTAACTTTAGCCAAACGACATTTAGGTAAAATCAGTTTGTTATTGTTACGTAAGCTTTTATTAGTGTAATCACTAACTCTTTTGAACCGTCTATATTCTTTCTGGCATAGATGATATTTTCAAAAGTCAAATTCTATTGGGATTCGGCTACATTAGTTGCATACTAATATAGGTATAATATAATCTAGAAATGCATTAACCAATGAACTAAGAAATATAACATTATCGTTCGTTGTTGCTGTATTTCTAATTTGCCTTTAGGCAGGCAAAGGTGCCGGAGGTAGAGGTATGGAAAACTGGCTGTATGGTATGGAAATACTCACACCCAATGAAGCCAGTTCTCCATAGATTTCCACATTTCCAACTATGACAACTACGACAACTATGACTTTGGCAAACTTCTAATAGAATAGAATACAAAATCATTTATTCAAATAAACTTAATTTAAACACTTTTGAATAGTCATAACATTTTATTTAATCTACTGCTCATTCGGAAAGCTGTCTCATAACGAGAAGAACGAGCAAGAAACTCGTGTGTTGCTCTTTTAAATAATCCTTGTAAGTTCACATTTTATAAGTCGAAATGTGAAATGAGTAGAATAATGAAGAATTAAACTGAAGAATAAGATTGAAGAATGAATGAATGAAGAATGAGAATGAAGAATGAGAATGAGATTGAAGAATAAGAATGATGAGTGATATTGAAGAATGACTATGCGGAATGAGAATGAAGAATGAATGAATGAAGAATGATGAATGTGAATAAAGAATGGGAATGATGATTGAGATTGAAGAATAAGAATGAAGAATAAGATTGAAAAATGAATGAATGAGATTGAAGAATGTGAAAGAAGAATAAGAATGTAAAATGAGAAGGATATGAAGAATAAGATTGAAGAATGAACGAATGAAGAATGATGCATGAGAATGAAGAATGGGAATGATGGAGATTGAAGAATGAAACTGAAGAATAAGATTGAAGAATGAATGCATGAAGAATGAGAATGACGAATGAGAATGAAGAATAAGATAGAAGAATGAATGCATGAAGAATGAAAATGCTGAATGAGACTGAAGAATAAGAATGATGACTGAGACTGAAGAATAAGAATGATGACTGAGATTGAAGAATGAGAATGATGAATGAGATTGAAGAATGAGAGTGAAGAATGGGAAGAGTAATGAAGAATGAAACTGAAGAATAAGATTGAAGTATGAATGAATGAGATTGAAGAATGAGAATGAAGAATCAGAATGATGATTGAGAATGAAGAATGAGAAGGATAATGAAGAATGACTATGCGGAATGAGAATGAAGAATGAATGAATGATGAACGAGTATGAGGAAAGGGAATGATGATTGAGTTTGAAGAAAAATTTATGATTGAGATTGAAGAATAAGAATGATGAGTGATATTGAAGAATGACTGCGGAATGAGAATGAAGAATGTATAAATGAAGAATGACTAATGGGAATGATGAATGAGATTGAAGAATGAGAATGAAGAATAAGATTGAAGAATAAGAATGATGAGTGATATTGAAGAATGACTATGCGGAATGAGAATGAAGAATGAGGATGTCAGGAATGACAATGAGAATAATGAATGAGAATGAAGAATGAGAAGGATTATGAAGAATAAGATTGAAGAATGAATGAAGCATGATGAATGAGGGTGAAGAAAGGGAATGATGATTGAGATTGAAGAATGAGAATGATGAATCAGATTGAAGAATGAGAATGTAGAATAAGAATGAAGAATGAGAAGGATAATGAAGAATGAAACTAGAATAAGATTGAAGAATGAATGCATGAAGAAACAGAATGATGAATGAGAATGATGTGTGAGAATGAAGAATGAGATTGAAGAATGAGAAGGATAATGACGAATGTAAATGATGAATACGATTGAAGAATGAATGAATGAAGAATGATGAATGAGGATGAAGAATGGGAATGATGATTGAGATTGACGAATGAGATTGATGATTGAGATTGAAGAATGAGATTGAAGAATTTGAATGAAGAATGAGAATGAGCATGAAGAATGAAAAAGGTTGAAGACAGATGATAAAAAAGAATGAGAATGAAGAAGAAGGGAAGGATAATGAAGAATTAGATTGAAGAATGAGAATGATGATTGAGATTGAAGAAGGAAACTGAAGAATGAATGCATGAAGAGTGAGAATGATGAATGAGAATTAAGAATGAGAATGGTGTTAGAGAATGATGAGTGAGATTGAAGAATGAGATTGAACAATGAGAATGATGAATGAGATTGTAGAATGAGAATGAAGAATGGGAAGGATAATGAAGAAAGAAACTGAAGAATGAGAATGATGAATGAGATTGAGGATGAAGAATGAAAAAGAAGGTTGAAAACTGAGAATGATAAAAAGAATGAGAATGAAGAATGAAGACTGTGAATGAGAATGAAGAATTATAATGAAGAATGAGATTGAAGAATAAGAATGATGAATGAGATTGAAGAATGACTTAAGAATGAGAATGAAGAATGAGGATGTCAAGAATGACAATGAGATTAATGAATGAGAATGAAGAATGGGAATGATGAATGAGATTGAAGAATGAAATTTATGAGTGATATTGAAGAATGACTACGCGGAATGAGAATGAAGAATGAATGAATGAAGAATGGGAATGAAGAATAAGAATGAAAAATGAATGAACGAGATTGAAGAATGAGAATGAAGAATGGGATGGATAATGAAGAATGAAACTGAAGAATAAGATTGAAGAATGAGATGAAGTATGAGAATGATGAATGAGAATGAAGAATGAATGCATGAAGAATGACAATGACGAATGAGAATGAAGAATGAGATTGAAGAATGAGAATGATGAATGAGATAGAAGAATGAGTATAAAGAATGGGAAGTATAATGAAGAATAAGATTGAAGCATGAGAATGAAGAATGAGACTGATGTTTGAGATTGAAGAAGGAAACTGAAGAATGAATGCATGAAGAATGAGAATGAGAATGGTGTTTGAGAATGAAGAATGAAGAAGAAGGGAAGGATAATGAAGAATTAGATTGAAGAATGAGAATGATGATTGAGATTGAAGAAGGAAACTGAAGAATGAATGCATGAAGAGTGAGAATGATGAATGAGAATTAAGAATGAGAATGGTGTTAGAGAATGATCTGAGATTGAAGAATGAGATTGAACAATGAGAATGATGAATGAGATTGTAGAATGAGAATGAAGAATGGGAAGGATAATGAAGAAAGAAACTGAAGAATGAGAATGATGAATGAGATTGAGGATGAAGAATGAAAAAGAAGGTTGAAAACTGAGAATGATAAAAAGAATGAGAATGAAGAATGAAGACTGTGAATGAGAATGAAGAATTATAATGAAGAATGAGAATGAAGAATGAGGATGTCAAGAATGACAATGAGAATAATGAATGAGAATGAAGAATGGGAATGATGAATGAGATTGAAGAATGAAATTTATGAGTGATATTGAAGAATGACTACGCGGAATGAGAATGAAGAATGAATGAATGAAGAATGATGAATGAGAATGAAGAATGGGAATGAAGAATAAGAATGAAAAATGAATGAACGAGATTGAAGAATGAGAATGAAGAATGGGATGGATAATGAAGAATGAAACTGAAGAATAAGATTGAAGAATGAGATGAAGTATGAGAATGATGAATGAGAATGAAGAATGAATGCATGAAGAATGACAATGACGAATGAGAATGAAGAATGAGATTGAAGAATGAGAATGATGAATGAGATAGAAGAATGAGTATAAAGAATGGGAAGTATAATGAAGAATAAGATTGAAGCATGAGAATGAAGAATGAGACTGATGTTTGAGATTGAAGAAGGAAACTGAAGAATGAATGCATGAAGAATGAGAATGATGAATGAGAATAAGATTGAAGAATGAGAATGATGATTGAGATTGAATTTATCATTCTCAGTCTTCAACCTTCTTTTTCATTCTTCATCCTCATTCTCATTCTTTATCTTATTCTTCAGTTTCATTCTTCAATATCCTTCCCATTCTTCAATCTCATTCATCATTCTCATTCTCCAATCTTATTCATCATTCTCATTCTTCATTCTCATTCGTCATTCTCATTCTTCAATCTTATTCTTCATAATCCTTCTCAGAATGAGAAGGATTATGAAGAATAAGATTTGAAGATATTATTACATTCTTATTGTTCTTTCTTATTCTTCAATCTCATTCTCATTCTTCATTATAATTCTTCATTCTCATTCTCAGTCTTTATTCTTCATCCTCATTCTCATTCATCATTCTCATTCTTCATCTCATTCTTCATTATCCTTCCCTTCTTCTTCATTCTCATTCTTTTTTATCATCTGTCTTCAACCTTCTTTTTCATTCTTCATGCTCATTCTCATTCTTCATTCAAATTCTTCAATCTCATTCTTCAATCTCAATCATCAATCTCATTCGTCAATCTCAATCATCATTCCCATTCTTCATTCTTCATCCTCATTCATCATTCTTCATTCATTCATTCTTCAATCGTATTCATCATTTACATTCGTCATTATCCTTCTCATTCTTCAATCTCATTCTTCATTCTCACACATCATTCTCATTCATTATTCTGTTTCTTCATGCATTCATTCTTCAATCTTATTCTAGTTTCATTCTTCATTATCCTTCTCATTCTTCAATCTGATTCATCATTCTCATTCTTCAATCTCAATCATCATTCCCTTTCTTCAACCTCATTCATCATTCTCATTCTTCATTCTCATTCGTCATTCTCATTCTTCAAATCTTATTCTTCATAATCCTTCTCATTCTGCATTCTCATTCAGTATTCTCATTGTCATTCCTGACATCCTCATTCTTCATTCTCATTCCGCATAGTCATTCTTCAATATCACTCATCATTCTCTCATTCATCATTCTCATTCATCATTCTCATTCTTCATCATTCTCATTCTTCAT
Source organism: Achroia grisella (assembly GCF_030625045.1). Taxonomy (NCBI): domain Eukaryota; kingdom Metazoa; phylum Arthropoda; class Insecta; order Lepidoptera; family Pyralidae; genus Achroia; species Achroia grisella. The sequence goes on from NW_026712988.1 coordinate 1,083,642, forward strand.
CATTCTCATTCTACGTCATTCTCAATCATCATTCCCATTCTTCGTCATTCTCATTCATCATTCTCATTCTTCAATCTCAGTCATCATTCTTATTTTTCAGTCTCAGTCATCATTCTTATTCTTCAGTCTCATTCAGTATTTTCATTCTTCATGCATTCATTCTTCAATCTTATTCTTCATTCTCATTCGTCATTCTCATACTTCATGCATTCATTCTTCAATCTTATTCTTCAGTTTCATTCTTCAATCTCCATCATTCCCATTCTTCATTCTCGTTCATCATTCTTCATTCATTCATTCTTCAATCTTATTCTTCATTTCTCATTCATTCATTATCTTCTTTCACATTCTTCAATCTCATTCATTCATTTTTCTTCTAATTCTTCATTCTTATTCTTCAATCTCAATCATCATTCATTCTTTATTCTCATTCATCATTCTTCATTCATTCTTCATTCTCATTCTTCATTCTTCAATATCACTCATCATTCTTATTCTTCAATCTCATTCAGCATTCTCATTCTTCATGCATTCATTCTTCAATCTTATTCTTCAGTTTAATTCTTCATTATCCCTCTCATTCTTCAATCTCAATCATCATTCTTCATTCGTTCATTCTTCAATCTTATCTTCATAATCCTTCCCATTCTTCAATCTCAATCATCATTCTCATTCATCATTCTTCATTCTTATTCATCATTGATTCATTCTTCATTCTCATTCCGCATAGTCATTCTTCATTATCCTTCTCATTCTTCATTCTCAATCATCATTCTGATTCTTCATTCTCATTCTTCAATCTCATTCATTCATACTTCAATATTATTCTTCAGTTTCATTCTTCATTATCCTTCTCATTCTTCATTCTCAATCATCATTCTGATTCTTCAATCTCAATCTCAGTCTTCAATCTCAAACATAATTCCCATTCTTCATCCTCATTCATCATTCTTCATTCTCATACCGCATAGTTATTCTTCAATATCACTCATCATTCTTATTCTTCAATCTCATTCTCATTCTTCATTCTCATTCATCATATACTCTATTAACAATGTGACTAAATCATCGATCAAGTGTCGAGTATCGATAGTCAAGTGTCGAGAGGCGACGGTCTAATGGCGAGTATCAATGGTCGAGTATCGAGTGTCGACAGTCAAGCATCGAGAGGCGACGGTCTAATGGCGAGTGTCGAGGGTCGAGAGTCTACGATCTAGTGTCGAGTGTCGACAGGCATGTGTCGACAGTCGACGGTCAAGTGTCGATAGTAATGTAAGGTATGCGAGGTAAGACAAAGGTTTATGTAAAATAAAACAAACGATTATTGTTACACAAATATTAATTCGTTACTTAACACAAAAATACACAATGAAGTTACACGTAATACGTTATTCATGCTAAAGAAAAGAAATCACAGATAATATAATAAAGTCGACAGAGTTACTACGCGACTAACTAAAACATTTAAATATATTACATTTTATGTGAGAGTATAATTAATAAAAAAATATAAAATCACAGTTTTAGTAATAGACGACAATTTATCACAAAACCAAAATATAACTGGGAGGCAAACTTAGATAACAGCTACAGTTATATCCTTGAATATAAATTGAAGTATAGTTTCAAAGTTATAAACGAGTCAATTACTTGCTTTAAAACTTGCAATACTCGAGTTGAATCAGTTTATAAGAAAATGTTACGATCAAATTCTAAATAAAATTACGTGGAATCGAGTAAAGCCTTCGACGGTGTAATCATCACGCCACCATGTTAAATTTAGACATACAAAACATTTTTACGCCTTAATCCTTACTTTCCATTTTTATCACAGAATTCTTAAGTTCCTCCTTTTACATACTTAAGTTCACTTAAGTGATCCCAATCGACAATTCACAAGGTGTACCTCAAGGCACACTATTAGCACATCTCCTAATACCTTGTCTACATACATGCCTATATAATTGGAATTAACGTCATACAATCTACATTAGTAAACAGTTTCGTCTGAAACCAAAAACCTCAGTCCATTATTAAATTTTTAATTATCCACTAACCTCTTACTAGTTACGTTAAATTTAACTGCGATTCCAGAAAACAAATACAAATTACAAAAATAATAATAGGGGGTAACTTAAGCGTTTAATCTTTTTAAGTTGATATTAAATTCGCTTGTTAGAAATTTTGTTACTCTCAAATAATACGTAGATTTGAAGAAAGAAAAATGTCATACAAGGTTAAACTACTACCATATAAAAATAGATAATAGTGACATCGAAAAGTGTACATTTATTAACCTCTATCACTATCTAAACATATCGAATACAAGCAACACGTACAAATATGTTGTTTGAGACGTTTAAATAGACGTACAGTATTATGTAGCTAACATCTACCGTCTTGTCAATAAACAAATAAAAGATATTCAGCACATTCGACAGAGAATTCATCCCCACACGCTAGAACCTAAGTGGTCTCGGACAGTGCGGTTTCAGAGGCGCTTCCTCCCGCGTACACTTAGATTGTGGAATGAACTTCCTGCGAAGGTTTTCTCACGAGACTACAGCATTGGGAACAGCTTCTAGAATGATATGTTTCAGAAGATATGGCGTACATACATTTTGTAAATAAATATGTTAATTATTAATTTCTAGCACTACCAGTCGCATTAGAAAAAACTTTTGTATTTGATAGACCAATTCTTGGTTAAGGTTATATAGATACCTATATAGGCCATTAAATATATAACATTCAGAAGCTTAAAAAAGGAAAAAAATTAAAACGAAGTAACGCTATGGGGCGACAAGTCCCGAATTCTACTAAATTAAACTCTAGGCAGAACCGCGGTGCAAATTAACAAAATTGTTTTGTTTACTGACAAGACCATTACATTAAACATTCAACATTACTATGCTATTACGATGTTCAAATGACACATGTCCACTACTAGACATATATAGAGTGATATACAACTAACAGTCACTCCTAATAAATTCGTAGTTTAACTGTGGTTTCCGAAAGATACGATTTGCTGAATACTAACAACTAGTGTAAACATTAATGAGATCTGTACGAGACAGGGTTGCCAATCGTTCCGGGAAAGTGTACGAACTTTTTCGAGTTCGAATACAGAATACCATTATCCTCGTACAATTTTGTACGAGATTTTGAACAAACTATTACTCACTAAACGATTACTTGAATGACGAGCGTGCATGGCAATAGTTGTTCATGCACGAGATTTTCATTTAATGTTGTTATTTATCAGTGTCTATGTCACTGATAAATATACATTGTAAATAAACTGCCTTAAAAAAATACGTATTTCTTGCTAGTTCTTCTCAATTTGATATACGAGTATATACTGAACTGGACCGTAGGGAAAAAACAGAATATAAAAAATTTGACGTTCATAAGCGGCATAAAATATCCTACATGAATAAATGATTTTTGAATTTGAAATGAGTAGATTATTTACTATTTCGTCTTCGCAAATATATCGAGATTGAAAGTTCAAGTATTAAACAAGATGGTTTCCAGGGAGACATTTTAGCTACTTTATACCATATGTTACTTTATTAGTTTATTTGATACCGAAATTATTGGTTGACAACCCTGTCTGTAGTTCTATATCTATTACACACATATGGTTATATACCACTACAAGATCAAAGAATATTGTGTAAATATTTTGAGAAAATACATTATTTCTTTAAGATATACAACGGCAGATTTTATAGACGATCCAATAAATGATAACAATAGTTATGTTAAAAGAAATTAAATTAAACCTTGCAAAAATAACTAAAATGTCGTACATGAATAAATAAATTTTAAATTTGAATTTGAATAACCGCGGACAACTCACTAAGTGCCATAGAGTCTCAAACTAAGCAGAGTTTGTACTATGGCAAGATACTAAAAAACTAATAGAAATAAATTCTTTTTTAAATACATCCATAATATAACATCAGACAATTCAAAAATTAATACAAACAATCATATTAATGAATACAGAAGTTAATGTGCTAGAATCGAATCCGCAGTCGTCAAGACACAATAAAGTAAGACTGTCTAAACTGCTTCTGGGGCTATAACAGTGTTACTATTATTTACACTTGCGACTGCTGTACCAGACGGGACAGTTAGAGACCATATAAACTGCCAACAATTCAGTATCAAAGCAATTTACTGCATCATCTATATATCTGTAAATTTTCAACAATCTTCCAATAATTATTCATAAATTGCAGAGAACTAAAATAATAAATATAGAACAAATTGCATATATCGTACACTTAATAATAAACTGAACTGATCTGTACTAATATTATAAAGCTGAAGACTCTGTTTGTATGTTTGAACGCGGTAATCTCAGTGAATACTGGTTCGAATTGAAAAATATTTTTGTGTTGAATAGTCCATTTGTCGAGGAAGACTTTAACCTATATAACATTACGCTACGACCAATAGAAATAAAGCAATTATAAAAATTGTTGCAAAAACGGGGAAAATTATGTAATGTAATTCATACATGAGAGCTGTTTTTTTTTTATTAATAATGGGATTGCGCTTGGTCTTACCTCATCTGATGGTAAATGATGGCAAGACCTAGGATGTAGCGCGCTTACCCAGAAGATATCTATTCACCATAGACTTGAAGAATCCGGGGTTGTATTTCTCTGGGATCACAAATCGTTACGCGGCTTACGTAGTCGCGGGTTTTAAAATAAAGTTGAAAAATCGACCTTAAAGTTTACCCCTTAAGTATGATTTAACAAATTTCTTTTCGAGTCAATTCAGGCCATTATTGTGTACGATATATGTATAAATTATATCTATAATACATATGTTTAAATCATATTTTCGCTTTCGACATATTCAAATACCTTTACAATTTTTCAGTTGGCTAGTTTTGCTGCTTGTACCCGGTGAAGCATAAAGTGTATATGTCATCCCAAAAGTCATGTAGACTACTCATGAAATCAAAACAATTTTCAACAAGAAACAAAATGGAAATCTGAGATATAATCATATGACCATCTCACCGTTCGTCATCGACAGAGAATTCCTCCCCACACGTTGGCACCTAAGTGGTCTCAGACAGTACGGTTTCAGAGGAGCTTCCTCCTGCGTACACTTAGATTGTGGAATGAACTACCTGCCGAGGTTTTCTCGAGAGACTACAGCAAGGGCATTTTCAAGAAGGGTATTTTAAGGTTTCTTAAGAGTCGGCAACGTGCATTAGATACCCCTGTTGTTTAGGCGTCCATAGGCTACGTTAAGCGTTTGCCATCAGATGGACTTTATACTTCATTCCCACCATAGTAGTATAATTTTTTTTTAATATTTCAATACTAAATACATCACAAATTTTCCACTTTGTTTAGGAAAATTGTTCAGTTTTAAAATTATAACACTGGGTTTCATTAAATTCAGTTTCTTGATAAAAAATGATTCAGATTCTTCAATAATACTGCTGACTTTCAGCTTGATATATACTTTACGACGAATCCTGTACGAGACATAACAATATTTATTGTTTATAAATTCTTTCTTTCTTTTTAGTTTATTTCTAAAAACCACAGCATTGGTATGGACTCGTTCAGCTACTGTAGGCCTATTTTCAAATATCATACCTGCCGGTGCAGTAGGCAATGTGTTAGATTTTACTTCTTGCATATCCGTTTCACCCGTCCCTGCTTTATTACTTTTACCATTTTTATGTCCTCGACCTCTGGGTTCTCCAAATACTCATCCAGTATCTATAGGGAATTAACATTAAATTACTGACACGATTCTAAAGTCATCGAGCAATCGAAATTCGATCATAATTAATTTAAATTATAAGGTTCAAAATTATTAAGGATCTATTGTCAAAGACTTATACTATACTTCTATAATCACTGGCAGTCGCAGACAATAAACAAAAGAGTATATATCGTGTGTGAAATACACGGTGTAGTGTGTGTTCATAAATTTTTGTAAAAAGGGGTACAAAGTTTTTGCTTCAGTTATTAATATATATTATTTTTTCCATTTCTATTATGAATAGACCATTATAATTAGAAATAGAAATAACCCTTATTTAAATAAACTTAATATAAGCACTTTTGAAGGATCATATTTCTTTATTCTGCCACTCATTAGAACCGCAGACTGATCACAAGAAGAATGAGCAAGAGACTCGTGTGTTGCTTTTTGAATAAATGTTATTTTAAATCAATAATTACATAATAACAAGTAAGAGGCGCATGCACGCAATGAGGCAGGCAATATAGAAACCGCTACGCACTCATTCTTAGTATAATCAAATAAAACTGTCATCGCTATGAATTTTAAGTGATGTGAATGATGAGCAAGAAACTTGCAGCTTGCTCTTTTAATATCTGAAACTTCATCAGTAAGTTTTGATAATATTATAACAGACGGATATATAAAGTCGCATAAAGGTTCTATTGCAAATTTTTGGTTTGGACCCCTAAAACATACCCCATTTCCCGTTTCGTAGCAAATAGGCGATGCTAGTCTAAACAACAGCGTAAGTACATCTGCGCCCAAACATTCCCATAAAATATTCAACGCGCTAAATTGGTTTTATATTTGAAGTTGCGAGCACCAGTGATGTATCCACATCTCGATGGCTGTTTAGTTTTTGCCCGACTGCTATAGGAGAGTAATGTTTTTTGCAATATCAAACCATCTGAGGACCAACCTGGTAAGCAGATACTTGCAATTGTCGCCTATGTAGGGTAAGTCCAGGATAGATGCGACACAACTAAAATACATCCTCTCTGAACAAAAGTCCGTGGATAATTAAAATGCGGGGTGTCTTTGGCTCCTACGTATACTATTAACTCTTAGTCACGAGTTTCGGAAGTATGGATATATAATCACTATGACTGATTTCCTCTTATTAATTATTTAACCAGTTGGTTATATATTCAATATTTTTTCTATTTGAGTGTTTAATTGAATTAGTGCTAATTGGTGGTTTGTATTCACACACTTAAACTTAAAAATGTAAAGTAATAATAAAAATATTTAAAAGAGCAACACGCAAGTTTCTTGCTCGTTCTTCTTGTGATGAGACAGCTTTCCGCTTTAAATTTATAAATAAATGTTGACAATTGTGAAATAATTAGATACTTATGTACTTATTTAATCATTTATTTGAACAAAAGACGACATCTTTGATTGCCTAAACAAAAACCGGTTATTACCCCGTTCAATACAAATTGAATGAAATCCATCCAAATTACGACGGTTTGAGCTGAGGTTCGAACCCCTAGCAGTGTCTCAGACTAAAATCGCATTGGTCAAGCAAGAGTTGGCCTTCAGCCGCTCCATAAGTCCTTCCTTTGGTTTGGAGTGCTGATCTGCACTCGCCTTCTATCGGTGAAGCTGTAAAGGCCAAGTGCGGCCAACAGCATTAGAGTAATCTAAAAACAAAATAATATAAATAAAACCCAGGATCTCACCTGCATGCTCAGCTCTGACGATATAATGCTTGCAGCCGATGGCCAGTCCGATAAAGCTATGAGTGTCGGCAAGAGGGAGTGACAGTGGGTTTTGGAAACCAGCCAATTGGCCGGCAACGTGCACATTGTCTTGATCACACTCCAGCCATCGCATATTGTCTCCTGTGAACAACGTGAGATAAATAGTACAATAGTATTTATGAACCAAACTCATAAACGTGGAATCTAAAATTTCTAATTGTTACCCTTCATGGTCTAGCGATTTAGCACATAGCCTTCTGATGATCGCGTGTTGGATTCTTTGCAAGGCGCAAACATTTGTATTAGATTATGTATGATTGTTGTTTATGTTAATCTGGGTAATGTCTACATATAAATAAAAAATAATTTAAAAGTTTCTATCAATTGTCTAGTACCCATAACACAAGCTCTGCTTAGCTTGTTACTAAAAGGCGTTGTATAAATTGTCCAGGGCTCTTATTATTCAAATAAAGTTAACATATCCGAACACACTAGAAATTTCGAAGACTAGAAATTCTGTAATATACAGAATTTCTAGTTACCGTTTATAATTAAACGGCAAAACGAATCTTAATGTTTAACATATAGCTATATTGTATCACGAGGACTAACATAGACCATCTATTATGTACATAAAAGCAGACGACAACGCAGGTAATGCTAGCGTCCTATATGAATAAATCATTTTGACTTTTGACTTGTATGCGCCTGTTCGAATCTATACTATTATTATAAAGCTGAAGAGATTGTTTGTTTGTTTGAACGCGTTAATCTCAGGAACTAATGGTCCGAATTAAAAAAAATCTTTTGGTGTTGGATAGTCCATTTGTCGAGGAAGGCTTAGGACTATATAACATTACGCTATGATCAATAGAAGCGGAGCTGCAATGAAAAATATTGCAAAAGGCGGGAAAATGTAACGCAGGGGAAGTTACGCGGGTCAGTTAGTAAAAAATAAAAATGTACTTTGTTTTTTATTACAGAAGCTGAACGTAAATGAAATTGGTAGCTGTACAAACTAATTGTGTATTCTGCAAGTTGTACCCATGTGCTGTAAACGTTACTAACGAGCCATTAATAAATGAAGAGCTAAACAAGTAGAAAGTAAATAAAGGAAGGGACGAGAGCGGGGCGCGAGGAGCGGGACTAGAGTACGCGACCATCGCAACTGTAATGGGTCCACGCAGGGCTGCCAACGAAAGATTTGTAGTTCCAGTACGAAGCATGAAAGCATTGTATCGATTAATTCTGTAGCAAATTTCGAATTACAGAAATTTAAAATAAAATAAATGAAATAATAAAGAAGCCGTAAATAAAGGAAGAAACTAGAAAGGGGCGCGAGGCGTAGGACTAGAAAGCGCAACCATGGCAACTGTAATGGGGCCACGCAGGACTTTTAAGAATGTTTAAAAAAAATTAAAGTATTTGCCAACAAAAGAATTTTATTATCGAGGCATGAGAACATCGTATTGTACAATCTTGTGCAAAATTTCGACCACAGAAATTTAAAATAATATGAAATTATATTTAGTAAACGGTATTGCCATTACCATTATTAAACGACAGACATACTAAAGAAATGTAAAGAAAGAAGAAATAAATAAAGAACGAAAAACGAGCTCGGGCGCTACGCGCGGGACAAAAGTACTAGAGTGCGCAACCATGGCAACTGATATGGGCCCACGCATGATTGCCAACTAAAGATTTTTAGTATCCAAAACGAGAACATCGAATGGTATAATCTCGTAGGAAATTTTGAACTACGGAAATTTCAAATGAAGCTAAATTATATTTACTAACGATCCATTAATGAACCAGGTACTTACTAAACATGTGAAAAGTAAATAAAGAACGAAAAACGGGCGTCGGATGAAGAAACGATCGTAACTGTTATTAGACCAGACAGGGTTGCCATCAAAAGCCATTCTGGCCATTCTGGTCTGTAACACCTACCAGGCATGAAAACAATTATAAAACAACTTATAAACCGATAGCCAAAATCTCGTAAGATTTTGGCTATCGGTTTATAAGTAGTTTATTCACTGCAGATGAATCTTTAGAAAACCTCATTTTATGATGTAAGCATGAATCTAAAGTATAAAAACATTATTTTGGTATTACTGTCGTCATGAACATGATTACAAATATACAGATTTATGTTTAATCAAAACACAATTAGAGTCTCATTTAAAACCAGTTACAAGCAGAATTTTTCGTCACTTAGTCATTCTCATTTCAAACTATAATATTTCAAATTCAAAGATTCAAAGTGTCTGTAATAGAACTATCGAATTAAAAGATATTATTATTTATATTGATTGATAAATAATTAGTGTAGTTAAGTAATATATCCGTAATCCGTAATCCGTAAATATGTTACACCTATTTAAATAAAATATAGTTTCAACGTTGTCAACCCTGGACCTAGGTTACTTCCTTGAGTTACACCCGCACCTGTGTCCGTGAGAATGTCTGCTTCCCTTCTTGTAAACTGTAATTGTGTATTCTGTTGAAGTGCCGTAATAAATTACGGTCCTTTTTTATGGTCAGTGCTATTTTTTAACCGATTACAAAAAAGATGTTTCCAATTTGCGTTATCGTCCACCTTCCGCATAATAAAATCTATTTAAACTGAGAAAAAATTAGTTATCCTAAATGACTCGTATCTGTTACAAAAATAATAATCAAAATTTATTCATCACTTGCTAAATCATCCTGCTATACACATAGGAACACCCAAGAAATTAAAAACTGAGGAGTTACAGTTAGAAAGGAAAATAATATTAAAACAAATAATTTGACGTTCATAAGCCGCTAAAATTTCCTATGTTAAATAATTTTTTATTTCATTCGAAAAGTTCCTGTTTTAACCTAATATCATAAAAAATACACGAATTTTTATTTGTAATGTATAAACTTAAAAAGCTTTATAAAAATCACTTATACAAAGATAACTAGACTTTGTAAAAAGTCATCTACATAAGTACCACATCCTCACCTATTTTAATCGCCACAAAATAACATGATATCCGTTCACGTATCTAGGCAACGATTACCACCATCAAACGATCTAACTGGAATCGAATGCATTCCAACTACATAAAACATCTACCTCATCAGGGAGTCAGGGAGTAACATGGGAGTATTGAAATTAAAAAAAAAATTAATCCCTACAAAGAATAGCACGCAAAGACGGAGCTGGTCACTAGTATACCTTGGGAACGTTCCCGAGATATCGCATAAAAACAAACGGTTAAAGGACCAACACCTGTACGGAACACGTGTTAGGAGCCCGCATGTGAACGCAAAACGGACATCAAATTAATGAATTGCATAATTAGACGCTGTTAACGTTCATTGGTCATAAAAAAATATGAACTACTTGTGGCCCGCCAAAGTTTCGACCGGGTGTTCATAAGTTTATTGGTTTTGTTCATATGAACATATACGTGAAGATCCTGTTAGTATAGTTTGCTGAGATGAATATCGAGCGACTATTCGAATAGTAGCAACAAATACAGACATGTGAAGGTAGACGCATATGTCTGCCCATAAAAAGACTTTATTTACCATCTACCCGCTGCTCTTCAGTTTACCCGTGATCATGGCGGTCGTAACACTGCCGAAATATCGGGAACTCGATAAAAATAAAATATGGTAATATCTCATGATTTACTAATTATACGTATAAATAATGATCACGTCAATTTAAAACAATAGATATGACCATAATATACAGTGTGTATCACTCTGACAGTTTCTAACCACTTAGCTTGAGGCGAGACTTCGCATCGCTTTGTGTTCTACCGAATATTGGGTTGTTTGGGCTATTGTCAGATGTTAGTAGCACCTGTAGCACTGCGACCTACATAGATCTATTGTGCTCGCAAAGTCTACCGAATATACAACGGACTTTATTCTGAAGAATTGTTGATGCCCACGACTACCTTTTATCATAACGCCGCTCGCCATCGACATGGAATTCATGCGGTCTCACAATTTGGAACCTAAGTGGTCTCAGACAGGAGGTTTCTCCCGCGTACACTTATATTGTGGAATGAACTACCTGCCGAGGTTTTCTGGTGAGACTATATATAGCATGGGAATTTTCAAGAAAGGTATATTGAGGTTTCTTAAAGGTCGGCAACGCGCACATGAGATCCCTGATATTTCATATGTCCATGGGTTACGGTAACCATTTACCATCAGATAAATAGCCACAAATGTGAAATGAACTACCTGCTGAAGTTTTCTAGTCGTATACTGTATGCTTGTTTGCCACCATCAAAGTAAAAGAAAAAAAAAAAGAAAATCCACATTACTAACCCTAGTATTTTAAAGTTAAAAATACTTTTGTAATTTTTTTGTTAACAGTTCAAATTTTTTATATATTAGATTTTCAAATGTGACTTCACAAAATTTAAGACCCTCTCCTACCTCTTGTCACACTATGTCGACCTTTTCCCCCTTCCTTCACTCCCTAGCTGGCCTCTACTCCTTCCCTGTCGATGTCGCGTAATTTTTGGATGCTCGCTCATTATCAGGTTGCACTCACCTGAATTTTGGGATTGTTGACCACCACGAAGCCAACCAGCACGATGAGGTCCAGCACCATCGTTTCTGACAACGAGTGGTCGAGACGCTGGTTGCTGAGTCCTACATGGAAAACAGACGTAAGTTTAATATAGCTAGCAATGGCGGATTGGTCCCACGGATCATTATGTACCACCAGTGAAAGATTTTGTTACATTTTTTTAGAGCTTTTTGCAAATTAAGTCCCATCTGTAATGGCTTTGAGAATTGAAGTACATATTTTAGAGTGTTATTATACATCTACATAGATAGATAGACAACATAGATAATGTAGAGTCTCATAATTTTTTTCTACAAATTTCACTTACGCAAAGCGGTTTTCCTGGGTGCTTCCTTGTCGTTGGGCGCGTGCTGTGACAGCAGCCTCGCCACCGCCGCCCTGAACTCCAGCGGCCATCCGCCCTCACCGAATGCGTCCTATGAACAAACGAACAATAATATCTTAATCATTACATAGTATAATATAAGGGTATATTAAGGTTTCTTAAGGGTCGGCATCGCGCACGTGATACCCCTGGTGTTTCAGGCGTTCATAGGCTATGGTAACCGTTTACCATCAGATGGTCCGTATGCTTGTTTGCCACCATCATGGTATAAAAAAAACAGTATAAAATAAAGTCGCTGTCGCCGGCCCTGACTTAAATTGTTAAAACTACGCAACGGATTTTGAAGTGGTTTTTTAAAATAGATAGAGTGATTCAAGAGGAAGGTTTATATATATAATACATGTACACCCGAGCGCAGCCGGGTCGAGTACCTAGTTACATAGTATAAAATAAAGTCGCTGTCGCTGTCCGTGGAGCTCCCGCCACCTTCTACGATCTTCTATCAATCTTTTTAGCTGTTGATACGACATGACTCCAACTTTTTCTTTAACCTCCTTGATATAGATGTGTCTTGGTCTTCCCTTTCCTCTCTTTCCATCTATTTTTCCTTCGTTCGTCGTGTCGTATCAAGTGCCCCAACATTTTTCTTTCTTTTTTTTTTTATTCTTTATTGCACTTTAAAAGAGTGTACAAGAGGCGAGCTGAATGCCATATGGCATTATCTACCAGCTAACCTTTGGGTAGAATTTTTCCCCGCCTATACTCAATAATATCTATGACATGGCTCTTTTTTTTAACCCTTTCGACGTTGTACACCTAATTCGATAAAAACACATCTTATATATAAAATTCTCGTGTCACAGTTTTCGTTCCCATACTCCTCCGAAACGGCTTGACCGATTCTCATGAAATTTGTGAGCGTATTGAGTAGGTCGGAGACTCGGCCAACATCTATTTTTCATCCCCCTAAATGTTAGGGGTAGTCCACCCCTAATTTTTTTTTTTTTTTTAACATTAGTAATATCTATTATAGTCTTGAGAATCCCATCAGGCATTAAGACCCTCATGTATACATTTTAGTGTGCAAAAGTATAAATAAATAAATTCTTGAAGGTTTCCGACTTTCAGTGACATGTGACCCCGGCAAGTCGAGTCCAAGATTTTGTAAGTGTCATGTTCAACGGCGAGTTACAATTGAATTGTGCGGGCGGCTCGCGTGACCCGATCTCGTTACCGCGGGAAGCTGTGACGCCAGATTTACTCTCGCCGCTGACAGTTATCCCTGCTTAACTTGTACAGATTTTGTTAGGGTTTGTGTCGGGATTTGGCGGTGATTTTGGATTTACAATGTAGCATTATTTCGCTAGATCTTTGTAATATATAGAATGAAATAAGAAAACACTATTGTCCCTCTCAAAGAAATAATATAACAATTGTATAAATTAACTAGCTGTGCTCATGGTTTCTTCTCGTGGTATGTTATTCTGATGTATAGCTTATATTACTGTAAGATTACATAAAAATTCGTTCAATAGTTTTTGCGTGAAAGAGTAACAAACATGTATCCATCCTCACAAAGTTTATAATATTAATAATAAGATATGTATATCTTATTAGTATACATATAAACAAAATTGGAGTGTCTGTTTGTAATATTGAAATAACCGTTTTTAACTACATGCATATGAATATAAATACGGTACATACACCAAAATAACATTTTTAAACTCTGAAATGGCTATACCAATTTTGACAGACTTTTTTTGGCAGGTAGCTGACGTAATAAGGAGTAATTTAGGCTACTTTTATTTTAGGAAAATAAAGTTAAATTCCACGCGGACGAAGTCGCGTGTAATTTATATCACAGCCGAGGAAGACTTTTAAAAAAAAATATAATTTTCTAAAAAATATTTATTAAATACTACACCACTGGCAGCTCCGCGATGGAGGCCGGTTCTTACAATTCTGTTGAAATATATATTTTAATTTAATAGGAAAGTGCTGCATCGTCAGCGAAACTGCACGTGGAAGAATTTTGTAGCTGACGGTGCAGCCTAGATTACTGTAAGGGTTATTACACACTGTTGTATATTAAAATAATTACAAATTATTGTTACATATATAACACGTATATAACACCTCCATCCTTAGAGAAGCCATTATCTCACTTGGAGTGTAAATGGCGTATTGGAAGATGTATCAGGAATGCTGACAGCTGCATGCGGGACACTATACACTACTTCAGGTGTCTGTTGATCTCGTTGTTGTTTACATTTCATCTTATAAATGATTATACCAATGATTGTCAATATGAATAGAAAATATGCTGGAACGGTAAGTGCGATATGACTTGGTTTTATCTCGGTTTCTTTTATTAACGGCTCCTCTTTCTGTATGAGATGTTGTAGCTCATGTAGTTTACTCAATGATATGTCCCTTAAGTTGAGAGTAGATGCAGATTCACTGATATTGGTGCGAGACATGTCTAGTGATATCAATGTTACGGGTGAACCGTTGATTTTGTTATTTCTATTATAAATCTTCGATAATGGTGTAAACAAGGAACAACCAGTAGGTATATTTACCAGGATGCTGCCAATATATATATTAAAAATATCAGATTTGCATCTTGTTTCAATTTTTGTCTCTGACGATAAGCTCAGAATATAATTAGCTTCATCTAATTGTTCTATTATTTCTGTGTTCGTGTTTTTTATTCTTACAAACTGGCATATCGGTAAGATGATTTGATGAGTTATAAGATGATGGATGCAATCTGGTGATTGAGATGTTATTTTATCCTCTTCTTTGCAGATATAAATTTCTGTTATGTGCTTACACTCTCTCTCGATGTAGCTGTATCTATTATCATTCATTGCTAAATAGGGTTTATGTGGAATAAGGATTGTATGGTGAACAGTGGGGATAGGGATTAATTTGTACAATGTAAATGACGTGGGTTGGAGTATTGGGATTTTAAGCACAACTACTATAGTGTTTCCTTTAAAGTATGATCCTGTACTGATTATATCGTAATATTCCCTGATTTCATTAGATAAAATTGATACTAATCTATCGCTGCTGTATATATCTGCGAGTGTTTTTATTATTTGTTGTATATTAACAATAGATATCATCTCGCGATGGCATATACCTAATTTTGTGAATGCTAATATATTCTCTAAATTTGTTAATATTTTAGTTATGACTTCGATATTATTATTTAGGTCCAAATAAATAGAATCTAAGTGCAATCTCTTTCGAAAATGTATGTCATATTTTGCAGTAATATTTTGTAACTGATTAATAGAATTCTGTATATGATATTGATTTTCTATCAATCCTGAGATGGTGGTATTTATTTCATGTAATGCCTGTTTATTTATAGATATATTTTTATTAATCTTACTTATAATATTATTCTGGTTACTGCTTAAACTACTAATTGCAGAATCATAACGAATCGCATCATTATAATCTAAATTTCCCGTAATCCTCTTAATAATAGACCCAAATTCATTAATTAAACCTCTCTTAAACCTATTATTTGATAGTCCATTGTACATGGATATGATAGTGTCTATATTGTTTGATATATATTGACGTTTAGAATAATACATATAATTATCAAATTCCACTTCCTTAAATTTACTCTCTAAATTATCCATATAACTTTTTTGATTAATAATAGTCTTGATAGATTCCTCTATATCTTCTAATTCTATGGGATGTATAAAACTATGCTCTAACTCGACGAGTTTAGTTTTGCCTAACTTAAATGGTAGTATTCCTGGATTATCCGTAAGGCGAGTTATAACTACTTCCTGCTGAGCTTTCGTTGCTAGAAGTATCGCTACGATCGTCCTGCAACAAATTTATTGTATGTTTTAGGGGCCGTCTGACGTTTCTCCTAGCAATCCTGCGTCCATTATCTAAATCTATAGCAAGGGGGTCCACGTCTTTAACAATTTGTTTTTTATACTTGGGTTCTATTTTGTGTCTACTATCTGTTTTTTCGAATATTATTTGACCTGGTGAAACTGAGGGTAAGGCTTCTCTATCTTTATTAATATTAGTTATTTGTTTTTCATGTTTTCCAGAACTATAGTCGTGTATATTTTTATATAAAGATTCAGTTAATTTTTTATGTTCGACAATATACTGTTGAATATATTCTTTATTATATTTTATATCTAAGGGGTCCTGACTGTCTAAATGACCTGATATAACTTCAAATGGAGTTTTATTTGTCATAGAATGTATAGAGCTGTTATAACCGATGACTGCATTGATTACTAACTCACATGTTGAAGATTTTGGATATAAAGCAGTTTGAATACGCACATGTTCTAATAATGTTGAATGGAAACGCTCTATGGTGCCATTAGACTGGGGGTTTCTAATGGTTGTAAAATGGGTTTTTATCTTGTACATATCTAACAGTTCCCGTATAACGTTATTCTTAAATTCCTGACCTTGGTCAGATATAATTAATTGAGGGGTACCGTGATGCGAGAAATAAATACGTAGAGCTTTAGCTACGGATATGGCGTCTGCCGCAATTAATAAGTAAGCTTGTGCATACTTGGAAAAACTGTCTATAATAGTTAGGTATTTTTCTTTAGCTACTGTAAGTATATCCATAAAGACTTTTTCGAATGGTTTACTTGTTACAGGTACTAACTGTAATTCAGCATTTACTGGTCGTCTTTCATATTTAGAACTATTGCAAACGAGACATGTATTAACTATTTCCGAAACGGTTTTTGACATATTAGGCCAGTAATATTTTCGTTTTAATGCATTACAATTTTCTTGAATACCACGATGGTTGCTTTTACCAACGTGGTGTTTTCCAGCTATTTCCTTCTGTCTACTTTCCTCTAGAATATCTTCTAATAATGTGTCACACAACATTAAATTATAAGAATTATTTTTAAATGTTTTTTGCAATACTCTGACTAATTCTTCTTGATAATCTTTTTCTATTAATATGCCTATCTGTTTGTTTGGACTGATGTAATCCTTAAATAGTTTAATAATATCTTTTTCGAATGATTTTATTCCTATTTGACTACTGTACCTCATTTTACCCGGAAACGTGTATTTTATTTTAGGTTTTACTATAGATAGTGATTGAACATTAATTTTTAATTGTATATTAAACTCGTTTAAGGGTTTTTTTGTATATGGTAATAATAAAATGGGATCTTCCTGGTTACTATGTACTGTGTCTACGTCGTTGACTATGGATACTGGGGGGTGGTTTATTAGTGAAGCATCCTCCACGTCCATGCTATTAACATTTATTTGTACTCTGGATAGAGCATCGGCATTGCTGTTAAGTTTGCCTTTTTTATAGGTAATATCATAATCATATTCCTCTAGCTTTAATCGCCAGCGGACAAGACGGGAATTGGGTTCCTTTAAAGACATAAGCCAGGTAAGTGGTTTATGATCAGTAATAATATGAAATTTTCTGCCAAATAGGTATGGTCTGAAGTACTTGGTTGCCCATACAATACTTAAGAGTTCCTTCTCTATGGTACTGTAGTTAATTTCAGAATCATTTAGAGTGCGGGATTCATATGCAATTGGCTTGTCAGAACCAATTTTACCTTGAGATAAAACTGCTCCGATTGCAAAATTACTAGCATCTGTAGTAAGATTAAAATCTAGAGAAAAGTCGGGGTATTGGAGGATTGGATCATTCATAAGAAGCGATTTACAATGATTAAAGCAATCTGTGTATTGTTGTGTTAATTCAATTTTAAAGCCTTTCTTTAAACAGTTGGTTAAAGGTTTTGTTAATTTGGCAAACTGTGGTATAAATTTTCTGTAATAACCCAGGAGACCTAGAAATCCTTTAATTTCTTTTGGAGTCTTCGGGATAGGATAATTCTGAATAGCCTTAATTTTTTCAGGATTAGGTTTTATGCCATTAGAAGTGATTATATGACCAAGAAAAGGTGTTTCTCTTTTCATAAATTCTGACTTATCTAATTGTACTTTTAAATTTACTTCTCTAAGCCTCTGAAAAACGGTTTCCAGATTTAATAGATGCTCTGCAAGGGATGTGGAATATACAATAATGTCATCTAAATAAACAACAGTATTGGGTAGACCTCTAAGTACATTGTCCATCACCCGTTGGAAGGTGGACGGAGCATTTTTCAAGCCCATGGGCATCCTGAGGAACTCATAATGTCCATTTTCGACATTGAAAGCTGTTTTAGGAATGTCAAAGGGGTGCATTTGAATTTGGTAAAACCCACTAGCTAAATCAAGGGTGCTAAAATAATTACATTTACCTAATTTATCCAAAACATCTGATATATTAGGGAGAGGATATTTATCATTAATAGTTTTATCATTAAGTTTACGAAAATCAACTACGAGTCTCCATTTCTTTCTGCCTGAGGCATCAGCCTTTTTAGGAACTATCCAAATAGGGGATGACCAGGGTGAGTTTGAGGGTTGTATAATTTTTTGTTTCAACATCTTACTAATTTGCTCTTGAACTTCTTGTTTATGTATATGGGGATATCTATAGCTTTTAGTGTAAATGGGTATTTCATCCATAGTATTAATTTTATGTTTAACTGCATTTGTAAATGTTAAATTCTGACCTTCATAATAAAAAATGTCACTGTATCGTTCACAAATTCGTTCTATATTTGCTTTTTCCTCTTGGTTTAAGTGGTCAGTTCGTATTAAAGATTTAATATTATATTTCTCATTTGCCAATATATCAAAATTATAACAATTAAAATTTTTAACTGAACTACATAGAAGGGGTTGT
This sequence comes from Achroia grisella, assembly GCF_030625045.1. Taxonomy (NCBI): domain Eukaryota; kingdom Metazoa; phylum Arthropoda; class Insecta; order Lepidoptera; family Pyralidae; genus Achroia; species Achroia grisella. Next base: position 1,102,865 of record NW_026712988.1, read on the forward strand.
TTTAAACTAAATATTACGTCATTCGGTGTATTATTTGAAATTTCCACATATGCCTTATAATTTCGCGCTGTTGTAATAGTATTATGTATATAACATCCATTTATTTTTGTTTCGTTAACTAAAATATCGCCCTGCTTACGCGATACAGGTAATTTAATTCGCTCCGTACTTTGAGTCTTAATAATACATTCGTATAAGTTATTAACTCCAGATCTCAACATTTGTATTTTATTTATGGAATTGTTAGTTTTTAATAAGTTTTCTCCTAAGTCGATTCGAGCCTTTAATTTATTGAGAAAATCAAGTCCAATTAATCCGTCAAAAACATCATGAAACTTATATATATAAAACTTTGTTTGTCCATTCTCTTTAAACTCTGGAAAGATAGGTATTTCGATGGCATAATAATTTTTTGTAGTGCAATGAATATTAGTAACTACGAATGGTTCATATAAAGTAGGAAAATTAGAAAAATATCGTTGTACGGCTTCCGGAGATATAAAAGATTGATTAGCACCGGTATCTATGAGTAATTTTAATGGGGGGTTGTTAATTTGTATATAGGGTAACACACGATTACTTTGTAAATTTATTTCTGTCACGAGGGTTGGTTTTTCACCGAACCATCCTGAAAATCCTCATTTTCATATTCCTGAGCATAATCAGTTGTGTTTAAATTATCGTAATTTTCGTACTGTTCGTAGTCAATATCCGGACAATCTACAGGGTAATAATGTTCATCAAGTTGTGGGTGTGAAGTGGACGGTTCCTGTGGATAGTAATACTGTTCACTATCGTAGGGTTGCGAATTATTCATATTAACTTCTCGGAATTTAAAATATCTATTAGTGGGATTTTGGAAATTAGACAAGTCCTGTCCTCCTGGTCTAAATTGGGGTTTATTTTTAATAGTACTAACACCACTCATAGGTGCGAATCGATTCATTTGAGGTTTTTGTAAGTTTCCATAATTAAATTGTGGTCGCGGGGGTTGAAAAATTTATTTTGTAAATTATTTTGCATGGGTCTATAGCCCTGTTGATTTTGTGATGGGCCTTGACCTCTGAATACCTGGTGGGTATGAGCAAATGGGTTAGGTTTGCCTAAAAGAGGCCTAGGTTGTTGCACTGCCATTGGCATGACTGGAACTGGCATAGAAACCATGGATGGTTTACGTAATTCTGTAATTTTACTAGAACTGGCTGACGGATACGTAGTTTGCATATATTTAATATTCTGTTCTTTTTGGACGTATTTAAGTGCCATGGGTAAAGAAGTAGGTTGCATACACCTAACTTGTGAGCCTAGAGGATCTTTCAATCCCGCTATAAATGTTTGAAGGGTTTGTTCCGTATAAAAGGATCGCTTTATTTCTTTCGTACTTGTATCTGTGATATTTATGTTTATATAATTAATTATTTTACTTAACATTTGTTGGCAACGGATATAAAATTCTTGTGGGGTTTCATTTTCCTGTCTTAACAAAGTTAGGTCCCTATTTAGAGTAGTTTCGTCCCTTTGATCAGCAAAATTTTCTATTAGAGTTCTCCGTATATCTGTCCATGAAGTATTATTTCCGCTTATGTTCAATACGTCTTCGGCGTCGCCTATTATTTTATTTAAAATACCGTTTAGTAAGGTGGCGTTGGCTACAGGGTAATCTTTTGCGAAGTAGGTAATGGTAAGGTCGTCACAGGTTGCTATAAACCTGTATAATCTATTTGGATCGCCATTGAATTGAGGTACATTTTTTAATACCATATGGATAAGTTGTATGCGTTCCTGTTCACTTGCCATTTTAAATATATATAAAGACACACACAAAAATAAAATATCAAATAATAAGAGCTGAAATAAAACAATACACTAAATCTATTATATGAAACTAAGTAAAGTACCTAATTGGAATTATAATAATTATAATTGCACGGTCGTATTGCCGGTCACTTGTAATTCGATCAGTGAAATACGACGATTGTATTCCGGTCGCCTTATTAATAAATTACCTAATGCAATTCTAGATTGATAGAATTAACTTTAATTATTTTATAAAAATAGCGAAACACTAAAAATAGTAAATGCTTCGGTCGGCGAAGGAAGGTCAGGGAAACAATGAAAAGATAATAAGCACTTACAGAGTCTGCACGGCTATCATCTTGTCTCCACTCTGTGATGACTTCTTCTGCCTTGTCCTTTCTCCCGGCTGCTTGTTAAAGGTTCTGGATCCTCGCCAAGACCGTAGAAACGGTTATTCGGTTTTCGAAGTTCAGATAACGCGAACGCGAAGATCCTACCGACTGCGCCAATTATATCACAGCCGAGGAAGACTTTTAAAAAAAAATATAATTTTCTAAAAAATATTTATTAAATACTACACCACTGGCAGCTCCGCGATGGAGGCCGGTTCTTACAATTCTGTTGAAATATATATTTTAATTTAATAGGAAAGTGCTGCATCGTCAGCGAAACTGCACGTGCAAGAATTTTGTAGCTGACGGTGCAGCCTAGATTACTGTAAGGGTTATTACACATTGTTGTATATTAAAATAATTACAAATTATTGTTACATATATAACACGTATATAACGTGTAATTTAACGGCCCTATCGCTAAATACTGTAATAGTAGATGTGGGGTGGGGTGAATCTGGCGTAACATATCGTAAGACTGTCTGGTCACGCAACGCGGTGATTTCACTTATAAAGTTCCGGTGGCTCTGGGATAAATGATGTCCTTACAAACTCGGGGTCAGATGTATACCCCTCCGATCGATCCCCCGTCCAATTCAAACGGGGACCGATGTTACGACGGTCTAGGTCGAGGTTCGAACCTCTAGCGGGGTCCCTCAGACTAATGACGTATCCGTCAGGTAGGAGTTGGCCTTCAGCCGCTCCATAAGTCCTTCCTTGGTTTGGAGTGTCATCTGCACTCGCCCCCTATCGTCCGGTGAAGCTGTAAATGTCAGCTGCGGCCAAAAGCATTAGAGTAGTCCGAAAAAATGTTGTATGGAATAGAAATAATCTTTATTAAAATAAAGTTAATATAATCACTTTTGAATAGTCAGTCGTAGTTTTTGGACATTCGTAACGCAGACTCATCACAAGAGGAATGAGAAAGAAACTTGCGTGTTAGTTAAAAATTACATTATCTATCAGGAATTTTGTGTCTTATTTTTTTAATCTGAACTAAGTATATTATTGCCTTACTTCCACCACCCAGACCGATACAAACAATCATACTCAGGAATACAAATGTTCGTGCGAGGAATCGAACAAATACCTAACTAAGTAAAGCGGTGTGCTAACCCGCTAGACCAACGAGGCCGTAATTTATGTACCGTGAGGCTAGATGGTATAGCGTTTTTTTATCACAATCAGAAGACGAAAAATAACAGAAAATACAAGCTAGGAACTTCGCAATATTAAATACAACACTAATTCCAAAGACAAGTGAAAAATGAGAGGGACTGACTGAAAATCAGCGCTGTGCGGCGTATGTGTAAACGTTACACTCACAGCATCAGCTGAGTCAGCCCCTTTTGTCTAGCATACGCAGTATGAGGTACTACTGTTGGTATTTTATACGTAGTCAAGAGGTTCCTTTTTTTTATATAGTTTTTATTCAACAAACAGTGTACGAACTCAAATGTATATCTATCGTTTGTTCTGGATATTTATATGTATATTATATATCTCCCTTTGATAGGGTATTAAACTTGTCATTGCGGGTGAATATCACCAAACAATGACAATTATAAAAGAAATGATTATGATGACAAAAATTTGCGGACTATTGTACAGGTGTTTAGAATTACAGCTTTTTGGAGAAGTATGAAAGTAAGTGAGTGAAAATGTAATATTTTGAGGCTAGAGTGTAGGGATGTTATTATTATTATTATTATTATATATATATTTATTATATCTCCCTTTTTACGGGGGTAATATATTCAAACACGCGGGCCTTAGCCAAGCATGGATGAGTTATGTGATGAAGATAGAAATTTTCTGACTATTCGGCATGTGTTTAGTATGACGGCTTTTTGTAATAGGTCTATTGTAGAGGAGGGGATATGCAACGTGTCTAGGTGTTTGTTCAGACTTTTTGGTATAATTCCTGTGGATGACAAAACTATGGGTACTATGTGGATGGTGTGTGCTTTCCATTGTTTTTTTAATTCTATTGCTAGATCTGTGTACTTTGTTAGTTTTTCATTGACTATTGATTACGGTTATGATTATGACTACATTCATTCATTATTATTATTATTATTAAAAAGACCATAAATATAATTTCAATCAATCATAGCAACCCTCCAAATGGCGACGGACACCCATCTGCGGTCTGAGCTAATAAACATATAATTGTGTTTATTATCTATTACTCGAATTCAAACATCGCAAACAAACATCATAGTCGCGGTGCGCAATTATTCATGCTCCCCGATCAGGGTTGCCAACAACAAATTAATTTTTTTTAGTGATAAAAGTGGTACATACAGTTGTTCGTAATTTTGTGGAATTTATCTACAATCGTTCTCACTTCTAGTCTTTCCAGACATGCAAATACATACACATATGAATTATTAAAATTTTCAAATTCAATATCAAAATTTCACTATTCATGTAGGTCTATTACAGACTCTTATGATATACCAGTATGTAGAATTTTACAGTTTTAAAATACAAATTTGTAATAATATATAACTAAATTTATATTTATGTATTATTATATGTCATAGTACACTATAAAACAGTGTGCAAAGATACAAAAAAACTGACAAAATCTTGTATATATATAAGCTCAATTTATCTCTGGAATATCATATTTTAACAGAATTTCGTACACCAAAATGTTGTACGAATTTAAAATGACCTTGTATAGAAGGGCGAAAATCTCGTATTTTCATGAGGTTTCTCGTACAGTTGGCATCCCTATGCCCGATACAGACATCAAAGTTGTAGTCACTTGGGACCTCTGGACCCCCGGGAGGCGTTTGGAGGGTTTGCGTTTATTATTACTACGTTTGGAATTGTTTCGTTGGTAAAATACAGACATCTTTTTATTTTGAGAAATTATATTATTATTTAGATATTAGAAATTAATATTAAACAATTTGAAATAATACTACGATGGAGAAGAATTAGATTTCTGTCTGTGTGTAATATATATATATTAAAAAAAACGACAAATTTCAATTCGTTCTGTTGTATTTCCTCTAGCAATATTTCCGTATAAGCAAACATTGGTTTGCCATATAAATTAAAATCGCTATTAAAAATAGGTGTTAAGTCCTGGATAGCCAATAAAACTAGTGGACTGTGATTAATATATGTAATATGAAAACAGTTATGAAAGATAGACAGACAGTACATTAAACTAAGAAAGGTGGAATTATTTGTAACTCGGTAAGTGCTGGTGTCCGCCACCGGCCGCAGTTGCCGATGCGCAGCACAGCCCCCGCAGCCACATTATAAAAAAACTTTTTTTTTTAAATTATAACTTGACAAATAAGGTATCGTTGGAGTAATCTAAATGATGGCAGTATCCCCTGATAAGAACTTACTTATCTTATATATAAAATTTTCGTGTCACAATGTTAGTTATCATACTTCTAAAAAATAAAAAATAAATATTAGGGGTCATATATATCACTTAAGGGTATAAAAAATAGATAGTAACCAATTCTCAGACCTACTGAATATGCATGTAAAATTTCATAAAAATCTCCGTTTCGGAGCAGTATCGTAACTAACATTGTGACACGAGATTTTTATATATAAGACTAGCTGTGTGTGGTTTCAGTCGCATGAAATTTATAGCCTATGTGTTATTCCGATGTATAAGCTATATTATTGTAGAGTTTTATTAAACTTCATTCAGTAGTTTTTGCGTGAAAGAGTAACAAACATCCATCCATATTTAAAAACTTTCGCGTTTATTAAGATAAGTATTATTATTATTGTATATAAATCTGCCTGAAAAAAGATTAAATGTCATATAAAACACTTCCATTGTTGTTGTGGTGGGGTTCTTTTTTGTTGAGATGATATGTTTACTAATAAATAATATATATGTTTGCAGCAGAATAATTCTATTGTCTCCTTTTATAATATATTTACAATAATGTCAATCAGTATTTGACAACTATATATTAAATCACAAATTAATAAGTAGGTCGTATATTCGTTAACGATAAAAACTTAAAATCCATAGCGCTGACAATATTATCTGATTGCACAAAGAATGAGTGCTTAGCGATTTCTATGTTATTTATCGCATGCCTCTTACTTGTTATTGTGTAATTATTTATATAAAAAAAACATCTATTCAGAAGAGCAGCACACACGTTTCTTGCTCATTCTTCTTGTGATGATGATGATGATGTGTTCCGAAAGTGGTAGAATCAAAATATGACTATTCAAAAGTGATTATAATGAGTTTCATTGTATAATTTCTATTATTATTTTGGATGAGGGTTCCATCCCCTATTAATGCGGATCTCTAAAACTCCACGGTCGCCGTGTCTGTCCGTCTGGTGCTGTGTGCAATCCATTAGCGCTATATCGATTACCGTTCAGGCTCCGTTGGGGCTTAAGCTGTTACTTGGTGAGGCAGTCTCTCTATATAAACGTGCACTTAATAGCGGTGGCAGATCTTCTGGGAGTTTGTAATTTTAGCCGACTTCAAAAGGTGAGGTTGCGAAGAATTTTTTTTTATGTATACATGTCTGTTTATATTATTGAAATAACCGTTTTTTACTACATGCATATGAATATAAATAAGATACATACACCAAAATAACATTTCTTCTATACATATAAATAATATTGGAGTGTCTGTTTGTAATATTGAAACAACCGTTTTATACTACATGCATATAAATATAAGTACGGTACATACACCAAAAAGACATGTTTTTGGCAGGTACCTGATGTAATAAGGAGTAACATAGGCTACTATTATTTTAAAAAACTAAAGTTAAATTCAGACGATGTCGCGAGTACAGCTAGTATTTTATATAAATGGGTTTGCGCTGGTCTTACTTCATCTGATGGTAAATGAATGCAAGACATATGATGTTGCTTACCCAGAAGAAATCAATTTACCATAGACTTGAAGACTGTATCTAATATAGTACAACTAGTTGACCCCGCAAAAGCTTTGCCATATAAATTAAAATCTATTAAAAATAGGGGTTGGTGATTGAAGGGTGAAAATTTAGGGTTATGTATGTATTTTCTAATAGCACATTATAAAAAATCAAAAATTTTGTCCAAATAATTAAAACTAAATGTTAGGGATGGACAATCCTTATCACTTAGGGGCATGAAAAATAGACAGTAGCCGTAATTATCAGACGAGAATCAAACCCGCGGTAAACACCGGAATTGCTCAATTAACAAATATATTGTTATGACAAATAAGTTTCCAACTGGACTTCAATTTCACCCCTGTGTGATTGTAAACCCTCATGTATCTACTAAACTATAGGTCGAACAAGAATAATATAAATATATGGGTATTATCCATATAAGAGTTGCTCTGGCACGTCTCGATTTACGTCTGTTTGTATCACAGATATTATGCATATAAAAACACGTTTAATGTATAACAAAAGCTTACGTAATATCAACAAACTAGTTTTACCTAAGTGCCGTTTGACGAAAGTTAGTAATTCGTTTTATGGAAATTGCGTAAGGTTTTACAACAAACTGCCAGAGTCTGTACTCAATTTGCCAGAAAAAAATTCAAATGTGTTATAAAGTAATTTTTTTGTAAAATAGCTTATTATAAAATTGAAGAATTTATAAATGATAATAATGTTTTTGTAGAAAATATCTAACTTAAAATTCATAACGCTGACTAGATGTTATCTGATTGAACAGCGATTAAGTGCGTAGCGGTTTCTATGTTGATTGTCGCATGCCTAATCCTTGTTAATGTAAATAAAATCTATATTTATTTAAAAGAGCAACACACAAGTTTTTTGCTCATTCTCCTTGTGATGAATCTGCATTCTGAATAAGCGGTAGAATCAAAAAACTTGACTATTCAAAAGTGAAAGAAGACTATTTCTCTTTCTATATCTAACAATTAATTCACAAACTAATTCCACGGCCATTGGGGTCTAGCGGTTGCGCAGACCTTTCGCGTTCGATTCCCCGCACGGTACAAACATTTGTATTCATGAGTATGATTATTTGTAACAGTCTGGGTATTTTTATGCATAATCTGTATGTATTTAAGAAAAATATGTATGTATTTGTATTAGTTATCTAGTACCCATCACACAAGCTTTAGCTAGCTTAATTTGGATCTACATGGCGCTGTGTGAATTGTCCTGAGATTTTTTTTTTATGGGTGATAATTGTAGGGGCACCAGTGGAGGATGATAAGATGAACATGAGGTCAGGTCTGTTAGCCCATCGTGACTAATTCACCAGGAATTTAACACGATGGTTTCTAGGGGGAACCGCGTGGAGGTCAACCTGACATGGTACATGTCAGTGGACTCATGACTAGTAATGGGTACTAGCAATAATGGGGTCATGAGTCCACATTACTGGCATGTACCATGTCCCCCCTGAGATTATTATTATTATATGCATTTAGTACAAAGGTAATAATTTGAAATTACAGAAACTTCAATTTTTTTTATATAGAGTACTTTTGAAAGACCATTACTCGAGTTCAAGTGACAATATTATTTACGGTATCCTGTGGATTGTACTATTTGAGTATTGTTAGGTCACGTGGCACGTCATCGCAGTTTTATTGGTTGGCTAGACGCCGAGTGACCGGTCATACTCGTGTACGCTGTGACAATATGACAACAACATCAACCCTGCTCCCTAATTTCTATTGTTATTTTGAATACAATGATAAATGTTAATAAATGTACTTATATATCTATAGTCTATACATATAAATAAAATGGTCTGTAAATAAGAGTGTCTGTTTGTAATATTGAAATAACCATTTTTTACTACATGCATATGAATATAAATACGATACATAAACCAAAATAACAGTATTTGTAATTTTTGTCTATATGTTTGTTCCGGCTAATCTCTGAAATGGCTGGACCTATTTAGACGGGACTTTTATTGTCAGGTAGCTGATGTAATAAGGAGTAACTTAGGCTACTTTTATTTTAGAAAAATAAAGTTGTAAAAAACAGTTATTTCTATATTACAGAACAGACACTCCAATTTTATTTATATGTATAGATTACGAGTGAGGATTGCTAAATGTGAGACTAAGATACTCTATGCAGACTGTTCCTTATAAACTCGGTAAACAATACTAATGTATTTTTCATACATTTCAACGCATGTAACCTTATATCCGAGTACAGTCGTTCTTTCAACGTTGTTGAATTACCGCGCATGACTGCGGCACAGCCAATCACATGACCGACGGGGACAGACAAACAAACATACAATTGCACGCCTTCTCTCTAGAGTATTGTCTAAAGCAAAAAGTTTAGTATGGAAGATGTTAGGAACAGATATGGTATTGAAATTCATAAACAAAAGTCCGCTTCACCTTCAAGCTTCAGAATAAATGAAATTTCTAAAATTAAAGTAGGCTAAGTTATTCCTTATAACATTAGCTATCTGCGAGTGAAAGTTCCATCAAAATCGGTTTAACGGTTTCATATATTAGGGAGAACTAACAGATAGACATACATAAATTTAAAAATTTTTTTAGTCGTCTTATGCATGTTAAGTTAAGTAAAGTGCATGTTAATTTGAAATTACAAATAGTAACTTCAATTTTACTTATTTACTAGCAACTCGCCGCGGCTTCGCACGGGCCCTATACTTGTTTTCCGTATTTATTTGGATTCATGTTTATAAAAACACTTTCGCAAATAATGAACTATTTGCAAAGGTTTACAAAAATGATTACCATAAAGAAGATCATAAGAAGTTAAATTTAAAAATAAACATATATTGTCGCTGACATCTTTTTACGACTTTTAAAGGAGAACAGTTCTGTCAGACATATTTTCTGCGTAAGTTTAACCGTCTACGCAGCGCAAGCACTCAAAATGCACCTTCGCAAATTTCTCATTGCTGCTCCGCTCCTATTGGCCGCAGCGTGATGTTATATAGCCTGTTGCACTCGAGGATGATATACATTTCTAAGAATTTTTAAAATCAGATTATGCAAACCGGCGATTACCCCGAACAAACAAACATACAAACTTTACCTCTTCATAATTTTAGTATAGATTGCATTTATACAGATGCAAAAAAAATGTTGGCTCGTCCAAACATTTCCTACATCGAGCGGAGGGTTTGGCCACCACGCACCGCAGTCTCTGTTTACAGCCAACAAACAAACTGTAATGATACTACAGTTAATTAAGGAGCCCAGAGCAAACATCGCAGTCTAACGAGATGCGCGCTGAATACATTGTTGGCTATTGTTTTTTTCGGACCGAAGGGAGATACATATAATATTTACTCTTGAGATATTCTCCCGTCCAATTCAAAGGGGGATCGAAATTACGATAGCTTGAGCCGAGGTTCGAACAGCTAGCGGTGTCCTCAGACTAAAGTCGTATCCGTCAGGCGAGAGTTGGCTTTCTGCCGCTCAATAAGTTTTTCCTTTGGTTTAGAGCGCCATCTGCACTCGCGCCCTATCGTCCGGTGAAGCTGTAAAGGCTAGCTGCGGCCAACGGGTAAAGGGGATTGTTACCAATGTACCATGTCAGGTCGATCTTCACGCGATTCCTCCTAGAAACCATCATGATAAATTCCTGGTTAATTTGCCCTAATGGACCAACAGACCTGCTGATCATGTTTATCTTATCATCCTCCACTAGCACCTCGCCAGAGTCAACCGTTAGCAAAGACAGATGCACCATCGCTTAATAAAAGCTACCCACCTGCACAATCTGGTGGTCCAGCTCGGCCAATGACCGCAGCAGGTGCGTGGTCCGTGCTGCCCTCACGAAGCCACCACTGTGCTGCAACTCAGCACCCTTGGCGAACAGCCCGCAGAACTCTGCACGGGAGCCGCACACGCTGGTGCCCAGTGCGCAACGGAGGGATTGGATGGCTGAAGCCCGTTCTGTTCCCTGGGAGCATTTTTATCAGTTAGGAGTCATTTTTAACGACCTTGGTGGTCCAATTAGCAAATGACTTTGTATACCATGTGACGCAAAAATTCGCGTAAAAATTAAAAAATTAAGGAATTGACCTTCAAATGTTACCACTTTCCAATGTTCGTATTAAAACACGAAATTTTGACAATTTATTAAAATATATTTAATTAAATTAGGAGTTATCTTCCGAAAGTCCATTTCACTACTAAAAGTAAATATATTATGTTGTTCATATATTTTCTCCAATTTCAATATTATATATTATTATAATATATTAATTTAAATTTATTACTAGTATTTACATAACCTAATTGTACAACTAAGAACCTAAAATTAAAGATCTTAAAAAAAAATATAATATGATGACTAAAATATATTATTAAAAGGGGTCCCTTTAGGCAAAGTTCCGAAGATACTGGCAGCGTTCCCTCTTTGAATAGCTAGACTAATTCTTTGTCCAAGGTAGCTGCCAGCTCTTCGGTCTTCTGTGATGTCGACTAACCTTAAGTTGTTTAATTCCGCTAAAATTAGCATGTGTGAGACCACAAATATGTACTCAGTACGGAAACTTCACTACTGTTACGACTTTCTTTAATGACGATCAAATTCCGACCGAAACACGTGTAGCAATATGGATGTAGACTCAAGAACAGTCACAAGACACAGTAACAAGATTGGAGAATTATAATTGTAATGACAGAAATGTTGTTCATACAAGGGATTTTCACTTAATGATATACATAGACAACGAAATAAGTTAATAACTGGCTTTTAAAAAAAAAAAGACATTTGACATTCTTACAAGTTTTCAAATGTAGACTAACAAGACAATCTCTCCCGTCTCGTAACCGGACCAATGATTCCCATAACGCTTGCAGCATTTCAGCGCTGAATTGCCAGAAAAATTAAGCCAGATACGACCCGAAACGAGGATCATGACAGATATGGGACACATAATTATTGCCAATTAATTTTCTTGTAGTTTTTTTACCAGGATGACTAAGATTGTGGTAACTTTCGAAAATAGTTTTTCTGAACTCTGGCGGCAAGCAAGGACGTACTATTTCAGTGGAAATGTCACAATATATTTTTTTTTCTCTCAAGGGGGGAATATCTATGGGACACAGTCACCTAGATACATCAAAATAATAATTGCATTTAATAATGTCTAGTAAGACAAATTCAATCTTGTCTACTAAGCACTGCTGTGTCTAAACTGTGTCACCCCACCTTACATTTTCCTATTGTTATTTAGTATATAAGATCATTATTTCTGTGTACATATTGTCAGTTTATCATCATCTGTAATATACATCGTCTCGACCAACAACATCTTATTATTCACCCGCAACAACAGACAAAGTTTCTTCAAAGTTCATTAATACAAAATTTTTTACTATTTCCCAACATTTTTCAAATTGAATCTGTATTATTGTAAACATGTATAACCAAATTTGAAAAGAATACAAGCTGAGTTTCTTGTCAGTTCTCATCTCGAAATCATTCCGAACTGACGGTAGATTTGACATATCATAAGAGTCATAGACTTACGTGAATAAAGATATTTTGATTTTATTTTATTTTAAATTTGTATATACTTACGACGTCAAGTGAGCAGGGTTGGCAGAGGTCTGCACAGATGGTCAGCACCGTTTGCATGTACACCCTCGCTTCACCGGCTTTCTCTGCACGGGATATACAACCGCTCATACAGATGTAACTGCAACAACATATCCAATACTGACATTGCTAAAACGAAATTTCTTTAAATCCTTACTTAAATTGTGTTGTAGATTTCATAGTTTATTGCTGGCCACTTAAAAGCCACTTTTTTACCTTTAAAAAGAATGTATAAAATTGTGTTGTTAATTTTGCCATACAAAAATATACGATTTTAAATCACACTTTTTTGCATCGATTTATATAGTTATCGAGTAGATGCAATAGCTTTCTGCACAGATATAAAGAACCGACATATAAATATATATATCCATACATATATTATCCCCCACAAAATGAAAGATCCTTATATGAAGAAATATAGTATATATTTATGTACATATATATATCCTTTATATATGTTTATTTTATTTATTGATGTATTTTATTATAATGGTATAATTAGAACATTATTTAATTTCTTGAATTTTAATTCTTTTAATTCTTGAATGTGTTACTCATTCACTTCTATCTATGTCTCACTGTTAAGTTGACTGGTAGTGATCTCTTTTAGGAATATGATGTCCATCTTTACTCACTTTATATATATTTAAGTTTACATTAAGTTTACTACTGTACTTGAGTCGCTGTTCTCGCGGCTTCGTCCGCGTGGAACATAACTTTATTTTTCTAAAATAAAAGTAGTCTAAGTTACTTATTACATCAAGTACCTGCCAAAAAAGGTCCTGTCAAAGTTGGTCCTCCATTTAAGAGATTAGCCGGAACAAACAGACAAAAATTGTAAAAAAAATATGTGAGTGTCTGTACCGTATTTATATTCATATGCATGTAGTAAAAAACGGTTATTTCAATATTACAAACAGACACTCCAATTTTATTTATTTGCATAGATTGCAATAGAAATATTGTAATAAGTTCACCTCACAAATAGAATTATTAATATTTTTAAGGATGTATCACATGGTATTTATCATAAAAAAATACAAAGGGGTACAAAGTTCTTGCTTCACGTATTAATATAATAATTATATACGAGGGGCAAACGTAGCCATCAAAGGATTAATCAATTTGCACTCGAGCCAACACAAATATTGGTATATTGAGTACATAAATCTAATTATAAAACAACAGTAACCCAATTAGATACACGGCTAAAATCCTCTAATTCAATTTCCATATCGTGGAGATCAAAATTGCAGATTAACAATGCGCGTACAACTAAGTTTTGCTTATGACTTCACTCGTAATAGGTGTCTAATCTGATTGAGAATATATATTTTAAAACATTATATGTATATATACCTGCCACAAATTAAGGAATTAATATATTACACAAATTATTAATAGTATATATATATACATATATATAATATTAATAATTTGTGGCAGTATATGATAATTCATTGTCAGTTTAGTTATTAGTGCAACTAGTTTACCAATATTTTAGTGTTTAACTACTAAGTTTTGCTTATGACTTCACTCGTAATAGATTTCTAATCTGATTGAGAATATATATTTTAAAACATTATATATATTAATTCATTAATTTGTGGCAGTATATGATAATTCATTGTCAGTTTAGTTACTAGTGCAACTAGTTTGTCAATATTTTATTGTTTATTACTAAAGTTACTTTTTCAAACAATTAATCACGGAGCTTCATTTCGTCAATGATTATCTCTCGCCGAAAACTTATAAAATGGTTAAGATAGTTGTATTATAAAGTCTACTACAAATCAGCTGCGGTTTCGAGGGTATGTTGAGGAGCAGGACCCTAAATTTTGTTTAATAAAAAGTAACTTTAATCGGCCAGAATTAGATCACAAAGTCGTCTGGATCGTACCTCAGTCTCATCTATTACAGCCACAAAGCAGTTTTACTTAATTAACTGCTATTCGGTTGTAGGGTACAAATTAGGCAGTGAAATTCACTCCAGTCCAGTCCAGTTCCACTTCAGTTCCACTGAAAATCAGCGTCGTGGCTTTTGTCATGGCATAATGCTGAGATGGGCCCCTTACACACACATCAGTACACAGTGACGCGGTGGCGATGCTCCGCAGTGGTTGATAGGAAATGCATTTTACTTTATTATTATTATTTAGTATTGTTTTATTATTATTATTATTTGTATATTATTTACGTTTATCTTATATAATAATTTATATGCAGCTGTCAGCATCGTTTTTATTATGTTGTGATGTGTGATGTAATAAATGTTATTCTATTCTATTCTATTCTAAATTACAGGGTAAGAAACATGACTACTTAGTCTTATCCTCTGAAATTGCAACGCATTATGTGATACACTCACAGAAGTCTCATGATAACGTGATGACCGTAATGCTGTTCATGTATATAGGATTACCGCTTATCATCTGATAGACCGCCAGCTTGTTTACCATTTAACAGAAAGAACAGTAGATAAAATACTCCAAACAGCCTCCTAAAGACCATAGCAAATATCTCGGATTGTCTCTAGAGACACTGTACTGCTGCGGACCCAGTATTTCTAGCCGTGGATCTATATAGATACCCAAATTGAATGAATATAAATTGTAATTTACTAACATATGTAGTTTATAAGTTGGTTACTAACATAATATGGATATCCGAATTAAATGAATAAATAAATAAGATAAAAGTTTTTTTCTGACTACTGTAATGCAGTTGGCCGCAGCTGGCCTTTACAGCTTCACCGATCGATAGGGGACGAATGCAGATGGCACTCCAAACCAAAGGAAGGACTTATGAAGCAGTTGAAGGCCAACTCCCGCCTGACGGATGCGACTTTAGTCTGAGGGCACCGCTAGGGGTTCGAACCTCAGCACAGGCCGTCATAATTTTGATCCCCGTTTGAAGTGGACGGGGGATCGATCAGAAGGGAATATAAAATTGGTTTGAAATCGATATTGACATTAGATCTGTCAAAGAACAGAAGCTTCCTGGCATACACCTTGTACACGAAAAGCCACGGTTTTTTCATAGCTATCATAACACAAGAGTGATTATGTTGTTGACTTTGAGTTGTTTTCGGACTGCCAACACAAACACAATGTTTGTGTTCCATTTGGATTTACTCGCGGCGAGTTGAGAACCAATTTTGTTTCAAGTATACAGAGATTAAAATTATTCTCTCGTGTGAAAACGTAGCTGTTTTTTTTTATTGTTTTAAAAAGTTAATCTCCACTTGGTTTTGGGGTAGGTTGCGAGTGTTAGAGTCTGTCACTCTGAGTACACTTATCAAATAGTAGTATAGGAAAAAACATGATCTACCACCATCTACGAATTTTCAGTTTATTCCTGATACAAATAAGACAAAAAATTTTAAAGAGTAAATTTGAACATGATCTACGATCTACAAATTTACAGTTTATCCATGATAAAAATATTAAACAATAATAATTAAAAGCTTTAGCTTAAAGAAATAAATTGCAAAGATGCATATTAATTTTTGTATTTGTACATTAAAATGTACAAATACAAAAATTAATATGCATATGGAGGAGCAATACCTTAAGACAATGTCTCCCAGTCAACCATAAGTCAAATATATATTAAGTAAGCGAATTTGAAAAAGGTGAAAGTAATAAAAATAAAATAAATATAAAAAATCATATCAACCAATTGAAAGTCTCAGCGGTTTAGCACACCGCTTTATTTCCGATGGTCTCGGGTTGATTTCCTGCACGGTACAAACATTTGTATTCATGAGTATTGGTCTGGGTGTTTTCTATGTATACTATGCATGTATTAATGTACATGCATGCATTCAGGAAAAAAATAATCTAAATACACCTATCAGTTGGCTCTAGGTAAGCAGAGCTTGTTTTGTACTCATAACACAAGCTCTACTTAGCTCAGGCCTAAACGAAGTTGTGTGAATTATCAAGGGATATTATTAAAATACGACTATATATATGAAATATAATACGACTATAGACAAACTGATTATTATAAAATGACTATATCTAAACATATATAACTCAAAGGTAACTGACATAGTGATCTATAAACGCACAGCCCAAACCACTGGACGGATCGGGCTAAAATTTGGCATGCAGGTAGATGTTATGACGTAGCCAGGCGCTAAGAAAGGATTTTGATTAATTCTACCCCCAAAGGGATCAAATAAGGGATGAAAGTTTGTATGAAACTTTGTAAATTTTAAACCGATCGGATTGAGACTTTGCATGCATAAAGCTACTATGACGTAGGCATCCCCTAAGAAAGGATTTTGACAAATTCCACCTCTAAGAGGATAAATTAACGCTAGCGAAGCCGCGACCAAAAGCTAGTTTAAAATAAAAATTCAACTCTATTTTCATAGTCGCGTAAAATCTTAACTTATCATAATTGTGTATCAATGTTTGACGAAACAATTTGGCGCAGATCTGTTATCTGAGCTGTGCACACACTGCACAGTCGGCCGTAAAAATAATTTGGAAATTAAAAACTGTGCAAAGCAAGCATCTTCAGTGATCCCCTTCGAACAGATCCAATTATAACTTGCGCAAATATTTACCGCGACTCTAGCCAGGGTTGCCACTTCGTAATCCTACTAACAACATATAACAATAGAATACAAACTATCTTCATTCAAATAAACTTAATATAAGCACTTGAATAGTATTTTTTTATTGTACCACTCATTCCGAAAGCAGAATAAATTAAATAAAAACACATTAACAAGGAGGAGGCAAGCGATAATCAACACAGAAACCGTTACCGGACTTATTCTTTGTGCAATCAGCTAAATTAGAAATTTTAATATTTTGCTACAAAAACGTTATTATAAATATTAACAAATTTAGACATTAGTTAGAGGTAATAACGACTATAACAGAGTGCTCATTAATTACATTAATTAGCAATGAAATTACTTATACTATGTAAACGAAAAAATTTATACAAACTTATAAATTTTCTCGTTTAGAGTTCAGTTATTATATAGTTACTGTTCGACTCCAAAAATTACTTGACCGATTCGAATTTCGTTTAATTTTATCTGTAAATATACATCATATCAGTACGAGGAAATACGCTGCACCGAACGCAACGCACTCACTTCCAAATGAAGTAGAAACAGCTGTCACGAAATACGAAAATACAGAATATTCAATATTGCCGTATATTGTTACAGAAATGTTTAAAAAAATTGTGTGTTTTATGTAAAAAAAAAACTACTAGGTACTAGGGTTGTAACAAAAATTAAAAATCAAATGTGACAACCCTAATAAATATCTCCGGTACATCCATAGATCTGGCCGACAGCGGCACCGGCGCGGCGCGGTGGTTTCAGTTGACTGCGGAGATTTCCCTGATGCCGGTTATTTCCCGGATACCGGTTTAATCTGCCTGTAATCTGTTCGTAAGTCGAGAAAATGAAGTGTACTTTAAGAATATTGTGCTGTTTCCTTGAATATCATTGTAGGTATTTTTAGACTGTCTAAAAAAAGAGGGGACATGTTTAAAACTTATTTACTATTACATTTTCAAGTCCCGACACTCAATGTCATCATCATCTGCTTCTTCTTTATCCCATTTATTTGTGGTCGTCGTAATGTTTTCCTCTTCCATTCATCCCTGTTCGCAGTCATCTCGTTATTTACTTCCTTGCTTACCATATCATCTTTCACACAGTCCACCTATCTGTTTTTCGGCCTTCCTCTGTCCTTATAACCATCCACATTCATATGTAACACCTTCCTTAAAATATTATCTTCATTCCTACGCATTACATGTCCATACCACGATAGATAGAGAGTCCCGACACAAATGTAACGTTTAGTAATAGTGCATTACATATAATTTTTTTAAACGACTATATGTGTCAGAATATAGACAAAAGAAATTAAGTAATAATATATACGTAAGTGAATATATACAGTACGTTATGAATACAAGTGTTATGGACACTAGACTTATAGACCTTATAGAATTTTCTTTTTGTATATGCATAAATAATATATATAAATTACCAGACTAATAAATAAAAATAGTCATACTCATGAATACAAAAGCATCGAACCCGTGACCATTGGAAGCAAACTAGTGTGCTTAAACCGCTAAACCACAGAGGCCGTCAAAGTTTGTTTGTTACGCTTCATCATCACTATATTTTCTTGTGTGGTCATCCCAATGAATTGCGGCAACTGGGTACATAGCATCCATAACCACTATAATCAGACCATAGGGGAGAAAGGTGATTGTTAGTAATGTGGACTGATAATCTTATTGCTAGTAATGTATCATGTCAGCTTGACCTCCACACGGTTACACCTGGAAACCATATTGATAAATTCCAGGTCAATTTATCACGAGCTAGCCTCATGATCATATTATCTTCCTCCACTGGTACCCCGCCAGTGTAAACCGTTAGCGCAGGCGGGTGCACCATTTCATTATCATATATATAAAAAAAATAGACCATAACCCGTAAAAGCCTTCAGGATAGAACCAATTTAGTCGCCTTTAAGACGTCGTACAATAAAGCTTATCCAGTAATCCCATTAAAAACCGAAAAAAGATGGCGCCACAGAACGTAAGGAATTCAAATTTGGAATTCGGATTACTGTCCTCTGATTGGTCATTCATGCATAACGTTTATCAAACACAATGCTTTCTGGCAAACAGTACAGTCAATGTATACCTTATTTGTACGTGATTAAGGATCGTAATATTTAAACTAATGAGACCGTGCGGTCGGTGATAATATGTCAGACCTCCTTGTGGGGCAGTGACGGGTTAAGATAAAGTAATCTTAAATATTTCTTACCTCGGACTTGGATTTGTAAAGGTCGTTATAATGATAGCAGACAACATTTTTAACCAGTTTTAAATGAAAAAAGCAATATATCTTCACGGCTGTAGTCCAAGATAGGTTCAGCAGAGAATACAAAACTTGATATGACCACATTTCAGTTTGTGCTAATTTATATTTTACGCAGACGGCCTACAATATGACAGGCAGATTCCGTTGCCTATAGAAGAAAGGGGTTTTATTTTTTCGGACTACTCCGATACTGTTGGCCGCAGCTGGCCTTTACAGCTTCACCGGACGATAGGAGGTGAGTGCAGATGGCACTCCAAACTCAAGGACTTTTATGGAGCGGTTGAAGGCCGCCTGACGGATACGACAGTAGTCTAAGGGCACCGCTATGGGTTCGAACCTCGACTCAGGCTGTCTTCTATCCCCGTTTGAATTGAACGGGGGATCGACTGGGGGGCGGAGAAGGGGATTGTTAGTAATGTGTACTAATAACCCTATTGCTGGGGAGGAAGGGGATTGTTAGTAATGTGGATTGATAACCCCATTGCTAGCAATGTACCATGTCAGGTCGACCTCCACGCGGTTCCCCCTGGTAACCATCGTGTTAAATTCCTGGTGAATTTGTCACGATGGGCTAACTGACCTGACCTCATCATCGTCTTATCATCCTCCACTGGTGCCCCGCCAGCGTAAACCGTTAGCGCAGGCAGGTGCACCATTCCATTATCATCCACAAAAAAAAAAACCCTATTGCTAGCAATGTACCATGTCAGGTTGACTTCCACGCGGTTACTCTGGGCACCATCGTGATAAAATGTCATTTGGGCTAACTAACCTGACTTCAGGCTCATCCTATTATCCTCCACTGGTGCCCCGTCAGCGAAAGCCGTTAGGGCCGGTGTACCATTCCATTAACATCCTGAAAAAAAACCGTTGCCTATACATGAACAGCACTACGGACATCACGTTATCATGTGACACCCGTGATACTCATGTGTTGCCATTCTAGAAGACTAAGATGTCTTGCCTCTTATCTTGCAACTTCACTGCCAAATCGAACCCCATAACCGAAACACAGCGAACAAAGCAAATTACTGGCTTATCTTAAATAGGTGAGACTGGGGTATCCAAGCTTCCGACTTTTTATCACGGTATCACGCTATCATTCAAGTCATGAACCTGTATTTTTGTAATCATGTACAAGCTTATTTAAAAAGAATAAGAGCTGAGTTTCTTGTCAGTTCTTTTTCGTTCGAAAACTAATTGATGGTAGATTTGACATATCATAAGAGTCTGTAATAGACCTACATAAATAAAGATAACTTTATTTGCAACCTTTTTTCTACTCACACTTACGGTAGCAGCTCCTAACAGCTAGAAGCTAAAAAAACCTAAAGAATATCTAAATATTATATATATTAATAATACAAAATAATTCTTGACCCTCACGGGTCTAGATAGCGAACGAAAAAGTGCGAGCACAATAGATTTATGCAGGTCGCAGTGTCACAAGTCTTAACACCTCAATAACCTCAAAACCCCTAATAAAAAAGACGGTAGCAGTACACCGTACTTACTCGTCCCATAAACTCAACCAGATCTAGATGTTAATAAATTATCTAAAAGCGTATAAAATAATACATTGTTAAGTTTCAATAGTGTAACGTAATTTACTACCGCAAGCAAATGGCTGTGGTTATTTTTACTTGCTCATTGCATATACAGAGTGTTACTATTGTTGATAAATAGATTTTTTTTCGACTTTATATTAATTTGTTTACTACAAGCGTTAAAAAGTCGGTTAATTTTTATAAGTTTTCATTATAATACTATTTTATTTATATTTTAGTCAGCTTGTGCCTCCGGCTAATGAAAGTAATGTAACCTAGTCGAAACGTCGAGAGGTAATACCTTTAGGTAAAAATAAAACTAAAACTAAAGAAACCTAAAAGTAAAATACTTTTATTTGCCATAAAATTATTCGTGTTAAGACCCGGTTGGTAATATATATTAAACACGAAAGTTTAAAAATAACTAATACTATTTTATTATATTGTAAATGTTTGTGCTATTTTATTGTCTTTATTTATATTTTTTTTATTAGACAGACATATGTACCTCAAAAAGAGATAAAAGAACATCAATAGTTGAAATTAGTTTACAATTTTTATGATTATTTCATATCTACAAATATTTTAGCGGGTATTTAATATAATTATTTATTTATGTCACTTTGTAAATACATTAAACAATAGTCGGATCTAAAAAAAAACATTAATTTTAGTTTAGATCCGACTGTTATAAAATATATTTGTGTTTAGACAAATATATTTATGGTAAATAAATTATTTACCATAATTATTTTAGTAATGTATTTATTTATAAACAGACATAAATAAATAATTACATTAAAACCCTGATAAACTATATTAATGAAGTGTTTCAAGTTTTGAATGATTTATTTAAGATTTTGTTCTACAAGATAATAATTACTATTATTTCCTCCACAAAACATTAAAATTATTTACAATGTAAGAGAACCATTTGTGCATGTAAAATTAATGATAAAATACAAATTTGAGGACAACTGGTGCTGTACTAGGTATCTGAAAAGCCTGTCACGGGTAACCAGGTCCAGTCTACCCGGATACACAGACCCCACTATAACTTACTATCTAAAATTTACATGAACAATTAATGAGATACGATTACCATGTAAGATACAGGAAGAATATTACATTGTAAAACCATACATTATTTTGTTTACTTTATTATTTTGTTTACTGTATATTTATATAATATATATATGTATATATATATCTTGCATAGTTATTTATATGTATTAGCAAATTTAAAACAGCTCTCGCTAATACCCCACTACGCTTTCTGTTTATACCCTAAGGTTAGCTGGGAGAGAATGCCATACGGCATTAAGCTCGCCTGTTGTATAAAATTTTGTTAATATTTTTTTTTTGTTCAATAAAGAATAAATAAATAAATAAAATAAATTATTGATGTATATTTATAAAATGTGAAAATATCCAACAGAGAATAAAACCTGTATGACTCAACCAACCAAAAATAATCCGATCCAACAATTCTGGTACAATTAATTAAATTAATTGAGTTAATTAATTAAGGGAACAATTATCAGTTTAAAATTGGCAACGGAAAAAAATCCACTTCAGAATTAACCGCCCATACTTTTTTTTTTGTGAATGATAGTGGAATGGTCCACCTGCCTGTGCTAACGGTTTACGCTGGCGGGGCACCAGTGGAGGATGACAAGATGACGTCAGATTTTTTAGTCCATCGTTGTTGTAAATTCACCATGAATTTATCACGATGGTTTCCAGGGGAACCGTTAGCACAGACTGGTACATAATTCCATAATCATCCATAAATGCTGGTTTTTTACGCTTCATACTCGCCTTTTGGTTTTTTACGCTTTATTATTATTATTAATACAAAAATCGTTAAACCGGAACTACATTAAATTCCGATATTTTAGATCAACCTGTGCGCGAGTTGGCGCCAATGATTCACGACCCGGCGGCCAATCGGGCCCCGTTCTAAATTCAACGCGCTAATGGATGCGCAGCTTTACAAGCGGCGCGCGCGCATCTAGTCCAAAAGATTGCCACGTTTAGTAATTTTACATTATTTTCGGGAGATAATAAAATATTTCTACAATAAAATTACTTAATTTTAATGTTAATATTAATGAATAGAATAGATTAATAGAAAAGCACTTTTGAATAGTTTCTTTAATCTACAGCTCATTCGGAAAGCAGTCTCATCACAAAAAGAACGAGGAAGAAACTTGCGTGTTGCTCTATTATATAAATTCTGCAACTTTACGATAAAACTAGAACTAATTCATTAGAGTCAAAATTGTTGTAACTGGCTAATCAGATTTGTATTTTGTATTCTAAATTTGTATTTGTATTTATAGTTCTTTTATATTAAATTCTTGTTTTGATACTTCTTTCTGTTATGTCAATACTATCCGAATATATATTTTCTCCGTATACCAAATCTTTTTACCTCTACATAAATAAAATAAAACTACAACAAAAATATTAAATACACAATAAGATGAAGTCAGTACAATTACATAACAATTTATTCCCACGCATAACACCATAATCGTCTCATTTAATTTTGAGACGTCCGTAACGGTGTTAAGGTATATAACTGACTGTTCTCATTTGTCTTAAAGTAAACCGTTAGCTTGTCACTAAATATATAAAGAAATAAACCTTAATTATAAATATAATGTTACAGTACTTGAATAAAATAAAATTTAAAAACACTGTTAACTACAGTTACCGGTCAATCCATTTACATGCATTTATAATATCAAAACATATATGTATATAATTACTTGGTATTAAAACGAACAGTTGACATGGCAACACCAAACGAAAGCACTCACCTACAAAAATTTATAGTGCGTTTAAAATGTTTTCGTTCTTAATTTCAGTTAGATAAACGACTTGGGCGCATTTCGGCGCCTTTACCGCTGTGAAATATGCATTCTCATTAAGGACATCTTGTCGCCTCTCATACACTTTGAAGCTTAAAACGTCCAAAATACAAAGATCTCTAAACACATAAACTACACTCCCACAAAGTTCATCCTCCGTTTCGTAGTCGGGGGGAAGAGGAGGTCAGGGTATATCGGACATCGCTTAAAATTGTAGTGGCATTTTAAGTGTGTACGGTATGTTAATTTCGTGCGTGAATTTATTTTAATTGAAGGAAGTCGAAATCAAAGGACTCGACTTGCATTTGGCGGTCGCAGTTTGTACTCAATATGTCTTGTTTTGGACCACATAATATCTTGTTCGCTTTGCTGATTAATTAAATTATTGTTTTATACCACAATTTGTAACACTCCTTTTATATAATTGGGTTGTACGACATGATGCCCACGGCTACCTACCTTTTTACCATCGCACCATTCGCCATCGACAGGGAATTCATCCCCACATGCTTTAACCTAAGTGGTCTTGGATGTTTTAGAGGAGTTTCCTCCTGCGTACACTTAAGACTTTGGAATGAACTACCTGCCGATGTTTTCCCGAGAGACTACAGCATGGGGTTTATCAGTAAAGGTATATTGAGGTTTCTTAAGGGTCGGTGAGGTTTCTTAAGGGTCGGCAACACGCACGTGAGGGGGGAAGGCGATTGTTAGTAATGTGGACTCATGACCCCATTGCTAACAATGTACCATGTCAGGTTGACCTCCACGCGGTTCCCCCTGGAAACCATCGTGATAAATTCCTGGTGAATTTGTCACGATGGGCTAACTGACCTGACCACATGCTCATCTTATCATTCTCCACTGGTGCCCCGCCAGCGTAAACCATTAGCGCAGGCGGGAACACCATCCCATTATCATCTATAAAAAAAAAACACGCACGTGATACCTCTAGTATTTATATTTATCAGTATAGTAAATATTTCATTAATATGAAATTGACATACTCATATTATAAATAATATTAATACTTAATAATGACTACCTAACAATAACCAAAATTGACATCTGTTTTGTCTGTTGCATGTCAGAAATGACCAAATGTGTGAAACTAATTCTAAAGACCTTAAAAACCACATATGTACCTCATTTTAAGCAATAAATATTCATTTCATTTCATTTCAGGTTTCTATAAGCTACAGTAACCATTTACCATCAAATGGACCGTATGCTTGTTTGCCACCATCGTATTATAAAAAGAAACTGACGGTAAGGTATATCAGGTGGTCAGTGCCAATTAACGTCTATATATGTACATGAACAGCACTACCACATCACCTTATCATGTGGCCGTGGTACCGCTCATGTGTTATCATCCCGGCGGACTGAAATTGGTGAGACAGACGTACACACTCAGACGACTTTTTACCATATCTACCTCATTTACCTCGGTGAAAAGTAAAGGTGTTAGTAAAGGTAAAGGTATTATCTTCTCGAAAAAACAGTCGCATCCAATGAACTTCTAAATCCTTACGATAGTGGCAAATGCGATATGTTATTCCTCTAAAAACAATATTAATAAAAAAAATCTTGACAGTATCAAACAAATTTATGAGCATCTGATAGTATCATATGTAATAATCGTAAAGGTTAAACGAAAAGAAATCTATCATATTAACCTGATCAAAAATCCACCTAGACACTTTCATCATCGTCATTGCCTTGCCTTTATCCCATTATTTGAGGTTGGCGCAGTATGTCATTCTCTTCCACTGCTCTCTATCGGTCGTCATGTCTGAACACCACGTAGACACTTTACTTACGTAAAAAAGGGCCGGTCAAAGTCGGGAAGTAAATTCAAAACATAATCGTATACAGTCAATTGACCATAAATATAGAAGCGCATTAACACAAGTTAATATTACATTACTTGCTATTTAAAACGCAACAGGTGGTCGGCTCGTTAAATTTAACCCATAAAACGTCATAAAGCCATTGAGAACTTACATCGAGGCGTGACTATGGCTCCCATATATTGAGACATCAATTTATTTCACTTTAATAAACGCAAATAAATATGCAAATGTAGTTTAAACAAATTCAAAGCGGACCCTTTGCAAAACTGTATGACTAGAACGTGTAGGGGTGAAGAGGGTTCCGTATTATATTGAGAAAAAAAAGTAGTTGATTCGTAAATGTAAAAATAAAAAATTGTATTAAACAATAGTCAACTTGAGCATCTAAAGATAAATACAAGACTTTTCAGAAACGAAACGTGAAATCTATATAATCTAATTTATTATATGTGTATATCTATATAAATTATACTTTACTATATCCTAATGAGTAAACATCTTGCTTTGTAAGCTGTGTATCAGTTGAAGGCACTGAAATATAAGGCAATATAAGAGGCTGTACAGAACTCCTTACATTCGGACCGATGGCTGGCACGACAATTCGTATTTTTAAATATTTATATTTGTATACGATTACTGTCGTTGTTGCTATGGTTTTGTTATTCCTCTTGCTTTTCTTATAGATTTCTTTTTTATACTACTATGGTGGCAAACAGGCATACGGCCCATCTGATGGTAAATGGTTACCGTAGCCTATAGACGCCTGAAACACCAGGGGTATCGCGTGCGCGTTGCCAACCCTTAAGAAACCTTAATATACCCTTCTTGAAGAACCCCATGTTGTAGTCTCGTGAGAAAACCTCGGCAGGAAGTATATTCTGCAACCTAAGTGTACGCGGGAGGAAGCTCTTCTGAAACCGCACTGTCCGAAACCACTTAGGTTCCAGCGTGTGGGGATGAATTCCCTGTCGATGGCGAGCGGTGCGATGTTAAAAGGTGGCCGTAGGCATCATGTCGAACAATTCCTCAGAACACAGTCCGTTGTATAATCGGTAGAACACACAAAGCGAAGCGAAGTCTCGCCTCAAACTAAGTGGTTCGATACCGCCAGAGAAATTTTATAATATACTATTATACTCTTATATTGACTCTTTAATTACCACTATCGTTGCAATAACATCTCAATCCTATGTAACGAAATGCAGGAGTGGTACCACAAGTGCCGTAATATGATAACACGATGTTCGTAATGCTTTACACGTACTTATATAAGCGACGAATATGTACTTATATTTATATTAACAGTTTTTTTAACTATATGGAGTTGTCAGGGACATTATCAAGTAGTCGCAATGTCACCAACCAATTAATATAAACCGATATATTAGTATATATAACGACCTCGGTGGTCTAGCAGTCTAGCACACCGCTTTACGTCCGATGGTCGCGGGTTCGATTCCTCGCACGGCACAAATATTTGTATTCATGAGTATGATTGTTTGTATCGGTTTGGGTGTCTTTCTATATATAATATGTATGTATTTACGGAAAAAAAATTATCTATGTACTTATATCAGTTATCTAGTACCCGTAACACAAGCTTTAGCTACCTTAACTTGGATTAGATGGCACTGTGTGAATTGTCCTGAGATTATTATTATTATATTTTTATATTCAAATGTTTTCAATATAAAATTTCTGATACACAACAAAAATAATCATTATAACTCGACATAAGAATACACTGCAAAAAAATTACAGTATGCAAAAATGTAAACATACTTTTGAACCACTGAACAACCAAGTTCATTCCTACCCTTCAAGATTGAAATTCAGACTCCAAAAAAGGCGTGAATATATTACAATAATTAAATTTATTATAAAATTAAGCAAAAGCACATCCCTCCATCAATCGAGTGCTATAAAAATATTTTTCCTACTGACGTATATACGAAATACTTTCATATTTACATATGAGGCATGGGAGGGAGTCGGGTAATCCGGATAAGTAATTCTCTCTCAGTAAGTAATGCGTTGATAAATGAAATTAAATCGCACAAACAAGTGCTTCCATTCGCCCCGCGGCTCCCCTTTATGTGTCCTCTTGAAAGCTCGCCTAGTGACGTAATGATTATATCGACATTTATAATTTCAAAGGTAACATTTTTTAAAATAGTATAATAAAAATTATATATCAACCGACCCTACATAAAGTGGGACAGAGTTAAGAGGAAGAAGATATAAAGATTATATATCCACAGAATTTGTTTGTACTAATATTTTTTTACATCAAAATTCGATTACAATAGATATAAAAAATAAAAATCACCTAACTTTTAGCCCTAATCATAGAAAAATAGTCATAAACCTAACATTAGTTAAATATGCATTGGCCCATTTATTACAGTATTGATTAGCTAGTCAGTTACGCCAGAAGTTAAAGGTAAACTAAAATCAAGAAAATAAAACAAGTACCGAAAACATATACATTAGATTTAAAATAGAAAACGTTAAAATCACTTTTTTTTTACTATTACTCATTCAGTAGTAATTTATTAATTAAGATTAAATTATACCTAAAACATGAGTCATTAAAACAGAAATAAATTAAAAAATCGAAAAAACAAAATCGGCTACACCACACCCCTATGATAGAGTTAGCAAAAAGAACATCGTAACTCGACATGTGCGCGCCAATCTGTCGCTACACTCCACATCTGTCTACTCACTCTAACATATCCCACCTGGATACACCCATCTCTCTCTATCACCCTTATAGTTTGGACTGTCGCAACTACTTAGCGATGGCACGACGATAATCGCTTGTTTCGACGTATCGTACCGTATTCGATTGTCCGATTCGATTATTCGCAAAAAAGGAACTATGTAAGTAGCATAACGATATCCGATTACAGATTTAGCAAACACTAATAATAATACACAAAATTCGTGAACAGAGACATGTCGAATGTACCCCAATATACCCAGTAATGACTACTGGTCCGCCCTGGCTCCGCTCGGGTGCTCATAACTTTGCGACTTTTGTATATTTTAACTACACATATAGCTTATATCACTCTAGAATAGTTAAAAGAATGTGAATAATATATAATTTCTTGAGAATTTCACTAATTCAAATGAGTGCATTGATTCTAGAGTTTACTAATTTTGACTGCCGCGATGGTCTATCGGTTAGCACACTGTTTTACTTCCGATGGTCGCGGGTTCGATTCCTTGCACAATACAAACATTCACATTTGTGTTCATGAGTATGATTCCTTATATTGGTCTCGATGTTACTACATATACATATTTAGAAATTATAAATATTTCTATTAGTCGAAAATCTATTTCTATTAGTGCCCATAACAAAGCTCTGATTAACATGGGACTAGATGGTATGTTATGTTATCATCCTGAAATATTAAAAAAAATTGAAGAATGTAATAAAATTACTCAAAGAGGTCACTCCACCTACAAAATTGAGAATGCCTGCAGTAAATAGTACGCTATTTCATCAAAATTGTAGAATAATGTGTATAAAAATTTACAACAAAATACCTCAAACTATTAGAGAAATGTCTTTTGAAATTTTTCAAAATAGATTACGCAACTGGTTAATTGAGAGATGTTTTTACACAGTAAAAGAATTTTTAAATTTTGATGGTAAAATGAGTTAAGAATTGGATTATATTAATATAATAGTAATGACATAACAGTAATAATATTGATATATAATGACTAAATAATAATATAGATATAATAATTTCTTAAAATTGTATAATATAATAATGTAATATGCTATCTGAAAGACAGATTTGTGTAATTATTTACAGAAGCATAACTAATATAAAATTTTGCATGTCTTCATATAAGACGGATTGTATGGAACCATATGTACCCACTTTATAACATCTGTGCACACCACTTTTCTCGCAAAATAAAAATCATTTCATTTCATTTCATTAGGCTATGTGAATTATCCAGGGTTATTTTATTTATTTATTTACTTACTAGTTGACCCCGCGAACCCATTCCGCCTCAAAATCAAATAGTGTTAAAGTAGCAGATATTAGCCATTTTTTTTTTATTTATTAACCCTATCGTCATCATTAAAAAAATATATAGGCCTAATAAAGTCTTGTATGCAAGTAACCCGCTGTTGATTTCACCCCCAATTTGCGGCAAGTGACCGTGTGCTTCCACTCTCACGGCTCGGGAATTGAATCTGCACTACGTGAGAAACGCACCTGGTCAGTCGCACGGCACTTAACGTCAGATTTGGCACCCTTGTTAGGTGGGGAGATGCAGATATGCACACGGCCTAGGATTGAACTGCCGATGTTGTAAATGTTACACTGTTATTCCCGTGATTAGAGTTTGTACAAAACGCTCTGGATATGCAGCCAAGCAATTGGCATAAATCTATCTATCTATATCTATAAAAATTAATTGCTGTTCGTTAGTCTCACTAAAAACTCGAGAACGGCTGAACCGATTTGACTAATTTTAGTATTAAAATATTCGTGGAAGTCCAGAGAAGGTTTAAATGGTGATATAATATTAATAAATTGCATGTAAAATAGTAAAAACAACAATTATATTTTCCCATACAAACTGCTGATACCTGTCAAACAGGGTGCGTTAAGGAATTTATTGTGTAACTAAACTTCAACAAACCTTTGACATATTAGTTAACTCTATGTTCGTGGTATATATAGGCTAGTGAATAAATAAAAGTTCAAAGCTGAACTTAAATTCTCACCCTTCAGTGACGACAAAAGCTTAGCTGGAGATTTGTACAAAGCAAATGATTAGATGCAATATTGAATTGAATAAATTAATCAATGGATTTTCGTTTAATGTTAGACATAGACGCTTATATAAATAAACAATTTTAATAAATTGTTTTAGAAAAAAGATTCTTTTGAGTTCCTCGGCAGTTCTCAATTGAATCAGTATACTGAACTGGATGGTAGGGAAATAAATATTCTTAAGCGTTCTTTGACGGCTAAAATGGATTGAAAACAAACAAATTCAAACAAAAGTTCATATAATATTGACGACCTCGGTGGTCTAGTCGTTTAACACACCGCCTTACTTCCGATGGTCGCGGGTTCGATTCCTCGTACGGCATAAACATTTGTAATAATGAGTATAATTGTTTGTATCGGTCTGGATGTTTTCTATGTATATAATGTATTTATTTGCGAAAAATATCTATGTATTTGTGTCAGTTATTACCCATAACACAAGCTTAGTTTGGGTCTAGATGGCACTGTATAGTCCTGAGATTATTATTATTATCCCAATTTAGCGTAATCGAGACTCGAATTCAGAACCAAATTCCACTGAACAACCTTCCAAATCCAATCCAACTGTACTATACAAGGAAATATAGAGATTATCTTTAACCGATAATAAAAAAAAAGCTTTAAGTACAGTAGCCCATAATTACACCGCGGTGCAGTGGCACAACAGAACAGCGGGGCGCGCCGCGGGGCGCCACTATGCACACGAGGGGGCGGGATGTGTACGCCATGATTTTATTGGTCAAGTCATTGTTATTGAATCAGCTGTTTATTGTGGGGCCGATCTTGGAATAGTTAAGAGTAATTTATTGTTTTTGGACAAAAGGTCGTTAATTACATCCAAATATAGAAATGTCTATATTTATAATTGAGAGTTTTGGGCTATTGTCAGGTGCTCAGAACTGTAACACTACGACCTGCAAAGATCTATTGAAATCTAGAATTGTCTTTTTTTTATTGAGGGTTTTGGGCTATTGTCAAGTGCTAAGAGCTGCAAAGATCTATTGAAATCTAGAAATATCTTTTTTTTATTGAGAGTTTTGGGCTATTATCAAGTGCTAAGACCTGCAAAGATCTATTGAAATCTAGAAATATCTTTTTTTTATTGAGGGTTTTGGGCTATTGTCAAGTGCTAAGAGCTGCAAAGATCTATTGAAATCTAGAAATATCTTTTTTTTATTGAGAGTTTTGGGCTATTGTCAAGTGCTAAGAGCTGCAAAGATCTATTGAAATCTAGAAATATCTTTTTTTTTATTGAGGGTTTTGGGCTATTTTCAAGTGCTAAGAGCTGCAAAGATCTATTGAAATCTAGAAATATCTTTTTTTTTATTGAGAGTTTTGGGCTATTATCAAGTGCTAAGACCTGCAAAGATCTATTGAAATCTAGAAATGTCTATATTTTTAATTGAGAGTTTTGGGCTATTGTCAGGTGCTCAGAACTGTAACACTAACGACCTGCAAAGATCAATTGAAATCTAGAAATGTGTTTTTTTATTGAGGGTAGTTGGCTATTGTCAAGTGCTAAGACCTGTAACACTACGACCTGCAGAGACCTATTGAAATCTAGAAATGTCCTTTTTTTAAAAGTTTTGGGCTATTGTCAGGTGCTTAGACCTGTAGCTCTGCAACCTACATATTAATTGTGCTCGACCTTTTCAAAGTTCGCTACCTAGACCCGTCAGAGACAAGAATTGAAGGATATTCTTAGGAGCGATGGTTTTTATCTCCTCATGATAGAGTGTATACTTTCCAAAGGAGATATTTCGTTTACGCATAAGTGGGCTACAACCACATAGGATATGTAGTGGCATCGAACCCGCAACCATCGCAACCAACCGCTAGACAACCGAGGCCATCATATGTATAAACATACCTACAAGTAGTACATCACATTGCACAATCTCACTTATGAATACAAATGTTTGCACCGTGAGAGGAATAGAACCTGCGACCATCGGATGTAAAGCGGTGTGCTAAACCGCTAGACAACCGAGCCCATCATATGTATAAACATACCTACAAGTAGTACATCACATTGCCATGTGACATAAACTTTCACCCTATCCGTATCACTTTCACGGGTGACAGACAGACGACGGGACGCGTGCCACGATTCGAACCCACTCCCCTGGGTGTACATGGAAACC
The DNA here is from genome assembly GCF_030625045.1 of Achroia grisella. Taxonomy (NCBI): domain Eukaryota; kingdom Metazoa; phylum Arthropoda; class Insecta; order Lepidoptera; family Pyralidae; genus Achroia; species Achroia grisella. Next base: position 1,135,733 of record NW_026712988.1, read on the forward strand.
ACATTTAAGACTGACGATAATTTTGCAAAAATTATACCTAAAAGTGCTAATGCAACATGAACATATTAAACTTTATATAAACTACGCAAGTTATCCCTCGATTTTAATAAAGAACGACTAAAAAGGGACAGAAGTCCCTACATCAGAAAAGAATAAAAAAAATCTTCTAATAGATAGATAAGAACTTTTTTTTCGATTTTACTACAAATATAGACTTAATTACAAATAGTCTAAATATATATAATTCAAAGGTGACTGACTGACATAGTGATCTATCAACGCACAGCCCAAACCACTGGACGGATCGGGCTGAAATTTGGCATGCAGATAGATGTTATGACGTAGGCATCCGCTAAGAAAGGATTTTGATTAATTCTACCCCTAAGGGGATAAAATAGGGGATGAAAGTTTGTATGAAACTTTGTCAATTTTAAACCGATCGGTTTGAAATATAAATTTAATTACTAATTTAAACGCGAGCGAAGCCGCGGCCAAAAGATAGTATACAGTTACATAAATATACAGTTTTTGTTACGAACACTGATTAAACTTTTTACTTTTGCAATAGCATGTGCTGGTGGTCACTTTATTCTCCCAAATTTGAATTTAAATGAATTATTGTAAACACGTACAACATAAAGAATACGAGCTGAGTTTCTTTTCAGCTCTTCTCATCTCGAAATCATTCCGAACTGAATTCAAATCACGGTAGATTTCGCTGTAATAGACCTACATGAATAAAGATATTTTGAATTGAATTGAAATTAATTATACAATACATATTATTTAAACCAAGGCAATACAATATAGTGAAACCTACATGGGCGTATAATCTGAAAATCTTAATAATATAACGTGAAAGTTTGTGAGTATGGATGTTTGTTAGTCTTTCACGCAAAAACTACTAAACGGTTTTGTTGAAACTTTACAGTAATATACCTTATGCATCAGAATAACACAAAGGCTGTATTTTATACTAGTTGACCCGCGCAGCTTCATCTGCGTTTCATTTCTCCATCTTTTGCAATACTTTTCATTGCAGCTCCGCTCCTATTGGTCGTATCGTAATGTTATATAGCTTAATGCCTGCGTCGACAAATCTATCTACCATCCAACTAATCTAATCTATCGACTATCCAAAACACAAAAGGAATTTTTGAATTCAAACTAAAAGTTTCTGAGATTAGCGCGTTCAAACAAACAAACAAACTCTTGAGCTATATAATATTATTATTATATAATAATCTTAAATTGAATTAACTAATTATATTATTTACATAACTTAATTATACAACTACAACCTAAAATTAAAAAGCTTAAAAAATATAATACAATAACTAAAATATATTATTAAAAGGGGTCCCTTTAGGCAAAGTTCCGAAGATACTATAAGGTATTATATTATAGATTGAAATTTAACGCGAGTGAAACCGCGGACACAGCTAGTACACTATAAACATGTGCTTTATAAAATTAGCATATTGGAAAAGAACAGGCTAATATTTCTTTAGAATTGCCATTACATTGCTATTGCGATTGAGACAAATGGCACAATTACGTCTGTGGGAAAATAATGTCAACATCCAAATAACAATTCTGCTACTTTAAACACTAATAAAATTAGACAAACACAAATAATTACCAATCATTATACGCCACGTGTCAAAGCAAAAGAAAATTTAGCAAATCCATTACATTCACCATTCACTATCAGTCGATTAGCGACCTTAACACAACCACATACAGTTCTATATTCCACAACATTTGATGCAACCACCACTAAACTAGCTGAAGCAATTTGAATCTTAACGGCTGAGCAATAAAAATCATAGGTTGAATGGAGATATCATTGGAGTATTATGCCACGTGTCTATGATATAGTGGCGTCACAGGGGATTTCGCGGAATTGAACCGACTACCCGAGAGGATACATCGAGACCGCGACGGCACGCGACACGGTCATCACGTGTTACTTTTTGCGTGTTACTAATATAAATATAAAAGTGGGTCAAAAAAATAATTATCGCGGGGTTGGGACCGTATTTTCCCTTGAGGTATTGGCTTCAGACCGTTGCGTTAAGAATGTTTTTTTATTATTATAATAATAATAACCCTGAACAATTCACACAGCGCCATCTAGTCCCAAGCTAAACAGAGCTTGTATTATGAGTACTAAACAATTGATATAAATACATGGATACGTTTTGTAAATAAATACATATTATACAGAGAAAGCACCCAGACCGATACAAACAATCATACTCATGAATACAAATATTTGTACCGTGCGAGGAATCGAACCCGCGGCCATCGGATAGTAAAGCGGTGTGCTAAACCACTAGACCACCGAGGCTTTCAATATTAAATTAAAACTTGTGTTATGCTATAAACTGCTAGGCTGTAAGGCTACAAAAAATACTTTTATATTCTACTCACTATATTCACGCCTATATGTAGGGGAACGAACAAGTGGTATAAATGGAAACAGATCGAGTTTGTTCAAGTGTGTTTTGATTTAATTTCACACTAGCCGCGCTCGCATACGGCGAGCCATTTGCAGTGACATAAATGATTCGATTAGCAATATGCGTTGGTAATGAAGTGGAGTTATATTGGATTATGTTTTTTAGTGTTATTTTATTTATTTCACAGTATGGTGTTGGATATGTTATGCGGAGGAGCGATGAACATGTCTTAAACAAAGTATCTAACATGAACATGGATGGATGGAACGGGAGAGGACGACGAAAAGACGAATGGATTGCGTGAAAGATATGTATAAAAGGAGAGACAGCTCAGATATGACGTCAGTATGGTCATGTTATGAAGAGGAGAGAGCAACATGTCTTAAACAAAGTATCTAACATGAACATGGATGGATGGAACGGGAGAGGACGACGAAAAGATGGAGGGATTGTGTGAAAGATATGTATAAAAGGAGAGTAACCTCAGATATGACGTCAGTATGGTCATGTTATGAAGAGGATAGAGCTACATGTCTTAAACAAAGTATTTAACATGCACATGGATGGATGGAACGGGAGAGGACGACGAAAAGATGGAGGGATTGTGTGAAAGATATGTATAAAAGGAGAGTAACCTCAGATATGACGGCAGTATGGTCATGTTATGAAGAGGAGAGAGCAACATGTCTTAAACAAAGTATTTAACATGCACATGGATGGATGGAACGGGAGAGGACGACGAAAAGATGGAGGGATTGTGTGAAAGATATGTATAAAAGGAGAGTAACCTCAGATATGACGGTGATCAGTAGAAGATGACTTCCTGTGTCGACCACAAATAATGTGATGAAGGTAAGGCAATGCTTTATTTCACAGTATATTTAAATACATACGCTTTTGCTGCGTCTTAATTAAATACCAGCGGTTACCAAGTTACAAGTGTGTGTGTGAAAAAAAATGTAATATAAAACTCTTTTTTTATACAAATTCTAATTTAGAACTGCCCGTTAATAAAGTAATGTAAGAATAAAATATGACAAAACTTTTAAGGCCTTAAACCTAGGCCACATCAAAAATCAACAGATTTTGCTAAACAGAAGAGGAAACGCCACTACACATCCTATGTGGTTGTAGGCCACACATGCATAAACGAAATATCTTCTTTGAAAAGTGTACCTACACTCTATCCTGAGGAGATAAATACTATAGCAGCTAAGAATATCTTTCAATTTGTTCCCTAGCGGGTAGCGAACTCTGAAAAAGGGTGAGCACAATAAATAGGTAGGTCGCAGACTACAGTTCCGAGGACCTGACAAATTAAAATTCAAAATATGTTTATTCATGTAGGTCTAATACAGACTCTTATATGTCAAATCTACCGTCAGTTCGGAATGATTCTGAGATGAGAAGAACTGACAAGACACTCAGCTCATATTCTTTTGAAGTAAATAATACAGATTCATTTTTAAATTCAAATTTGGGATTGACAATAGCCCAAATCTCCCAATAAAAAAATAATCATAAAGGAGTAAATTTCCTACCGTTAGATAGCGTTATTTACAAAACAAACATGACAAAAACACACCAACTTCAATGAGCACATAAAAAATGACAGTCCGTCTGAAGAAACAATATTTCTGCAATAGTCGAGAATTGAAGGGGTGACCCCCTAACTGTATGGGGTGGCATCGCATTCAATTTGTGTTTTGTCAACGATCCTCGCTCGATTTAATGGCAGGTGACGTGAACCTACATCGTATAGGGGATACGATACTAACATAGTGACAGACAGACGCACAAATGTATTCAGCTACGTGTTTGTTTTGAATATATTATTGTCAGATGCACATTGTTTAACGTGTTTTGTAAGTATATTAAAACGAAATATGATATTTATGTTTTCAAAGCATAGGGGAATAAACTAGCATACGGCTCACCTGATGGTAAGAGATTACCGCCGCCTATGGGCACACGCAACCTCAAGGCAATTGCAAGTGGCTCGCAAATAGCTAATGTTATAAGGAGTAACTTAAGTTACTTTTAATTTAGAAATTATACTTAATGACAAAAAGGTCAAATTGTACTCAGGCTAAATCCCGGCAAGAGTAGAATAGAATAGAATAGAATAGAATAGAAAATCATTTATTCAAATAAACTTAATTTAAGCACTTTTCAATAGTCATAGTTATCATTCTTTCAATCTACCGCTCATTCGGAAAGTTGTCTCATCACAAGAAGAACGAGCAAGAAACTTGTGTGTTGCTCTTTTAAATAATCATTGTAACTTTACATTTCCAATTCAAAACGTGCGAATACAAACCACCAACTAGCACGAATTTATTAGCTTCAGATATTAAGTACAAAATCGGATTAAAACAGTCGTAGTGATTAGAGCAGACCAGTCCCAACAAGCAGCAGTTGTTCACGAGTATGACGTATGTAGTATCTTATATGATTAAATGACTAACGTCGACGATCGCAATGAACCGTGTACTCGACTTGAAATTAATTAAAACATACCTATTTGTAAATAACATAAGAAAACAGAAGTTATAATTGGTGCCACCAGATGCAGTGGAGTGGCGGACGGTAATAAAAAACAAATATTTGCCATCCGCACGAATATGAAATAATCATTGACCCCCGCTACTCTTAATAAATTAAAAAACGTCCTCCACGCAATTACTGGACCAGGGCTAGTGTCTGACTGCGAGCGGAATTATTATTATTATAACACTTTATTGTACCAACATATAAAGGACATGAACAAAATTAAAAACAAAAAAAAACTTAGTAAGTGGCACATTAGTGGAAACATAAAAATTATATACACTTATGTAAACAAAATATGAATACATAATAATATAGTATACATCAAATAATTATATATAATCAAATATTATACATATAAACCAGAAAAAACATGTCACAGGTAACACAGTGTAGAAGAAGGAAACATATTTACAAAGAGAGAAAATAGGATTTGACTAGATGCTTAAAAATGGCTGGGGACTGAGCATTACGAATGGAGGCCGGCAGCGAGTTCCACAAACTATCTATATATACCTGGAATCTATATTACAGGGTCTTTTTTATGGATGAAATTGTGCACCCGTGGAGGATATTATGATTAGAATGAAGTCTGTTCAAGTCTACGCGATACTACGTGATAGCGAATACACCAGGAATTCACCATGTGTTCCAAGTTTTCAGGGGCCATCGAAGAAATCGATGGACATGGAAAATCGACCCGAGAAGATACATTACTAGTAGCAGTGAGACACTAGTCCTATTGTCTTACAATCCCCTCTCCGCTAATATACCAGTCTAAGCTTGTAACCTTTTCCCTCGTGCACTTTTTTATACTACGAAGTTGGCAATCAAGCATACGGCCCATCTGTGCGCGTTGCAGACCATTAAGAAACCTTAATATACTTTTCTTGAAAAACCCCATGCTGTAGTCTCTAGAGAAAATCTCGGCAGATTCTTCATTTCACAATGTAAGTGTACGCGGGAGGAAGTTCCCCTAAAACTGCATTGTGCTTATAACTTTCTTAAATTTTTTATATATATTTTTAAATAAAACATTCAATTATCCGCTCAGACTAATAAATCGCTATCAGTCCCGCCACACCGCCGAGCCACTGGCTTCTTGCTATTTGAGCGATTGGGCCGATGTGTACTGGAGCCTGATCAATAGACTTAGCACTTAATATCTATTAACAAGACTCTGGAATATACTCATCCGCTCCGCTTATAAAACCGCTATCAGTCCCGCCACACCTCACATGTCCTCACAGTGGGGCACTACCGTTTTCATTTTAAAATTAAGCGCTCAACTTTTTAATTTTACAATTGCTGGGCGTGTCCACGTCGGGCGACATGCTGTCTAATTACAAAGAGCCACTGACTTCTTGCTATTTGAGCGATTGGGCCGATGTGTACTGGGGTCTGATTGATAGACTTAGCACTCAATATTGGAATAATTAATGATATTTATTTTCAAATTCAATTTTATGGGGATTACGATATTACTGTGACATGTATATTTATTTGTTTTGTACACATGAAGGACAAGCTTAGTTAATAGGGAAACGTAAAATGATTGTTACATAAACATGTTGTTTACATTGACATGTTGATTAAAATTTTATGGAATAGAGATATAAATAGAAATAATTTTTGCATAGCACTTTTGAATGACCATATTTTTTTTATTCTATCACTCATTCGGAACGCAGACTCATCACAAGAAGAACGAGCAAGAAACTTGAGTACAACACGCTTCTAAATGTTCTTCTGTTTTTATTATTAGGAATTTTGTGTGAATACAAATTTCCATATAGCAAAATTGATATAAATTAATGAACAGTTACTTGAGTAGCAAAATTAATCAGTCTCATAACTACATTAGATCTAACCATATATAAAACTACACAATACGTAACAGACTTCTAAAAAAAATCATCAATATCGATTCACAAAGAAAAAAGTTTCAACAAAAATAAAAGTAGAATTGAGAATAGGCCTTTCCTTTTCAGAAGTCAGTGAGGTGGAATTACACAAAATAATTCAATAAAATATTCATAAATCATTCAGTAAATTCAAAACTATCATACTAGATCTTGACATAATTTTTATGGAACTACACAAGACGCACCTACTTCCAAATAAAAAAAATCATCAAAATAGATTCATAAAGAAAAAAGCTCAACCAAAACATAAAAAATATATTTAAAAGTATGACTGCCTTGTTTTTTGAAAATCATGGGATAAATCAAATAATATTATACCAGATATAATTTTTATGCAACTAGCCAACTAGCAATTCGAATTAAAAAAAAAGAATTTACTTTCAAATAAAAAACTATAATCAACTATATAAACAATAAAAAAAACAGTCGAATTGATAACCAGCTTCTTTTCAAGTTGGTACATCAAAATCGAGTCACGAAGAAAGAAGTTCTAACATAAATAAAAAAACTAATTGAGAACCAGTTCCTTTCTTTTGAAGTCGGCAAGGATGGTAATTACACAAAATCATGGCATCGCAAACACTACTGGGAGCGAGCACTTCTCGATCACCACTCGATGCACAATCGGTGCTCGAATCGAATTAAACACTCGATTGTACTGCTCGCTTTCACGGCAGACCTTTCGATTTCGATAATGTTATTATGTACTCGATAGGCATTTCGCTATTTCCGGTACACCATTTATAGTATAGGGCTATACAAGATATAGGTGGTGGGTACTTTTAAGGACATACTGTATCGTGTGATTACTCCGGAATATACGCTAGACGGATAAGTCTAGTTTTATTACACCCTGTATAATAAAAAAAAACACGTTCATTATACATGTAAATATTATTTCTGTTCAATTCAATTCAATTCAAAATATCTTTATTCATGTAGGTCTATTACAGACTGTTATGATATGTTAAATCTACCGTCAGTTCGGAATGATTTCGAGTTGAGAAGAACTGACAAGAAACTCAGCTCGTATTCTTCTCAAATAAATATTGTACATGTTACAATAATTTATTTTTAAATTCAAAATTGCGAGAATAGAGTTACTACCAGCATATGCTATTGCAAAAGCAAAAAGTCTAACCAGTATTCGTAACGTGAACAGACCAGTCCCCACAAGCAGCACCCGTTCACGAGTATGACGGATCAGCCAGCCATCATTGCACTCAAGTATATTAGAAGTATCACATCGACCTTGCCTACCACGCCGCCACAAGTTTGAACTTTACAGCGAGCATGACTGTTTCAAGTTACTTCACTATGTCATTTATATTATTTAAAATATTGGGAATATAAGATATAGGTGGTGAATACTTTTAAGGACATACTGCATAGTGTGATTACTCCGGAATATACGCTTGACGGATAAGCTTGGTTTTATTACATCCTGTATATAAAAAAAGCACCTTCGATATACACGTATATATTGTTTCTATATTTAAATACACATATAGTCAAAACATGTGCAGTTTTCAGACATTTTAGACCTACATAAATACTCAATGTAAATAAACTGTCTTTTAAAGAAAAGAAATTCAGTTGAGTTTCTTGCCAGTTCTTCTCATTTGAATCTGTATACTGAACTGGACGGTAGGGAAAAAAATATTATACAAAAAAAACTTGACGTACCTACACATAAACAGCTAAAATGTCCTATATGAATAAGTTATTTTTTATTTGATTTTTTTTAACCCTTGGTTAAACACAGCGCCATCTAGTCCCACGATACGCAGAGCTTGTGTTATCGGTACTAGACAATTGATATAAATACTTAATTCATTAATTGATTTCATTTGATATACTCATTGTGCCGTGGTAATCGAACCCGCGACCATCAGTAATAAGCCGGTGTGTTAAACCTCTAAACCACCGGGCTCGTCAGTTTAATTGTATGAGAGTACATATAATATATCAGTAACTTTAACATGGTTAAGTTAATCGGGGTAACGATTAAATCGATAATCACATGTAATCTACCGAATATCGATGTCATGCCACCCCAATACACCCTTAAGCCACAGAGTAGGTAACATTGTAATGCAGTATACCAACTTCGCGTGAAAGATAATCTTTATATATAAAAATTACGTGTCACGTTGTTTGTCTGCGATGGACCTTAAACTACTGAACCGGTTGCAAATTTGATTTGCACATTGTGTGCAATTTGATCCAACTTGAAAGATAGGATAGCTTACATCTCAATTTATAGTCGCAATATTATTTTATTCAAGAACCTTAGACACAGCAACGCGTGGTCGGGTCTGCTAGTAAGTAAATAAATAACCCTGGACAATTAACACAGCGCCATCTAGTCCCAAGCTAAGCAGACCATGTGTTATGGATACTTAACAACTGATACAAATACATACATGTATATTTTTTCGTAAATACATACATTTATAGAAAACACCCAGACCTATACAGACAATCATACTCATCATCTGCTTCATCCTTATCCCATTTATTTGGGGTCGGCGTAATATGTTTTTCGTTTCCATTCATCCCTGTTCGCAGTCATCGCGTTATTTACTTCCTTTCTTACCATATCATCTTTCACACAGTCCATCCATCTCTTTTTTGGCCTTCCTCTGCCCTTATAACCATCCACATTCATTTGTAACATCTTTCTTAAAATATTATCCTCGTTCCTACGCATTACATGTCCATACCATGATAGACGATTACTCTTCAACCTCTCTGACACCGGTGCCACTTTCATACTTCCTCTAATGTATTCATTTTTTATCTTATCCATTCTTGTCACACCACACATCCACCTCAACATTCTCATTTCAGTTGCATGCAGTCGTCTTTCATCCGTCGCCTTTACGGGCCAGCACTCTGATCCATACAAGACAGCAGGCCGGATCATACAGACAATCATACTCATGAACACAAATATATGTGCCGTACGAGGAATCGAACCCGCGACCATCGGAAGTAAAGCGGTGTGCTAAACCACTAGACCACCGAGACTTTAAAATAATTTAAAGCCGTTAATGAATAATTTGTTTAAGTTTTAAATACATTATTTGGAAGGTCTTTTAAGCGTTTAGGTAAGTTGTTATCAATTTTTGGTCCAATACATAATATCGTCAATTAATAGAAAAATTACATATTTCAAAATTAATTATTATTTATAATAATTCTTTTTTGCAAATGAAGTGTTTTATATGACATTAAATCTTTTTTCAGGCAGATTTATAAGAGACTGGTATTTGGTTTTGAAACTTTACGCAATTATGTTTGTGACACAACTTTGTATGTACACTATTTTATATGTATAAAACAATATAAATAATAAAAATGAATTATTTTAGATTAGGTATATATTTAACACGTACGTGGTACGTGAACTGTCATTGTACACTACAATGAAATCAATGACAATTATATTAAAAATAGACGATTAAAAAGTTATGTCATAGACATATTACGATAAAATATTCAATAAAGAAACTTAAATAATGGGTTTTAGGAAGAATCAATTTCTAATATTAGTAAGAATTATATTGTTGTACTGCAAAATGAATATTTGTTCATCCACTCTGTGACATTAGGGGGACGTGAGGCCACAGTGGATCGCGCATATGGTCACAATGGGACGGAATGTCCCCGCTACGTTCACACATGTCCCCGGCATGCGACCATTCAGCGAGTGCAGCCGAATTTCATTGAATACGTGTGTTTTGACAAAAATACACAGTTGAAAAAGCAATAAGTTAATTAAATTTGCAATCGCAATCTGAAATTCACTCGATTATTGCGATTATAATTATCGATTAATATCGAATAGATGTGTGGATTGAAAGACGTAGTGATTTATTTATTTATAAAATTTGGAATACACTTATATACTTTATAAATATACTCCTAATTAAAGATGATGAAAAAAAAGGGTGGTCGCAGGTTCGATTCCTCGCACGGCACATTCATTTGTGTTCATGAGTATGATTGTTTGTATCGATCTGAGTGTTTCTATATATAATATACTAGCTGAGCCCGCGGTTTTCACCGGCGCTAAATTTCAATATGTAATTTAGCCTATATGTTATTCTGATGATGATTCAAAATCCGTTCAATAGTTTTTGCGTGAAAGAGTAACAAACATCCATACTTACAAACTTTCGCGTTTATAATATTATTAAGATTAATATTAAGTGTGTGAAATTTCGTGCTCCTCCGACCAAACAATTTTATTATATATACTCAACTGCGGATCCCGGGGGGTCATGGGGGTCATGACCCCCCATCCCCGAGCTGTTTCTAGGACTTAGGTGGACCGCTAATTGAACAAAATGATTTTATTTATATATATTGACACCATACAGATTTTATGTAACTTCAATATTTAACTAAGTTAATATAATATAATAACTTTGTACATTATTAAAATACCTACTTTTTACTTGTATCTATTATTATCGAAAATTAAATTATAAGTTCTTGACTTGACGACGACTATGTGACCCCCTTCTGGCGCCATGGCCACGACTATGTAACCCCCTCCTGGCGCCATGACCACGACTATGTGACCCCCTCCTGGCGCCATGACCACTACTATGTGACCCCCTCCTAGCGCCAAAGCTGTATCCGCCCTTGTATATACATAGGTATACAAGTTTTTAGTTACTGTCTATAAAGGTTTCAATATCGTATCAGTAATGACATGGGGGAGCAAAATCAATCATGACATACAATAATAAGCTAAAACGACCGCCCTCACACCTGTCAGAAAATATAGCAGAAACAAAACGCGAGTGACGTGTCGCTTTATTGCTATAGAAATGTTCGCACCACCGTTTACCCGACTGCGCCGTGTGGGGTGCGCTCTTTGTCGTGTTTTAATTAAATATAGTAAACGTATGGGACGCCGGAAGCGCTGCTTGTTTGTATTGATAGGCATTGTTTGGGAAACAACTGGAATTTACCTACAATATTCTAGATTCATAAATATAAAAAAAATTGGAGTGCCTGTTTGTAATATTGAAATAACAGTTTTTAGTACTTGTATACGAATATAAATACGGTACATACACCAAAATATTTTTGATTACAATTTTTGTCAGTCTGTCTGTCTGAATAAAAATGAAAATGAAAAACATTTTATTGTTCCTCTCACAGAAAGATATAACAATTATATAAATTAATATGTATCAAATATAAAAAGAAAAACAACATAATTATAATATAGAGGTAACAATGGGCGGCCTTATAGCTAAATAGCGGTTCCTTTCAGGCAACCTTAGGATGGAGAGGAGTGATTAGACTGTCTGGTCGAGGTATTACAATTAGTTATCTGTTTGTTTGTTCCAGCTAATTTCTGAAATGGCTGGACCGATTTCGACGGGACTTTTATTGGCAGGTAGCTAATGTAATAAGGAGTATTGTACGAGCTAGCATCGTACATTATTTCGCAACATTAACATTTTATTTTACATTTCACATTTCATTAAAATCAGTTCGCATTCGGTCATCAAGGACACCGCGCGTACTCATTACAATCATTAATCAGTTATATTTTAAGTTTCAATATACAGTTTTAATCAAGTTTCTATCAGTATCATTTATCAGTTTTACCTATCAGAATCTTTATAGTTTCGGTACAACCCGAACAAGTATCTTAGGCAACTTATTTTAGAAAATAAAGTTAAATTCCACGCGGACGAAGTCGCGTACAGCTAGTTAGTTAGTATTACAGGTAATGTTTCGTATAATGCTTATATACAACACGGCGCGGACCTTTTGTGTTTAGTTAGAGGCAGGCGTTGGTAATCCAATTTATTTAATGCACTTGCGCCCCAACTTTCCGTTGGTGGGGTAGCATGAAATCCAATGAAAGTGCTGCAATAGAGCCGTCAGAGGGCGCTTCCTCTATAGTAGACGAGACTATACAGACGTACAGTCCGGCCACTCAGAGTTTGCGTTTCGGACAGAACGGGATCGAATGGACGATGTAACTTTGAAGTCACGTACAATTGACGGCAAAATTTTAAATATTTTTCATTTGTCATTAACGAGTGATAACATTGAAAATGCATTGTGTTGATAACTATTCGAAGTGCTGGTCATGTGTGAATATATAGATGACAGCTACCACTTACCACCCAGTGGTCAGCTTGTTACCATTTCAATTACACAGGACCACAAATTTTGGCAATTTGAGGTTAGGATATCTTAAAAACCTGACGTAATAGATGAAATCGGGTGACGGATACGTTTTTTCGGACAAAATTCTATAAGATTTACTTCTTCTGATTAAAGTGATCTCCAAACAAATTTATTGTGGTCCTGTGTTACATTTAAAAAAAACAATAAAAAAAATTTCATAGAACAGAACGGAAATTTATTCAAGTAAACTTACATTTGAAATTCATAGAATAGAAGAATAAACTAGAAAATTAATAGAGTAAACTTCAATTTAAGCACAATTGAATAGTCATTACTTATTTTTTAATCAATCGCTTAATCGGAAAACTGTCTCATAAAACAACAAAGCAAGAAAACTTTTAAATTAAAAACGTTAAAATGAACACAAAGAAAACTCATCACAAGAAGAACGAGCAAGAAACTTGTGTGTCGCTCTTTTAAATAATTTAGTTATAATTTTACATTTTTATGTTAAAATGCACACAAATTCGAAAAGCTGTCTCATCACAAGAAGAACGAGTAAGAAACTTGCGTGTCGCTCTTTTAAATAATTTAGTTATAATTTTACATTTTTAAGTTAAAATTAACACAAATTCGAAAAGCTGTCTTATCACAAGAAGAACGAGCAAAAAACTTGCGTGTCGCTCTTTTAAATAATTTAGTTATAATTTTATTTTTATAAAATTAACACAAAAAAGCTGTCTTATCACAAGAAGAACGAGCAAAAAACTTGCGTGTCGCTCTTTTAAATAATTTAGTTATATTTAAAAATTTTAAGTTGAATGTTGAATGAACACAAACTACCAACTAGCACTATTTCATTAGAGTTTAAATATGAAATACATAATCAACTGATTGAGTAACTAAATAAGTCGTAGTGATTAGAGAAGACCAGTGCAAGCAGCACTCGTTCACGAGTATGACGGATAAATAAAATAAATCTCATAACTGGGAGTCAATACAAAACAATATTTCACTAAACAGCATCTCAGTTACCCGACAAACTGGATACTCGAGCGGCGAGCAAACATTGACTCAGATGCTGATGGCTACCTACCAGGGCTGCCAACCACGAGAATCCTTGTTTTTGGACAATTTTGGACGAGAACATTTTCATCCTCGTACAATTATTTTTTTTATACTACGATGGTGGCAAACAAGCATAAGGGCCCATCTTATGGTAAATGGCTACCTACCAGAGCTGCCAACCACGAGAATCCTTGTTTTTGGAGAATTTTGAACGAGAACATTTTCATCCTCGTACAAGTATTTTTTTTATACTACGATGGTGGCAAACAACGTACGGCCCATCTTATGGTAAATGGCTACCTGAAAACCCCATGCTGCCAACCACGAGAATCCTTGTTTTTGGACAATTTTGGACGCGGGAGAACATTTTCATCCTTGTACAATTATTTTTTTTATACCACGATGGTGGCAAACAAGCGTACGGCCCATCTGATGGTAAATGGTTACCTACCAGAGCTCCTGAAAACCACGAGAATCCTTGTTTTTGGACAATTTTGGAAGAACATTTTCATCCTCGTAAAAACCCCCATTTTTTATACTACGATGAGTGGCAAACAAGCGTAGTTCGGCCCATCTTATGTAAATGGCTACCTACCAGAGCTGCCAACCACGAGAATCCTTGTTTTTGGAGAATTTTGAACGAGAACATTTTCATCCTCGATAGACAATTATTTTTTATACCAGTCAAAATACAGGTTAAAGAGAGTTTACGGCCCATCTGATGGTAAAATATTACCGTAGCCTTTGAACTTTATTTTTCTGAGACACGAGGTGTCACTTATTACATTGCCGACCCTTAAAAAACCTTAAAATCGGTCCCTTCTTGTAAAACGATTAGCCGGAACAAACAGATAGACAGACAGACAGACAAAAATTGTATAAAATGACATTTTGGTGTATATATCGTAATTATATTCATATGCATGTAGTAAAAAACGGTTATATCAATATTACAAACAGACACTCCAATTTTATTTATATGTATAGATTAAAATAATTGTTAATAATTATGGTAAAAATATTAAGAAAATTAATATGGTAAAGATAATAATAATAGTCTATGACAATTCACACAGCAGCATCTAGTCCCACGCTAACCCGATCTTGTGTTATGGGTACTAAAAAACTGGGAGAAATATTTAAATATTATTCTTTTCTAATGTAGAATGTAGAAATACAGTAAATTAAAATGTAAATGTGTATCATGAATAAATATTATTATTATTATTTACAAGAAAAAAAAACTTTCTCTCTCTCTCTCTCTCTCTAGCTCTCTTTAATATACATTTAAAACACCCACACCAATACAAACAATCATACATATAAATACAAATGTTTATATCGACCGTTACTGTAGCTCAATGGAATCATGGAACTCATGGAACCTAACCGCTGATTGCAAACAATCTAAAGTGGCAATTCCAAAAACGAACCATCGATTAACATCACGTCTACTTCATCTAGATAGACATAACCTCAAAATAATGATAGGGACAATAACGGGCCATTGTTCCTTAAACAAACACTTATACAAAATTGATGCTACAGACAGTCCCCTTTGTCGGGGCTGTTTTGAAGCTGAAGAAACGGCGGCTCACGTAATCCTGGAGTGCACGGCAGTGGCCCAACAACGAAAACAAATCCTCGGAACGGTGAGATCGCTCCGTGAAGCCTGCGAAGACACCAGGAGTCTTCTGCGCTTTTGGGAGGAGTTTGGCTGGCTACTTTAGTAGTCTGGCTCTGCACGCACAACGGCCCGAATGAGAGGCTAATTGCGGAGACTGGAGTCCAATATACATTTACATTTACTGTAGCTCAATTCGGAAATTATTATTGGTATTAATATATATTATTATTTTGATATTGTTATTTAAGATTTAGATTATTTAATTTTGTACTTTGAAATTCGACACAATAATTATTGTTATGGATAAATAAATAAAATAAAAAAATATCTCACGAAGAATCGAATCTGCGACCATTGGAAGTAAGACAGTATGCTACAACTCCCTAGTCTAATGAAGCCTTCTATAAAGTACAAGACGGTTTTACTTCTTTGTTCAACGCTAAATATTATGACGTTGACAACCCTGCTACTCACCCCCGTGTAACAGTATCCGCAGCCCTTGCCGATACCACAGTAAATAAATGAGAAATTCACTTTAAATGTGCACCGCAATGAACGACTCGAATGAAATATTTAAGATTTTTTGTTTAACTGGAATAATAAACAAGGTGGTGATACAGCCACTGTTCTTACGAACGGTTCTGAAATAGCTTTCTGTATTAATATTGTACTAGCTCTGCCCGCGACTTCGTTCGCGCAGCGCACGCAACGGAAGCCCTCAAATATATATATATATATAAATTTTCACAGTTTATGCAACATTTTTCATTGATGCTTGCGTCGGGTATGAGACAATTAACATAGAAACGTATAACATTAAACAATAAATCAGATAACATTGTCAGCACTAAGCATTTTAAGTAATTTTTTATCATATTATCATTTATAAACTCTTCTATTTTATAACTTCCATTATGTAAACCCGCCAGAAACTAAAATTACATCCTGATTATCAGGATGAATGGCGGTCATCCACAGTGCGTTTTTCAAAATACTGTTTTAAGGTTAATCCACCACACAAACTTATTTTTTATTGTTTAGACATTTTTAAAATTTTTCGTATTTTATATTACAAATACTCAACTCTAAATTTTCACCCTTCGAGCATCAACCCCTATTTTTTAATAGCGATTTTAATTTATATGGCAAAACAACATTTGCGTTTACTAACAACTAACTGACCACTGACTGATATATATATATATAAAATCTTACCTTATGAGCGTGTGAGCCCTGCCTCTGAGCATGGTCATCACCTCAGCATCCTCGACAGGCCTCTTGTTCTCGAAGCATATCTGACTGGCGCACAGAACAGAGTCCAACATTATTGAGAGACAGTCTGATATCTGTTTCGTCAACTCCATCTCCCTCGAATCGGCGCTGAGGTCTTTATCCTGAAAAAGACACTTAGTTGAGTCACGATCAATAGAAATAGTAATAGAAATAATCTTTATTCAAATAAACTCATTACAAGCACTTTTGAATAGTCATATTTTGATTCTACCACTCATTCGGAATGCAGATTCATCACAAGAAGAATGAGCAAGAAACTTGTGTGTTGCTATTTTAAATAGATGTTTTTTATATAATAATTACAATCGCGACAAAAGTCGAAATTATGACGGCCTGACCCGAAGTTCGAATGCCCTCAGAATAAAATCGTATCCATCAGATGGGAGTTGGCCTTCAGCCGCTCCATAAGTCCTACCGCACGTTTGGAGTGCCATCTGCACTCACCCCCTATCATCCGGTGAAGCTGTAAAGGCCAACAGCATTAGAGTAGTCCGAAAAAAAAGTCACAAGTATTACAAAAAAATGAAATAATAATAATAATAAATAGTGGTCGCCCAGTGGTCGTAATTCGACCACAATTAATTTAAATTAATTATAACATTTATTTATTTCCAGAACAAACATACATTTGAATTGGTACACTGTTTATAAAACAAATTCAAATTCAAAAATAATTTATTCATGTAGGACATATTAGCCGATTATGAACATCAAATTTTTTACATTATAATGTTAATTTTTTTTCCTACCGTCCAGTTCAGTATACAGATCCAATTGAGAAGAACTGGCAAGAAACTCAATTGAATTACTTTTTTTTTTTAATGCCAGTTTATTTACAATGTATTTTTATATAGGTGTCTATGTCTAACATTAAATGAAAATTCAGTGCATGAACAACTATTGCCATGCACACTCGTCATTCAAGAAATCGTTTAGTGAGTAAAATAAAATAAAATATTCAATTGAGTTTCTTGCCAGTTCTTCTCAATTGGATCTATATACCGAACTGGACGGTAGGAAAAAAATAAAATTATAATGTAAAAATATGACGTTCATAAGCGGCTAAAATGTCCTACATGAATAAATGATTTTTGAATTTGAATTTGATTACATTTGCTGAGCTACGCATTCATTTCGTCCATACTAATAGATACTGTTAACTATCATGTTCCTTTATCTAAGGCATCCAGAGTGACTTGAAACGGCAGAGGCTAGTGCCTAAATACCTAATCCTTGTGACATTGACAAGTAGATTGATGTATTGGACTGACGTAGCGGGAGTTTGGAGCGAAAAGGTTGGAGTGTTTATTATTATGTAACAAATGAGATATGTAATTGTGAATATTGTAGGCATTGGGGGGTTTATTAGTTGGGACTGGGAGGAGACCACAAGTAGTGAAGGTGAGTGTTAATGCACTCTAAAAGGGCCCTTTAAACCTACACCCGTGTCACAAGGCACTACTTGGGGTCTCTCCCTGAACCATCAGTGGCCGGCAACAGGGCCGAAGTCATCACCATAACTAGTGATTTTAAAAATCCTAATATTTTATCGAGGAATCGAACCCGCGACCATCAGAAGTGAGGCGGTGTGCTAAACCACTAGACCACCGAGGTTGTATGTAGTAACAGTAAACTAGCACCCGACACAAATGCGCCGTGAACCATTATTACTAGTATAACCATATACCACCCCATACCACCTTTGTGTAGCTAAGAGCCGAGCCATTAGGCAAGCGTGTTATATACGAGAGAGTACACTTACGCTAGTGTACTCTCGCATTAACTTGCCCAGTCTATCTATACATATAAATAAAATTGGAGCGTCTGTTTGTAATATTGAAATAACCGTTTTTTACTACACGCATATGAATATAAATACGGTACATACACCAAAATAACACTTCTTACAATTATTGTCTGTCTGTCTGTCGGTTTGTTCCGGCTAATCTCCGAAATGGCTGGACCGATTTTAACGGGACTTTTATTGGCAGGTAGCTGATGTAATAAGGAGTAACTTAGGCTACCTTTATTTTAGAAAAATAAAGATAAATTCCACGCGGACGAAGTCGCGGGAACAGCTAGTAGAGAATAAATTACTAACTATTAGGGGAACACTAATTTTGAGATTGCTCTAAGCGATAAGACCGCCTATTGTTTGCAACACCATCTTTTTTTTCTTTTTTTTGTAATTATTTGTTTTATTTATGTATAATAAAGAGTTTTATTATTATTATTAATATTATTTATGAGCGCACAATATTTTTAACCTTAACGACATACAAGCTTACGGCCCACCTGATGGTGAGCAGCACTACCGCCATTATAATATTAGTAAGATCGTATACAATTAGTAATGCTGTTAAAAAGAAAAAAAAGGTAAAACCTTATTGATACGTACCACCGGCGTTAATTAATAATAATAATAATAATAATCTCAGGACAATTCACACAGCGCCATCTAGACCCAAGTTAAGCTAGCTAAAGCTTGTGCTATGGGTACTAGATAACTGATAATAACAACAAATACATAGATATTTTTTTTTGTAAATACATACATATTATACATAGAAAACACCCAGACCGATACAAACAATCATACTCATGAATACAAATGTTTGTGCCGAATCGCGACCACAGCGGTGTGCTAGACCACTAGACCACCGAGTTCGTCAAATTTAATTATTTCATATCTGTGTGTATGTGTGTATACATACATATATATATATATATATATATATATATGTTAAATGTACCAATGTCAAAATCTGTAAATGTATGTTCATATCAATAATGTTTGTCAATGTTTTTCTTTCTTTCTTTATCTTTGTCGCAATCATCTGTTTCGGTGTTGGTTCGTTTTGGATGTTTTTATAATCGTAAATCTAATTCTTTATGAGGGTCCGGGGAGTTGTGTGATAATGTCGCCGTTCACCGTTTTTTTGTAGACCTTCGGCAAATTCAAAATATCTTTCTTCATGTTGGTCCATCACAGACTCTTGTGATATGTCAAATCTACTTCGGAATGATTTCGAGATGAGAAGAACTGACAAGTAACTCTGCTCGTATTTTTTTCTAATTAGAGGAGTCAATGTGGAATAGATATTGAAATATTACAAACAGAATTGAGGGATTCAAGTCTCACCCGTGATAATCCCACATATATAATAATATAATAATAATAATCTCAGGACAATTCACACAGCGCCATCTAGACCCAAGTTAAGCTAGCTAAAGGTTGTGTTATGAGTACTGGATAACTGATACAAACATAGATAATTTTTTTTCTAAATACATAGATAGATAGATAGATAGATAGATAGATAGATAGATAAAAATCTTTATTCGTATCCCGATAACAAAGATAGTACAAACAAAATTCAAATAACACATAAGAATAGTAAATAATTATAAAAAAAAAATACAACACCATAAAATAAAAAACATAAAATAAACATTAAAACACAAACAATCATACTACATGTTATACATAGAAAACACCCAGACCGACACAAACAATCATACTCATAAATACAAAATATTTGTGACGTGCGAAGAATCGAACCCGCAACCATCGGAAGTAAGGCAGTATATTAAACCACTAGACCACCGAGGCCGTCATATAGATTATTATGGCAAAAATCCCGTTTATATAATGTGTACAAGACTTTAATAGCTGCCACGAGGTCTGCCAGAGTTAATGGTTGTAGAAATAAAAATTCCAAATTTTATTTTTATTGTCGCCAAGGAATTTTATTAGTATTGCGCGGTTTATTGCAATTGCCAGCTAATTTTAGCTCATACGTGATACTTTCTGTATAACATACGGCTAGCCTGATGATACGTGGCTAGAATTGCTGTAAGATTGCGGTCGTCAGTGCTGTGATCACAGAGACAATTTATATTATTATTACATATGAATGTTAGTTTATAACATATTTATATTATAATAATTTTATAGTATCACTTGCTAAGTTTTGAGTTACAATCCTAAGACATAATCCCTATGAAACGGAGAGTAGATGATTGATAATTGATGATAATGTGGATTGTTGATCACCAGAAATGTACCATGTCAGATTAGCTTCCACGCAGTTCCCGCTGGAATCGATGTTGATAAATCCCTGATGGATTTGTCACGATGGGCTATCTGACCATATTTTTATCTTATCATCCTTTACTGGTGCCCCGCCAGCGTAAACCGTTAGCACAGACGGGAAGAGAATAGAATAAAAAATCATTTATTCAAATAAACTTAATTTAAGCACTTTTGAATAGTCATAACAATTTATTTTATCTACCGATCGTTCGGAAAGTTGTCTCATCACAAGAAGAACGAGCAAGAAAATTGTGTGTTCCTCTTTTAAATAATCCTTGTAAGTTTACATTTACAAGTCGAAACGTGTGAATACAAACCACCAACTAGCACTAATTTATTTGGGTCAAATATAAATATACAATAAGATTAAATCAGTCGTAGTGATAAGAGCAGACCAGTCCCTACAAGCAGCACTCGTTCACGAGTATGACGGATGAGCCAGCCATCACTGCCCTCGACCATATTTTAGGTGCACCATTCCGTTATCTCTCTATGATATATTTATTTACTTAATTTTTAATACACATAATACAAAATATTGTACAGTATATTTTGCGGACTTAACACCATGCGGCATTATCGTGAGAATATATCTCTCTATGATATATCTCTATGGTACATAGCAGGATGCACAAGTTACACTGAGCATTAGATTGCTAACGCGAACTTATGATTCCTGCAACTGTAGGTACATGGTGTGGTTTTTTTGTGGGTATGAATCACACACACCCTCTCATCCCTCCGGAAGACACTTATATTTTTCCAAAAAAAAAAATTAAACTGTTCATTCGAAAAACTTCAACGCTTGGAATTATTATCAAAGCTTTTACAACATAAGAGAACGTATCGAAATCGCTAGACCTCATGACTCCGGCAATGGCGCTGTAGGTACATGGTGTGGTTTTTTTGTGGGTATGAATCACACACACCCTCTCATCCCTCCGGAAGACACTTATATTTTTCCAAAAAAAAAAAATTAAACTGGTCATTCGAAAAACTTCAACGCTTGGAATTATTATCAAAGCTTTTACAACATAAGAGAACGTATCGAAATCGCTAATAATCAATGCAATGTATATTTTATAGTACAAAACATCCTAAAACTCGAAATTTAAGAACAGCACCGAAATGTCGACACTCCTTACCGTGTGAGATAAGTTTTATTTTTTGCGGTAACGGCCACAGAATTTGTACGTAACATTCGGTATTTCACCAATTAGCGATTGTATTATATTTTTTAATGTCGCTGTAATAAGGCAGGGCCGGAATAAGCATGTCGGGGCCCTGAATAATCAATACTAGGGCCCTTAATTTAGTCCATTACTTTTTTCTTCTTAATCGTTCCCTCACTGCTGAGGATCGCAACTCTACATTATCTTATCGACCAGCATTCGAAGCAGGACCGGAATAATCATGTCGGACCCTGTAAGTAAGCAATTCTGGGGCCCCTGGGTCCCTGAGTAATAAGTCTTAATTATTTACTAGCTTCTTTTTATGAAAACTCGAATGGCGAGCAAGCTGATGGCTCACCGAATGGCATCTGTTCAATCGATCGTCGATCGATCGTTCACGTATGAACAATCATATGGGACACACGTCATGATATGACCCCTATATTCATACCTTTCCCTTTGATTTCAGAATGCTATTATTGCTATTATTTACTATATCATTTATTTATTCTTCTCAAAAGAGTAACACACAAGTTTCTTGTTCATTCTTCTTGTGATGAATCTGCGTTCCGAATGAGCGGTAGTGTAAAAATATGACTATTCAAAAGTGCTTGTATTGAATTTGAATTTATTTGAATAAAGATTATTTCTATTTCTATTTTATTCCACAGATTGTATGTATGCCTGATGGCATTCTCTACCAGTCAACCGTTGCGCTGATCACAATTAATAAGACGGTACAATTTGAAATGAAATAGTTTTTAATAATAGATACAAGATATAAATAACAATAGATATCGGTATATAATATAAACAATAAAATGGACAAATATGCATATTTTTGTAATTTATTTGTCCCTTCACGTTATGGGGCCCCCAGGCCCCGTACCTACACTCCCTATGTATAATCCGACCCTGTACAGAGGACAATAAAAAATACGGGCCGTTATATGGTGTAATTATTTTTTTATTACGCGGTAGCGTTGCATTGAGTGCATGTCCGTGATTAAGAAACTACACTACCGATATTGTTGTGCGGCCGATATCAATGGGAACAGGATTCTCTTAATCAGTATTTTTTAATTAAAATAATCTTTTACATAAAAAAAAGACCATTAAATATAATCATTTTACATCAAAAAAAAAAACAAAAAAAAATCATTAAATATCTAATAATGTTAATAATAATTTTAACATGTATAATATGTACTCGAAAAAAAAAACTTGTTCTTAATACCATAACAAAAAAATCAGGGTTATTATTATTAGGTTGTTCGGAAAGTAATTTCGTTTTTTCCTAACTTAGGATTTAATTGTGGTTTTATATGATAGATGATAGATATATGATAGAGCTCATATAGCAAGGCTTGTGTGTGAAAAATTACAATTAATTCTACGCAGTTGTTTTTGTTTGGTGCCCTTTTAAATATATATATAAAAATTATACAGCTTAAGTGTGAAGTTGAATGCAAAAACTAAAATTAAATCCTAAGTTAGGAAAAAACGAAATTACTTTCCCAACAACCTAATAATAATAACCCTAGACAATTCACACAGCGCCATCTAGTCCCAAGCAAAGCAGAGCTTGCGTTATGGGTACTAGACAACTGATATAAATACATAGTTTTTTTTTTTCCATCTAGTCCCAAGCTAAGTAGAGCTTATGTTATGGGTACTAGACAACTGATACAAATACATAGTTTTTTTTTTTCGTAAACACATATTATACATTAGATAATTGAAGACTTTATTCAAACTAAAAGCAAAATTATTACAATAACATGTTAAACGTAAACAACTACATTAGATATACATATATATTATAGAATACACCCAGACCGATACAAACAATCATACTCATGAATACAAATGTTTGAACTGATACCAATACATAGACATTTTTTCTATGTAAATACATACTTACCGATAGAAACAATAATACAATACAAGAGTATATATATAATTTCCTCAGCGCATACCTACTATTTTTTTATGTCTCTAAACATTGTATAATTATAATTTATTTAGTGTAGTATAAGCATCATAATTTGTTTAACTTATATCACATTTCGGTTGGGGGCCTGGTGATTACAGGTTATGCCTATCTCAGACACCAGCTCCTCACAGCAAATCGATTCAAATAATAAATTTAAGTATTTTACTATAAAGAATACTACATGTATTGTTGCCATCATGTTTGTGAGGAGAAATAAATAAATCATATTATTATTATAAAAAGTTTGTGCCGTGCGAGGTTTTTTTTTTGAAGTTGTAATGAGTAAATTAAACATACTCTAAAGACTTAATGACTATAAAGAAAACTTACTCTAGTTTAGAGTAGCTAAACTAGGAATACTCTAATGCTGTTGGCCGCAGCTTGCCTTTACAGCTTACGACACGATACCGTGCGAGGAATCGAAACCGCGACCTCCGGAAATAAAGCTATATGCTAAACCACTAGACCACTAAATCCGTCAATATGCTTTCTTATACGATTCAATACTATATCAGGTCGGAATTGCTATGAGTTGATTTCACATTGTAAATGATATTTTAAAGTTAAAATGGTTTAGTAGTAAGTTAACTGGCTAGAGTGAACGCGCCAAATGCATTAGCACAGCTTTTAGGAGCGCCCACCACGGCGCGCGGAGGGTTGGCCGGGAGCAACGGTTAAGGGTCGCACCGACGAGGCCACGAAACGTACAACATAGAATATCAATATGTAAATAGAAATAGAAATAATAATTAGAAGGAATTAAAGAAAAATATATTTATTTGACGCATACAAATATTCATATCATACACATAACAAGTAAACTTAATATTACAAAGTTTAAAATTTATTATTATTATTATTAATCAA
Source organism: Achroia grisella (assembly GCF_030625045.1). Taxonomy (NCBI): domain Eukaryota; kingdom Metazoa; phylum Arthropoda; class Insecta; order Lepidoptera; family Pyralidae; genus Achroia; species Achroia grisella. Next base: position 1,160,960 of record NW_026712988.1, read on the forward strand.
TATGTAAATAGAAATAATAATTATTTAAATAAACTTCATATAAGCAATTTTGAATAGTCTTATTTTTATTATTTTAATTAAATGTGAAGCGCAAATTAGCTTTTTATTTAAATTCATGTTTATTTAAATTTATGTGTATTCACAGGTCAAATATCTAGTTTATATAATACTAGCTACTCGCCCCGACTTCGCACGGGTATTTATGTATTATATATATAAACCATCCTCTTGAATCACTCTATCTACTTAAAAAAAACCCCTTCAAATCCGTTGCGTAGTTTTAAAGATTTAAGCATACATAGGGACGGACAGACAGCGACAGCGACTTTGTTTTATACTGTGTAATAATGACTAGCTGACCCCGCGTACTTCGTTCCGCCTCAAAATTAAACATGTCATAGGTTTTTTTTTGGGCAATTTGAATTTTTTTGTATTTACTATTATATATGCAATTTCTTTATTTTTTATCACAGTAAGAATAGAATAGAATAGAATAGCAATTTGAATGGGAAATTCACAAGAAGAACGAGCAAAAATTGTTGTATTTACATTTTTAAGTTTAAGTGTGTATACATGCAATTTCTTAGAAATAATATTTATATCACAGTTTAGAGGAAATCAGTCATAGTGATTAGAGCAACCTTACAAGCATCATTTTCACAGACTTCCGCGGATATTTTAAGACAAAAATTAGCAAAATCGGTTCAGGCGTTCTCGAGTTTCAGCGAGACTCGAGTGTTAACGAACAGCAATTCATACATATATATATGTATATAGATATAGACAGACGTACAATTGCCTACACTGTAAAAAAAATAGGCATAGATAGCAGTGTAGTTAGATAGGTATATGGTGTTTGGCAGGCCTTAATGGCAGGCAACACGTACCTACATATGAATTATTTGAGGGGCTAATGAATTTACACATGGTAACATGAAGCCCTATAGTTAGTGTTGGACACCTAATGTAACATATTTTTACTAGCTGTGCCCGCGACTTCTTCCGCGTGGAATTAAACTTTATTTTTCTAAAATAAAAGTAGCCTAACTTACTCCTTATTACATCAGTTACCTGCCAAAAAAAAGTCCCATCAAATCGTCCGCGTGGAATTTAACTTTGTTTCTCTAAAATAAAATATATTTTTTTAAATAAAAGTAGCCTAAGTTACTCCTTATTACATCAGCTACCTGCCAATGAAAGTCCCGTCAAAATCGGTCCAGTCATTTCAGAGATTACCCGAAACAAACAGACAGACAGACAAAAATTGTAAAAAAAAAATATTTTGGTACCGTATATATGCATGTAGTAAAAAACGATTATTTCAATATTATAAACAGACACTGCAATATTATTTATATGTATAGATTTGTCAATATTGGTATGATGGGTCTCACATGATGGTTCATCTAAATATATATAACTCAAAGGTGACTGACATAATGATCTATCAACGCACAGCCCAAACCACTGGACATATCGGGCTGAAATTTGGCATGCAAGTAGATGTTATGACCTAGGCATCCGCTAAGAAAGGATTTTCATTAATTCTACCCCCAAGGGGATAAAATAGGGGATGGAAATTTGTATGAAACTTTACCAATTTTAAACCGATCGGGCTGAGACTTTGCATGAATAAAGCTACTATGACATAGGCATCCCCTAAGGAAGGATTTTGATAAATACCACCCCTAAGGGGATAAATTAAGGCGAGCGAAGCCGCGGGTAAAAGCTAGCTTATATATATGACCGTTACCGTTTACCAATAATTCAGACGTAAGCTAGTTTGTGACATACTTACAACAACTTTTTTCTAAGTTCAAACTTTCCAAACAAAAATCTAATATTTCCCCTTTATAACAACAGTTTAGACAAATGACGTAAGCAAGAAAACTACAGTAAGAGATCGTAAACATAAAACGCAATGAGATTTAACAACTTCCCGGAAAGGTTGACGGCAACTGATTGAAATGTGCACATCAAACTAACCGGCCGGAAAACGTACCCTTTTTCGCTAATAGAAAAAGTTGAAGGTATTTAGTATGATGGTGAATTGATGTGAAAGGGAGAGGACGGCCGAAGAAAGAAAATATGGACTGTGTGAAAGATTATATGCATAAAAATAAATTTAAAACATTTAATCATATTTGTTTGTAATTCTTTATTGTACAGATTTTTTTTAATTTATTAATAATAATAATAATCTCAAGACAATTCACACAGCGCCATCTAGTCCCAAGTTAAGCTATATAAAGCTTGTGTTACGGGTACTAGATAACTGATATAAATACATAGATAGATTTTTTTCGTAAATACATACATATTATACATAGAAAACATCCAGACCGATACAAACAATCATACTCATGAATACAAATGTTTGTGCCATGCGAGGAATCGAACCCGCGACCATCGGACGTAAAGCGGTGTGCTAGACCGCTAGACCACCGAGGTCGTCAAATTTATTTATTAGGTCTACAAAATTGTATGTCTTACAGAGTACATAACTTTATACACATAAAATAAACTAAGTAATACATCCTTCTAGATGGAGACACAGCATGCATAACTAATATTTTTACACACACAAAATGACACTTTACAATAATAATTTGCATTAATAGAGAATCTAAATATATATAACTCAAAGGCGACTGACTGACATAGTTATCTATCAACGCACAGCCCAAACCACTGGACGGATCGGGCTGAAATTTGGCATGCAGGTAGATATTATGACGTAGGCATCCGCTAAGAAGGAATTTAATTATAGGAAAGGAATTTGATTGATTGTACCCCCAAGGGGATGAAAGTTTGTATGAAACTTTGTCAATTATAAACCGATCGGGCTGAGACTATGCATGCATAAAGCTACTTATGACGTAGGTATCCCCTAAGAAAGGATTTTGATAAATTCCACCCATAAAGGGATAAATTAACGCGAACGAAGCCGCGGCCAAAAGCTAGTTATGTTATAAAGCATTGTATTTCAAGAAAATTACAATTTAATGTTCGTTTAATATTATTAACTGATGCACCGAAAATATCAAATATATGTCTGACATTATTGTAATTCTCACACATTCGACATCATCATCATCATCATCATCATCGCAGCCCGGAAGACGTCCACTGCTGGACATAGGCCTCCCCCAAAGATCTCCACGACGATCGGTCCTGCGCTGCTCGCATCCAATGCCTTCCAGCGTTCCTGACCAGATCGTCGTTCCTTGCTGGAGGCCTTCCCACGCTGCGTCTTCCGGTCCGTGGTCGCCACTCGAGGACTTTACTGCCCCAACGGCCATCTGTCCTACGAGCTATGTGCCCTGCCCATTGCCACTTCAGAGTCGCAATTCTTCGGGCTATGTCATTCGACATACCGGGGAGTATTTGCCATAGTTAGTTCTACACTTGGGGAGATTAAAGGTATCTCTATTGAGCAGTCTGCTAGATGATCGTGGAACTACTATACCAATATTTTGCAGAATATCAGGGCAATCGACTATCTCGTGTAAGATTTCATATAAAAGTACCAATTCAGATGTTTCCCGACGTCTTGAAAGGGAAGTAGTTACATAACATTTGAGTCTAGAATTATACGAGGTAAGATGTTTACATTGATTATCCGAAAAAGCAAGATGATAGAGATTTATTTTTTGTACTTTCTCTAATCTGATATTGTGGACCTGGTACTTAGGATTCCAAACGGGGCTACAATAGTCAAGAACACTCCGTACAAATCTATTATAGAGCAGAATGGCTATTTCAGAGCATTTGTAAGAAGAATGATCAAGAAACTTGTGTGTTACTTCCAGCAAAATTAAATGTGATGTTCAACATAAAACAATTGTCAATGCACACAAAAACGACAAAAAGTCGTAAAAATAACAATAAACAGAATATAACTATAAGAATGTCTCCTGTCAGCGCGTATGCCTATATACGGTTATACGGTTTTACGCAACTTTTTCTATTAGCGAAAAAGGGGTACATTTTCCGGCCGGTTAGTTTTGATGTTCATAACGTCTTTACTACTATAAATATCATACATATACTATACTATTAAGTATATTATACTATATACTAGCTGTTCCCGCGACTTCGTCCGCGTGGAATTAAACTTTATTTTTCTAAAATAAAAGTAGCCTAAGTTACTCCTTATTACATCAGCTAACTGCCAAAAAAAGTCCCGTCAAAATAGGTCCAACCATTTCAGAGATTAGCCGTAACAAACAGACAGAGCGACAGACAGACGAAAATTGTAAAAAATGATATTTTGGTGTATGTACCGTATATTCATATGCATGTAGTAAAAAACGGTTATTTCAATATTACAAACAGACACTTCAATTGTATTTATATGTATAGATTACTTTATCTTTTCCCCCCAGTGGAAGATTATAAGAGGTCAGGTCAGTTAGCACATAGATAGATAAATTACAAGGAACTTATCACGATGGATGATTATCAACCCGGAGAACCCCGGGGGGAAGGGAATTGTTAGTAATGTGGATTGATAACCCCATTAGAATAGAATAGAATAGAATAGAAAATCATTTATTCAAATAAACTTAATTTAAGCACTTTTGAATAGTCATAACAATTTGTTTTTTATCTACCACTCGTTCGGAAAGCTGTCTCATCACAAGAAGAACGAGCAAGAAACTTGTGTGTTGCTCTTTTAAATAATCCTTGTAAGTTTACATTTACAAGTCGAAACGTGTGAATACAAACTACCAACAAGCACTAATTTTTTGGGTCAAATATAATCATGCAATAAGATTAAATCAGTCGTAGTGATAAGAGCAGACCAGTCCCCACAAGCAGCCCTCGTTCACGAGTATGACGGATGAGCCAGCCATCACTGCGCTCGACCATATTTTGATTGACCCGGCCCACCACGCCGCCACATGTCTGGACATTTTAGTGAGCATGACTACTCATTCCATACGACCACGTCACAGCTACAAAAATTACTATATGGTAGTTACAGTATTCGCACTGCTAGCAATATACCCATTGCTAGCAATATACCTTGTCGGGTTGACCTCCACGCGGTTCCCCCTGGAAACCATCGTGTTAAATTCCTGGTGAATTTGTCACGATGGGCTAACTGACCTGACCTCATGTTCATCTTATCATCCTCCACTGGTGCCCCGCCAGCGTAAACCGTTAGCGCAGGCGGGTGCATCATTCCATTATCATCCACAAAAAAAAAACCCGGAGAACCCCGTGGAGGTCAACCCTGCTTGATACATAGCGAGGGGTTCATTAATGTAAAGTATTATTAGAGATTCTTAATTTTTTTTTTCTAGTAATAACAGAATTTTTGATATCAGGTCCAGATGTTTTTTAATATAAAATTTTATGTTATATTGAATAACATACACCAAACTCATCTTTCAAGTCCATAATAATAAAAATTTCAATGAAGAAAAACAATTGAGTATTCAAGACAAGCAGTGCCATCTATTGTGAATACAAATACAACTTTCAGTAAAAGCAAACAGCATAAAGACAAAATAAGCAAAGATTCAATTAATACATTGTATATCCACTAGATGGCGCTATTTCAAATTTTTTTTCAAATAAAAGTTCCATATCTTTTTAAACAACAAACTAAGTAAAATCAAGAACTTTAATCATTGTTAGCTATTACAATGACTACCTAAGTACCAATAAATTTAAAGTTAGTTTGCATCATATAATATTATGCAATATCAACTTAAGTGTTATCTTGAATTGTCGACCCTTATTTTTGCGATCAAATTTTGATAAACTATGTACGGTAATATGTAATTTTATTTTAATATAATAGATATATAATAATCTTATGTATAAAATTCTCGTGTCACAATTTTCGTTTGCATACTCCTCCGAAACAGACTCGACTCGATTCTCAAGAAACTTTTGTGAGCGTTTTGATAAATCTGAGAATTTTTTTTCGGAATAAATAACATTTAAAAATTTTGTGTCATACAAATAGCAAATAGCTTGACATAAGTAAATAAATAGTTACTTGAATAACAAAATAAGTCAGCCATAGTTGACGACCTCGGTGATCTAGCGGTCTAGCACACCGCTTTACGACCGATGGTCGCGGGTTCGATTCCTCGCACGGCACAAACATTTGTATATATGAGTATGATTGTTTGTATCGGTCTGGGTATTTTCTATGTATAATATGTATATATTTACAAAAGAAAAATCTATGTATTTGTATCAGTTATCTTGGCTAAAATTAGTTACAATATTTCAACATAGATGGCGCGCTAGTGTTAAGTGATTGAAGCGCATTTACTTTTTTTTATTTATGATTGTTGTAATGGCAGTCTTTAATACAGATACGTCAAATCTATACCGGTGTTTTAATTAATAACAAATTAAGAAGTTAAACAAACAATCTAGTACCCATAACACGAGCTTTAGCTAGCTTAACTTGGGCCTAGATGGCGCTGTGTGAAGTGTCCTGAGATTATTATAGTTATCAGAACAGACCCTACAAACAGCAACCGTTCACGAGTATGACGGGATACTCTTTCACCCGGGAATCGGGCGCGCGTGAAAGAACGTTTCATGTAAATGCAGCTAATATCTGGGATTAAGTAGTTTCATCTCCAGACTACTCCAATGCTGTTGGCCGCAGCTGGACTTTACAGCTTCACCGGACGTACCGGGCGAATGTAGATGACACTCCAAACTAAAAGAAGGACTTATGGAGCGGCTGTAGACCAACTCCCGCCTGACAAATACGACGTTAGTCTAAGATACCGCTAGGGGTTCAAACCCCGGCTCAGGCCGTCATAATTTCGATTCCCATTGAATCGGACCGAGGATCGATTGGGGGGAATTAAATAGTTAGTAGAATAGACTTAATAAGTAGTTGGGGCACTTACGAGTTGTACGGCGAGCAGCGTGGCCAGGTGTAGGGCGGCGTGCGAGCGCAGCAGGCTCCGGGAAGCGGCGGCTAGTCTGCCCACCACCCACACCGCAGCAGCCACCACCCTTTGGCAACGGACAGCAATCATCAGTCTATCCATAACTGCATGTATTATTGGACTTACTATTATACTAGCTGAGCCCGCGGTTTCACCCGCGTCAAAATATAGCCTATATATTATTCTGATGTATCAGCTATACTAGCTGTTCCCGCGACTTCGTCCGCGTGGAATTTAACTTTCTTCATATATAAATAAAAGATTTTTTTCTAAAATGAACATAAGCCTAAGTTACTCCTTATTATATCAGTTACCAGCCAAAAAAAAGTCCCGTCAAAATCGGTCCAGCCATTTCAGAGATTAGCCGGAACAAATAGACAGAAGGACAGACAGATAAAAATTGTAAAAAATATTATTTTGGTGTATGTACCGTATTTACAATATATTCATATGAATGTAGTAAAAAACGGTTATTTAAATATTACAAACAGACACTCCAATTTTATTTATATGTATAGATATACGATTTACTAATTATACGTGTAAATAATGATAATTATAAGTATAATTAGTAAATCACGGGATGTTACCACGTTTTATTTTCACTGAGTTCCCGATATTTCGGCAGTGTTTCAACCGCCATGATCACAGGTAAACTGAAGAGCAGCTGGTAGATGGTAAATAAATCTTTTATAGGCAGACACATTCATCTACCTTCACACTACGTTTATTACTACTATCGGGAACTCAATAAAAACAAAACGTGGTAAGATCCCGTGATTTACTAATTGTACTGATTGATTTAATACCTGATGGAGAGCGGCATGAGAAGACTAGCAGCCAGCACTCTGCCCGCCAGCTGCAGCGCCTGCACCCTGCCTGCAGACACCTTCTCCAACCAGCTCTGGAAACAACCATCAGTTAACTTTATGTCTAGTGTTGCACTGAATCTCTGCAATTTTTTTTTCGGATTACTCTAATCTATTGGCCGCAGCTAGCCTTTAGAGCTTTATCGGATTATAGGGAGCGAGTGCAGATGGCACTCCAGAAGAACTACTAAGATTATTACAGACACATTACTTATTTCTTATTACGACTTATTAAGACTTATTACAGACCATTACAGACAAAACTATCTTTTTCCTTTTTATAACATTTTCAATTCAAATTCAAAAATCATTTATTCATACTAAATATTAGCCGCTTATGAACGTCAAATTTTTCACATTATAATTTTATTTTTTTCCCTACCGTCCAGTTCAGTATATAGATCCAATTGAGAATAAGTGGCAAGAAAATCAATGTAAAATATTAATAAAATATAAAACAAAATAATACACATAACATTTTTAAGTTGGGCTAAAAAGGACTTGTATCCAGAGCCGTAAAACATATTAATATTTTTTTTAAAAGCCAGTTTATTTACAATGTATATTATAGGTGTCTATGTCTAAAATTAAATGAAAATCCCGTGCATGGACAACTATTGCCATGCACGCTCGTCATTCAATTAATCGTTCAGTGAGTAATAGACTTTGCTCATTACCAGGTGACTAAGCAAACAATATTTTGGGATACAAATTAATTGTCATCCTTGTCATCTAGGGGTGTAAAAAATCACCTATAAAATATTCTCAGAGTGTGGAAGTTCATTGTTATTAATGTGGATAATGGATTCTATTGCTAGCATTGTACTATATGAGATAACCTCTACGAGGTTTCCCCTGGAAACTATCGTGATACATTAGTGGAGAATTTGCCACGATGCGCTAACTGACTGACTCATATTCATCTTATCATCCTCCACTAGCGCCCCGATAGCATAAACCGTTAGCGCAGTCGGGTGCAAATTACATTAAAAAATCCTATTCTCAGACCTATCAAAAATACACCAATAATTTTGAAAAATCCGATAAAAAGTTTGATAACAAACACTATGACAAAAGATTTTTATATATTAGATTTTAGTACAAAACTTTCTTACCTTATCCAACTTTTCTATAGTCCGCTGCAACTCATTCATTTGCCTCTCGAGGAATGGCATATCGATAGTGGGCGGCACTTTCTTCTCAGTTTTGCCACTCGCTTTACTCATATCGCTGAGCGAGCTGCACACAGAGCTAGTCTTACTCAACTTCGGACGCTCACTCTTGTCACCTTTCTTCTTCCTTTTCTTACTATTCTCACTTTTAACTTCTTGTTCTTCCACCACTGCCGCTTCTGTATTATTATTGAACTCCGTATTATCTGTTTTAGCTTCCTCTTCAACAATCTTTTTCTTTTTGGATTTCTTTTTCTCTACATTTTCTTCGGTGTTGCCGTTACATTCAATTGCTTTTTTCTCGTTCTTTTTGTTTTTCTTGTTATTTTTATCGACGTCCTCTACGTCCATGTCGGTGTTGTCCTCTGTTTGCAGTATCGGTGTGATCATGTTTGTGATTGTGTGCATGACCTTTTGTAGTTTGTTTGTTGATGGGAATGCCATTATTTCGAGTGATATCGAGTTGTCATCGATTTCTTCGAACATTTCGGTACCGCTGAAAATAATAACGTAAAAATTATATTAAGTTACTCGTTATTACATCAGCTACCTGGTAAAAAGACCCGTTAAAATCGGTCCAGCCATTTCAGAGATTAGCCGGAACAAACAGACAGACAAAAAATGTAAAAAGTGGTTTTTTGGTGTATGTACCGTATTTATATTCAAATGCATGTAGTAAAAAACGCTTATTTCAATATTACAAACAGACACTCCAATTTTATTTATATGTATAGATGTGTAGATATAGATATAAAGATTAGTTGAAAGAACGGGGCAAATGTTAATATATATGTTATGTGATATATTCTCACACAAAATTCTTAAAAATGTCATTCTGAAAAAATTATTTAAAAGAGCAACTCGCAAGTTTCTTGCTCATTCTTCTTGTGATGAGTCTGCGTTCCGAATAAGTGGCAGAATGAAAAATATATAACTATTTAAAAGTGCTTATTAAGTTTATTTGAACAAAAGATTTTTTCTATAAACTCACGTGGCCAATAATTTCTGCTTAATCTTTCTGGCTTTCCTCTTAATGGCCTTCTGCTTTTCGCGCTCCTTCTTTTCCGCCTCTAGCCTTCTTGCTTCTTCCTCTTCTCTCTCTTCTTTATTGCCCTGATCTTGACTCTCTGATATCGTCTAAAATATTAATATTAATTTATTTGAAAGTGATAAGACACTATATAGAACCTTACGTTGGGACCCAAATAAAAATATGTAACAAAACACCCTGAAGATAGTATTACAATTAAAATACAATAATAATAATATTAAATATCCCTGAACTTCAAAACCGTAACCGAAACTATCGGATATCCGATATGAAAAAATATCCGTAACCGTAACCGAATCTGAAATAAGTGTCGGATAGTATCGGATAGTACACATTACAAAATCATTTTTATAGCAATTTGTATTTTACTTTTGAAATTTCTTAAAAAAATAATATCCGTAACCGAAATTATCCGAAACTAACGGATAATCCGAAATAATTTCATATCCTTATCTGTATCGAGTATAATAATCATTACTATATCCGAAACCTATCCGTATCCGAAATTTCATATCCACCACGGTAAGGAGAGCGTGTGTTATGGGTATTAGACTATTGATATAAATATTACTAATATACTAAATAGGCGAGTCTTGACTCCTCTCTGTGGTCTAGTGCTTTAGTATACCGCATTACTATCCGATGGTCGCGGGTTCGATTCCACACACGGTACAAACATTTCTATTCATGAGTATGATTGTTTGTATTGGTCTGGGTGTTTTCTATGTATAATATGTATTTATTTACAAAAACAAATGCATCCATGTATTTATATCTAGTACCCAAAACACAAGCTCTGCTTAGCTTGGGACTAGATGGCGTTCTGTGAATTGTCCTGAGATATTATTATTATGTAAAATCAATCATCATTGTAAAATCTCTGTAAAGTCAATCATCATTGTAATATTTCTGTAAACTATCTGTGTAAAGTGTATCTCTGCAAAGTCAATGTTCGTTGTAGTCGCGTGATAATTTGGCGTTAATGCGGACACTTACCGCCTGTCTGGGTCCAGTGGCCTTCTCCCTAATGGCCTGCAGATGAGACTCCAGACGCTGCTGACTGGCGTCTTGCTTATTCCGTATACGAGACTGCAGGGTGCAGGGTGCAGGGTGCAGGGTGCAGGGTGCGGGCGGTACCTTCTCGCGCGCGGCGTGTCCGCGCTGCAGGCGGCGCAGCTCCCGCAGCTGGTGGCGGCGCGCGTCCCGCTCCTGGCGCCCTCAACGCATCACCTTCTCGCGCGCGGCGTGTCCGCGCTGCTCCATCAGCTTCCATTTCCGCGGCCGCCGCTAATGCTGAGAGACGTGATTTTACACCTTCAGCCTGTTGAAATAAAAACAAATTGGATGTGAAATATAACAGGCAAAGTTTACTACATATTCATTGGATAAATGTATTCGAACGCGTCCCGCTCCTGGCGCCGCTCGAGCATGGACTGCAGGGTGCAGGGTGCAGGGTGCAGGGTGCAGGGTGCAGGGTGCGGGCGGTACCTTCTCGCGCGCGGCGTGTCCGCGCTGCAGGCGGCGCAGCTCCCGCAGCTGGTGGCGGCGCGCGTCCCGCTCCTGGCGCCGCTCGAGCATGGACTGCAGGGTGCAGGGTGCAGGGTGCAGGGTGCAGGGTGCAGGGTGCGGGCGGTACCTTCTCGCGCGCGGCGTGTCCGCGCTGCAGGCGGCGCAGCTCCCGCAGCTGGTGGCGGCGCGCGTCCCGCTCCTGGCGCCGCTCGAGCATGGACTGCAGGGTGCAGGGTGCAGGGTGCAGGGTGCAGGGTGCAGGGTGCAGGGTGCGGGCGGTACCTTCTCGCGCGCGGCGGGGCGCGCTGCAGGCGGCGCAGCTCCCTCAGCTGGTGGCGGCGCGCGTCCCGCTCCTGGCGCCGCTCGAGCATGGACTGCAGGGTGCAGGGTGCAGGGTGCAGGGTGCAGGGTGCAGGGTGCAGGGTGCGGGCGGTACCTTCTCGCGCGCGGCGTGTCCGCGCTGCAGGCGGCGCAGCTCCCGCAGCTGGTGGCGGCGCGCGTCCCGCTCCTGGCGCCGCTCGAGCATGGACTGCAGGGTGCAGGGTGCAGGGTGCAGGGTGCAGGGTGCAGGGTGCGGGCGGTACCTTCTCGCGCGCGGCGTGTCCGCGCTGCAGGCGGCGCAGCTCCCGCAGCTGGTGGCGGCGCGCGTCCCGCTCCTGGCGCCGCTCGAGCATGGACTGCACGCGCAGCCTCCGCGCGGCCTCCAGCGCTTGTCGCCGCGCTCCGACGGCCGCTTCTCGCGCCGCTTTCTGTTCCTGCGAGCCGCCGACGTCACACATTGCAGAAATTAAAACTACCAGCGCTAACGCGACAGACCTCGCTACACTATACCGGTTCCGAAGAAGAAAAGTACGATTTAAAAGTTGCGATATTTACATAAGTGTAGAAGTATGAAACCGGATTTTTTTTGGAAAAATTACACATTTGTATTTTGACAATTTTAAAAGTTATTTTATTCAAAGTAGGATCCATTGGAATTTATACATTTTTCCCACCTCTTCCACAGGTTATGAGTAGGATCCATTGGAATTTATACATTTTTCCCACCTCTTCCACAGGTTATGAATGCCACGCCAAAAAAACCCTTCCTTTGAAGCGAACCAGTTGTCGAGCCATTTTCGTACATTTTCATACGAATCGAAGTGTTGTTCAGCAAGTGCATGTCCTAATGATGCGAATAAATGGTAATCAGATGGAGCCAAATCTGGAGAATAAGACGCATGCACTTATATTTCCCAATTGCACGCCTCGATAAAATTTGTGACCCGTTTTGCTGTGTGTGAGAGGGCATTATCATGAAGCAAAATTACTTTGTACTGTCTTTTCCCATATTCCGGTCGTTTTTCAAATATTGCTCGATTTAAGTCGATCATTTGTTGTTAGTAGCGATCAGTGTTAACGGTTTCACCAGGTTTTAGTAGCTCATAATATATTATACTCTTTTGATCCCACCAAACACATAGCATTGTTTTCTTTCCAAAACGATTTGGTCTTGCAGTGGATGTTGATATTTCGCCTGGAATCACCCATTAGTTATGGGAAATATATCCACTTTTCATCACCTGTCACTATTCGATGAAGAATGATTTTCTTTTACATCTGACGAGCAGCATTTGGCAAGTAGTTTTTCGATTTTCTTGCTGCCTCTCGTTCAGTTCGTGTGGTACCCATTTTCCCACTTTCTGAATCTTTCCCATAGCTTTCAGACGAAGAGATATTGCTTTTTGCGTCACATTTAATTGTTCCGCGAGGTCTTGTAGAGTTTGAGTACCGTCTTCATCTAATAAACCTTCCAAGTCCTTGTCTTCGAACTTTTTCGGTGGTTGCTCCTCGTTTCCCACGTCAAAATCACCACTTATAATTTTTTTAAACCGCTCAAAGCATTGAATTTTGCCAAGAGCATGTTAACCGTATGCTTCGACAAGCATTCTATGCGATTCTGCAGCAGTTTTCTTCAAATGATAGTAGAAAACCAATGCAAATCATAATTCGTAGGCACAAAACTAAACATGTTTGAAGTTATGGAAAAATATACCGGTACATGAAACTTGGGTTATTCTATGTTGACAAACTTGTTAAACAGCTGTTAGAGGAAGAAGATGAAGCTACAGAAGCGGTCTTATAGTCTTTAAACTGATAGCGAGCACCATCTATAGGAAAATTCCGGTTTCATACTTCTACACCTGGTAAATAGGTAGCAGACGGCAAATATTCTTCGTCTCTCCCGATTTAGAGGCCACTTTCGAAATATTTATTAATAAATGAGGTGTGCCACAAGGTTCAATTCTAGGGCCTATTTTACATGTTTTATTTACCATTGATTTGGGCCATTTTATTACAAATTCAACCAATCATTGGTTGAATTTGTGCCAGTGTAGTTATATTCGCAAATGACACTAATGCTATCGTTTCTGCTGAAAGTTTACATGAACTGACTATGAAGACTGATCGCTTACTTTCTTTACTTGAAAAATGATCAAATATACAAGAAAGTATAGGGAACATCAAATTTAATCAAATCTTCGAGCCAGGATATCCGATGCCGATACTTACCAGCTTTAGAAGACGGTCACGACGCATGCAGCGCAGGCGTGTAGTGTGCGTGCGACACTGCTCTAAGAACTCATGACGACGATTCTCCGCCTCTAACTGTTTAATGAACGCGATCTCGCGAAGCTTCTCTTCCTCGTCATGCGCTTTCCGGACTATGTCCTAAAAATGTGAAATAATTAAAACTAGTTATATAGAATTGATACGATATATGTTTGTCGTTATATGTTTCAGCTGGCCGCTTAGCGAATTCTTGAAAAAGACTTCATTAACTCGTGCTGTAAGTATACCTGTATTTAGAGCTTCAAATAAAATATCTGTAGTACATCAGTATCTTAAAGCAATGTCTTAATTCTTGGTTCAATACACTGTGATTTACACGTCTTCTAGAATATCTCCTATTATATGAGTATTTAAAGGACTCTAAATATTACAAAATCTAACGTCCTATTTACAGTTTAAAGTAATATTAAAAAACAATATACCTCACCTTTATCCGTTGGTCACGGTTCTCGGTTGCCTTTTGCATGCGTCTCTCCATTCTCAAACGTTTTTCTTCTATCAGTTGATTTTTGGCAATCTGTTGATGTTTTTTCAATAATACAAGCTTTTTCAAAAATCTAAAATTACTGATTTATATACACATTTTATCACACCTATTGGATATCTTCATGGAAAGTACAAAAAAGCCATAATCGCGGAAAAAAGGGTTAACATACAAACCCTTCTTTCCGTTTTCCTTGAAAAGTTTTTCAGAGCTAATTAATACAAAATAATTTCAACAACATAATCTATGAAGAAATTAATTTAACTGTAGAGTCATACCTTAACCTCTTCGACCCGGGCAAGTAGCTGGTGTATCTTCTTAGCCCTTTCGGTCTGATACTCGAGCCGTTGCCGCTCTGCGCGAGCCTGCTTAGCTTGCAGCCGCCGCAAGGCGTCTTGGAAGCTTCCACGTCGCTTTATGCCTTGTGACAGCTTTGCGTGTAATTGTTGAGCACGCCCTAACAAATTTTCTTGGTTTCCAAATATTGTTCCGCATTAATTAAATTATAATTCTTAAGCATATAACAAAAACCGCACCAAGGAAGTGCTAATTATTTAAATCTATGCGCTAACAGTGAAGTGAGCTATCTATAAAATAGAGTGATCCTATTTTATTAACAACTCCTCAGTTAACAGTTTAAATAATGTCTCAGTCCCGGAAGTATTATGCTTTATGTGAAATTTTAATAAAATACAATTGCGAAAAGAATCATTGTAGACATACTAAGAACACAATATGTAAATAAATTTCTGATACTAACCCGGATCTCTAGCCACGAGTGCTTCTAGAACCACCAGGGTATCGACTCTCTCTGCCCAGGACATGCCCTCAAGAGCAGTTTCGTATTGGTCTTCCAAACTTGCTGCCAGTGAGCCTAAGTTCTCAGGTGAATTACAGTTTTGATGCGAAATACTCGTTTCTTCACATAAAATTTCAGCATCCGTCTGTTTGAGAAGAATAAATACAGAATATGTAAATGACACCATTTATAAATTCTCAAACCAAATAAAGTTGTAAATCCAAATTTGATATATTAAATCATTAGTAACACTGATTGCTAATATAATAACTAGCGTTAGTTATTATTATTAGATAGATCTTAAAATTCATGTTACTAAAATGTTTTTTTTTTTTTTTCAAATGCTTCTCCATAATTGTTAACAATGTTTTAGAAAAATAGACATTGCAAGTAGTACAAGTAACAAATAACCCACCTCAGTATCGTCAGTTTCGGTATCCAAATCTATATCGGAAACTTGTTGCAATGCCATTATTTGTCTGTTTAATATTTCTTCCTCTTCGCATAACTTTCTCTGATCAACTTCTGACTGGAAATCTAAAGCCCAACTGATCTTTTTTTCATTCTCCTCTATCTGAGACGTCATCTCTGCTATTTCAGACATTTCAGATGGATCCGCAGCTTTTAATATCTCATTATGATTAGGTATCTGATCATCCTCTTCCAAGAACTTAAATGTAGATTTAAATTCAGCTTTCCATTTGTCAAAATCAAATATTTCTTCCGTGCTCTCCTGAGACCTTGAGAGGCCCATTGTTAGACTCTCTAAAGACGAATGAAGTCTATTTTTCGTCAATTCCAAAGATTCGTCTTCTTTATCATCATCTTGTATGTTGTTTGATCTCTTTGTAAAAGCTTTATTTCTAGATTTTCGAGTTCTTAAACCCGTGACATCTGATTTTTGTCTAATAATAGCGGTATCGTTTATTTTAGATTCAACATTTATTTTCTTTATGACAGTAACTTTTTCGGGTTTTATATCTATTGAGGGTTGTTCGGATTTAGCTCGATCTAATTTGGCATTTTTAGGAGAATCTACTATTGGCTTTACTTCCTGTTTTGGCGATTCAAGCATATTTAATGTGGGCAAACTAGTTGTAGCGGAAGGTTGATGATACCTGTTCGTCCAATGTGATTTAGATTGCTTCTTTGACTCACGACTCAGTTTTCTGGATTTAACAGTCAACCAACCATCATTATCATTTTTATTATTATCGACGTTGAGTACTTCAATTGAATTGGCTACGTCCTCTATCATTTGTAATTCTTCTGGTACCAACGTCTTCAGACTTTCACTCGACTCAATTCTTGACATATCAATCTGAGTAACTACAGAATCCGAACTTCCATACTCATCAAAATCTTTAATGTTTTCTAATGTAACATTTATTTTTTCTTTTTTGTCCCCTTTTTCATTAATCTTCAGAGTATTCGGTCTCGGTAGTCGTTTTCTAATATCTACTCTGTTTTGATTAAATTTATTGTCACCTGAACCCAACTGCATATTTTTAATCGTTTTTTTTGGCACTGTACTTTTCGTGGTATTAGAAGAAGCTGTATCAAAGACACTAGTTCTACCCGTCGTCAAATTGAATGGATAACTGCACTTGCTAGTCTGGTTTCTTATGGGATATTGTCTTGATGTTTTTGAAACAGAACTAGACCGCATTTCAACAACAGTCTTACTTCTAGACAGAGGAGCACTTTTAGTTGGAGCTTTCACTTCAGGTTTTATACTGACAGGCTTAGGTTTGGCAGCTGCTTGAGAATACGCAGGTCTTGTAATTGGCTTTGTTTCGGTACCATTCCTTAATTCTGGTTTCTTATCATGGTCTTTTTTAGAATCATCTTTATTTTTAGGAATGGCAATATTTTCAGTTTCTTTTATTTGGTTTTCTCTAGTAACTTCCATAATATTGTTAGTTTTTGTAATATCTTTAATTTCATTATTCGCGGCTAATATAGGGGTCACCGATTGGATCTCTTCATTAGTAACTTCTTTCCTGCGTTCAGATTCACTGCTCCCAATTTTTGATACAGTAGATGCAATCTCATTTGTTTTTGTTAGTTTTACTACCTCAACATCTGAAAGCTTGTCATCGTTGGATTTGTTCGAGCTTTCATTGGATACATCAGCAAAGTTATCCTCAGATTTAGTAGGCGACTCAATTGTACTACTTTCCTTTTCATCAACCGATATTTTGTCCGAAACCTGAGAAAAATCTTTACTGGCTTGAACAAAGTCGTCAGGATTGTCATTACTAGTAAGAGTTGATATTTCAGTATCTTTGTTTAACATGTTATCATTTTTAGCTCGATTTTCAATTAGATGATTTTGTAAAAATTGTGTCTCCATCGCGTTTAGTTTAGTTACAATGTCATTTGCCGAAGATTTATTTTTCAGATCAGGTTTAATAACTTGAGAGATATCTGTTGCATGTTTAGGCGATTTAATAATGACCTGCTTAGGGCATATATTCGGGTATTCTTTGGCTTTCCCTAACTCAATAATAGGTGATAATCTTGACTCATGTTTATCGTCGGTTTGTACCACTAAAGGTCTCTCTACAGCATCAAATTCAGGTATAGTACCATCTTTTTCTTTAATATCGGAAAGTCTTAAACAATCTTTAGCTGCCTTAGGCTCTGGTTTTGTTGTCATTTTTGATGCTGCTATTTTATTACTAAAGAATTCTACATTCGCTTTAGGACTGGTACTGGAATGACCCGAAGAGACCCTAGGACTGATTTTGCCGCTGCCTGGACTAGCTTTGCCAGTCAAACTTGGACTATTTTTGCCACTAGGCGTGTTGTGGCCTGATAGACACGGACTATTTTTTCCGGACACTGACGGGGAACTCTTTACAGAATAAGTACGTCTAGATTCTGGACGTACAAAATCAGTCTTTCTTATCTCCCAAGCTAAACTCTGGGGTCTCTGTGGAGGTGGTGTATTGTCGTACTCCCATTTTAAACGGAACCATTCGCCTAAAGCTTTAAAATCCCTAGTGTAATTTTCTAGTACTAGTATGACTTCTTGGCACTCGCTTAGATTTTCATGTGCTTCAACAGTGTTGTAAATTTCACCCATCTATAAATTAAAGATATCGTAATATATATGATGAAAATTAATAACTATATCAAAAATTTTGACTGGTGATGCTATTAGCAGAGTAAATAAAAATACATCTTCGTGGCACTAGGAAACTATAGTAAGTGGAATATAAGACCTGTACAAACTTCACAAGATATAAAGCAAACATCTATATCTTGTTATAAACGCGAAACTTTTACACAATAACTACTAAACTGATTTTAATGAAACTTTATAGTAATGTGTTATATATTATGGATAAGCTATATCCATAAGATATAACACAAAGTATAAACCATTTGGACTTCGAAGGTACTGTTATGTGATGCACCATGCATATGCATGCATAGAGTAGGAAATATGTTTACAGGTACAGGTCCTTTTGCTCGTATGCTCTTGCACACAGGAATCAGCACAGCAGCATTGAACGCAGTAAAGAATATTTATGTAAATGTAGATAAAGAGAACGAGAAAGATCACGGGGGCTGCCAGATCACGCATTCCTGTGTCCTTCAATTGTGAGTGCTTTAGCGCATTTTAATAACTATTTAACATTGCAAAATAAAGGACATTAGACTATATAGCAAAGACATTATGATAGATAACACTACATACACATATATATACAGATACATTATGATATTGATAAACGTGTCATTGGAAAATAAAATATGTGGAATAAAAACTCAAAGTTTAAAAGAAATTGAAATGACTTTCGGGCTAGAGCGATCACAAAATATAGTAAATTGCGATCACACACAATTACGCGCGCTGGCTTTCCCGTGCTAAATCGCGGGTGCCCCTGATCGCAGGCGAAGGAACGTTTCGTGTAAAGCGCGCGTGAAATCGTGTAAAGGTAGGTAAGGAGAAGTACGGGTACGTACGGCGCGCGAGAGGTCCCCGAAGAGGAGCGCCCAGTAGCGCGCGCGCAGCTCGGAGCGCTTGTCGCGGCCCGCGGAGGCCGAGCGGCGCGCCGCCCGCACCGCGCCCGCCCGCGCGCTCGCACCGCCCGCCCGGGGCCGGCGCCGCGCCGCGCGCCCTGCACACCGCGCCGTGACCACACCTCGTGTTATCGCTACTACACATTATTTACATTGCCGATCCTCAGCTCGTGACCGCGGTTATTGCAACCGAAGCGGGGGAAAGGGGACTGTTAGTAATGTGAACTGATAACTCCATCGCTAGCGTAATGCCTAAAAAGCCTACTCTGTAAGGTTGAACTCCACGTGGTTCTCCCTGAAAACCATTGTGATTAATTCCAGATAAATTAAACGATGGGCTAACTGACCTGACCTCATACTATTTTATCATCCCGCACTGGTGTTCCGACTGCATTAGACCAAGACCGACCGTTAGAGCAAACTTGTGCATAACTCTATTAACATCCACAAAAAAAATACCCTGAAGCTTTTAGATACAAGTTGTTGTATTCCTCCTAAGATGGAACGGCTGATGAAATTCGTATATTCTTTATATAAAATAAAAGGGATTCACATTTATGGAAAACCCATCCCAAAATATATACTAATACAATAATAAAGTATTTTGTCTCTATTATTTTTTTATTCTCTATTATTATTATGGTCTTAGACCATGTTTCACACCCATGTTATACAATAAAGAATACTAGTATTCATATTAATATATTTCCAAATAGAATAATATAGTTAACTAAGAACAAATAATAGTTATAATCGCAAATTTAGCTAGTAATTTTATTTAAATAAAATGGCATATAGCGACAATTTCCCAAAAGAGACGATGATTCTGCTGGGAATCACTCTCTACCCGCGACGTAACACCTACACCACATCTGTTCATAGTCTCTGACTGAACATTGAACATAATAATCTTAAATCATCATATTTTTTTACTGTACACATTCAGAATGCATGCTTCACACAACACACAAGAAGATCCTTCATCTTGTGATGACTCTGCATTCCGAATGAATGGAAGGAGCAAAAGAATACATTTTAAAGTATATAATAGTATTAACTTTTTAATAGTCTTTAAACTAAATATTGGTTTATAATCAAGAAATATGTTTCCTGATGAATATAGTTACTAGAAGAAACTAAATATTGTAATTTTTATGTATCATGTATTCAAGTATTTTCTCTACAAATTTCTATATAGTATAATAAACTAATTTCGCATGGCACCATACCATTTCAGATGCAAAATGGCCACACAAAGTTCGCAATACAAATAAAATCTACAAATATTACAAAACTAATATACATCCTTTTTTCAAAGTAATGTGGTAGAATAAAATAAACTTGACTATTCAAAATTGCTTATATTAAGTTTATTTGAATAAAGATTATTTCTATTTCTATTTAATGAATAAAATCTTTTATCCTATATACTAATATCCTACTAATAAGCTCATGTAATAAATATATATTTTAAATATGTAACCGATTGCTGTTTGTACATCTATACATATAAATAAAATTGGAGTGTCTGTTTGTAATATTGAAATAGCCGTGTTTTACCACATGCATATGAATGTAAATATGGTACATACACCAAAATAACATTTTTTACAATGTTTGTCTGTCTGTCTGTTTGTTCAGGCTAATCTCTGAAATGGCTGGACCGATTTTGACGGGACTTTTTTTGGCAGGTAGCTGATGTAATAAGGAGTAAGTAAGGGTTGCCTGCGAAGTTATGCAAATGGGTCACCGAAGTTATGCAAATGGGTCACCAGCTTTCTCCCTGATCGGAGCATCAAGATCGTTGTCCTTGCTCGGAGCACTCTGTGAATGCTGGTGTTCCACAAGGTTGTGTGCTATCTCCGACTCTGTTCCTTCTGCATATCAATGACATGTTACAAATCAACAACATTCATTGCTATGCGGATGACAGTACCGGAGATGCCTTGTACAGCGGCCATGCTAATATGTCGCAGGCAAAAGTTATAGAGTACCGTAATGAACTTGTGTCCGAAATCGAAACTTCACTCCATCAAGTTTCGGTTTGGGGTCAGGAAAATTGTGTTCAATTCAACCCCAAGAAGACACAAGTTTGCGCGTTTACCGCTAAAAAGAATCCATTTATTGTATCTCCTCAGTTTCAAGACACTCTCCTTGATGTGAAGCCAAATCTCGAGGTCTTTGGCGTTGATAAATCCAGTGACGTTCAGTTTTGCGGTCATTTGGAGGACAAGGCTAAAATAGCCTCAAAAAAGCTTGGTGTGCTCAGTAGAGTGAGACAGTATTTCACGGAGGCCCATAGCTTGCAATTATACAAGGCGCAGATCCGACAGCATATGGAATACTGTTCTCATCTCTGGGCGGGAGCACCACAATACCAGCTACTTCCATTTGACCGCATTCAGAACCGAGCAGTCAGAATCATTGGTAATCAACATCTATGTGGCAGACTCAACCTATTGGCTTTGCAGCGAGATATTATATCTCTGTGCATTTTCTACTGCATATATAATGGGGAGTGTTCTGAGGAATTGTTCGGATTAATACCAGCTGCTGAGGTTCACCACTGTACCATGCGCCAGAAACTAAAATACCATCCTGATCATCTAGATGAATGGCGGTCCTCCACATTGCGGTTTCCTACAAACTTTTTGCGACGCTCAACCACATTGTGGAATCACCTTCCAGCAATGGTATTTCCGAACCGATATGATATTGAAACCTTAAAGATAGAGCTTATTCCTTTTTAAAAGGCCAACAACCAGCTACCTATAGCTTGTGTTATGGGTACTAGACAACTAATACAAATACATAGATGTTTTTTTTGTAAGTATACATATTATACATGTAAAATACCCAGACCGGTACAAACAATCATACTCATGAATACAAATGTTTGTACAGTGCGAAGAATCAAACCCGCGACTATAAGTAAGTATAATATACAATTAATATATTATACCTTACTTCAGATGGTATAATATTAATATACAATTAAGTACTTATTCTTTAAATAATACTTTGAATATTATAGAACCATAATTTTATAGTATTGATACTTTGTATTACCACAAAAACTTAAAACATTAAAAAATACAGAACTTTTGTTTATAAAAAGTAATTTTTATTTTGCTGATTTTTCTCAGCTAAAGATTTTGAATATGGAGGTAGTATTACAATAATTACTGCTTAAAAATATTTACATTAGGTTTATTTGTATAAATAATTAATATATTTTATAAAATGCGTTATGAGCAGCGAATTGAACCAGTAAATATTTATACCAGTAATAATTACTAAATCCGTTGTCCTCGGAAAACGACCATACGCCCACGGCTCCTGATCAGTTTTTTTTTTAAATAGTGTTATAAATACCTGGTGAATCCACAGCGACATGGAACGCAACTAAGTTCCTGGCTTCTCTGCCTTCTTCCTGCACCAACTGCCTCACTTCTTCCATTTTCAAATCAACGAATATTATTTATCGCGACAAACATTGGCAGTTCGTGCACAAACATGCCTAACGTTTGTACGTGCATCAAAAACAAATTAACACGCCAATAAGAATGTAATCACTCCATTCATAAATAAATAATTAATATAATAAACACAATATAAGAAAAAGCATAGATAAATTATGGAATTAAGAAAAATTAAACCGTATGAATATTTTTCAATTTTTTCATAACAATTCTGCTATGACAATCGAATTGACAATTATTTTGTACAATTGACATTTGTTGTTTGACAGCTGCACCATTCATCAATGCCTTGTTTTGGTTTTTTTTTACAGTTTTACGGCCTTGGAAATTTCCTTTCAGTGTGTATTGTTATACCACAGATAAGATGATATTACAAAGTAATACCACAGGTAACGTAATTTTTCATGTTCTGCAATATGGTGCTAAAATAGAATAATATATGCAGTTAAATATTACTTTATATTTCGTTTGAATAGTAATTTTATAAACAGTGTTTGTTTAATTGAATGCTTTAAACTCTGATTGCAATTTTAAGTCTATTGTAATCACATCACAGAAGACCGAAGAGCTGACAGCTACCTTGGACAAAGAATTTGTCTAGCTATTCAAAGATGGAACGCTGCCATTATCTTCGGAACGTTGCCTAAAGGGACCCCTTTTAATAATATATTTTAGTCATCATATTATATATTTTTTAAGCTTTTTAATTATGATAATGTTAGGACAATTCACACAACGCCATCTAGACCCCGGTTAAGCTAATCAATGCTTGTGTTATGTGTACTAGATAACTGATACAAATACATAAATATATATATTTTGTAAATACATACATTATATACATAGAAAATACTCAGATCGACACAATCATACTCATGAATATAAATGTAGTGTGCGAGGAATTGAATCCGCGACGACGATCGGAAGTAAGGCAGTGTGCTAAACGGCTAGACCACCGAGGTTAACAATTAGCAGATGGATATTTATGGAATTAGATTGAATTACATCCCGTTGTTCTGTAGCACTATGTACGTATGGAGGTATAACATATTAGTCATATTATCCATTTCATTCATTCATTACGCACCAAGCTGAGTGAAATGAAATTAATTTTATTTGAAGAAAACAAATGCCAACAGAAGCTATGAATTTTAAATGTTGCAAAACGAGATATTTCTTTTGGAGTGCTTCCTTTGCCCGATCGCGCGGTACATATACATATACATATTAGATAAAACAAAGGATGCAATATTATTTTATCAAGTCTTGATTGTTAATGGCTAGTCAATCGCTTTGCAGTCAATTAAATTAGATATTTTGGTGCTATGTATACACTAATCGAACCAAGTGCGTTTTTAATATGTAATACTAGCTACTCGCCTCGGCTTCGTACGGGCGTACATGTATTATTATACATATAAAGCATCCTCTAGAATCACTCTTTCTATTAAAAGAAACCGCAACAAAATGCGTTGCGTAGTTTTAAAGATTTAGACATACATAGGGACAGACAGCGAATTTATACTACGTAATGAAGGGACTAAAGAAGTATTTATAGAAATTTCAAAGAAAATAAATATCTACAGGACTTTAGTACCGGTATCTACAGGACTTTAGTACCGGTATCTACAGGACTTTAGTACCGGTAGATAGGATTAAAACAAAAACACTTTATACTTATAAAGTAACTTTATTATATTAGAATTTTTTGAAGGACTTCTTCGAGCCTTTACCCTTGGAGACTTTGAGTACGTTGAATCGTACAGTCTTGGATAGCGGCCGGCATTCACCAATGGTCACGATGTCACCAAGTTCCACGTCTCTGTAACGACATTAGGTTAGGATATTAACGAAAATGTATTATTAAATACTCTGCAGGTATAATTATTATAATAATAAAAATCAGAGTTTGGGTTAAAACACGTTTTTCGTCAAGTTGTGGTCAGAAGACCGTCGTGTGGGTATCATCATTTATGTATTTTGCTGTGCTAAGTAATCATAATAATCGGTACATATGTTTTTACTATATACTACTAATATATTGTGAATAGTCGACACTTAGCCCTTTCATAGGCCATTAGCATTCTAGTAAACCATCGTAATTGATTTCTGGTGAATTCCATAAATACCCAAAATTAACTAACAAAATAATCATCAAATCTAAATATAACTCTATTCCAGACTCTTATAATCTGTCATATCTACCATCAGCTCACGAGTGCTTTCGAGCTCAGAACAACTGACAAGAAATCGAGTTATTTTGAAATGAGCTTGTACGTGATATTTTAACAGTACAGATTCATTTTTAAACACAAATGTAATAGTGTGGCTACCGACATATGTCTATTTTTAAACAGCGTATAAACTAATCAGGCCATAATTCAAACAGACCAGTCACCAAAAGTAGCATCTGTTCTCGAGTATGACGGATGAGGAAGTCATCATTGCACTCAATCATATTAAAAGGCGGAAATTGACGCGTACCACCAGTTTCAACTTTATAAATTACTCATTTAATATATGGATAGCTTAGTACGAGTGACAGAATATCACCATATAATAAAAAACCCACCTGAAGCAAGGCGACAGATGTACAGACATATTCCTGTGGCGTTTCTCGAATCTGTTATACTTGGGCAGGTAGTGAAGGTAGTCGCGTCTGATCACGATCGTCCTCTGCATCTTCATCTTCTGCACGACGCCAGTCAGGATGCGGCCACGGATCGACACGTTACCGGTGAATGGGCACTTCTTGTCGATGTACGTGCCTTCGATTGCCTGTGGAAGTAAGGGTCACCGTATATTTCCAATAAGTGTGGATGGCCCGTGGCGAGAACGCCGTTCGATTGGTCAATTGGTTGGTATGCCTCGCCCAATTTGGAAATGAGCCAATCGAAAGCCGTCATCTGGAATCTAATGATGTGAGCACAGATTTAATTGAAGGGTTTAGGTCCGACGTACATTATGTTCGCGATGGACAAAATTGTTAGTCACATGAAATTTCCCGACACCTTGTTGTTAGCATGCATTGCTGTTTTATTCTGATAGATAGATAAAAATATATAGAATCTGTCCCTGTCCGAACATTGCCTGCAAGGTTTGTACATTTAAAATTACACTGCAATTTTGTATATATACAATTTAAAATAAGGAAGCTTTCGATTTGTAAATATTTCGTAATATATGTTACACGTATCTGAAATTATTTCAGTTTATTTTTTTAAACTGGCTCAAAATTATTTTATTATAGTATATATATTTATGAAACAAGTAATAGAGCAATACGTGAGTAACATTAAAAGAATATTCATGAATGCCCAAAAAGAATTGGAGAATATGCAGAGAAATCGTAGCGATCGCTACCTCCTTTTAAAATCTGGTAAAATAAAGAATTGCGGAGAAGAATTGGACTGCGATCAGAGTTTGGGTTAGAGCACGTTCTTCATCAGATAGTAATCAGAAGACCGTCGTGTGGTTATCATCATTTCACAGTCCAGTAACTCATTAAATTCTTAATTTGATTTTTAAGTATAACATAAAAAATTGCAGTAAACTATCTGTTGTTATCACAAAATTAATGTAACTAATATTATATGTTAGGATGACAACTAGGACGTACCCAGGGCAGGGAGGCTGTCTCTCCCTGAAGACTGTGTTAGAATATAATTATAAATGAGACATGAAAAAACCTGCAATCTTTGCCCCTTCTGTTGTCCTTCATGAGCATACCCATCTTATGACCCAGAAGAATAAATAATCAATGTTATTATCACAAACTCCTGTATAGTTGAACATAACAATTTTAGATATTATTTTATCCACATGCAAAACCCGTGATGTATATTTTAATTCATATATAATAAATAAAAATGATGTTAAAGAGAAGAGTAGAATGGAGAAATTAATAGAAATATTTTGATAGAATTATAATTAAATTCAGAAATAAAATGTTCGTGTAGGACATTTCAGCCACTTATAAATATCAATTCTTTTTTATTAATATTTTTTTCCCTAACGACTAAAATATAATAATAAATTCATCAAAATATTAATATTAATGTAATGGAAAATATGCAAAGGCAAGCTCATTGAATGTTGATCACATGCAAGTTCTAATACATAAAATGTTTCAACAATATAAAAATGAAGACTGGTTCCACTTTACCATGGTTTTAGTTATATCCACAGACTATAATAGGGGTTTATAATGTACCAAACCACCACAAATGAGAATACCAATCCCATGAAGGAAAGCCGATGGAAATCCACAGAAATAATCAGTAAGCATGCAGTTTTTTAAATATAGAAATGCCAAGCAAATTGACAGTTCACTAGAGTAAATGTAGTAACCATTAGCCACAGATAATGTATAGTCTGATGCCTGTATCATCCCTTGAATATTGCTTTTCATGAGGACTAATTTGTTGTCTCTATGCTCTATTATTTTACTTCAAACCTACATTGATTATTAATGCTGCTATTTATACCTTTTAAATTTAAGTACTTTTAAAAATAAATATAAAAATACCTTTAGACATTCATAAATGTTGTAAGGTTATTTTTATATTTCCATTTGCAGTAAATGCATGCCTACTTAGTAAACTATCCACCTTCGAGTATCTCTGCCCTGCCTAAGGTTGGCTGGTAGAGTATGCTATTAGCATTAAGCATTAATTGTATAAATTTTTAATAGTTTAAATAAATAAAATATGGTTTTGGGTTAGAAATAATGGTTATCACTCTCCTATAGATTGTCCATCAGTTTGTTGGCCTTTCTAGTCATTAGTGTCATATTTTAAAAACTGTTAATGATGAATCTATTGTATCCAGACCCTGATGTGACCTAAATATATAGGTGACTTGAGTTTATGAACAAAATTTAAGCAAATACATAAGCTAAATTTACAATTTAAATTTTCTCTGAAAATACAGTCAAAATGAGAAATGTAAATATATACTGATAATAAAAAAAATATAATTTGAATGTTTAAACAATAACTAAAAAATGTTAACTATTTTTTTTTAACAAAAACTAAAAAATGTGTAAATAATAATGAAGCCTTCACTTTAATTGTTAAAGAACTTTTTTAGTAATAATTTTCTAAAATTATTTTATGTATTCTTTTCAAATACTTATAATGCCCATATTGTTCTCCATAAACAAAGTCATACAATACAAAAATATATGAATAATGGAATCCCATAATGAAGCATAACCTAGCAGAACATAGCAACGTAGCCACCACCAATACAGCGTCCCAGCCGTCACCTCTGTAAAAGAGAACCGACCTCACGTGGTGTCTTGAAACCTAGACCGACATTCTTATGATGCCTGGTATCCTTCTTCTTCATCCCCCCCTTCCGGTTGAGGAACACCGTGGCCTGTTTCTGAAACGCTTTCTCTGTCTACGGAAGAAAACACACATGTTAATACCACTCATCATGCAGTTACCTCTCGTGGCGTTTTGAAACCTAGGCCCACATCTTTGTGGTACCTCAACGGTTTGCGGCTGCGTTTCACACCGATTCCCTTCTTACGGTTCAAGAATACAGTTGGTTGCTTTTGGAATGAACGTTCCGTCTGCAATTTTCAACCCTCATTAGTAAAATCCTTAAATCTAAGTTACTATTTGCTACTGTTATTATATTTCTATTGTTTTTATATTTGCTAACTACATATTTATGTATTGAAATAATATTTTAATGTATAAATAAAGGCATATATCAAACAATGAAATTTATGAGAGGAATTTTCTCCACATCAAACATAGGGCAAATAAAATTAGTTTGGCGCATTTTCAAAAACAATCTTATCATATTAATTTTTAGCGTAGATATATAATTAAAAAAATGTAATAAAATCTACAATATTAATATACATTTATGCATATTCAATATAGTACCCTGTATTAATTATGGGATAGACAGAGTGAATTACACCTAACTAATGAAAATACAGCAAACAAAATTACCAGTATCAAGTGAGAATATTCAAGAAATTACGTGAAGTAAATTTAATGCCATAAGGCAGGTAATAACTAACATTTATACATAATTATGACTGAAACAAACGTATAATATATAACCTAAAAACAGACAAACTGAACGCTTCCATTAATGGGTCTCTATTCGTAGAACACATTATTTGGTAGTTTAGTTGTACTATAATTTAATATATGCGTATATTATAGTAATTTTGAAGCTGAAAATAAGTTGAATACCCACTCCACGTGCGTGATTCTGGACGCCACATTTTCACTATGTAACACTTTAAATTCACATGATTTTATTACTAATATATTATTGTAGATTACTAATATTTATTATTACGAATTATACAAAATGTTCTTCAATTATTAATTATTTTTTATGGATAATCAAAACTTACCTGATCCGCCATGTTGCTTGACAAGAAAAAAAGGAAATATAGTTAATGTTGCCAGTTTCAATTAATGTTTTCAGGCTGAACTGTATTAAACTTACTTTTTAAACTATGACGATGACAATCAAACATACGGCCCATATGATGGTAAACGGTTAGCGTAGCCTATGGACGCCTCAAATATCACTGGGAGAATATATAATATTATAATAAATAAATATGTACGTAAAGTAATATTAAAATAAGGTTAGTTTCATTCCACAGATTAAATAAATCCTGATTCTAGTAAATGTAGTAATTTTGACACTTTAGGGAAATATCTGAACCCTTAAAGTATGAATAAATAAAAATTAAAATAAATAAGGTGACAACTACAAAATGGTTTGTTAATTAAATCTTCGAAATTCAGGAGTTTTAACAGACAAAAAATTCTACAAGTCTATTTTTATGGTATGTTCAACATAATGACAAATTGTTTAAAGTTATATTCTTTGTGTTAATTAAATTTATTATTGGGCTAAATGAAGATTAAACTAGCCCTTAAGATGATATAGTTGGCAACATGGAATTGAACTTCTATGAAGTAGTTGAAATACATTCTTACCTATGCTGAATGAATGTTATCAATGTTACGTGTTTGACATTGGCAAAAATATCAAGATAGTACATTGTTACCAATCAAATAATACCATACGTAATAGATCGTGACTGGATTGGACTTTGACTGGCTGATTCAGATTAATTGTATGAATTTGAATGAATGGTAATATAACAAACAAATATGTCTACCTTTCGTCATTGCTTCACGTAAATAACAAAGTACAATTTCAACGATATGATATCTTTCTTTTCGAAGCTTTCATTGAATAACACCGTAAAATCTCCCATCGAATTCGCTAAGCCAGCTTATATGGACAAAAGTGCAACATTACAGGAGCTCGGGTATAATGACGAGAATGACTTAAGAGAAACAATTTACGGTTTGTTTTAGTAATTACCAGTGGTTTTGGGCTATAAGACTGCTTTTTTGTGTTTAATAATACGTGTTGTGATGTTTTAGACTTTTTGCGGACCATAAGGGACCCAGAAAAGCCGAGTACACTTGAGGATTTAAAAGTTATTTATGAGGACGGTATTTTTGTAAAAGAGCCAACTGAAGACAAAGTGCCTGTTTTGCGAGTGGAGTACAATCCTACAGTGCCTCATTGTTCTCTGGCGACGCTCATAGGACTGTGCATTAGGATTAAGATACAGCGGTCCCTTCATCACCCCGTTAAATTGGATATATTCATCAAGAAAGGGGCACACACAACAGAAGATGAAAGTAAGTCGGAATTTATCATATCATTTGATTAGCTGTTATGTATATCTGTATTCGTTTTTCTGTACAGCTAAAATAAGCC
Organism: Achroia grisella; assembly: GCF_030625045.1. Classification (NCBI taxonomy): domain Eukaryota; kingdom Metazoa; phylum Arthropoda; class Insecta; order Lepidoptera; family Pyralidae; genus Achroia; species Achroia grisella. The sequence goes on from NW_026712988.1 coordinate 1,191,694, forward strand.
CTTTTTTACGTGTAGAATATCTTCCAAAGACTATCCACCCGCCATAAGAACAACAGGTAGAGTGTGTGGTATTTTTACTCACTAAAAACTACACGGTATATCTCAGAGTCGCCATTGCCGGAGTCACAGGATCGCGTTAGTATTCTACCGTGACTCCAGTGGCGGACCAATCCGTCCTGTAGGTGTTGTAGAGCAGGACTCACTTTGTTGCAGATTAGAGTGGAACATCCAAACATTCAATTCAACCTTAGATTTCAATATCACAATGTCTTGATATTTCTGAAGAAGTAAGACAATTGCGTCCATACCCTTATATATTGCTTCTATAACCCTTTTAAGCTAGGTAAGGAGCTTGGCTGGCTACTTTAGTAGCCTGGCTCTACACACACAACGGCCCAAATGAGTGGCCAATTGCGGAAAATGGAGTCCAACCTACATTACAAGCTGAATACAGTTTTTTTTATGAATGAAATAGAAATAGAAATAGAAATAATCTTTATTCAAATAAACTCATTACAAGCACTTTTGAATAGTCATATTTTGATTCTACCACTCATTCGGAATGCAGATTCATCACAAGAAGAATGAGCAAGAAACTTGTGTGTTGCTCTTTTTGATAGATGTTTTTTTTATATAAATAATTACAGTGTAACAAGTAAGAGGCATGCGACAATCAACATAGAAATCGCTACGCACTCATTATTAGTGTAATCAGATAATATTGTCAGTGCTATGTATTTAAAATTTTTCTACAAAAACATTATTATCGTTAACGAATTCTTCAATTTTATAGTAAGCTTTTTTGCAAAGGAAGTGTTTTATTTGACATTTAAATCTTTTTTCTGGCAGATTTATAACAGACTCTGGTATTTTATTGTAAAACCTTACGCAATTGCCATAAAACGAATTACTAACTTTAGCCAAACGACATTTAGGTAAAATCAGTTTGTTATTGTTACGTAAGCTTTTATTAGTGCAATCACTAACTCTTTTGAAACTGTCTATATTCTTCCTGGCATACATGATGTTTTCATAAATATATTGAGAAGCAACGGTGAGGATATTTGACTCCTTAAAGCACTCTCGCAAAGACTCCCTGGAACCCATGCTATAAATGGAGCGAATGGCCCTCTTTTGTAAAATAAATATTGTATTTATATCAGCTGCTTTGCCCCATAACAAAATACCATACGACATAATGCTATGGAAATAGCTAAAGTACACAAGTTTAGCCGTTGCCACATCTGTTAATTGTCTAATTCTTCTTACCGCATGAGCGGCAGAACTAAGTCGACTCGCTAATTTAGTAATATGGGCACCCCATTGCAACTTAGAATCTAATGTGATACCTAGAAATACAGTATCATCCACAAAATTAATAGGTTTATTGTCCAACATGATTTTTGAATCTACCGGCCTTACATTGGGGAGAGTAAATTTGATACATTTAGTTTTATTTGCATTTAGTAACATATTATTAGCCGTAAACCATTTTAAAACATAAGAAAGAGCACCGTTTACTTCGTCCAAATCATCAATATGTCGATTGACTTTGAATACTAATGAAGTATCATCAGCAAACAGAACTATGTCAGCTATCTTTTCTACCATATAAGGAAGATCATTTATGTAAACTAAAAATAAGAAAGGACCTAAAATAGAGCCCTGAGGAACACCCATTTTAATACTAGTTCCTTCAGACCTTACACCATTTATTTCGACAACTTGCATTCTATTATTTAGATAGGATTTCATCATGCTTTGTGCTTCATATCTAATACCGTAATGTTCAAGTTTGAGCAAAAGTGTTTCATGTTCAACGCAATCAAATGCTTTTGAAAGATCGCAAAATACACCGACTGCATCCTGAGACCTCTCCCAAGAATCAAATATATATTTAATGAGAGCTACATCGGCATCAGTAGTTGATTTACCGGCCGTGAAACCAAATTGTCGACTGTGAAGCAGTTTATTTACTTTAAAGTGTTGTAGCATTTGATTGAGCATAATTTTTTCAAACACTTTACTCAATACTGGTAAGATAGATATAGGCCTATAATTACCTACCACAGTTTTTTCTCCTGACTTAAAGAGTGGAGTTATATATAATGATAATAGAATAGTGCACCTGCCTGGGCTAACGGTATACGCTGGTGGGGCACCAGTTGTGGATGATAAGATGAGTATTAGGTCAGGTCAGTTAGCTATCACATATTCACCAGGAATTTATCATGATGGTTGGTCCCAAGGGGAACCACATGAAGGTCAACTTGACATGGTACATTGCTAGCAATAGGGTCAACAGACCACATTACTAACAATCCTCTTCCTTCCAGTTGAATATAGTTAACAATGCAAGATACAGGTAGTAGAAATATTTGAACAGAGCTTTATCTCAAATGTCTTACCTTGGGTTCTCACCACCTCTGTCTTAAACTAGGCTGGGCCCCTTGGGCACACAATAATATGGAACCCTTTTGTAAAAAAAAAGGTATAAGAACAACAACATTACTGATTTGTGAAAAAGGTGTAGTGTACCCGACAAAAATCTTTTGAGAATAAATGTGTGAGGAAAATTGTCATTCCTTCGGTCCCTGTGTGCCCTTATGGTAAAGACGGTATTGGTTCTCACACACATGATTTTGTATAAAGCCTGCAAAATAAGTATATCTTATTGCAGAGCTTCCCAAACTTATTCGTAATGTGACACCTTTGGGACTTTGCTATTTTTTTGCGAAACTCCTCAAACCAGCCCCCAAAAATACATACCAATTTTAGTACTAGTCTAGTAATAGATTAACAGAGAAATACTATTTGATCATTTATAATTTTTATTAGAAAATTAGTGCGAAATCAAAACATGAGCACAAAAATAATAAGAGATATTTACGTAACTGGTTGGTTAAGGTGAAGACTCAGTCCCAATGTCGCATAGACACTCGACACCCTTGAGTCAACGCGGTGACGCCCTGGGCGTCATGACGCACAGTTTGGGAAGCCCTGATTTATTGAATTTAATGTACTTATTATGTTATAAACACTACAATCAAATGCCTTATCATGTTGACACAGTTGAACCAACTATCTGTTCATTGTCTTATTAATTTGGCATATTTATCTAGTTTAAATAATATGAGTTTACATATTATGATCTACTCCAGTTTTTTTTTCTCAAATTGGCGGTCAGGTCTCCGCACTGAATATCTGCAATCTCACAAATGATAATGGCCAAGCAATTATACAATACATTAATTAAGAATCCATCAAAATTGGTGAAGTTTTGGACATGCATCAGAGGTCCTACGTCGTATCTTAATAAATAATGTTGAATTTGAGTTTCAGTGATGTCTCATGACATCACTCTCTTTGCACTATTTTAATGAATACTTATTCATTAAAACCTAATTATGTATTATTAGAACTTGATTAATGCCTATTTCAAAAAGTGTTTCCTAACTACCTTTGTAATTATTTAATTTGATTAAGTAATGAGCTTATGCCTATAATATGGATAGGTTGCAAATTTTTACCTTTCTATTCGAACAGCAACCATGCTATATAGGATTAGTATGTTCCCTTCACAAGATAAGTCTTTTCAGGTAGAGACGAATTTCTTAACCAGTTCTGTAATGTCTAAAAGCCTGATATAGGTATCTTAACTATATACATTCAATTGTAATTGTATTTTAAATCCTATACTATACCTAATTAATTTTGTTTTAAAAGCCATTTTGTCATACACATATGATATATGTAAAAGAACATATCTGTAATTGTCAGTATAATTTATTGTGTAATGTCACAAAATATATTTTTTGTTTCAGTTAACAAACAAATCAATGACAAGGAACGGATTGCAGCTGCGATGGAGAATCCTAATCTGAGAAATCTCGTCGAGAACTGCATCGCTGACGAGGAGTAACCGGTATACTAAACAAGTAATTGTACTTTCAGTCATTATAGTAATCCATCATGGCGCCGGACGCAGCATTCACTAACATAAGCGACAAGAACGAATTCACTAAATTTACAAAGTTCCTAGCATACAAAGGGGTACAAGTGATAGTAGAGTCCAGAAAGGGAGTAAAAATAGAGCCAAATAGCAAACCCATATCTTCAGACTCTGGTTGGTTTAATTTACAAATACCTGACTCTCCAGAGGTTAATCAAGCTACAAAAAATGCATTACCTTCAGACAAAGTCTTAGAGACTATTAGATCACAATTGCACGTCGAAATATCAGTACAAACAGAAGATGGCGACGAAATGGTACTTGAATTATGGACTTTGGAACTGGACGAAACACAATTCGACACATCTTTAAAAGCAATGAACACAGTTTACTTCAGAATGGGGATCCTTCTCAAGTCTCTGATTACTATCACGCGTATGACCCCAGCTTACCACTTGTCCAGGAAGCAACGATCCGAATCGTTCACCATTTTCTACAGAGTATACAATGGGGAACCAAAAGTTAAAGCTTTAGGGACATCAGTGAAGAAAATGCAAGCTGCCATGCTCAAAACACCTTTAGGTGGTATCAGTTTTTCTGTCACGTACAGAACTAACTTCTCTATATCACCAAATAAGTGTGACAACACTGGGATTCTATTACTGAAGAGTGACCACTTTGAACTAAGCCCGAAACACGTCATATTTGAATCGAAAAAGAAGAAGGAACACAAAGATAAAGAGAAGAAACTTATCAGACCTATAGACCTTAATAAACCATTGCGCCTCGCCGCGTTTGTTGATGAATCACTGGTCGAGAAGACTTTTAAAGACTTTCTACACAGGATACCAGTGCCGAGGGGATGTCTACAGTTCAGACCGAAAATTCCGGCAAAGGAGAGTCCTGTTGAATCTAAAAGCACTCAAGATTTGGATGTTGCTCTTATCTCGAAAAGTCCGACGTCGTCCGAAATGCCGCCAAAGAAGTTCTCCGGCATTCGTAGCGAGAATGAGCCACCGTTAAAACTTTTGTGCTTCCCTTTCGCCGACAATCACCCTATTAGGGAGTTGGCAGAGTTCTATAAAGACTTCTTTAACGCCCCACATTTGAAACTAGCTGATGACTTGATACGTTCAAAGTCGAGAAGCGAAGAATCGGTGAAAGAAGAAGCAGATAATGCTAATGAAGATCTTTCTAAGGATTTGGAGCTATACGAAAGTTCGCTTAATGAATTTGATGAACTATTAGCAGATATGTGCAGGTCGGCTGAGTGGAGTGGGAACTAACAGGGATGTTCCAGGAGAACTGTTTTAAGACTGATGTACAGTATGGAATGATTACGGTTTAGTTAACTCTGTTTGGAACATGTTTTTATTTTACTATTTATTTGGGTATCTTTACATTTGTAAGTTTGTTACTTTAGCTTGGACCTTAGCATTGTTTCCAAGAGGCCAACACTAAATATACTTTGTGTGTTGATATATATTTCTAACTAACTTTTAATACAAACATCAATATTTGATACAGACATCTATAAATATACACACTAAATAGTGGGCATCTTAATTATTGCAATAACATTGATGCCAATGGTTAACAGTTGAGCTTTTGACCACACTAGCTGGGGTAATATTTGGTTATATTAATGTATTTATAAATGGAATTTACCTTAATCACGTGAGGTATATAAATGAGAAAAACTTACAGATGTAAAGGCAGCTTTATATGATCACTGATTGATTAGTTCTCTAATAATCATTATGTATAGTCACTCTAAATTTCCTTTGTTTGTAGTAAGCAGTGGCGTTAACAGCGTTAACAGTGGGGTACCAGAACGAACAAAATAGCAAAATAGCACAGACCGATTACTCCAAAAGCAAAGTGTTGCCATAAGATTTTAAAATAGAAATGTTACATAGTGTGAAAGTTTAATTTAAAAATTTGCATCTACAATGACTATTATAGCTTTTTCTATGTATGCTGTAAGTTTATGAAATATTTCACACTTACAGAACTGAACTCTCTTGCATCCAGTAGTGGAATTAATAATATGGATGCTATAAGTATATTGAAATATTCAAAACTTGCATTGACATCCCATCAACTGTTAAACATCTGATGATTTAAAAACGGCTAAAAAGCTGTTTCACAATTCACATTAAGTAACCTCTTTTCAATGTTCCGTTCCAAGGCCGTAAGAATTACGAAGATCAAATTGTATTTAATTAATTTGGGAAAGTACACTATGAACATTATTTAAACAAAGAACGGGACCCACGGGTCCCATGGATCAGATGTATTAGGCACAGGTCTCAGATGATAATGTTACGCCGCTGCTAGTATGTAAAAGAATTTGTGATTTATTCCTATATATATAGAGCTGTAAATAGTATGTTTGAATTATATGCTTACAGTGTCATAAATATCTTAATATGTTTCTTATTTCATGTACAAGTCACGCTTGTGAGATAGAAGTGAATTTACTGCTAATTCTTAGAGAAAATTGATTTTTTTTATTTATATGAAATTTACAAATAGGCACTATAACGAATCCTTTGATGTCAAAGTTTTTACTTTATTACTTTCAAGTAGAGACATTTCTTAAATGCTATAAATATATTTATACCAGTATATTTTTGATTATTCTGTTATAGTAATTCGAGAATTATTGCCATATAATTATTAATATTTATTTACAACTACCTTAATTAGCGCCCTCGTGTATAAATTTGAAAAGATATTACGTAAGTCGTAAATTTATTTTTCACGCCATCTATTGTTCAATAGACTAAACTAGACGACAATTTTCCTTATTATAGATGGTTTTGAAAAACAATCTAACCCTTTTTTTAGGGTGATTGCTTCAACCTTCTATAGTCTGTATGTTAACTCATATTTAACCTTATATTCTGTGATATTTTCATCACAATCAATACAGCTGTTTTTATATATAACAGTTATATGTATAATCTGCATTAAAACAAAATATATGTTCTCTTTTTTACATATTTCCTATATGTAAACATTAAAATGGAAACCCTAATCTATTTTATTGAACTGACATTTTTATTATACTGTACATTTTAACCGACTTCAAAGAGAAGGTTTTGTGTTTGACTATTTTGTGTATACTTGACTTGGTAAATTGTGATTCAATGTAAAAATTTATTCAATATTGATTTTTTATTCGAAATTGGAACAAATGGTACATATTTTTGAGACTGATCAAAAGAAAGAATGAAGAAAGAAAGAAAATTATATTTTGTATACCATATCTATTGGATAGCTTTCGACATGTATTTTTTGTTGTTTTTGTTGAGAGGTGGGAAGTTGTAAAAACTGCGATATTCAAATGTATAACCGTTCATTTCCATGTTTATTTACTGATAGTTCCATGCACAAATATACAAATAAATGTGGATATTGTGGATATTTATGGTATTTTCGACCCGTCACTACAGAAACACAGATTTCTTAAGTTTCTTCGATAATAAAAGTTTTATCAATAATAGTTAAGTCATTAAGGGATGTCTGCGTCCACTGTTTGTCGGATTATTAAATCAGTTTGTTAGCAACCTCTATTTTGTGAATACACGTCCTTATACAGTACTGAAATTACCTGAAATATTACCAATATTTCAACTTGATTTTAATAATAATTTTTTTTCAAAATCGTATTCTCAAAATTTATATATTCTTTGATGAATGCAGTATTGCATTAAGGGTATAATAACTAAATAACCCTGGAAAATTAACAGTGCCATCTAGTCCCACGGTAAGCAGAGCTTGAGTTATAGGTACTAGACAACTGATATAAATACTTAGATATATATTTTTTTTGTAATCCCCTCCGAGCAATCCCCCGTCCAATTCAAACGGGGATCGAAATTACAAAGGCCTGAGTCGAGGTTCGAACACCTAGTGGTGCCCTCAGACTAGTCATATCCGCCAGGCGGGAGTTGGCCTACAGCGGCTCCATAAGTACTTTCGCGGTTTGGAGTCCCATCTGCACTCGCACCCTATCGTCCGGTGAAGCTGTAAAGACCAGCTGCGGCCAACAGCATTAGAGTAGGCCGAAAAAAAGAACTGAATTACTTGAAAAATTACATATATTTGTAACTCGACTTTAAAATAATATCTTTGCAATATCGATTTATCAAAATTTATTTTTTTCTGGTAACAAATAAACCCATGATTTTTTTAAAATTCAAATGTATACATTCTTTTTTATCGTTTGTTGTTGATTAAGACAGACTTACTACCCCAATTTATAAGTAGACCAACTGATTGACAGAAAAATAAACTTTATAAATTTGTATTACCAACTGTCTTTCCGGTGATGGAAACACCGATAACAAGCGAAATTAATCGCGAGCGGCCGCAAGGAAATTCCTTCACGATGCATTCATATATACCGAGCGAAATGTTTCGTTCATCACGACATGGACAATTTACATTGTCTCTGATTACCCCACCTGCAATCAAGGGCGGATCCAGCTTAGGCGCCAGGAAGGGGCCACATAGTCGTGGTCAAGTCAAGAACTTATAATTTAATTTTGATAACAATAGATACAAGTAAAAATTAGGTATTTTAATAATGTATAAAGTTTTTATATTATATTAAATTAATTAAAAATTTAAGGTATAGTTACATATAATCGGTATGGTATCAAAATATATAAATAAAATCATTATGTTCAATTAGTGGTCCGCCTAAGTCCTGGAATCAGCTCAGAGGGTCATGACCCCCATGATCCCCCCCTGGATCCGCCGTTGCCTGCAATGTAGTCTTAAAGGTATATTTATATATGTATGTTTGTTCCCGTCTATAACTTAAAAGCTCTACTATATTTTTTTATAGGACTCCCAATGAATATATTGTCATACATGGGCGTAATCAGCTTCAGACCTAGGGCCTTAGGTTATTTCATCTGGCCTACAAGAGGGATAGACAATTTTTCGTTTCATGTTTTTTTTTTAATTAATGCATAATATATACACATGCAAATTTCAAGGACTGACACCTGCCTCCCTGATTTATCACGAGCGGCTAACTGACCTGACCTCATGCTCATCTTATCCTCCACTGGCGCCCCTCCAGCGTAAACCGTTAGCACAGGCGGGTGCAACATTTCATTGTCATCCATAAGACACCCGCCTCCCTATCCCTGTATACGCCCATGTTGTTATACATTAAAATGTGTTAAAGATTTTTTTAAGGTACTATTTTTTGGTGATTTATTTTCAAGGCATTTGAGTAGGTAAATTAAATAACGTAACTGGCCTTATAGAGAGAAGTGTGCCACTATAGTAGTGTATGTACAGGATTTATGGAAAATCGTTGCAATTCTCTGAAGAAGCAGTTTTTTTTAAGGTTATACCATTGGTTTCGCGGTATCGCTTTGGAAGAACTTTAAATAGTTACTTAAATAAACTTTAACATCTCCATGGCTAAAAATATAGTATATTATTAGTTTTTATGAAATAATAATAGCTAAGGACTATAGTGTTCACTTATTTGTTATTTATGTCTTCTTGTATGTAAGTTGTTATCGACGTAATATCGGCTCGTTAGCCATAGCTCCACGTCTTTACTCCGCGGCGCTTGCGCAGGGAATCTCTTCCCTCTTGCGCACGGCGGTCCGTGTACGCTCGGCTCGAGACGATAGATAATAAACTGCTAGTGTTTCCACATACACTACAAGGACAATTTACAGAGCGCCATATAGTTCCATGCTAAGTAGAGCGTCCTCCACCGTATTTCCAATAACGATACGATATTTCCCTTACACCCCCCGATAGGATAACCCTTCAAGAAAGGACCTTACTTCCTTCCTAATACGCAAGCTCGTTTGTTCCCTATGCCATAGTGCGTTTTACCAGTATCTTTTTGCCACGCACAACACTTTTTGGAATCACCTTCCAGCAATAGTGTTTACGTATCGATACGATATTGAACCCTTCAAGAAAGGAGCTCATTCCTTCCTAATACCACCAGGTGAACGTTAGCTCATTTGTCTCCTATGCTATAAAAAAAGATTGTGTTGATTGAAAGACTTATATACAATTTTTACTTACAAACAATAATACTCATGAATACAAAATGTTAGGAACGTGCGAATGGAACCGGCGCCGATTCAAAACCATTAAATATTTTTTTGTATTTTTTACTATCTGCTTTGCTTTTGAGGATTGCAATGATTTACCATAGAAGGCTTTATAAAAATATTGTATATTTTTGGATTTAGTTCATAGAAATGTTAAATATTGTGCTCATATCATTTTTGTAGCTGGTTTAATTAAAGTATATGCAAGCAATGTTTTTTTGTTTTATTTTTTAACTGACTCGCGCAGCTTCGTCCGCGTCAAATGTAGGTACCCTGATTCTGCAAAATTGTCTATGGTAGCTTCATTTTTATTTATCGCAAGCAGGATATTATATTTTTGTTGTAGTATGATATTCTATATAGCCTATATCTTTCTTCAAACGAACTTAACAACAAAAGAACTTTCAAAATCTTATCTTAATACCAGTAATTACAATGAACATCCAACCTCTATATAATATTGACTATTTCCATCCCCGAAATTAGTTTTCATAAATGAAATTAAAAGTTTTTTTGAGATAGTTCTCTCGGGTTCATAGTATGAAACTTACTGAATATTGTCATACATGGGCGTAATCAGCTTCAGACCTAGGGCCTTAGGTTATTTCATCTGGCCTACAAGAGGGATAGACAATTTTTCGTTTCATGTTTTTTTTTTAATTAATGCCTAATATATACACATGCAAATTTCAAGGACTGACACCTGCCTCCCTGCTTTACCACGAGCGGCTAACTGACCTGACCTCATGCTCATCTTATCCTCCACTGGCGCCCCTCCAGCGTAAACCGTTAGCACAGGCGGGTGCAACATTTCATTGTCATCCATAAGACACCCGCCTCCCAAATTAGTTTTCATAAATGAAATTAAAAGTTTTTTTGAGATAGTTCTCTCGGGTTCATAGTATGAAACTGTGTGTAGCTAGTAGCTACTTATATAAGTTCAAACGCAACTGATAGGTTTAGGTTTAAATATTTTTTATCATTATAATTAGGTAATAAATTAAATTAGTTACAATCTACAGAGTACATTTATAATTATATGAGTACCTACGATTTCCGACTCGGGAAATTTTATTTCTTAACAATGACGGCTACTGAGGCTATACCAATCGGTAGATAGCGCCACTTCGTTTTTTAAATTCCTATTGTGATTGTTGTTGGCCTTTAGATTGGAACGGCGAAAAAATTAAAAAAAAAGCTCTTCAAATGTGCTTTATTAATTATTATCATTTGCTTCTTCCTTATCCCATTCGAAACTGTATATATTTTGTTATTAATTTGACAAAAGGTCGGCTGTCTATTAATTTTATTGAGTTAATTTTTTTGAAATTCTCTAAGTCAAATAATAATTAATAATGACAATCTATCCAAATAAAATATTCAACACCAAAAAATATAAATGAAAAAAAAATGTCTACCGATTGTTTACTTATTTTAAAGTTGGAAAATTAAAAAGAAAGTTGGCAGAGAACTGTCAGTGCTACTGATTTGGTGTAATACTGTCAGTCAAATGTCACTTAATGTCAGTCAAGCAAGCGTATTCATCCGTTTTGTTGGTTATTATTGTTTTGGCCTCGTTCAAACTACAAATTATAAAATATATGTGAATATTTGGTGGTAGTCTTAATAATGCAGTGAGATAATGTGAATATAATATGTTATTAATGTTGAAATAATTAGATTATTGGGTAGCTGTTTACATTCCTAACCTAAAAGAGAAGCCGCCAACAAACATTTCAATCATGTTTTCTATCTGCCGGCAAACGCACCCGGCTACTGGTATCGAGCACGCCGTCAGCTGCTGTTTCTTTAACAATGACGAGGTGTGCCTGGTCACCGCTGGCACGAATATTATCAAGGTTTTCAGATTATTACCCGAGGGTTCGACTAAGGAAGTCAATGCTGGTAAGTTACCTATTTTGTTTGATGCGTCTCCAAATGACAAGGAATATGTCGCACTGTAAGGTATTTGGCAGCCATTGCCTATATATATGAGCAGCTTCATGGATATCAGATTATCTGACGCTTGTGTACACTTGCATTGCCATTCTGTAGGTTTAATATGTCATGTCTACATACACTGTATGTTTAGTGCTATATTTTACCCTACAACCATAAGCTGTGTTAGCTAGCAAAATAAGCTTTTGGGTGCCTTAAATAGGTGACATAAATATATACACATAAATCCTCTAGATTAGTGGAAGTAACAAAAATGTTATGAATGAATAAAAGGGCAAGGAAAATGTTTTGTTTATAGCATAGGGGCAGACAAGCTTGTACCTCATTTGATAGTAAGTGATTACTGCTGCCCATGAGCACCCACAATACCAGGGGAATTGCAAGTGTATTGCTGGCATTTTAAGAAGGAATAATTGATGATTAAATACAAATTAAAACTGTAAACCCCAATTTCTTTTGTTATTTACTCATTTTCCAATAACTGTGATAAAAAGAAAAAAACTGGTACCTATACCTAGTACAGGAACTAGAGAAATGTATAATGTGCAATAAATTGAAAATAAATATTGTTATTATACTACTAGCTCACCCTTGTTCGTCTACATCACACTTATATCACCCAATTTACACAATATATTTATAAATTATAGCTTATGTGTTATTCTGATGTATAAGTTATGTCACTGTAAAATTTCATCAAAATCTGTTCAGTAGTTTTTGTGTGAAAGAGTAACAAATACCTATATGTACTCACAAACTTTCTATTTATAATATTAGTAAGAATGGTATATGTAAAGACAGTTGGGGGAGGAGGGGGACGGGGGCGGGGGGGGGGGAGTAATGGGGCACAGGTGCCAATTACAACCCTCTACCCCTATACCCTATATCCTTCTGCAGTACAGTTTGCACTTAGACACATATACTTTTCACAGCCGGTCAACCAATACCACCTAAAATGAAACTGGAATGTCTCGCATCATACACTTTGTGGGGAAATGTGATGTCCATGGCATCTGTCCACTGTCCAAGCACTGGCAGAGATCTACTGCTGGTGTCGTTCAAAGAGGCCAAGCTATCTGTACTGCAGTATGATCCACAAACAAACAATCTTATAACTTTAAGCATGCATTATTTTGAAGAGGATGATATGAAGGTAAATAATATTTCTTTAGATTATAGTAGCTAAACCCGGAAATGTTCTTGTGCCATATAAATTAAAATATCTATTAAAAAAATAGGAGTTCATGGTAGGTGAACATTTAGCAACATTAAAAAATAATGAAGTTTATCCAAGAAATAAAAATACATTTTTGGGGTGAGCCACATTTAAGTGTATAAAAATTAGTTATAAACCTATTCTCAGATCTACTGAATATGTATATAAAATTTCATCAAAATCTGTCAAGCCGTTTTCAGAGGGGTATCAACTTGTGACAAGAATAATTTTATATATAAGATTAGGTTGATTTTTTATAAAGTACTAGTATTTGGTTCACTACTGACAATTACCTGCAATATATTCCACTTTTTTTTTATTTTTTATAAAGTCATCATCATCAATATATCTGCTTCTTCACTTATTACCCATATTATTTGTGTACTTAGTTCGTTGTAATATGTTTTTACTCTGCAATATATTCCATTCATCTCTGCAATTTATTCCACTTTTTTTTTATTTTTTATAAAGTACTAGTACTTAGTTCACTACTGACTACTACCTGCAATATATTCACCATATCATCTACCTGCAATTTATTCCACTTTTTTTCACACAGTCCATCCTCATCCTCTTTTTCGGCCCTTCCTCTACCCTTGATTTTTTATAAAGTACTGCAATTTAGCAATACTGCAATTTATTCCACTTTTTTTTTATTTACTGACTACTACTGACTATATACCTGCAACTTATTTTTAATACATTCACAGTCATCCCGTTAATTTGCTAATTACAATTAATCTTCATTTCAGATTTAATTAAATCCTATTCAACATCCTAACAGTATTAAACTGATGTTTTATATATGTATTGTATATAAATATTTATATTATTCCAATCCAGATTTGTACTGCTCTTTTCCAGACCCGATTTAATCTTTATAAGTTTTCAATGATTGCAGGGTGGCTGGACTACACATCCACATATCCCATGGATCCGCGTGGACCCAGAATTCAGATGTGCGGTAATGTTACTCTATGGAAAGAAATTAGCTGTGTTACCATTTAGAAAGGATATCACATCGGAAGATGGTGATCCATTAGAGGCCAAACCATTTGTTGAGAATAAGAAAAATGTAAGTGTTGTAATTGGCTAATGAAGAAATGTTTTATATTCTAAATTTGCATTTAAAATCTATAGTTCCTTTTGTAGATTCTTGTTTGTTACTTTCATTCTATTTTGTTATATGTCAATCTATCCTAATATAATTTTTTCTCCGTATACCAAATCCTTTTCTTTTTCTTAATAATAATACTAGTTAGCTAGCTACTTTAGTGGCCTGGCTCTACACGCACAACGGCCCAGATGAGACCAATTGCGGAAAATGGAGTCCAACCTACATTACATTACATTACATTACGTATAAACTTTCGCATTTATAATATTATTAGGATGCTAAGCTGAGCTGTAGCTAAGCTGTATAAGCTATATTCATCAAAATCCATTGAGTAGTTTTTGTGTGATAGAGTAACAAACATCCATTCATTAATCCATACTCACAAACTTTCGTGTTTAACATGCAAAATACTAATTTTCAGCAACAGCCCGCTGAACCAATTGCCCGAGCACCGACACTGGCGTCCTATGTGATTGTGCTCAAAGATTTGGATGAGAAGATAGACAATGTACTGGACATACAGTTCCTACATGGTTATTATGAGCCTACATTATTATTGCTGTATGAACCCGTAAGGACGTTCCCTGGGTGAGTGCATTATTTGTATATAAGGTTAGTTGCCTTAGTCATTACATAGTATAAAACAAAGTCGCTATCGCTGTCTGTCTCTATGTATGCTTAAATCTTTAAAACTACGCAACGGATTTTGGAGCGGTTTTTTAAATAGAGTGATTCTAGAGGAAGGTTTATATACATATATATAGTACATGTACACCCGGGCGAAGCCGGGGCGAGTAGCTAGTAGGAGATTATCCTGAACAATTCACTCAGTGCAGAATTTCAGAATTAAAATCATTTAAAATAAAGTAAAATTGTTTGTTTATAAATCTCGACTGGCAAAACGGCTTCACAGATAGGTTGCTTTATAATTAATCAATAAATTTTAATATCTATTTCCTATATCAGGGTTGCCAGCCTTAAACTCAGTCTCGAAGGAATAAATAAAAATCTGATAAAATAATAATAAATATATCAGGACAATTCACACAGACATCTCACAGTCACTAGACAACTGAAATACATAGATCATTTTTTTTTGTAAATACATACATAGCTAGTATACTAGCTGTACCGGCGGCTTCACTCGCGTGAAATTTATAGCCTGTGTTATTCTGATGTATATATATAAGCTATGTGGGAGGAATCGAACCCATGACCATGGGTAGCTAGCCATCAAGCTGTCAGTTAACTTGTTCGCCGTTTTAGTTACTATAATAATAATAAATCTGTTTTACAAAAGAGGGCCATTCGCTCCATATATAGCATGGGTTCCAGGGAGTCTTTGCGAGAGTAGAGTGCTTTAAGGAATCAAATATCCTCACCGTTGCTTCTCAATATATTTATGAAAATATCATGTATGCCAGGAAGAATATAGACAGTTTCAAAAGAGTTAGTGATTGCACTAATAAAAGCTTACGTAACAATAACAAACTGATTTTACCTAAATGTCGTTTGGCCAAAGTTAGTAATTCGTTTTATGGCAATTGCGTAAGGTTTTACAATAAAATACCAGAGTCTGTTATAAATCTGCCAGAAAAAAGATTTAAATGTCAAATAAAACACTTCCTTTGCAAAAAAGCTTACTATAAAATTGAAGAATTCGTTAACGATAATAATGTTTTTGTAGAAAAATTTTAAATACATAGCACTGACAATATTATCTGATTACACTAATAATGAGTGCGTAGCGATTTCTATGTTGATTGTCGCATGTCTCTTACTTATTACACTGTAATTATTTATATAAAAATAAAACATCTATTAAAAAGAGCAACACACAAGTTTCTTGCTCATTCTTCTTGTGATGAATCTGCATTCCGAATGAGTGGTAGAATCAAAATATGACTATTCAAAAGTGCTTGTAATGAGTTTATTTGAATAAAGATTATTTCTATTTCTATTTCTATTTCTGTCCACAGACGTACAGCGGTTCGTAACGACACGTGCGCAATGGCTGGCGTGTCATTAAATATGAGTGCAAGAGTACATCCGGTCATTTGGGCCACTGGTGGTCTACCGTTCGATTGCTTACAAGCTGTGCCCATACAGAAGCCACTTGGTAAGTATCCTCTATCATTAATATTAGCTGTACCCGCGACATCGTTCGCGTGGAATTTAACTATATTTTTTCTAAAATAAAAGTAGCCTAAGTTACTCCTTATTACATCAGCTACCTGCCAAAAAAATCTCATCAGCCATTTCAGAGATTAGCCGGAATAATCAGACAGACAGACAGACAAAAATTGTAAAAAATGTTATTTTGGTGTATGTACCGTTTGGTGTTCCTTATATATCTTATATATAAAATTCTCGTGTCACAGTTTTCGTTCCCATACTCCTCCTAAACGGCTTGACCAATTCTCATGAAATTTTGTGAGCGTATTGAGTAGGTCTGAGAATCAGCCAACATCTATTTTTCATCCCCCTAAATGTTAGGGGTAGTCCACCCCCAAATTTTTATTTTATTTCAAGGCAAAACAACGTTTGCCGGGACAGCTAGTAGATATATATAATGAAGTGCTGCACTATTTATTGAATAGGTTCTCGAAGATCACTTTATTTATTATAAGCTACAATTAATAAAAATAGATGTAAGTGTGGAAATAAAATAAATAAATTAATAAATATTTTTTTTTAAATAATATTGTACATATTTTTTCTTTTGTATCAATAACATGTTTTATTTATTTTCAGGTGGATGTTTAATAATGGCAGTAAACTCGCTGATCTATCTAAATCAGTCGGTACCACCGTATGGCGTTTCACTAAATAGTATCGCTACACACACCACGAATTTCCCGCTTAGTAAGTTACTTAAGTAATTTTTTTACTAATTCTATATAATAATAATTTCAGTTTAAAAGGACGCATTACAGACATTTACTGAAAGCCGTCTATGGTATTCTACAGTACAGTCTTATTATCGCACTAAGAAAATTTGATAATTATTAAACTACTCATAAACGGGTATCGAGTATGAAAATTCATAGGTTTTATCACAATTTAACACTACAATTCGTGAGTCGATATCGATTCTATCGGATAACAACAATTGCATATCATATTAGTTTTCAGAATGTAATATATATATATATATATATATATATATATATATAAATATTAATATAATTCTGCTAATTTAAATACCTATAACTTTTGGGTATATACAACACGCAATAAAAAACATGGTGGTATGGCCATGTAATGCGTAGTTTTTCTTTCGGACTACTCTAATGCTGTGGTCCGCAGCTGGCCTTTACAGCTTCACTGGACAATAGCGGGCGAGTGCAGATGGCACTCCAAACCAAAGGAAGGACTTATGGAGCGGCTGAAGGCCAACTCCTGCCTGACGGATACGACTTTAATCTGAGGGCATCACTAGGGGGTTCCAACCTCGGCTCAGGCCGTCGTAATATCGATCCCGTTAGAATTGGACAGCGGATCGATCGGAGAGGGCGATAATGCGTAGTGACGAGGGTTATATGGTCAAAAAAGTCTTAAGACTACCTGAAAGCAAAGGTAGAGGATGTCCTCCAGCCACCTGGTGGACCAGTATGAGCAAGCTTGTCCCTGCGGAAAAATTGCCCGACCAGTCCTGCAATGGTATTTCCGAACCGATACGATATTGATACCTTCAAGAAAAGAGCTTATTCCTTCTTAAAAGGCCGGCAACGCACTTGCAATTTCCCTGGTGTATGAGCCGCAAGCTCGTTTCTCCTTTATGTTGTAAGAAAAAGTTAGAGATATTTAATCTTGTTTGTTCATAATTTTTAGGTGGTGCAATCCAGATCACAAACTTATACTTTTTTTAAATTTTTAATTTAGGAATTCAGGAAGGCGTATGCATAACTCTGGACGGCGCTTGCGTTGCGGCTCTGGGTGAAGGTCGTTTGGCGTTGTCGCTTCGCGGCGGGGAGCTGTACGTGCTGACGTTACTGTCCGACTCCGTCCGGAGTGTCCGGAGCTTCCACCTCGACAGAGCCGCGGCTTCTGTACTCACTGCACAGGTATGGTTAACGATATTTTGGTTTATCTGACTGGAATTGAAAGTTGATGGTATGTAGCCAAAAATATAGGTATTGACTACTTTACGTGAAGGCAACAAACAAACATATAATAATAATTCCACCAAAAACATAAATGTGAAATGAGAGCCAAGTTCAATATGATATATGCCTTGGTTGTTGACTTCAACGACAAAAGAAGTGGCATCTAAATGGGTGCCAAGTTCAATGGTCAGTCCTGAAATTTATTTACAGCAACATAAAATATCATTTCATGTTATATCTTAGGATAATATATTGTAATCTAAGTTCTGATTTGGCTAGTTGTAGAACACACGGTGTTGCTCGCCAGTTCTGTTACTTGAACTTGGCTTGGCACTCTAGCGTGTGTCTAGATAACAATTCCCTGGACAATTCAGCGTTGGGCTTAAGCAAGCCATGTCAGATCAGCAATTCCTTCACATAAAAACTTCATCCATCAGATGTGCGTGATAGAAGAAGACTTCCTGTTCCTGGCTTCCCGTCTCGGTAACTCTCTGTTGCTGCGAGTGACAGAGCGAGAGAACCGCATGTTGTTCTCCGTCGACAAGCCTCTGGAAGCTACGGTTGATCTCACACTTACAGAAGCGGGTAGGTACCTCTTCCATTAAGGAATATCGTTAGAATAGAATTTATATAAAAACACGAAAGATTTACACCAGTGTTTCCCAATCTTTTTAGTGCAAAGCCCCACCTTAGCCTTTCTAAAATTCTTATGATTATGTAATATACATATTTTTAATATTAAAAAATAGAATAGAAAATCATTTATTCAAATAAACATAATTTAAGCACTTTTGAATAGTCATAGTTAACTTTCTTTTATTATACCGCACATTCGGAATTGTTAAATTAAGAAAATTATTAAGTTTTAGGAAGAAATCACTAGATATTTTTATAAGAAATAGTAGTAAATTTACTACTACATACATATACCAAAAAATTGATATTGACATAGCAATAATTTTAATAGTCTATTTTCGAATTGCCTCCCTTAAAAATCAAATTGCTTCTATGGGCTCCACATTGGGAAACACTAGTTTACACAATGTATGCTAAAAGTAATATGTACTAAGATTAAATATAAAAGAAATGAAGTAGAACCAACCAGGCGCTCTTTCACTCGGGAAAGAGTGTGCATGTAAATGTAGACAAAGAAAACGTGCCGCGGGTGAGGGTACTCCTGGGTCCTTAATTCGTGAGTGCTTTAGCGCCTTCTTATAATTTGTTTTTCGGACTATAATGCTGTTGGCCGCAGCTGGCCTTTACAGCTTCACCGGACGATAGGGGGCGAGTGCAGATGACACTCCAAACTAGAGGAAGGACTTATGGAGCGGCTGAAAGCCAACTCCCGCCTGACGGATACGATTTTAGTCTGAGGGCACCGCTTGAAGTTTGAACTTAAGCTCAGGCCGTTGTAATTTCGATCCCCGTTTGAATTGGACGAGGGATGTATAATTTTTTTTTTGTTATAGAAAGAGAGGCAGCATCAAGCGAACAGCAGCAGCAGAAGGACGCTCCCACAGACCCGGCGGCGAAGAAGCGTCGCATGGACACCATCAGCGACTGCGTGGCCTCCAACGTCATTGAGATCAGCGACAAGGACGAGCTGGAGGTGTACGGTTCAGACATCAGGACCTCCACACAGCTCACCAGCTACGTGTTTGAGGTATTTATTACTCAAGTGGTAGTTCAGTATTCAATCGTCTGGTAATTGTCCACGAACATCATTGTTATTAGTGATAACAATAATGTCATGATCATCATCTCAGCCTGGAAGGTGTCCACTGCTGGACAAAGACCTTCCCCAAAGATCTCTACGACGATCGGTCCTGTCCTCGCATCCATCGCCAATAATGTCCCTGGATAATTTACCTAACTCCATGTAGTCCCAAACTAAGCAGAGTTTGTGTTATGGGTACTAGACAACTGATATGATATTTTTTTGTGAATACAAATATAATATACATAGATAATGGGCATAGTTTCCTTTACTTTTTCTTCAAAGGATAATTGGAATTAATAAAAGGTACGTGTGTGAAAACTGTGTGTTCTATAGTATCTATAGTCATAGTAGAAGTGAAACTTCTAGCCAGGCGTTTAAGATGCGATAGTAGGTAAATGTACCTACTATGTACCCTATGTATGTATTATGTACAATTCAAAACGCGTAATTAAATATTGATTTTACCTAGATAAATATTGATTTATGGTACTGCGTAGGTTTAGTGCCGATTACTGTAAACCGGCTTTTGAAAATGAGTATTTGATTCAATCTGCGGTAACCGCAAATAATGTAAAACCGCATTATATTAAAAGAGGTTTTTTATAGAGGCTACAGCATGGGGTAATTCAACAGACAAGTCTCTTTCACTCATAACGCGATAGCGGACTCACCGCTCTCTGCTGCCGGTGTCCTCTCTCCATCGCCACTAGTTCTCCACGCGACAGTAAAGCTTTTTCGTGACCGAAAAATCTCTAATACACCCCGTTCATAAAGGGATATACGAGATCTATATTCGTTCGTAGCTCATATACGCCTCCCATGGTAGGCACTGTGGGGGAGACAGTAGGTCCACTCTGTCTGTGTGTAAATCCCGGACGGTACGTTTGCAATGACGTCATCGGCCGCGACTTTAAGATCCCCACGGTGGAGCAAATTGTCGGGCGGGACGTGCGCGATATTCTGTCGCGGAGATAGTGATGGGCAAATTCGCGACCTCGTCCAACGCACACGCGCGCACACCGGACGCAACTCACGACCTCGCCTCTGTCGTGGGAACACGTCACTCGCGACACGGCGGCGACCAAAGTCGGCCCGGCGAGCGACACTAAGCCCTTTCGTACACAAGGCTACTCTTCGATACTGATGTAGTATACTATATTATAACTAATATACATTAGTATCGAGTCGCGAGTATCGGCGACTCGTGTACGAACCGATGGATTTATATGGCGGTAGTTCCTTTGAGACTAAAATCGTAGAGTATCGAAGATTTGAGTAGCCTTGTGTACAAATAGGCATACATTCACTACCGTCCCACTACTCTTCTCTCTTCTTCGCCACACCGGGGAAAATGATCGACGCTGAGGAGGTTCACCCAGTATACTTGGTTAATGAGCTCATGCTCGAGGCCCGTACCCGGAGACCCGTAAGGGCCAGTGGAAAACCACAAACAACATCGATTATGTAGAAGTAGTAACGCTTTTTCATAACTGAAAAATCCTAATACACTTTTTTTATACTACGATGGTGGCAAACAAGCATACGGCCCATATAATAGTAAATGGTTATCGTAACCTTTGGACGCCTGAAACACCAGAGGTGTCACGCGCGCGTTGCTAACCCTTAAGAAACTTTAATATACCCTTCTTGAAAAACCCTATGCTATAGTGTCAAAACCTCGGCATGTAATTCATTCCACAAACTAAGTGTACGAGAGAGGACTTTCCTCTGAAACTGCACTGTCCGAAACCACTTAGGTTCCAACGTGTGGGGATAAATTTCCTTTCAATGGCGAGCGGCACGATGGTAAAAAATTTGCCGGGTCTCCCCGAACGCCGTGCCACCACGAGATTGCGTAGGCGGGATCCAATCCCGCGGCACTGTTGAACACACAGGTCCACCAATACCAGCACAACCAATCCCCACGAGGCTATGGTCACCTTACTCACCACAGGAACACAGTGCAGTTATGTAGTGCAAGTACCGCACTATTTGGTTGTGGTTTTTAGCTTGGTGGAGGTACTACGCCAGTTCGGGCCGCCCCAAGTCGAGCAAGATGTATCGAGATACATCTTGCTGTGCCCTCCCAACACAATAGGCCTATCGCTATTGCATCTCTACTCTCCAAGGTGATGGAGCTGTAATTAATACACAGCTCCTTGGATACCTAGAGGATCACGAGCGATCGCCAGTAAGGCTTCCGCCATAGTCGCTCAACTGGTGATCCTTTAGTGTATCTTACACACCGCTGGGCTCTTGCCATCGAGAGCAAAGGTGAGGTGTTGGCAGTTAGCCTTGACATAGCGAAGCCATTCAATCGAGTTTGACATCTAGGTCTTCTATCGAAATTGCCCTCATACGGAATACCAGAGAGATTATGCAAATGAGTCGCTAGTTTTTTTTCTGGCAGAAGCATCAAAACCGTCGCCGGTAGTTGCTCCGATAGCATGGACATTAACGCTGACGTCCTGCAAGGTTCTCTCCCCGACACTGTTTTTACTGCATGTCAATGATCTATTAACCACAGTTAACATTCATTGTTATGCGGATAACATACTGGGGACGCATTTTACACGGGCCGTGCTAATATTCCACTTTCCGTTGTAGAGTCAAACCGTGAACAGCTTATGTCTGAAATTGAGAGTACTCTCACCAGAGTCTCCGATTGGAGGCGACTGAACTTAGTTCAATTCAACCCTACAGGCCTGCGCGTTCACCGCTAAGAAAACCCCTTTTGCTGTGGCTCCGCAATTCCAGAAAACGTCCATTACCATCTCTAACAGTATTGTGAGTTGACATCTCTAGTACAGTTGAGTTCCATAGTCAGCTCTAAGAAAAGGTCAAGCTGGCGTCCAAAAAGCTCGGTGTGCTCAATAGAGCGAAGATGTACTTCACTGCGGACCAGAGACTTCTCTTGTATAAGTCACAGGTTCGGCCGCACATGGAGTACTGCTTTCATCTTTGTGCAGGAGCACCTGGATACCAGGTCGGTCGTTTTGACTCGGTTCAGAGACGTGCTATGAGAATTGTCGATGATCCCAATCTCTCTGGCGGTATCGAGCCACTTAGCTTGAAGCGAGATTTCCCATCGCTTTGTGTGTTCTATCTAATATACAACGGACTGTGTTCTGAAGAATTGTATGACATGATGCCCTATCTTTTACCAGGGAATTCATCCCTACACGCTGGAACTTAAGTGGTCTCGGACATTGCGGTTTCAGAGGAGCTTCCTCCCGCGTACATTTAGATTGTGGAATGAACTACCTGCAGAGGTTTTCTCACGAGACTTCAGCATGGGGTTTTTCAAGAAGGGTATATTAAGGTTCTTAAAGGTCACACGCATGTGACACCCCTGGTGTTTCAGGCGTCCATAGGCTACGGTAACCGTTTAGCATCAGATGGGCCGTATGCTTATTTGCCACCTGCGTGGTATAAAAAAAGTGTTAGGTTTGCGATGACTTTGAAGTGCCCTTTTTTGGCACAGGATGCAAGGGTGGTCTTTCATGACAGAAATTTCCCGGAGGAGTCTGAATGCGCGAAGAGCCGTGTGAGGACGGGACTCAGGAGTATACTTAGCAGGCGGGCATTGGCTTTAAGACCAATGCCCGTATGCCATTTGGCCCGTTCGACTTGTTGACGTTAAGAGATAGTAATTCTCGCCGGACTTTCCGTTGTGTTACGGATATTTTCGGCATAGAGTGGTAACTATGTCTGAACATCCGTATGGTGTGGTAACACTATGGGATGGTACTAGATATGATGTCCCCGACGTCTAAAGTCGAATTTGAGGCAAAAGCGCACAACTTATCGGCATTCTCTGTTACACTCCCTTCTAAATTCAGTCAAACGGTCTATATAGAAAGTCCACTTCAAACATAAAACCCTAGTTGAGTGTATTGTATGTGGTGCGGTGCAGGTGTGCGACTCGGTCCTGAACATCTGTCCGCTGTCTCTTTCAGAAAACAACTCCTGAATTAGCGTGATACACAGCGGATCGCTGCCTTTAGAAGCCTGCGACCGCACCTCGTCACCGATTCATTTACCAAGAAAATGAAAGAGAGTTGAACTTACATGGATTTGCAGATGCTTCCACAGTTGCATATGGGGCCGTGTCGATGGGAGAACCAGCGCTGGCGGCCGCGCGCGGAGTGGAGCTGGTGGCCGGCGCGGGGCGCGGCAAGAACGGGGCCCTGTGCGTGCTGCAGCGGAGCCTGCGACCGCACCTCGTCACCGCCTTCAACCTGCCAGGTCAGTGTCAGTGTCAGTGTCAGTGTCAGTGTCAGTGTCAGTGTCAGTGTCAGTGTAGAGCTGGTGGCCGGCGCGGGACGCGGCAAGAACGGGGCCCTGTGCGTGCTGCAGCGGAGCCTGCGACCGCACCTCGTCACCGCCTTCAACCTGCCAGGTCAGTGTCAGTGTCAGTGTCAGTGTCAGTGTCAGTGTCAGTGTAGAGCTGGTGGCCGGCGCGGGACGCGGCAAGAACGGGGCTCTGTGCGTGCTGCAGCGGAGCCTGCGACCGCACCTCGTCACCGCCTTCAACCTGCCAGGTCAGTGTCAGTGTCAGTGTCAGTGTCAGTGTAGAGCTGGTGGCCGGCGCGGGACGCGGCAAGAACGGGGCTCTGTGCGTGCTGCAGCGGAGCCTGCGACCGCACCTCGTCACCGCCTTCAACCTGCCAGGTCAGTGTCAGTGTCAGTGTCAGTGTCAGTGTCAGTGTCAGTGTAGAGCTGGTGGCCGGCGCGGGACGCGGCAAGAACGGGGCTCTGTGCGTGCTGCAGCGGAGCCTGCGACCGCACCTCGTCACCGCCTTCAACCTGCCAGGTCAGTGTCAGTGTCAGTGTCAGTGTCAGTGTCAGTGTCAGTGTCAGTGTCAGTGTCAGTGTCAGTGTCAGTGTCAGTGTCAGTGTCAGTGTCAGTGTCAGTGTCAGCGTCATTGTTAGTTTCCGAGTACGAGTATGGGTCAGTATCAGTGTCAGTGTCAGTGTCAGTGTCAGTGTCAGTGTCAGTGTAGAGCTGGTGGCCGGCGCGGGACGCGGCAAGAACGGGGCTCTGTGCGTGCTGCAGCGGAGCCTGCGACCGCACGTCGTCACCGCCTTCAACCTGCCAGGTCAGTGTCAGTGTCAGTGTCAGTGTCAGTGTCAGTGTAGAGCTGGTGGCCGGCGCGGGACGCGGCAAGAACGGGGCCCTGTGCGTGCTGCAGCGGAGCCTGCGACCGCACCTCGTCACCGCCTTCAACCTGCCAGTGTCAGTGTCAGTGTCAGTGTCAGTGTCAGTGTAGAGCTGGTGGCCGGCGCGGGACGCGGCAAGAACGGGGCCCTGTGCGTGCTGCAGCGGAGCCTGCGACCGCACCTCGTCACCGCCTTCAACCTGCCAGGTCAGTGTCAGTGTCAGTGTCAGTGTCAGTGTCAGTGTCAGTGTCAGTGTCAGTGTCAGTGTCAGTGTAGAGCTGGTGGCCGGCGCGGGCCGCGGCAAGAACGGGGCACGCGTCGCCAACCTTCGCATCTATCTCTCCTTTATTAGATGGATAGAGAACTGGATCAGTTATTAATATAAATTGTTTCCACCAGGCTGCATCGACATGTGGACGGTGCGCGGCCCCGGGGGCGCGTCGCCCGAGACGGAGGCCGGGGGAGCTCCGCACGCGTACCTCATACTCACGCAGGAAGACTCCTCCATGGTCAGTTGCTTATAATTTATAACAGAGGAGACAAACGAGCTTGCGGCTCACCTGATAACAATGATCTGAGGACAATTCATACAGCGTCACCTAGTCTCAAGCTGAGCAGAGCTTATATTATGAGTACTAGAGAACTTATAAATATTTAAAGTATTTTTTTATCTATCTGGCTCGTTTTCGTGCCAAAACTACTGAACCGACTTAAATGAAATTTGGTACAGAGCTAGTCTAAACCCTAAGAAAGGACATAGGTTACTTTTTAATGCGAAAAAAGGCTTGTAAGGGGTGAAAAGGTTGTATGGAAATTCGTCTTTTTTAATGCTAATAGAACGATGAATTCTGTTTCTTTGGCTTTTCTGGGTTACATTATTAAATATTTTTTCTTTATATCATCAAGATTTCTATGCATTCCACTGTGACAAAGTTACGGGCATAACTGGTACATACATACATATAAGTACATCTTATATATAAAATTCTCGTGTCACAGTTTTCGTTCCCATACTCCTTCGAAACAGCTTGACCGATTCTCATGAAATTTTGTGAGCGTATTGAGTAGGTCTGAGAATCGGCCAACATCTATTTTTCATCCTCCTAAATGTTCGGGGTAGTCCACCCCTAAATTTTTTTTTTATTATAAGGCAAAACAACGTTTGCCGGTACAGCTAGTAATATATATAGAATTCACCCAGATAGATACAAACAATCATACTCATGAATACAAATGTTTGTACCGTACGAGGAATCGGATCTGCGATCATCGGAAGTAAAATGATTTGCTAAACCGCTAGACCACCGAGCTCATATATTTTATATGTATACTAGCTTTTGCCTGCGGCTTCGCTCGTTATCCCCTTAGGGGTGGAATTTATCAAAATCATTTCTTAGGGGATGCCTATGTTATATTAGCTTTATGCATGTTAAGTCTCAGCCCGAAAGAAAAAAATTACAAACCTTCATCCCCTATTTTATTTTTATTTACCCTTGGGGGTAGAATTAATCAAAATCCTTTCTTAGCGGATGCCTACGTCATAACATCTACCTGCATACCAAGTTTCAGCCCGATCCGTCCAGTGGTTTGGACTGTGCGTTGATAGATCACTATGTCAGTCACCCTTTGAGTTGTATATATTTAGATTTTGTACAACAGATCCTCCAAACCGGTCAAGAGATCAACGAAGTAGATAACTCAGGGTTCATGACGAGCGCGCCCACCATATTCGCTGGTAACCTCGGGAACAACAAGTACATGGTGCAAGTGACCACTGCTGCCATCAGGCTTATTAATAGTGAGTTAATTTTACTGTGTTTTGAAATAATAATATTAATTAGTGATAGCCAGGTGCTCAAAATTCGAACATGTTAAATATAAGCTTTTGGTTTAATTTGTATGTTGTGTGTATATTGTTGAATGTTGACTCATAGTTCATGTTTGGATGCGAGTTGACAACTGGTAGTCGGTATGTGGGTGCAATATAATTCATAGCAGGTATGAATGGAAGAGAAAAACATATTACATTAACCTCAAATAAATGAGATAAGGCAGAAGCACATGATTCCGTGACGATCGGCCAGCGTTAGGAAGTGAGATCACGAGTGGCGGCGTCTGGAAATGAGTTTACGACGAACAGTCGATGCGTGCGAGAGCGATGAAGACTTGCAGCAGTATGTAGGCGTGCTTCAAGGCACAGAGTGGTGAGTGTGTGGTGAGTGTGAGTGTGGTGGTGTGCAGACGGCGTGCTGCTGCAGACGCTGCAGCTGGAGTGGGTGGGGGCGACTGCTGCGGCTGCAGACCCCTACGTGTGCGTGGTCTCCTCGTGCGGACGCGCACTCGTACTGGCGCTGCGGGAGTTCCGCGCCAAGGACGGCATGGTATGTATGCTCTATACCACAACTGGCTCGTAGCTTTGGACTGATGAGTCATTTTTAAATTTAAAAAGAATACGACCTGAGTTTCTTGTCAGTTGTTCTTATCTTGAAATTATTTGGAACTGACGGTAAATTTTATATATCATAAGAGTATAAATAGACCTACATGAATAAAGATATTTTGAATTTGAATTACACTAATAAAAGATTACGGAATATTAAAAAACTGATTTTACCTACTCGTAAGTGCCGTTTGACGAAAGTTAGTAATTCGTTTTATGGTAATTGCGTAAGGTTTTGCAACAAACTGCCAGAGTCTGTATTTAATTAACTAGAAAAAAGATTTAATATCTTATGTAATATAAAATATAACGAGGGTAGTTCCTCTATTTGGGATACCTCGTCATCAGTTGGGCATGGTGTAGGCAAGAAATAATAGTCTTATTGCAAAATATAATCGTCTATTCACTCACTCCAAATAACAAAATAATAAAATCACTAACAATCAGCCAGATGACAACGGATTATTCAGGGAAACGCGGCAAGTTCGGTACAGAGTGCAGCACAACCTCTCACGCTCGCGCCCAATTCAAAAGTCCCGTTTCGTAATTGCTGTTAAAACTGCTTTACCCTGTACCGACCTCACCCAAGCAAACCGCTTGACGTTTCCAACAACGATAATAGATGGCGCTATTCTAGTAGAAATTAATCAATTGTGCCTCTTTGTTTTCTTAGTTAAAAAGCATATTACAAAATTTAAGAATTTATAAATGATAATTATGTTTTTGTAGAATAAATCTAACTTAAAATTCATAGCGCCTACAGTGGTTATCCGATTGAACAAAGATCGAGTACATAGCGGTTTCTATGTTGATTATCACGTGCTTAATCCTTGTTAATATATATCTACTTAAAACTACATTTATTTAAAAGAGTAACATCAAGTTTCTCGCTCATTCTTCTTATGATAAGTCTGCGTTCCGAATATGTGGTAGAATAAAAATGTGACTATTCAAACGAGCTTATATAAAGTTTATTTAAATAAAGATTTTGTGTATTCGTTTATATATTAGTATTGTATGGTAATGGATGTAAACCGTCAGAGTGCGCGGCTGGCCCCGACCCGGCAGGGCGTGCCGGCCCGGCCGGGCCTGGCCCGGGCCGCGCCCTACGCGGACCTCGGAGGACTGCTCACCGCAGGACACCCCGCAGAGGTATCTACTTATAAACTACTACTATTCTTTATCTATTCATCTTTATTGCACTTTAAAGAAACAAAAATTACAAATGTAACAGGTGAAAGGGGAATTCACAGGCAAGAAAGGCAAGAATGTGAAAGCTGAAGGATTCAAACCTGGTGCCGTGTACGAGCTCAATGACGAGGATGAATTACTATACGGCGGCGATCAGACCCCGGCGTCTATGGCCAGTGTGAGTATTATATATATTTATTGAGTCTATTGCGGGTGAACGATACGATGTTACCGGTCGAGACGATGTATATTACAGATGGTAATAAACTGACAATATGTACATCGAAATAATGATCTTATATACTAAATAACAATAGGAAAGTGTAAGGTGGGGTGACACAGTTTAGACACAGCAGTGCTTAGTAGACAATATTGAATTTGTCTTACAAAGTAGGTATCTAGGTAACTGTGTCCCATAATTACTATACTTTTTTCTGGATAAATAATCAATTTTATTTATGTAAGTCCGGTAGATATTGAAATAATAGAATTTATGCGCGTTACGAATTTAATTTCACAATTTACATGAAAGCACTAATAATCAGCAAGAAATATTGGTTGTTCCTCAGTCTAGCGTTCAACTCGCTCGTTCATTCGTTTCCTTTCTACTACTTCCATTTGACCGCATTCAGAACCGAACAGCCAGAATCATTGGTAATCAACGTCTATGTGACAGACTCGACCCATTGCCTTTGCGGCGACATATTGCATCTCTGTGCATTTTCTACCGCATATATAACGGGGAGTGTTCTGAGGAATTGTTCGGATTAATACCAGCTGCTGAGTTTCACCACCGTACCACCCGCCAGAAACTGAAATACCATCCTGATCATCTGGATGAATGGCGGTCTTCCACAGTGCGGTTTTCTAGAAACTTTTTATTTTGCCTTTCACTTATATATTCATTCTCGCATCATTCACGTTTCAATTCATACATACATCATTCAGTTAACACAATCGTTCCGTTACATACCAATCCCACATTTATTTAATTCAGCCTGGTCGAATTTTATAAATACCTATAGACTTTATTGGGGACTTTATTAATACTTTTTTTATTTTTTGGGTTTTGGGCTATTGTCAGATGTTAAGACCTGTAGCACTGCGACCTCCATAAATCTATTGTGCACGCTCAATCCAATGTTCGCTACCTGGACACTAAGAATATCCTTCAATTGCTAAGTTTCTTGTCAACCCTTCTCAAATGAATCTGTATACTGAACTGGACGTTAGGGAAAACATATTAATACAACACACTTGATGTTCATAAGCGGCTAAAATGTCCTACATGAATAAATGATAATTGATTTTATTTGAAGACCTAATAAAAATTGAACTTGTACATTTGTTAAAGATTAAAGTAATTTTCTTGTGGTATCAAATGAATTATGAATTGTAATTTTGTACGTTTTTAGTTTTTCTATACTTACTTATCATTAATTCAAAGATGAACATGAGGTCAGCTTCATTAGCCTTCGTAAAACGTCTAGTACCTCTAACACAACCTCTGCCTTGGGACAATATGACGCTAAGGGAATTGTCCTGATATTAAAAAACCTAGTAAAAATTATAACCTAGCCATGTTTGTTAAAGATAGAAGCAGATTTTTGTGGTATCAAATGAATTATGAAATTTGTACGTTTTTAGTTTTTCCCTTAGTTTTTTGTGTAATTATCATATATCCTTTTGTAAAATATTTTTATTGTACTTTGTTCTTTGTTTATCTGTGCACAATAAAGAGTTATTATTATTTTCTTTGGATTTTTTTTAATATAGATAATGTTAGCGGAACAATCAAAGAACCCCGGCGTGCCTCGCCGGATGTCTCGCTGGTGGAAAAAGTACCTGACGGAACCCAAACCCACGTACTGGCTGTTCGTTGTCCGGAACAATGGCAACCTGGAGATATACTCGCTGCCGGAGATGAGGCTCAGCTTCCTGGTGAGGGATGTCTGCGCCGGCCACAGGATCCTAGCAGACAGTCTGGAATCCGTTCCAATTATCACCAATCCCATGGAAGATGAGGAGCTGAACAGTTCGGTACACAACCCTGATGTGGATAAGCTGAAGGAACTGCTGGTGGTCGGGCTCGGGCATAAGGGAAGCAGGGTGCTGCTGCTGATGAGGTTTGATGATGATCAGCTTATGATATACCAGGTGTGTTTTTATACAGTTTGCCGTTCATAACTCATAAATTACAGTTACAATTAATTAGTTACTAGAATTCCGTGATTTTTGACACTGCCACCATTTATTACATCATCTACCTGCCAAAAAAAGTCCCGTCAAAATCGGTCCAGCTATTTCAGAGAATAGCCGGAACAAAGCAGACAGACAGACAAAAATTATAAAAAATGTTATTTTGGTGTATATATAAATGTGGTACACATTTATATTCATATGCATGTAGTAAAAAACGATTATTTCAATATTAAAAACGAAAACTCCAATTTTAATATGTATAGATAAAGAGTTGTGTAACACTCGCGATGCGATGGTGGCAAACAAGCATACGTGTGATAGTAATAGGTTACCGTACCCTTACAGAGCAAGCTGCTTATTGCAATTTACGTCTGGTTTCGTATCTGTCTGTGGCATCGTAGCTCCTAAACGATTACACAGATTATGATGCGTTGATATTTAATAATAATATGTATATAATATCAAAAACATACATTAAATATAATAAAATATGTAAATCACTAAAAGAAGGAAGGCTCAACGAGAGTAGATTAAGTAGAAAATATTAATTTATATAAAGATAACTTTAACAATAAATATTTATAAATATTGTAATTTATTACACGTTTATATGTACGTAGGAGATACCTGTAAGTATTTATATGATCGCAATTCCAATATTTACAGACGTACCAGACAAAATTCTTTATTTTTTTTACTAAAAAGAAGAGACCAAGGTAATCTGGAATGACGTTATAAATATCAGAAGGCGATACACAATAAATATATGAATAATTACTAATCGCAACGATTTATCGGAGCTATGTGCTATTAATGTTAGTGTATAAACGCCTTACCAACTACACTGTACAGGCGTACAAGTACCCGCGTGGTAACCTCAAGATGCGCTTCTCCCGCATCCCGGTATCGTTTCCGTTCGGGTACCGCAGTGGCCGCACGCAAACTACTCCTGATGAGGGAGACGAGGTGGCCACGCTGCGGGAGAACGTGCGACAGCTGCGGTACTTCAGTCAGTATCGTATTTTTTTATGGATGATAATGGAATGTGTTCAAAATCTACCCTGTACCATCGTAAGCACAGATTATTATATTAGAGTCCGTTAGTTTCTGTTCCCGCGCTTCTCCTTCCCATCCCTTACCTAGTACTGAACTGACCGTACGGCAGCCATGACGCGCGCGCATTTTGTTGTGAATTAAAATAAATTAGAACTGTGTTAAACCTACTGTGAAACTGGAAAGCTAGCGAAGATATCTTCGAGACCCTGAAGCCTAAGAAATCCGCAGAACCATACAGGTACGAGACAGACGTTTCCAAATATTTTCCCTAACAGAATGATATATGGGTATGCGTTAACGGTTTACGCTGGAAGGGCACCAGTGGAGGATGATACGAGCAAGAGGTCAGGCCAGTTGGCCCATCGTGATCAATTCACCAAGAATTTATCACTTGTCAGAAATAATGTGTGAGTCTTTATTTAAAACGTATTAACACAAAATATATAGCAATAATATTACTTTATTAAAGTGTAAGTAATAATAAATGTAGGTTTTTGTATCAAAATAGATTTATTATTTTTCACTAAAATAACTAATTGTCTTTTTTATAAAACAAATGACCTTCATATGGTATCATGTGTCAAAAAATTTATTCCTATTTTAATATTTAGCTGTTTGAAAGAAAACAATGAGTTACCTTAATACATTTAAAGTTTTAAAACTACTATGTTAAAATAAACACACGTTTCGACTTGTAAATGTGAACCTATAAGGATTATTTAAAAGAGCAACACATAAGTTTCTTGCTCGTTCTTCTTGTGATGAGACAGCTTTCCGAATGAGCGGTAGATAAAAAAAAATTTTATGACTATTCAAAAGTGCTTAAATTAAGTTTATTTGAAGAAATGATTTTCTATTCTATTCTATTTTATTCTATCACACTTACCGGTATAATTACCGGTATATTCAAGAATACAAATGTTTGTACCGTGCGTAAGTCTATTCTATTCTAAAAGTTTCCGATTAAAAAAAATCGGTATCGCAGCTACGGCACTACTCCTATATGCTATAGGTGGTAACGTTATTTGGAAATTGGACATTTACACATGTCAATTTAGTCTCCGGGATTAAAAAACAGACTATAAACATAGACCTACATAAGTAAGTGAGCATCACAGAGTAGTATGCGTGCAGGTAACGTGGGCGGGTACAACGGCGTGTTCGTATGCGGGCCCACGCCTTATATTCTGCTGCTGCCGGCGCGAGGTGAGCTGAGGGTTCACCCGCTGGCGGCTGATGATGCCCCGGTACCAACCTTCGCGCCCTTCAACAACACCAACTGTCCGCAAGGATTCCTCTACTTCAACGCCAAGGTGACATATCTACATTATATATTTACTAGCTGGCCCGTGCAACTTGGTCTTCGTTTCATTTCTCCACCTTTTGCAATATTTTTCATTGCACTTTGGCTCTTATTAGTCGTAGCTAAATGTTATATAGCTTAAAGACTTCTTCGACAAATGGACTATGGAACATAAAAGAATTTTTCAATTCGAACCAGTAGTTCCTGAGATTAGCGCGTTCAAACAAACAAACACACACTTCAGCTTTGTAATATTAGTATAGATATATTAGATATATATAGATATATTACATAATTTTATAAATGTCATTTTACATTGATGGTTTAACATAATCAACATATATTAAATCTACATATTAGTCATCTTTGATATGTAAAAGACATGTGCCGTTTATCAGTTGTAGTATTTATTATATATAATACTTACCTATTTATATTTCCAATATCTTCAATATATTTATCTCTAAAATCTTATTCAATATAGACAGTGAAATTTGATTACTTGGAATGATTAAATTAAATTATATTATATTATTAAATACTCACATAGACTATGACATACTTAAACAACACTTTTCCGAGGAGTTTACACTCTTTCCCGAGGAGATAAAAACCATCGCTCCTAAGAATAAGGATATTCTTAGGAGCGATTGTTTTTATCTCTATTAATTCTTGTACTTGACGGGTAGGGAACTTTGAAAAAGGGCGAGCACAATAGATCTATGTAGGTCGCAATGCTACAGGTGCTACAAACATCTGACAATAGCCCAAACAACCCAATAAAAAAAAATATATAAACAAGAAATTACGGCACTATTATTATGTATATTTTTGTCTTATTATATTTTGTCTTGTCTTGTCATATTATTTATATAACAAATATATAGGAAATAATAAAACATAAAATCAATTATTAATAATCTTTGTGGAATTAACCGAGCCATAAGCTCGGTTGATTCTTATCCTATAAAAGAGAAAATCGAAGTGGGGGGCCGTTCAAGTATTACACAAACAGATTTATTACAACTGTTTACTCCATCATTTTCCTTAGTCAGCAAAAGTAAGCACAGCTCTCACCTCTTCCCTCTATGCTCACGTAAACATTTATCAATTAATGTGTTATTAGCAAACACAATGTGAGGGTTGCCAGTCGTGTACGACAGTAAATGACTAGCGATGTCGCAATCATTTCCCAACCCACCATGGGTTGGAAAATGTAGATGATGATTGCGTCATACGAAATACCAAAGAAAGAAAGAAAGAAATTGAATAGTGGTTTCGTAATGGTTGGCCTGTGCTTGGTCGCAGTCGTCGCTGCGTATCAGCGCGCTGCCGACGCACCTGTCGTACGACGCGCCGTGGGCGGTGCGCAAGGTCCCGCTGCGGATGACGCCGCACTTCGTCACCTACCACCTCGAGTCCAAGACCTACTGCCTCGTGGCCTCCGTGCCCGGCTCCGCCACCTCCTACTACAAGTTCAACGGCGAGGACAAGGAGAAGTCCTCGGAGAACAAGGGAGACAGGTCGCTACACTTTTTTGATGTTCGATTTGCGTCGCGCCTTTAGTCATGGCATTATGCTCATGTTTCCCTTCATCATGATCTGCTTCTTCCTTATCCCGTTTATTTGTGGTCGGCGTAATGTTTCTCTTTTCCATTCATCCCTGTTCGCAGTCATCACAGCTTCACAGTCGTGGATGAACATAATTCATTTTACTTTATTATTATTATTTTGGTATTTAGAAAATTCACTAGCGTCGTTTATATATTTTAATTATGAAGCATTATATACCACAAATAGGCGTGATAATCTAGAATTTTTCCTATCTTCAATTATATATTTCGATTTTAAGGCAAAATATACCACAAATAAGCGTGATAATCTAGAAATTTCACTAGCGTCGTTTATAAATTTCCATTTTGAGACTAAATATACCAGAGTTAGGCATGGTAATTTAAAAATTTCACTAGCAGCCTTTATAAATTTCATTATTGAGATAAAGTATACCAGAGTTAGCTTTAGCGCGAGATTGAAGTTTATTAAAACTTTAATCTCGAGCTAAAGCATACAGAGACAGGCGTGGTAGACTAGAAATTCACTAGCGTCTTTTACAAATTTCAATATTGAGATTAGACATACCAGAATTAGACGTGGTAATCTAGAAATTTCACAATTTTACTAGTGTCTTTTATAAACTCTTTATTGCATCAATAGAATTAATACATAAGAATTATACAGAAAACATTTTCAATTTTGAGACAAGATATAGCAGAGTTAGGTATGTTAGTCTTGAAGTTTCGCTACCGTGATCTCCCACCGTGGGTCGCAGGTTCCCGTACCCGAGCCAGGAGCGGTTCTGCGTGTCGTTGTTCTCGCCGGTGTCGTGGGAGATCATCCCCAACACGCGCATCGAGCTCGACGAGTGGGAGCACGTCACCTGCCTCAAGAACGTCTCGCTCTCCTACGAGGGCACCAGGTACCACCTTACCAGACACCAGATTCATAATATTAATACAGTGAAACCTGGTTAATGGGGATCTCAAGGGACCAAGAATTTTGTACCAATTATTATGGGTTTTCATTAATTCAATTTTCCAATTAAGCAGCTTTAAAGTTGTCTCATTTACAGAGGCCCCCATTTGTAGAGGTCGAAATATACTGTTATTCCATTTTTAGAGATGGAATAAAATGTACACCTGTCTCAATCTGATTAATTTGTCTCACTTATACAGTGAATTCAGTCTAATTATAAAGGAGGTAAACATAAAAAAAATCTTACAATTCAAATCGCATTCATTATTCACTAAACGGATTTACATTTATGTCTAACAACATAGATATCTATATAAGTATACAATGATTATAATTAAACTGGTTCTCAGATATTATATTATTGTACCATTGTGTGTGTGTCTGTCCTTTTTTGCAAATAAAAGTTCTATCTATCTGAAGTTAGTGCAAAGTCTCATGTAACAGCTGTTTTATTATATGTTCTAGGTCCGGTCTACGCGGGTATATTGCTATTGGCACCAATTACAACTACAGTGAAGATATCACGTCACGAGGGCGGGTGAGTGAGACAACAGATACGCAGAAATGTGACTGCTTCTCCCTTCTCCCATTCATATGGGGTCGGCGTAATGTTTTTATCTTCCATTCATCCCTGTTCGCAGTCACTCACACTATTTCTTGCCAAATTATCTTTCACACAGTCCATCCATCTTTTTCCGTTGCTCTTATAAATCCACATTCTTTTTTCAGGGTCTTAATTCAATTTTGCTATTTTTATTACACCGATTTCCATGATTCTTTTTGCAACAAATAAAATACATAATTGTCACGACATAATTGTGCCGTCGTAAACCAATCGTAGTTATTAAAAAATGATGATTTGGTTTAATAAAAAAATTCATTTTTTTTATTTATGAAATGAAATTAATATTTATTGCTTAAAATGTGGTACATATGTGGTTTTTAAGGTCTTTAGAATTAGTTTCACACATTTTGTCATTTCTGACATGCAACAGACAAAACAGATGTCAATTTTGGTTATTATTCGTTAGTCAATATTAAGTACGTACATTATTTATAATATGAGTATGTCAATTTCGTATTAATGAAATATTTATAAATTATATATATCAATGTTTTTAATTAAGTAAGTCGTAAAGTAAGTTGTAATTAAGTAAGTTTACAAGGATGGATGTGATTATGGCAAGAATGTTAGGGGTGATATCTCTTCATTATATATTTACAGATACTAATTTATGACATCATCGACGTAGTTCCGGAACCTGGGCAGCCGTTGACGAAGAACAGGTTCAAAGAGTTGTATGCCAAAGAACAGAAGGGACCAGTCACCGCTCTCACTCAAGTGTTCGGGTATCTCATATCAGCTGTTGGGCAAAAGGTCAGTTTTTTATGAAAATGTTACACTATGGAAATTTATTTTTTTACAGTATAGGGTACAAACGAGCATGTGGCTCACCTGATGGAGATTACCACCGCCCCTTTTAAGGAGTAAGCTGTTTTCATGAAGGTTTCAATATAGTATCAGTTCGGAAATACCATTGCTGGAAGGATCTACAATGTGGTTTTGCAAAAAGTTTCTGGAAAAACTAATGTTGGACGACCGCCATTCATCCAGGTTTATTATGTTAGTCGTAACCCGTGGAGATAATAATAATAACCCTGGACAAATAACACAGCTCCATCTAGTCCCAAGCTAGCAGAGCTTGTGGTATGGGTACTAGACAACTGATATAAATACTTTACATTTTTTTTTGTAAATAAATACATATGCATAGAAAACATCCAGACTGATACAAACAATCATGAATACAAATGTTTGGACCGTGCGAGGAATCGAACCCACAACCATCGGATAGTAAAGCGGTGTGCTAAACCACTAGACCACTGAGGCTGTCTGACCAAATAGACTATCAGTTTGTTTGTTAAATAAATAAAAAAAGTCCACATTATGTATATCATAGATATATTTAACGTTAAGGGCTGGAAGAATAGAATAAATATATAAATAATCATTATTCAACTGAAGTTTAGTGTGAATACACAATACCCAGTATCATGATATCATATTTTTTAATCTAATTCAACTAAACTTTAATGTGAATAAAAACTAAAAAAAAATTCATAAAAATATGTTTTATTAATGAATATATTTCTAGATCTACATCTGGCAGCTAAAAGACAACGATCTGGTGGGCGTGGCGTTCATAGACACGCAGATCTACGTGCACCGGATGTTAGCCGTGAAGAACCTGATCCTGGTGGCGGACGTGTACAAGTCCATATCGCTGCTGCGCTACCAGGCCCAGCACAGGACGCTCTCGCTCGTCTCCAGGGACTTCCGGACCGCGCAGGTGATAATGATATTAACTAAAGCCGTATATATCATTTATGTATGTCATATACTTGTGTATGTCTGTTCATTCTTATAGTTTAACTTATTATTATATACTAGCTGTACACGCGACCTCATCCGTGGAGTTTAACATTACGACCACTCCAATTTTATTTATATATATAGATGTATAGATATAATCTCAATGTGTCCTTTTTCTTTTTTTTTTTCTTTTATGTATGGCTGATCTAGTGACCACATTATCCTATAACATTTTCTATGTTTGCTGGAAGAAATCTCTTAGAGATAAGCTTACCTTTGTATATTACATTTACCTTATTACTGTTATCTTTTTTCCTATGTACAATAAAGAATAAAAAATATAAGAAATCAACTCCAGCTACTGAACCTGATACTGATACTGGTGGTGGACGTGTACATAATACTGGAAAAAATATATTAATACAAAAATGTTGATGATAAGTGGCTAAAATATCCTATATGATTTTTTTTGTGTTTTCGTGTTATACAGTTTTTATTACGTCACAATTGAACATTAAGTAGTATTGTTGTTGGGTTCTTGTTTATGGCATGCTCGGTGTTCAAGACAATTTGAACCTAAAATAAATATAAATATTTTGTAGTATATATTTTCGTTTTGTAATCTAACAGTTTAAAAAAGATTCATTCAAACTGTCATATATATTATACACACTTATAAAGCAAAAAATACAGTCCAAATATATTAAAAGCATATGTTGTATTATTAATCCAACACTCGGTATGTGTCTACTTTACATATATACTATTTATTTGATGAGATCCTGAGGCTCCTTGCGTTTTAGTTTACAACCCGTTTGGCTCTCTCCTATATGAATAAATAAAATGGTGTTTATTTGGTAGATGCTTAGAAATAGGATACTCACAATCAATTTAAAATAATAATAATAATCTCAGGACAATTCAAACAGCGCCATCTAGACCTAAGTTAAGCTAGCTAAAGCTTGTGTTATGGGTACTAGACAACTGGTACATATACATATATATATATATTTTGTAAATACATACATAATATACAGAGAAAACATCCAATCCGATACAAACAATCATACTCATGAATACAAATGTTTGTGCCGTGCGAGGAATCGAACCCGCGACCATCGGTCGTAAAGCGGTGTGCTAGACCGCTAGACCACCGAGGTCGTCAAATATATACCATGAACCTATATGAATAAATCAAATTTGATTTGATTTGTGTGTATTTTATTATTTTTGTTCTTGTTTATAATAAACCAAATAAACACCATTTTATTTAATTTAATTTACATCTTCGTCATACAACCTATCCTCATTTCGCACTACACGACACACATGTCTCGTGTGTGGTGGCCCCACTGAAAATCAGCGCTGTGGTATATGTATACTACAGTATAAATGCTGAGTGGGAGTCACATTCAGTGTTACTAGTATGTAATTAGCTTTTAAGTTGTAAAGTAAATAAGATAGATAGCATTTAAGAATACTGTAATGCTGAAAAAATGTCTTTATTATTATTTTTTTTTTTCCAAATATTCTCATCTCCCCTCTTAAGGAGAGGAGATGGCAACATACCCCCGGCAGAAGCACAGTCGGCCGGGGCTCAGGGCCCCACGGAGAGAAACCGGCGTACAATGCGGGCAGAATCTAACAGCACCGCTTTCTGCATCTTTCCCGGGAGTGAACCGCCCCGGAATCCCAACCGTCTGAGATGTTGTTCCAGACTGGTTGGGATAAGACCGTTCACCGACATAATTATTATTATTATTATTTATTTTCTCTCAGCTTTTGCTGATTATTTTTTTTATTATTTTAAAATATCAATTTTTTATATCCAGATTTACGATATGGAGTTTATGGTGGATAATACGAATCTGGGGTTCCTGGTCAGCGAGGCGGATGGTAACTTCGCCATGTTCATGTACCAGCCGCAGGCCAGGGAGAGCTACGGAGGTGAGACTAACTTTAGGCCTAGAGATTTAACGGAGAGATCAACTCTATATCTTAGAAATTAAGAGATATTATAGACGAGCTGACTCGTGCGACTTCGTCTGCATCACTACAAGGATTATTTAAAAGAGCAACGCACAAGTTTCTGCTCTGTTCTGCACTGCTCGTTCTTCTTGTTATGAGACAGCTTTCCGAAAGAGCGGTAGATAAAAAAAATGTTATGACTATTCAAAAGTGCTTAAATTAATTTTATTTGAATAAATGATTTTCTATTCTATTCTATTTTTTTATCTGAGGACAATTAACACAGCACCATCTAGTGCCATGATAAACACACCTAGTGTTATGGATGTTAGACATGTTTACTATACGTAGAGAACACCCAGATGGATCCATTGTGTGTTGTGGTTTTTTTGCAGGGCAGCGTCTGATCCGCAAGTGTGACTACCACCTGGGGCAGCAGGTCAACGCCATGTTCCGCATCGCTGCCAGACATCCGCCCTCGGCCCCACCCCCTCGCAGGCACGTCACCATGTTCGGTGAGTACGCATTTACGTCTCCAAGTATGCCACTACTTAAGTTAGGTATTTTTTTTTCTTTTATAGATAATAATGGCATGGTGCACTGTATATGTATATTGAATAGCATATAATCTGAGAATAGGCTATCTATTTTTCATACCACTAACATTGTTTTATTTATTTATTTGGACATAATTTTATTTTTTTTACTAGCTATACTCGCGACCGCTCGTCCGAGTGGAATTTAACTTTATTTTTCTAAAATAAACGATTGTTTCAAATAAAAGTAGCCTAAGTTACTCCTTATTACATCAGCTACCTGCCAAAAAAAGTCGCGTCAAAATCGGTCCAGCAAATTCAGTGATTAGTCGGAACAAACAGACAGACAGACAAAAATTGTAAAAAAAATATTTTGTTTTATGTACCATATTCATATTCATTTAGTAAAAGACGGTTATTTCAATATTACAAACAGACAGTCCAATTTTATTTATATGTATAGATAATGTGGTATCAAATAATACATAACAACAACTAAATTTTCACCCTTACATCACCAACCTCTACTTTTTAATAACGGTTTTAATTTCTATGGCAGAACAACGTTTGCGGGATCAGCTAGTATATATGCATGTCGCAGAATCAACAAAGAGGCTCAATTGATTACTTTTTATTATAACGTCAAGCGGTTTGCTTGGGTGAGGTCGGTACAGGGTAAAGCAGTTTTAACGGCAATTACGACGGCACTTTTGAATTGGGGGCGAGCGCGAGAGGGGCGCGTTCTGCACTCTGTACCGAACTTGCCGCGTTTCCCTGACTAATCCGTTTGCATCTGGCTGATCGTTGTTAAATTTATTATTTTGTTATCGGGAGTGAGTTA
Source organism: Achroia grisella (assembly GCF_030625045.1). Taxonomy (NCBI): domain Eukaryota; kingdom Metazoa; phylum Arthropoda; class Insecta; order Lepidoptera; family Pyralidae; genus Achroia; species Achroia grisella. The sequence goes on from NW_026712988.1 coordinate 1,233,480, forward strand.
ATAGACTATTATACTTTAAATCAAGACTATTATTTCTTGCCTACACCATGCCCAACATGGGTTCTGATGACGAGGTATCCCAAATAGAGGACCTACCCTCGTTATACATATTATCCTGGATATCATCTAGCTGACTAACCTGACATCATGTTGATCCTATCATCCTCCACCGCTGTTCCGCCAGCGTATACCGTTAGAACAAGCGGATGCACCAGTCCATTATAATCAATAATAAAAACTCGACGTTTCAACTAGGTAGCACTAGCTGTGCTCACGTTAAGAATAAATAACTGATATAAATATATAAGCTGGTTGATTTTAACAGCGACCCTGGACGGCGGTGTGGGGTACGTGGTCCCGCTTACAGAGAAGACTTACCGCCGACTGCTCATGTTGCAGAATGTGATCAATAACTACGCGTGCCATATTGCTGGACTCAACCCACGCGCATACAGGTATCAAGGATTGTACGAGCTAGCATCGTACATTATTTCGCAACATTAACATTTTATTTTACATTTCACATTTCATTAAAATCAGTTCGCATTCGGTCATCAAGGACGCCGCGCGTACTCATTACATTCATTAATCAGTTATATTTTAAGTTTCAATATACAGTTTTAATCAAGTTTCTATCAGTATTATTTATCAGTTTTACCTATCAGAATCTTTATAGTTTCGGTACAACCCGAACAAGGATGTTACATCTGTATACAAAATCATACATTATAGTTGTTTTTAATCCCGGAGATAAATTTGACGTTTCCGATGTTGCCAGGTATTTGGATTTTTTAAATAGGGTTGTGGCACTATCGGAAATTAATATTAATTACCCATTTTTATAAGTTATTCAGAAATAATGTGCGAGTGCTTATATAAAACGAATTAATATAAAATTAATAAAGTATAGGTATTGATAAATATATGGTTGTTGTATCAAAATAGTTTTTTTTTATTTTTCATTAAAATAAAGACTGCCTATTTAATAAAAACAAATGACCTTTTTATAGTGTTAATATATATATTATAAAATAATCACCTATATAAAATATTTTGCTGTTTGAAAGAAAAACAAATTTTGGTTTGTAGTTTAATACTATAAAAATTACTATTTGTACGGAAACGACAAAAATGTATTTTTATGCTGTATAATAAGATGACGGTAATGGAGACACTAGTATGCGTACGTAAATTTTTAAAAATCTGTTGTGAAAACGTCATTTGTAGCTTTAAAACTAGTACGTTAAAATAAAAGTTTCCGATTGAACAAATCGGTATTGCAGGTACACCACTACTCTATAGGTGGTAACATTACTTGGAAATTTGACATTTACACCTGTCAATTTAGTCTCCGACATTAAATAAACAGACTTTAAGGTATGTAGGTTTGTCATAGTGCTTTACTTTCGATGGGCGCAGGTTCGATTCCTGACATGTTACTGACATTTGTATTGAATCAATACAAACAATACAATTTTATCGCTCTGGGTGAAAACACCCAGAGCGATAAAATTGTATTGTTGAATGATGATGATGAATATTCAAGTTTTTTTTATTATTTATTACATACTATTTCGTTATTTTAGTTTTAAAAAAGTAATAGTATATAATTAACCCTCGAGAACAGCTGAAAATCAGTGAGTGATTCTCCACACTGAGCTATATACCAGTTTTGTATTGCTGTAACATACATGCTGGTTTACTCTTATTGGATTGTTATACTTGTTTGATGTGATGTTATAATTAAACTTATATGTGTGTACTAAGTCATTATAACAATAGTTATAATGACGGATTTGAAGCCGGCTAACAGAAGAGAAACCCCCAAGTAGCGCACGTGACACGGGTGTAGGTTTAAAAGGCTCTTTTAGAATGCATTAACACTCACCTTCACTACTTGCAGCTTCCACCCAGGCCCAACTAAGTCCGGGATAAACCCGTCTCCAATACAATCCACTTTAATATCCAAAATACAAAACACTCCCTCCTCTCACACAGATATGCGTGGGGGTTATACGCAACTAGTTTAACAATATCGAGTAATAATAACTACCTTCTTTTAATATATTATAATATATAATAACTAGCTGTCCCGGCAAACGTTGTTATGCCTTAAAATAAAAATAAAAATTTAGGGGTGGACTACCCCTAACATTTAGGGGGATGAAAAATAGATGTTGGCCGATTCTCAGACCTACTCAATACGCTCACAAAATTTCATGGTCAAGCCGTTTCGGAGGAGTATGGGAACGAAAACTGTGACACGAGAATTTTATATATAAGATTAATAATTTTTAATTGTACCTTATGTTATATATAATAAATATATAACATAAGGTACAAGTAAAAATTATTATGTATTATAAACACATAATAATTTTATTGTTGTCCTGGTGTAGGACGTACAAGCCGCTTCGTAGAGGCGGTGGCGCTGCCGCTCGAGGTATCCTGGACGGAGACCTAGTGGCTCTGTTCCCTTCCATGCCCAACGCTGAGAAGCAAGACGTAAGTATATTTTATATATTTAGTTCTACACTTTCACATCATCATCTGCTTCTTCCTTACCCCATTAAATTGGGGTCGGCGTTAAATGACGAGCGTGCATGGCAATAGTTGTTCTTGCACGGGATTTTTATTTAATGTTACACATAGACACCTATATAAATATACATTGTAAATAAATTGGATTTAAAAAAAGTAATTCAATTGAGTTTCTTGCCAGTTCTTCTCAATTGGATCTACTAAACTGGACGGTAGGGAAAAAAATAAAATTATAATGTGAAAACATTTGACGTTCATAAGCGGCTAAAATGTCTTACATGAATAAATGATTTTTGAATTTGAATTTTTTTCTCTTCCATTCCTGTTCGCAGTCATCTCGCTATTTACTCCCTTTCTTACCATATCATCTTTCACACAGTCCATCCATCTCTTTTTCGGTCTTCCTCTGCCCTTATAACCAAACACATGTATTCATGAGTATGATTGTTTCTATTGGTCTGGGTGTTTTCTATGTATATAAGTAATTCTACCAGTTGTCTGGTACCTATAACACAAGCTATGCTTATTTTAATGACTCCTCAACAAACGACAAAAAAATGCAAACAACAATTTACACACATTTCAGCGCTCATTTCCAGTTGGGCCCACAGAGTATATTTGCAAAAAAAAATTATCTATGTATTTGTATCAATTATCTAGTCTATCTACTCAGCAAACAACAATATACACACATTGCAAAATAAAGTCAATATGGACTAATCAGCATAATGCTGGAAATTTTCAGCGCTGATTTTCAGTTGAGCCCACAGAGTGTATTTGCAAAAAAAAATTATCTATGTATTTGTATCAATTATCTAGTCTATCTACTCATAACACAAGTGTTAGTTAGCTTAATTTTGGTCTAGTTCGCGCAGTGTGAATTGTCCTGAAATTATTATTCTTTTATATATGTCCCTTTTTACGGGGGTAATAAGTTCAAACATGCGCGCCTTAGCCAAACGTGGATGAGTCTAAAAGTTATATGAGAATGATGCGTGTGTTGAGGACCTTATTATTTGTATAATAATAATAATAATAATAATGTGATGTCCACCGAAATCATTCCAATTGTTATGTCGGTGAACGGTCTTATCCCAACCAGTCTGGAACAGCATCTCAGACGGTTGGGATTCCGGGGCGGCTCACTCCCGGGAAAGATGCAGAAAGCGGTGCTGTTAGATTCTGCCCGCATTGTACGCCGGTTTCTCTCCCTGGGGCACTGAGCCCCGGCCGACTGTGCTTCTGCCGGGGGTATGTTGCCATCTCCCCTCCTTAAGAAGGGAGATGAGAATTTTTGGATAAAAATAGTAATAATAATAATCTCAGGACAATTCACACAACACCATCTAGACCCAAGTTAAGCTAGCTAAAGCTTGTGTTACGGGTACTAGATAATAGATAACTGATACAAAATACATAGATAATTTTTTTTCGTAAATACATACATAATATACATAGAAAACACCTAGACCGATACAAACAATCATACTCATGAATACAAATGTCTGTGCCATGCGAGGAATCGAACCCGCGACCATCGGACATAAAGCGGTGTAGCGGTAAGACCGCTAGACCACCGAGGTCGTCTAATAATAGCCACTGGCTTATTTTAATTGTTACATATTACTTTCAGATCGCAAAGAAAATTGGCACAAGAGTTGACGAGATCATGGCCGACCTGTACGAGATAGATAGACTGACGGCGCACTTCTGATTAGTTATAGAATTTTGTAAATAATTAAATCTAAGCCTTAATAAAAGTATTATAAGTTTTGATTCCTATGTCTTATTATACCTAATTTAGATAGAACATAGAAAATATTACATTATTCTAATACAAATGAAATTGTAATGTCTATTTGTAATTTTAAATTAACAACATTTAACTAAATGCACATGGAGAAAATTGCATAAGAAAAAAGAAATAAAAAAATTGACCATCTGTCTGCCAGTTGTTCTTGCTAATCTAACAAAAGTTTCTAGTTCAAATCTAAATAAAACAAGGAACTAAATATCAACAATTTCATAAAAGACTAGCTGTGCCCGCGGTTTCATCCGTATGAAACTTATAGTCTATCTGTTATTCTGATAAGCTGTATTACTGTAAAGTTTTATAAAAATCCGTTTAATAGTTTTTATGTGGAAGAGTAACAAACATCCTGAGGATGATATGATGAGCATGAGGTCTTTATTTATAGGCTACAAGTTTCACACGGGTGAAACCCTCCGATCGATCCCTCGTTCAATTCAAACTGGGACTGATGTTACGACGACCTGAGCCTCAGACTAAAGTTGTATCCGTCAGGCAGGAGTTGGCCTTCAACCGCTCCATAAGTCCTTCCATTGGTTTGGAGTGCCATCTATATGTCTACCCTCCGTTCGATCCCGAACGGGATCTAAATTACAACGGTCTGGGTCGAGGTTCGAACCTAGCAGCACCCTCAGACTAAAGTCGTACCCGTCAGGCAGGAGTTGGCATTCAGCTGCTCCATAAGTCCTTCCTTTGGTTTGGAGTGCCATCTGCACTCCACCCTATCGTCCAGTGAAGCTGTAAAGGCTAGCTGCAGCCAACAATATTAGAGTAGTCCGAAAAAAAAGGGTGAAACCGCGGGTATAGCTATTATAATATATGTTTGAGTGTAAAAAAAAATGATGACTAAAATATATTATTAAAAGGGGTCCCTTTAGGCAACGTTCCGAAGATACTGGCAGCGTTCCCTCTTTGAATAGCTAGACTAATTCTTTGTCCAAGGTAGCTGCCAACTCTTCGGTCTTCTGCGATGTCGACTAACCTTTTCGTTATTTCTTTGAAAAGTCTTATAGCGCTAGGACCCCACGGGCCAAGGGTCTCGACACCGAATGGGACAAAATCACATTCGGAGCCCAGACCCCTGTATTTACATGTTTTGGCTTTTTCAGCCGCTTCACATGCCGCACCAGCTCTGTTGTTGGTTCCATGTAGATGGGATGGGACCAGCGTGTCTGAACAGGTTGCATCCCATACTAGCACCCGGCCCATCTTCCATGGAATCAAACTCATACCGTCCGGTCTCTTACCATCGTCTTTTGCAATACCAGTTGGAGACTTGGTCAAGTAGACTTGGGACGTTGACGGTGGCAAGGGACCGGCGTATGATATCGTTAGTGTAAATACATATGTGTCTCGACCTCTCATTGCAATGTGTGTGTGTGTGTGTGTTATAAAGTTGTGAACAAAATGAAATTACGAGAACAAAGAGGTAAGAGGCATGACATCATAGTCCTCTGGAATTAACGCATGATTGGTATCACGGGTGTCACATGATAACGTGATGTCTGTAGTGCTGTTCATATATATAGGCTATGGTTACCACTTACCATCATGTCTACCCTGCGATCGATCCCGAACGGGATCTAAATTACAACGGTCTGGGTCGAGGTTCGAACCTAGCGGTACCCTCAGACTAAAGTCGTACCCGTCAGGCGGGAGTTGACCATAAGTCCTTCCTTTGGTTTGCAGTGCCATCTGCCCTCGCCTCGTCCGTTGAAGCTGTAAAGGCCAGCTACGGCTAACAGTATTTTTTTTTGTGGATGATAATGGAATGGTGCACCCGCCTGCGCTAACGGTTTACGCTGGCGGGGCACTAGTGGAGGATGACTAAATAAACATGAGGTCAGGTCAGTTAGCCCATCGTGACAAATTCACCAGGAATTTAACACAATGCTTTCCAGTGGGAATCGCGTGGAGGTCGATCTGACATGGTACATTGCTAGCAATGGGGTTATCAACCCTCATTACTGACAATCCCCTTCCCCCCGGCTAATAGTATTAGAGTAGTCCGAAAAAAGCATGTGGACCGTCTGCTTATTTGTGATTATAAATAAAAAAAAACTCCTGCTGTTCCTGGACGGGCTACTTATTTTAAATACAATGGAAAATTTAACAGAACCCTAAAAAACTTGCTATTAGGTAAGTGCTTTTGCCACTTGGACGAATATAATCTTGTTGAAGAAAAAAAAAAGTTTATAATTACTGAGGTTTCTAAGGACTGTATTTTTAATATATTTTAATTTTATAATAGTTACAAGAGAAACTACGGTCGCTGATGGTAAAAGACATGTATATTTCAAAAATGACAAATAATAGAACAATAGAAAATGAATTTTAAATATATATAAAAAATACAATAAAAGTCTAAGTAGATGCGTCGTGCACAAAAGTATTTAATGAAAAATATATTATGAGTTGTACTTTTATTGTAATTTAATTAAATATGAATTTGAATTTCACATTGTACGTCCGAAATGGATCAACTGTTGATTCCATAACTTTAATCATGATGTAATAGTACAATTATCTATCTATATTTTGACAGCCTCGGTGGTTTAGTGGTTTAGCACACCGCTTTACTATCCGATGGTCGTGGGTTCGATTCCTCGCACGGTACAAATATTTGTATTCATGTGTATGATTGTTTGTATCGGTCTGGGTGTTTTCTATGTATAATATGTATTTATTTACAAAAAAAATATCCATTTATTTATATAAGTTGTCTAGTACCCGTAACACAAGCTCTGCTTAACTTGGGTCTAGATGGCGCTGTCTGGTTTGATTGTAATGAGAAAAAAAGTAACACAGCGCCATCTAGTGCCTAGTAAAGCAAAACTTGTGTTATGGGTACGACTATTTTTAAATACCTACTTATATTTTCTTTGTATATGCATAAACAATATACATTGAAAACACCCAGACCAAAACAGACAATGTTAATAATTAATACTAATTTTACACCGTTTGAGGAATCGAACCCGCGATCATTAGAAGCGGTGTGCTTAACTACTAGACCACAACCGCCGTTAAAATATAGTTGCGTCACGGATCATGCAATTAATTCTCGACTACGTACTGTATACGCAATAAACGATAGTAATCGACGACCGTGCACTTCCCAAGATCGACAAGACAATACCAAAAGACAAAGCATCATGAACTAAACGCTTCCGGTAAGTGGTCGGGCTAATGAACGTATTTACCCATTGTATTACGTCACTTAGCTTTTGTGTCTACAGCAAAGTAGTGTAAACATAGTGTTAATACTCATAGTATTTTTTTTTTTATGGGTGATTATGGAATGGTGCACCCGCTTGCGCTAACGGTTTACGCTGGCGGGGCACCAGTGGAGGATGATAGAATGAACATGAGGTCAGCTCAGTTAGCCCATCGTAACAAATTCACCAGGAATTCATCACGATGGTTTCCAGGGGGAACCGCGTGGAGGTCAACCTGACATGGTACATTGCTAGTAATGAGGTCATAAATCCACATTACTACCAATCACCTTCCCCCCTACTCATAGTATTTTTTTTAGCCATTGTAATGGAATGGCGCACCCGCCTGCGCTAACGGTTTACACTGGCGGAACACCAGTGGAGGATGATAAGATGAGCATGAGGTCAGGTCAGTTAGCCCATCGTGACAGATTAATCAGGAATTCATCACGATGGTTTCCAGGGGGAACCGCGTGGAGGTCAACCTGACATGGTACATTGCTAGTAATGAGGTCATGAATCCACATTACTACCCATCACCTTCCCCCCTACTCATTAACATCGCCCATACTGCCATAATGCTCTCATCGTCCTACTGCGGCTGCGCGCCGTCCTTATATTATTGTGCATCTGTGGAGCGTTGCATTGAGCGCGGGAAAAACAATCGACAATTTAACTTCTAGAGAAATTCTTCAACTATTGTACTTCTGATCACTAATTTTTGTATACTGTTCTTCATTACTATATATAGCTGTAAATTACTATTATTAGAATAAACTACTTCTATACAACCAAAACTGGGATATAAATAAAGCCCCTAATCATAGAATAGAATAGAATAGAAAATCATTTATTCAAATAAACTTACATTGAAGCACTTTTGAATAGTCATTACATTTTTTAATCTACCGCTCGTTCGGAAAGCTGTCTCATCACAAGAAGAACGAGCAAGAAACTTGCGTGTTGCTCTTTTAAATAATTTTATTATTACTTTACATTTTTAAGTTTAAATGTGTGAATACAAACCACCAATTAGCACTAATTCTATTAAATACTCAAATAGAAAAAATATTGGATATATAACCAACTGGTTAAACAATTAATAAGAGGAAATCAGTCATAGTGATATATTTATTCTTTATTGTACACAAAAAATATTTATGTGGTTTTATATATAATTAAACATATATTTATATATAAAACCACAGACTGTGTTGAAACCAGAGAATACCAGAAATCGATTACAATAAGCAGCTTGCTCTGTACGGTACTGTACGGTTACCATACCCGTACTATGTTTGCCACCATCGCATCGCGAGTGTTACATAACTCTATCTATACATATAGGTAAATAAAACTGGAGTGTCTGTTTGTAATATTGAAATAACCGTTTTGACTACGTTCATATGAATATTTTTTACAATTTTTGTCTGTCTGTCTGTTTGTTCTGTCTAATCTCTGAAATAGCTGGATCGATTTTGACGGGACTTTTATTGGCATGTAGCTGATGTAATAAGGAGTAACTTAGGCTACTTTTATTTTAGAAAAATAAGGTTAAATTCCACGCAAAGTTGCGGGAACAGCTAGTAATGAATAAAGATGTACAACAGGCGAGCTTAACTCTGTAAGAGTTCTCTTCCAGCAAACCCTGAGTTACTAAGCAGAAGAGGACATGTCACTACACATCTTATATGGTTGTAGCCCACTCATGCATAAACAAAATATCTTCTGAGGAGATAAAAACCATCCCTCTAAAGAATATCCTTCGATTCTCGTTCTCACGGGTCTAGGTAGCGAACTTTGAATAATGGTGAGCATAATAGATACAGGTCGCAGTGCTACAGGCACTTGACAATAACTTAAATCCCCTATAGATATTCCCTATATAATCCCCTAATGCAGATTATATTATATAATACTAGCTGTCCCGGCAAACGTTGTTTTACCTTAAAATAAAAAAAAAATTACGGGTGGATTACCCCTAACATTTAGGGGGATGAAAAATAGATGTTGGCTGATTCTCAGACCTACTCAATACGCTCACTAAATTTCATGAGAATCGGTCAACCCGTTTCGGAGGAGTATGGGAACGAAAACTGTGACACGAGAATTTTATATATAAGATATACACAACATACATACAATACATAATATATAATATATATATATATATATTATAATAAGTTGCCTATAGATTTAAAAAGTTTATTACACACGGATGATTTTAAACGCAAACTAAAGGATTTTTTATTGAAGAAGTGTTATTATACAATTAATGAATTATAAAATAAGTGTAATAATGCACATGACATTTAAATTTATTATTATGACAATTGACATTTTTCCTTCTTAGATATTTATCTATTTTAGATATATAATGCATTTATTAAAATTATATGTAATAAAATTCAACACAATGTAAATTGTTATGAATAAATGAAATGAAATGAAATGATTGTTGTTAAGGTAAGGCCTAATTTCGCCATGTTTTTATTCAGTTTTCAGCATCCAGTGAGGGCTCTAGTCATGATGCATATATTGTTTTTACTCAATAGTAATGGCAACATACTTTCACTTCCCCTGTGTTCATGGGCGGCGGTAATCACTTACCATCAGGTGAACCGAAAGCTCATTCGTCCCTATCTTATAAAAGATATATTACTCAATTGATATTACTAGTGGTCGTCGAATGGAAACATGTGGCCATGTCCTGGAGTCCGTTAACTACGCTACACTACCACATACTGGGAAGCTGCTAAACATGTTATTAGGTATCTCAAAGGCACCCTCGAACTGGATTCGTAGACGCGGAATACTCCAATAATCTTGTAGACGTTTAATACAGCAGACCCAGAAGCGTAGCGTGCCTTGGCGTGGCTCCGTAAAAAAAATTGTTTGTCCTTGCTTAACGTAAGTGAAGAGTAAATATTACTCAAAAAGAAGAAAAAAACATTTATTCATTATAATTATCTATCTGGCAGTTTTTCCAAAATTATTACAAACAATTCAAATTCCTTGCTTTTTTTTCGGTAAACTGATTTATTAAATCATTTATAGCTGATGCGGGGAAAAAAGTAATTGCTTTTTTGTTTTTTCTTTATTGGTAAAATAAAAAAAATTGGGAAGTTAATTTTTGCTTAGGCACGTTGAGGGCCCCCGTGGCCCGGGGGCCCCGTATAATTGATACGGCAGACACGGCGGTAGCTACGTCCCTGGTATCTATATGTAACGTTAAATGAAAATTCCTAGCATGAACAACTATTGCCATGCATGCTCGTCCTTCAAGTTTAAACTTTAAATCCATAGCACTGATAATATTATCTGATTGCACTAATAATGAGTGCGTAGCGATTTCTATGTTGATTATCGCATGTCTCTTACTTGTTATACCTACTGTAATTATTTATATAAAAAACATCTATTATAAAGATCAACACATAAGTTTCTTGCTCATTCTTATTGTGATGAATCTGTATTCCGAATGGGTGTACATGCATTATATATATAAACATTCCTCTTGAATCAATCTATCTATTAAAAAAACCGCTTCTAAATCCGTTGCACAGTTTTAAAGATTTAAGCATACATAGGGACAGACAGCGACAGTGACTTTGTTTTATACTATGTAATGATGACGCATAGTCATGTAACGAGATTAGTTGGTTTATTAATAGATATAAAGCTTTCTAACAAGTAGGTTCTAACGCCGGGTTTTAAACCGGTTTTCTAGTGGTGTTACTTACTTTAATGAATGCACTTAACTGTACGCCTGCAACTAATTAAGTAGACAAATGAATTAAGATGTAGCAAGTTACCAAGAGCTACGGGGAACTAAGTTTTTTCTTATATACATACAGTGAAGTTAAATGATTATACTATCTTTTGTGTAATTTTTTATACTATATTTATAAAATAATGTAATAAATATTTAATAAGTAAATTTCTAAATTTAGTAATGACATTGTAATTTAAATAATTTAAATTAAATATTGTAATGGATGAGAACTGTGATTGGTACAGTTTAATAAATAATATAAATGACGTAGTGGAGTAACTTGAAACAGTCATGCTCGCTATAAAGTTCAAACTTGTGCCGGCGTGGTGGGCCGGGTCGATGTGCTCCCTCTGATATGGTTGAGTGCAATGATGGCTAGCTCATCCGTCACACTCGTGAACGGGTGCTCCTTGTGGGGACTGGTCTGTTCAGGTTGCGAACACTGATTAGATTTTTTTATTTTTTTTTATATAGCATATGTTGGTGGTCACTCTATTCTCCCAAATTTGAATTTAAATTAAATAGTATTATTGTAAATATGTACAACATTTAAAAAAAAATACGAGCTGAGTTTCTTGTCAGTTCTTCTCATCTCGAAATCATTCGGAACTGACGGTAGATTTGACATATCATAAGAGTCTGTAATAGAGCTACATGAATGAAGATATTTTGAATTTGAATTTTGAATTGAATTTATTATAAAATTTTGATAGTTCGTTCCTAAGATTATTGTAAAAAGTGACATTATATTTTTTTTCTGAATTTACTAATATATTTTATTTCTTTATATAATAGAATATATATAATTAGTAGATCGATTTGAAAGTGTCATTCATCTATAAATCCTCTCACACTATGTACCTGCTGTCCTGGAACTTATTATATCTTTATCCACAAGATCATTGATTTATCCAATCCATCACACTACAGTTGTATAATTTACTACTTAATGGCACAGAGTAATTAAAACTGTCAAAGTCAAATTCATGTCGGATATTTTTGCATCTACACTATTTATTAAATATTGTTTTGAATGAATGACTGGTCATCCGCAACCCCCAGGGAGGTGAAGGTTGGGGCCTCCGGGCGAACCCCTTTGCAGTAGCATCAACTCCGGAGAGAAAAACCCCCAAGTGGCCATACTTAAAAATATTAAAAGTAATAAAATTTAAACAATTTGGCCTAACTTAAGAAGTATATTGTTTGTTAACCTACTCTTTAAACCCTATTTTTATTTATTTTATTATTTATTTCTTTCATTATATGAAAGAATAAACACACGGCGAAATTAGGCCAGCAACAATCTGCAGATTATGTTAAGCAGAAGAGGACACGTCACTACACATTTTATATGGTTGTAGCCCACTCATGCATAAACGAAATATCTCCTCTGGAAAGTATACACTATCCTGTGGAGATAAAAACCATCCCTCCTAAGAATATCCTTCGATTCTTGTTCTCACGGATCTAGGTAGCGAATTTTGAATAAGGGTGAGTATAATAGATCTGTGGCGAATTTACTATTATCGCGCGGCAACACCGTTGCCTAGCTACGACAGAGCAATAAAATAACAGGTCTGTCATTCGAGACCCAATCGCCTTCTTGTACATATACTAATTGTAAATACTTCTATATATTACTAGCTGTCCCGGCAAACGTTGTTTTGCCATATAAATTAATGACGCTATAAAAAAATAGGGGTTGATGATAGAAGGGTGAGAATTTAGGATTGTATGTATTTTTGTATGTTGTATCATAAAAAAATAGAAACTAAAAATTTGGTCTAAAAAATAAAAAAATAAAATTTAGGGGTGGACTACCCCTAACATTAAGGGGGATGAAAAATAGATGTTGACCGATTCTCAGACCTACTCAATACGCTCACAAAATATCATGAGAGTCGGTCAAGCCGTTTCGGAGGAGTATGGGAACGAAAACTGTGACACGAGAATTTTATATATATTTTTTTTATAACACAGGGGACAAACGAGCATGCGGCTCACCTTATGGATACCTTACCTTATGGATGGTAAGTGATTACCGCCGCCCATGAGCACCCTCAACACCAGGGGAATTGCAAGTACGTTGTCGGCTTTTTAAAAAGGAATAACCTCTTTTCTTGAAGGTTTCAATATCGTATTGGTTCGGAAATACCATTGCTGGAAGGTGATTCCACAATGTGGTTGTGCGAGGCAAAAAGTTTCTAGAAAACCGTACTGTGGAAGACCGCCATTCATCCAGATGATATTTCAGTTTCTGTCGGGTGGTACGGTGGTGAAACTCAGCAGCTGGTATTAATCCGAACAATTTCTCAGAACACTCCCCGTGATATATGCGGTAGAAAATGCACAGAGATGCAATATCTCGTCGCAAAGTCAATGGGTCCAGTCTGTCACATAGACGTTTATATATACCATGATTTATATACGTTGATATATATATATTATATTGTAAATATGTAAATAGTCACGACTGGTTTCTATTCACCTCTTTCTTTCCTGCTGCTGCTACAGAGAACATTACAAATAATAGTGGCCCCAACATAGCCGCTAAAGATCTATACAGGTCGCAGTGCTACAGGCACTTGACAATAGCTCAAATCCCCTAATAACCCTATTTAATCCCCTAATAAAAAGGCTAGAAAGTAGCGTTTTTCATGCCCTTTTTAATTTTTTTATCCCTTTTTAATTTTTTCATCCTTTTTTATTTTTTCATCCCTTTTTAATTTTTTCATCCCTTTTTAATTTTTTCATCCCTTTCCCGTATTTTTGGACATTACGCTAACACTGGTCACATAATGGTTTAATTTAAAATTTTCGAATTAATTAATAAAACGGACTTCCGCAAAATAACACCTATGTAATTCAATAAACTATATACATAACATGTACTTATATACTAATAATTATCATTACATAGTATAAAACAAAGACGCTGTCGCTATCTGTCCCTATGTATACCTAAATCTTTAAAACTACGCAATGGATATTGAAGCGGTATTTTAAATAGATAGAGTGATTCAAGAGGAAGGTTTATATGTATAGTAGCCGGGGCGAGTAGCTAGTATAGTATAAAACAAAGTCGCTGTCGCTGTCTGTCCCTATGTATACCTAAATCTTTAAAACTACGCAACGGATTTTGAAATGGTTTTTTTATAGATAGAGTGATTCAAGAAGAAGTTTTATATAATACATGTATACCCGTGCGAAGCCGGGGCGAGTAACTAGTATAGTATAAAACAAGTCGCTTTCGCTGTTTGTCCCTATGTATACTTAAATCTTTAAAACTACGCAACGGATTTTGAAACGGTTTTTTTATAGATAGAGTGATTTAAAAGGAAGGTTTAAAAATATAGTGTATGTACACCCGTGCGAACCCGCGGCGAGTAGCTAGTATAAATATATAATACTTATGTATTTACAACCGCATAATGCATAGTAGTGTTACGTTTGGCCTGCTTTGAGAAAGTATATGCAACAGCAGATACCGTTATTACTTGTCATTATTATATGACGGCCCCAATGGTCTAGCGGTTTAGTACAACGCCTTCTTATGGTCGCTGGTTCGATCCCTCGCACGATAGAAACATTTGTAGTCGAGTATGGTTGTTTGTATTGGTCTGTTTTCTATGTACATATATTATTTATGTATTTATAAAGGAAATAATATTGTATGTCGAGAATTTACTTAGTACCCATAACACAAGGTCTGCTTAGCTTGGGATTAGATGGTAGTGTGTCTGTGTGAATTGTCCTGGGTTATTTATATTTTTAGTATATAGTTTCCAAATATTAGTACAGACTTTTTTTTAAAAGCTAAACAAAATTTGAATGAGATTTTATTTAAATTATATTGACTGGTGGTATAGTAGTCTAGTACACGTCTTTATTTCCGATGGTCGCGGGTTCGATTCCTCGCATATACAAACATTTGTAGTCGAATATGGTTGTTTGTATGGATCTGTTGTCTATGTATATTATGATGTATTAATAAAAGAAAAGAATTTTAAGTACGTCCATAAGTTGTCTAGTATGGGTAGGTAACCCATAACACAAGCTCGGCCTAGCTTGGGTCTAGATGGCGCTGTGTGAATTATACAGAGTTATGTACGGAATACTATAGAATAATAATTATGTGTTTATATAAATTAATTAAGGGAGCATCCCCTACAATTATTATTAATCTTTTTACACTAAACTGATTAGATAACCGCGATGTTCTTATGAAAGTTTGAAACATAAAATTTTAAATTTTATATTTCAAAATTTTCAAAATTATTTTAAATTTTATATTTCAAAATTATTATAAATTTTCTATTAAATATTAATTCTTCTAGTAATTAAAAAAATATATCTTGTAGTACTATGCCTTAATTAGAATTGTAACAAGAGCCCGTATGCGTTTTAATAATAATAATAATAATAATAATCTCAGGACAATTCACACAGCGCTATCTAGATTCAAGTTAAGCTAGCTAAAGCTTGGATACAAATACACAGATATTTTTTGTAAATACATACATATTATACATAGAAAATATCCAGACCGATACAAACAAACATGTTAATGAATACAAATGTTAGTGCCGTGCGAGGAATCGAACCCGCGACCATCGGACGTAAAGCGGTGCTAGACCGCTAGACCACCGAGGTCGTCGAATCGTTGTGACTATATTGTTGCTCTTTTTGGTGTATCTTTACATAATATAAAAAAAAAGTCACTGCCGCTGTCTTTTCCCATATATCTTTAAAATAAGCTACAGATTTTATTGCAAATTTCAGCAAATGATTCCAGAGGACGGTATTCGTGTTATAGTAAAGAACAAACCGAGTAATGCAAAGATTTATCGGCTTGTTCTTTACTAAGAAATTCAAAGAAGTAATGCATCCGTGCAAAGCCCGGACGTGTCGCTAGTATGCACATATAAAAGTAGTAGGTATACGCCTGTTAATATACTCCAAATAAAAGATGAATCTAGTTCAACATAGTACTTCCGAAATCCATTCAACAACCAACTAAAAAAAACCAAAAACTAAAATGATAGGATTAAAAAAAATAATTGCGGAACTAACACAATTTTCTATGATTATCATAATTGTAACTATTATATACATTGCTGTGTGAACTCAATCGTCAACATCAAAACGCTGCACAACCCTGCAATGTATAGTAAACATCACAAAATAGACTCGATTCTAAATCTATGATATAACTTACCAGTTACATTAGATCTACTGTACATAGTAATTTACAGGTGCGTACGTGCCAATTTAAACTGGTACTAGAATGCAGAACAAAACGAATAGTGCCCCGTCACTTCACTATAAAAATGTCCGGTAAGGTTGTTGTGGTATCAATTCGAGTTGTGTTGTTGGTGACTTCAAAATGTATTCCTTCCAAACATATGTGAGTTTTCAATTAATTATTAAATATATGTAAATAGTGGTCGCCCAATATTCGAAATTCGAACATAATTAATTTTTAATTATTAAATAAATATAAATAGTGGTAGCCCAATATTCGAAATTCAAACATAATTAATTTTTAATTATTAAATAAATATAAATAGTGATCGCCCAATATTCGAAATTCAAACATAATTAATTTTTAATTATTAAATACATATAAATAGTGGTCGCCCAATATTCGAAATTCGAACATAAATAATTTAAATTATAATTTTGAACATTATTAAGATTCTATTGTCAAAGACTACTTTTATGCGTGTATGTGTCAAATACATGGTAATGTGTGTAATGTTTTTTTTATTGATGTAATATATTTTATATGCATAATTAAAAAAAATATTAGAGCTTACATATAGTATATTGTAAACTCTATGTAACAGCAAATAACTTTATTACTTGTTAACATTATATGACGGCTTCGGTATAGTGGTAGTTTAGTACATCGCCTTACTTCCAATGGTCGTGGATTCGATTCCTGCCACAGTGCAAATATTTGTATTTATGAATATGATTGTTTGTTTTTATCATGTGTTATGTATATTATGTAAGTATTTAAAGAAATATATATTAAAGTATTTTTATCAGTTGTCTAGTATCCATAATAAGAGTTTTGCTTAGTTTAGGACTAGATGGCGCTGTGTGAATTGTGTGAGGTTATTATTGTAATATTATATATATGTTTGTTTGTTCATAATTGAATATATGATATATATATAATATATATATATATAAAAGTTTAGTGAAAATTTTAATAATAACTATATACTCTTTATGTATATAGAGACACATTTTAAACCGTTAATATCCGTAAAGATATATCACGGATATCCGACAATGCACTTTGTGTTATGAAAACATACGGGACATAAACTCACGACGCGTTTTTATTAACATCACTATAGTTCAGCAAAGTTATGGTGCGCCTGTTAGTTACGATTTGGACGTCAGCAAAATACCATCTTTTCTTCTTCTTTCTTCATTCTTCATCAGCTTCTTGCTTATCCCATTTATTTGATATCGGCATAATAATATGTTTTTCTCTTCCATTCATCCCTGTTCGCAGTCATCTCGTTATTTATTCCCTTTATTACCATATCATCTTTCACATAGTCCATCCATCTCTTTTTCGGACTTGCTCTGTACTCATATGTAACACCTTCCTTAAAATATATATCTAAACGTATGTATCTAATCAGAGATCGATATACGTGTAGGTAGATAGTGATTTACTTTTTTTTTTGTAACGTGGGGAAAAGATCCCTAGATTTGAGACCGTGTCAAGGGTTGGACGGACAGGCACTTTTTTTTTAATGTGTACAAAATTTTCAAAAGATTTTCACCCCGCCGATGGAATGGCCGGGGTAGTGTGTGAAATTTTTAACCACTAAAATCTACACGATGTACCTGCCAGCGCGTATGTTTCACCACCCCGGAGACGAACGGGTACTTACGAGAGGAAAAGGGGATTGATAGTCATGTGGATTGGTAATCTTATTGCTAGCAATGTACCATGTTAGATTGACCTCCACGCGGTTCCCCCTAGAAACCATCGTGATATTTTTTTGGGGAATTTGTCACGATGTGCTAACTGACCTGACCTCATGCTCATCTGATTAGCCTCCACTGCCCCGCCAGCGTAAATCTTTAGCACAATTCCATTATCATCCATAAAAGAAAAACGGGTACATACGGTTCCGCTCGTAATTGTGAAGCGTATGTTTTCGTGAGTGTAGAGGGGGTTGCAACAAGGAGCATGTTGTCTGCGCTTCCTACTCGTAATTTATGGTCGTAATTATGGTATAGTGTCTATGGGTTAATACCTTTATTGCTGAGGAAGCAGAGTTATACTACATTTTACTTATGTAATAAGTATACGGCCACCTTGGTAGTCTAGTGGTTTGGCATACTGTCTTACTTTTAAACAGTCGTAAGTTCTATCTATACTAACATTATAAAGCTGAAGAGTTAGTTAGCTATATTTCTTTGACAGCGCTAAATTGAGGAGCTACTGGTTCGGTTTGAAAAATTATTTTTGTGTTGAATAGTCCATTTGTCGAGGAAGGCTTTACGCTATATAACATTACGCTACGACCAATAGAAGCGAAGCATCAGGGAAAAATGATGCAAAACGGGGAAAATTATTCCTATTTGGGGCTTCTGTTGCGTGCGTTGCGTAAACGGTGCAACTTAACCAAAAAATATATATGAAGTGTTTTATATAACGACGCGAACGGAGTCACGGGCACAGCTAGTATATTTGTTAAAAAAACAAAATGTATGTTTATCAGCTTTATAAGAAGCATAAGAAGCTGTATTAGCTTTGTTGGTATTTATTATGTATATTATACAAAAAAGAATGATATTAAATCAATAAACTAGCCGCTAGACTGACTTCGCTCGAGTTGTTTTAGTTTTATCAATCTCTTAATATTTGTTTTTACTACATAAAAATGTTTTTATGTGCTACTTTTCAAATATTTTCTTTCATACAAACTATGTATGGACAATTACAAATACAACAAAAAGTAATGTGTAATTGATTTCGGCAATTAATTTAAATTTATATAATTTTTATTTATATTTTGATTAATAAATAAATATGTCCCTAGACTTCTTATTCTTTGGTTCTGTTTATTATTTAGAGGCAAAGGGAACTGCGCTCATACAGCTATGTCTGCATATATTTTTATTTCTTTTTGTTTCGATCGCTGCATAATTGACAGCTGTCAAAATTCAATGTCACTCTGACAACCAAATATTGCCGCGTCAAATTATCTGTGGCCGGGTGACGTAACGTTCCATTCACCGGAGTGCTGCAGTTTTTTTCGCGCCTTTTTTTCCCTCTCACCGCACGATTATTCCGGTCTATTTTCGTAGAAAAATAAAAGTTGTCTCTGATTATGTGTATAGCATTATTATGTCACTTCCGAATTCCGATAATTCGTGTTTATTAGGGTGTGACGACGTATATGAGTTGTTTATATTAAGGTTAGTATTTTTTTATATTGTGACATAGAATACCTTAACGTTTTGTTAAACAATCTTACACCTTATTTACATACCTAAAATAAAGAAACAATATCTTAATTCGGTTGAAAATTTTGTTTATGCCTCAGAATTTAGTAATTTATAATTAGATTTGGAATTTTTATATAATTTAAAGGTATATAGTAGGTAAGTATGGTAGAATTGTAGTGTAGCTAATGGTATCGATTTTAATAGCATTTTTTTAATATATTTTATTTTCTTTTACTCAAGCCCGTTTTAATTGTTTTCATAATGATTTTGTACTACGTTTTTTGTTTAAAGCTAATACATTTATCTTAAACAACTAAATACAATCATTTGTCACAAGTACTTATTTTATTAAATAAAAATAACTGAAAAAACATATTAGTAAGTGACCAGAATAACTAAAAAAAAACATTAGTAAGTTAGTATGTCGCCTACTAACATGTTTTTTTCTTTTCAGTTATTTTAATTTAAAAACCAGTGATGCCAGAATGGCGTTTTCGTTAACCCTTGAGTGTGCTTGAATTGGTGCGTGTCCAGATACAGCTAAATAACGCATGATACATTGAACAGTAGTGAAATGACAACGTGCGAAGCGCTGATAACGAGCGTCTTCTACACTATGGTTTATACTAGTGTTGCTAACACAAACTTAAAAAAAACTAGGATTGAAAGTTGGGAACATCGTTACAAAACAGTTTAAAAACGCATTATTAGAGTTCAAGAATTATGTAGTGAAATTAGGTGACATGTAATTTAAGTAAATGAAATATTTGCATTTTTTATTCAAACTAATTGAATAAAATTATATACATTTTAAATTTAAAGTGAGCCCATCACGATCAATTCACCAGCAATGTATCACAGTGGTTTCCAAGGGGAGCGCGTGGAGGTCAACCTCACAAGGTACATTGCTACCTATGTGTCATTTCTCCACATTACTAACAATCCTTTTTGAGTTGACTACTCATTTCCAGATGGACCGTCAGCTTGTTCTTCCAGTGACATAAAATAAAGTGGTTTCCAAGGAGCGCGTGGAGGTCAACCTTCACAAGGGCTACCATGTGGACCGTCATTTCTCCAGTGACATAAAATAAAATATAATATAAACCGGGGTCATTAAACTATAAGATCACTATGATCCTAATACCTACTGAAATTCATTAAAAATATCTAATTACTGCATATATTTATTTATTTTCCACATTTACATCTATTTTTACAGGCCTTAGCCTAATACAATAGTGCAGGAAACATTATTTTTTAAATTAATTGTAACTTATAAGAAATAAAGCGATCTACGTGAACTCATTCAGAGAACAAGAAAATAGATCTATTTGCTCCGTTATATGATTTAATGTACGCAGTGCTCTTGTGTGTATATATTTATATATTAATGGATGACAATGGAGATACCCGCCTGCGCTAACGGTTTACGCTAGTGGGGCATCAGTGGAGTATGAGGTCAGGTCAGGTAGCCCATCATGGCATATTCACCGGGAGTATATCACGGTGTTGTTGGACAATGGACCGTCAACTTGTTACTCCATTGGCATAAAAAACTGGAATATAAACTGGGGCCAATAAACTACAAGATCTGGACAATGGAGAACATTGTTACTCCATTGGCATAAAAAACTGGAATATAAACTGGGGCCAATAAACTACAAGATCTTCGTGATCTTGTAGTCCCAATACCTACTTAAATTCTTTAAAAATTGAATAAAATATACTATTTATAATAACATAGACGACCTCGGTGGTCCAGCGGTCTAGTACACCGCTTTACGACCGATGGTCGCGGGTTCGATTCCTCGCACGGCACAAACATTTGTATTCATGAGTATGATTGTTTGTATCGGTCTGGGTGTTTTCTATATATAATATGTATGTATTTACAAAAAAAAAAAAATATCTATGTATTTGTATCAGTTATCTAGTACCCATAACACAAGCTTTAGCTAGCTTAATTTGGGTCTAGATGGCGCTGTGTGAATTGTCCTAAGATTATTATTATTATTATTATTATAGTGTTTCCTAAAATATAACATCAAAAACTGGGGAGTATCATCATTATTCTTAAGAAATACGATCCTGTTTTTCTTGGCTATTTATGGTCGCAATATCGAAGTCAGTGGCGGACATTTTTGAAATATGGCGTAGAGTAGAGTTACCAAACGTCCTGTTTTCCTAGTACAAGTGTATTAGTTTTAGCAGTGTATTGGGACGTCCTGAATTCAAATTCAAAATATCTCTATTCTACATGAATATAGATATTTTGAATTTGAATTTGAGTGCAAATCTGAACTCTAAGATCGCGTAGCGCTGCGCTCTCCGCTCAATAATTATTAAAATCAAAATATCTTTATTCATGTAGATCTATTACAGATTCTTATGATATGTTAAATTTATCGTCGGTTCGGAGAGCTTTCGAGCTGAGAAGAACTGAGAAGAAACTTAAATTTATACTTTAGTTTCAAGTATATAAGGTTCTATAAGTTTACAATAATACAGATTCGTTTTTGAACAGCTTTTAAGTAGCTTCCGGGGTTGTTACATTTCGGTTTAAAATTTTAGAAATTAATAAACAATAATATATATTCAAATACGGTTATTATAAAATATTATTATTTAAATTAATTCAATTTCATTTTACCTATTTTCGTTACATATTAAATTTAACTATTGAAACTGTAATGCTGTGTCACTTTTAAACTGAATTGTCCTAGTTTTTCCAACATATAATCCTGATTTTTTTATTTGGTGTTGGCAACCCTAGCATAAAGGAAATCTTTGATAAATAGCCTCCGTCCATGCGCTCAGCCATGTGACTGGAAAGGAGAGACACTCTACTGTCCTTACTCTATTCGCTATATAGATACATATATGTAGTGAAAAGGATAGAATTAAATAAAAAAATTGTAAAATTTTAAGATATTTTTTTTTTATTTCATAATATATGTTAGTATAACTAATATATATATAAACATACATATATATAAAATTGGAGTGTCTGTTTGTAATATTGAAAAAACCGTTTTTTACTACATGCATATCAATATAAATACGGTACATACACCAGAATAACATTTTTTACAATTTTTATCTGTCTGTTTGTTCTGGTTAATCTCTGAAATGGATGGACCGATTTTGACGGGACTTTTATTGGCATGTAGCTGATGTCATAAGGAGTAACTTTAATTTTAGAAACATTATTTTGTTTATAAAAATAAAGTAATGTTGCAAAATTCCACGCAGACGAAGTCGCGGGTAGAGCTAGTATAAAATGTATATTTATATCTAAATAATATACTTAAAATATATAGATATATATATATATATATATTACGTTGGTATCAAATGTGTCTGATGAGTGAGAGGTTTTGAGGGGTTTAATGAGGAAAATACGGAGATTAAAAAAATGCGACTAGCGACTGACAGCGATATATATTAGAATAAAACAAAAATAATATGTCAAAGAATATTATTATAAAATTTAAAATGGTATAAAAACCATGTGAGGAATCGAACCCGCGACCATTAAATTAAGGCAGTGTACACCGCTAGACCACCGAGGCTGTCATGGCATATGAATACATGGCAACATATACTTATTATATATTTTTTTCCAGTTCGTGAGCGCGCTACTAGTGGCAACATCATTCGCAGACCAGACACAATGGTCTCCGTACAACATGAACTTACAAGGATTCGGGTACAATCAGGCTGATCAGTCTGGACAGCACAGCGTCATCGATATGCAGCAAGATCAACAGGTACGATCAATAATTTTATGATTATAATTTAATATAAAAAATGCCTTGAAAAAAATTTAGTTGAGGATCAACAGATACGAACGATGGTTTTTTTATTCTGATTTAATATAAAAAAACTGCTTTAAAAAATATAGTTGAGGATCAACAGGTATGATCGATGGTTTTCTTATTCTGATTAATTAACTATGTTTATATAACTATTGCCTTATAAAAAATTTAGTTGAGGATCAATAGGCCCGAACGATGGTTTTCTTATTCTGATTAAATAAAATAAAATCCTTCAAAAAAATTTTGTTGAGGATCATCAGGTACGATCAATGGTTTTCTTGTTCTGATAAAATATAAAAAAATACCTTAAAAAATATATTTGAGGATCAACAAGTACGACCGATGGTTTTCTTATTCTGATTTCATAGAACAACTGGTTAAAAAAATAACTTCAGTTGAGTTTCTGGCCAGTTCTTCTCAAATGTTTTTTATTTATTTAATTCAGGTTACTATTAGCCCATATTATAAATGCCTTACAGACTAATATACATATGAACGATATTAAAATTAATAGAAAAAAAAATATATAAATTATCTTTGTGGTTTTTGTAGAAAAACTTAAAATCCATAGCGCTGAATATTATAAATATTATCTTATTGCGCTAAGAATGCACTCATTCTAGCGGTTTCTATGGTGACTATAATCGAATGTCTATTTCTTGTTATAGTGTAATTATTAAAAAAATATTAAAATAGCAACACTCAAATTTCTTGCTCATTATTCTTGTGATGAGTCTGCATTCCGAATGAGCGATAGAATAAAAAAAAAATGACTATTCAAAATTGTACTTAGGTATAATAATATTAAGTTTATTTGAATAAATATTATTTCTATTTCTATTTTTATTCTACCACTCATTCGTAAAGTAAACTCATCACAAAATCAAATCAAAATATCATCACATCAAATTTATTGCAGACTCTTATAATATGTCAAATTTACCGTAACTTCGGAATACTTTCGAGCTAAGAAATGACAAGAAACTCAGCCCTTATTGTTTTTAAATGAGCTCGTACATTATTACAAAAACACAGATTATACATTTCTACAGAGACATTAGAAAAACAAGAAAGAAACTTGTACTTAGCAACACGCTCTCATGTATTACAAAAATTCCGACTAAATGATTAAGAAACTTGCGTGCTGTTGTTTTGAAATAAATCTAAAATTATATATCAATATATTATATTTCATCATCATCATCATCATCATCAGCCTGTGTCTATAGGTCAAAGACTTCCACCATGTGCGCACTACCGCCTTCCGCATCAATCCACTCCCGGCCGTTTATATTTCATCATTATATTTTTAACATTTTCTGTTACTACAAACTGCCAAATAACAAGATGGACAAAAGTAAACAAATCTAATACAGTATCTACAAGCAGTAACATTTACGAACAAAAATATATAATACAATGTGTTACAAATAAGATTTTCCTTATTTGGATTGTATATAAAAAACTGAACTATTTATAATACATACTTACCTCATACCTCACGTAAAACAAACTGACAGAAACGCACCTTAATTCTCTGGGATCTTTGATGTTACTCCATAAAAGCGGATTTCCTTCGAGCATTAAAAATTCAAGGGATGTCTCCTAGTATATAAAAAGACGAGTGGGCGCATGTTTTTACACAAGTTTGGTTCCGTTTGATACACGTCTTATTTGCAGCCGACTTCAAAGAAGTGGGTCGTTCGTATTGTTTTAAAATTGAGATCTAGATTCGAAAACTTATGGAATCCAATCTTGCAGACAGAAGGCGACGCACTACGGTATTGACGTATATTTTTTAAAGTTAATTTTGTTATTGTATATATAGATATAGGTATAATATAAACGATATGTTTTTCTTTGATATTTAAAAAAAAAACAATAGATTTTTTATATAAGCAATATTCAACACTTATAGTCTTGCGATTGATAGTCGATTTGAATAAAAAAAAAAAAAATTTTATGTATGTACATACATGTTACATGTAATATGAAGTAGAAAATAACGGTCTAAATAAATGCAAGAATAACAATATCAAATTTATATTTTTTTCAAGTATGAACAGAATTAAAAAAACAATATTTGAAATTGAAGTGTTTAGGTAGTGAACTAAAATGTCATAAAATATTTACTCGTAACAATAATGACAAATAAAATATATATTAGTCTAGCTATTCAAAGAGGTAACGCTGCCAGTATCTTCGGAACCTTACCTAAAGGGACCCCTTTTAATAATATATTTTAGTCATCATATTATTTTTTTTTTAAGCTTTTTAATTTTAGGTTCTTAGTTGTACAATTAGATTATGTAAATACTAGTAATAAATACTTTTAAAATATATCTCAAAAAAACTATATCCTAAATAATAAAGTACATGCGTATTACTTTATATTGTAAAATAAATTGTCTATTCGATTCACAATACGGTACCCTAAACACTAAAACCGTAATGTTTTGCTAACAGAAAATATAAAGGCCCGTAAACATAGCTCAATAGGTGAGACCCATATATATTTTTTATTATAACCTTAGGAGTTACTCGACACATTGAGGTATTATACCTACATTGACTGAAAAAAAGAACCTAGGTTACTTACTTTTGAATTTTAATAGCAAAACAAAATAAATACATTTATCTATACATCTATACGTATAAATAAAATTGGAGTGTCTGTTTGTAATATTGAAATAACGTTTTTACTACATGCATATGAATATATGTATGGTACTTATACCAAAATAACATTTTTTATAATTTTTGTCTATCTGTCTGTCGGTCTGTTTGTTCCCGCTAATCTCTGAAATGGCTGGACCGATTTTGACTTGCCTTTTTTGGCAGGTAGCTGATGTAATAAGGAGTAACTTAGGCTACTTTTATTTAAGAAAAATCCTTTATTTAAAATAAAATAAAGTTAAATTCCACGCGGACGAAGTCGCGGGAACAGCTAGTGTATTTATAACATGCTTACTCAACCTGGGAATAGAACCAACTAAAAGTGCAACTGATGGAGTCATTAAGAATCCATTTGTAGGGGTTGATCCCCTACACTTGGTTGATAGTGATAAATGATAATGTTGTTGATAAGTGTTATGATATACGGGGATGGTTCAATAAAAGATACGTCCCGATGTGACTACTTATTGATACACTGATTTTATTACCTTTTTAGTAAAATTATACATATATACGGGACACCGCACGCTCATACAGCTTTATACAGCTGTATTTTATATCTAAACATATATAACTCAAAGGTGACTGACTGACTCACATAGTGATCTATCAACGCACAGCCCAAACCACTGGACGGATCGGGCTGAAATTTGGCATTAAGGTAGATGTTATGACGTAGGCATCCGCTAAGAAAGGATTTTGATTAAATCTACCCCCAACGGGATAAAATAGGGGATGAAAGTTTGTATGAAACTTTGTCAATTTTAAACCGTTCGGGTTGAGACTTTACACGTATAAGGCTACTATGACGTAGGTATCTCATAAGAAAGGATTTCGATAAATTCCACCCTTAAGGGGATAAATTAACGCAGCGAAGCCGCGTGCAAAACCTAGTAAAATATATTATTGTATGATTTTCCGAACACTATTAATTCTCATAAATATTATCATATAATGTACCACTCTGTATGTACATATAA
This sequence comes from Achroia grisella, assembly GCF_030625045.1. Lineage (NCBI taxonomy): Eukaryota > Metazoa > Arthropoda > Insecta > Lepidoptera > Pyralidae > Achroia > Achroia grisella. The sequence goes on from NW_026712988.1 coordinate 1,260,785, forward strand.
ACATGTATATGCTACATAAATATTAAAGCAAATTATAAAATTGCTTCATATTTTAATAATTTAATAATTAATTATAATATAATTAGAACATTATTTAATTTGTTGAATTTCAATTGTTTTTTTTCTCAACTTTTGTACATCTCAACATAATATTGTTAATTGCACATGTGTTACCCACTCACTAATAGTTATGCCTCACTGTTGGGTTGACTGGTAGTGATATCTTTTAGAGATAAGTCCACCTTTGCTCACTCTGCATATATTTATGTTTACAACTGTGTTTAAAAGTGCAATAAAGAATATATGTATATAATAAACATATCCGTGACTAAGATATTTGTAACAGCCTCGAAATCTGGAGTTCTAAATAATATCGTCATAGTAAATCCGTTGCGTAGTTTAAAGATCTAAACGAACAGACAACGGAAGCGACTTTATTTTATAGTTCTTTCTTTATAGCTCTAATTACGAATATCAAGAGCGAATTGCAGCGACATTGCCGCAGTTGTATTACAAATCAATTCATCTAATATTAGTATTGTAATATACCAATGAAGGTAAATAAATTTTGGAGTAACGTTTCTTTATTGGGGTATTGGGATAGAAAGATAGCAGAGCTTGTCATGGAAAACATCTGGCTTCTAAGATGTAATTGTTTGGCTGTTGTAAATCTTTTGAAAGCGCCATGAACTTATTCCATGGAGCGGAAACACAACTACTATTTTACCTATAAAATATACAACTAATATATAACACAACTACTAGGTACCTATAAAAGGGTTCACAGAAAAGTATCACTAGAAAAGTAACAAACAATTAGTCAAAAGTGACATATAAAAAAATAGATATCAAAAATATAGTTTATAAAAAGAATGCTTTTACTTTTCTATTCGCTGTGAGCCCTTTTGGTGTTTTTACTGTTATTTTATTTTAAATTAAAATAGTAGTTATGTTTCCGCTCCAGTCACACCATGGAATAAAGTGATGGTGCTTTCAAAAGATTTACAATAGCCAAACAATTACATCTTAGAAGCCAGTATACTACAGTATATTTTACTCTGATCGTCTTAAAAATCATTGTATAAATAAATAAATAATAATAAATAACCCTGGACAAACACAGCGCCATGTATACCCACGATAAGCAGAGCTTGTGTTATGGGTACTAAACAACTGCTATAAATACTTAGATTTTTTTTTGTAAATACATACGCGTAATACACATAGAAAACACTAATACATATAATCATACTCATGAATACATATGTTTGTACTGTGCGTGGAATCGAACCCGCGACCATCGGAATTAAAGCGGTGCTAAACAGCTAGACCACTGAGACTGTCAAAGAAAATAACGTTTCTATATAAGTTGTAAAGAAGTTATAAGTTTTATTAGTTTCTGTTATTTTCAGTTCCCATAGGACTAGCTTTTTGTTTTTGTTTATCATCGTAAAAAATAGGTACCTATAAAAATCTAGTGTTTGCCGATTTGTCAATTTCTCAATTTTGCTCAGTCGTTAGATATAGGCGCTTGAATCTTATATAACTACTGATGTTGCCGATGGCAACCTTTTTGATAGTTTTTATGTTTTTTATATATATTTGAATTTTATATTTTGACGTTCTGTTTTTGTATACCGTTTGTTTTCTTATGCCATATTGTCTTTATATTTTTGCTAGCGAGCTGATTACACCTATTTTACCTCATCTAGGAACGTGTCTCATTTTTAACCAGCCTTAATACAGTCCTTCCTTCCTTCCGTAACTACTGCCCATACCGGCGGTTTCACCTGCTTGTAATATATAGCCTATCTGTCATTCTGATATATAAGCTATATTACTGTAAAGTTTCATCAAAATCCGTTTAGTAGTTTTTGCGTGTAAGAGTAACAAACATCCATGCATACTCACAGTTTCGCGTTTATAATATTCATTAGATTATAAAATAAAAATCCCTTCCGTACGCGTCTGTCTGTCTGTTCGTAATCTTTTGTCGATAATCTTAAAACTATTAAGGTTTCTTAAGGGTCGGCAACGCGCACGTAACACCCCTAGTGTTTCAGGCGTACATAGGCTACGGTAATCGTTTACCATCAGATGGGATGCTTGTTTGCGACTATCGTAGTATAAGAGAAAACTACTGGACCCATTTTAATGAGGTTTTCATCTACTAACAGTTAGATTTCTGAAGACGCTTTAAGGTTTTGTGGAAATTAATTTTTTACCCATGAAGATATGACGAGTCGCTAGTGTGGAGATATTTTTTTTATTTATTAATAGAAAATATTAAAATTGGTTGAGTATAAATATGTTTTCTTATTAATTTAATATGATAGATATATTATTTTATTAAATGTCTATATTTATTTTAAACATCGATGAAATTCTTAATAAATGTTGTGTAAGGAAAATTGTCGATGTAATTCTTAATAAGTGCTATGTATTTAAAAAATAATATATATCGGTCCAGACGTTCTCTAGTTTTAGCTAGACTAACAAACGCATTTTTATTTACCGCTGCAATAAACTAGAAAGAAGTGTTTTGGTTTTAACAATATTGAAATATAATTGTTGCTATATCTCAAACGGAACATAGACAAAATTAGAAATTAATTATTGAGTAATAACCAGAGAGAATAGAGCGGATGAAAGTTAAAAAGAGCAATCTAGATGCATCCGTAACAGTTGAGTGCCCCCGTCGACAGTTTAATGTCATTTTTTATTTTCCACGGTCGGCCATTGTTAGTGAATTGGCGCGAAATAAAGTTGCACGCGTAAATAAAAAGTAAATACAATAATTCTGTGTACAGACAAAAGCGTGGAATAAATTGCACAAAAAGGATTGTAGTGGCGAATTTATTAAGTGTTCAGTGATATACATGACATACTAGCTTTTACCCGCGGCTTTGCTCGTCCCCTCCGATCGATCCCCCGTCCAATTCAAACGGGGACCGATGTTACGACGGCCTGAGCCGAGGTTCGAGCCCCTAGCGGTGCCCTCAGACTAAAGTCGTATCTGTCAAGCGAGAGTTGGCTTTCAGCCGCTCCATAAGTCCTTCCGCGGGTTTGGAGTTCCATCTGCACTCGCCCCATAACGTCCGGTGAAGCTGTAAAGGCCAGCTACGGCCAACAGCATTAGAGTAGTCCGAAAAAAAGGCCTCGCTCGCATAACTCTATTACTGGCTACTAGATGGCGCTGAAGTAGTAAATTGTCGGTATATTGTTTTTGTTTTTTTTAAAATAAAATGTATCCTATGTTCATTCTAATACGTCCAATAATATGTGTACAGAATTATCTCGATGATGGGATGGGATGAGTTTTTGCGTGAAAGCGTAATAAACATACCTGCATTCACATTAATAATATAAGTAAGGATTGTATGTATGTATTTAAGTTTTTAAAAAGATTCATTACCTCCTGTTTTCAACATGTCTATGTAGGTATATGTTTGTTTATAGTATTGACATTTATTTGGCAAAGTCAATGTCTTTTATAAGGTAAAATAAATATTTAACTCACCAATCGTTTGTTTTGGTATATTTGACACAATTATTGAACTAAACAAAAATAGATAAGTAAAAAATTGCATGCAGAAAAACGTAGTTAAAAATATTTTCTAAAAGGTCTGTCGCCAACACTTATAGTGAGATTTATGATGTTATGGTACCGTGAATCTATAAGCAATTTGATGTAATACAATTTCGATAACTGGTAGAAATAGAAATAATCTTAATTCAAATAAATAAAAACACTTTTGAATAGTCATATATTACACATTTTTATCTACCGCCCATTAGTTTATATTTAGGATTGGTGTGAATAGAAGCTAACAAATATTAAGAATCAGCTCCGAGGGCATATTTTGATAAACTGACCTTAATTTCGCTACATACTGTACGATCTAGGAAGCGATCCAGGATTCTCCACACTAGTGATCCGATACTCTCCCTGGTTCTTGTTTCCTTCCTGTCGCCAACTACATGTACCAATATTAGATAAGATTCTGCTTTCGTAATTTTTATATCGTATGGAAAAATCTTCGAAAGACCGTCCTCTCGCTGGATGGGTGACGAGGCGGTGTGTGGGATTCTTACCGAGTAAAGAACCACACGTTGTACCTACGAGCATCATTATCCGAGTTGAAGCTACTCCAGCATTGACCATCACTGTAGACGGTATAGGGCATGCTCCATCTGGCTTTTTCCGACAGCGTTGGCTTGCCCCGTAGATAGGGCAGGCCCCATCTGATTTCGTACTCCTATCCTAACAAGTTAATTCTTTTACAGTTGCAAGCAAGTGACTTCTCAGGCGGTTATGACTTCGGCGGTCACGAAGGCGGACTGGGCGGTCATGAGAGCAGTCTAGCCGGTCATGACTTCGGCGGTCATAGCTATGGCGGTCACGAATTGAAAGCCCACGCGTATCCTGTCCACGAACACGTCGAAGAAGAAAGTCCCGAACCTATAAAACATTACAAAGAAGTAGTAGTCCCTGTTCCAAAGAACGTAGAGTTCAAAATCAATCAACCAATTATCATACCTGTACCTCATCCTATACCTATACAAGTGCCAGTACCAAAGGCAGTCGTTATACCAATCGTGAAGGAAGTTTCAATTCCTGTAGAGAAATCTGTACCTTATCCCGTTGAGAAGACGGTACATGTTCCCAAAATCAAGGAAGTGCCTTTTGAAGTTATCAAACATATTATTGTACCTGTAGAAAAACCAGTTCCATTCAAAGTACCAGTATATGAAACCATTATCCATACAAAGAAGGGATCACACAAGATCTAATTTGTTGTTACTGTTGTTATAAGTCTGTTGTTGTTGCGAGAGTCTGTTGTGAATGTTGTTGATGTTGTGAGTTAATTATTTTGTTGTTAATATTATTTGTTATAATCTAAGTACAAAGTAAATATATTTTTAAATATAATATGTTTTTATTTTTACATTACCTAGTACTTAGAATAATTACAGAAATCGAGAAATATTGTTTTGAAGACCTCTTCTTATGTAATTGCGTTAACTATATAATAATAGTAATGAAATTAATAATAAAAAAAAAACGGACGAATTGTCCTGTCCTATAAGACAATTCGCATGCTCTCTAGTCCCAGCTAAGTAGCTTTACCACTATGGTCTTGGATTCGATTCCTAGGACGGTGCTTTACCGCTACACTACAATTATGCAGAAGGTGTTTGATATTAATAGATGAGATAGATATAAAAAACTATACAAATAATTAAAATTAAGGTGTAATTTCAAATTAACAACTTTTCATTAAATGCAAATGAAAATATATATGATACGATAAGGAAATAATATTATTTTTTGTCAGTCTGTTCTTGCTAATCTCTGAAACAACTGGACCGATTTCGACAGGATTTTCACTCGTAGACAGTTAATGTTATAATGAGTAACTTAGTTTACTTTTATTTTAAACATGTTCTTTATTTTAATAAAAAGAAACCTTAATTCTGCGCAGACGGAGTCGCGGGTAAAAGCTAGTAAATAAATAATAATAATTGTTAAAAATGTACTAACAATAATCAATAATGGATTCTGTACGTCTGTCACTAAAGTAGCTCTACTATTATAGCCCATTGTTATTATTAACGTAACCTATTATATTCCTAAAAAGGCGTGTGTAATGTTTTAATAGAAATCCCTTGACAAATGATTATAAGGCTTCAGTATGAAATCATATATTTGTTTAGCAACATCTAAACATATGTTAATAAAAATGAAAATAAACATATCATTATTAAAATTAATAATAAGATTAACAATACTGTTGTTATTATTCTGCGTGCTGTTCATATTGTCAATAGTCTTGTACAGCTCGAGATATTGGATTGACGTATACAATTACGCAAGCGGGAACATCACTATAAAACGTATAACCAGTATATCGGAACTAAATTTGACAATACTTGAATATGCGACTGAGTATACCACAGAATCTACCACAGATTATTACGATTGGTCAACAACAGAAATGGATACGAATACTGAAGATTATATAGCGATAGATGATGTTGATTTCCCAACAGCTAAAATCAAGAGAGACGTCAAAATAGAAGATGTAAAAGATTACGTCGAACTACCTAATAGAAGTGTTCTAGTCGATTACTTCTTCGTAGAGGAATCGAGCACGAAAGTAATTAAAGATTTAATAGACGAGAGTAAATTAACAACGCGAGATTTAAATGATGTTGAAATTATGTTGAGTGGACGCCGGGGACGCGATGATAATGAAGCGGTAAGTTATTTATTTTAAAGCACGTATAGGGTTGCCAATATCACAAATAACGTAATATTTATCTAAATAACTGCTATAAACAAAAAAGATATAAAACCCTAAAAAAACATCACCTATATATAATCTAAATATATATAACTCGAAGGTGACTGACATAGTGATCAATCAACGCACAGCCCAAACCACTGGACGGATCGGGCTGAAATTTGGCATGCAGGTAGATGTTATGACGTAGGCATCCGCTAAGAAAGGATTTTGATTAATTCTACTACCAAGGGAATAAAATAGGGCATGAAAGTTTGTCAATTTTAAACCGATCGGGCTGAGACTTTGCATGCATACAGCTACTATGACGTAGGCATCCCCTAAGAAAGGATTTTGATAAATTCCACCCCTAAGGGGATAAATTAACGCGAGCGAAGCCGCGGGCAAAAGCTAGTATATATATATACGGCCTCGGTGGTCTGGCGGTTTAGCCGCCTTACGACCGATGGTCGCGGGTTCGATTCCTCACACGGCACAAACATTTGTATTAATGAGTATGATTGTTTGCATCGGTCTGGGTGTTTTCTATGTATGATATGTATGTATTTAGGAAAAAAAACTTTATGTATTTGTATCAGTTGTCTAGTACCCATAATACAAGCTTTAGTTAGCTTAACTTGGGTCTAGATGGCGCTGTGTATAATTGTCCTGAGATTAATATTATTTCTTAAACTTAAAAATAATCTCATCTCCCCTCTTAAGGAGAGGAGATGGCAACTTATTATTATTATTTATTTATTTATATAGATTGACATTTACATTTATATATAGATTTACATTTACATATTTACTACAATATCTACAATTTTTATGTTTCTATTATTTGTAGTCCCCAAACTAGGTCAGACCAATATTTTGGGGGCTGCATATTACATACCAATATTAAGCTAAGTTTTTTTATTTTTCTCTCTCGGTTCAACTTATGATTTAATATAGGTCTTTTTATCACTCACTTCCGATCCATGTTTCGTCCAATTCAAACGGGAATTGAAATTACGACAGCCTGAGCTGAGGTTCGAACCTCCAGCGGTGCTCAGACTAAATCGTATCCGTCAGGCGGGAGTTGACCTTTAACTATTCCATAAGTCCTTTCGAGGTTTGTATTGACATCTGCACTTGCCCTCTATCGTTCGTGATGCTGTAAAGGCCAGCTGCGGGCAACTGCATTAAAGTAGTCCGAAAAAATAACTGGAGAGTCATCGAGAAGTATAAATTTACACGTAAAGTTTTTTTTGTCAGGTATATTTGAAGTCACGACCTATTTAGCTTAAACCACTAGGTAGCAATGTTTTCAATCTTAATTTTGAATCAGAAACCTTGTACCATCACCATGTACCAAGTAAGATCATCCTAATATTTAATATTATCTTATCTCTGCTACGTTTGACAACCCTAGCGTGGATATTTATGATCTAGATGGGATTTACTGTAGGATTGGTGGAGTGTATTGCCAGTATTACTACGCTGGTGACAGTACTGAGGAAATAAAGGAATAGTGTTGCCGTATTTAAAAATGTATTTTACAGTATCTGAGCGTTTAGGTATTCGAAGTGACAATAATTAAAAAAAAAGTCGACTTCTAGCTGTTCCTTTAAAAACCTTGATAATTTTACCACCATGAGCTATCTGGCTTTATCACCCTCACCTTATCATCAGTCACTTTAGCGTATACCGTTAATGCAAGCGAGTGCATCATTTTTTTTATGAAAACTTCTTACTAAAACAAAATTCCTAATTCATAATTTCAGTTAATAAAAAAACATTTTATTTCATTAAAGATGTATAATAAACAGCTTTGTGCACGAGAATCAGTTTTAATTTTTTAATTTAAAAATTATATCTGCGTCAGACAATTCATGAAATGTGACCAACATAATATGTTTGTTTTGTTAAGATTGACATTAACGGTGCGTCCAACATGCAATAACTTAAATAAAGATTTTATTATCTACTAACTACTCGCCCCGGCTTCGCACGGGTGTACATATATTATACATATAAACCTTCCTCTTGAATCACTCTCATCATTGCCTTGCCTTTATCCCATTATTTGGGGTCGGCGCAGTATGTCATTCTCTTCCACTGATCTCTATCGGTCGTCATATCTAAACATACTCTTCTTTTATTCATATCATCTTTCACACAATCCATCCATCTTTTCTTAGGGCGTCCCCTCCCTTTACATCATTTACTTACATTCATATTATACTTTCCATAAGACATGGTCCTCATTCCTCCGCATAATCCTCTTGAATCACTCTATCTATTAAAAAAACAGTTTCATTATTTGTTGCGTAGTTTTAAAGATTTAAGCATACATAGGGACGGACAGACAGCGACAGCGACTTTGTTTTATACTATGTGTATAGTAAAGACATAGAGAACAAAGTCGCTGTCGCTGACAGATTTTAATACATTTTTTAACAATAAATAGTTCTTTATTTATTCAATAGGAAGGTTTATATGTATAATAGGTACATGCTCTCTCTCTCCCGGCCTAATCCCATCTTAATTGGGGTCAGCTATACTAATAATGCATCTCCAGAGACTTCGTGTCTGGATCGTCATTTGGTCTAAATTTTCACATGTTAGGTCATTTTTGATGGCGGCTATCCATGTAAGTCGAGGTACATAGGTACACGCGTGTTATAGTATAGAATAAGCCGAGAAATTTAAGAATTTGTTAAGAATCCGTGCGAAGCCGGGTTTGGTCGGTAGTTAAACCGTAGTTAAATGTTAAAGTCGTCCAGATAGAAATACACAGTTATAACTTTTAAAAGAGCAATTTGTTTCTTTGTAAATTGGTTTTATATGAATTAAAAAAATAATAAAAAGTATAGTGTTCGAGTATAGTCTTTTCAAGACATTTACAACATAACTAAGGAATAACATATTTATATATATAAATATTTTACCATCAGACAAGTCTTATACTTGTTTGCTATCATATTAGTAAAAAAAAATATTTTATGTATTATTCTCTATTACAATAATATAACTAGCTGTGCTCGCGGTTTCATTCGCGTGAAATTTATAGCCTATAAGATATTCTGATGTATAAGCTATATTACTGTAAAGTTTCATTAAAATCCGTTCAGTAGTTTTTGCGTCAAAGAGTAATAAACATCCGTACTCACAAAGTTTTGCGTTTATAATATTAATAAGAAGATTTCTGCACTGCAATTTTTTCATACATTCATTTTGAAGATTTTGTCCATATATGCAAGTCCGGGTCAATTAAAACAAAACGACTTTTGTACGAAATTGTGTTTAAAACCTTTGTTATTAAGGACCATTACGGGTTGTACCGTTACAATATGTAGATTAAATTTTGGTTGAATTCTCAGAATGACGGTGCCTCTTTTGAAATATAGTTAATTTTGTAGTAATAAGAAAAAAGACTAGATAAACGGAGAAAATTTATGAATATAGACTACTGACAATTAGGAATAGAAAGAATGAATTGAAGTATCAAAAACAAGAATGTAATATAAAAAAACTATAAATTTAAATACAAATTTAGAATATAAAACATTTCTTCATTAGCCAGTTGCAACAGTTAATTACTCTGCGAGCCAGTCTAATCCTACCTTGATGCTTGCATCTTTTTAAATACGATGCCAATTCTTTTGAAACTTAGTGTAAATTACTCTGTGGGCCAGTCTTTTATATTCTTTTATATTATTTATTTCAACCTGTTTATTTTAACCTGTTAGTTTACATTTTTCACCCAACATTTCTTTCGAACTATTATAATGCAGTTGGGCGCAGCTGGCCTTTACAGCATCACCGGACGATAGGGGCCGAGTGCATGGCACTCCAAACTACAGGAAGAACTTATGGAGCGGCTGAAGGCCAACTCCCGCCTGACGGATACGACTTTAGTCTGAGGGCACCGCTAGGGGAACGAACCTCGGCTCAGGCCGTCGTAATTTCGATCTCCATCTGAATTGGACGGTAGATAGATCGGAGTGGATGTAAAAGCTCCAGTTCTTTTACTGGATAATAAAAATAAAAATTAGTATATGTCCATCTGTATGACAGGCTATGTCATATATATTAAACAATGATACTCATGAATATAAATATTTGTAACGTGCGCATCGAACTCTCGATCTTCGGAAATAAGGGTTTTCTAAACCATTACACCACCGAGGCCGACTAACAAATACAATTTCATATTTACTTATGTATGTGTATGTTTTTAAATGCGTCATCGTTTGGACTAATCGTGAATGTCCAGCTTTATATATTGCATGGACTTGGAATGGTGGTCACGTCTATTTGCATCCGAATGGATTTTTTTATTGTAAACACATGACGGTGCTACATTTTTTTTATTCTTGTATGTAATTGTTTGTACCGTGCGTATCGAACTCTCGACCATCGGAAGTAAGGGGTTTTCTAAACCACTACACCACCGAGGCCGGCTAACAAATACAATTTCACATTTACTTATTTTTAAGTTTTTAAATGCGTCATCGGTATGATGAACTCGGTGGTGTAGCGGTCTAGCACACCGCTTACGACCGATGGTCGCGGGTTCGATTCCTCGCACGGCTCAAACATTTGTATTCATGAGTATGATTGTTTGTATCGGTCTGGGTATTTTCTATATATAATATGTATGTATTTACGAAAAAAAAACTTTATCTATGTATTTGTATCAGTTGTCTAGTACCCATAACACAAGCTTTAGGTAGCTTAATTTGGGTCTAGATGGCGCTGTGTGAAAGCAGACTATATGCTAAACAGCTGCACCAACTAGGGCACCATGATTTGATAATATATTACAGTTTACAATAACGTTATTTAACCCAATAAAGAATCGAACTTTAATACTTTCGCTAAGCGACATAATACTAAACTGTTATGCGATCTACTACACTGGAGGTCATACATGTAATGGGGGTCACTCTGGTGTCGCAACCCACGACCCTGGGGTCATAGAGACCATTTAATTACTAATTTGAGCAACTGCGACGAATGGTCCACTAATTTTATTGTTAGACAACGCTAGGGTGACAATATTCTAGGAATTTTGTAGGACATTCCTATTTTACGAGATTTTCAAGTATTTATTTATAGTAATTTATGGAATCGGACAACGATGGAGTGTCATTACTTTCCGAGTTTTGTTGGACATACCCATTTTACGATATTTTTTTTAGTATGTATGTGGAATCGGATAACTATGTCGTGTCATTACTTTCCTAGTTTTGTAGGACTTTCCAATTTTATGAGATTTTTTAGTATGTATGTGGAATCGGACAACGATGGAGTGTCATTACTTTCAGAGTTTTGTAGGACATTCCCATTTTACGATATTTTTTTAGTATGTATGTGGATCTCATACTACGATGGACGGGAATGTCCTACAAAACTCAGAAAGCAATGACTCACTTTCTGAGTTTTGTAGGACATTCGAATTTAACGATTTTTTTAAATATGTAAGAGTAATAACAAATATATGGTCAACCTGTTGGTAAGTGGTAACCGTCGCCTATAAACATCACGTAATAAGGTGACCACTCATGCGTTTTCATTTAAGGACTAAGAAGTCAGACCTCACATCTTGTAATTTTACTGCCTTATCTCAATACTCCAATTAAAACGCATTTTATAAAGCTGGTAAGTAGCAATAATGGAACGTTCAAAATCTACCCTATACCATCGTAAGCACAGATTATTATATTAGAGTCCGTTAGTTTTCGGTTCCCGCGTCTTTCCTTCCCCTCCCTTACCTAGTAAAAACGGACCGTAAAGCGGCCTTGACGCGCGCGCGCATTTGTTGCGAATTAAAATAAATTAGAACTGTGAAACCTACTGTGAAACTGGAAAGCTAGCGAAGATACCTTCGAGACCATGAAGCCCAAGAAATCCGCAGAACCATACAGGTACGTGACAGACGCTTTTCCCTATATATATACATAGTAAATTCCCTAACATTTTGGTAGCAGAGAGTAGTTTCCATAACATGGAAGAAACCAAGATATATATCCATTCAGACGATTTTGTGCTACGTCTTAAAATAGGGGGATTTCTCTCCCATTTTAATGGGATTGTTAGTAATTAGGATTAATGAAGCTATTGCTACCAATGTACCATGTCAGGTTGAGCTAAAAGACCTCACCTCATGCTCATTTTATCATCTTCCATTGGTGCCCCGTTAGTGCAAGCTCCCGCAGGCGCTAACGGTATACCATCATTCCATTATTGTCCATAAAGAACACCTTAAAATAGGTATAAAATTTGTATGTGTACAGAAGGTAGCTTTTGACCTGATCTGAAAATTTCTGACCTGAGCGATCGTTTGTAACTTGGGTCTAGATGGAAGTGTATTAATATTTTATTGTCGGAGAAATGTCCAAATCACTATTAACATCAACATTTCGACGACCTCGGTGGTCTAGCGGTTTAGCACACCGCTTTACGACCGATGGTCGCGGGTTCGATTCCTCGCACTGCACAAACATTTGTATTCATGAGTATGATTGTTTGTATCGGTCTGGTTTTCTATATATAATATGTATGTATTTACAAAAAAAAATATCTATGTATTTGTATCAGTTTTCTAGTACCCATAACCCAAGCTTTAGCTTGCTTAATTTGGGACTAGATGGCGCTGTGTGAATTATCCTGGGATTAATATTAATAATAATATTAACATTAGCCTACTGTAGTCCACTGGCGTATCCGTCAGGCAGGAGTTGGCCTTCAGCCGCTCCATAAGTTCTTCCGCGGGTTTGGAGTGCCATCTGCACTCGCCCCTAACGTCCGGTGAAGCTGTAAAGGCCAGCTACGGCCAACAGCATTAGAGTAGTCCGAAAAAAAAAAGTCCACTGCTGGACATAGGGCTCTCCCAAGGCACGCCATTGGCCAGTTATTACCAGCAACCCTACGTATGTCGTCGCTTGACCTAGTTGCGCAGTGTCCTACACTACGTTTGCCAATTATAACACCTTCTATCTTCAGGTTTACTCAAATAATACTTACTTATTATAATCCAATAGTTCGAATGTGTCGCCAATACAATGAAATTCTTGTCTCGAATAGAAATATAGATATTTTCCATTCAACGCTGGTCCAGTGCCGGAGACAATTAAATTTCCACCGTAAAGTGACAAATTATATTTAACATTGTACCAATTTTCTTTTCTTTAATATAAATAAAATTCTGTTAACATGATAATTCATTGCATTACGTAGTTATATATCATTTTCTATTTAGTTTACTTTTTATTATATAACCTTATCTAATTATCTAGCGTATATTGATTGCGTCTATATAATTTAGTTTTTAGGCATACATAGTGTTGGATTACAATCCAGTTCTGTACCGAACTACATGCTCCTATTATATTATTATATTGACTGTAATCTGTTTTGTATGCTAATAAATAAATAAATAAATAAATTAAATAAATTCGTGGTCCCCTACGTATGTTAACGTGTTCTGGTGAGGAGACAAATGTCCTAATAAATTACACAAAATTTGGTCACCATATTGTTCTCTCGAGCAATAAAATTAATTATTATCATGGGAATGAGCAACAAGTCATAACATTTATATAATCTGTTATCGTACGCGTAATAAATTGCATTAAAGTAGAAAATACCAATATTGAGAAATCGACTCTAAGATTAAAGGTATAAAGTCGATTTTCCAGTGTACGTAGTATTGGAGTTAATACAGTTTGTTCTTAAAAATGCGATTTACTATATAGATAAATAATCATATTGCTGATTACAGCCGCATTCTATGTTTCGGCTTTTTATTCCTATTATTATATAAAGTGATATTTAGTGTATTATGGTATAGTACACAGATTTCCTTAAATCGGTTTAGTAATCTTGAGTTCGATTCTGTGCGACACAAAAAAAATGTGTCAATTTATATTTTTGACAGATTAAATCAAAATTCAGTAATTTGACCACCAAGTGGTGATTTTTATACTAAGTAGGTGGCAAACAAGTATACGGCCCACCTGATGGTAAACGGTTACCGTAGCCTATGGACGCCTGAAACATCAGGGGTGTCATGTGCACGTTGCCGACCCTTAATATTCATGCAGGTTCGATTCCTCACTCAGTACAAATATTTGTATTCATGAGTATGATTGTTTGTATTTAATGTATGTTAAACATGTACAAATAAATTAAATTTACAAAAAAATCTAAGTATATCAGTTGTCTAGTATCCATAACACAAGCTCTGCTTAGCTTGGGACTAGATGGCGCTGTGTGAATTGTCCTGAGATATTATTATTATTATATATAGTTAGTTTTAATATATTTTCAGTCCTTAGAACTGCGAGCACAGTTTGCCGATTATAAAGTACTAGCTGTACCCGCGACTTCGTCCGCGTAAAATAGTGACCTTAACCAAATAATAAAATATATATATTAATAATCTAACCCAATAAAAAAGTTTCATCGTTCTAGCTCCAAAAATGAAAATTTCACTTATGGCTGAGTCCTGTGAAGGTAGGTACTAATATTTTCTCAACAGCCTAAAAAATAAGTTTCAAGCTTCTAGCTTTAAAAATGTCAATACTTGCATACCATATTTCACCTTTTGACCCTTACAACCCATTTTCGTTAATTATATTTAATCAATACGCAAAAAATAAGATTCAAGCTTCAACCTTTAAAAATGACGATACTTCTATATAACCTCCTCTTTCAATCTCTTATAACCCTTTTTCGGATTAAAAAGTAACCTATGTCCTTTCTCAGGATCTAGATTTTAAACTTCATTTAAATCAGTACAGTAATTTTGGCATTTAAGTGAGACAGACAGACAGAGTTACTTTCACTATCGTAATATTAGTAAGGTATTTATTAAACTGACCAACTGACAAAAAAGCGAATGAAAAAAGTTTCATCGTTCTAGCTTCAAATATGACGAATTTCCATAAAAACTATTATCTGCTATTTTACTTTACCCCTTGAATGGTGACATTTTTACAAATTTAAATGTCATATTTATTTATATTTAATGTATAGTCTAAAAATTTCTTTAACTTCTTTTGTAAATTGGTGGTCCAGTTGGCCAATAACATAATAAAAATTTGTTAAATCAAAATAATAGATGTGATATTCTAAATTGCAAACATCCCTCTACTTGCGCAAACCATACTTTGACTCTACTGGCCAGAAGGGAGAAACGCGTATTCCAACCCTGAATAGCTCGGATGGAACGGTAGATGTTGTTTCTTCCAAGGAAATGTTGTTCATATGTATAGACAACTTCATTCTTAATATTATATATTGTTTTAATCTTCAAAAATATTAATAATATGTGATTACGATCTTGGCCAAGAGCAGGGTCATCAGTTATAGCCCGTACCAGGATTATATTTATGTATTTATAAAATAATATTGCAGAGCAAACGATTATACATTTAAATTTATAAGGAGACAACGGATTGACAATAATCAGTTGCTCGCGCAACTTCGCATGCGCGCTGCTTATACAAATGACATTTATGTTTATTTATGTCGCATATCTAGTACAATATTGGTGTAATTCAGAAATTTAAAATTTTTAAAGTTAGACTTAATACCACAGTTATAAAGTAGACTTTCCAAAATTTCTAATTTTTTAGTTAAGCCAGTATTATACTATGTGTGTATTAAACCGCATAAAGATAACCTTGTATTTCCATTTTCAACCCCTTACAACCCTTTTTTTCGCATTAAAAAGTAGCCTATGTCCTTCCTCGGCGTATAGACTATCTGCGTACCAAATTTCATTTAAATCGGTTCAGTAGTTTTGGCGTGAAAGCGAGACAGACAGACAGACAGACAGACAGACAGACAGAGTTACTTTCGCATTTATAATATTAGTAAGGATTACTTACAAAATAAAACTTTATCGGATTTGATCCCGCGACCTTTGGCATCTATGAAGGTAGTAAACTACTAGGCTACTTGCTACATAATAGCACAATATCGAATGTTGTTTTTATTGCATCATTATTATAAAATTATATTTGCATTCTGTGTTTCTGTGTATAGTAATATAAAGAGAAAATAATGTTATGAATTAATTAAAAACTAGCTGTAACCGCGAGTTTAACTTTACTTTCTAAAATTAAAGATTTTTTCTAAAATAAAATTAGCATATGTTACTCTTTATTACATCATCTACCTTTCAAAAAAAGTCCCGTCAAAATCCAACCATTTCAGAGATTATCCGGAACAAACAGACCGACAAACAGACAGACAAAAATTATAAAAAATGTTACTTTGGTATATGTACCGTATATATATTTATATGCAAGTAGTAAAAACGGTTACTTCAAAATTACAAACAGACACTCCAATTTATATGTATAGATTAATAGTTACTAGTTTTAGATATAATTTTTTTAATATGAATATGGAATGGTTCACCCTCCTTTCGCTAATGGTTTACGTTGCGGGTCCTAGGTCCAGGGTCAGGTCAGTTAGTCCAACGTGGATTTACCACAGGGAATTTATCAAGATGCTTTGCAGGAAGAACCGCGTAGAGGTCAACCTGGTATATTATTAGTAATGGGGTCAATAGTCCTCATTACTAACAATCCCCATCTCAGTATTAGATGATTTAGAGGTCAACAATTTTACAACTATACTTGCAAAATCTTAGAGAAACAAACGTATAATCCACAGTACCTTAGTTGGAAATGCTAAAGCTTTTATAAGCTCTATTATCCACTCAAAACTGTTCATCCATCAACGTTTTTATGCACGCTTCAAGGTGACACCAAAACCATACAACAGTCGTCCAAGTCAATTTGAATTTTAAATACAAGGCGTTACGACACAATCCAAACGCAAATTTATCTTTTTCTGACCACTAAAGCAAAATCTTATACATCTCGTGCATTTGTTTACGATTTCTTATATGGTATACACGCTTTTGTCGGAAGCTCATTGTAAGAATGTATTTCAAACATTTTCTCACATTGTGCGTACTCTTCATTAATGTTAATTGTGAGTGTGATAATTATTTCAAGTGTTTAGGTAATTTCATTAATAATTTCTTTGGATCTATCAACAATACTACACATAGTGATGAGAATTTAAAAAACTTTACATATTACGAAGTTAAAGATGTGAACGGTAGTGAATTTCATAAAATTGTATCAGATATTTCAAGTTTAATAAAAGGTGATAGTGATAAAACGGATCAATCAGTATTGTCAAGATCATACAACAATAATAAAACACATATTTTATTAAAACTATTCGAATATGATGAATCTCCGAAAGGGTTTGAAGGTAGAACTGATACTACAACAGATATAACAAACAATGCTGAATTAGTACAAGAAATATCAATAAATGTGAACAATTCAACAACTGAAGATATCATAACGGACGTTAACAATATGGTTGATAGTCTGGATAATTTAGAAGACAATGAAGTATCATTGGATGATTCATATTTTGGGATTGATGATGATAATAACACAGATTATCCTAATATAGATTATGTAGAGTTATATAAAGATGCAACCATTGAATATACTGTATTGAACGTCACTGAATCACCTAAAACGAATGATGTCATTGAAAACGAGAAGGATTTTAATAATATTATTGATTATTCAATAAATAATCTTAATGAAGATTCGTCTGCTATTGATAACGATCAAGTAAGTACACTTGTAAGTTATTGCGCTGTACAACTAAAATCTACTTTGTTTGTTATTGAAACGGGTTTCAAAACGTGCAGTTCAAATGATGGTGAATTATGACGTGTTTTTGCAGTAATAAAAGGTGAAGAGCACCATAATAGTTAATACCATATCAATTTGCGTTGTGTGGTTCAGAAGGACGAAGCTAAGAACTAATCAGAGGCAGACCTTGTATGAAGTCTACCTTTAAATAATTCTGATTTGCTATAAAGAGCGTACTCTCTCAATAGTGCTCGTGGACGTCGGTTACCACTCATCATCAGGTGGCCGATAGCTTGTTCACCGTTTCAATTACATAAAAAAAAATTAATACAGAATGAGATCATTAATTTTTTAACTATTTACAAATATACACTAGTATATATTTTAATTATTTAGGCTAAATATTTTACCAATAAGATACACCTATAAGTTCTTTTAATAAGCAGTGTTTCACTGCAAAGAGTTTATTAAAATATATAAAATGTAATGTATGAGCTAATTTAAGTACTTTTTGTAGACTTCGTTTTGTGTTTTTCCATCTTTTGCCAAAACATAATGATTTTGCGGATTGTAAAATGAAAAAGAAAAAAGTTGCATCGTTCTATCTTCATAAGTGACGAATTTCAATACAAACTTTTATCCCCTATTTTATTTTACCCCTTTAGGATAAAACTTTTACGCACTTTAAATGTAATATTTATTTATATTTTTTTATTTACATTTGACGACCTCGGTGGTCTAGCGGTCTAGCACACCGCTTTACGTCCGATGGTCACGGGTTCGATTCCTCGCACGGTACAAACATTTGTATTCACGAGTATGATTGTTTGTATCGGTCTGGGTGTTTTCTATGTATGATATATATGTATTTACGAAAAAAAATATCTATATACTTGTATCAGTTATCTAGTACCCATAACACAAGCTTTAGATAGCTTAACTTGGGACTAGATGGCGCTGTGTGAATTGTCCTGAGATTATTATTATTATATATTTAAACAACAGTCTATAAAATAAGTTACTAGCTTTAAAAATTACGATAAATTCATACATCTCCCTTTTCAACCCTTTACAACCCTTTTTCGCATTGAAATTGTAGCCTATGTATCTCATGATCTAATCTACCTGTGTACCAAATTTCATTTACATCGATTCAGTAGTTTTGGCACGACAGACAGAGTTACTCTCGCATTTATAATTAGTTAGGATATAAATGTACATTTTGCAAAATGTGCCTTCATTCGATTATAGTTACCGCACGATCATAGTTATTAATTTAATTAAACCAATTACAAAAGAATCGCTAGCACACCGTGCGAACCAAACCCGGAATTAGTGACACGAACCCAAAATTTAAACAAGTGTGTGAATGTTTCTAAAATTTAACAAAAACACGGAAGTTTGGATGTACTAGAAATTATTATACAATCCAACCAACTAATTAAATATGTAATGAGAAATTGCATAAATACATACATTTCTATTCTATGTAGAAAAATTATAATACAACCTTTCAATCTGTGTCGTAAATCATGTCGAACAATTATGATTTTAAACTACTCACCACTTGCCATCGACAGGGAATTCAACCCTATACGCTAGGACCTAATTCAGCTCTATACGAAATTGGGCTAACTTAAATGTCTATTTTGACTCAACTATAAGTGGTCTCTGACAGTGCGGTTTTAGAGGAGCTTCCTCCCGCGTACACTTAGATTGTGGAATGAACTATCTGCCGAGGTTTTCTCCCGAGACTACAGCATGGGGTTTATCAAGAAGGGTATCTTATATTAAGGTTTCTTAAGGGTTGGTAACGCGCACATGACATTTCTGGAGTTTCAGGCGTGTATAGGCTACGATAACTGTTTACCAACAGATGGACTGTATACCTGTTTGCCACTATCGTAGTAAAAAAAAAGGTTTAACTAACTTTTTATATGAAGTTCAAATTTGAGAAAAAGGGTTGAATACCAGCATCGCACAGGAGCATCAAATTCAAATTCAAATTCAAAATATCTTTATTCATTTAGGTCTATTACAGACTCTTATGATATGTCAAATCTACCGTCAGTTCGGAATGATTTCGAGATGAGAAGAACTGACAAGAAACTCAGCTCGTATTTTTTTTTAATGTTGTACATATTTACAATAATACTACTTCATTTAAATTCAAATTTGGGAGAATGGAGTGACCACCAGCATATGCTATATAAAAAAAATCAAAAAAATCAAAAAATATAATCAGTGTTCGCAACCTGAACAGACCAGTCCCCACAAGCAACACCCGTTCACGATTATGACGGATGAGCCAGCCATCATTGCACTCAACCATATTAGAGGGAGCACATCGACCCGGCCCACCACGCCGCCACAAGTTTGAACTTCATAACGAGCATGACTTCTTCATCCTATCGGTATACGTTGAACTGGGTCCTATTGTCGCCTTTAATTATCTTTTAAATGTATTTTGTTTTATGTAATTTCATTAGCAGCAATAAATTATTCGTATTCTTATTCATATATTAAAATATACAGACCTACATTGAAATATATATTAATAATTATAATTAATTCATTCAGGTGTAACAATATATCGTAACAATCTTTAAGAAGTTTTGAATATTACGTAATATCTTTGCCATTTGTTGATTCTTTATATTGCTAAAGTATAAAATAAAAACTTAATTATATTCTTTGAAAGAATCATTGACAATTTAATTACATATCGGTTGGTCATATACAGTAGATTTACATATCATAAGAGTCTGTAATAGACCTACATGAACAAAGATATTTTGAACTTGAATTTGAAAAAAACTTGAGTATTAATTTAGCTCTTTTAATTTTTGACCTCTACTCAATTTCATATTTATAAAATTACGTAAGTAAGGTTAACAATATGTAATAATTACTGATTCTATTCTATTCTAGTTCTATGAGCATAAATGTTCATGACTGCGTAGATTTAGGTCATGGGTCATTAGTAAAAATCATTAGTCAGGTCATAGAGTTATTAATCATCTGTGGTACAAAGATCACGTAGTATTTTAATTGTTTTTTTTAATTATACACCTTTGTGTGAATTTATTTATCAATTTGACCATATTTTCACAAATTTTCGCAATAATAAAAATAGCTCATAGAACATTACACACAGTTTCATCTAGTCTCAAGCTAAGTAGAGCTTGTGTTATGGGTACTAGACAACTGATAAAAATACCTAGACATAAAGGTTTTTTTTTTAACAATCTTAATGCTTTCGGCAGCTTACCTGCGGCAGCTGGCCTTTGCTGCTTTTCCGAAAGATAGGTGTCTCTGAAATGTAGAGCTGGTGTTAGGGTTACTAGCAAACTGATATAAGTATATAGATATGAAGTTTTTTCGAACTATTCTAACACTGTTGATCCCAGCTGGACCTTACAGATTCCCCTAACGATTGGGGGCGAGGGCAGATGGCACTCTGAACCCGCGGAAGGACGTAAGGAGCGTTGAAGTTCAACTCTCGCCTGACGCATACGCATAGTCAGAGGGTGCTGCTAGGGTTTAGCACTCAGCTCAGATCGTCGTAATTTCGATCCCCGTTTGAATTGGTCGGGGGATTGATCAGAGGGAAACTTTAAATATAGAATAGAATAGAATAGAATAGGTAATAGGACCTCGGTGGTCTAGCGGTCAAGCACACCGCTTTACGTCCGATGATCGCGGGTTCGATTCCTCGCACGGCACAAATATTTGTATTCATGAGTATGATTGTTTGTATCGGTCTGGGTATTTTCTATATATAATATGTAAGTATTTACGAAAAAAAAAACTTTATCTATGTATTTGTATCAGTTGTCTAGTACCCATAACACAAGGTAGCTTAATTTGGGTCTAGATGGCGCTGTGTGAATTGTACAGAGATTATTTATTTATTTATTTATTATTTACATTGAACTATTTTTCTAAATACGATATCTTCTATTCTAAAGGCCATATAGTATAATAACGAAGTTCGAATAAAATTATCACGGTTAAGATTATCATATTGCCGTTGATTAATTACAATATTGGTGTTCCCTGAAAACGTGCGAAACTTTTCCAATACAAGCAGTGTAATATTGTAATGTGTGTCTATTTATAAAATATTGTAATAATAGTTAAATATTAATGTCGAAGCGTTCTGTTAGAGGGCAGAATAACAATTCTTGCACGAACAAACACAGGGACACAGAGTATATAAGTGTGGCAAGCAACTGTCTAAAAATTGTTTCGATAAGTTTGATTTTTTTTTATTTACAGTGGCACAGAGCAGTCTTTATATGTATATATACTAGCAGACCCGGCCACGCGTTGCTGTGGCTAAGGTTCTTGAATAAAATAATATTGCGACTACAAATTGAGATGTAAGCTATCGTATCTTTCAGTTTGGATCAAATTGCACACAATGTGCAAATCAATTTGCAATCTGTTCAGTAGTTTAGGAGTCCATCGCGACAAACAACGTGACACGTAATTTTTATATATAAAGATAAGTAATAAAAAGTAAAAATTGTTATTAGAAAAGACCGAACAGTGCTGAAACTTATAGTTCCGAGCCAGAGCCTAATTTCGTCAAATATTTCACTTCACTGCTTATTTGAACTTCTAATATTGTTAAGATAGCTATATTATGAAGCCTAGTGAAAGTCAGCTGCGATTCCGAGGGTGGGTTGAGGAGACATCATCAGACGACTCCTCAACGTACCTTCGACAGTAGACAATCTGTTAAAATAAATGAAATAAATAAGAACTAATGTGTACTTTAAAATTATAGTGCATAAGGTCTATTTTTATCAATAAAATACTCTGTTTGCGAGGGTCCTTGCTCCTCAGCCCATCCGCGAAATCGCAGCTGACTTTCAGTAGCCTTCATAATACAACTATCTTAAAGATTTTAAAAGTTTTCGGCCAAGATTTGATTGACAAAACTGACTGACTGAATGAACTGATTTGACTATAGTGGTACAATCCAGGAATCGAACTCGCGACAACAAGCAGTAAGGCAGTGTGCTAAACCGCTAGATCACCGCGCTGTATATGTTTAGCTGATGATTGTCTTTTATCAATAACTACTACCGGATTCGCATAGATGTACATGTATTATCCTTACTAATATTATAAATGCGAAAGTAACTCTGTCTGTCTGTCTGTCTGTCTGTCTGTCTGTCTCGCTTTCACGCCAAAACTACTGAACCGATTTAAATGAAATTTGGTACGCAGATAGTCTATACGCCGAGGAAGGACATAGGCTACTTTTTAATGCGAAAAAAGGGTTGTAAGGGGTTGAAAATGGAAATACAAGGTTATCTTTATGCGGTTTAATACACACATAGTATAATACTGGCTTAACTAAAAAATTAGAAATTTTGGAAAGTCTACTTTATAACTGTGGTATTAAGTCTAACTTTAAAAATTTTAAATTTCTGAATTACACCAATATTGTACTAGATATGCGACATAAATAAACATAAATGTCATTTGTATAAGCAGCGCGCATGCGAAGTTGCGCGAGCAACTGATTATTGTCAATCCGTTGTCTCCTTATAAATTTAAATGTATAATCGTTTGCTCTGCAATATTATTTTATAAATACATAAATATAATCCTGGTACGGGCTATAACTGATGACCCTGCTCTTGGCCAAGATCGTAATCACATATTATTAATATTTTTGAAGATTAAAACAATATATAATATTAAGAATGAAGTTGTCTATACATATGAACAACATTTCCTTGGAAGAAACAACATCTACCGTTCCATCCGAGCTATTCAGGGTTGGAATACGCGTTTCTCCCTTCTGGCCAGTAGAGTCAAAGTATGGTTTGCGCAAGTAGAGGGATGTTTGCAATTTAGAATATCACATCTATTATTTTGATTTAACAAATTTTTATTATGTTATTGGCCAACTGGACCACCAATTTACAAAAGAAGTTAAAGAAATTTTTAGACTATACATTAAATATAAATAAATATGACATTTAAATTTGTAAAAATGTCACCATTCAAGGGGTAAAGTAAAATAGCAGATAATAGTTTTTATGGAAATTCGTCATATTTGAAGCTAGAACGATGAAACTTTTTTCATTCGCTTTTTTGTCAGTTGGTCAGTTTAATAAATACCTTACTAATATTACGATAGTGAAAGTAACTCTGTCTGTCTGTCTCACTTAAATGCCAAAATTACTGTACTGATTTAAATGAAGTTTAAAATCTAGATCCTGAGAAAGGACATAGGTTACTTTTTAATCCGAAAAAGGGTTATAAGAGATTGAAAGAGGAGGTTATATAGAAGTATCGTCATTTTTAAAGGTTGAAGCTTGAATCTTATTTTTTGCGTATTGATTAAATATAATTAACGAAAATGGGTTGTAAGGGTCAAAAGGTGAAATATGGTATGCAAGTATTGACATTTTTAAAGCTAGAAGCTTGAAACTTATTTTTTAGGCTGTTGAGAAAATATTAGTACCTACCTTCACAGGACTCAGCCATAAGTGAAATTTTCATTTTTGGAGCTAGAACGATGAAACTTTTTTATTGGGTTAGATTATTAATATATATATTTTATTATTTGGTTAAGGTCACTATTTTACGCGGACGAAGTCGCGGGTACAGCTAGTATATATATAAACCTTTCTTTTGAATCACTCTATCTATTAAAAAAAACGCTTCAAAATCCATTGCGTAGTTTTAAAGATTTAAACATACATAGGGACGGACAGACAGCGACAGCGACTTTGTTTTATAATAATAATTATGTAATTTTTAACTAATTAGGTACTATAAAAATGTAGATTCTATAGAGTTAACAGTAACAAGATTAGTGCCGTCCTAACATATCTTACTAACTTAACTAATACACGAAGGTTTTACCGGCTACGTTACTACGGACAGACAGCCACAGCGACTTTGTTTTATAGTATGTAATGATTAAGCTGTTAGCTTCTTGCCATTCTATAAAAAAATTAAACCAAACAGCTTGGTTCATAATATAAGACTAGGAAAGATTTTAATTTGTTTGTATTTTACTATGCTATCTCGCAAACTGTAATGTTGTATGTCACAAAAATGGCGTGGGTGGCCAAAAACTCGAATCAATCATCCCGTAGAAAATACGGTAGCGATTCTGGAATGCCATAAACAATTTTCTATTGAACGCTGAGACTGATGGTCCGCATCGCCCATTTTTCATGTTTTCGAACTGATTTTGACTTCTATTCCCTAGCATATAAAATAAATTTTCATTAGAAAATCTATCAAAATCTATAGAGTTTATTTTTCCAGCACCCATAAGACAAGCTCTGCTTACCTTGGGAAATTTTCATTAGAAAATCTATCAAAATCTATAGATTTTATTTTTCCAGCACCCATAAGACAAGCTCTGCTTACCTTGGGAAATTTTCATTAGAAAATCTATCAAAATCTATAGATTTTATTTTTCCAGCACCCATAAGACAAGCTCTGCTTACCTTGGGAAATTTTCATTAGAAAATCTATCAAAATCTATAGAGTTTATTTTTCCAGCACCCATAAGACAAGCTCTGCTTACCTCGAGGACTGTACAGAGCCGTGTGAATAGTCCACTTATTGGAATTATTAAGTTCGATTAAGAAGGAATGTATGTAGGACATATGCAGTGTAGTGGAGTAAATAATAATTGTGATCACTATAAAATAACCGATATATGTATATTGTGAAACTGTGGAAATAATAATAATAATCTCAGGACAATTCTAATAGCGCCATCTAGACCCAACTTAAGCTAGCTAAAGCTTGTGTTATAGGTACTAGATAACTAATACAAATACATAGATATTTTTTTTCGTAAGTATATATTATACGTAGAAAACACCCAGACCGATACAAACAACTCATAAATACAAATGTTTGTGCCGTGTGAGGAATAGAACCCGCGAGCATCGGACGTAAAGCGGTGTGCTAGACCGCTAGACCATCGAGGTCTTCGTAATAATATAGAGTAAACAAAACAGTTGGATTTTTAAAACTGGGCCAGTTACAATTCTCGTGTGGCACGTTCGGATCACGTTTTGCATTTATTGCAAGTTTCAGGAGATCGTTTCATAAAAGCAATTTTAAAACGATATTTTTATAAATCGTTTGCTGGATGTTTTGGTATTTATATAATAACAGTATAGTTTTTTGCTATTTGTAAATAAATATAATAATAATAAACCGGGACAATTTACACAGCGCCATCTAGTTTCAAGATAAGCAGAGCTTGTATTGTGGGTACTCAACAACTGATAGAAACATCTACTTAAATATAATAGTAAGCATCCAGACCGATACAAACAATCATACTGTAGAATAAATTAAAATTATAATGGTTTACATTATAATTATAATTTTTTAAGTATATAGATCCAATTGAGAAGAACTGGCAAGAAACTGAATTGATTTTTTTTTTTAAAGCCAGGTTATTTACAATGTATATTTATATAGGTGTCTATGTCTAACATTAAATAAAAATCCCGTGCATGAACAACTATTGCCATGCACGCTCGTCATTCAAGTAATCGTTTAGTGAGTAATAGGCCTTGCTCAGTAAATTTGATTTAACAGATGTTTTGAATTTATTCAAGGGTAATTCCAATATATCCCTTGGTATCTTATTGTAAATTTTTATACCTATTCCCATAAAAGACCTATTGATTTTTCTAAACGATACTTGGGGACAGCAAGTTTGTCTTTAAATCTAGTATTATATAAAAATGTATCTATGTATTTGTATTATATTATCTGATATCTAATATCCTATCTAATATATTATCTAACTAGCATTTGCCCGCGGCTTCGCTCGCGTTAAGAAGTATTATTATTAGGTATAGTTTTTGCGGCTTTACAGTACTGTCATACAAATTTTCATCTCCTATTTTATCCCCTTAGGGATGGAATTTATCAAAATTCTTTCATAGGGGATGCCTACGTCATAGTAGCTTTATGTATGCATAGTCTCAGTTCGATCGGTTTAAAATTGACAAACTTTCAACCCCTATTTTATCCCCTTGGGGGTAGAATTAATCAAATATCTATCTTAGCGGATGCCTACGTCATAACATCTACCTGCATGCCAAATTTCAGCCCGATCCGTCCAGTGGTGGGCTGTGCGTTGATAGATCACTATGTCAGTCACCTTTGAGTTATATATATATATATATTTAGATGTCCATAAGACAAAAGAGCCGTCTGTAACGTCTGTAAATGTTGATACATAACGTTAATAAACAATTTTGACTTTAAAAATGTTAAATATTCTATCGTACGGAACTACAACGAAGCGAGTCCAGTTTTACACTTGTCCATATGTTTTCTGATTCTTTTTTCGATGTTCTCAATTATTTCTGCGTTTGGACGGTCGGTCGTGTTGTCTGTACGTTGATAGTGGCTATCACGCAACGCGGCGCCATCAATCACTCCCTTACAGAGTATGTACCCGTTCACGACTGACATGGATCTACGAAACAAGTCTTGTTCCGATTTCTTATATAACAACTAGCTGATCACACGTTGTTTTGTCATATAAATAAAAATCACTATAAAAAATAGGGGTTGGTTATAGAAGGTTTTGATTTTTTTAATGCCACATTATAAAATTTTATTTAAAAATAAAAAATAAAAGTTAGAGATGGACAATCCATATCGAGAGATAGTAGCCGATTCTCAGATCATTAATAATGTCACAGATAACATATGATAATGTGATCTGAATATTCATATAGAATTTCATAAGAATCGGTAAAGCCGTTTCGGAGGTAACTAACATTATGACACGAGAATTTTATAATACTATATGACTGGAATTTAGCTTTATTTTTTATTAATGAAATATTTTTTCTAAAATAAAAGTAAAAGTAGTAATAAAAGTAGCCTAAGTCGTTATCACATCAGCTACCTGCCAAAAAAAGTCCCGTCAAAATCGGTCCGGCCGTTTCAGATATTAGCCGGAACAAACAGACAGACAGATAAAAATTGTAAAAAATGTTATTTTGGTGTATGAACCTTATTTATATTTATATACATGTAGCAATAAACGGTTATTTCAATATTACAAACAGACATTTCAATTTTATTTATATGTATAGATTATATTCCGCGATTACCTACGAAACTTTTTTACTATATCTGCATTACAAACTTAAATACAGCTTACAAAACTCAATATTACCGTTTTAATATAATATTAAAATAATATAAAATTGAATTACATTAAGCTATATCCATTTATATAATTGTAGAATTACTAACTCGTTGTCTGTGGTAATGGATTCTTCACGAATGCTCAAGGTTGGGTAATTAATGTGGAAAAAAATGTGTGTTGTGTTTTGTTTTCGCGTTCGAGAGCGATTATGTTTGTTTTGTACGGGGTTCTACGTGACCTATAATTTAATTTGAACTTAGGCATACTTTGAACAAAGTCTATATTTGCGTGGGTAATTCTGTCTCACCTATTTCTGCCGTAGTAGCTTTGGTTGTAACTTGTAGTGAGATATTTTGTTCTACTACTTCGGTGGCAAACAAGTTTACGGCCCATCTGATTGTGAATAGTTACCGTAGCCTACGGTAGCCTGTGACACCAGGGGTGTAACGTGCGCGTTGTCGACACCTAAGAAACCTTAATATACCCTTCTTGAAGAACCCCATGCTGTAGTCTCGTGGAAAAACCTCGGCAGGAAGTTCAATCCACATTTTAAGTGTACGCGGGAGGAAGCTCCTCTGAAACCGCACTGTCCGATACCACTTATGCCTATTTACACTCAACCCGAGTGGGCAGGGAAGTGAGCAGCGCGAGAGTGTAAACACGAGTGGAAATACTTCCTATGCAATTGCCCCGCGCTCCCTCGATTGTCGGTTTTTCGTGCGCGAGTCAAAGGACTGGCAGCGCGAGTGGCAGCGTGTTTTTACATTCAGCCCTCTCGCTCAGTTGTCGCCCGGCAATATTTCCGGCAGCGCGAGTGGCAGGGGAAGCGGCTGAATATAAAAGTAGCATTAGGTTAACGTATGAGGATGAATATGGCAGTCAAATTACAAAGAACGATTTTTTCCCTAACATTCAGTTCAGATTCAATTGAGAGGAATTGCCAAGAAACTCAAGTATTATTTTTTTTTTTTTTTCTCCGAGTACATTTGCGATCAGTCCCAGGACTATAAGCAAATATGTTCTGTGATGCTGTCATGTAGAGCGGCTTCCCATTGGAAACCTTACTCATCTGCATCCCAGAGCTACTGCCGATCTTCTAGCTCCAGGATATGATGGCGTTTTAGTCTCACATGCTGTTCTATGGTGAGTTGTCGAGCAAGTTTGTTGGGGTGATGAATCAACCGTTCTTTATATTTGGCTGCCAAATTCAGAATCCCTCCTTCACTGTTCTTATTTGAAGGTGGTCATGGACTTCAGTGTTGGTTATGTACCATGGTATTTGTGCAATGGTTCTTAAGATTTGTTTTGTTGGCGCTGGAGAATATTTATGTTTCTTAAAGTCCATTTCTTAATATTATTTATATTAACGATGGCCTCAATGGTTCTGCGGTTTAATTCTGATGATCGCAGGTTCCATTCCTCGCACGATACAAATATTTGTATTCAAGAGTATGATTGTTTGTATCGGTCCTTCTGTCTTTTGTCTATCATCATAATTATTATCATCAGACTACTGCAGTCCACTGCTGGACATAGGCCTCTCCCAAGGCACGTCACTAGGCACGATCTTCAGCCCTTCTTCCACTTACTATCCGCAACCCAACGTATGTCGTCGCTCCACCTAGCTGCGGGGCATCCTACACTACGCTTGCCAATTTGCGGTCTCCACTCTAAAACACGTTTTATGTATAGTATGTATATATTTACAAAGAAAATGTGTATAAGTTTTTACATTAGTTGTCCAGTACCAATAACACAAGCTTTGCTTACCGTGAGTCTATGTAGCGTTGTGTGAATTGTCCAGAGTTAGTCCAGAGTTATTAGAGTTGTTAAGTTCGTTGATTAAACGGTGAAATTAAGAAGGAAACGTTTGAACGTCCCTCAAAATATTGAATTAGTACCAAAGAGCCGGGGTCATCCAGCGAAAAATGCTCGCACGGGAGATTTTATCTCATTACCCAACCTCTATTGTAACGCTTCCCAAATAAAAAACCTATTATCATCACTCAAAGGAATTTTTTCATAATCCACGCGGTGGAGTGCTGAAAGATGCTTATTAAAATTAAAAAATAAATTACCTCGCGCGCCATTTTGGATTGCTATTTGTGGCGGGAATTATTCAGATATTTTTTGTGAATGTAACACGTTATATACGTCAGAGGTAGTCTGTAAAAATGTGTACGGGGTACCTACCACACTTCTTTACTTCTGAAGGTCGTGGGTTCGATTCTTAAAAGTGTACGGGGTACCTACCTTCATTTCTCTGACAGCCTCGGTGGTCTTTAGCACACTTCTTTACTTCTGAAGGTCGTGGGTTCGATTCTTCGCACGGTGCAAACATTTGTATTCATGAGTATGATTGTTTGTATCGGTCTGGGTATTTTCTATGTGTAGTATCTATTTATTTACAAAAAAAAGTATGTATGTATTTATATCAGTTGTTATTTATAATGTTATGGGTACTAGCCATAACATTAGATCTGTTTAGATGGCATTGTAATTGTCCAAGAAAAAAAAGAAAGAATTCTCTGACAGCCTCGATGGTCTAGCGGTTTACCACACACTTCCGATGGTCGCGGGTTCGATTCCTCGCACGGTGAACACATTTGTATTCATGAGTATGATTGTTTGTATCGGTCTGGGTGTTTCCTGTGTATATTATGTATGCATTTATAAAAAAAAAGTATCTATATACTAGTAGTAGTCAGTTGACTAGTACCCATAACACTAGCTCAGCTTAACTTGGGACTAGATGGCGCTGTGTGAATTGTCCTTAGATATTATTATTAATATTCTATGGTAATATTAATGTTTCAGATGTACCCAATTTGCCAAGGAAACATAACACAAGGCGTTTACCCCTGGATTGCAACGATTTTCATTAAAAACACCACATTGGACAACCAGTTCGAGTATTTCTGCGACGGTGCCGTGTTATCTGAGAGGACAATACTAACAGGTAAGAACAGCTATGAACAGGTCTTTCATGTTATTGTAATGACAAACAAACTTACCACCTGATGGTAAGTGGTAACCGTCGATTACATACATGAATAGCACTACGGACATGACGTTATAATGTGACACCCGTGATACCACTCATGCGTTGTAATTCCAGGCATTTCAGAGATTAGCCGGAACAAACAGACAGACAGACAAAAATTGTAAAAAATGTGTAAGTGTATTTTAGTGTAAGTACCGTATTTATATTCATATGCATGTAGTAAGAGACGGTTATTTCAATATTACAAATAGACACTCCAATTTTATTTATATGTATAGATTATATTATTATTATTCTTATTATTTCACTAATCGATGTATTTATTAAGAAAAATCAACCAATAAGTAACTGTCTCAATTGTGCCCTCTCCCGACTTTCCTCTTTTAAAGCAAAATGGTATTCAAGAGAAAATTGACGTCAGACCACTGAGATGAACGAGTAAAGCAGTCTCTTGTACAATATATGTATGAACTGAACGGTAGAGAAAAAATATTAATACAAAAAACTTGACGTTCATAAGCAGCTACAATGAATAAATGATTTCAGATATGATATAATATTGTAGTGTACTTCATTAATAGTATATCTGTTTGATAAAAAAATATGTAATTTAATAGTAAAATGACGTCATTTTACTTTATTCATATTAAACATACTCTCTCTCTCTTCCCAGCTATGTATCCCATATGGTGGTGGGGTCAGCTTTCCTTGTTTTTCTCGTCGTTAGAAAAATCGTCTTCAGAAACCTTACACTCCACCATATCTCCAGCAATTACATCTTTCCACCCCTTCCTTGGTCTGCCTCTTTTACCGGGGATGGAAGCGCCAGCTGTAGCGCCAGATTGCCAGAGTTCCTCGTACGCACTCGTTGCGAATTTTATTGAGTCTGGTTATGCCGCACATCCACCTCAGCATCTTCATTTCGGTAACTTGGATGGTATGCACGTTCTTCTGGGTTACAGCCCATGTTTCACTGCCATAGATGAGAACAGGTCTTACAATCGATTTGTAGATCAAACCTTTCAGTTTAACCGGCATTCTTATTAATACGTTTTAATAATTATGTACAGGAATGAACTGCCTGCTGAAGATTATTAAGGTTTCTTAAAGGTCGGCAACGCGTGACTCCCCTCTGATCGATCCTTAGTCCAATTCAAACGTGGGTCGAAATTACCACGGCCTGAGCCCAGGTTTGAACCACTATCGGTGTCATCAGACTCGCTCGACATCAGAACTCGCATCTGTCAGGCGGGAGTTCGCCTTTATCTGCTCCATAAGTCCTTTGGTTTGGAGTGCCATTTGCACTCGCCTCATAACGTCCGGTGAAGCTGTAAAGACCAACTGCGGCCAACAGCTTTGGAGTAGTTTGAAAAAATTGGCACCCCTGGTGTTTCAGGTGTTCATAGGCTACGGTAACGTTTACCATCAGATGGGGCGTATGCTTGACTGCCATCACTGTTATAGTATAAAAGAAATACAATATATCTGCACTTATTAGTGTCAGTGGCCTATGTCCAGCAGTAGACGTCTTCCGGGCTGAGACGATGATGACAATGATTAGTGTCAGAAGCTTGACTGCCATAGTATAAAAAAAGAAAATATATTTGTGTCAGCTCTATTTTAGTATCCGTGTTCCTCTCTCGTTTCTCCTTTGATCCACTCAGAAAAAGTGGCTAATTTAATTATGACTGGCGACATCCTTCCTTTTGTCGTAGTCTGGACAATGAAGATTGGCTCATTGGATGAACAAATTAACAGCATATTGATAAACGAGGAATTCCGTTTATTTATTTATTTCAAGCGACGAATGTTCCATAATATAAATACCTTATAGACCAACATACATATGAATTAATATTATCATCATTATTACATAGTATAAAACAAAGTCGCTGTAGCTGTCCGTCCCTATATATGCTTAAATCTTTAAAACTACGCAACGGATTTTGAAGCGGTTTTTTTTAATAGATAGAGTGATTCAAGAGGATGGTTTATATATATATATAATACATGTACGGCGAAGCCGGGGCGAGTAACTAGTAATCTTATAAAACTCTCGTGTCACAATGTTAGTTACCATACTCCTCCGAAACGGGTTGACCGATTTTTATGAAGCTTTACATGCATATAGTAAGTCTGAGAATCGGCTACTATCTATTTTTCACACCCCTAATTGATAAGATTTGTCTTGCCTAAAATTGTTTTACATTTTACACATATTTTTTTTTATAATGTGGCATTAAAAAATACATACAACTCTAAACTTTCACCCTTCTATCACTAACGCCTATTTTTTAATAGCGATTTTAATTTATATGGTAACAATCTTCTAAATATATATAACTCAAAGGTGACTGACTGACATAGTGATCTGTCAACGCACAGCCCAAACCACTGGACGGATCGGGCTGAAATTTGGCATACAGGTAGATGTTATGACGGAGGCATCCGCTAGGAAAGGATTTTGATTAATTCTACTCCGAAGGGGATAAAATAGGGGATGAAACTTTGTCGATTTTAAATCGATCGGGCTGAGACTTTGCATGCATAAAGTTACTATGACGTAGGCATCCCCTAAGAAAGGATTTTGATAAATTCGACCCATAAGGGAATAAAATAGGGGATGAAAGTTTATATAAATCTTCTTAGATTTTCGACTGATTGAACTGAAATTAAAGACTGGAGCTACTATGATGAAGACAATCGCTTAAATAGGATTTTGATAAATTCAACCCCCATGGGGATAAAATAAGGGATGATGCAGGATGTAAATATATTAGTTTGAACCTATCAGTAGCTAATGGAACGAATAAATTAAGACGAACAAAATAATTTTTAGTTCTTTAGGCTACTTTTATTTTAGAAAAATAAAGTTAAATTCCACGCAGACGAAGTCACGGGAACAGCTAGTTACTAATTTAAAATTGTCTTTGTGGTCATGGGCTAAAAAAATGTTTTACATTTTAGTAATAGCAATTTAGCTTCGTGACTGTTATCTTAAGTACGGTCTGGGAACTTTGTATATAGGTACATAGTACAAAGGAGTCTGGTACATACTTCAGTCGTATATAAATAGATGAAGGACTCTAGACTTTCGCAAGGAATAACTTATAAGTTTAAATATCATTTATTCTTGTTTATTAACGAGTGCTGCTTGTAGGGACTCGCTCTAATCACTATTGTATACTAGCTGTACACGCGACTTCGTCCGTGTGGAATTTACCTTTATTTTTCTAATTAAAGAAGCCTAAGTTTCTCCTTATTACGTCAGCTACCTGCCAAAAAAAATCCCGTCAAAATCGGTCCGGCCATTTCAGAGATTAGCCGGAACAAACAGATAGACAAAAATTGTAAAAAAGGTTAATTTGGTGTATGTACCGCATTTATATTCATATGCATGTAATAAAATACGGTTATTTCAATATTACAAACAGACACTCCAATTTTATTTATATGTATAGATTAATATTTGATCCTAATAAATTAATACTAGTTGGTAGTTTGTATTCACACGGTTCGACTTAAAAATGTAAAGTTACAATGATTATTTAAAAGAGCAACACGCGAGTTTCTTGCTCAGTCTTCTTGTGATGAGACTGCTTTCAAAGAGCGGTAAATTAAAAGAAGGATATGATTATTCAAAAGTGCTTAAATTAAGTTTATTTGAATAAATGAGTTGTTATTCTATTCATATAGTGAGATTTCTTGTTGTTAAGAACAATATTCTTCATATTTTTCTTATTAAGTTTTTTTCGTTTATTCTTAAATATAAATTTCTCGTGTCACAGTTTTCACAAAAACATACGTTCCATTCTACTCAGCTTACTCCATTATGGTATATCATTATCATTATCATCCATTATAGTATAAAACAAAGCCGCTGTCGCTGTCTGTCCGTCCCTTCTTTAAAACTACACAACAGATTATGAAGCGGTTATTTTAATAGATAGAGTGATTCAAGAGGAAGGTTTAGGCTGAGGCCATCTATGCGCGGTAAGCAACCAATAAATGTTATCATTTATGCGGGTAGTTACTGCTTAAACTTTGTTACTGCACCGTCTGCATTATATACACCTTCTTTTGTATTTCCACTAATATTTAATTTTGTATAAGTTTATGCTTTTAGTTCTCATGTTAAGTGAATTATTTGTAATTCTTAATGAGAATAAATATCTGAAACCTAACAAAAAAAAACCTAAAATATATATACACCCGTGCGAAGCCGGGACGAGTACCTAGTATAATATAAAAGTGTTTCATGATTCTCAATATTCATTATAAATACAATATATCGTATATTAAAAAACATATGTTATGGTGAATTAGTAAACTGCACGTAATACTTTAATCCCGATGGCCGCGGTTTAGGTTCGGCGATGCAAATGTTTGATGTATTCATGAATGTCACTGTTTGAATCGTTTTTTTCTTTTTCTTTTTTTTTTATTGACAAACAGTATTGATATAAATATATATCTATTAATATATATACCTAGGGTTATTATAACAACTTCTTTTAATATGAATGAAAATGTATCTATAATATATTATTATAAACATGTACAACATTTATTTGAAAAAGCAATACGAGCTATGTTTCTTATCAGTTCTTCTCATCCCGAAATCATTCCGTTGCTTCCATTTAACCGTATTCAGAACTGAGCAGCCAGAATTTTTGGTAATCAACGTCTTTGTGACAGACTCGACCCATTGAAAAGAGCTTATTCCTTTTTAAAAGGCCGACAACGCACTTGCAATTCCCCTGGTGTTGCGGGTGCTCATGGGCGGCGGTAATCACTTACCATCAGGTGAGCCGCATGCTCGTTGTGTTATAAAAAAAAACTGACGGTAGATTTGATATCATAAGAGTCTGTAATAGACCTACATGAATAAAGATATTTTTAATTATGATATTTTTTTATGGACAACTTTGCATTTACCTGACGAGTTACCTTAACTGTTAAAGAGTTCTTTTAATAATCCCATTTAACTGTTAAGTCTTTAAGATCGTTGTTAAAGTATGATAATATATAGTTGAAACTAATTAAATTGGTTCTTACCCTATTCAGGTTCTGTAAATAAGAGTTTTGACAACTCCAAAATGAATTAACTTCTTGTCGTTTGGAACTTCAGTAACAAATAACAAAGTTAGAGCTTTGTTCGAGGGAAATTTATAAGTTTGTAGTAATTAACGGGTGTAATTGGTCTAAATAACATCGCGAGTTTATGGTCAAAGTCATTGCGAACTGATGCTTCCTAACCACTGAGGTAATCGCCGACCTGTTGGTGTTATATTTTGTTTTATGACTAAAGTTTTTTTTAACGATGATAATAGAATGGTGAAGTTTACGCTGGTACCAGCGGAGGATGATAAGATGAACATGAGGTCAGATTAGTTAGCCCAACGTGACAGATTCACGAAGAATTTATCATGGTTTCCAGGGGGAACCGCGTAGAGATCAAACTGATTGTATGATAATAATCTCAGGACAATTCACATAGCGCCATCTAGACCCAAGTTAAGCTAGTTAAAGCTTGTGTTATGGGTATTAGATAACTGATACAAATACATAGATATATATTGTTTTTCGTAAATACATAGAAAACACCCAGACTGATACAAACAATCATACTTATGAATAGAAAAGTCTGCACCGTGCGAGGAATCGAACGCGCGACCATCGGATCTAAACCGCTAGACCACCGAGGTTGTTATTATTATTATTAACAGTTTTTCTTATATATTTATTACTAACTATTCACGCGACTTCGTCCGCGTGGAATTTAACTTTATTTTTCTAAAATAAAAGTAGCATAAGTTACTTCTTATTACATCATCTATCTGCCAAAAATAGTCACGTCAAAATCGGTCCAGCCATTTCAGAGATTAGCCGGAACAAACGGACAGACAGACAAAAATTGTAGAAAATGTTATTTTGGTGTATGTACAGTATTTATATTCATATGCATGTATTAAAAAATCATTATTTCAATATTACAAACAGATATTCCAATTTTATTTATATGTATAGATATACAGACAGTAATCGGTAATATTTTTATTACATGCATGTATAGATGTAAAATATGATTTATGTATAACATCCAAGTATATAAAACCTCCCGCGGGAGAGTGACAGTAATAAATGAAGCCCAACCAAATCTGATTACACACCGGGAAAGAAATTCTACAGATTGTAACGTAATTTTACGTTATATGCGTTTCTCTTAAGGTATAAATGTAGGTATAATATTAATATTATATATATAATCTGTATCTTATCATCACATACATTTCTGGTTTTCTATATTTACTAATTATTCAGTATTCACTCCATCATTACGCAAGGTTTCTGAATAGAGATTCCTCACCCAAGTGCGATAGAAATCTTCTTCAATACTAATAGATTTTTTACCGTAACCTAGCTGTCCCGTCAAACGTTGTTTTGCCTTAAAATAAAAAAAAATTTAGGGATGGACTGCCCCTAACATTTAGGGGGATGAAAAGTAGATGTTGGTCGATTCTCAGACCTACTCAATACGCTCACAAAATTTCATGAGAATCGGTCAAGCCGTTTCGGAGGAGTATGGGAACGAAAACTGTGACACGAGAATTTTATATATAAGATAAATACGTTCCGCTCTACTCAGCTTACTCTATTAAAGTAAATCATTACATAGTATAAAACAAAGTCGCTGTTGCTGTTTGTCCCTATGTATGCTTAAATCTTTAAAACTACGCAATGGATTTTGAAGCTGTTCAAGCTTGATTCAAGAGGAATGTTTATATATATAATACATGTACACCCGGACGAAGCCGGACGAGTAGCTAGTTAACATTATAAATGCGAAAGTTTGTAAGTTCATACTTACAAACTTTCGGATGTTTGATGCTCTTTCACGCAAAAAACTACTAAA
Organism: Achroia grisella; assembly: GCF_030625045.1. Taxonomy (NCBI): domain Eukaryota; kingdom Metazoa; phylum Arthropoda; class Insecta; order Lepidoptera; family Pyralidae; genus Achroia; species Achroia grisella. The sequence goes on from NW_026712988.1 coordinate 1,298,865, forward strand.
CGGAATTTGATTGAAACTTTACAGTAGTATAGCTTATGCATCAGAATAATACAGAGGCTATATTTTATACTAACTTTTGCCCGCGGCCTCTCTCGCGTTAATTTATCCCCTTAGGGGTGGAATTTATCAAAATCCTTTCTTAGGGGATGTCTACGTCATAGTAGCTTTATGCATGCAAAGTCTCAGCCCGATTGGGTTAAAATTGACAAAGTTTCATATAAACTTTCATCCCCTATTTATCCCCTTACCCTTGAGGGTAGAATTAATCACAATCCTTTCTTAGCGGATGCCCACGTCATAACATCTACCTGCATGCCAAATTTCAGCCCGATTCGTCCAGTGATTTGGGCTGTGCGTTGATAGATCACTATGTCAGTCACCTTTGAGTTATATATGTATATTTAAGAAGATTGATTGTTAATGCGGGTGACGGGCACAGCTAGTATATTATAAAATACATAAGGGTTGGTGATAGAAAGGTGAAAAGTTAGGGTTGTATGTATTTTTTAATGCCACATTATAAAAAAATAAAAATTATGTCCAAAAATTAAAAAATAATGTTAGTTGTGGACAGCCCTTATTACTAAGGGGGAAAGGTGTATGTTAGTAGTGTGGACTCGACCCCATTACTAGCAATGTACCATGTCAGGTTGACCTCCACGCGGTTCCTCCCGGAAACCATCATGATAAATTCCTGGTGAATTTGTCACGAAGGGCTAACTGACCTGACCTCATGTTCAGCTTATTATTTATTTATTTAATTCAGGCTACATGGCCCATATTATAAATACCTTATAGACTAACATACATAAGAAATAATAATAAAATATGTAAATAAAATTGTCTCTATGGTCACGGCACTGACGACGGCAATCTGCCACGGTAGCGCCGATACAGTACAGTACAGTACTGGCCTTCGGCCAGTAGTCCTCCTTCATATATATCTATCCTCCTCCCTTACTACTAAGGGATATGAAAAATAACCGGAAAATGTTTACAGTCTGACCAAATTTCTAGGTTTTTCTTAAATGTCCGTAATTTACAAACTGCATGGGATAGATTTATTTTATGTTTTTTCTCATGATGGTTTCTCAATCCTCTCACCCCTTTTCGGCTTGACGTTGTGTTCTGGGACAACCTGTATATTTCATAATGTATATTTTCATGTATTATTTTTATATTAGTTGTGTTATCATTTGCAAAACCTACTCTTTTTCTCATATCTTCACCGTCTACCTAAAGGTTGTCTCTCAGACATTGTTTAGTGATCGCCTTTTGCATTCATTATTATGTTTATATATTTTTATATTAATTAATATGTATATATATCTGGTGCAATAAAGTGTATAAATAACTAAAATGGTATTTATATTTCTATTTTCTATTTCTATCACTATCTCTATATCTATCTCTATCTCTATCTCTATTTCTATTATATATGAGTTTCCAATCGAATAAAATAAAGGTAAAACAGTTCGCTACTTTTCAGAGGTAAGTTCTGTAAAATCAATAGAAATCGTTGCAGACGTCTGCAAATAGGACGAAGCGGTTTTCTGAAACGGTCTAAAAAGAATATATCTATTTACTAAGGCAGTGGTTCTCAAACTTCTCTGTAGACGGTCCTCTTTCGTATTTGAATGTAGCTATAAACAAGCACAAAGTATTTTTATTTTTATAGAAATAACTAGCCGTGCCCGCGGATTCTCACGCATGAAATTTATAGTCTATGTGTTATTCTGATGTATAAGCTATGTTATTGTAAAATTTAATCAAAATCCGTTCAGTAGTTTATGCGTGAAAGAGTAACAAACATCCATCCATACTCACAAACTTTCGCGTTTTTAATATTAATAAGAATATAATATTAATAATGCACATGCATTATTAATATGTAAAATGGTAAATTAGATGAAGCTACTGGATTGTTTTGATATCTATGCATGTAAACTGCTGAAATCATTAAAATCTTGGCAATTAGTTAGTCAGAATGATTTGTATAATTGTGAAAGTTCGTTTGTTTGTTTGTAAGCTTTTACACATTAACCACCGAATTTTTGTTTATAAAATTTTCTATCTATGGTAGGCAAATGATTTATATATGTGTTTGGATTTCTTTTTATCGCATTAAATGAATACATTTCCGTCACGTGGATGATTTTAAGTGTAAAAGTTTTACAACTAATTCTCACTGAAATATTCTTTATAGATTAATATTTAATAAAAATATTATTTTGCTCCTGGTTACTAGTCATTTGTTTATTTAAAAATTATTGATTAAAATGTAAAGTATAATATAAATATAAAATATGAATTAAGTGAAAGGGATTACTGTATAATTCAGAAAGTTTACATATAATTTATGCCTTGCCATTGAATATTAAATTATACAGTAAACTCCTCATAAACGGGGCCCAGCTGGGCCCCAACTAAACGCACTTTGAGTATCACTGTACCTACATACTATTACTTTATCCGTGCTGCAGTGAGCTAATACAGAAATTAAAATCCTTCCATTCGCAGCTGGCAGATGTGTAACTACCAATCCTACCAAAACTACCATCGACCCGGAAGATTTGATCGTTATACTTGGTAAGAAGTCCTTGCACTCTGTGAGCGGAAACGAAAAAGTTTATAAGGTTAGTAGACAAGACACACACCAATACAAACAATCATGTATAACAAATATTGGTATCATGCAAGGAATCGAACCCACGAACATCGGAAGCAAGGCGGTATGCTAAACATCTAGACCACCGACATCCAATGATAACATAACGACCTCGGTGGTCTAGCGGTTTGGAACACCGCTTTACTTCCGGCGGTCGCGGGTTCGTTCCTCTCACGATGCAAACATTTGTATTCATGAGTATGATTGTTTGTATCGATCTGGGTGTTTTCTATGTATATTATGTATGTATTTTAAAAAATCTATCTGTGTATTCTATATCAGTTGTCTAGTACCATAACACAATCTCTGCTTACCGTGTGACTAAATGACGCCGTGTTAATTGCTCTGAGATATTATTATTATTTTAATACATTTATTTATTTTTATTCATGAGCAGTCTACTAAATTTTTGACTATTCCATTTACGATTAACCCTAAATGTATTTTTTCAGATAAAATCAATAATTCTACATGAAAATTATATAATAAAAGATGGCGTCGTTGAGAATGATTTAGCTATACTTGTGTTGAGGGAGCCGGCTGATTTTAACAAGGACGTAGGCGCCGCTTGTATGTTTGGTGAACAAGACATCATTATTGATTATCAGCAAACGGGGGTTAGTAATTTATATTACTTTTTACTAATATCACAGATAATATAATATTGGAAAGAAAGAAGAAAGAAAAAACTTTTATTGTCAAACGTAATTAACAAACATTATTATTAACTTAACTAACGAAAAGGTTAGCGACATCGCAGAAGACCGAAGAGCTGGCAGCTACCTCGGACAAAGAATTAGTCTAGCCATTCAAAGAGGGAACGCTGCCAGTATCTTCGGAACGTTACCTAAAGGGACCCCTTTTAATAATATATTTTTTTAGTCATCATATTATATATTTTTTTTAAGCTTTTTAATTTTAGGTTCTTAGTTGTACAATTAGGTTATGTAAATACTAGTAATAAATAGAGAGATTATTAACTTATATATAAACAACATACATACTAATATCACAGATAACATAATATGCTAATATTATAAAAGCGAATTTGCGGCTTGTTGCTTGCGGCTCACCTGATGGTATAACCGCAGACCAACCGCAAAACCAAATAAATTGCATGCTTTGCCGGCCTTTTAAAAAGGTCTTTTCTTGGAGGTTTCAATATCGTATCGGTTCGGAAATACCATTGCTGGAAGGTGATTCCACAATGTTAATAAATGGCTATAATATGTAGTATTAATAATTGTATTATATTAAATAACAGTTGTGCCCGTGGTTTCATCAGCATGAAATTGTAAGTTTCATCAAAATTCGTTCAGTAATTTTTGCGTGAATGACTTTACGTTCCATTCATGTGTACTGACAAACTTTCAAGTTTACAATAATTTACAATAATAATAAGATTTACAAATGAAGCATTAAAATCATTATTATCATCCATCTGGTCAGTTTTAGTCAGTCTAATCATGAAATATGGTATATAGAATATATTTGTTTCTAAAAATAAATATAAATTACACTAATCAACATTTCCATCCACTTTACACAATGGTCACTTAGCGCCTGCCGTATTGGTCATAGCGAAGATACGCACTACAATTTCTCTCTGCTAGTGAAATGTTGCTACGCCCTTTTCATTAGGCGCTAACAAAAGAAATATTTTTATTCCAGACTACTGCATGGAGCCTTTCTGGGGACTTAACGCCAATATATTTTGATAAAGAGAAAAGTAGAGCTTGTAACCAGGAGAATAAAGTGGAAAATACGTTTTGCGCTACTTACGGCGATGGTAAGATGTAAAATAAAATACATAGTTTCTTTTTGTTTACTACTGTCCGATTGTGGCTGAGATAAATAACAGGTGCTTTCCTTGAGAGTTTCTGTTATTTCTAAAGATAATGTAAGTAACTGTGTAGTATGTATAAGTCTAGTGACGTGGGTAAATTAACAGGCAACGAAATGAGAATGTATTGTAGGAATTTTATTTAATTTATGGTTATTTGTCTTTAACTAAAATAGGGCATTATATCAAGTTTGTTCGTTCTACTCTTTATATATATATAAAAGTAGGTGTAACCTATTGTCCGTGTGCAATACAGCATATATTACTTGCTTAGATTAAGCTGTAGCTGTTAGCTTAACTTAGCTAAGTTCTTAAATCGGTTAAATATTTTTTTAATTTATCCACAAACAAACAAATGAACGAACATACAAAATAAAGTCGTTTCTCTTTATGTTTATAACAAACGAGATTGCATTAAGCGATAAGGCCCCTTTTTAGCATATTTATAAACACTTCATTTTTTTTTAAATAGTTTACTGTGCACATAGTTTTATATTGTTATTATTATTAAAAAAAATGGTTAAGAGTAAATAATAAAAATTGAAATACTTTTTATTAATTTTTAATCAAAAATTGTACCTACTTAATTATAATTTTTTTTGCAGATGTAGCATTATGTCCCAGTTACGGAGGTCTGCACGCGACAAAACACACGGACAACAAATGGTACCTGCACGGTATTCGAACTGGGGACCCGACGGCGAGAAGGATATGCGTGGAGAGAGACATAAAGTACACCGCTCTGATAAATTTCATTGATTGGATAGTGGAAAACATTCAGAATAATAAAAACTAATTTATAAGAAGAATTGTGGTTTTTTTAGCATTAATGTACTAATTTGTGTAAAGATGATAATAATATTTTATACTCCCATCTTTTACAACATTATCTATACATATAAATAAAATTGGAGTGTCTGTTTGTAATATTGAAATAGCCGTTTTTTACTACATGCATATGAAAATAAATATGGTAAATACACCAAAATATCATATTTTACTATTTTCGTCTGTCTGTCTGTCTGTTTCTTCCGGCTAATCTCTGAAATGGCTGGACCGATTTTGACGGGACTTTCAGTCAGCTACTTGCCAATAGGCAAGTAGCCTGCGACGGCCTGAGCAGAGGCAAAAAAATCTGCTTGAAATTGGTCAGACAGGGGTACCCAAGCAAACGACGGTTGGCTACCTCTGTCTCACAGCAGACGATTATTTAGAAAGTCGAACAAAAATATAAGAAATAAAGAAAATCGGATTGAGCAATCCATTTTATTAACATTACGAGATATGAAGGCCCGTTATGAATTTTGAATCTATTAATTACAGTGTGAATTAGGAATTTATTTGAATTGTAAATTGTAAATTAGTGTAATGAATTATTTATTCCACGGACGAGATATGGATGGTCTACAATTAGGTATTACGATAGAAGTTTTCATTTTATTATTTACTAGCTGTTACCGCGACATCGTTCGCGTGATTTTTCTGAATTAAAAGTTACTCCTTATTACATCAGCTACTTGCCAAAAAAAAAGTCTTGTCAAAATCTGTCCAGCCATTACAGAATTAGCCGGAAGAAACAGACTGACTGACAGACAGACAAAAATTGTAAAAAATGTTATTTTGGTGTATGTACCGTATTTATATTCATACTAGCTTTTGCTCGCGGCTTCGCTCGCTTTAATTTATCCCTTTAGGGGTGGAATTTATTAAAATCCTTTCTTAGGGATTGCTACGTCATAGTAGCTTAATGCAAGCAAAGTCTCAGCCCGATCGGTTTAAAATTGACGAAGTTTCATACAAACTTTCATCCCCTTGGGGGTAGAATTAATCAAAATCCTTTCTTAGCGGATGCCTACGTTATAACATCTACCTGCATGCCAAATTTCAGCCCGATCCGTCCAGTGGTTTGGGCTGTGCGTTGATAGATCACTATATCAGTCACCTATGAGTTATATCAATATATTTAGATGCATGTAGTAAAAAACTATTATTTAAATATTACAAACAGACACTCCAATTTTATTTATATGTATAGATTTAGCATGGTAACATAAAGTCTATATTTTTATCATTTAATATAATAATCATTTAAAAAGCTGTACTCGTCCGCGTGGAATTTAATTTAATTTTTGTATATATATTCATATGCATGTAGTAAAAAACGGTTATGTCAATATTGCAAACAGACACACCAACTTTATTTATATGTATAGATTTAGAATGGTAACATAATGGCTATATTTTTATTATTTGATCTGAAGCATCCCTTATCAAGAGCAGGCATTAAATGAACGATGATTATATATCTCATCTCAGGTACAGCATTACTTGACGGGTCTTACTAATTATATCGGATCTAACAGCTAACATTGATTAGTGAAGAAATATCAAAGGAAATTTGTTATCTATGCCTACGTGTTACTAGGGTTGCCACTATTTAGTTTAGCGAATTTTATTATTACCTGTACTCGCGAATTCGTCCGCGTGGAATTTAATTTTATTTTTCTAACATAAAATAAGATTTCTAAAATACAAGTAATAAGTTACTCCTTATTACATCAGCTACTGCCAAAATGAGTCCCGTCAAAATCGGTCCAGCCATTTCAGAGATTAGTATATTCATATGCATGTAGTAAAAAAACGGTTATTTCAATATAACAAACAGACACTCTAATTTTATTTATACGTAGATATAGATTGTGCATATACCAAGATTGCAAGATTGTAATTGTAAGTATTGTATTTATGTTATTTTTATATTTGGTATTAGCTGTACTCAAGACTTCGTCAGCGTGGAATTTAACTTTATTTTTCTAAAATAAAAGTAGTCTAAGTTACTCCTTATCATATATATACATCAACTACCTGTCAAAAAAACTCCCGTCAAAATCGGTCCAGCCATTTCAGAGATAAAAATTTTAAAAAATTTTTTTTTGGTATATGTACCGTATATGTATTCATATGCACGTAGTAAAAAATGATTATTTCAATATTACAGACAGACACTCCAATTTTATTTATATGTATAGATTGTTAGAAACATATACAATATTTTTTGATATGGGAATTAGCTAGACAGAGAGAGAGCTCTGTCTAGCTAATTCCCATATCATTTGGGGTCGACTCTCCTTGTCTTTCTTCGGCAGGTACATTTATGGTAGGTCGTCGAGTTGGTTGCTTCCGTTTTCTTCACGTCGTTTTTGACAACGGATTGGCCAGTGAATAGGGGTCTCTCTCGACTCTTTGGGCCTGTATTAAGTTTCAGGATGTACAGATAAGATAATATTGTATATTGTGCATATACCAAGATTGCAATATTGTAATTGTAAGTATTGTAATTATGATATTTTTACATTTACATATGAATTTATGTAATAGTTACAATACTTTCTATGAGAGGAACTATAAATAGTTTTTTCATGTTTTTTTCAAGATTCAAATCGTTTTTTGTTTGCCACAAATTTAGATATCACAATTGAGATTCATACAAAACGATATGTCTTATATCCGTGTCTGATTGATCCCCCGTCCAATTTAGACGGGGATCGAAATTACGACGGCCTGAGCCGAGGTTCGAACCCTTAGTGGTGCCCTCAGACTAAAGTCGTATCCTTCAGGCAGGACTTGACCTTTAGCTTTTCCATAAGTCCTTCCGCGGGTTTGGGGTCTCATCTGCTCTCACCCCGTATCGTCCGATGAAGCTGTAAAGCCCAGCGCGGCGAGCAGCATTAGAGTAGTCAGAAAAGAAGGTCATATAAGATTTTATATAAAAAAAAATGTCCGCAAATATTTGTGGCAACCCTAGCATGTTGGTTATTGTATGTGGCCCTTTTTGATATGGATTAGAGACGTATTATTTATGGCCGTAATATTATTAGGGTCTTAGGATCTTCGTAGTATATTATTCTTTTGGGTTCTGTACTTCAAAAGGTAATGTTAGATCCTTTTCATCCACTATAGGGGTAGGAGGAATTGAATTTACCAAGAATTAGAAATGCTGATGATTTTTTTATGTAATTTGAGTTGCAGACACGTTGACGTTTCAATAGGATGGGAAGTGGTAACTGTCGTTAATATAATAATAACTGCAGGACAATTCACACAGCGCCATCTAGTCCCACGCTAAGTAGAGCTTGTGTTATGGGTACTAGACAACTGATATAAATGCATATTTTATTGTAAAAACATTATTTTTATTATTTTTTTATTTATACATACATTTTTTTGTAAAAACATAATATATATATACCCAGAGCGATACAAACAATCATACCCATGAATACAAACATTTGTACAGTGCGAGAAATCGAACCCGCGACCATCGGAAGTAAAGCGGTGTGCAAAACAGCTAGACCGCTGAGATCGTCATGAGGTGTACCAAATTTAATGTTGTTTTTGTAATAGATATACATATATACTGGCAACTGTGTACCGTCTTTCTTTCACAATAATGTTTTACCAATAAATTACCGATTAGGGATGTGAAAATAATATCGACTATACGTATTTTTTGTACTTGACTTTAATATTCCAAAAAGTCGATTATTTTTTGGGTATTCGTCCTTTTCCAATTTTTCAAAAACAAAAGTTATGAGTTAGAAACAATTAAAATCATCCATAGAGATAAAGAGGCCCTAATAATAGAGTTATAGAAAAATAATCGATTTTATGGTAGTAAATATTTTTATTTTACTTCTAAATATAACGTCACATCACTACTACGGATTATACGAACGGTTAGGTATTTTTGTTGCCGACTGTATCCACTTAAGGAAGAAAATCGATTTGTATGCAAATACCAAGGATAAACTACTTAGGTGTCGCCTCAGTCACACTGATAATGCGTGCTGCATAATAAATACTACACTTGTACTTCAAGTGGACTTCATTATTTCTTATTTATTGGATGTCCTTTCATCATCATTATCATCTCAGCCCGGAAGAGGTCCACTGCTGGACATAGGCCTCCCCCAAAGATCTCCACGACGATCGGTCCTGCGCTCGCATGTCCTTTATTATTCTTTAATAGTATTCAGCCAAACTTCTATCCAGATATAACTCCATGAGATTCTATGAACATTTATATATGTAGTTTATTTTATTTATATGTAATCCATAAACTTATATATTTTATATGGGTATATTAGTATTTTTATATATTCGCATATGTATATATATTATATATTATTTTTCTGTATCTATTTGTTATAATTTTTGTTTATTTTTCTTTTATTAATTATGAAAGTGCACCGTCTGAAACGCTGTATTTCAGTGGGACCTTGTAGAAATTAATTTAATATATATAAATAGTGTTACCTACTGCTGGCTGCGTGAACGTGCGCTGTTGGTGCTTCTGATAAGATGTTAGTGTATGCTATGATAATATATGGAAATGAAAATACATAGATAAAACAAAACAGTACGGACAGTTATACAGTGGAAATTTGATTTCCTATTAGAAATTAATTTTAAAATTCCTAATAGAAAACAACCCAGGTCTTGTGCTGAAAAACAGCGTTGCAGCGCTCCAGCCGTTGCAGCATTATGCTGAGCACGGACTTATTCAGCAGATACTTCGACAGGCATACACATGCACACACACACGGTAATTTGTATACTATTTTTTTTTTGTAATTTTGTTTCTGTTTGTTTTGCTTTTTTGTTTGTTTGTTTAATGTGTGTTTTAGTTTTTTCTTCTACTGAATAAATATCATTTCATTTTAAATTTCTTAAGTTTTTGTTTAAATGTAAATACAGATCATATAAGTACACGATACCTAAATGTATCGATATTGCCTACATCTCTATCCAGACGGATCTAGATATCTTATTTCCTGTCTAATATCTAAATTATGTATGGAAGATATATTTGATAGAGGCTTATATATTTTCTAATATGATATGTGTAAGAAAACCTATACGAGGTAAAAAAGGAAAGTAATCTGGTAAATTATACCTAAGGTAAAGCTGTCTGTGATATATTCTTTTGCCACACTAGTTGTATAAAAAATAGTCGTAGATAATAATCAAATGAAATAAAAATATCTTTTATCATGTAGGTCTATTTCAGACATGATAAGTCAAATTTACCGTCAACTCGGAATGATTTCGAGATGAGAAGAACTTACAAGAAACTCAGCTCTTATTATTTTCAAACGAACTTGTACATGATTGCAAAAAATATTAATTCTCATAGCTATAAAAAACATATAAAAAGATTTTACATTAAATATGTATCTTTGTCTTATATATAAAATTCTCGTGTCACAGATTCTCATGAAATTTTGTGAGCGTATTGAGTAGGTCTGAGAATCGACCAACATCTATTTTTCGTCCCCCTAAATGTTAGGGGTAGTCCACCCCTAAATTTTATTTTTAGGTAAAATAACGTTTGCCGGGACAGCTAGTATAGTATAAAATGAAGTCGCTTTTCGCTTGGATCTTTTAAACTACGCAACAGATTTTAATGCAGTTTTCAGCAATAGGTAGAGTGACTTAAGAAGAAGGTTTATATATATAATTCATGCGGATTACAGTACAGAAAAAATTAGAGCATACATGCGCAGAAAATATGAAAATTTAAAAGATTTGTAATGCTCCCGTGCGAAGTCGGGGTGGGAAGCTAGGTTGGAATAAATAAAAACATATTCTAACCACAGTTAAGATATTTTTTTTCACCAATGATAAGCTGTTATCCGGGACTTACTGTTTTTTTTAGATTAAGGATAATGTACGTACATCCTCATGACACAATCTGTCTACACGTCAAATTTCATAGCGATCTGTTCAGCCGTTTAGTTGTTAAAAGGTAACAGACAGACAGATATACTAGATATATGTAAATGACGCAGTGGAGTAACTTGAAGCAGTCATGCTCGCTATAAAGTTCAAACTTGTGGCGACGTGGTGGGCCGGGTCGATGTGTTCCCTTTAATATGGTTCAGTGCAATGATGGCTGACTCTTCCGTCATACTCGTAAACGGGCGCTGCTTGTGACTGGCCTGTTCGGGTTACGAACACTGATTAGACTATTTGCTTTTGCAATAGCAAGTGTTCTTGGTCACTCTACTTTACCAAATTTGAACTTAAAAATTAATCTGTAGTATAGTAAACATGTACAACCATATTTGAAAATAATACGAGCTGAGGTTCCTGTCAGTTCTTCTCATCTCGAAATCATTCCGAACTGTCGGTAGATTTGATATATCATAAGAGTCAGTAATAGACCTACATGAATAAAGATATTTTAAATTTTTATATCAATTGATAATTATGGGACACAGTCACCTAGATACATCAAAATAATAATTGCATTTAATAATGTCTAGTAAGACAAATTCAATATTGTCTACTAAGCACTGCTGTGTCTAAACTGTGTCACCCCACCCCCTTACATTTTCCTATTGTTATTTAGTATATAAGATCATTATTTCTATGTACACATTGTCAGTTTATCATCATCTGTAATATACATCGTCTCGACCAACAACATCGTATTAATTACCCGCAACAATAATCATAGAGACGAAGTCGCGGCAAGAAGTCAATATGAAATAAATATAAAAAAAATATCTATATCCTAAATAGAGAAAAATGTATCGAAGAAATTGTAACAATCTGTTTTATCTGTAGATATTGGGAAAGTGGATAATGTATCCGATAACCAATATCCTAAACAAGATCATGAGATAAATGGAAGAGCAGATCGAGTTAAGGTCAGTTAGGGAAGGTAAAGTTCGATGGGATAAATATGGGGATGTTTTGAGGAAGGAATTAAGTATAATTGTTGCCTTATAGACTTATAGTTTACTAGCTTTTACCCGAGGCTTCGCTCGCGTTAATTTATCCCCTTAGGGGTGGAATTTATCAAAATCCTTTCTTGGGGGATGCCTACGTCATAGTAGCTTTATGCATGCAAAGTCTCAGCCCGACCGGTTTTAAACTTGACCAAGTTTCATACAAAATTTTCATCCCCTTGAGGGTAGAATTAATCACAATCCTTTCTTAGCCAAATTTCAGCCCGATCCATCCAGTGGTTTGGGCTGTGCGTTGATAGATCGCTATGTCAGTCACCTTTGAGTTATATATATTTAGATTATATATAGGTGATGGTTTTTTAGGGTTTTATTATTTTTTTTTATAGCACAGGGGACAAACGAGCGGCTCACCTGATGGTAAGTAATTACCGCCGCCCATGAGCACCCGCAACACCAGGGGAATTGCAAGTATGTTGTCGGCCTTTTAAAAAGGAGTAAGCTCTCTTCTTGAAGATTTTAATATCGTATCGGTTCGTAAATACCATTGCTGGAAGGTGATTCCACAATGTGGTTGTGCGTGGCAAAAAGAACAATTTGTAGAAAACCGCACTGTGGAGGACCGCCATTCATTCAGAGGATCATGGTATTTTAGTTTTAGCTTAAGGAAATAGCATTCTCTACCAGTCAAACAAAGGAATGTGCATAGATACGTGAATACGACTAATATCTAGACATGTCAAGCCGAGTTTCAAGTAACTGGCCTGCAGCACCGTGTGTATATTTACACGAACCATTTGGAGCCACTTTTGACCCCCTCATAACTTAAAAACTCTTTCACATAAACCTATCAAATTTGGTTCATATATTGAGACTTGCGAGATAAATATGTGTTCCATTACATATACAGTATATTATCCTAAGTTATAAGAAGAAATGATATTATATATTGTTATAAATACATTTCAGGACATACCATTGAACTTGACACCCATTTAGATCTCACCTCTTTTGTCGTAGAAGTCAACAATCAAGGCATATATCATAATATTAAACTCGGCTATCATTTCACATTTATGTTTTTGATGGGATAATTATGTACATGCGCACACGTAATTTGTGTACTGTTTTTTTTGTAATTGTCGCACTGTTTGTTATTCTATTTTTTGTTTGTTTAATGTGTGTTTTAGTTTTTTCTTCTACTGAATAAATATCATTTCATTTCATTTAATTTCAATTATAATAATAAAAAATATACGTAAATACATACATACATTAATAGAATTGATCTACTTTTTCATATAATAAATACGCTAATTACATACACTTATATCTATATATATAAATAAAATTGGAGTGTCTGTTTGTAATATTGAAATAACCGTTTTTACTAGGTACATGCATATGAATATGAATTCGGTGCATATACCAAAAGAAACTTTTTTTCTAATTTTTGTCAGTAAGTCAGTTTGTTCCGGCTAATCTCTGAAATGGCTGGACCGTTTTGACGGGACTTTTATAGGCAGGTAGCTGATCTAATAAAGAGTAACTTAGTCTACTTATATTTTAGAAAAATAAAGTTAAAAACCACGCGGACGAAGTCGCGGGAACAGCTAATTTTTTTATAATTTTAGTTTGTTTGTCTGTTAGTTTGTTCCGGCTAATCTCTGAAATGGCTGGACCGATTTTGACGGGACTTTTATTGGCAGGTAACTGCTGTAATAAGGAGTAACTTAGGCTACTTTTATTTTAGAGAAATAAAGTTAAATTCATCGCGTACCAAATCGCAGGAACAAATAGTTATATATAAATGTATACAAATATACAAAGACTTTCGATCACTAGACGTCTAGTAGTAGACATAAAAGTATCACAGGACACTTCCAGCCTAGATAAATAGTATGTTTAATCAATACTCAACTTAATATTCGCAATGGTCTCCAGATAAATATCTCAGGGCAAAATATGGCGCATGGAGTCACATCTGCATACAAATTGCCATTATAACCACAGGCCATGCTTCATTTATTCCGACTCTATAGTGAAGACGACAATGGCTTAGGTGTTGCAGACGGGCGACTAAAAGTTGCTGGGATTATTTTTAAAATTGTGATAATATACTTAAACCATTTGCAATGCATTGTTGGGCTTAGGTGTTGTAGATGGGCGACTAAAAGTTGATGTTGAGTGTTTTTAAAATTGTGATAATTCATAATATACTTAAACCATTTGCAGTGTATTGTTGGGCTTAGGTGTTGTAGATAGGCGACTAAAAGTTGATGTTGAGTATTTTTAAAATTGTGATAATTCATAATATACTTAAACCATTTGCAGTGTATTGTTGGGCATAGGTGTTGTAGATGGGCGACTAAAAGTTGATGTTGAGTATTTTTAAAATTGTGATAATTCATAATATACTTAAACCATTTGCAGTGTATTGTTGGGCATAGGTGTTGTAGATGGGCGACTAAAAGTTGATGTTGAGTATTTTTAAAATTGTGATAATTCATAATATACTTAAACCATTTGCAGTGTATTGTTGGGCATAGGTGTTGTAGATGGGCGACTAAAAGTTGATGTTGAGTATTTTTAAAATTGTGATAATTCGTAATGTACTTAAACTATTTGCACTGCATTGTTGGGCTTAGGTGTTGTAGATGGGCGACTAAAAGTTGATGTTGAGTATTTTTAAAATTGTGATAATTCATAATATACTTAAACCATTTGCAGTGCATTGTTGGGCTTAGGTGTTGTAGATGGGCGACTAAAAGTTGATGTTGAGTATTTTTAAAATTGTGATAATTCATAATATACTTAAACCATTTGCAGTGCATTGTTGGGCATAGGTGTTGTAGATGGGCGACTAAAAGTTGCTGTTGAGTATATTTGTTATTGTGATAGTGATACTTAAATCTTTTGCACTCTATCTAAGACGTTAGGTGTTGTTACTTATAAGTTTACGCAACCACTTTGCTACATCTATACATATAAATAAAATTGGAGTGTCTGTTTGTAATATTGAAATAACCCTTTCTGTACTATGTATATATGAATATTAATATAAGGTAATATTAATATACATACACTAAAATAACATGTTTTACCATTTTTATCTGTCTATTTGTTCTGGCTAATCTCTGAAATGGCTGGACTTATTTTGACGGGACTTTTATTGGCAGGTAGCTGATGTAATAAAGAGTAACTTAGGCTGCTCTTATTTTGGAAAAATAAAGTTAAATTCCACGCGGACGAAGTCGCGGGTACAAACAGTTGTTTTATATAACTTTAAAAGAATACAGATCATTCGAATTTTAAATTTGACATTCTCAAGTGATTTATGGCGGGAAAATACAAATCCTTTACAATTTGTACTACAAATTATTTTCTTTTTATATTGGCAAATATGGTGGTAAACAAGCATACGGACCGTATGCTTGTTTGCCACCTGAACTGATGGTAAATGGTTTCTGTAGCCTATGGATGCCTAAAACACCAGGGGTGTCACGTGCGCGTTGCCTACCCTCAAGAATAAAAACAGTAGAGAAACAAATAAAATTAATAAAAAAAAACCGATCGGGCTGAGACTTTGCTACTATGACGTAGGCACCCCCTAAGAAAGGATTTTGATAAATTCCTCCCCTAAGGGGATAAATTAACGCGAGCGAAGCCGCGGGTAAAAGCTAGATATTATAAATGCGAAAGTTTGTAAGTATGGACGTTTGGTACTCTTTCACGCAAAAACTACTAAATGGATTTTCATAAAACTTTACAGTAATATAGTTTAGGCATCAGAATAACACAGGCTATGTTTTATATTGATATTTAACGCGGATGAAACCGCAGGCACAGCTAGTGTATTATAGCGATTATTAATATATAATTTGCTTATATAAAAGTGTATCTCGTCTGTATAGGAACTAATATGGTTGTATCGGTCGGTATGTCTGACGTGGAATAGTATTGCGTATGTTTCGGTTTACAGATACTAGTGTTACGAGTATCTCGGGCAGACGATACTCTGTGCAATGGAGTACAACACTATATCCTTACTAATGCGAAAGTAACTTTGTCTGTCTGTCTGGATCGATTTAAATGAAATTGCATCACATGGAGCCGAGCAGGAAAAGAGAAATGTGAAAAAATTGTCAGGGGTTGACCAAAATTTTGCTATTTTGTTTAAGTTATGTTATTGACGAATAGATCTCAATATCTTATAATGCTTTTTTATAGATGTTTGAAGTATGAATATCTTATTAATGTTATGAACGTGAAGGTTTGTGAGTATGGAGGATGTTTGTTACTCTTTCACGCAAAAACTACTGAACGGATTTTGATGAAATTTTAAAGAAAGAAAAAAATATTTTTATTCATTGTTTTTCAACAATATTACAATATAAAAAACTTAATTGACCATGTAGATAATTAAAAATAAACATAAAATAATCATTTTCTTACATCCATAAAGGCACTGAAATTGCTCCACTCACGTTTATTGTATGTCCTATGTGAACAGTGTGTTTTACAGTCATATATATCGAATATATTTTGTGCATTAAAGTTATATAAAATATATATATATATATATATATATATATATATATATATATATATTAATCTAGTTTTACAAAATCCATTATATTATTTTAGATATGCACTAGCTGTACCCCGCGGTTTCACTCGCGTGAAATTTATAGCCTATATGTTATTCTGATATATAAGCTACATATGTTACTGTAAAGTTTCATCAAAATCCGTTCAACAGTTTTTGCGTGAGAGTAACAAACATCCATACTTACAAACTTTCGGGTTTTTAACATTATTGAGATTGAATTAAATTTATTGAAAGTATTTGAAATTGAAAATGAAAGTAATTTAAATGTTTATAATAATATTTAATATAATATTATATTTATATTTGTTCAAAGGTATATTTGTTTATAATAATATTAATGTACTGTATTCAGTAACTACCCGTGAAATTTGGCATTATTAGACCAGTCAGTTCAATAATTCGAAACTAGAAATAAAATGGACTTTACATTGAATTAGATGCCCGACTAAATACTAACAAAAGTACTGACGGGTAAAAAAATTGTTTGTCTACACGTCCGTATGGACTGTATGTGGTGAACGTAACACGACGACTCAGTTTTCCTTTACGAATTCATGGTTTGTGCAAAACGAAAACATATCGAGTTTTAAATATCGTACAGCTCCATCTAGCGGCGACTTTGGCGAAACAATTTTATAGGAGGGTTAAAATTTCTTTAATTATTGTATATAAGGGAATCAAATGAGTTATATTTTGTTCGGTGTATGTATTGAACGTGGGATGGGGATGATGGGGGACGCGTACCGCCGTCTCTCGGGCTAATTTGGTTTGTTACTGATGTTTCTATCAGCGGGGAAAGTGTCAGGTTATAAATTAAAAAAAAAATAGCATGCCTAGATTTTTTATTTCCTTCGGTATAAGCTGGTATAGGAACCACTAGATTATGGGTTGTATATATTAAGTAATATAATATACAACAAAAATATAGATTCCAGGACAATTCACACAGCGCCATCTAGACCCAAGTTAAGCAAGCTAAAGCTTATGTTATGGGTCTATATAACAAATACATTTTTTTTTCGTAAATACATACATAGTATACATAGAAAATACCCAGACCGATACAAACAATCATACTCATGAATACAAATGTTTGTGCCGTACGAGGAATCGAACCCGCGACTATCGGAAGTAAAGCGGTGTGCTAAACCACTAGACCATCGAAGCCGTCAATTGAACATAATTAGAAGAAAAAATATTATTGGTAGATTTTATCAATTTAATATAATCCAAAATTCATAGTTTCAGCCATGTTAGAATTTTTGTCTGTTGGTCAATTGATGATTGTTGCTGTTGTTGATTCTCTGTTTGTCTCTGCGTTTGTGCTTTTTAATCTTGTGCTTAAAGTATTGTGTTTCTATTATAATAATAATAATCTCAGGACAATTCACACAGTGCCATCTAGATCCAAGTTAAGCTAGCTAAAGCTTTTGTTATGGGTACTAGATAACTGATACAAATACATAGATAATTGTTTTTTCGTAAATATATGTATACATATTATACATAGAAAATACTCAGACCGATACAAACAATCATACTCATGAATACAAATGTTTGTGCCGTGCGAGGAATCGAACCCGCGACCATCGGTCGTTAAGCGGTGTGCTAGACCGCTAGACCACCGAGGCCGTCATATTATACTCATCGGCTTGCAATTCGTTAGCAATGTGTACTGTTGACCCTATTACTAGCAGTGTACCATGTTTGGTTGATATCCACGCGGCTCGACCTGGAAATCATAACCAAATTAAAAAAAAACCAGGTGAATTTGTCACGATGAGCATGACCAGAACTCATGCACATCTTATCATATCTCATCCTCAACTGGTGCTCCACCAGCGTAGACCATTAGCGCAGGCGGGTGCACCATTCCATTATCATCCATTAAAAATCAAAACTAATTTATTTATGTAGGACATTGTAGCCGCTCATGAACGTAAGTTTTTGTAGTTATATTTTTCCCTACCATCCAGTTCAGTATACAGTTTCAAATGAGAAAAACTGGCAAGTCAACTGAAGTTCTTGTTATTTTTTTTAAAGCCAGAATATTTACATTATGTGTATTCATATTGTATAGGTGTCTATGCCTAACATTAAATGAAAATGTTAATTATTGCCATGTACGTTTGGCATTTAAGTGATCGTTTAGTAATAGGCAGTAATTCTACAAAGTTTTAAGTTTTAATTAAACTACACTTATTTATTGTTAAAACAATTAACCTTGCGATAAAAGATCCCATGTATGAACTACTATTGCCATACACGTTTGTCATTTAAATAATCTTTTACTGAGTAATAGGCTTTACTAAACAAATATGATTTAACTGATGTTTTAAATTTATCATCATCATCATCATTTCAGCCCGGAATAAGTCCACTGCTGGACAAAGATTCTCTAATTAAATTTTAAATTTATTGAAAGGTAATTCAAGTATAGCCTTTGATATCATAATGAATGAAAAATGAAAACCCTATTGTTCCTCTCACAGAAAGGAAATAACAATTACATAAATTAATATTTATACCAAAGATTAACCAACCTTAATGTAAATTTTTTACCCATTCCCATAAAAGATCTATTGACAAAAATATACACAGCGAGTTTAACTGCACTCACTTATCTTTAAACCAATTAAACTCGCGATAAAAAATCGCCAGTCAATTTGAACCGTCAAAGCCTGACAAAACAATCAGAGACTCATTAGGAGGCTACGTCGATAGGATTTTTTATTGCGTTTTCCTTATTACGTTCTCGTTAGTTCCATATCATCGGGCCATTTGAACGCTCGCGACCAATAACAGTTTAAAATTGAACTAACCGTTTTATACAACAGTTAAATATATTGGTATGTTAATAAAATGTGGTGGCGGATATTGACGTTTTGTGTTCTGGTAACTTTGGTGCTATTTGTGGTTTTAAGTTGTATACAAGACCGTCCAGTTGTGAATCTCTTCTTCCGTCGGTGTTGCGAGGATAACATTGAAAACGATCAGTTGATCTTCGAAAATTTCGGTGGCAACTTCCTCAAGGAACGACTGGTTGGTTTTGATACTGTCGACAATAGCTCTATGGTCTCCAAAGAGGATATAGAAGAATTTATTGAAAAATTAAACGTACATAATCCTGGAGATAGAACGAGATTAGAACTTGATACAGAGAGAGAGAGAGAAATGCTTGATGACGATAAAGAAGATATACTAATAGATAATGAGACACTCAAAAATGAAGCTTCGGATAGTACAACTGAAAGTACAATTTCAATGTACACAGATGCGGAAAATACGACTGAAGTGACAAAAACGACTGCAGTATACAAAAGTGTTGATGTTTTAGGATAAAAAAAGAAAATAATTCTCTTTGTTTTGTAATAAAAGACATTTTTTCAAAACAAAAATTGCCGAATTTATTGATAATAGATTCTATGTTTATTATTTAAAGACTTAATTTACTGTGGCAGTTAATAGTGTTAACTATAAGACGTATTAAATATATTTTTTTTATTGTAAAATAAATGAAAGGAATTGTAGTCGATGAAGCCATGATTGTAGTCAAACGTCACTATAATAATGAGAGAATTTAATAAGGAATGCGATGTAAGACATATAATTCACTAGTTACTCGCCCCGGCTTCGCACAAGGTTTATATGTATAATACATGTACACTCGTACATTTATTATACATATAAACCTTCCTCTTGAATCACTCTATCTATTAAAAAAACCGCTTCAAAATCCGTAGTAAGTAAGTATAAAATCCGTAGTAGAATTAGTTTTAAAGATTTAAGCATACATAGGAACGGACAGACAGCGACAGCGATTTTGATTTATACTATACTAGCTACTCGCTCCGGCTTCGGACGGGTGTACAGGTATTATACATGTAAACCTTCCGCTTGAATCACTCTATCTATTAAAAAAAAACCGCATTAAAATCCGTTGGGTAGTATTAAAGATTTCCCTATGTAGGGACGGACAGACAGCGACAGCGACTTTGATTTGTACTATGTAATGATTACTATAATAGTTTATAATTTTTATATGTTCGAATATTTACCTATGTAATGTGATAAATAACTGTAATGATATTTTTAATGACTGCTGTTTTTGCCAAAGCTAATGATATTATAATGAAAGTAGATTATTATAAATGTTACATCTGTATTAATAAATAAAAAGTAATTGATTTGCTTTTCATTGAACCTAAACATATATTTACACAGCTACTAATTTTATGTAAATATTTATGTTATTAAGAAAACAAGGTGACGAGTATTACAGAACAAATTAAAAAGCATGGCTAATGAGCAAACAACTACTTGCCGCTAGATGGCGCTAAATGAAGTTTTTTGTTTTAGTTATGGCTGCATATTAATTATTGTTTGTTTAGTGACTTTAATTTAATAGCTTATACTGGTAATCACTCTATTCACCTTACACTTACGTTTTATTATTTATTATTATAAATAGATTTATTCTCATTTTAAAAGAGTAAAAGATGTTTTTATGTCAATTCTTTTCAGCTCTATCTACGTTCCAAGTAGAGGATATTTGACTTTTTATAATAATAATGTCTCGATAGACCTACATAGACAAATATGTATATTTAGATTTGATTGATTAAGTATTTATAAGCAATGTAATTTAGAGAATGAAGCAATTGTAGAATTTGCAAAATGGTTTTCTTATTTGTTGGTACAGGAAGCAATAGTTCAATTGTAGGTTCTTTAAAAAAAACTGATTTTGACGAATTATTTAATCAATATCATCTAAATATACTCACTCAATTGAGTTTGTTTGTCAGCTTTATATACTCAAGCGACCCTAATGCAATTCGATATATATATATATATATTGGTATGTACATGAGTTTGACATGAGAATCTGATTAAACATTTGTGATAGACGAGAATATATATTGTTATTAACTTTAACCATAATAATTGCTGAAATTTATGAAAGTGTGCAGATACGTCATATATGTATAATATCTCACAACCTCGGTGGTTGAGCTCTACTTACGATGGTCGAGGGTTCGATTCTTCGCACCGTATAAACAATTATATTGATTAGTATATAGGTCTGGATGTTTTCTATGTATTTTATGTATTCACAAATTAATTTAAGCATTGATATCAGTTGTTTAGTACCCAAACTCTACATAGCTCCACATAGCATTGTGTAAATTGACCTTTGTTATCGTTACTATATTTATTCACAATTTTTATGTATGTATGTATGTATTTTATGTACCCCTAGAAGTTCATAGACTCGACAGAGGACGTTGACGTGACAAAAAATTAGTATTTCAAAACTCCCAAGCACTCAATTCTCACTTTTTTCAAATTATTTATATTATATTTTTTTCCCTACCGTCCAGTTCAGTATATAGATCCAATTGAGAAAAACTAGCAAGAAACTTAATCGAATTGCTTATTTTAAAAGTCAGTTTATTTACAATGTATATTTATATAGGTGTCTATGTCTAACATTAAATGAAAATCCCGTGCAGGAACAACTATTGCCATGCACGCTCGTCATTCAAGTAATCGTTTAGTGAGTAATAGGCTTTGCTCAGTAAATATGATTTAATAGTTGTTTTGAGTATAATTATGGGTAATCCTTAAATATACTCAAAACAACTGTTAAATCATTAATCAATACATCTTATATATAAAATTCTCGTGTCACAGTTTTCGTTCCCATACTCCTCCGAAACGGCTTGACCGATTCTCATGAAATTTTGTGAGCGTATTGAGTAGGTCTGAGAATCGGCCAACATCTATTTTTCATCCCCCTAAATGTTAGGGGTAGTCAACCCCTAATTTTATTTTTATTTTAAGGTAAAACAACGTTTGTCGGTACAGTTAATTTTATAAATATCTTTACATCTTCCTGTTTGAAAATTAGGTAGCTATTAAAGGTCCCCTACTAAGTGGGTTTCTAATTCGGGAAAGATTGGAGGAAAGTATTTATTCAGCAATTAGGCGTATTTGGACGCGTTTATAGGTCAAATTTACATATTTTAGTACGTTGCTTACATACAATCACGAAAAAGGAATAAATTCCAGTATTTACCTTCATAATTATTAGGAAAATGTTTATTTGTTAATACATGAAATTAGTACAAACAAAGTATTTGATAAATATTGAGTGGAACGATACAGATGTATATACCAACAAAAATTTTAACAGTATTGTGAGATGGCCTCGTTGGTCTAGCGGTTTGGTACACCGTCTTATTTAAATCGTCGCGGGTTTGATTCATGGTACAATACAAACATTTCTATTCAAGAGTATGATTGTTAGTATCGGTCTTAGCGTTTTTTATGTATCTATTTAAAAAAATAATGTAAGTATTTGTGTCACTTATCTAGTACCAATGATATAAGCTCTGCTTAGCTTGGGACTAGATGGCACTGTTGTCCAGGTTCAAATGTCCAGGTCCAGATAATAATGATTATTATTGTCAGGTGTAAGCAGTGATTGATAGTGACTGATCGATATTTATTCTTATCATTTTATTACAGAAGATTATAATACTACTAAGAAGCAAAACGCTCCATGTTGTAGTTCATCATTGCCTTGTCTTTATCCCATTATTTGGGGTCGGCGCAGTATGTCATTCTCTTCCACTGCTCTCTATCGGTCGTCATATCTAAACATACTCTTCTTTTATTCATATCATCTTTAACACAATCCATCTTTTCTTAGGGCGTCCCCTCCCTTTACATCCATCCACATTCATATTATACATTTTCCATAAGACATGGTCCTCATTCCTCCGCATAACATGCCCATACCAGCTCAATCTGTTACCTCGCAACTTTTCTATAACCGGCGCAACTTTCAAACTTCCTCGCATATACATATTCTTTATTCTGTCATTCCTGGCAACCCTACACATCCCTCTTAATATTCGCATTTCTGCCACATGCACACGCCTTTCGTCCATCCCCTTTACGGCCCAACATTCAGAACCTAATTTTATTAAATTATCCAATTGATCAGAATATTCATGTATTTCGTTCTTAGCTGATTCGTATTTCAAAGATAAATCGGACAACGAGATCTCTAATAGTTTAATTTTTTGTGATAATTCATCTATCTCTAAATCTTTATTATATAATTTTTCTTTACAATTATTTAATTCTTTTGATAAGTCAATTTTTTGCTTTCTAGTTATAATTGATTTTAAACATTTTTTATGACTTTTCACAAAATTTTCTGATTTTCTAATAAATTTATATAATTTTACATATTTTTTCAACTTTTTACTACTATTAATAGGTACTTTATTAGGACTATAGGAGCTTGGTGTATTTGTTAAATCTATGGTCACAAGGGGCAGAGAAGATGTGTGATCACTAGTAGTATTAAGTATTAGTAAGTTAATAAGTAGTATTCGGACTATAGGAGGCGAGTGCAGATAGCACTCCAAACCAACGGAAGAACTTACGGAGCGGCTGAAGGACAACTCCCGCCTGACGGGTACTACTTTAGTCTGCAGGCACCTCTAGGGGTTCGAACCTTGGCTCAGGCCGTCATAATCTCGATTCCCGTTGCAATTAGACGGGGGATCGATTGGAGGGGATGCTACGAAAGTTAACCTCTCATCTGCGAAGGAGCCAATTATTGGACTCTAACACTATCCATCCAGCCCCATCTGTGGGCCCTAACAATGGGCCCAAAACCCCTTCCGTGAGAAGTCCTGTAATTGGTCTCACAGATGGAGCGTTAATGTCATTTTTTTATGGATGTTAATGGAATGGAGTACCCGCCTGCACTAATGGTTTACGCTGGCGGGGTACCAATGGAGGATGATAAAATCATCATGAAGTCAGGTCAGTCAGAATTTGTCACAATGGTTTCCAGGGGGAACCACATGGAGGTCAACTTGACATGGTACATGTTGTGACTAAAATGCAAGTTCGACTGAATTTATTATTTATGCACCCACATATATATGACATTTTATTTACCCTCATAAATATTACAACAGTACATTTTTTTATGGGTGATTATGGAATGGTGCAGCCTCCTGCGCTTACTACTTACGGTTTACGTTAGCGGGGCACCAGTGGAGGATGATAAGATGAGTATGAGGTCAGGCCAGTTAGCCCATCGTGACAAATTCACGAAGAATTTATCACGATGACAACAGACAACAGTATATTGCTAGTATGATCATCAGTTCACATTACTAACAATGCCCTTCCCCCCCCGACTCCACCCCCCCCTCCCGCGTTAAGGTCACTTTGACAGCTAACGGTTGATAGTTTAATAATATAATCAGACTGAATAGAAACAATGTGAAATCTTATATATTAAGGTTTTGGCTTCAAGTAATTTAGCCAAATCTCAGCATAGGAAATCGGAGATTTATATCTTAGTCAGCCGCCCATTAGTTGCCCATGGCAGATTCACTCAGACCGTGGCTGATATGAAGTAGAACACGGTATGCACAATATTGTACAAAATGAGAAATTTCTAAATAAGAGATTATTATGTATCTTTTTTATCTTTAAGTATATTATTAATATTTTTTAATTTAAACGAAGAATACGGTTAAGAACGCTGTACATGGGGTCCAAGCCTAATATAGGGTATTACATTTCAGACTGGTTGGTTAGAAAGTATGATGTAATTATTATTTATTTATAATTTATTATCTTCTATGACTTTACCTTTTACCTTTTAATTATTTAATTTAACGTTCTTCTTGTGATGAGACAGCTTTCTGAATGAACATACGATTATAAATATAAGCATTCTAGTACTATTAAAAAGTGCATAAATTAAATATATTATTATGTTTTATATTGTATTCTTTGTTTCATTTATTTAATTACAATAAATACCTAAAATTATGACAATATGAAAACTGTCTCTTTGTAGGTGTGTATGGTAATGTGTGCGAAAGTTAACAGATATTTAAAATGAGACATTAATTAATTTAGCGAAATTTTTCAATACTTTAAAAATAATTGTTCAAATTCCTTTGTTAATGAAGTAATAGATGGCGTGTCATATAATGTTATTAACAAATTATAATGAAATATGATGAGAGAACTATGAGATGCCAGTTTTTTTTTTAAAGGATGATAATGGAATGGTGCACCCGCCTGCGCTAACGGTTTACGCTGGCGGGGCACCAGTGGAGGATGACAGGATGAACATGAAGTCAGATCAGTTAGCCCAACGTGACAAATTCACAGGGAATGTATCACGATGGTTTCCAGGGGGTACCGCGTGGAGGTCGATCTGACATGATACATTGCTAGCAATGTGATCATTAGTCCACATTACTGACAATACCCTTCCCCCCATGAGATGCCAGTACTAAGCACTGGTTTCTCATTGTTCATGGATACAGGCGATAGTTACCATTTACGTTCAAACTTGTGGCGGCGTGGTGGGCCGGGTCAATGTGCGCCCTCTAATATTGTCGAGTACAATTATGGCTGGCTCATCCGTCATACTCGTGAACGGGTCCTACTTGTTAGAACTGGTCTGTTCGTCTTACGAACACTGATTAGACCATTTGCTATTACAATAATATATGCTAATGGTATCTATTCTCCCAAATTTGGATTTAAAAATGAATCTGTATTATTGTAAACATGTACAATATTTATTTGAAAAGAATTCAAGCTGAGTTTTTTATCAGTTCTCATCTCGAAATCCAAACTGACGGTAGATTTGACATATCATGAGAGTCTGTAATAGATCTACATGAATAAAGATATTTTGAATTTGAATTTACCATCACGTCAGCTAGTTTCCCATACAGTTCCATACAAATAAACACTTAAATATGTATGACTACACTTTACACTACTTCAAATGTTAATCCAAATACAAATAACCATATTCATTGTTACAAATGATTGCAAAATTATGATTATTTGTTTTGTATAGTGCGAGAAGAAAGGTGATAATAATATGTTAAACCGCTCGACCACCATGGTCAATATTGCAAACACAGAGTCTGTAATAGACCTACATGAATAAAGATATTTTGAATTTGAATTTACCATCACATGTCAGTTAGTTTCCCATACAGTTCCATACAAATAAACACTTAAATATGTATGACTACATCAAATGTTAATCCATCATAAAAAAATATCCATATTCCTCTTGTCAACTGTATAAACAAAATGGCGAGCCCTATTATTTTTTGGCGGGATATTTCCTCTAACGATAAGTGGATTTTCGTGTAGGAAACCTTCGTCTTCTGTTTACTTCAATAATACGAAGGTACATTCTTAATATTTACGGTAAAATTATTGCTAATCCATGTTAGTGTGGGTAGTACGGACATAAATCAATTCTTTTTTCAATCTAGGATTTTAGTCGAGTATAATTGAACTTATGAGAACGACTGTTTGTATCGATCTGGGTGTATTCTATATACATTATACTAGCTCACCCGCACATTCCATATCCATGTTAGTGTGGGTAGTACGGATATAAATCAATTCTTTTACAATCTAGAATTTTACTCGAGTATAATCGAATACTTATGAGAACGATTGTTTGTATGGATCTGGGTGTATTCTATGTACATTATACTAGCTCACCCGCGTATTTCATTTCCCCACATTTTGTAATAGAATAGAATAGAATAGAAAATCATTTATTCAAATAAACTTACATTGAAGCACTTTTGAATAGTCATTACATTTTTTAATCTACCGCTCGTTCGGAAAGCTGTCTCATCACAAGAAGAACGAGCAAGAAACTTACGTGTTGCTCTTTTAAATAATTTTATTATTACTTTACATTTTTAAGTTTAAGTGTGTGAATACAAACCACCAATTAGCACTAATTCAATTAAATACTCAAATAGAAAAAATATTGAATATATAACCAACTGGTTAAACAATTAATAAGAGGAAATCAGTCATAGTGATTAGAGCAGACCAGTCCCTACAAGCAGCACCCGTTCACGAGTATGACGGATGAGCCAGCCATCACTGCGCTCGACCATATTTTAGGGAGCCCAATGACCCGGCCCACCACGCCGCTACAAGTCTGGACATTTTAGTTAGCATGACTACTCAAAAGACTAGACTACGTCAAAGCTACTTACAATTGTCATCTGATAGTTATAGTATTCACATTTTACATAAGAATGCATGCGGCAATCAATACAAAAACCGCTACGCTTTCATATTTCTAAAATCAATTAATTAAATCAAGAAAGCAATGTGAAAATTAAATTATAACGTTGTATGCTAATAAACTAATTATTTACTTGATATGTTGTCATCTATGAATTCGTCTATTCTGTACTGTCATTTTTTTCATTACAGCTAATGGTTGTAGCGTAATGTTATATAGCTTAAAGCCTTCCTCGATAAATGAACTATACAAGACAAAAATATTTTTTCCAGTAGTTCTTGTTTATTTTTTCTCCCGTTCAAACAAACAGACACACAAACTCTCCAGCCTTATAATATTAGTATAGATATTGATTATTGCGCTTTTAAATACAGTAGTAAACTTAATTATATACAAAGTGAGCAACTGTTGACTTATCTCTAAAAGATATTTCTACCAGTAAACCTAACAGTGTGACATAGCTAGTAGTGAGTGTTAGATTTTTTTTCATAAATACATATATATTATACATAGAAAACATCCAGACCGACACACATAATCATACTTATGAATACAAATGTTTATGCCGTGCGAGGTATCGAACCCGAGACCATCGGAAGTAAGGCGGTGTGCTACACCTCTAGACCAACGAGGTCGTCAAATAATACTATAATGATATAAAACAATGAAACTATGAACCGGATGAATTTGTACTGGTTAGCTAGCATCAATTAATAATAATAATAACACAATATTAACAAACAGACATACATACATGCGAATTTATAATATTAGAGCATGAATATACCCTAAGCCGATACAATGATTCCTGAATAAAAATACCTGTTGATTGATCTGATTGAACCCACGACCATTAAAACTCTAGATATACTGCACTACTGCGATCGTCACATCAAATTAACTTTACATAGTTTTTCAGTGCGGTTCCAGAAGAGCTTCCTCCCGCGTACATTTTCATTGTGGAATGAACTACCTGCCGAGGATTTCTCACGAGACTACAGCATGGGGTTTTTCAAGAAGGGTATATTAAGGTTTCTTAAGGGTCGGCAACGCGCATGTGACACCCCTGGTGTTTCAGGCGTCCATAGGCTACGGTAACCATTTACCATCAGATGGGCCGTAAGCTTGTTTGTCATCATTGTAGTGTAAAAGAAACAAAGTCTAACTTTCATTGCGGAATGCCGAGGTTTCTTGAGAGACTACAGCCCATGTTTTTCAAGAATGGTATATTAAAGTTTCTTAAGTGATGTGGCAACCCTGTTGTCACTGGTGTTCGTAGGCTACTGTAATCATTTACCATCAGATGGACCGTAAGCATTTTTATCGCCATCGTAGAATAAAATCTCTAATTCTGTGTGCCACTTACCAGGTTTTCGTTCATATCCGTTGTGCCACAGAATCTTGATAAGCTGAATTACAATTACGACTTAAACGCCATTTCTATTAAATTTATTGTTATTACAATAAATTTTACAAAGCAACTCTTGTATCCATCTTGACAATTTAAACAGGATCTGTGTTTGTTTCCACTAGGAATATACCGCGGCAGTACGCGAGAAAATTTTGCTTATAGGTACAGAATAATGTTGTATATATTATCTGTCTATATCTATCTGTATATATAATCTGTCTTAAATATGACGCGGTCATTATCTATACATATAAAAAAAATTTGAGTGTCTGTTTGTAACAATGAAATAACCGTTTTATACTACATGCATATGAATATAAATACGGTACATACACCAAAATAACATTTTTTACAATTTTTGTCTGTCAGTCTATCTGTTTGTCTGTTCCGGCTAGTCACTGAAATGGCTGGACCGAGTTGACAGGACTTTTTTTGGCAGGTAGCTGATGTAATAAGGAGTAACTTAGGCTACTTTTATTTTAGAAAAATAAAGTTTGATTCCACGCGGACGAAGTCGCGGGTACAGCATTTTGCACGGGGCATCTAGTTATACATATATTAAAGTTATATATATTATATAACTTTATTCACGAAATTTTACGTTTTATGTTAAGTAGACAATCCGGATATAAATTGTATGGACGAATATGCTTACGTTATATGTGTTTATTAACATGGCAGTATAGATTTATTCTTTGGACTATAACTTTTTTAAAAAGTTCTTCGCCTTTCTCTAAGGATATCCGCTTTCCAATGTATTTATTAACATAATAATAATGATAATAAACTTTATTGGCCAATAAAACACTTTTACATTTAATACACATTACGGCGAACCACACATGGCAGTATACATTATTTCTTTGGACTATAAAATAAACTTTTTTTAAAAGTTAATTGCCTATTTTTCTCTAAGGATTTTTGCTATCCAAAACTGGCGGAAACCATGACATTGCTTAAAACTTGTTAACAGGTCTATTTAAATAAGGATGGCTTTGAATTTAAATTTGAATTTGGAACTAGTACACCGAATTCCGGCGAAGTCGTTAAATCGAAGTGGAGTCTGTTTCAACACAATTTGAATTTAGAATTCACTCAAAGATTTCTACACGAACGGCCATTTTAACCGATTTAAATATAAGGGGTTATTTTAATGTAACCGATTTTTTAAATGTGAATTTATTTATTATACTAAAGCCTACTTCTTTATGGTTTTATGTAATTTTATTATACTTATATGTTATATATTTTTATGTAACTATAATAGAATGGCAAACAAGCTGATGTGTTTACTTAATGGTAAATGGCAATCGACTCGCATCCTTAATAATATTATAAATGCCAGAGTAACTTTGTCTGTTTCGCTTTCACACCAAAACTACTAAACTAATTTAAATTAAATTTGGTATACAGATAGTCCAAACCACGAGAATAGAATAGAATAGAAATCATTTATTCAAATAAACTTAATTTATGCACTTTTGAATAGTCATAGTTATTATTCTTTTAATCTATCGCTTCTTCGGAAAGCTGTCTCATCACAAGAAGAAAGAGCAAGAAACTTGCGTGTTGCTCTTTTAAATAATCATTGTAACTTTACATTTCCAATTCGAGGACATAGATTACTTTTTAATGCGGAAAAAACCCTTTTTTACAACCTTTCATCTACCCTTTCAACCCCTTACAACCCTCTAAGGGGTTGAAAGGGTAGATGAAAGGTTGTAATAAATAGGTGAAATATTTGTTCCATTAGACGACTTTTTTCAAAGTATACTTTACCTACCTCACCTCTATAAAAGCCTAGAACCCCGAACCTCATGAATTCGGTTAGAATGATTGACCTCCATTACTCATATCTGTCCATTTCTAGTCTAACTGTCCGGGCGTCCGGCGACCTCGGCGGAAGTTCAACTGTTGAATATCAATGAGGATTATATATACTATACTATATAATATAATATAAGACGGCTTCGCGGTTTACCACACTGCCTTACTTCCGATGGTCGCGGGTTCGATTCCTCGCACGGTGTAAATATTTGTATTCATGATTGTATCGGTCTGGGTGTTTTCTATTTAAAAAAATGGTAAAAAGCAGACGTATTTTTTTAACACATTTACAATATATATATATATATGTATGTATGTTATGTTGTTTATATATACAAAATTCAAAAATCACTTATTCATGTAGGACTATTTAGCGGCTTACGTACGTAAATTTTTTTATTTTGTATTTTTTTGCTACCGTCCAGTTCAGTATATATATATGTAGATCCAATTGAGAAGAACTGGCAATAAACTCTATTGAAGTTTTTTTTAAAAGCAAGTTTATTTGCAATGGTTTCTTCAGTCCCTACCAACACTTCCTTTTTCTCCTACTACTGAGTATTTTTTTATGGTTGTCAATGGATTCGTCTACCCACCTTCTCTAACGGTTTACGCTGGTGGCGCTCCAGCTCCAGGATGATAAGATGAACATGAGGTCAGGTCAGTTAGCCCATTGAGATAAATTCACCAGGAATCACGATGGTTTTCAGGGGAACCGCGTGGAGGTCATGACACGGTGCATTGCCAGCAATGGGGTCATCAGTCCGTAGTACGAACGATCCTTTTCGCCCTACCGTTGAGTATTTTTTTTATGGTTGACAAAGGAATGGTGCACTCTCCTGCGGTCTACGCTGACGGGGCACCAGTGGAGGATAATAAGATAAACATGAGGTCAGGTCAGTTAGCCCATCGAGGTAAATTCACCAGGAATTTATCACGATGGCTTCCAGGGGAACCTTGTGGAAGTCAATTTGACATGGGTGGGGCACCAGTGGAGGATAATAAGATAAACATGAGGTCAGGTCAGTTACTCCATCGAGGTAAATTCACCAGGAATTTATCACGATGGTTTCCAGGGGAACCGTGTGGAAGTCAATTTGACATGGGTGGGGCACCAGTGGAGGATAATAAGATAAACATGAGGTCAGGTCAGTTACCCCATCGAGGTAAATTCACCAGGAATTTATCACGATGGTTTCCAGGGGAACCGTGTGGAAGTCAATTTGACATGGGTGGGGCACCATTGCTACAAATGGGGGAAGGAGATTGTTAGTAATGTGGACTCATGATGCTATTGCTATTGCAAGCAATGTGCCATGTTAGGTTGACCTCCACGCGGTTCCCCCTGAAACCATCATGATAAATTCCTGGTGAATTTGTCACGATGGGCTAACTGACCTGACCTCATACACATCTTATCATCCGCCACTGGTGTCCCGCCACGGTAAACCATTAGCGCAGGCGGGTGCACCATTCCATTATGGGTGATTTTATGGGTTATTACCCATAAAAGAAAAGACCAGTGGAGGATAATAAGATAAACATGAGGTCAGGTCAGTTACCTCATCGAGGTAAATTCACCAGGAATTTGGAAGTCAATTTACCATGGTGCATTGCCAGCAATGGGGTCTTCAGTCTGTATTACCAACAATCCGTTCCCCCTACTGTTGAGTATTGCTATTATGAAGTTTCTTAACAAAAGTCATGGGAATTAACTAACTAGTTAATCCATGGGGCTTATTGCGTGTCACGCGCGGTTACGGGAACGGTTTAGGTAGCGGACACATTAATATCACTGAGCGATTTCATATAAACTAAAATCTAATAATCCTTTACTTAGACCAAGAGACCCAACACGATTGTTAAAACCAATATATAGAAGTGCAATCTTTGAAAAAAATAGTTACAACATGATGATTAAAATTTACAATAAATTACCAACTGACATAAAAATGCAAAATTTTAGACTTTTTAAATCTAGACTTTATAATTGGTTATTAGAAAATTGTTTTTATAGTATTAAGGATTTTTTTGACATGTAAAATAGTTTTGACATATTTTAATATATAAATAATTTAATTTAATTATTAGAAATATTTTAAAAATTAATTCAATTTATAAAAGTAATAACGTGTATAAATTTTGCACGCCTGTTAGCAGGCTGAACACATTGAACGAATATTCATATTGTAAGACCTACTTGTAACATTGTATTCTGCAAATAAATAAATAAATAAATATATTAACTACGTGTTACACGCGACTTCGACTTACATTAGAGGAAGTATGAAAGTGGCGCCGGTGTCAGAGAGGTTGAAGAGTAATCATCTATCATGGTATGGACATGTAATGCGTAGGAACGAGGATAATATTTTAAGAAAGGTGTTACATATGAATGTGGATGGTTATAAGGGCAGAGGAAGGCCGAAAAAGAGATGGATGGACTGTGTGAAAGATGATATGGTGAGAAAGGGAGTAAATAACGAGATGACTGCGAACAGGGA
The DNA here is from genome assembly GCF_030625045.1 of Achroia grisella. Classification (NCBI taxonomy): domain Eukaryota; kingdom Metazoa; phylum Arthropoda; class Insecta; order Lepidoptera; family Pyralidae; genus Achroia; species Achroia grisella. The sequence continues at coordinate 1,332,615 of NW_026712988.1, forward strand.
TGAATGGAAGCGAAAAACATATTACGACGACCGCAAATAAATGGGATAAGGAAGAAGCAGATGATGAATACAGTCTTACTGATAATTATTTTACAGTATAAATTCAATATAATATTTATCAATATATAAATCGTAGAATATTTAACAATAGGTCTATGTCTTACATTATATGAAAATCCCGTGCATGAAGAACTATTGTTACAATATTAGTACATAATAATAATCGCTATCCGCTACGCCTATGCCCTAAAATCGAACCCTTAGGATGAAATACAGAGAAAGTTTCCAACAGTAGCTATAGATTTGTGTAGAAGTTGTTTAGCCGTAATACTTTCACGCATAAAACTCTTTAAGGAGTTTGCAGAAGTATTTCTAATTAACGTAAGTATGTTGCATTAATAAATATTAATAGATTATTTAGTTTGTGAGCTTTTTTTGTAGGCTGTTTTTGAGGGTAAGATATATCTCAGCCACAACAAAAACACACTTTACTCCATAATTTCTCTGTTTCTATATTCAGACAGAGAAATTATAGAGTATTATTAACTAAAATAAACTCTATAATTTATTTGTCTCTATATTTGAGAGAGATTGTAGATTATATTTTACCCTACAATTTCTCTGTCTAGAAAAAGACGCAGAAATAGAAAAAATCTTTATTCAAATAAACTCATATATATATATATATATTTTACCCTACAATTTTTCTGCCCATAATCTTTCTGGTAGAATCAAAATATGACTATTCAAAAGTGCTTGTACTTTTGAATAGTCATATTTTGATTCTACCTGAAAGATTATGGGCAGAAAAATTATCGGGTATAAAGGTTAAAATCCTTAGGACCTTACGGGTATGGCAACTTATGAATAGAGTTCATAAGTTCATAGGTGTCATATGGGATTACAGCATAAGAGGTATGACAATGGGGGCTTAGCAGTAATAGTGACTATTTGGTCCTATTTTTTTTTAACGGATTATAATGGAATTATGTACCCGCCTGCGCGATAGCGTTAACTGATAAGCGTTAGCGATAACTGATAAGTTTGCGCTGGCGGGGCACTAGTGCAGGATGATACGATGAGTATGAAGTCAGGTCAGCCCATCATGGTAAATTCACCAGGAATTAACGATGGTTTCCAGGGCGAACCGCGTGGAGGACCACCTGATATAGTACATTGCCAGCAATAAAAACATCAGTCCACATTATTAACATTTACTTTCCTCCCTATTGGTCCCATTGCGGATCATGTTCCATGTTAGATTGACCTCCACGCGGTCCCCTTGGAACCAACGTTAATTCCTGGCGAATTCATCCTAATGAGCTAGCAGTTTAGCACACCGCTTTATCACCGATGGTCTCGGGTTCGATTCCTCGCATAGTAGAAATAGAAATAGAAAATCATTTATTCAAATAAACTTAATTTAAGCACTTTTGAATAGTCATAACAATTTGTTTTTTATCTACCACTCGTTCGGAAAGCTGTCTCAATACAAGAAAAACGAGCAAGAAACTTGTGTGTTGCTCTTTTAAATAATCCTTGTAAGTTTACATTTACAAGTCGAAACGTGTGAATACAAACTACCAACAAGCACTAATTTTTTGGGTCAAATATAAATATGCAATAAGATTAAATTAGTCGTAGTGATAAGTATAGTACATTTGTATCCATGGTTGTTTGTACTGATCAGGGTGTTTTCTACGTATATATATTTATAAAAAAAATGTATTTCTACTAGTTTGTGTTTAGGTACTAGACAACCTATAACACAAACATAGCTTGGGTGTTATTCAAATCGTTTTACTAATACGTGAAAGAAAACATTTTACCTCTTTTTAAGAAAATTGCTCGAACTCAATTTGTCGAAGTATGTAATATTACAATCAAATTCAACTTCAAACATCATTTATCATGTAGGACATTTTAGCCGCTTATGAATGTAATTTTTTTTATATTCAAAAGTGCATGTACTGTGTTTATTTGAATAAAGAATGTTTCTATTTCTAACCAGTTATTATTATTACTGATATATATATATATATAATCCAATAAATAAGTGGTAGAATCTAAATATATATAACTTATAGGTGACTGACGTAGTGATCGATCAGCGCACAGCCCAAACCACCGGACGGATCGGGCTGAAATTTGGCATGCAGGTAGATGTTATGACGTAGGCATCCGCTAAGAAAGGATTTTGATTAATTCTACCCCCAAGGAGATAAAATAGGGGATGGAAATTTGTATGAAACTTTATCAATTTTAAACCGATCGGGCTGAGATTTTGCATGAATAAAGCTACTATGACATAGGCATCCGCTAAGAAAGGATTTTGATAAATTCCACCCCTAAGGGGACAAAATGGGCGATGAAAGTTTGTATAAATCTTCATAGATTTTGTAGGTCCTAATTTTTTACACACGCTAAACAAAAGTAAAGCCGCAAAAACTACACCTAATTAATAATAATACTTACTACTACGCGAGCGAAGCCGCGGGCAAAAGCTAGTAAAAAATATGACTATTCAAAAGTGCTTGTATTGAGTTTATTTCAATAAAGATTATTTCTATTTATATTTCTAACTAGTCATTATTATTACTAGTATGTAACCAAATAAGCTCCGTTAAAATAAACGTAGAATCATAATATATGTTCTTTAAGATACTTTCCTAAAGGAAAATAATTTATCAGCGTCCTAATCTGTGAATATTGCTCAAGGTGAGAATACGTAAGCTTACATAACACTTTAAATACGCCCATAGAATTTTTCCCGGCGGTTTTTCAACCCGGATAAAACATAAAATCCTTGTTTAACGCCCAAGAACCCGGTTAAACGCTACGAGATCCCGGTTAAACGGGTGAAATGTAACTTTACATATTTCAGACGATACGGTGGGAGATGGGTGTTTTGAAGTTAATTTCAAGTTGGGTCCACTCCTTGCTGAAATTTTTTGTTATGATACTTGAAAATATTCTTGTGACTTTGTTGGAAATCGTTTTTTAAGTAAATAAGCTTACGACCCACCTGATGGTGAGTGGCAAATGTTGCCTATATAAGTGAAGTGAAACATCATTACATAGTATAAAACAAAGTCGCTATCGCTCTATAAATCTTTAAAACTACGTAACGGATTTTGAAGCGGTTTCTTTTAATAGATAGAGTGATTCAAGAGGAAGGTTTAATGTATAATATATGTACACCCGGGCGAAGCCGGGGCTAGTAGCTAGTATATAATAATAATAACAATAGCCCTGTACAATTCACACAGCGCCATCTAGTCCTGGGTTAATCAGAACTTGTGTTATGGGATACTTAGATATTTTTTTTGTAAATACATATATAATATACATAGGAAACAGTCACACTTTTGGGTACAAAGTGCTTGGTACGTGCGCCATAATTCCGATGGTCGCGGGTTCAATTCCTCCTGGTATATTGTACCCTATAGTATGTTTCCTGTATATATTATGTATGTATTTACAAAAAAAATGTATTTGAGCATTTAAATCTTAGTTGTCTAGTACCAATAACACAAGCTCTGCTTACCTTGGGACAGATAACGCTATGTGAATTGTCCAGGGTTATTATTAATCCATTCAAATCCAAAATAAAAGTTTGTGTGAAGTTAATTTTTCGTGATATATCTTTACAGAGGTGGTGTGTAAAAGAAAAACAATGTTAAAGATTGTATATGTTATTCCAAATTCAAATTTTATAAATAACTCCTACATTCTTTTCAAGATTATATTTGTTATTCCAATTCAACTTTTTTAAAAAAACTCCTATATTCTTTTCAAGATTATATTTGTTATTCCAAATTCAACTTTTATAAAAAAACTCCTATATTCTTTTCAAGATTATATTTGTTATTCCAAATTCAACTTTTATAAAAAAACTCCTATATTCTTTTCAAGATTATATTGTTATTCCAAATTCAAATTTTATAAAAAAAACTCCTACATTCTTTTCACTTAGTCAAATATGGTGAATATAACACCCCAATGTGTTTGTGTGAAGTTAATTTTCCGTGATATATCTTTACAGAGGTGGTGTGTAAAAGAGAAACAAGACCCGGAATTGTTACGCTACATTACGTCACCTGTGAAACCTTCAATAACTCAGCCCGGGTAAAACGATGTTAGCATTATAGACAGACAGTCACACAGTTGTGTATCAAATCAAATCCAAAATCATTTATTCATTTAGAACATTATAGCTGCTTATGAACGTTAAGTTCCCTACCATCCAGTTCAGTATAGAATAGAATAGAATAATATTTATTACATCAGACAATACAACAATAACGATGCTGATAGCAGTATATAAATTATTATATAAAACTAACTGACCCGCGCAACTATTTTTCATTGCAGCTCCCCTCCTATTGGTCGTAGCGTAATGTTATATAGCTGAAAGCCTTCCTCGACGAATGGACTATACAACACAAAATGAATATTTTAATTAGTTGGTTACCAATAGTTCCTGAGATTAGCGCATTCAAACAAATTCTTTAGCTTTATTATATTAGTACAGATAAACGTAAATAAAAATAATGCATTAAGTTAGAGATGAACTCATTATATAAAAAAAAGAATAATAGAAAAAAAACAGTACTAAATAATAATAAAGTAAAATGCATTTCCCATCCACCACTGCGGAGCATCATCACCGCGTCGCCGTGTACTGATGTGTGTCTAAGAGGCCCAACTCAGCATTATGCCATCACAACGCTGATATCCAGTGGAACCCCGAATAAGTGACACACGGACAAATGTACAGATAATTTTTACTATACCTGGTAATTTAACTTTGTTTTTAAAAATTATTGAATAGATAATAAATTTATATTATTAAGGAATATTATTAGCTTTAGCTGTATGAGGGCGATACCTGCGCTTTTTACTTTTTGTCATCTTGTAAAATTCATTCTGTAGTTCCGCATCATTGTACTCGAAAGTTAAGTTACTTATTAATATATGAAATCTTACTCCGCTATTTATTGTGTTTTAATATCCTAAACCAATAAAAATAATAGATAGCCAATATGCTGTCTCGTCACACACTTCATCTTTATATCAAATTCAATATCATTAAAATCAGTTCAGCCGTTTATTCGTCAAACAAACAAACACTTTTTGCATTTATAATATAAGCTTAGACGTAAGTAAAGTCGCTATCTAAACAAAATTCCCACAAAATTATCAGACAACGAAAATTTTCAATTAACACTCACACCGTTAGTGCATTATCTTAATTATAATTTATCATGCTCACCCGCAAAGAAAATACGTTAATGTGAACATAATCTCTGGGGATAACGCTACGGTGTAATGCAGGCCGAATAAATCCCAGTTTTAGCGTACTAATCCGCGGTTACTATTCCCTACAGGTGATTTATTGCGGCCTAAACGGATGTACGTGGATTATTTAATTATATTCTTACAATTGACGGCAATAAAGTAAAATGGCGGTATTTTTTTGAGCAGTTTAGGCTATTACGCGATGTTTTAGACTTGTAGCACTGTGACGTGCAGAGATTTATTGTGTGCGCCCCTTTTCACAGTTCGCCGTCATCAATGCCGTGACCACACAGACAATTTATATTAAAGTACCTGTTCCCGCAACTTCGTCTGCGTGGAATTTAACTTTATTTTTCTAAAATCAAAGTAGTAGTAGTAGTACTAAAAATTATTTTGTTCACCTTTTTTATTCGTTCCATTAGGTACTGATAGGTTCACACTAATATATTTACATCCCGCATTAACCCTTATTTTATCCCCATGGGGGTTGAATTTATCAAAATCCTATTAAAACGAATGTCTTCATCATAGCTCCAATCTTTAATTTCAGTTCAATCAGTCGAAAATCTAAAAAGATTTATACAAATTAGGGGACGAACCCCTATTTTATCCCCTTAGGGGTTGAATTTTAGCGGATGCCTACGTCATCTACCTGCATGCCAAATTTCAGCCCGATCCGTCCAGTGGTTAGGCCTGTGCGTTGATAGATCACTATGTCAGTCAGTCACCTTTGAGTTATATATATTTAGATATAATATTAAATGTATGTATAGGACACATATGTATGTTAGTCTGTAAAGTATTTATAATTCATTCGTAGCCTGAATTAAATAAAAATGAATAAGTAAATACAGTTTACAAAATGAATTACGTGGTGAAAATTATCCAAATAACTGTACTATACATTAATAAATCGTTCGCAATCTATATGAAATGCAATGATTTATGGATACCAACCAAATAGATGCAAATGAATGCCCGAAATGGTTTCCCACCAACAATATACGGAAGCTGTATAAAATGGATGCGTCCTGGGGATTAATATATGTATTCTGGCTCGCGCCTCGCCTCAATGGTTCTTTTGTTTAATATTTGGTTAACCTTTGTATTGCGACAAAATATAGTAATATTAACTTCTGTGACAGAGATAGAGTTTGGTAAAATTAAGATTGTGTACAATCTTCCCTTTATTTACGATAGTTCGTTATATTATTAAATGAGTATAGTTTCTGCAAGAAGACTTTATAGTGTAGCGAAATGATATTTGGTAAAGAATATTATTTTTATATAAATTTCTACGATTTGCTCAAGTCGCATCGTCTACGTTTCAGTCGTACCTGCATCAGCCGCTAAACAGCTTATACTTGTTGTCACTTCCGGTTTTTCGAGAGTAACACAAGATGGCGGCTTATGAACAGTGACTCGGACAAAAAAGGCATTATGTGAGCAGCCGGCGAACAGAACGGATGAGTCGGACGCATCTTCCTAATATAAGGTTAACGTAGAAATTACAGAATATGGAGGCATAATATTAATTCTCCAGTATGGCATACCTCGAGGGGTTTTTTCGAACTATTGTTATGGCGTTGACCGCAGCTGGCCTTTACAGTTTTACCGAACGATTGAGGGTGAATGTAGACACTTAATGGATGGATTGACTTATGAGTGGATGAAGGGCTACTCCCGCTTGATGGATACGACTTCAGTCTGAGGACTTAGAACCTTGGTTCGAATCATTTCGATCCCCGTTTGAATAGGACCGAGGGACCGGGAATAACGGTGTGGGTCGCGCGCTATTATGTGATTGAGGTTGTCGACTTCGATGGCGAGGACGGTGTCGTGTGTTTGTGTGAAGCGTGTAGGGACGAAATAGGTGGACTTGCTTGACCCCGGCTACAGGCTAACGTTTATAACTATAAAATAATCTTGTAAGGTACGGTATTTACTTACCTTACATGAGTATACAGATAAAGATTCTTACTTACCGTAGAGTGTGTCGTCTATTTGTTTGCCATTACATATGTAAAATCGACGGCCTCGGTGGTCTGGCAGTTTAGCACATCGCCCTACTTCTGATGGTCGCGGGTTCAATGCCTAGCACAGCACAAACATTTGTATTCATGAGTATTGTTTGTATCGGTCTGGGTGTTTTCTATGTATAATATGTATTTATTTACGAAAAAATATATATCTATGTATTTGTATCTGTTCTCTAGTACCCATAAGACAAGCTTTAGCTAGCTTAACTTGGGTCTAGATGGCGCTGTGTGAATTGTACTGAGATTATTATCATTACATAGTATAAACAAAGTCGCTGTCGCTGTCTATCTTCCCTATGTATACTTAAATCTTTAAAACTACGCAACGGATTTTGACGGTTTTTTTAATAGATAGAGTGAGTCAAGAGGAAGGTTTATTTGTATAATAAATGTACACCCGGGCGAAGCCGGGGCGAGTAGCTGGTTATTATTATAAATATGTCAGCAACAGGATTACTAATCCTGTTACTAATAATCCCCTCTTCAATTTAATATAGGAAGCACGCATGCACTAAATCCAATATTCAACTGTTCAATGCATACCGGATTCAATATACAGACAATAATTACTTTGTTACCTAGATGATCAGTTTCAAACAACAAACAAGTTCCTAGCTTATATACTCGTACCATCAAACCGGAGGCCTGTCTTAAAGATGTCGATACATTATTAAATCGATATTTTCTTATAGATAAATCGATATTACCGTCTTAAGCGTATTCGGCGTGGGGTACACATGAGCAGAAAAAAAAAACGAAAACATTTAAATATATTAATATTATATTATATTATATTATATACCAGCTACTCGCACCGGCTTCGTACATGTATTATATATATATATATATATATAAACCTTTCTCTAGACCTTTAGAACCTTACTCTATCTATAAAAAAAACCGCGTCAAAATCCGTTGCGTAGTTTAAAAGATTTGTATTATTATATTTGTAATGAGTTTATTTGAATAAAGATTATTTCTGTTTCTATTTCTATTTAAACTTTATTTTATACTATGTAATGATTTTTTATATTATTATTTAATAAGTAATTACTGGTACCAACATTTTTATTTTTTTATATAATAAGTTTATAAAAAAATGTATGTATTAATAATGTATGTATGTATTAAAAATATTCAAAATTAAAATATTATTGAGTTTATTGAGACAAATATGAATTTTATATGAGACAGAATATAACACAGTGTGTCACTGTGGTGGATTACCTATACTTACTTTATTATTATATATAAAAAAGTAATGATAATATCGATAATAAAAAATATCGATACTTCGATTATCGATATTTAATACCACACTCGATATCTCTCAAACGATGCAAGATATACTGTCTCAGAATTATAGCTACTCGTATGTTTACATTGCAATAATGAAGTTTGTGCAACCACGAGCTGTATGTGCAAGTTACAAAGATATAAGAGACTCAATTCAGCTATAGTAGTGTAGTACAATATAGAATAGAATAGAATAGAAGAGAATAGAATACATCAATGACGATGCTCACAACCAGGGATGTTATGGATATGCAATTTCGGATACGGATAGGTTTCGGATATAGGAATAATTCTTATACCGGATACGGATACGGATGCGGATATGAAATTACTTCGGATTAGCCGTTAGGATAATTTTCGTTACGGATATTATTTTTTAAGGAATTTCAAAAGTAAAATACAAATAGCTAATAAAATAATTACATAACGTGTTTTAATTAGGCTCCGCTCCTATCCGATATTATCCGGAACTTATTTCGGATTCGGTTACGGTTACGAATGTTTTTTTATATCGGATATCCGACAGTTTCAGTTACGGTTACGGAGCTCCTTAATATCCCTACAACAGCATATAAATTATTATATCATATAAACTGAAATAAAACATTGGAGATAAAAACAAGAATGAGAAAAATCATTTATAAGAGATTTTAGCCGCTTATGAACGTAAAAAAATTGTAGTAATATTTATTTTGTCCCTACCGTCCAGTTCAGTATACAGATTCAATTGAAAAGAACTGGCGAGAAACTCAACTGAGTTTCTTATTTTTTTCCTTTCTTTTTTCTTTTCCTTTCTTATAGTTTCTCATTTTTAAAGCCAGTTTATTTACATTATGTACTTATGTACTATGTCTAACATTAAGTGAAAATCCCGTGCATGAACTACTTTTGCCATGCGCGTTTGTCATTCAAGTAATCGTTTATTGTTTAATAAGGTATTTTGTATTTCATATGGAGAGGTAAACTAATGGAAGGGTCACTAGTGTTGACAGAAATATTACAAATGTACGCACAATACCTTAAAAAACATACCTAAGAAAAACAAATAAAAATCTCAGAATAAGAATATTCTATTCTATTCTACTCTATTCTAAGGCTCTGATTTCATCTGGAGAGGTAAACTTATGGAAGGGTCTCGGTGTTGACATAAATATTACAAGTATAGGCACGATACCTTAAATAAACATACCCAAGAAAAACAAATAAAAACCAAAGAACAAGAATATTCTATTCTATTCTACTCTATTCTAAGGCTCTGATTTCATCTGGAGAGGTAAACTTATGGAAGGGTCTCAAGTGTTGACAGAAATATTACAAGTGTAGGCACAATACCTTAAAAAACATACCTAAGAAAAACAAATAAAATCGCAGAATAAGAATTCTATTCTATTCTACTCTATTATAAGGCTCTGATTTCATCTGGAGAGGTAAACTTATGGAAGGGTCTCGAGTGTTGACAGAAATATTACAAGTGTAGGCACAATACCTTAAAAAAACATACCTAAGAAAAACAAATAAAAATCGCAGAATAAGAATATTCTATTCTATTCTACTCTATTCTAAGGCTCTGATTTCATCTGGAGAGGTAAACTTATGGAAGGGTCTCGGTGTTGACATAAATATTACAAGTATAGGCACGATACCTTAAATAAACATACCCAAGAAAAACAAATAAAAACCAAAGAACAAGAATATTCTATTCTATTCTACTCTATTCTAAGGCTCTGATTTCATCTGGAGAGGTAAACTTATGGAAGGGTCTCGGTGTTGACATAAATATTACAAGTGTAGGCACAATACCTTAAAAAACATACCTAAGAAAAACAAATAAAAATCGCACAATAACAATTCTATTCTATTCTACTCTATTCTAAGGCTCTGATTTCATCTGGAGAGGTAAACTTATGGAAGGGTCTCGAGTGTTGACAGAAATATTACAAGTGTGTTTTTATTTGTTTTTCTTAGGTATGTTTTTTTAATGTATCGTCATTAAAAACATACCTAAGAAATACAAATAAAAATCAAATACCAAAATAATAATAATAAACATCGCGGAAACTTAATTACAAAGGATAGGGCAGAATTTGCCCGCGAAAAGCGCCCTTCGTGCCAGTCTTCAGTAATGAAATCTGAAAGTTGCCTCTCCTGGGTACGAATAAGTATCCAATATTAATTGCGTACGACTGCTGCGTTGCTACTTCGTTAGCGGATACATTTACCTTTGTTCAACTTGTATCCAATTTATAATATTATCTGTACTTGGAAATGTTTTGTGTTTGTTCGGGTCAAATATTGCAATTGAAATTCAGAGCAATTACACATTTAGTTTGGATGACAATGCAGTTCTTTTGTTTCTTTATTTTGTTTAACTTATATGTAACTTACAATATTATCTGTACTTGGAAATGTTTGCGTATGTTTGTTCGAGTCAAATATTGCAATTGAAATTCAGAGCAATTACACATGTAGTTTGGATGATAATGCAGTTCTTTTGTTTCTTTATTTTGTTTAACTTATATGTAACTTACAATATTATCTGTACTTGGAAATGTTTGCGTATGTTTGTTCGAGTCAAATATTGCAATTTAAATTCAGAGCAATTACACATTTAGTATGGATGACAATGCAGTTCTTTTGTTTCTCTATTTTGTTTAACTTATATGTAACTTACAATATTATCTGTACTTGGAAATGTTTGCGTATGTTTGTTCGAGTCAAATATTGCAATTTAAATTCAGAGCAATTACATATTTAGTTTGAAAGACAATGCATTTCCTTTATTAATACTTTATTTTGTTCAACTTACAATATTATCTTTCTTTTGTTTCTTTATTTCACTTTATTTTATTTAACTTATTATATTATCTATACTTGGGAATGTTTGTGTGTGTTTGTTCAGGTCAAATATTGTACCTGAAATTCAGAGCAACTACACTTTTAGTTTGGATGACAATGTATTTTTTTTTACTTTACTTTACTTTGTTCAACTGATATCCAACTTATAATATTATTTGTACTTGGAAATTTTTCTGTGTGTCTGTTCAGGTCAAATATTGCAATTGAAATTCAGAACAATTACACATTTAGTTTGTATGACAATGCATCAGTTTTTTATGTATATATACATGTTGTGTGAATCTTTAAAGTCTATAAGACAAAAGTGTAGGAACCTATATTATCATTGCCTTGCCTTTATCCCATTATTTGTGGTCGGCGCAGTATGTCATCTTCTTCCACTGATCTCTATCGATCGTCATATCCCACCTTTTTTCTATTTATACATATCTTTCACACACTCCATCCATCTTTCTTTTCTATCGTCCTCACACGTTACTCTCCTTCTATACATTATCTTTCACACAATCCACTCATCGTTTTTTTCTGTCGTCCTCTCAGGGTCATGTTAAACATGAATAAATTATTTATATTAAAATACTATGCTCTGATATAAACCAGTAAATGTCTGTGTGTCGGTCCCAAGTTTTATTACTGCGGACATCTTCATGTGTTTTATTAGACGGGTTTTATTGCTGCTCTGTTATTCAGAATATGACACCCGCTGATTCCTAGTTAAATTTTGGTTCTGTATACAATATACAGTCTCAGACTTGTATATCAACAAATAGTTGTTGTGGCTAACAGTTTGTTTATATTTAAAAATAATTTGGAATACTATAATATTGCGACTATTACGAAAATTGAGATGTGAGCTATCCTATCTTTCAAGTTGCATACAATGTGCAAATCAAATTTGCAATCGGTTCTGTAGTTTAGGAGTCCATCGCGGACAAACAACGGGATACGAAAATTCCACGCGGATGAAGTCGCGGGTGCAGCTAGTCATTAATATATCTTACTAATATTATATATATACTGAACGTGAAGGTTTGTATGGATGAATTAATGTTTGTTACGCGTGTATTGCACGCAATAACTACTGAACGGATTTTGGTCAAAGTTTACATTTATATAGCTTATACATCATAATAAGGAGAAGATGGGAGTCGTGTCATATCAAGAATTACAGAGCATGATCACGGAAAGTGGCAAGAGCTCCACTGACAAGAGTGTAGCTCTTAAATTTTGAATGAATGAATGAATGAGAATAACACATAGGCTATAAATAAGGAGAAGTTGGGAGTCGTGTCGTATCAAGAATTACAGAGCTTGATGGTGAGCATGATCACGGAAAGTGGCAAGAGCTCCACTGACAAGAGTGTAGCTCTTAAATTTTGAATGAATGAATGAATGAGAATAACACATAGGCTATAAATAAGGAGAAGATGGGAGTCGTGTCGTATCAAGAATTAAAGAGCATGATCGCGGAAAGTGGCAAGAGCTCCACTGACAAGAGCGTAGCTCTTAAATTTTGAATGAATGAATGAATCAGAATAACAAATAGGCTATAAATAAGGAGAAGATGGGAGTCGTGTCGTATCAAGAATTAAAGAGCTTGATGGTGAGCATGATCACGGAAAGTGGCAAGAGCTCCACTGACAAGAGTGTAGCTCTTAAATTTTGAATGAATGAATGAATGAGAATAACACATAGGCTATAAATAACGAGAAGATGGGAGTCCTGTCGTATCAAGAATTAAAGAGCATGATCACGGAAATTGGCAAGCGCTCCACTGACAAGAGTGTAGCTCTTAAATTTTGAATGAATGAATGAATGAGAATAACACATAGGCTATAAATAAGGAGAAGATGGGAGTCGTGGCGTATCAAGAATTAAAGAGCATGATCACGGAAATTGGCAAGCGCTCCACTGACAAGAGTGTAGCTCTTAAATTTTGAATGAATGAATGAATGAGAATAACACATAGGCTATAAATAAGGAGAAGATGGGAGTCCTGTCGTATCAAGAATTAAAGAGCATGATCACGGAAATTGGCAAGCGCTCCACTGACAAGAGTGTAGCTCTTAAATTTTGAATGAATTAATGAATGAGAATAACACATAGGCTATAAATAAGGAGAAGATGGGAGTCGTGGCGTATCAAGAATTAAAGAGCATGATCACGGAAATTGGCAAGCGCTCCACTGACAAGAGTGTAGCTCTTAAATTTTTAATGAATGAATGAATGAGAATAACACATAGGCTATAAATAAGGAGAAGATGGGAGTCCTGTCGTATCAAGAATTAAAGAGCATGATCACGGAAAGTGGCAAGAGCTCCACTGACAAGAGCGTAGCTCTTAAATTTTGAATGAATGAATGAATGAGAATAACACATAGGCCATAAATTTCATGCAAGTGAAATCGTGGCAAAGCTAGTAAGTACATTTAATAATAAGTTTCTTTCGTAGAAACAAACATAAAATCTACAAATCAAGGTCTTGAACCTTACATCATAAACTCCGGTTCATTTGGTCCGGTCCGTATTCTTGGAGTTTCCTAAATTTTTATTTCTCGCTAAGAAACGTGGAATTAATCAATCAGGGACGTCTCGCTGTGTTGGCAGAGTAATTTATCATCGGATTATATTATTACATTTAAAAGTGAACAAATAAAATATAACTTATGTTAATAAACTTTAATTCGTTCAAAGAATTCAATTTTACGAGTTTTCTATTCTGTTCTATGAAGAACAGAATAGAAAATTCTTTATTCAAGTAATCTTTATAATATTATGTTTATGATGTTTGCTCTGATCAGGTGTTCCACTTTCATAATCTGCTTCTTCCTTATCCCATTTATTTGTGGTCGGCGTAATATGTTTTTCGCTTCCATTCATCCCTGTTCGCAGTCATCGCGTTAGTACTTCCTTTCTTACCATATCATCTTTCACACAGTCCATCCATCTCTTTTTCGGCCTTCCTCTGCCCTTATAACCATCCACATTCATATGTAACACCTTTCTTAAAATATTATCTTATATAATATAAAATATATATAAAATAGGTGTTCCACTTTAAATTATAAAAAAAAAACTTTACAGTAATATAGCTTTTACATCAGAATAACACATCGTTATATAGTATAAAACAAAGTCGCTGTCGCTGTCCGTCCCTATGTATTAAAATATGCTATGTTAATAAACTTTAATTCGTTCAAAGAATTCAATTTCACGAGTTCATAGAACAGAATAGAAAATTCTTTATTCAAGTAATCTTAATTGCTGGATCCCACAGGAGTTTTATTTGCTCTTCAATGAATTTGTATTTTAAAGATTATAAAAAAAATATTTATTGTGCGAATAGAAGTGTGACATCGATATTTTAAATTATAAAAAAAAATAGGCTACGTGACGTCGAATCTGATTGTCGAATTGGAATGACTGAACGGTCACCCATCCATCCGCGCCTCTTGCTCATGCGCAGGTTACCCGCGATTGGCCGATTAGATTGATTAATGCGTAGACATATTATAATGGCGAAAGTTTGTGAGTATGGATGCATGTGACTCTTTCATGCAAAAACTACTGAACGGATTTCGTTGAAACTTTACAGTGATATAGCTTATACATCAGAATAACACATCATTATATAGTATAAAACAAAGTCGCTGTCGCTGTCTGTCCCTATGTATGCTTAAATCTTTAAAACTACGCAACGGATTTTGACGCGTTTTTTTAGTAGATAGAGCGATTCTAGAGGAAGGTTTATATATAATACATGTACACCCGTGCAAAGCCGGGTCGAGTAGCTAGTAGTCTATACTTATAACTATCCTAAACCGCAGTCGCAGCTACATAATACAATATAGCTACATAATTTATTTAATTCAGACTACTAATGACCCATATTACAAATATTTTACAGACTAACATACATATGAAGAATATTAAAATTAATAGAAAAAATTCGTATTTATTACTAGTATTTACATAACTTTATTGTACAACTAAGAACCTAAAATTAAAAAGCTTAAAAAATATATAATATGATGACTGAAATATATTAATAAAAGGGGTTCCTTTAGGCAACGTTCCGAAGATACTGGCAGCGTTCCCTCTTTGAATAGCTAGACTATAAAATATATATATATAAATTGGTGGTGTGATCACGGCACTGATGACAATCTGCCACGGTAGCGCCGATACACCACACCCTTCTGCCAGTAGTCCTCCTTCGTGAAGGTGGTCAGCTCGGTCTCGGGCCACTCGGGCCACAAACGCCTTGAAACTCGCGTTATGATTCGATTCCAGCTGCGTCACCTGCAATGTCAGGTTACTTTTGGTCTGCATTTAGTCAACAATATCCTGCTCCTTAGTGGCATAGCGTAGGCGAGTTAGATACTTTGCCGTCGTTCATGCTCGAATATCATAAGATAAATCTACATAGAAAGCTAAAGGATTCAAAGTAAGGCACATCGCACTTCATCTGTGAAGGGGCGTTGGTGCGCAACGTCCGAAAAAGGGAGTCTGTAAAAAAGGGATGGAGTCGAGGGTCTCAGTTAAAGCGGGGAGCGGAATCATAAGCGGATAGATAAATCATTTATCTAAACTTTCAGCACACATACGAAAAAATGTTAGTTATACACAATATTAGCTATAAGGGAGTCTGTAAAAAAGGGATGGAGTCAAGGGTCTGAGTTGGAGCGGGAGCGGAATCATTAGCGGATAGATAAATCATTTCTGTTCTAAATCTGCTTGAAAAAAGATTTAAATGTCGTATAAAAGACTTCCTTTTAAAAAAGCATAGTATAAAATTGAAGAGTTCGGTAATGATCATAATGTTTTTGTAAAAAAAAAAAAAAATATAATTCATAGCGTTGTTATTGATTATCGCATGCCTCTTACTTGTTACTGTATAATTATTTATATAAAAAAAACATCTATTCAAAAGACTCACAATACGGCAATTACCACTAATGCACAGGTTAATCCTGGCGAACTTGCAGTAGGTGACCGCGTATAAGCCAGAAGATATGCAGGCCATGGAAGGAAATGGGATTTCGGCAGAGTGTTAACGCGAATTGCGCGCCTACACTACAAAATTAAGGATGACAACGGTTATATCTGGCACTGTCACCTGGACCAGTTGCTATCAGCACCCTGTATACAGCATATAGGCAAGGTGGGGAGGACTGTCACTATTCATTGTTGTCTTGGCAACCAGTTTATAAACAATACGAATGTCTGTAGATTTACTTATTTTTATATATATATTATTATTATGTACTGGTCTTGCTTTTGCAATAGCATATGCTGGTGGTCACTCTATTCTCTCAAATTTGAATTTAAATGAATCTGTATTATTGTAAAAATTTACAATATTTAATTGAAAAGAATACGAGCTTAGTTTCTTGTCAGTTCTTCTCATCTCGAAATAATTCTGAACTGCCGGTAGATTTGACATACCATTAGAGTCTGTAATAGACCTACATGAATAAGAATATTTTGAAATTGAATTTGAATATAACATGTACAGACAATATTTACCGTAACTTTTAATAATACAATTTAATAGACATACTTCTAAACAGAAATATACAATGCAATTTAATTAAAAAAGTATCAGCAAGGCCTTAGTTTCCCGCTGACAATAGGACCCCGCACCGGAGTGGCACAAAAGAGGGAACAATTCGGTCGCGTTCGTTATTCGAACGCGGGACGCTAGTCACCTGATTACGCGCTCCGGTGAGCTAATAGTGATGTGAAAATATTTGTATCGATATCGATATTTTTTAAAAATGACAGCGTCATCTAGATTATTGTTGAGCAAGTTAAAGCTTGTGTTATAGGTACTAGAATATCGATATCGATTTACACACACCGTCATCTAGTATTAAGTTAAGGGGGAAGGGAGTTGTTAGTAATGTGGACTCTTGACCCCATTGCTAGCAATGTACCATATCAGGTTGACCTTCACGCGGTCCCCCTGGAAACCATCGTGGTAAATTGCCATTTACCAAGATGGGCTAACTGCCCTGACTTCATGCTCATTTTATCATCCACCACTGGTGTCTTGCCAGCGTAAACTGTTAGTGCAAGCGGGTGCATCATTCCATTATTATCCAGAATATAATTAATATAATCGCAGTTTCGCACACCGCCTTACTTCTGATGATCGCGGGTTCGATTCCTCGCATGGCACAAACATTTGTATTCATGAGTATGATTGTTAGTATCGGTCTGGGTGTTTTCTATGTATAATATGTATGTATTTACGAAAACACATATCAATGTATTTGTATAAGTTATCTAGTACCCATAACACAAGCTTTAGCTAGCTTAACTTGGGTCTAGATAGCGCTGTGTGAATTGTCCTGATATTATTATTATTTTTATAACTGTGTAAGCAAGCTGACAAAAGAATCGCGCAGCTAAAGTGGCGTTGGGCTGGCCATGTATGCCGAAGCAAAGACAACAGATGGACATACAGATCCTTAATGTGGCGACCTAGGATGGGAAGCAGAAACGTTGGCAGACCTACTGCCAGATGGTCTGATGATATCAGGAAGACGGCAGGACCGACCTGGACAAGTCACGCCACAGACAGACTGAAGTGGAAAATTATGCAAGAGGCATACGTCCAGCAGTGGACAAATATATGTTGAAAGAAGCAAGCTGACGGCCAATCGACTATCATCTATTTCCGTAAACAAAACCACGGATATCACGTCATCATGTCACGACTGTGATAAGGTGATAAGTCACATGCTTTACCATTCAATTACCATTTAGGTATATATAAGTATCGATAAATGAAAGGTAAGTTGGTACATCACTAAAAGCATTCTGGCAGCTTTAATTGAGCATTTGGTCCACTGCCGACCTCCACTCACATCTACAATTCAGAATATATGAATTCAAGGAAAAACAGATGTTGAATTTACGAGGTTTATACCCTTTGGTAGGAAACTATAAGGTTAATTCAAGTGGAATTATACACCATATGACTGCTAGATCCTCTTTGAAGGATTTCTCTGTTATTTTTACTTTTACTTTCAAATTTTCCGAAACTACTGAAGGGATTTTGTTCAAACTTTGCAGTAATATGGAATAACAGATCATTACAAGTTTAAAAAAAGTCGCTGTCGCTGTCTGTCCCTATATATGCTTAAATCTTTAAAACTACGCAACGGATTTTGAAGCGGTTTTTTTTTAATAGATAGAGTGATTAAAGAGGAAGGTTTATATGTATAATAAATGTACACCCGTGCGAAGCCGGGGTGGGTAGCTAGTATTACATACAATATTCATTATTACCATATGGTAGTTAGCAATTAATTTTGAATTGTCATTTAGATATATATAAGTATCGATAAATATAAGGTGAGTTGGTACATCACTAAAAGCATTCTGGCAGCTTTAAGTGAGCATTTGGTCCACTGCCGACCTCCACTCACATCTACAATTCAGAATATATGAACTCAAGGAAAAACAGATGTTGAATTTACGAGGTTTATACCCTTTGGTAGGAAACTATAAGGTTAATTCAAGTGGAATTATAAACCATATGACTGCTGGATCCTCTTTGAAGGATTTCTCTGTTATTTTTACGTTTACTTTCAAATTTTCCGTTAACTCATGAAACTTCGTATTTTGATATTCGATGGCCGTGATAGCACTAGATTTAAAGACAAACTTGCTGTCCCCAATATCGTTTAGATAAAGTCAATAGGTCTTTTATGGGAATATGTATAAAAAATTACAATAAAATACCAAAGGATATATTGAAATTACCCTTAAATGAATTCAAACATCTGTTAAATAAAATTTACTGAGCAAAGACTACTACTCACTAAACGATTACTTGAATGACGAGTAACACTATGTACATTTATGACACCTATATAAAAGTACACTGTAAATAAACTGGCTTTTAAAAAAAATCTATTGAGTTTCTTGCCAGTTCTTCTCATTTTTTTTTGTGGATGATAATGGAATGATGCTCCCGCCTGCGCTAACGGTTTACGCTGGCAGGGAACGAGAGAGGGATGATAGGATGAGCATGAGGTCAGGTTAGTTAGCCCATCATGATAAATTCACCAGGAATTTATCAGGATAGTTTCCAGGGGGAACCGCGTGGAGGTCAACCTGAAATGGTACATTGCTAGCAATGGGGTCATCAACCCTTATTACTAACAATCACCTTTCCCCAAAGTTCTTCTCAATTGGATCTATATACGGAACTGGACGGTAGGGAAAAAATTAAAATTATAATGTAAATTTTATTTATTTATTTATTTAAAACTTTATTGATTTGTACAATAGGCGGGCTTAATGCTAATAGCATTCTCTACCAGCCAACCTTAGGGAGTGCAGTGACACTCGAAGGCGCTTTAGTTTTAATAAATTAAATGGAATTATATTAAATAGATATAAGATCATACATATACATGATAATATACTACATACAATTAATTATTAAAGTGCACCGCCTTATTATCTCTGATCAACGCGACGGTTGACTGGTAGAGAATGCCATCAGGCATTAAGTCCGCCATGTATACATTTTTGTGTGCAAAAGAATAAATAAATAAATAAATAAATACAAACAAATTATGAGCATACATATATACATATTTATATATATTATAAATATATAAATATATATATCCAGTCAAACAATATACAGTCGGCGGTCCATTTAGCACAAGATAGAAATGCCTGGAGAGTATTGGTTGGAAGGAGCATTCCTGGTGGTCACGACCCTCAGTCTTGAGGAACCGACAAAGAAGATATATTACAAACATACTAGACATGTAAATAAGAAATTTTGACGAGCGCCACGAGCGTAAACCGTTAGAGCAGATGGTTGCGCCATATCACCCATTGAAATGACCCGGGTCCCCACCAACATGCTGCCCACCTTCATGAAGGAGGACTACTGTCCGAAGGGGGTGGTGTATTGGCGCTACCGTGGCAGATTGCCGTCGCCAGTGCCGTGAACACACTGACAATTTGTATTATTATTTTTTATGTATGTTAGTCTCTAAGGTATTTACAATATGGGCCATGTAGCCTGAATTAAATCTTATATATAAAATTCTCGTGTCACAGTTTCGTTCCCATACTCCTCCGAAACGGCTTGATCGATTCTCATGAAATTTTGTGAGCGTATTGAGTAGGTCTGAGAATCGGCCAACATCTATTTTTCATCCCCCTAAATGTTAGGGGTTGTCAAACCCTAATTTTTTTTTAATTTTAAGACAAAACGTTTGCCGGGACAGCTAGTCTTATATATAAAATTCTCGTGTCACAGTTTTCGTTCCCATACTCCTCCGAAACGGCTTCACCGATTCTCATGAAATTTTGTGAGCGTATTGAGTAGGTTTGAGAATCGGCCAACATCTATTTTTCATCCCCCTAAATGTTAGGGGTAGTCCACCCCTAATTTTTTTTATTTTAAGGCAAAACAACCTTTGCCTGGACAGCTAGTAAATAAAAAAAAATACATAACACAGCTTAAAAAATAAGCTGCTTCATTTCATAGTATAAAACAAAGTCGCTGTCGCTGTCTGTCCCTATGTATGCTTAAATTATGGATTTCGAAGCGGTTTTTTTAACAGATAGAGTGATTCAAGAGGAAGGTTTATATGTATAATACATTTACACCCGTCCGAAGGGTGTGTGTAGCTAGTAGTAGCTAAAATAGCTACGTCCTATCCTAGGCAGATATTGTATGTACTAAGTCTGACCCTAGTTTAACAGTTTTCCCTGACTATTAATAAGCCCATTTAACCTAACGTTTAACAAGCAACTCCAGTTATATTATACGGAAGAAAACCCCATTTTCTCTCCTATAGAAATTTTCGTACAGCCGATTAACAATGGAGTTGGTAATAACTATGGGAAACTTGTTAACAATCTGCAGAGTGCGTTTATGTCGAGTCACTGATAAAATGAACCGCGTTGCCATGGCAACGGGCACAGAGATCTAATTTTAGAGTGAACAACCTATTCACGCATCATTTGCTTTCTGTCGACGAGGATATCTAAAAAATTATATGTATAAACTAGCTGTTACACGCGATTTCGTCTGCTTTTTTGTGGTAAAATATAGCCTATCGGTCTTATTACAAAAAATCTATTAAACTAGGACGAAACGTGGTCTAAATGGTCGAGGTTTAAACCATTCCTAAAGTTAATACTTGGAATAAACCTAACATTATTACGAATCCAGATCTAACAGAGGACTACTTAGTACTACAGTTAAATCGTTCATTATGTATTCCATACAGAAATCAGTCACTCATGTCTGTCAGCGTACAATTACGTTCCGTTTTACCAGAAAACTGAAAAAATCTAAAATAATTTTACTTCAAATAAAAACGTATAAACTAAAAATAAATTTATTTCTATTTATCTATGTCTTCATTATAACTATTTCATTAATATATAATATTTATTAATGTACTATTAGGCTGAAAATCAGTTTTAAATTACAAGTAGGAGTCCTATACGGAGAAAAGGAACGGCGAGATATTTTTATTGGATCGATTCGAATGGTGACTATTTCAAAGTCAAATGAGTGAAAAAATAACAAATAACGTCTTTTATATATTTTTATTGTCGTAAAATTTGCTTTAAATATTTTTAGTTAATATATTTTTAATTTAGTTAAAATATTTTTCCAAAAACTACAACTTACAATAGAATTTTTAAAATGGAGTTTGACTTTTTGCATTTAGACCACTGTTAAACTAGGGGCATCGCAGGTCTAACTTTAGACCATAGACGAATCACGATTTAGAGATAAACTTCATTTTGTAATAAGGAATACATTGGTGAATGGTTTATTACTAGTGCTAAACCAGGTTTATCTTTTTGTAATAAGGCCGTATGTGTTTTTTTATGTATAAGCTATATTACTGTAAAGTTTTATTAAAATCTGTTCAACAGTTTTTGCGTGAAACAGTAACAATCATACTCTTGAATACAAATACATTTGTATCGGCATGGGTGTTCTCTATGTTATAGTATAAATATGAAAACGACCTCGGTGGTCTAGCGGTCTACCACACCGCTTTACGTCCGATGGTCGCGGGTTCGATTCCTCGCACGGCACAAGCATTTGTATTCATGAGTATAATTGTTTGTATCGGTCTGGGTGTTTTCTTTATCTATTATGTATGTATTTACGATAAATAAAGTACTTGTATCAGTATCTAGTACCCGTAACACAAGCTTTAGCTAGCTTAACTTGGGTCAGGTCACCATCAGGTGAGCCGCAAGCTCGTTTGTCTCCTGTGCTATAAAAAAAATGAGAGGAACTTTTAAGTGATGGAAACGAAGGTACAATAAATTAATTAATATTTTACAGATGACTTTGGTTGCGGATTCTAGGAAAGCCATAAATCCCCAGAGAGGGGATTGTGAGTAACAATCCCCTCTCCCCCTTGTCCTTGTCCTTGTTTGTCCCCTGTGCTATAAAAAAATGAGGGTACTTATGAGTGGTGGAAACGAAGGTACAATAAATAAATTAATAATTCACAGATGACTTTGGTTGCGGATTCTAGGAAAGCCATAAATCCCCAGAGAGGGGATTGTTAGTAACAACCCCCTCTCCCCCTTGTCCTTGTCCTTGTTTGTCTCTTGTGCTATAAAAAAAAATTCGAGGAACTTTTGGGTGGTGGAAACGAAGGTACAATAAATATATTAATAATGTACAGGTGAAGTTGGTTGGGGATTCTAGGAAGGTCATAAATCCCCAGAGGAGAGGGGATTGTTAGTAACAATCCCCTCTCCTTAACTTCCATAATTGTCTTACAATTTACTAAGTCCAGTGATTCTCAAAGTGGTCTATATCGACCCCCAGGGGTCTATGACAAACTGCAAGGGGTCTACGACAGCGGTCATCTTGTTGTTTTTACTTTATGTTTTTAATAGTAAACTTTACTACAGTTAGAAATTTACAAAAAAATCTATACCAGGTAAAAATGAGGGATTTATCCAAAACTGAAAAATATGGCAAGGGTAGACACAAAAAAGTTTGGGAACCTCTGGTATAGAGTAAAGATACAGCTGTTTTATTTAGAAACTTGGTAGGAAAGAGGCAATAACAGTATATTATTGCCTCTTTCGTACCTAATAGGGTATAGCGGTACAGTTTAAAAATATGACGGGCAATAAAAATGTCGTTATGTACTCACAAAGATATTTTTAAGTTTTCTAGAACGAAACCGATATTTATGAAATAAAAATAAGATAAATAAATATATGCTTACTGTTTAATATTATAGTCCATGTTTTGAAGTTTAATATAATATCTTTTGACAATTCAAACAATGCCACCTAATCTCAAGATAAGTGCAGCTTGTGTTATAGATACTAGACCATTGATATAAATACTTACATACATATTTTATATAAAAACATACATAATATATATTTAGAAACACCTAAAATGATACAGTCATACTCATGAAAGTACCATGCGAGGAATCGAACCCGCGACCATCGAAAGTTACCCCTGGAAACCGGTGTTGAAGCTGTTTCTTTAATAGATAGAGTGATTCAAGAGAAAGGTTTATATATATAATACATGTACACTCGGGCGAAGCCGGGGCGAGTAGCTAGTTATATATAATCCTTCCTCTTGAATCACTCTATCTATTAAAAAAAACCGCTTCAAAATCGGTTGCGTAGTTTTAAAGATTTAAGCATGCATAGGGACGGACAGACAGCGACAGCGACTTTGTCTTATACTATGTAATAATGATATTGAAACTCTCATGATACTTTTGAATAATCATTTGTAAATTCAATATACACTTTTTTGTTTTTTTTTTATACTACGATGGTGGCAATCAAACATACAACATACACTTGTCAATATATGGAATATATTCATATTATTTACACTCATTGGTTGTCAACACAATATGAGAAGTGATCTGTATATATGTAATTTGTTGACTTATAGGCTGTTGTGATACATTTCAAATCGAGTAAATTTTTTTAGTGAATGATGATGGAATGTTGCACCCGCCTGTGCTAACGGTTTACTCTAACGGGGCACCAGTGGAGGATGCTATGATGAGCATGAGGTCAGGTATATTCACGATTCAGATAGATTCACCATGAATTTACTCACACATGTTTCAGTTCACATTACTGATAAACCACTTTCTCCCCGTCCCAAATGTCAAATGAATCATGAGGTTTTGGGACAAACAAGCAAGTTTAATTTTGGAATTAATTAATATGTGCAATCATTATTTATGTGAATCGGAAAGTCTCGTCAAAAGCCTAATTACTACATATTAAAATGGGTGCCACTCTTTTATTGAACGAGCAACGAGACAATTTTCATTAGCAATTTCAGCTCGTCGGAAATAATTTAAAATTCAACATAATTATATAAAAGAGACCAAATACTGTATAATCTGTACAAATAAATAAAATTGAAATGTCTGTTGGTAATTTACAAATTAACAGCTTTTCACTAAATGTGTATGAAAGTACATATGGCTGGACCGATTTGACGGAACTTTCACTTGTAGATAGGCAATGTAATAAGGAGTGACTTAGGCTACTTTTGCTTTAGATATTTTATTTATTTTAATTCCACTCAGACGAAGTTGTATTAGTTAGTTTATTATAACCCAATAATATTAATACTAGTGTAAACACAAGTGTAAGAAGCACTTATTACGACGGACGACTGAGACTTTGAAGCCGGCTACCGCAAGGGAAACCCCAAGTAGCGCCCGTGACTTGTGACACGGGTGTAGGTTTAAAAGGCCCTTTTAGAATGCATTAACACTCACCGTCACTACTTGCAGGTTTCCCCCAGGCCCAACTAAGACCGGGATAAACCCATTTCTAATACAATTCACTTTTGTATCCAAAACACAACTGGTACGCTCTGCGCTCGTCGACTGAATGCCGCGGCTCACGCAACGAAAGAGGATTATTCAACTACCGACCTCCGTATTTATAGACCAAAGTCAGTGTAGTAGGTTGGGCTATAAATACTAGATGGCGCTATTTACAATATTCGTAATAATCTTTACATTAGGTACTTCATTAGTACTAAAAGCAAACTACCTTCTTTTAATATATTTTTAAAATATCGGATTTTTTCTACAATAATGATGTGAATTCTAACACAAGAGAGAGAGAGAGAGAGAGAGAGAAACAATCTTTTCGTATTATTTATGTTATCTGTGGTACTATGCATCACCAGGATATTTTCATTCTTGTTGTGAATAAATAGATATATGAAACATCGTGCTAAATCGTTAAACGAATAAACCTACGGAACCACTTCACTGTTACTCAAATCTTACTTACCTAGATTACAGTACCCAAGCATTGGAGTTTAATGTTTATAAAGCTGTCATCATTGAAGCTATTCATATCATTTAAGTAGATGTTGGTTCGTTCTTTGCATCCATAAAATATAGCTTGAATTAGGCTCTTGCTTGAAATAAAGTGTACTTACAAATCTATCGGTATTAAATATGCGTGCCATAATATTTATATAAACTTGTAATATTTATATAAACAGTAAATAAAGTATAAAGTAGAGTATATATAATAATATAATAAACCTAGACAATGCACAATGCGCCATCTAGTTCCAAGGTAAGCTTGTGTTATGGGTGTTAGAAAATTGATATAAATAAATAAAAAAAAATATTATTATTATTATAATAATATTAATATTTTTTTTAAGTTTAATACATAATAATGATAATCTCAGGACAATTCACAGGTCACACACATTTAAGCTAGCTAAAGCTTGTGTTATGGGTACTAGATAACTGATACATATACATAGATTTTTTTTTTTTGTAAATAAATACATATTATACATAGAAAACACCCAGACCGATACAAACAATCATACTCATGAATACAAATGTTTTTGCCGTGCGAGGAATCGAACCCGCGACCATCGGTCGTAAAGCGGTGTGCTAGACCGCTAGACCACCGAGCTCGTCACAGATAAATACACAGATTTTTTTGTAAACAATATACATAATATACATAGAAAACACCCAGACCGATACAAACAATCATACTCATGAATACAATGTTTGCACCGGAATCGAACCTGTGGCCATCGGAAGTAAAGCGTTGTGCTAAACTGCTAGACCACCGAGGCCTTCGTCGTTCAATATGCCTGCATATTTATATATATTTTTGCCTTAAATAAAATAGAAACTTAATCAGACATAATAATATAAGCTCTGGACAATTCAAACAGCGCCATCTAGTCCCAAGGTAAGCATAGTTTGTCTATAGGTACTAAAAAACTGATATAAATTCTTATATATGTATTGTACACGTGAATTGCCCGGGATTTTCCTATTATACACAAATCATAAGGATGTTTTTTGTATTAGATGATAATGGACTCATGTCCTATCTGCGCTAACGATCTACACTGACGGGGCACCAGTGGAGGATGATAAGATGAACATGAGGTCAGACCAATTAGCTCATTGTGAAAAATCACCAGGAATTCATCATGATGTTTCCAGGTGGAACTGCGTGGAAGTCAACCTGGTGTTAATAGCCCATATTATTTAAAAATTCGCTTTCCTCTTCCGTCAGAATATGTAAATAAATCTTTTAAAATCTCTCTTGGATGAACGTTGAACAGGAACTCGCAATGGGTGGAGATTTAGTATGTAGTGTCGTCGGCAGCGATTTATAATACCTAACTCTAGGTTCTGATTACTTAAAGCAAAGTTTTAAACTGAAAGTGGCGGTTGTTTTTTTTTTATAACACAGGGGACACACGAGCATTCGGCTCACCTGATCAGGGGGAATTGCAAGTACGTTGTCGGCCTTTTAAAAAGGAATAAGCATTTTTCTTGAAGGTTTCAACATCGTATCGGTTCGGAAATACCATTGCTGGTAAGTGATTCCACAATGTGGTTGTGCGAGGCAAAAAGTTTCTAGAAAACCGCACTGTGGAAGACCGCCATTCATCCTGATGATCAGGATGGTATTTCAGTTTCTGGCGGGTGGTACGGTGGTGAAACTCAGCAGCTGGTATTATTCCGAACAATTCCTCAGAACACTCCCCGTGATATATGCGGTAGAAAATCCACAGAGATGCAATATCTCGCCGCAAAGCCAATGGGTCGAGTCTGTTTAAGTTGTACGACAAGAACTTACATGTAAGGATTATCGTTGTCTTGTTCATAGTGTTGTTAATGATATATTGTTAACTGTTTTACAAAGTTATCATGGAGTGGGTCTAGAATAGAGTTCCAATAGTTAAATTAATGAAGTAAAAATACGAGTAGATATTAAAATCAAGAAATAGAATCATCTTCTTATATATATAATTCTCGTGTCACAGTTTTCGTTCCCATACTCCTCCGAAACGGCTTGACCGATTCTCATGAAATTTTGTGAGCGTATTGAGTAGGTCTGAGAATCGGCCAACCTCTATTTTACATCCCCCTAAATGTTAGGGGTAGTCCACCCCTATTTTTTCTTTTTTATTTTAAGGCAAAACAACGTTTGCCTTGACAGCTAGTTATAAACTTAATATAAGCACATTTGAATAGTCATATTTTATATTCTACCACTCATTCGGAACGCAGACTCATCACAAGAAGAATGAGCAAGAAACTTGTGTGTTGCTCTTTAAAATAATTATTACCACTTTGTGTCTGCTATTACTTTCTAAAATGTATTGTTCCGAGGTAAGATATGGTAGGAATGGTCAGCATATCAGAGGTGTTACATGTCTGTAGTGCTGTTCATGTATACAAGAGACTTTCCATCCTATAAGCACACGGATTGATTCCTCCCATCATCATCATGGAAGACGTCCACAGCTGAACAAATGTCGCCCCCAAAGATCTCCAAAACGACCGGTCCTTTTTTTTTTTTACGTCAGGAAAATCCGTCATGGAGAACCATCCACTTAGGGACGAATGGATACTGCCGGACTCCTACCTGCTAAAAACCTGATGACTGTTCCTCCTCGACATAATCCGTGGCCATGGGATACTCAAGCATTCACCATGACCACCGGCATGGTTCCCATCGAAGGGACATTTCCATCTAGGCGTGCAGGGAACAGTGTCTGCACGCCACCTTCAGACCCTATGACCTCCCCGGTGAGCTTCGGATTGCCCTAACAATCCTCCACCCTAGGGTCAAAGACGACCGGTCCTACGCTGCTCGCATCCAACGCCTTCCAGCGATCTTGACTAGATCATCGGTCCACCTTGCTGGAGGCCTTCCCCGAGCTGCGTCTTGCTCTTGATTCTCTTACTAGTTGCTTGAAGAAAAAAGAAAGCCATGAAATAAATATAACAAGTTATAAAACCCTGATATAAAATTCTCATGTCCAAGTTTTGGTGTTTATACTCCTCTGAAAAGGCTTAACCGATTTTGATGAAATTTTATATGTATATTCAGTAGATCTGAGAATAGCTTTATAACAAATTTTTATACCCCTAAGTGTTTAGGGTGGCTCACCTCAAAAATAAAATATTTTTATTTTTTTAATATGTGGCATTAAAAATACATACAACCCTAAATTTTCACCCTTCTATTACCAACCCCTTTTTAATAGCGATTTTAATGTATATGGCAAACCAACGTTTGCCGGGTTAGCTAGTAAAATCCTGAAAATCTCCGATCCCTTGTGACCTCTGACAATCGTGATACATATATACCAAATAAAAGATAAACAATTTGTTTTGCTAGCGTATAAACCATTGGGGAACAAAATCCGCTCGGAGCGGTTGCTGTAGACATAAGGCCCATCTCTAACATGCTACACACATCTTTGAAATAAATAAAAAATGGAATGGAACAAACTACCAGTACAGATACAGGAAAGTCCATCAATTGGTTGTTTTAGAAAAGGTTGAAATCACACTATTTATCGACCTTAGTATGATTAGTTTCATCATGTATTTTATTATTTGTATTTTGTGTAATATATGTAGATATCTATAGTAATTGTATATGTATGTATATATAACTTTTATTAATGTTTATTTTATTTATTATTGTATATTTTATTATACTTATAATATAATTAGAACTTTATTTAATTGACAACCATAAAAATTTACCAATTAAAAAGAATTCTTAGATACATATAATAATTGAATTCTTGTGAAATCTATTGATAAGTCATAATATATATGTGTCTGTTTAATATAAAATATATGTATGTATATAAAATACAGAAATTAATGGACTGTCTGTTTTATGAGGTACTAGGTGCTTTTGCCCGCGGCTTCGCTAAGAAGTATTATTATTAATTCGCGTTAAGAAGTATTATTATTAATTAGGTATAGATTTTGCGGCTTTACTTTTGTTTAGCGTGTGTAAAACATTAGGGCCTACAAAATCTAAGAAGATTTTTACAAACTTTCATCCCCTATTTTATCCTCTTGGGGTAGAATTAATAAAAATTCTTTCTTAGCGGATGCCTACGTAATAACATCTACCTGCATGCCAAATTTCAGTCCGATCCGTCCAGTGGTTTGGACTGTGCGTTGATAGATCACTATGTCAGTCAGTCAGTCAGTCACCTTTGTGTTATATATATTTAGATTGGTAAAACATCCAAACCCATACAAACAATCATACTCATGAATACACATGTTTGTGACTTATGTATGCTCGTATATAGTATACTAGCTGTTACTCTGACTACGTTTGATTTTTTTTATCTCTGTTCGTTGTGTCATTATTGGCCTTTTCCCATTATTTGGAGTCACCTGCAGTCACGTCATCTTCTTCCACTGATCCCTATCGGCCGTCATATCTGAGCTTACTCTCCTTTTATATCATCTTTCACACAATCTATCTATCTTTTTTTCGGTCGTCCTCTCCTTTTTCATCATGTTATACACTTTCTTTAAGAAATGGTCCTCGCTCCTTCCCATAACATGTCCATACCATGTTAATCTGTAACTTCTTAACTTGTGTATAACTGGCGCAACTTAAAAATTGTCGCATATCGTTCCAGAGACTTGTGGCCATTTCATTCAGCACTAACTGTGTGCTGTTTTATATTTGATGTTGTTCGTTTGTTTGTGGCGATGTATTTCATGGGTGATGGTTGATGGTGGTCAATATTACGTCTCTTGGTCGATGTATTTCATGGGTGATGGTTGATGGTGGTCAATATTACGTCTCTTGGTCGATGTATTTCATGGGTGATGGTTGATGGTGGCTCAATATTACGTCTCTTGGTCGATATATTTCATGGGTGATGGTTGATAGTGGTCAATATTACGTCTCTTGGTCGATGTATTTTGTGGGTGATGGTTGATAGTGGTCAATATTATGTCTCTTGGTCGATGCATTTCGTGGGTGATGGTTGATGGTGGCTCAATATTACGTCATGTATTTCGTGGGTGATGGTTGATGGTGGCTCAATATTACGTCTCTTGGTCGATGTTTTCGTATTTATTGAAGCTTTACAAGTTAATAGTATTTATTCTTATTTATTTGAGCCTTACATGTTAATAGTATTTAAATTTATATTATTTACCTATTTATGGAGCTGTGTTCACCTTGATGAACGGACAGGGAGAGAGAGAGAGAGAGAGTTGCCAGCTAATAAATTTAATGTTGCTACAAATAAAATAAATATAGTGTTTCCAACATACTGTGTATCATATTAAATTTCATATAGATCCGTTCAGCTATTTAATTATGAAAAGATAACACAGACAGATGGTCGGACAGGCAGAACCGCTTTCCAATTTCTAGTATTAGTGTACATAAATGAATTAATTTCATGAATCCAATTCATAGCGCTGGAAATTTGACAAGTTTCTATATTGATTGTTGCATGCCTAATCCTTGTTAATGTGTATTTTTTTGTGGATGATAATGGAATGGTGCACCCGCCTGCGCTAACGGTTTACGCTGGCGGGGCACCAGTGGCGAATCTTATCAGATGAGCATGAGGTCAGGTCAGTTAGGCCATCGTGACAAATTCACCAGGAATTTAACACGATGGTTTCCAGGGGGAACCGCGTGGAGGTCGACCTGACAATAGTACATTACAATGGGGTTATCAATCCACATTACTAACAATCCCCTTCCCCCCATTTATGTGTATTTACTTAGAACAACATTTATCTCAAAGACCAACATGCAAGTTTTTTACTCCTCTTGTGATATGTCAGCATTCCGAATGAGTGGTAGAATAAAAAAAAGAGTCTATTCAAGTTTATTTGAATAAAGATTATTTCTGTAAAAATCTAGTCGCTAATGCAACAAGAGCCTTATGTGCAGCTAAAATATGGTGATATTTGTAACCGCTTCCGACGCCTGAGGAATGCCTGAACATATCCGTGTTTCGCCTTTTATTTTTAACCCCCGATGCAAAAAGAGGGTTGTTATAAGTTCCACGTTGTTTTGTATCTATATGTCTGCTCTATCATAGCTCTCAAACATATGGACTGATTTTGATTCGTTTTTTTTATTTGATAGTTCTCTTGGTGAAATCAACACTTTATATACTAACGTTATTATTTATTTTGACGACCTGGTTTAGCTTCCGATGGTCGCGGGTACGATTCCACGCACAGTACAAATATTTGTATTCATGAGTATCATTGTTTGTATCGGTCTGGTTGTTTTCTATGATATTATGTATTACTTTACATAAAAAAATCTATGTATTTATATAAGTTGTCTAGTACCCATAACACAAGCTCTGCTTACCGTGGGACTAGATGGCGCTGTGTTAATTGTCCAGGGTTATATATTTATTATTATTTTTACAAAAAAAAAATACTAAGTATTTATATCAGTTGTCTAGTATCCATAACACAAGCTCTGCTTTCCGTGGGACTAGATGGCGCTGTGTTAACTGTCTAGGGTTATATATTTATTATTTGCTAGACTACAATAAGACCACCAGATTATATATTTTGTTATACGAAAACTTCAGCAAAGATAATATATTATTAATATTATGGGTAAGGGATGCGAACGAAATGATTCAGAGGGTTTTTTGTTTCAATGGATGATAATGGAATAGTGCACCAGTCTGCGCTAACGGTTTGGGGTCGGTGAAATCAGAGCCAGTCGGTGCTGATGGGGCACGAATGGAGGATGATAAGATGAGCATGAGGTCAGGCTTTTTAGCCCATCGTGACAAATTCACCAGGAATTTATCATGATGGTTTCCAGTAGGAACAGCGTGGAGGTCAACCCAGTAATGTAATGTGTATTCTAAGGGTGAAAATGAAATGAAATGATATTTACTGGGTAGTTATTTTTAGGCAAATGATAGGTATGATATTTGAGTGTATACTGACTCTTTATTCTTATAATAAATGCTTATATATTACTTACCTACTTAATACATACATATCTAAATATATATAACTCAAAGGTGACTGACATAGTGATCTATCAACGCACAGCCCAAACCACTGGACGGATCGGGCTGAAATTTGGCATGCAGGTAGATGTTATAACGTAGGCATTCGCTAAGAAAGGATTCTGATTAATTCTACCCCCAAGAGGATAAAATAGGGGATGAAAATTTGTATGAAACTTTGTCAATTTTAACCCGATCGGGCTGAGACTTTACACGCATAAAGCTATTACGACGTAGACATTCCCTAAGAAAGGATTTTGATAGATTCCACCCCTAAGGGGATAAATTAAAGCCGCAGCCGCGGAAAAAAGCTAGTATATCATATTTTGTATGTTTTCACATTTTGTATGTATATAAAAAAAAAATATCAATTGTCTAGTATCCATAAAACAAGTTCTGCTTACCGTGGGACTAGATGGCGCTGTGTTAATTGTCTAGGGGTTATATATTTGCTAGACCATAATAAGAGCACAGACTCCGTATTGTGTCATATGAAAACTTCAGCAAAGATAATATATTAATAATATTACGGGAAACGGATGCGAATGAAATGATTCAGAGGGCGCTTAAATCACCCGCAACAGGAAACGGAAGTGGTTGCTAATAAACATGGCGGCCGAAGAGATAAGTGGAACAGGAAGGTCTGTGGTGCGCCGGATTTCAATTTATATAGTTTTACACTCCTACACTAGTAAATATCTATGGATTCGTTTGTGTGAATCTCCTGCACTAGAACATCAAATTAAGTCAAATAATAATAATCGTAGGACAATTCACACAGCGCCATCTAGACCCAAGTTAAGCTAGCTAAAGCTTGTGTTATGGGTACTCTAGATATCTAATGCAAATACATAGATTTGTCAATAGGTACTAGATAACTGATGCAGATACATTTTTTTTTGTGATAAGGGTAGTCCACCCCTGACACATTTTTAAAAATTGTTGGTCAAAGTTTTTAAAGAGGCATAAAAATTATATATACAGCCATAAAATTTTACCCTTCTACCATCAAATCTTATTTTTTAATAGCGATTTTAATTTATATGACAAAACAACTTTTATATATGTATTACATATGTAATACATATATATATGTATGTACATCTTTCTATTGTTAGAGCAAGTGGGTGCATTATTACATTATCATCCATTAAAAGAGACATGCGAAAGTGGCATTTATTATGTTATATATAAAAGGTATATTTAAATAACAACATACTTGTAATTTCAACACGCGTTTAGTGAGACAGGGTTGGTATTACGATACTCGCTTCTACAGAGTCGCATCTCTGCGCAACTACTTATAAACTTTTCCCATCTTCTCTTTGGCTTCCAAATCCGTTGAAACAAGAAATACCTTGGTAATTTTTATCTGTATATATGAGAAGATTCACATGATACTTTTGGTTAACTATAGGTAGAAATATTATAGTCTGTTATTTATTTATTTACTCTTGCATCAGAAGTCATCATCATCATCACAGCCCGGAAGACGTCCACTGCTGGACATAGGCCTCCCCCAAAGATCTCCACGACGATCGGTCCTGCGCTGCTCGCATCCAACGATCTTGACCAGATCGTCGGTCCACCTTGCTGGAGGCCTTCCCACGCGGCCCGCTGCCCCAATGGTCATCTGTCCTACCAGCTATGTGCTCTGCCATTGCCACTTCAGTTTCGCTATTCTGCGGGCTATGTCGGTCACTCTGGTTCTTCTGCGAATCTCCTCATTTCTGATTCAGAATGTAAAGATGTACCGGAAGTGAATTATAAAAAATACAGGTACAGGTACATACAAAACAAAACTACAACAATTTCTATTACTAAATAGAATACATAGTACATCGTTCCGTTAAAAAAAAAATAAACGCTCTCTTGTTAGGTATCCTATTTAAATAAATTGGCTTTTAAAAAAAAATATATTCAATTGAGTTTATTGCCAGTTCTCAATTAGAACTGGACGATAGGGAAAAACTGGACGGTAGGGAAAAATTAGAATTTAAAATTTGACGTTCATAAGCAGCTAAAATGTCCTACATGAATACGCGATTTTTGAATTTTGAATAAAAAAAAATGTGACCATTTAAAAGCTGAAGTGGACGGTAGGGAAAAATTATAATATAAAAATTTGACGTTGATAAGCGGCTAAAATGTCCTACAAAAAAAATGATTTTTGAATTTTGAATAAAAAAATGTGATTATTTAAAAGTGCTCATATTAAGTTTATTTGAATAAAGATTATTTCTATTTCTATATCTAAATAGAGTTAGCATTTCGTTCAGCTTAGAAAATAAAAACACTTTCTTGTTAGGTATCCTATTTTTCGTATTCCATTCCGAATGGATCCGCGTTAACGGGGTCCTATTTTCTTAAATAAACAAGAAACTGTCTGTACATTTGTATAGCGCAGTTATACAGGGTGTTGTGGGGAGCGGGCACGACATTGGAATGTAATATAACCCGATGTGGAATTTCTTATCGCAGTTGTTAGGTACAGTCCGGCCGCTCAGGGTTTGCGTTTCTAACAGGTCGATCGAATAAGGCGATATAACTTTGAACTGACGTACAATTTACGGTAAAAATTTAAATATATATTTGCTATACTATCGAGTGATAACATTAAAAAATTAGTAATTATTCCTACTTACAATAAACGTATTAATTTAGGCTATAGGATAAGGTCAATCAACAAGGTTATGTCAACTGTTTGTTTGTTTTGTGACCAAATAGGT
This sequence comes from Achroia grisella, assembly GCF_030625045.1. NCBI lineage: Eukaryota > Metazoa > Arthropoda > Insecta > Lepidoptera > Pyralidae > Achroia > Achroia grisella. Next base: position 1,368,214 of record NW_026712988.1, read on the forward strand.
CACATCACTGCAAAAACAAACATGAAACAGCGCAGATTTATGTGGTTTGACTTTATTAAAACATTTTTTTTTATATCTGTTAAGTAGTTAATAATTTTATCCCAAAATTAATAGGTTTAATGTAAGTTAGAATAATTATTACATTTTTAATGTAATAACTTGTTACTAAGGCAAATAAAATATATAAAATTTTGCCGTAAATTGTACGTTATTTCAAAGTTACATCGCCCATTCGATCTGGACCTGTCAGAAACGCAAACTGTGAGCGGTCGGACTGTAGGTACGTAAATAGCTCTCTGATACGGTACAAGTGGAAGAGAAATTCTAGATCATTATATTGCTCTGCTGAACTATAAAACTTGAGGTATACCGAAGAAGCTTAATAGCATCAGAATATTTATAAATACATTATAAACAAATATACCGATGCTATATGTTATTGTTATTATTTATTTTAATTCGGATTACATCCATATTGTGTTAGTAAAAACTTATAAAACTATGTTAGTAAATTATAATATATATATATAACTTAGAGTTTATAATAATGAGTTAGAACCATTCAATTATTCAGATATATATATATATATATATAAACACCTCTTTGGGCACTTTGTTGATCACGCCACAACCTAAACACTTGCCGAGTCCACCTTTTGCACTGAATAACTTGACTCCTATCGCGTATATCTCAGGCGGTATGGCAACGTCGCATTCTATTTTACGATGCGGCCATATATATTCGTCGATAGTACGATATACTCGACACTTTTTTTACTAATAATTCGTGACTGAATGGCTCCGAACGGCTAAATTTTTGGTATACACAAAGACTTTTTGGCTCTGAATATATTCCAAAAATCAATTAATTATGTTGATCACTTTATATACTCGTCCTTACTGCGGTACTTATTCTCATCCGAATATATATAGATACCGTAACGGTCTATCAATTATGACTTTATTAATTTACTAATGTAGATATTTTATATTCGCAATGCTCCATACATGCAAGCTCCAGCAACGGTGGAGACAGGGTCCCCCCTGCACCGTACACCGCACCCCGCGCACACAAACAAATTAGATATTTTTTGAATACACAAAGACTTTTTGGCTCTGTATATATATTTCAAAAATCAGTTAATTGTGTTGATCACTTTATATACTCGTCCTTACTGCGATACTTATTTACATCCGAATATATATAGATACCGTAACGGTCTATCAATTATGAATTTATTAATTTACTAATGTAGATATTTTATATTCGCAATGCTCCATACATGCAAGCTCCAGCAACGGTGGAGGCAGGGTCCCCCCTGCACCGTACACCGCACCCCGCGCACACAAACAAATTAGATATTTTTTGAATACACAAAGACTTTTTGGCTCTGTATATATATTTCAAAAATCAGTTAATTGTGTTGATCACTTTATATACTGGTCCTTACTGCGATACTTATTTTAATCCGAATATATATAGATACCGTAACGGTCTATCAATTATGAATTTACTAATCTAGATATTTTATATTCGCAATGCTCCATACATGCAAGCTCCAGCAACGGTGGAGGCAGGGGGGAGCACCGTACACCGCACCCCGCGCACACAAACAAATTAGAATAAATTAAATTCATAAGATTATTTATATATTTCGACTGCCTCGGTGGTCACACCGCTTTACATCCGATGGTCGCGGGTTCGATTTCTCGCACGGTGCAAACATTTGTACTCATCGGTCATCGATTGTTTTCATCGGTCTGGGTGTTTTATATGTATATTATATATGTATTTACAAAATAAAAATCTCTATTTATATCAGTTCAGTATCAGTCTGTCTTATTTGTCCAGGGCTATTTATTATATTTTTATAAACGGTTATCTTTTTCCATCGCACCGCTCGCTATCGACAGTGAATTCATAGAAATCTCACTCTAAAAACAAAAATAGTTTTGTGTTTTGTATTTCAAATACTAAATGCAAAATAGGTATTTTCAAAATACTTTTTCAAAATAAAGTACCTTTTGAATTTTTGTCCAAACCTCAGATATTTTATTTATTTTAGGTATATCAATCATTACATAGTAATATAAAAACAAAGTCGCTGTCGCATCTAACAGTACATAAACAAAGAAAGAAGACTTTGGCTCTGATACCGTAACGGCCTATGAATTATGAATTTATTATACCTAATCTAGATATTTTATATTCGCAATGCTATGTACATTGTAATATCCGCCTGCATTCATTGTAACGGAGGAGAGACTAAATAGTTGAATAAAACTGAATAAGCAGTTGCTCCACTCTATAGGTACTGCGTCGTCGTCGTATGCTGTTCATTTTTTCACTCGTTTTGGCGCCAAGAGAGGGTCACATAGTCGTGATCAAGTTAAGAACTTATAATTTAATTTTGATAACAATAGATACAAGTAAAAAGTAGGTATTATATTAATGTACGTAAGTACTGTACTTAAAAATATTTATTCTTTATTGTACATTTGAAAAACTTAACACTTAAGGACTTGTGTGTGACATATACACGTACATACTGCCATTTTCTCTTAAAGACATCCAGAGAAGCACTATTTATCGAATACGCGGGGTGCACCGACCTTTGACCTTATAACACCTGATTCGCGCGTAACGAATTACATTGCTACTTTTTGGTATTTTATAGTGGATATTTCACTATAAAATATTATTATTTCTTTAGATTATGACATAATAACATAGTTTACATGATTTTAGGGAAACATACGATAAAAAAAATCCCGTAAAATGTAAAAGATAAAAAATGGTTATTGTTGGTTATCCTTGAGAGATAGACATATACCATCACGGACTTTTTTGTTGACCTTATTTTGATACATCTCTAAGCACTAGACAATACGCATTTTCATTAAACAGTATTGTATTTTTTTTATTTATTTAACTTTAATGCACAAAGAAATTTGTACATGTGGCGGACTTAATATCTTGCCGCGTTATTTACCAGGCAACCATGAGTGGTGCAGCGAAAGATTATTGGCGGTGCACTAATATAAATAAGAAATGTCAAAAAAAGATTTATAAAGATAATAAAGATAAGCAAAATATACATTTCTATAACAATATACATACATAAATATATATGTAAATATAACCCATAAATGTATAAATAAATACATAATGATCCGATAATCAAATTATAAGTACAGTCTCAAATTGAAAGTAAGAAAAACAGAAAATATAGAGAGAACTATAGGCATATAACAGAAAGATGTGAAAAAAGGAGAAGGACAGTAAAAAAGTTACAAATTTAAATAACGTTCCCGCAATTTCTGTTTAAATGAATTTATTACATTATTATATATATTAGGCATACGACTAGCCTTATGACTGTTACTTTTTTTTTAATCTATACATGTAAATAAAATTGGAGTGTCTGTTTGCAATATTGAAATAACCGTTTTTACTACTTGCATATGAATATAAATACGGTATACACCAAAATAACATATTTTACAAGTTTTGTCTGTCTGTCTGTCTGTCTGTTTGTTCCGGCTAATCTCTGAAATAGCTGGACCGATTTTGACGGGACTTTTTTGGCAAGTAGCTGATGTAATAAGGAGTAACTTACGCTACTGTTATTTTAGAAAAATAAAATAAAATTTCACGCGGACGAAGTCGCTGGGGCCAGCTAGTCTATAGATATACCGAGATTTAATATTTAAGTTGCTATTATGTTGTTGACAAAATTTTACTGTAATGTTACTATTACGTTATCTTACACAATTTGTATTATTTTGGATGAATAAATAAATAAATAAATAATAATCTATACATCTATACATTTAATAAAAATTGGAGTGTCTGTTTGTAATATTGAAATAACCGTTTTTTACTACATGCATATGAATATATATAAGGTACATATACCAAAATAACAATTTTTATAATTTTTGTCTGTCTGTCTGTCGGTCTGTTTGTTCCGGCTAATCTCTGAAATGGCTGGACCGATTTTGACGGTACTTTTTTTTGGCAGGTAGCTGATTTATAAGGAGTAACTTAGGTTACTTTTATTTTAGAAATATAAAGTTAAAGTCCACGCGGACGAAGTCGCGGGAACAGCTTGTTTTTAATAAAAACGGTTTATTTGATAGAAAAAACATCTTTTTTGTGGTACATGAGAATGTTGAAGCCTGTTGTTTGTAATATTGAAATAACCGTTTCTTACTACATGCATATGAATATAAATACGGTACATACACCAAAATAATATATTTTACAATTTTTGTCTGTCTGTCTGTTTGTTCCGGCTAATCTCTGAAATGGCTGGACCTATTTTGACGGGACTTTTTTTGGCAGGTAGCTGATATAATAAGGAGTAACTTAGGCTACTTTTATTTTAGAAAAATAAAGTTAAAAACCACGTGGACGAAGTCGCGGGAACAGCTAATGTATAATATATTAGAGATACCTACGTGTTTTTTTATTGATGACTAGCTGTACACGGGATTTCGTCCGTGTGGAATTTAACTTTATTTTTCTAAAATATAAGAAGTTAAATTCCACGCGGACGAAGTCGCGTGTACAGCTAGTTGTCGGTAGTCTAGCGATTTAGCTAGCACACTGCTTTGATTCCTGCTTGGTGGTCGAGGGTTCGATTCCTCGCACGCTGCAAACATTTGTATTCATGAGTATGATTGTTTGTAACGGTCTGGGTGTTTTCTATGTATAGATAATATATATGTATTTACGAAAAAAAATCTTTGTATTTATATCAGTACCCATAACATAATCTTCAGCTAGCTTAACTTGGGTCTAGATGAAGCTGTGTGAATTGTCCTGAGATTACTATTATTACTATAATAAATCTTTTCAAATCAGCCGATGTTTATTTTTGCCATAATACGTGCTGTTACCATGTGATAATATTACGTACGTACTTATTAAACTATTAACTTATTATTAAATTGTTTGTAACGGTCTGAGTGTTTTCTATGTATAGATAATATATATGTATTTACGAAAAATATCTTTGTATTTATATCAGTTGTCTAGTACCCATAACATAATCTTCAGCTAGCTTAACTTGGGTCTAGATGAAGCTGTGTGAATTGTCCTGAGATTATATTATTATTAATTGGTACACAGGTAAACTACTAACTAGGCCATATTGGTGTTGTTTGTTATGGTGAAAAAACTAGTATATATATAAGTTACACGTACAATTTCAAAGACTTATTTCTTGAAAACTACTGGCTATTCTGAAATAAAACTTTAGGGTTTGTATATGTAATGTTTGCATATAAAATATGATTAAAGGTTACCAGTGTATTTACACTTTTACTGAACAAACAGAGTAGTTTAATACTGAAAATATTGTGTGGAAGGCATCAATTACTTTCAGTGCATGTATAGCTTTTCTCTTTTCCTAATTATTATTATTATTAAGTTTAAAGTGGTTGAATTTTACGTAAGGGGTATTTATACATTATTTCTAATTTACCATTTATTTTAAGTTTTTTAAACTCTATTCATCGAGACCTATCTAATGAGTCCAAACACGATATTTCTGCTGTAAGTTTTCGAAGAGTATGTTCATCATCTGATAATACTGGTGCCAGCATGAAGTCAAGGTTAACAGATAACTAATTACTTTTATTTCGTCAAAATCTTTAGATTACGTATAATAAATTCATAATATCGCTACCTATTCAAATCAAAACAAGTATTAGGTACTTCATTTACTAGTATATAAATTCATCAACACACAAGTAAATGATTTTTAAATATATTCAGAGCCAAAAAATCTTTGTGCATTTAAAAAATTTTGCCGATACGGATTCACTATTGCAGGAAATTGTTGAAAAAATATATATAGTATCTACTACTATCGACGAATACATTTGGCAACAACGCATGGTCTCGGCCGGAACGGAAACATCGCATATTAGAATACAAAGATAGTGATAGAAAGAGAGAGACAGTGGAATCAGCAATATCTACGGATCGTGCCTGGATCAACTAAGTGTGCAAGTTTATATAAATGTATATATATATATACATTTGTCTTTAATTCAAAGGAAATATAAACAATGAACGCATCACATTTAAAACAGTATAAATAGTTAATAAGTTAATAGTTTAATAAGTACGTACGTAATATTATCACATGGTAACAGCACGTATTATGGCAAAAATAAACATCGGCTGATTTGAAAAGATTTATTATAGTAATAATAGTAATCTCAGGACAATTCACACAGCTTCATCTAGACCCAAGTTAAGCTAGCTGAAGATTATGTTATGGGTACTGATATAAATACAAAGATTTTTTTTCGTAAATACATATATATTATCTATACATAGAAAACACCCAGACCGTTACAAACAATCATACTCATGAATACAAATGTTTGCAGCGTGCGAGGAATCGAACCCTCGACCACCAAGCAGGAATCAAAGCAGTGTGCTAGCTAAATCGCTAGACTACCGACAACTAGCTGTACATGCGACTTCGTCCGCGTGGAATTTAACTTCTTATATTTTAGAAAAATAAAGTTAAATTCCACACGGACGAAATCCCGTGTACAGCTAGTCATCAATAAAAAAACACGTAGGTATCTCTAATATATTATACAATAGCTGTTCCCGCGACTTCGTCCACGTGGTTTTTAACTTTATTTTTCTAAAATAAAAGTAGCCTAAGTTACTCCTTATTACATCAGCTACCTGCCAAAAAAAAGTCCCGTCAAAATCGGTCCAGCCATTTCAGAGATTAGCCGGAACAAACAGACAGACAGACAAAAATTGTAAAATATGTTATTTTGGTGTATGTACCGTATTTATATTCATATGCAAGTAGTAAAAAACGGTTATTTCAATATTACAAACAACAGGCTTCAACATTCTCAAGTACCACAAAAAAGATGTTTTTATTAAAAACAAGCTGTTCCCGCGACTTCGTCCGCGTGGAATTTAACTTTATTTTTCTAAAATAAAAGTAGCCTAAGTTACTCCTTATAAATCAGCTACCTGCCAAAAAAAAGTACCGTCAAAATCGGTCCAGCCATTTCAGAGATTAGCTGGAACAAACAGACAGACGGACAAAAATTGTAAAATATGTTATTTTGGTGTATGTACCGTATTTATATTCATATGCAAGTAGTAAAAAACGGTTATTTCAATAATACAAACAGACACTCCAATTTTATTTATATGTATAGATGTATAGATTATTATTTATTTATTTATTTATTCATCCAAAATAATACAAATTGTGTAGGATAACGTAATAGTAACATTACAGTAAAATTTTGTCAACAACATAATAGCAACTTAAATATTAAATCTCGGTATATCTATAGACTAGTTGGCCCCAGCGACTTCGTCCGCGTGAAATTTTATTTTATTTTTCTAAAATAACAGTAGCGTAAGTTACTCCTTATTACATCAGCTACTTGCCAAAAAAAGTCCCGTCAAAATCGGTCCAGCTATTTCAGAGATTAGCCGGAACAAACAGACAGACAGACAGACAGACAAAACTTGTAAAATATGTTATTTTGGTGTATACCGTATTTATATTCATATGCAAGTAGTAAAAACGGTTATTTCAATATTGCAAACAGACACTCCAATTTTATTTACATGTATAGATGTATAGATTAAAAAAAAGTAACAGTCATAAGGCTAGTCGTATGCCTAATATATATAATAATGTAATAAATTCATTTAAACAGAAATTGCGGCAACATTATTTAAATTTGCAACTTTTTTACTGTCCTCCTTTTTTCACATCTTTCTATTATATCCCTATAGTTCTCTCTATATTTTCTGTTTTTATTACTTTCAATTTGAGACTGTACTTATAATTTGATTATCAGGTCATTATGTATTTATTTATATATAATATTTATACATTTATGAGTTATATTTAAATGAATTTAATCGATAAAATCGTTGTTAAGTATTAAATTAATTTTAAGTGATATTAACTATTATATTATGCATAAAAAATATTTGTAATAATAAAGAAAATACATTTAAAATGTTTTACTTGTTGTGTTAGTTATTTATAAGATCTTACTATAATTGTTAGCTGCTTTACAATTTAGAAAGTACGATAGGTAATGTAAATTAAAATTAATTGAATACTTAACAACGTTTTGTTCGATAAAATTCATTTAATTATTAAAATAGTTAATTTAAAATTAGAATAAAGACAAAAAAAAAATAACAAAAAAAAATAGGTAGCGGGAATCGAACATTGAGCGTCCGTTTGGTAAATTGATTCAAAGGCTTATTAAAATCAAAATTCAAAATTCAAAGGCTTATTTCTTCGAAATTACTGGTCATTTTGAAATAATACTTATATACCCTTATCGGATACTACTACTACACAGAGTTTCGTCAAAATAAAATATCTAGTTTAGGTATAATAAATTCATAATTAATAGACCGTTACGGTATCTGTATATATTCGGATCAAAACAAGTACTATGAAATAAGAACGAGTATATAAATTAATTAACACAAGTAATTGATTTTTGAAATATATTCAGAGCCAAAAAGTCTTCTTTCTTTATTTATGTACTTGTTAGATGCGACAGCGACTTTGTTTTATACTATACTATACTATACTATGTAATGATTGATATACCTAAAATAAATAAAATATCTGAGGTTTGGACAAAAACTCAAAGGGTAATTTATTTTGAAAAAGTATTTTGAAAATACCTATTTTGCTTTTAGTGTTATAGTACTTTAACTGTTATATTTTAAGTAACAATGTTTAATTATAATTAATACTACTGCACCAACACTCCGATCGTGCAAAAAATTTTGCTGTTTCATTATTTTTTAGTTCAATTAGTGGTCTACCTAAGTCCTGGGCTAAGGGGGGGGGGAGAGTCATGACGCCCCCCTTACTCCCATGACCTCCATGACGCTCCCCCCTGGATCCGCCGTTGCGTCTTCTCTTTATTTGCTCAGTAACGTTGTTACAAAAGAAAAGATTCCCGTCCAAAAAATAATAAGTATTGAGGTTTGATCTGGAGTCACGTTACTCCAGACTGATTTCTATAAATATTTAGATTAGATAGACTATTATTCTTGAAATACTAGCTAGACATTATTAAGTTACTGTAGCCACAATGTAGTAGCCCAAACGTGCCAATGAGGAAGCCCTTGGCAAATGCTGCACCCTGATTGGCCCGTTTGAATTGGATCAAGAACTGCTCGTATGCCAAAAAGGTGGATTTGTATAAAATCGTGTATAAATCGCTTAATTATTATTATTACTCGTCGTGACAGTTGTGGCTCAAAACGGATCAACATTTATATATGGTCATCTGGCATTAGATCAACAAAAGGCCTCCGGATCAACAAGTGAAAAAGGATCAACAAAAAACTACCTATACGGCACGTCTGAGCCACAAAGTGCCCAAGGGGATATTATATATATATATATATATATATATATACATGTATCAATTATCACAGCGCCACCTAAGCTCAAGCTAAGCAAAGCTTGAGTTATGGGTACTAGAGAATTATAATAAATATTTTTTTTATACTCATTAATTGTTTGTACCGTGCTAGGAATTGAATTGCCATCGGAAGTTGGTGTGCAAATTTTTTTTATTGGGTTGTATGGGCTATTGTCAGATGTTTGTAGCACCTGTAGCACTTCGACCTACATAGATCTATTGTGCCCGCCCTTTTTCAAAGTTCGCTGCCTAGACCCAGGGACGCAGGGAGGCAGGGAAGAATTGAAGAATTGGTGTGCTAAACCATTAGACCATATCTGACAGCCTCATAATGGATATAGCGTAAAGATAGACAAGAGACGTCTACCGTGCGAGGAATTGAATCCTTGACCTTAAGAAGTCTGTATGCTTAACCGATAGACCACCGAGGTCGTCAGTTGCGTAGACCATATCTGGCAACCCCATAAGGGATGTAGCGTAAACATAAACAAGATACTTGTACCGTGCGAGGAATTAAACCTGCAACCTTCGGAAGACCGAAGGCTGTATGCTAAACTGCTAGACCATCAAGGACGTCAGTTGCATAGACCATATCTAGCTACCCCATAATGGATATAGCGTGAAAATAGATAAGATACGTTAAACGTTAATATAATAATAATAATTTCAAGACAATTCACACAGCGCCATCTAGACTCAAGTTAAGCTAGCTAAAGCCTGTGTTATGGGTACTAGATAACTGATACAAATACATAGATTATTTTCGTAAATACATACATACTATACATAGTAAACACCCAGACCTATACAAAGAATCATACTCATGAATACAAATGTTTGTGCCGTGCGAGGTATCGAATGCGCGACCATCGGAAGCAAAGCGGTGTGCTAAACCGCTAGACCACCGAGGTCGCCAGTTGCATAGACCATGTCTGGCTACCTCATAAGAGATACAGCGTGAAGATAGACAAGATACGGTAAACATTAGTCCAGCAATGTGTTTTCTGCTCAATTGAACCGAGGTTCAGATCCATTTATTCCTGCTCTGCGTCAGACCATTACGGCCTCATTAACGACTGCTCGCCGGTGACCGTACAGTTTTCTAAGTCAACTAGTTCTAGTATATATATACTATACTAGTTGTACCCGCAACTTCCTCCGCGTAATGACCTTGACCATATAATGAAAAAATATTTAGTAATTATTAACACATTAAAAAAGTTTCATCGTTATAGCTTCAGAAATGAAATTCCCATACAACTCAATCAACAGCCTAAATTTTTATGATAAATGAAAGTTACCTCTTGACGTTTCGACTAGGTTACACTAGATATGGTCTAGACGAGCTGACTGCAGTATATTGAAACCCATCTTTTTTTTTCTCTCTACTTTAATGCTGTTGGCTGCAGCTGGCCTTTACAGCTTCACCGGACGATAGGGGGCGAGTGCAGCTGACACTCCAAATCAAAGGAAGGACTTACGGAGAGGCTGAAGGCCAACTCCTGCCTGATGGATACGACTTTAGTCTGAGGGCACCGCTAGGGGTTCGAACCTCGGCTCAGGCCGTCGTAATATCGATCCCCGTTTGAATTGGACGGGGGATCGATCGTTTCTCCCATCTCTAAAGTTAAATAAGGTGAAGTAACAATTGTTATTAACATAATTACACGGGTTTTCACACGAATCGTTTTATGGTAAATAAAAGTGTTTACCTCTCGATGTTTCGACTAGGTTGCACTAGTCGTGGTCTTTTTCATTCAGACGCAGATATGTATATATACAAAATTTCGTGTCACGATATTTGTCCACGATGGACTCCTACTACTGAACTTTAAGGCCGACAACGTACTTGCAATTCCCCTGGTGTTGCGGGTGCTCATGGGCGGCGGTAATCACTTACTATCAGGTGAGCCGCATGCTTGTTTGTCCCCTGTGTTATAAAAAAACTGGTTTTGATGAAATTTCATAGTATAATCTAAATATATATAACTCAAAGGTGACTGACGTAGTGATTAATAATCTTTTAAAATTAATATCACTTTAAAAAAATAGGAGTTCATGGTAGAAGGTTCAAAATTTTGGAATTAAAATAATAAAATATATCAAATAAATTATATTACTACTAGCTTTTGCCCGCGGCTTGACTCTCCTTGAGCCATGCCGTCATGTCATGAGGAGACCGGAAGACCACTTGACGAGAAAAGTTCTCGATCTCAATTCAGGACCGAAAAAGCTTTGACGACCCCGATTGTTGTCAGTAGACACATGGACTGTAACATGGATGTCAGTAGTTAGTAAGGACCTTAAGGACAACGGAAACATAGAGCCAACAACAGTCCAAAATACACCACTGGAGAAGAAAGATTAGGAGAGCCGACCTCAAATGAAAATGGGATAAGGCCGGAAGAAGAAGAAGACAAGAAGCTTTTGCCCGCGGTTTAGCTCGCGTTAATGTATCCCCTTAGGGTTGGAATTTATCAAAATCCTTTCTTTGGGGATGGCTACTTCATAGTAGCATGCAAAGTCTCAGCCAGATCGGTTTAAAATTGCCAAAGTTTCATACAAACTTTCAACCCCTATTTTATCCCCTTGGAAGTAAAATTAATCAAAATCCTTTCTTAGCAAATGCTTACGTCATAACATTTACTTGCATGCCAAATTTCAGCCCGATCCGTCCTGTGGTTTGGTTGTGCGTTGAAAGATCACTATGTCAGTCAGTCAGTCACCTTTGAGTTATATATATTTAGATGCATGTTAGTCTATAAGATACTAATATAATTTGGGCCATTAGTAGCCAGAAATAAACAAATAAATAAATATATATATAGGCTATACAGTATTTACCATCAAATGGTCGGAGTGGTTGTCTAGCGAAATGCAATAGGAAATTATATAGAAATCCAAGTTTCCATGGTCCTAATAATTAATCACACACGTTTTATGGAAAGATTTGGCTTCAAATTAAAAAAAAAGAGTTATTGCCGTCATTTGGAGGAGACTGTGGCAATAACAGGAGCTTGGAAGACTAATGTCGACGATAACGCGGGGCGCGGATAAAGTGGGGGACGTAAAGGTTGGGTTACATGCCGTCTCTTTTCTTATGAATAATAATGGAAATCAGCGCTGCAGTGACACGCTACGGCATCAGCTGAGTGCAGGCCCTTTAAGCTCATAGCGAAATATTAGTTTTTAAGTTTTCTATATTTGTACTACTATTTAATATGTTAATGAATCAAATAATAGTTATTATTATTCTTAATGGAATAGTTCTCCTGCCTGCGCAAGCGGTGCTACAGACAGTCTTTGTCTGGGCTGCTTTAATGCCGAAGAAACGGTTGCTCACGTAATCCTGGAGTGCTTGCAGTGACCACACAACGAACTCAAATCCTCGTCGCTCCGTAAAGCCTGTGAAGACACCAGGAAACTTCTGCGCTTCTGGGAGGAGCTTGGCTGGACACTTTAGTAGTCTCGACTCTTTATGGCATCATTATCAGATTCACCATGAATTTATCATAACAGTTTCCAGCGGGAACTAGATAAAAGTGTACCATGTCAGGTTGACCGCCACGCGGTTCCCCTTGGAAACCATCGTGATAAATTCTTGGTGAATTTGTAACGATGGGCTAACTGACTTGACCTCGTGCTCATCTTATCACCCTCCACTGGTGCCCCTGCCAGCGTATCTTATCTGTGATTGTAACAAACTCTATATTTCCATGTACAGAACTTGAACCCATGTAAACCAACGGTTATAAATTGAAAGAGTTAATTTATTAGGTTTGTAAATAGAGTTTCGATTTAGATTCTCTGTTGATAGGCTATACGCTGTAACTTGTATACATATATATGTATTAGTTATATACTTAAATTTCAATTGTTTTCCTGTAAGCTGTGAGTATTATACTGCATCACACTTACTTTACACTTTGGGTCTTTCAAGTCAAGAGTGAACAGGCATTATTTGAGCTTGCGTGCAACAGCTTAGACCACATCATCACTTAACATCAGGTGAGATTGCGGTCAAACGCATTCAAATTTTAATATAAAAAAAAAATATTTCGCGCAATTTACATAATATCTTTTAAATTATAGCCTATATGTTATTCTGATGTATAAGCTATATTACTGCAAAGTTTCATCAAAATCCATTTTATAGTTTTTACGTCAAAGAGTAACAAACATCCATACACACTCACGCGTTTATAATTTTTTTTTTATTTTATAGTATAATCGGCCGCTTCTTTTGTGGCGACATTCTTTGAGCCTATTTTTTATAATATTTATAATCTTAGTAAGATTTATATTATACATAAAAATAACTAACACTATATAATAATCTGAATTTATCATTATTTTTGTCTTTTATCTGGTTTAAAAGAATGTAATACATACCTCACACGGGACTTAGCCAAGTGTAGGAGAGGTTGTGATATGTGAAGATGTTATTATTGAGGAATTCAGAATTTTTCTAGTAATGCGACTGGCATTCATTTGTAAGTATATTATTGTAAGAGATATTTTTTTATACCATGTATGTTACCACGGTTACCGTAGCTCATGGACGCCTAAAACACCAGGGGTATCACATGCGCGACGACAACCTTCATAGTTGAGCAGACCTTTAATAATTGCCATTTGTCAATGATTTATATTTGTTTGACCGTGATATGACGCGTCAGAACGGCATCAGTTTTAACATTATTATAATTTTATCATCTGCCCACAGTAGTTCACTGCTGGACATAGGCCTCGCCCAAAGCACATTCGATTTTCAGACAGAATTAGGGCTGAGTTTCATATCAGTTCTTTTTAGCTTGCACTAGCACTCCTGAGGGTAGATTTGACATATCATAATAGTCTGTAATAGATCTATGTACATGAATGATTTGATTTGAAGGAGTTTGCTTCTGCAACATGACTTTTTGTGCTAATTAATTTCTCTTATAGGCGGGACATATGCTTCTCCCAATGCATACTCCTACGTGCGATCTTCAGACATACCATGCAGTTATTACCCGCAATGTCAAAACTCCATCTAGCACCTGTTATTGCAATCCAATTTTTAAAAAGTTAATATCAAAATATTTGTTTCAAACAGTTGACGATGCCTGACTATACTACAAATTTATGAAATACTCTCTTAACCCTAAACGGTTAAGAACCACTGATCTAAATTCTAAAGTTTTTACTTCGATACTGCTAGCAAAGCACTCTTATAGGCGGGACATATGCTTCTCCCAAGGGCATGCCCCTAGGTGGGATCTTCAGACCAGACGGATCGGACTGAAATTTGGCATCCAGTTATTACCCGCAACTCTACGTATGTCATCGCTCCACCTAGCACCTAAATTGCCATCCAAAAAGTTAATATCAAAATATTTATTTCAAACAGTTGACGATGCCTGGCTGGATTCACATCCCTAAAAGGTTAAGAACCACTGATCTGAATTCTAAAGTTTGTTCCTAGATACTGCTAGCGAAGCAATTTAATTCTAGATTTCCGTAGCGTGTTCTACTCGGCAATGTTTGAGTATAGTCGTCTGGTGAAATTGTTTTCGCTTTAGAAATTTTAGCTGAAAAATCATATGCTTCAATATGATTTTTCAGCTAAAACCTGTATGTATTATATAAGGTACATATTGCCGGCCTCGGTGGTCTAACGATTTAGTACCTTACTTCCGATAGTCGCGGATTTGATTCCTCGCACGGTACAAACTTTTGTATTCATTATATATATTGTTTGTATCGGTCTGAGTGTTTTCTATGTATACTATTTATGTACTAGACAACTGATATAAATACTTACTAGTACCCATAAC
Organism: Achroia grisella; assembly: GCF_030625045.1. Lineage (NCBI taxonomy): Eukaryota > Metazoa > Arthropoda > Insecta > Lepidoptera > Pyralidae > Achroia > Achroia grisella. The sequence goes on from NW_026712988.1 coordinate 1,383,507, forward strand.
ACTGGCTCTGCTCAGTTTGGGACTAGATGGTGCTGTGTGAATTGTGTGCATTAAGATATGCTCTTTCTACTCATTGATATAGAAATGTCATTCAAATTTGAACTCACGACCTTTCGAACCAAATAGGGTCATAAAGCTGTATGTCTTGTTGCTATTGAGCTTAAAAAATAGTATGTGCTTAATTTAAATTTTCTGTATCGCAAGTTCAATCCAATATTAAGGGTACATTTGAGAAATCAACAGAAATTGCTCAGCATTATTAATAAACAGTTCAAATTATTTAATATAGCCCAATTGTGATGTTGTTACGGGTACCTGGCTATCGAGGGGAATGGTAGTGCTTACGCCAAGTCCAACCATATATTTCTCTAAGCGAATCATGGAATTTTTAGTTTTTTATTTATTTTAATTGCAACTAATATTCTTTATACTAACAATATTTACTCATATACATTATAAACTAGCATATATAGGAAACTAACTGAATCTGCGACTTCGTCCACTGGCTTCAAATATTACGATTTTCTATACAAACTTTCATATCCTATTTACCCCCCCCCCCCCCCCTCATTTATAATTAATTAATAGTCTAAAAATAGAATTAAAGCTTCTAGCTTTAAAATTGATGACACTTCCTTACAAACTTTCATCTCCTCTTTCAACACCTTACAACCCTTTTTTGCATTAAAATGCTAGCCTATGTCCTTTCTCAAGATCTAGATTATATGTATATCAAATTTCATTAAAATCGGTTAAGTAATTTTTCCGTGAAAGGGCGACAGACAGGCAGAAAATAAAAATCGTAGTTTTGAGTGGTATTTCGTCTGTAACTTATTGCTTTAAGCAATGAGACCACCTTTTATTTATGTAAAGTCCTCATTATATCATTGTCTCCACTATCCAGTTCAGCTAGTTATATTGTTGAAAAGAATTTGAAAGAAAACTTAAGAGGTGTACTATTACTAATACTGCTACTATACTAAATTATATACTGTTTTAAGTTCGACGCGTTTATTATTTATAAGTATAATTAGTAAATCACGGGATCTTACCACGTTTTATTTTTGTTAATATATACTAAATTAAATTTATTTTATTTTATAGGAGATCTTACGAGATCTCATATAAAATAAAGTTAATCCAAGTATCTTTTGCTATAAACAGTTAAATAAAGTTTATTTAACTGGAAACTGGATACTAGACTTGGATTTTTTTACGATTTATGTTTCGAAGGGATAATTTATACAGAAATACCGAAATCTAATTAAAACATCAGGGAGTGGTTCGGACTCATCCATTTTTGAGGCCCATTTTGTTTGTTGAATAATTAATTTCATAGACAAGTAACATTTTCTACATAACCTTATTAATAATTTTGATTATACATATAACTTTGCGGCTGTTATAGAACAGAATAGTGGAGTAGAGTAGAATAGAATTTTTTTTTTATACTCTTGGGTCGCAAATAAGGCTTGTCCCATCTGATGGTAAATAGTTACCATAGCCTGAGATTATAGAGGGATGTTAAGAGCGCGTTGTCGACCCTTAAGAAACCCTAATATTTCTTGAAAAACCCCATGCTGTAGTTTCGTGAGAAAACCTCGGCAGGTTATTCAAATAAACTTATATTGAAGTACTAATGAATAGTCATCACTTATTTTTTTTATCTACCCCTCATTCGGAAAGCTGTCTCATCACAAGAACGAGCAAGAAACTTGCGTGTTATTTAAGAGAGGGTAGACAGAGATATTATAACTGTATGAGTGTGGGGGGAAGGAAATAGTTAGTAATATGGCCTGATGATCCCATTGCTATTGTCAGGTTGACCTCCACGCGGTTCTCCCTGGAAACTATCGTGATAAATTTACGGTAAATTTATCACGATGGGCTAACTGATCTGACTTCATGTTCATCATATCATCTTCCACTGGTGCCCCGCCAGCGTAAACCGTTAGCGCAGGCGGGTGCACCATTCCATTATCATCCATTAAAAAAAAACTGTATGAGTGTATCGCCATCTTTCAGATTAATTTCACCCAATGGACGTCGTTAAATACACGATAAACTTTGTCACTTTATATTTCGGACTGACTTTCCGTTGATGTAATCACTTATAACAGATCAAATTAATTCCAATATTATTAATTCAAAATATACATGTACTATACATATACTAGTCTATAGTAATAATAATAATAGAGATAGTATATTTTTATACCTGTATTAAACAACTGATAGAAATAATTTGATATATATAATAAACACCCAGACCCATACAAACAATGATGAATACAATTGTTTGCACTGTGCGAGGAATCGAACACGCGAAGTAAAGCGGCGAGCTAAACCGCTAGACCACCGAGGCCGCTGTTTATTATCAGTTTATCAACAATTAAAAAAATATAATGCTTCTGCCTACCCCATCTGGAATAAGAGTCGTGAAAGTGCATTATCATTAAATCAAGTAACACTTAGGTAAAGTACATTCAATTCATCACTTTGGACACGTAAAATACTTTCAATTCATCATTTTGCACACGAAAAGTACTTTCAATTCATCACTTTGATAAAAGTCATGAATTGAAAGGAAGTGTGATCAAATCTACGGGAATCCATTGTAATATGAAATCTTTCATATTATAGACAAAATTGCTACTTCGAATGCGATCTATTGTGTTATATACGCCTTGTTCTGTGAATACTTGTATAATGAACTTGGTATAAGGCACGAGCGAAGAGCGTGTGCAAGTGTAAGTAAGGATATAAGATATAAGTAAAGTAATATAAGATATAAATAAAGTATATCTTTATTTATATCTTATATTACTTTACTACTAGTCTACGTAATTAGACCTACTTGAATATGTAATGTGATAGACCTACATGAATAAAGACATCTTGAGAAAATTGAGAATTTTCACTTGAGTTTGGAAATGGTCAATCGGGTATGTATGGAGATTGCATTGCTTTGAACAGATATATAGGGTTTAAATTGTATCTTAAGAAGAAACTATTAAAGGAAAAATTCACTTTCAAAACATGCTTATTCATGTAGGTCTATTACAGACTTCTATAATATGTCAAATCTACCATAATTTCGGAGTGATTTCGAGATGAGAAAAACTGACAAGCAACTCAGCTCGTATTCTTTTCAAATAAATGTTGTACGTGTTTACAATTACACAGATTTATTTTTAAATACAAATTTCGGAGAATATAGTGACCACCAGCATACGTTATTGCAAAAGCAAATAGTCTAATCAGTGTTTGTAACCCGAACAGGCCAGTCCCCACAAGCAGCACCCGGTCTCGAGTATGACGGATGAGCCAGTCATCAAACAACCATATTAGAGGGACCATATCGACCCGGCCCACCACGCCACGCCACAAGTTTGAACTTTATAGCGAACAAGACTGTTTCAAGTTACTCCACTACGTCATTTATTTAAACACACGTAAGTTTCTAGCTGGTTCTTCTTGTGACGAGACAGCACTTTCCGAATGAGCAGTAGATTAAAAGAAATGTATATGACTATTCAAATATTCTTGAATTTATTTCAATAAATTATTTTTTATTGTATTCTTCTACTCTATTCAATAAAATAAGAAAATCCATAATTTTTATTCATATAAACACTTCTCTACGGTTTTTTGTTATCAACACATCAACACGAATTTGTTTGTATCATCGGCCCGTCAGTTTTTTATCCATTCCATTATTTAGTTACATATACAAAAACAGTACATTCAAATTCAGCAGAGTTTTGCTGAATGAGACATTTATTGTTGTCTTTTTAAATACTATAGAAGTTAGCTGAATAATTTTCTGTAATTTTTTAAGCTGTTGGTCGCAACTGGGCATCACAGCTTCACCGAACCATACGCTCCGAGTATAGTTGACACTCGAAAACTGCGGAAGGTCATATGGACCGGATGAAAGCCAACTCCTGCCTGACAGATATAACTTTTTACTGATGGCACCGCTAAGGGCTCCAACCTCGGCTCAAGTCATTGTAATTTCGATCCCCATTTGAATTCGACTAAGGATCGATCTAATGATTGGATAAATCAATGTAACAAATTATATTCCAGTAAATTATTTTAAAGGAGCGATAACAATCAGATTTTCCAATGTACCCAATATATCACATTTTGTGTGTAGCACTAGCAGTGTAAAAACAATCACCGGATATAATACATCAACTGAGAACTCCTATTTATTTTAATGGATATCATTTTGTTGGGATGGTTGTAATAAAATTGTCTAAAAGATATTGAATAAGGTAGTAGACGTTGAGCGTTACATAGATATTTCTTTTTTATGTCAAACAAGTTGACGGCCCACCTTATGGTAAGTGGTAATCGTCGCCTACATACATAAGTAATATCACGTTATCCCATTATTTTGTCCTAAAGACAATATGTATACGATTTTCTGTAAAAGGGGCAATCGTTATATAGTATAAAACAAAGTCGCTGTCGCTGTCTGTCCGTCCCTATGCATGCTTAAATCTTTAAAAGTACGCACCGAATATTGAAGCGTATTTTTTTTTAATAGATAGTGATTCTAGAGGAACGTTTATATGTATAATACATGTACACCCTGGCGAAGCCGGGGCGAGTAGCTAGTTAGTAAAAATCAGTATATTTTCACCTCTTCCACGTCCTTTTTTTAAGTCAAACAAGCTGATAACCTGATGGTAAGTGGTAACCGTCGTCTATATACATGAACTGCACTACAAACATCACGTCATCTTAGATTATTCAAATTCAAATTCAAAAATCATTTATTCATGTAGGACATATTAGCCGCTTATGAACGTCAAATTTTTTACATTATAATTTTATTTTTTTCCCTACCGTCCAGTTCAGTATTGAGAAGAATATATTATGATAATATTATTATGTATTTTTCTTGAAAACATTAAGTGTCCAATTTTCCGCTAAAGACGTCAACCATAAATCTTTATTCAAATAAACTCATTACAAGCACTTTTGTAATAGTCATATTTTGATTCTACCACTCATTCGGAATGCAGATTCATCACAAGAAGAATAAGCTAGAAAATTGCTCTTTTGAATAGATGTTTTTTTTTTATATAAATAATTACAGTATAACAAGTAAGAGGCATGCGATAATCAACATAGAAATCGCTCTCATTCTTAGTGTAATCAGATAATATTGTCAGTGCTATGGATTTTAAGTTTTTCTATAAAAAACATTATTATCGTTAACGAATTCTTCAATTTAGACACTTAAGCTGAATTTGAACGTCAAGTTTTTCAGTGAGTTAACAGATTTAATTAAGAAATAAGCTGTTACAACCGCTACCGTATATGAATTGTACCACACTGCTTATGTAATCAGGGAGCTAGTAGTGTAAAGCGAGCTTGGCTCCGCTAAATTGTCAATTTACTGATGTTGCCTCGATTGTACTACTATCATACTGGCCTGCAATTTTGCCTTCCATACATATACATGTACACTTGACGGCCTCGGCGGCCTAGCCGTTTAGCATATCGCCTTACTTCCGATGGTCGCGAGTTCTATTCCTTGCACGGTACAAATATGTATCATGAGTTGTTTGTATAGGTCTGGTTGTTTTCTATGTATAATACATATGTATATATTTACGAAAATAAATCTATAATAATAATAATAATCTGAGGACAATTCACACAGCACCATCAAAACCCAAGATAAGCTAGGTAAATCTTGTGTTATGGGTACTAGATTTAGTATTAACTACTAACCGTTTACCATTAGATGGGCCGTATGCTTGTTTGCCACTTACGTGGTATAAAAAAATTGATATTTCTTATCTTCAATACCCAAATACCCAGATACAAACAGTCATACCCATGAATACAAATTTTTGTTCCGTACGAGGAATCGAACCCGCGACGATGTTGTGCTAAATCGCTAAGCCACCGTCAACTACAATGTAGGCGATATTTAAAACTTCTCAAGGGATGGGTCGTAAGTTGTTTGCGTTACATAAAAAAAGCTACTAAGTCGCTACTCTATAACATTTTTTTTTCTTTTTAAATTTATGGACTTTTGTACCATCTAAGTACATGTCAGTCCCATTGTACCCTAAAACCAATCACCCCAGTACCTCACCAATGAACAAATTGCCTTAGCCGCACCGCCTGAAGGATCCGCTAAAACAGTTAGTATGGCACCAACATCTAATATATTTATTTCATGGTCTGACGTTATTCCATGTCGTAGACTCTCGTTCCTGACACACTCCATCAGCAAATGATATACATCTTCTATTGTACCACATACTTCACAATTTTGTGAATTCATTTTTATCAGGTATGCAAACTTTGCCGATGGATAATGTCCAGAACAGAGTCTATGCATTTTTACAATGTAACAACGTGTACCCTTTATATAATTGCACCAAGGCACCCGGGGAAGTTCTTTCTGTATACAAGACAATACATGAATACATATAAGAATTACTCTGTGCTTTCGCTACGTAATAATAGCGTATTTCTCAGGTCGATCCAACTTTGAATAGAAAACGATACTTATACTTTTTACATCGTTGAAAGTTCGCATATAAATCATACCTAAGCCGGCTTGTAAACAGATATAGAAGTTGCTAAAGCCGATTTACAGTTGCCACAACTGTAGCCATCTGCTAAGTCGGAAACAAACAGACTGAAAGTTGTATCCTAATAAATATATAATTACATTTATACATATATAGTTTTCCCTAGGTAATGCACGCTCCAATTCAAACCGGGATCAAAATTACAATGGATTACAACATGTAATGAAAACTGTGAAATTAGTAGTAGTGTAAGATTTATATAATTGTATATGCATATTGGTAAATGTAACTGGCTCCTAATAAAGATAGGTGACACTGCACGTTGTCAACTCACCCGGCCGGCCAGCGGTGGTTCTGGGCCAGACGGATAAGGTCTGCCTCGGTGCCACTGTTAAGCATACTGTAACATCTCGGCTGGAGTTGTACAAAAGTGGAAATTATATATATATAATAATATTAAAGTAAATTAAAAAAAGGCACGGGCGAATATGTCTGTGGAAAAATAATTTAAAAAAAATTACGATGGCCTGAGACTAGGTTTGAACCCCTAACGGTGCCCTCAGACTAAAGTCGTATCCGTCAAGCAGGAGTTGGTCTTCAGCCACTCCATAAGTCCTTCCGCGGGTTTGGAGTGCCATCTGCAATCGCCCCCCTAACGTCTGGTGAAGCTGTAAAGGCCAGCTGCGGCAAACAGCATTAGAGTAGTTCGAAAAGTGTTAGCAGATCATATGCTGTTTATATTAGACAACTGATATGTCGTAGCAGATGCAGTCACGTAGGTTTTTAGATATAGGTAGATAGATATATAGATAGGTATATAGATACTCGACCAACATGGTCAAGAATATCTCAATTGTTTAACTCGTAGGTTATTATAATGAAACAAACTTAATGTAAGCACGTTTGATAGTTACTGTATTTTTGTTTCTACCACTCATTCGGAACGCAGATTCATCACAAGAAACTTGTGTGTTGCTCTTTTAATTAACTATTATTATTATTTCTAAGCAGACATGACTTACAAAGTCATGTGAGCCAGTACAAACCTGGCTCCACGGTGACTCAGTCACTCCGTAACTGTGTAACTCTGTAAGATGGTAACTCAGTAACTAACCACCCCAACCGTGTTCAAGTACAAGAAGACTTTGTTTATCCCCTCCTAGAGGGCGCTAGTGTGCTGACCAATCAGAGCGAATGCTCATGTACTCGCTTACAGTTTAACAACTCTTTATTATTATAGATTTCGTAATTACCTAATTGCTTGAGAATTATAATAAGCCGAGCTTGTTACAATAATTTTCTAAAATACTATTAAGAGTGATAGTTATTAAATTGCATGTTTTTGTTATTATAATTAGAGTTTATGTTAACGATGTTGTCAGTCAATTGACTGCCCCAATTTCTGTAATAAATTATGGCAGACAATTGAGTGCCTTATTATTCGATATAAAATTATTAATTCAAATTAATCATAATGGTTTCTATAAATATTAATTCTACAATTACATTCACAGTAATAGCAAATATTATAATTGTAATTAAAACTCTTATTTTCAAAGATTTTGGAACAGTACAATTCCCGAATCAAGCCAGCGCCAATAATGCAAATTTTAGTAAATGCATACATGCATTTCTATGTACATGATGTACATAGAAAATACTATACTCGTACCTATATAAACAATCATACTTGTGAATACAAATGTTTTTACCGTTTAAGGAATCGAACCCGCGAGCACCAGAGGTAAGGCGGTGTGCTCAACTACATATCTCGGTATACCACAGGGGTCAATCGCTATTGTAATTTAATAATACTTTATAATGAAAATCGTCTTGTTTCTAAAATGGAGGACGTTCAAAGCGAGATTTCATTATGTTGTGACGTTGGTTTCCTTACCCAAAACTGACCCCCTTTAGTTTACAGTTAAATGGACAATAGATATAGATCTTATTGTAATGTAAATGAACTGACACCATTTATAAACTTCTATGATTGTTTGTAACACTATTACACCAATGTGAACACATTATTTGAATTTACAACTGAGTAGCTCTTGTACTATGAATAAAGTAGAGTAGGGTACAGCTGAGTACAGTAGAGTACGGTACGGCACGGCACGGCAGGGCACGGCACGGCACGGCACGGCAGGGCACGGCACGGCACGGCACGGCACGGCACGGCACGGCACAGCGTGGCTCGGCACGGCACGGCACGGCACGGCACGGCACGGCACGGCACGGCACGGCTCGCCACAGATCTGCACGGCACAGCATGGCAGGGCACGGCACGGCATGGCAGTACACGGCACGGCACAGCGTGGCTCGGCACGGCACGGCACGGCACGGCACGGCACGGCACGGCACGGCACGGCTCGCCACAGATCTGCACGGCACAGCATGGCAGGGCACGGATGGCAGGACATGGCACGACACGGCACGGCATGGCTCGTCACGGCACAGCATGGCAGGGCAAGGCACGGCACGGCACGGCAGGGCACGGCACGGCTCGGCACGGCTCGCCACGGATCTGCACGGCACAGCATGGCAGGGCACGGATGGCAGGACATGGCACGACACGGCACGGCATGGCTCGGCACGGCACAGCATGGCAGGGCACGGCACGGCATGGCAGTACACGGCACGGCAGGACATGGCACGGCAGGGCACGGCACGGCAGAGCACGGCACGGTATCGTAGAGTAGAGTAGTAACTGTACTCTACTGACAGTACAGTATAGTAGTACAGTAGCTCTACGCTACTATACTCTACTGTAGATAAACATAAAAATAAATTATTTATAATTACTTTTTTGTAGATAATAAGTTTGTATTTTACAGAAAATTAAACCTACAATCGTTGGATAGTGCGCCAGTATGTTTAACGGCTAAACCATTTTATGACTCTTAAGTATTTAAATATAAAATTACTTTGTTGTGACCTTGAATAAATACTTTTTACATCAATGCTTAGTCCTTATTAACTCTCTGGTCATTACTACACCTTCAAGAAAACCTATTACAAATTTTGAAGGAAAATATATTTATGATATAAGTATGACCTTTATATGACCAAATCTCCTTAGCAAACAAACATAAGACTCGAGTTTTAGTTGGCCCTAATATCCCGTGGGAGTACCCAGCTTGACCTTTATGAAGATATAGTAATAACTGAAGCGTTTATTTAACATAACATCTGTTTATATGTCTATAAGTTGAATAGAAATATATTTCCTATAGGCGGTGTACCTATATAGGATTATTGGTGAAAAAAAATGCCTTTTGTTCATGTGAAACTTCTAAACATGTAAACAAAAGTGTACTAGAATTTTCCGACCGTTATTGAATCTACACTTATATTGCAATTATATAATCTTTTTTTAGTATACTATATGTATATTCTAGCTTTTGCCAGCGGCTTCGCTCGCGTTAAATTATCCCCTTAGGGGTGGAATTTATCAAAATCCTTTCTTAGGGGATACCTACGTCATAACATCTACCTGCATGCCAAATTTCAGCCCGATCCGTCCAGTGGTTTGGGCTGTGCTTTGATAGATCACTATGTCAGTCACCTTTGAGTTATATATATTTAGATATGTTTATAATATGTATAAACATGATGTATTAACATTATTATTTGCTTATTTCATTTAATCATGCGCCATCCACCACCTTCTGTGACTTCTGTCTTTTCTCCTCTACCCAAAAGTTATCTGGAAGAGACCGCTTGAGCGATAAGACCGCCTTTTGTAACTATATACTGTAACTAGCTTTTGCTCGCGGCTTTGCTCGCGTTAATTTATCCCTTTAGGGGTGGAATTTATCAAAATCCTTTCTTAGTGGATTACTATGTCATAACATCTACCTGCATGCCAAATTTCAGCCCGATCCGTCTAGTGGTTTGGGCTGTGTGTTGATAGATCACTATGTCAGTCACGTTTGAGTTATATATATTTAGATAAAGAGTCATCATCATCATCATCATCTCAGCCCGGAAGACGTCTACTGCTGAATAAAGGCCTCCAAAGATCGCCACGACAATCGGTCCTGCGCTGTTCGCATCCATTGCCTTCCAGCGATCTTGACCAGATCGTCGGTTCAACTTGCTAGAGGCCTTTCCACGCTGCGTCTTCCGGTCCGTGGTCGCCACTCGAGGACTCTATTGCCCCAACGGCCATCTGTCCTACGAGCTATGTGCCCTGCCCATTGCCACTTGTGTCGCAATTCTTCGAGCTATGTCGGTCACTCTGGTTCTTCTGGGGATCGCCTCATTTCTGATTCGAGTAACAAAGAGTAATCAATTAATAATAGATATTTTCCAATACCCAATGAAATGTGTTAATATTATTGTCTAAAGAGCAGGTTAATAAAAATTCATATTCAAAATATCTTTATTCTTGTAGGTCTATTACACTCTTATGATATGTCAAATCTACCGTCAGTTCGGAATGATTTCGACATGAGAAGAACTGACAAGAAACTCAGCTCGTATTCTTTTCAAATAAATGTTGTACATGTTTACAATAATACAGATTCGCTTTATAATTGAAATTCGGAAGTATAGCACCACCAGCATATGCTATTGCAAATGCTAATAGTCTAATCAGTGTTTATAACCCGAACAGACCAGTCCCTATAAGCAACTCATTACATAGTATAAAACAAAGTTGCTGTACCTGTCTGTCATTCCCAGTGTATGCTTCAATCTTTAAAACTACGCAACGGATTTTGGAGCGGTTTTTTTTAATAAATAGGAAGGTTTTTATATATAATACATGAACACCCGTGCGAAGCCGGTGTGCGTAGCTAGTAAATTATATCAAATTTGATATAAGCAACGATGCGTGTATTACATTTCGGTGTAACGAAGGTCTAAATAAGGTACACAAAAGCTCTTACTTCAGAAATGTCAAGGGTATAGAAATCAGATGAAATATGCATTGACCCGTAAAATGGGAATTAACAAAACGTTTCCACCAAAACTGTGAATTTCCAATATTGTAATTATCATTTCCAGTCACCGAGCTCTCTGTGGTGTAGCGGTTTAGCACGGAAGGTTGCGGGTTCGATTCTTCGAACTATCTATGCGTTTGTATTTATGAGTATGATACATTACTAGACCATAGATTTATATATATATACTAGGTTTGCCCGCGATTTCATCTGCGTGAATTTTAAAACCAAAGAGTACCAAACATCTGTCAATACCTACAAAGTTTCGTGTTTGTAGCACTAAAAAGATATATATATATATATATGTCTATATATATTTACAAAAAAAAAAAACGTTATTTAACTATTTCCATCAGTTGTCACGTCATCATTTGGAGATTGGCATTCCTTATTTGAGTAAGAAGTTTTGACATACGTATTTCACAGCATCCATCTCTTTATTGCCCTTCTTCTTCTTCTTCATAATATAATATTATTGTTTTACGATTTATGCTTCCCATTAAGAAAATTTAAATTAAAAACAAATAATCAGAAAACTGTATGGCTATCCAAGGGTATAAAAAAGAGCTGTATTAGAAAAAGGATACATTATATGAAATTTAAACATGCGAAACATAATAAAAAAACAAATGCTAAAACATACAAGATATATAGTAAAATATTACAAAAATGCATACATACTTCACAACAAATTCAATGTAAGAAATATATAGATACAAGCAAAAATAAAGGAAAAGCTATATGGAATCTGATTAATGGTAATATAAATAATGACCCTGAAAAGAGACAAATTGACATGATTAAAGTAAATGATATAGTATATAAAGATCTAAATGCTATTTGTAATTTATTTAATGATTACTTTGTAAATTTTACAACTGAAAATGAAAATAATAATTCTAACTGCAGTTTTAATTTATATAACGTCAACAAGAAAAATTACGCAAAATCAATTTTTTTAAAACCTACCCATGAAAATGAAATAATAGTGATCATTAATACATTAAAAAACACAAATTCGGTAGGCTACGATGCAATTAGTACAAAGATTTTAAAAATCTGCTCCCAATATTTATCTAAACCACTGTCCTATATTATTAATATGTCTTTTGAACAAGGTTGTTTTCCCTGTAATCTTAAAAAAACTGTGATAAAGCCCTTACATAAAAAAGAAAACACATATGACATGAACAATTACAGACCGATTGCACTTATTCCGATTATTTCTAAAGTATTTGAAAAAGCTATGTTAAACAGACTAAATGAATTTATGACTAAAAACAAAATCCTAAAACAAGAGCAATACGGATTTATAAAAAATAGTTCAACATCTTTGGCTTGTTTCGATCTGGTCAAGTCAATAACAGAAGGTTTAAATAATAAAGAACAAGTAGCCGCAATATTCTTGGATATGACCAAAAGCATTTGATTGCTTGAATCATAACATAGCATTGAATAAATTATGTAATTATGGAATAAGAGGAAACGCAAATGATTGGATTAAAAGCTATCTATTGAACCGTGAACAATGCACTAAAAACATTCAAAGTTGTTAATGGACATAAAAAAACTTATAGATCTAGAACAATATTAAATAAAATAGGAATACCTCAAGGAAGTATACTTGGTCCATACATTTTTTTGACTTATATAAATGATTTACCTGACATAACAAAACACAAATGTATTATGTACGCTGACGATACTACCATAGTAGTAAAATGTAATAACAAAAATGACATAGAAAGACAAATTATTAATACTTTACAAAGCGTTATAAAATGGTTAACTAAAAATAATTTACAAATTAATTTAAAGAAAACTAAGATAATACAATTTGGTACGTATAATTCGAATAATGTGAAATTAAATATTATTTATTATAATAAACCTGTAGAAGTAGTGGACAGTACAAAAATTTTAGGTACAATTGTAGACAGAAATTGTAATTGGAAGTCTCACATAGATGCATTATGTAATAACCTTGACCGATTCGTTCATGCAATAAGAAAACTGCGTTTATCAGTTTCCAAACAGGCTGCATTGAACGCATATCATGGATATGTTTCTTCCAAGCTTTCCTATGGATTAATAATATGGGGAAACTCTGTGGATGCTACTAGGGCATTTATCGTGCAAAAGAAATGTATAAGAGCTGTGTGTGATGCCAGAGTAAGAGAAAGTTGTCGATCTCTTTTTAAAAAATTAAACATCCTTCCATTGCCATGTATGTAGGTATATTAAAGACATTTGTATATTTCCTGTCTATTTTAAGAAATTAACAGACACAACACTGCGAGTAACGAGACCTAATGATAGACTATACACACCAATGTGTCGATTAGACTTACATAAGAGAAATGTATACTGTATGGCAATCAAAGTGTACAACAATCTTCCAAGAGAGATTAAAGAACTGGGGTCTCATACGTTATTCAAACGCAAACTAAAGAATTGGCTGTCACTTGGTAATTTTTACAGTGTCCAAGAATATTTAAGTAACACAAACACCTTCACGTAATTTGCATGCCTGTATGGTAAATATTGCTGAACAATCAATTTCATGTAACATCATCTTAATTATAATACTGTACCAATATTTCGCAAATAAATTATTTCATTTCATTTCATTTCATTTCTGCCCTTATAACCATCCACATTCATAGTAACAAATTCCTTAAAAAAACATTTTTTCAGTTGTTATAGTATCCATAAAAAAACTATCTATAGCTTGGAACAGGATGGTGTTATGTGAATTGTCAAAAAAAAAATACTTTGTAATTCGAAGAATTAGACAATATTCTCCTTTTAGCATCTAAGGATTAGGACTAATAGTAACAATGCTATTCATGAATACTAATATTTGCATCGTGCCCAGAATCGAACCCATCACCAATGAAATTAAAGCGATGTGCAAATCGCAAAACCACTGAGGCCATTAACTTACAGATTCCATAACATCGAGTAACACAATTATGCAAAAACTCGCATTAAAACGCTAAGAAAAACAGATTTAAATCATTCCGTACCCTTAGGGCTCCGTTTGCCCAAAAGACTTTCAAATGGGTCAAAGGGCATCTAAATTATGTCTCCCATCAAATTGTCTGGCCGTTTTTGTTTTGACAAAAAAAAATAAAGGAGCTAAAATAACAGTATCGTTACAGAGAAAAATCTGATAGCATCAACATTAGTAGAAAATTATGCTACAACTTGAAAGGAAGGTCTTTTGGGAATATTTTTTATTGTTCAATGTTTGTTAACTTGTTGTTTATGCTCGCCTTTTTATGAATTAGGGCCGTTCTGAACTTTTAATGTAGATTTATGGTTTAACCCTACTCCCAGTTGGTAATGAACTGGCCTCAGTTAATTATGGAAAAACGGTTATGTAGCCGATTCATTAAACTGTTGGAAACTATAAAAAGTGTGATTGGAATGTTTTTTATACGTAGATTTCTAAACGTTGGTTTTTCGGCACGCAGCTGTGCTTTAATGATTTCATTTTGAAAGTTCGGTTAAATAATTAAAGGATCTTGTATGTAACATATAAAAATCACATGTTTTATATATTTATAACAAAATTCCTCCGATGATACTTTGTAAGTTTCAGTCATTCTGAAAACAGCACGTAAAATATATGTATTTCTCACACCCCTAAATGATATTCGGGATGGTAGACTCCAAATATATATTTTTTTATATACGTATTTATATAAAATTATACCCGTAGCTACCAATCCCTTTTTTTAAAAGATTTTAATGTATATGGCACAACAACATTTGCTGGGTCAGCAACTATATGTGTAACTTATATATATATATATATTATAGATGTCCCGGCAAACGTTGTTTTGCCGCTTATATTTAAGTACTAATATCGCTATTAAAAAATAGGGGTTGATGCTAGAAGGATGAAAATTTAGGGTTGTATGTATTTTTCAATCCTAAATAATAATAAAGCATTATGTAGACAAAATAAAAAATATATACATATTTAGGGGTGGATATCCCTTACAAGTGGTAAGGGGTATAAAAATAGATAGAGGCCGATTCTCAGACCTACTGAATATGCATATAAAATTTCATAAAAATCGATCAAGCCGATTGGGAGGTGTATGGTAACTAACATTATGACACGAGAATTTTATATATAAGATAGATTATTTTAATGAAAAGATTTATACGTTGTATCTGTTTTTTCAGACGTGGACGTGTTGCACGTGATCCCGTCGCCTTTCCCTAGCGTGTGGCACACAGCACGCGACGACATCACAGCTCTCGACTTCAACACCATAGACAATCTACACAAGATCATACGCGTGTTTGTCTCTGAATATTTGCATCTGCAACCCTAGCGGCGCTCGAGATTCCAATGGCACCTCGACACTATACTAATAACTCGAAAATGTTACAATTACGACAGTATGGGCCAATAATTAAAACAAGGTTGCACACGAATAGGTAAATAAGTAAAGTTACTTTATTGTAAATAAAGTTAGGTATGCTTTTTGTTGTTTTGCGTTATGTTTATATTTCGCTGTATTTTGTTTATCGTTATTTATATTTGCACTACCAACAACAATTCTATACCAACAGAAACGTAGCGTTCCATGGCGGCGCCCCGTATAAAAATTTGTTTAGGGTCCCTTACGAAAGTTAAAGATTACTCACGAAAGAAAAAAATTGTATAAAAATTGTAAAGTTAAAAGAGAAATTTATTCAACATTATTATCTATACGTCACTTTTTAAAACTTTACAAACATTTAAAATTAAATATAAACACTATAAACACTTTTTAAAATAAACACTCTCCTTGCCTTTTTTCGGCAAACTGGTTTATAAAATCATTTGTAATTGATATTGAAAGAGATGAAATTTATTTCCTGGACTTTTGTTATTTTTGAAACTAAAAAAAATAATTTCCTTACGCACGTAGGGGGCCCCGTACGACAGATACGGCGGTAGCTACGCCAATGTCTACCAACTACACCAACTATGGTTGACTCACTGGTATTAAGTCTGCCAATAACTACCTACTTCATTCATTCATAATTTAAGAGCTACGCTCTTGTCGGTGGAGCTCTTGCCACTTTCCGCGATCTTTCATCATGCTCTTTAATTCTTGATACGACACGACTCCCATTTTGTCCTCAATTTGTTTGATGTAGCTATTCCTTGGTCTTCCCCTCCCCCTCTTTCCTTCTATTTTCCCCTCAATAATAATTTTCATGAAATCATCGTGCCGTATCAAGTGTCCTAACATTTTTCCTCGTCTATATATATAATAGAAAATAGACGAGGAACTACCTACTGTAAAACTTTATTTGTTTAATGTTAATTAATGTAAATATTTTATTTATTTAACTTCAATATACACAACAATTGACAGCCTCGGTGGTATAGTGGTTTAGCACACCGCTTTACTATTCGGTGGTCGTGGGTTTGATTCCTCGCACGGTGCAAACATTCATGAGTATGATTGTTTGTATCAGTCTGGGTGTTTTCTATGTATATATTTACGAAAATGTATCTAAGTATTTATTTCAATTATCTAGTATCCATAACACAAGCTCTGCTCCCCTTAGCGCTAGATGGCGCTGTGTGAATTGTCCTGAGATATTATTATTATTATTGAGCGGTAGATAAAAAAATAGTTAAATAAAAGTCGTGTCGTATCAACAGCTAAAAGGACTGATAGAAGATCGTGGAAGGTGGCGGGAGCTCCACCGACAAGAGCGCAGCTCTTAAATTATGAATGAATGAATTATTATTACAAGTACGTCGAAGTTGAATAAATAAAATATTTATCATTCGTTTGACGTGACTCCCTCAGGTTGATGACTGTTAAAAGCTATCAGTATATCTACAGAGCAGCTTTGAGGAAATAGATAAAGTGGTCCTTTCCTTAGTCTCTAGAGACACACCTCACCAAATTGCTCTACCGTATGTCTCAGTGAAATGTGTGTTCTGAATCATAACAGTTTATCCGTTGGCAAACGAAAATTTGGTACTGTGTTTTTATACTGTGTTAAGAGCAAGAAACTTGCGTGTTGCTAACACGCAAGTTTCTTGCTCGTTCTTCTTGTAATAAGACAGCTCCCGAATAAACGGTAGATTAAAAAATATGTAATTCAAAAGTTCTTAAATGTAATTTTATTTGAATAAATAATATTCTATTCTAAAAAAAATTCAGTGAATATACTATCTCTTATATATAAAACTAGCTTTTGCCCGCGGCTTCACTCGCGTTAATTTATCCCCTTAGGGGTGAAATTTATCAAAATCCTTTCTTAGGAGATAACTACGTTATAGTAGCTTTATGCATGCAAAGTCTCAGCCCGATCGGTTTAAAATTGACATAGTTTCATACAAACTTTCATCCCCTATTTTATCCCCTTAGGGGTAGAATTAATCAAAATCCTTTCTTAGCGGATGCCTACGTTATAACATCTACCTGCATGCCAAATTTCAGCCCGATTCGTCCAGTGGTTTGGGCTTGTGCGTTGATAGATCACTACGTCAGTCACCTTTGAGTTATATATTTAGATTCTCGTGGCACAATGTTAGTTATCACACTCCTCCCAAACGGCTAGATCGATTTTTATGAAATTTTGTATGCATATTTAGTAGGTCCGAGAATCGGCTACTATCTATTTTTCATACCCCTAAGTGATAAGGATGGGTGGACAACCCTAACATTATTTTTCAATTATTGGGCAAACTTTTTTTTTATATTTTTTTATTAAGAGTTTTTAAAAAAATACATACAACCTAAATTTTTACCCTTCTATCACCAACCCCTATTTTTTTAGAGCGTTTTTATTCATATGGCACGTCAACGTTTGCCGGGACAGCTAGTCTTATATATAAAATTCTCGTGTCACGATGTTAGTTACCATACTCCTTCGAATATATACAAGAATATGAAATAAATAAAAAAATATTCTAACGTTATAAATTTAAAAATGAAAAGAATATAAAAGTTCGAAATGTCGTCAACAGTTACAAAACATACACACATTCTCATTTATTATGGACCGCGTGGAGGTCGACCTGATAATGATGCTGATGATGCCCACATTCCTAACAACCGTCTATATCCTATTATACTTATTTACTTACTTAACTAGCTGTTCCCGCGACTTCGTCCGCGTGGTATTAACTTTATTTTTCTAAAATAAAAGTAGCCTAAATTACTCCTTATTACATCAGTTACTTACAAAAAAAACCCCGTCAAAATCGCTCCAGTTCTATCAGAGATTAGCCGGAACAAACAGACAGACAGACTACAAAAATTGTAAAAAATGTTGTTTTGGTGTATGTACCGTACTTATATTCATATGCAGGTAGTAAAAAGAGGTTATTTCAATATTACAAACAGACACTCCAATTTTATTTATAGATTATTAATTTAATAACATTAAGTAGATTTCTTCTCTTTAATAATACATCATTACGGGTATGAATGTGTATGATTAACAAGGAAGGAAACATTTTGGCAATCAGTGCTTTTTATATCTTCAGGTAAAAAAGGTAACAAATTGATATATATTGTAATAAAAGAGTCCTGTAGGGTAAATATACCTGAAATCGATCGCGACCTGTGGCAAAATCGAATTGGAATCCAATTATAATTATCCTTACTGTTAGCACATGAAACCTCTTATTAAACAAAAGCCATATAATAAATGTAATAATAAAATAAATAAAAACTTTTTTTGTTTCTGTCAACACGGTCTAGCATTTATTATTAATTTTATTGATTTTAAATGCATTATAATTACATCACTGTGAGAAACACAACCATATTTGGTAATAATAATTTAGACCATAAAATAATTACTAATATCATAAATACGAAAGTAACTCTGTTTCATCATCATCATCAGTCCACTTCAGTCCACTGCTGGATATAGGCCTCTCCCAAGGCACATCACTGGACACGATCTTCCGCCCTTCTCATCCAGTTACTACTTGCAACCTTACGTATGTCGTTGCTCCACCTAGATGCGGGGCGTCCTACACTACGTTTGCCAATTCGCGGTCTCCACTCTAGAACACGTCTACTCCAGCGAGCATCGGTTCTGCGACAGATATGACCAGCCCACTGCCACTTGCAAATACGAAGAGCTATGTCGGTGACCTTAGTTCTCTGTCGAATTACTTCGTTTCGGATTTGATCCCTCAGGGAACCAAGCATAGCTCTCTCCATAGCTCGTTGAGCGACTGAGTTGGTGGAGCAGTCGTATAGTCAGTGTCCACGTTTCGGCACCGTATGTCATAAAGAGTAGGACGCACTGGTTTTTTTTTTTTTTTTTTTTTTAAATACAATTTTCCACAGACATATTCGTCCGTGCCTTTTTTAATTTACTTTAATATTATTATATTTATTTAATTTCCACTTTTGTACAACTCCAGCCGAGATGTTACAATTTGCCTAACAGTGACACCTAGGCAGACCTTATCCGTCTGGCCCAGAACCACCGCTGGCCGGCCGGGTGAGTTGACAACATGCAGTGTCACCCATCTTTATTAGGAGGATTAGATTTACCAATATGCATATACAATTATATTGTATATGCATATTGGTACAATTATATTAGACGCACTGGTTATATACCTTGGTCTTAAGGCTTTGTGGTAGCGACGACGTGAAGACTTGACGAAGTTTCCCAAAACTCTGTCTGTATGTATATTTTTTTAATGAGTAATGGGAGCTGCTTGAAAACCAGCGCTGTACAGGTGCCCCTCATTGAGGTTGTACTTATATCAGAAACAGCTGAGGCAGCTCTTATTAACGCTTAACTTTGTATGTAATTTTTTTATTCCTTGTTTTGTGTATTATTTGTAAATTATATTATTTGTGTTGTGTTGGCAATAAAATAATTATAACTGTCTATTTTATCTTTAGAAAGAAAGAAATATTCATATTATATTATTCAATATTCATTTGGCGCATACAAAACAATCATATAACATATTACAAAAAATATAACAAATTATTTTAAAAGTACAGCTGCGACCAAATTGGTTTCCACTCAGCCTTGTGTCTGGCATGTAATGTAAACGCTGATTTTCAGTTGAACCTTGTAGAAATTAATTTAAAATATATAAATTGTATACCTACTGTTGCCTGCGTGAACGTGCGCT
The DNA here is from genome assembly GCF_030625045.1 of Achroia grisella. Lineage (NCBI taxonomy): Eukaryota > Metazoa > Arthropoda > Insecta > Lepidoptera > Pyralidae > Achroia > Achroia grisella. Next base: position 1,404,173 of record NW_026712988.1, read on the forward strand.
GTTGGTGCTTTTGATAAGATGTTAGTGTATGTCATGATAATATATAATATATGGTAATGAAAATACATACATAAAACAATACAGTACGGATAGTTATACAGTGGAAATTTGATTTTCTAATAGAAATTTTAACTTTTTATTAATTTTCGTCTGTCTGTCTGTGTGTTCCAGCTAATCTCTGAAATGGCTGGACCGATTTTGATGGGACTTTTTTGGTAGGTAACCGATGTAATAAGGAAAAGTTTTTGTTTAAATGTAAATACAGATTTTGAATTTTGAATTGGAGGCGATAGATTGTTCCAACTTACTTGTATTAATTTTTGTTTATTTAATTCGTCAATAGGAAATTAGTTTGGATTATTATTTTTTAATTGCTTAACGTAACAGTGCCTTAGACTTCGCATCCCCTTCTCTCCTAATATTTTTCCTTTTTTTTTATTAATGAACATAATAAAACAAACAATCACATTTTCTACAGTGTGTTTAAAATTATTGTGGTTTTATTTGTTCTAACTGTTTGTCAACGTGGAATTTAACTTTATTCTTCTAAAATAAAAGTAGCCTAAGTTACTCCTTATTACATCAGTTACCTAAAAAAAAGTCCCATCAAAATCGGTCCAGCCATTCCAGAGATTAGCCGGAACAAACAGACAGGCAGAAAACAAAAATTGTAAAAAAATAATATTTTGGTGTATGTATCGTATTTATATTCATATGCATGTAGTAACTTCATATTTATATTTGACTAAAATAAATTAGTGCTGGTTGGTAGTTTGTATTCACACGTTTTGACTTTAAAATGTGAACTTACAAGGATTATTTAAAAGAGCAACACACAAGTTTCGTGCTCGTTCTTTTTGTGACGAGACAGCTTTCCGAATGAGCGGTAGATAAAAAAAATAATGACTATTGAAAAGTGCTTAAATTAAGTTTCTTTGAGTAAATGATTTTTTATACTTCTATTTCCATTCGATTGAAAATAATTTTGTTGTGAAACGATATATGTTTTTTATGAAATGAATTGGAAAATGTATTGAAAGTTTATGAAATGTAAACAGAAATACTAAAATGCACACTAAAACTGACGACTATCTCGATTATTTACCTATACATATAAATAAAATTGGAGTGTCTGTTTGTAATATTGAAATAACCGTTTTTTACTACATGCATATGAATATAAATACGGTACATACACCAAAAACCACTTTTTACAATTTTTGTCTGTCTGTCTGTCTGTCGGTCTGTTTGGTCCGGGTAATCTCTGAAATGGCTGGATCAATTTTGGCGGTTCCCCCTGGAAACCATCGTGATAAATTCCTGGCGAATTTGTCACGATGGGCCAACTGACCTGACCTCATGATCATCTTATCATCCTCCACTGGTGCCCCGCCAGCGTAAACACTATTCCATTATCATCCACATAAAAAAAAACTCCTTTCTCTTTCTCTCCTTAATTATATTACTGTAACAGGTTCCTGGCATTAGAAAACATATTCTCCACAACGTCACATCAGTAAACAATTTCTTACACATTTGTCTTTGAAGAAACTCATTCCGCTAATAAGAATGTCCCTTGAATAATCGTGCTTTCCCAGGACTCTCGAATTAGGGCTGTCAACTCCCATTAATTTATTTATATACTTATATTTTTATATTTATACATTTATTATTTTACAGTAAGTAATTTTCATATACAGTAGGTCAGTTATAAGAATTGAAAATAGGATAACGATTTTTTTGTTTTATATATGTTTCTTCTTACCGAATGGGCGTTAAAAATGAAAATTGTGGCTTTACAAAACTTCTTAAATTTAAGTTTATTAAGATGATTGATAAATTATTTCTATTCTATTCTTATTATTGTAAATCTAAATATATATAACTCAAAGGTGACTGACATAGTGATCTATCAACGCACAGCCCAAACCACTGGACAGATCGGGCTAAAATTTGACATGCAGGTAGATGTTATGACGTAAGCATCCGCTAAGAAAGGATTTTGATTAATTCTACCCCCAAAGGGATAAAATAGGGGATGAAAGTTTATATGAAACTTTGTCAATTTTAAACCGATCGGGCTGAGACTTTGCATGCATAAAGCTACTATGACGTAGACATCCCCTAAGAAAGAATTTTGATAAATTCCACCCCTAATTAAATCTCTATCAGGTACATACCGTACCTGATAGATATTGAAACATCCCTAACTACTAATAGAAGTATATTATATTATAATAAAAAAAATATACTATAACACTGGTAATAGTGGCTGGTATATTATGTAGCGTGTAGTTTTCAGTTCGTGAAAGTGTAGTTTTCAGTTCGTCAATATTAGTAAATCATTATTGAGTAGCTTAATCCTTATTTATTTATTAGAAAACCCATAGCTTACCATCAAATATATTAAATTAATAGTACACATCTAGAGAAAGTCAACAGGTTTTCAGTGAGTTAGCAAAAGAAAATAAAACAGAATGTGGCAAATATAATAAAGATTAATTTAGAAAATCATACATAAACATCTGTATAAATAATAAAAATGTTCATAAAGTACATTATATCATACATTAACTGCGATTGACAACCCTAGGCCTAACCAAATACATAGTCAGTAATTGCCCGCTTCCTGTATTCATTGTTTCCCAGCCAAACTGTTTTTTAGGCGTGCAACAAGAATGGGCTTTTAATGTCTAAGTTACGTCAGAATTTCGGATTATTAAGGCTGCATATCCCTCATTGCCATACATAGCAACCTACGATAAAAAATTCTACAATAACTGATTCAATTCCAATTCGCAAACACTCGCACCAAATTCGCAAAAACTACTAAACGAATTCTGATGAAACTTTACAGTAATATAGCTTATTTAAATTATTAACCGGGTCTTAACACGAATAATTTTATGGCAAATAAAGGTATTTACCTCTCTCGACGTTTCGACTAGGTTGCACTAGCCGTGGTCACGAGCTGACTGGAGTAACAGCGATGTCAATGTAGATAGGTGACAGCAGTTTTTTCTTCATCTACCGTCACTAGATTGTTTAACGAAAGTTCGCGACACACAGCACTCACGGTATCCGTACACTTATTGACTATTGATGCTACTGAACTTTGCTTGAATTTATTTATGACTGGATTCCACGCAGATGATAATTTTAAGCCATCCTCTCTGTTGAAATTGGGATGTTTTTAATTTCAATCGCCTCCCGGACCATTCGTGGGTAATAGTGGCGATCAGTAGAGAGGACCTTAGGCGCATGTAGTTTAATCCAGTGATTTGTTCCAGCGTTCAGTAGATGATCGGCAATCGCTGATTTGTGTGGTTGTCGATTTTTAACCGCTGCGATGTGCTCTTTGACTCTCTCGGCTATTGATCGTTTTGTTTGGCCAATATAAGAGCTACCACAACTACAGTCAATTTTGTAGACACCTGGAGCTTCGTAAGGTAGCTTATCCTTTGGTGAACGTAAATTGTTCGTTACTTTTGAGGACGGATAATATACAGTCTTAATGGAGTATTTATTTAGTGCTGTTCCAATTTTGTCCGTTATTCCTCTTAAGTAAGTCATGTACGCTGGCTGTCTGTTCACTTCCGGTTTTTTAGCTTTTGTTACGCGCTTATTTTGCCTTCTACTCTTTATGTAACCATTTTTCTTGAGTACTTCTTGAACGTGGGATAGTTCTTGTTCCACAAATTCAGGGGCACAGAGATCTTGCGCTCTGTTTGTGAGAGTAGTGACGACTGATTGTAAATGTCGTGGGTGATGATGTGAGGAGGCATGTAGGTATCTATCTGTGTGTGTTGGTTTCCGGTATACTGTGTGTGTAACCGAGCCATCAGATCTCACCATAACTAGGATGTCCAGGAAGGCCAAGGACCTATCTTTCTCCAATTCCATTGTAAATTTGGTTTTAGAATGTATGGAATTTAGGTATTTTAGATATTCGTCTGCTTGTTGTTGTGTACCATTAAATATATAGTCGAAACGTCGAGAGAGGTAAATACCTTTATTTGCCATAAAATTATTCGTGTTAAGACCCGGTTAATAATTTAAATAATGTATATTAAACACGAAAGTTTAAAATTAACTATAGTAATATAGCTTATACACTATAACACATAGGCTATAATTTAAAAAGTTAGTATATATATTGAGCGAAGTATAGTGATAAATGTTAAGTAAAAGTAATGCAGACGTAGACGAAGTTGTGGATCAGTTAGTAGTTAATAAACATAATAGTTTGCAATTTCTAAATACACCACAAAGTAATAGTAATAAATTCCAAAAAACGCATTACGCCCTGATCTGTTACGATGAAAGTTAGAAAAAAATAGGCTGCACAAAATCCAACCAAGGCGGGACCTTGGCAAACTTGAATCTCAATAAGTTGTACTTACTAGCATTATCTGCCCATTTTATCAACCAATATGGGGCACGTAGGAAACTTTTTCTAAAAGCCACCCATTCAGGCTGTAATCGCGAAGCCTCCGCAACCGGAAGTACGGAGCCCGTGTCACTTCCTGTGATTAACGACTTTAACCCAATTTCGTTTAAACTTCCAAGAAAATATTGCGGCGATCTCAATCGGCCAATGTTTTGGTCTTGGGAGAAACTTGAAATTCCTTGTTCTGACAATTTACTAGTATACCCTGTGAATGTTTTAGTAATTCATACAGATAGTATGAAACGAAATACATGTAATATGTTTTTCCTTCCCATCATCCTTGTCCATAGCCATCTCGTTATTTACTTCCTTTCTTACCTTATCATCTTTCACACAGTCCATCCATCTCTTTTTAGGTCTTCCTTTATTTATAAACATTCACATTCGTGTGTAACAATTTTCTTATTATTATTCCTATTCATTCAACTTCTATGGCACCGGTGCCACTTTCATACTTCCTCTCTAATAGTATATTCTTTCAGGGGGAAGGTAAATTTTAGTAATGTGGACTAATGACCCCATTGGTAGAAATGTACCATGTCAGGTTGAATTCTACGCGGTTCACCCTAGAAACCATCATGATAAATTCCTGCTCAATTGTCACGATGGGTTGACTGACCTGATCTCATGTTCATCTTATCATCCTCCACTGGTACACTGCCAGCGCATACCGTTAGTGCAGGCGTGTCTACCATTACAATATCATCCATAAAAAAAATCTATTGTATTACCTCTAAACTCCAGACCAAAGTGTCACCTCGAATGTATTCTCTCCCATGTAGTCGCTATTGCCCCACCACATAGGACGCCTTAGACTAACCTCAGTCACACCCAATTACTAGCAATGCACCATGTCGGGTTGACCTCCACGCGGTTCCCCTGGAAACCATCGTGATAAATTCCTGATGAATTTGTCACGATGGGCTAACTGACCTGACCTCATGCTCATCTTATCATCCTCCGCTGGTGCCCTGCCTGCGTAAACCGTTAGCGCAGGCAGGAGCACCATTCCATTATCATCCATAAAAAAAAAAACCACAGTCATAGATTAATTCTAGAAAGTAGTCTGGAAAATATGTCGCTGCTATCTTTACGGTATAACTTAGTGGCGCCCTCTATCAACTTCCTTACGATAGTAGCAACAATCCAATTATATTCCATTACTAAAGCAGTATTTATAGCAAATCATGACAATTCATTCTTTATCTTACCTCTGATTTCCACTTTCATATGTAAGAAGCACTATTAATGATGACGACTTACTCTTTGAAGCCGGCTACAGGAAGGGGAACCCCAAGTAGCGACCGTCACTTGTGACACGGGTGTAGGTTTAAAAGGTCCCTTTAGAATGCATTAACACTCACTTTCACTACTTGCAGCTTCCCCCCAGACCCAACTAAGACCGGGATAAACCCATTTCTCATACAATTCACTTTAGTATCCAAAACAACCGGTACGCTCTGCGCTCGTCGATTGAATGCCGCGTCTCACCCAACGAAAGAAGATTATTCAACTACCGACCTCCGTATTTATAGACCGTAATCAATGTAGTAGGAAGAGAAGCGGGGGTAATGGATATCTTATGACAAATACCTTAGTTCGGTCTATAAATACTAGATGGTATATTTACAATATCTGTAATAATCTTTACATTGGGTACTTCATTAGTACTAAACACAAACTTAAACCTTCTTTTAAAATCATTTTACATAAAAATGTATGTTTTTTCTACAATATTGATGTGAACTCTATCACATATACAAAACATTTTGTATCTACCCCAGTTAAAACATTTTCAATGTCCGATTGGAATTACATTAGATATTGCCATTTCAGCTGAACGCCGGCGGCCGAACAAAAAAGTAACCCGAGTTAATTTAATAAACCAGTAAATAACAATGGACTGAGTAATAAATTAATAGCGAAACAAAAGGCGGCGTGAACACGTTAATGTAAAGGTGTCGGAGCGGGACGGATCTACTAGTGTTGTGACGTGATTTTTTTTTTTTCTTTTTTTCTTCCACTTACAAATTATTAATTCTGTAGTTTCATCAAGATCTATCGGCAGTTTTTGCGTGAAAGAGTAAGGAAGTTTGTGAGTATGTATGGATGATCCATACTCACAAACTTTCGCGTTTATAATATTAATAAGATATAACATGAACGTGGATGCATGGAAGAGGAGACGACGACCAAAAAAATTGAAGGATTGTGTTAAAGATATTATTATATAAAAGGAGAGTTGGCTCAGATGACGGCCGTTAGGCTTTTAGGATCATGGCCGTTAGGGATCAGTGGAAGATGACATACTACGCTGACAACATATAAAGGGTTTGATAAAGGCAAGGCAATGATCATTTTATTCCACTTATAATTTTATTATTTTTTTATTTATGTACTAGCTGTACCCGCGCCTTCGTCCGCGTGGAATTTAAGTTTATTTTTCTAAAATAAAAGCAGCCTAAGTTACTCCTTATTACATCAGCTACCTGTCAAAAAAAGTCCCGTCAAAATCGATCCAGCCATTTCAGAGATTAGCCGGAACAAACAGACAGACAGACAAAAATTGCAAAAGAATATTTTGGTGTATGTACCGTATTTATATTCATATGCATGTAGTAAAAAACCGTTATTTCAATATTACAAACAGACACTCCAATTTTATTTATATGTACATATGTGTATTTAATATAGAATATTCAACAACATAATGAAAAATTCGGACACATTTTAATAACAATGATCTGACAGTGTCGGGGGTCTAGCTGTTTAGTTAAACAGCTAGACCACAGACACAGCTAGATTAACTAATGTAGCTGTTTAATTCGATAATCTATGAATATTTAATACAAGCTACATAAACCTGTCACATCACTAGTCGGCACTGCTCAAACAATTTACGTTTAACTGAACGAACCGCTTTGATGGACAGCTCTTCATTACAGTCGCAAAAACAATTTATTTATGAACAGAAAAAAAAACAACAAAACAACAACGCATCATAAATATAAATAGGAAAGTTGTTGACTTTTTCCTTATTTTTTTTTTCAATCGAATTCGAATAGATTTATTTTGAAATTTGCTTGTGGATTTACATTCCGTCTCAAATTTGTTGCTTCGAAAGAATTTGTTGTTACTTCGAATTGTTGCTTCCAAAGCCATGAAAACTTTGGATTTACGGTTTATCAACATGTACAATTTAAAATTTCCGGCTCATCCACTTTTCAAACTTTATACGAAACAAAAGATATTACCATTTCAATTATGTAAATTCAGTTTTTGCTAGCAATGCACATCCATTTATAAAAATACTAGTTGTTCCCGCGACTTCGTCCACGTAGAACTGAACGTTATTTTTCTAAAATAAAAGAAGCCTAAGTTACTTATAGTAGGTAGCTAATGTATAGCTACCTACCAAAAAAAGTTCCGTCAAAATCGGTCCAGCCATTTTAGAGATTATCCGGAACAGACAGATAGACAAAAATGTTATTTTGGTGTATGTACCGTATTTATGAATATAAATACGTGTATGTATGTTTGTTCCGGTTGTTTGTTGTTTGTAAATACCACGCGGACGAAGTCACGGGAACAGCTAGTAAACAATAAAAAAGCAAAGAAGTTCATTAATTTGTTATAAAAAAATTCATCATCAACCCCATGAAATCACCCCCAAATCACCGATCAAATGCTAATGGCTACGATTACATGGGGACAAGTGAAAATAAATATCTCACCGTAACTGCGGTTCGCTGAAATTAATTACTTTATGAATATTAATCATTTCAGGCCAGGTTCCTGTATTGGGGTTTAAGTCACAGGAGAGAGCGGCAGGGAAAATTCAAATTAAAATGTAAAAACTTGACGTTCATATGCGGCTAAAATGTCCTACATGAATAAATGATTTTTGAGTTAGAATTTGAAATTAGAGCGAAGTGTTTTTTTTTATTTTTTTCAAGCTATTATTTTGCTGAACAAAGGCCTTGTTCACCAGTGGACGTCTTATGGGCTGTGATGATGATGATGAATATTCTGGCTGGTATCACATTAGTTTACGTTGATTTTTTTGTATTATTTAGTATTGGCACAAGGGGATATTGGGATCATCACATTTTGTGTACAAAAAACCCTAAAAAATATTAACTATGTACGTAGTTTATAATATATATATAAATCAATATTTTATTAAGTAAATCAATATTTATTTAAAAGAGCAACACACAAGTTTCTTGCTTATTCTTCTTGTGCTGAATCTGCATTCCGAATAAGCGGTAGAATAAAAAAGCTTGACTATTCAAAAGTGCTTATATTAAGTTTATTTTTATTATTAAGTTTATTTGGTTCGTTAATGATAATAATGTTTTTATAGAAAACTTTAAATCCATAGCACTGACAATATTATCTGATTACACTAGTAATGAGTGCGTAGCGATTTCTATGTTGATTATCGCATGCCTCTTACTTGTTATACTGTAATTATTTATATAAAAAAAACATCTATTAAAAAGAGCAACACACAAGTTTCTTGCTCATTCTTCTTGTGATGAATCTGCATTCGGAATGAGTGGTAGAATCAAAATATTATTATGACTATTCAAAAGTGTTTGTAATGACTTTATTTGAATAAAGATTATTTCTATTTCTAATTCCATAATTCTTTTAAGTGTATTATTAATTTATTATTTACATAAATTAATTCATATTATATTTATTATTATTTTCCTTCATCATCATCATGTTTGTTAGTTTTCTCCTCTTTGCATATTACCTACCTGTACGATATTTGGAACCGTTTTGAAAAGATTGCTTTCAGCAGTAAGGCCGCCTTATTGTGACGATACATGTGTTCTTTAATATATTTTTGTGTCTTATCTTTGGTGTATGTTACAAATAAAATATATACCCGCCAAAAATAGAATACCATCCTGATCATCTGGATAAAGGTGATATCCACTGCGATTTTCTAGAAACTTTTTGCCACGCACAATCACAATGTGGAATCACCTTCCGGCAATAGTATAGAATAGAAAA